>NC_080677.1:82050874-84450874 GCF_030445035.2 Dasypus novemcinctus
CTATAGAGTCTCCTACTGAAGTTAGTAAGGGTTGAATAGCATTTCCCATAAGACCATGGACTGTCTGAAAAAAAGAAAAAAGAAGGGGAGATAAAATTGAAGAAAACCAACACAAAGGATTCTGAGCAATGAGAAGCATTTTGACTAAGAGTTGTAATTTTATATCAAATTCAGATAATACATAGTTTTAATTATAACAACTCAACAGAAGTCCCCTTCTCTCCCCAACCACCATCAGTAAAGATTTTTAAAGCTGAAAATATACGGAACACGGCACTAAAAAAATTTCAACTCCCTTATTCCCCTCATTTTTTAAAAAGATTTAGTGGTTAACTGAGCCCCTGGGGATTCAGGAGAAGTAGTGGCAGTTATGAAGTAAAAATAAAATGAACACACTGTTTTAGTTTTCTTAAAAGACTGAGGCAAGAGCAAAAGTACTTCTTTAAAAACTGGAAGAACACCATATGCTTTTAATCAGAATGAATATAATAAATATACTGGTGATTCTTACATGGTAGAATAGTTGGATTTCATGAATTAAGTTTATTTTAAATGAGTTCTACAGCAGCGATTCTGAACTAGGAGTGATTTTGCACCCCACCCTCCAGGGGTCATTTGACAATGTTTGGAGATAGTTTTGATTGTCATAACTTGGGGAGTGGTGGCTTGCTGCTAGGACCTAAGTCAGTAGAGGCCAAAAGTGCTGTAAACATTCTATCTACAATGTACAGTACAGTCCCCCACAACAAGGAATTACCTAGCCAAAAATATCAATAGCGCTGAGGTTGAATTTGTAAATCCAGAAGAAATAGCAGGTTGATTTGGGAATGATGGAGGAAGGGGAGATGATGAATTTGGTTTTAGACATGAATTTGAAGCACCTATGGGAAACCCACATGGGTAATCCAGCAAGTACCAAGATATTTAAATTTGCAGTTCCTGAGAGACAATTTTGCTAGATTTTGTAATCATTGGCTTTCCCAAACCACTTTTCTTATTATGTTAAAATAAATATAACACAACATTTGCCATTTTTACCATTTTTAAGTGTATAATTCAGTACCATTAATTAATTCATAATGTTATCAAATATCACCACTATTTCCAGATCTTAGTCATCACCCCAAACAGAAACTCTGCATTCAGTAAGCAATAACCTTACATTCCCACCCCATGCCCAATACCACAGCTCCTAGTAACTTCTAGCCTACTTTCTATCTCTATGAATTTGCCAATTCTACATATTTTACAAAAATGGAATCACATAACATATGTCTTTTTTATTATTTTTATTTTTTAGGAGGTACTGGGGATTGAACCCAGGACTTTGCACATGGGAAGCAGGAGCTCAACCACTAGCTACATCCACTCCCCAATGAGATTTTTGTTTGGTTTGGTTTTTAGGAGGAACCGGGAATTGAACCTGGGACCTTGTACATGGGAAGCAGGCACTCAACGACTGGAGCTACATCCGTTCCCCTATTAGTCTTTTTATGTCTGGCTTATTTCATTTAGCACAATGTTTTTAAGGTTCATCCATTTGGCAATATGGATCAGAACTTCATTACCTTTTTTTAATGGATGAATATTTTTCCACTGTAGGTAAAATACCACATTTTGTTTATCCAATCATCTGTTAATGGGACACCTGGGTTGTTTCCACCTCTGGGCTATTGTAAATAACGCTGTTATGAAGACACTGGTTTTTTTTTGGGGGGGGGGTACAGGGGCCAGGGATTGAACCCAGGACCTCAGATGTGGGAAGCTGGCACTCAACCACTGAGCCACAGTGGCTTCCCTGAGTTGGTTTTCTTGTTTGTTTTGCTTGTTGTTTGCTTTTGTTTTTTCAGGAGACACCAGAAACCGAACCTGAAACATCCCATGTGGGAGGTGGGCACTCTGCCACATCTGCTCCCTATTTTTTTCTTTTTTAAAAAGATTTATTTATTTACCTCCCCCCCGCCCCAATGTCGTTTTTGTGCTCACTGTCTGCTCTCTGTGCCCATTCACTATGTGTTCTTCTGTGTCTGTCTTCTTTTTAGGCAGCACTGGGAACTGATCCTGTGACCTCCTGGAGTGGGAGAGAGGTGCTCAATCTCTTGTGCCCCCTCAGTTCCCTTGTGTCTCTTATTGTCTCTCCTCTGTGTCTTGCTGTACCAGCTCTCTGCTCGGGCCAGCACTCTGCGTGGGCCAGCTCTCCGCTTTGGCCAGCTTGCCTTTACCAGGAGGAGCCAGGAATTGAAACCTGGACCTCCTATATGGTAGACAGGAGCCCAATCACTTGAGCCACATCCTCTTCCCCCTGACTGGTTTTTAAGAAAGAAGATGAAACCAAAAGAGTCAATGAGGGAAGCAAACGTGGCTCAACTGGTAGAGCGTACACCTACCATATGGGAGGGTCCAGGTTCAAGACCAAGGGCCTCCTGACCTGTGTGGTGAGCTGGCCCATGTACAGAGCTGTCACGTGCAAGGTGTGTGCCCTGCAAGGAGAGCCGCCCTGCGTGAAAAAAGCATAGCCCGCCCAGGAGTGGCGCCACACACATGGAGAGCTGATGCAGCAAAAAAGAGATGCAGTTTCCTGGTGCTGCTAAGGGTACAAGCGGACACAGAAGAACATAAGCAAATGGACAGAGAGCCGACAATGGGGGGGGGAGGGGGGAGGAGAGAAATAAATGAAAATAAATCTGAAAAAAAAAAAAAAAAAGGAGCCAATGAGATTCCAGAGAATGGGCTGTGGAGGAAGAGAAGGCAAAATGCCATTTTGAGGGTATGCTGAAGAGCCTGAAGAATTAAGAGGGGTAATAACATTTATTGCATACCCACTATATGCTAGGCTCTCTATATGCTTTACATATAATAATTCAAATCAGGACTCAATTATATTTATAAATGGGGAATCTAAAGTAATTTATAGATTGGGAAATTTAAATTATTATGGACTGAAGTGTGTTTTCCAAAAATGTTCAATTACTAACCATAGTCCCATTAATATGATTCTATTTGGAAATAGAATCTTTGAAGAAGTTATTAGTTAAGATGCAGCTAAACTGGACTAAGGTGGGTCAAATCCAATATGACTAGTGTCCTCATAAGGAGAGGAAATTTGCAAACTGTTCCTAGGAGACAGAGTTAAGACAACCATGTGATAGAAGCAGAAACTGAATTAGGCCAAGGACTACCGTCAAGCCACTACTAGAACCCTACAGACTTCAGAGGAAGCATGGCCTACTGACACCTTAATTTCATATTTATAGACTCCAAAACTGTGAGACAATACAATTCTAATGTATTAAGACATTCACATTGTGGTACTTCGTTACGGCAGTCCCTGTAAACTAAGGACAAGTTAGGGAGATTGTCCGAAGCCATAAGTGAGCAAGAAAGAGCCAGGAATTTTTAGGTATACCTGATTCCAAAGGGCTTCCTTTCTTATTTAATACTTTTTAAATTAGGGAAATAATGAATTTAAAAAACAATCGTCCATATAATACTGGATTCCTGTATATCACCTCACCACCAATACCTTGCTTTAGTGTGGAATATTTGTTACAATTGCTGATGGCACTTTTTTATGATTGTACTATATTTTTTAAAAGCAGTTCCCTTTGATGAACATTTATTACAACTGATGAAAGATAGTTGAAATAATTCTATCTATTGACCGTTATTTATTTTAAGTGTATTTTTCCCCTATGCCATTCTATTATTAACACCTTGAATTAGTATCACATATTTGTGAAAGAACATTCTTTTTTTTTTTTAAAGATTTATTTATTTATTTAATCCCCTCCGTCGTCTCTTCTCTGTGTCTGTTTTGCTGCGTCTTGTTTCTTTGTCCGCCTCTGTTGTCCTCAGCCTCACGGGAAGTGTGGGCAGTGCCATTCTTGGGCAGGCTGCACTCTCCCTCGCGCTGGGCGGCCCTCCCCACGGGGCGCACTCCCTGCGCGTGGGACTCCCCCCCGCCGGGGGACCCCCCGCGTGGCAGGGCACCTCCCTGCGCGCATCAGCACCACGCATGGGCCAGCTCCACACAGGTCAAGGAGGTCCGGGGTTTGAACTGCGGACCTCCCATGTGGTAGACGGACGCCCCAACCACTGGGCCAAGTCTGGTTCCCGAAAGAACATTCTGATATCTGTGCTACTAACTGTAGTCCACATAGTTTACAGTAGGGTTCACTGTATTGCAAAGTTCTATGTTTCATCTTCTAATATTTATTCTAGTAATGTATACATTCTAAAGCTTCCCTTTTAACCACATTTGCCTATATAATTCAGTATAATGAATATAGTAACATAATATTGGTAGCACATTATTGAGAGTATATTAATCACCACCATCCAGTTCCATCCTTTACCAATAGCCTAAATAAAAATTCTGGATAAGTTAAGCATCAACTCCCTATTCTCTAACCCCAATCTATCTCCTGCTAATGTATATTCTAGATTCTAACTCTATGAGTTTGTGTATTATAATCAAGTCATGACAGTGAGATCATACAATATTTGTCCTTTTGTATCTGGCTTACTTTACTCAATATAATGTCCTTAAGGTTCATCCATGTTGTTCCATGTATCAGGTCTTCATTCCTTTCTAAGATTTAATAATATTTCATTGTATGTATAACAGATTTTGTTTATCCATTCATCAGTTGATGGGTACTTGAGTTGCTTCCATCTTCTGGCAATTATGAGTAATGCTGCTATAAACATCAGTATGCAAATATCTGTTAGAGTCCCTGCTCTCAGTTCTTCTGGGTATATATATATATATATATATATATATATATATATATATATATATATATATATATATATATATTTATATAGTAGTGGGACTGCTGGGTCATATGGCAATTCTCTACTCAGCTTCCTGAGGAAATGCCAAACTGTCATCCACAGTGGTGGCACCATTTTACATTCCCATCAGCAATGAATGAGTGTTCCTATTTCTCCACACCTTCTCCAATACTTGCAGTTTTTCGGTTTTTAAAATAGTACTCTTCCCTGTGGGTGTAGAATGATGTCTCATTGTGGTTTTAAGTCACATTTTGCTAGTACCTAGTGATGTGGAACATCTTTTCATGTACTTTTTAAAAAAAAGATTTATTTATTTATGTATTTCTCTCCCCTTCTCCCCCACCCCCCCACCCCGGTTGTCTGTTCTCTCTTTCTATTTGCTGTGTCTTCTTTGTCCGCTTCTGTTGTTGTCAGCTGCACGGGAATCTGTGTTTCTTTGTGTTGCGTCATCTTGTTGTGTCAGCCCTCCGTGTGTGCGGCACCATTCCTGGGCAGGCTGCACTTTCTTTTGTGCTGGGCGGCTCTCCTTATGGGGCACACTCCTTGCGTGTGGGGCTCCCCTACGCGGGGGGCACCCTTGCATGGCAGGGCACTCTTTGCGTGTATCAGCACTGCACATGGGTCAGCTCCACACAGGTCAAGGAGGCCTGGGTTTGAACCGCGGACCTCCCATGTAATAGACGGACGCCCTAACCACTGGGCCAAGTCCGCCGCCCTTCATGTGCTTTTAAGCCATTTGTATCTCCTCTTTGGGATGTCTATTCACGTCTTTTGTCCATTTTTAAATTGGGTTGCTTGTCTTTTTATTGTTGAGTTGTAGGATTTCTTTATATATTCTGGATATTAAAACCTTATTAGATATATGTTTCCAAGTATTTTCTACCATTGAGCAGTTGTCTCTTCACTTTGTGACAAAGTCCTTTGAACCAGAGAAGTCTTTAACTTTGTGGAGTCCAAATTATTTTTCCTTTTGTTGCTTATACTTTGTGTGTAAAATTTAAGAAACCATTGCCAAACACAAGGTCTTGAAGGTGTGCCCCTATGTTTTCTTCAAGGAGTTTTCTGGTCCTGGCTCTTAAATTTAGGTCTTTGATCCACCTGAAGTTAATCTTTGTATGAAGTGAGAGATACGGATCCTCTTTTATTTTTTGCATATGGATATCCAGTTCTCCCTGCACCATTTGTTGAAGAGATTATTTTGTCCCAGTTGAATGGGCTGGCGGCCTTGTCAAAAATCAACTGGCCATAGATGTAAGGGTCTATTTCTGAATTCTCATTTTGATTCCATTAGTCAATATATCTATCATTATGCTAGTACCATGCTGTTTTGACTACTGTGCCTTTGTAATTTGGTTTAAAGTCAGGAAGTGTAAAAACTCCAAATTTGTTCTTCTTTTTCTCAAGAAGTTTTGGCTACTTGGGGTCCCTTAAACTTCCAAATAAATTTGATTTTTGGCTTTTTCCATTTCTACAAAGCAGACTGTTGGAATTTCAATTGGGATTGCATTGAATCTGAAAATCAATTTGGGTAGAGCTGACATCTTAACAACATTCAACCTTCCAATCCATAAACATGGAATGCTCTTCCATTTACTTAGGTATTCTTTGATTTCTTTTAGCAATATTTTGTAGTTTCCTAAGTTCTTTACATCCTTAGTTAAGTTTATTCCTAGGTATTTATTTTAGTTGTTATTGTAAATGTATTTTTTTTCTTGATTTCCTCCTCAGATTGCTCATTGGTAGCATACAGAAACACTACTGATTTCTGCATATTTCTCTTGTATCCTGCCACTCTGCTGACTTGTTTATTAGCTCTAGTAGCATTGTTGTAGATTTTTCGGGACTTTGTAAATATAGGATCATGTCATTTGCAAATAATTAAAGTTTTACTTTTTCCTTTCCAATCTGGATGCCTTTTATTTCTTTTTCTTGCTGAACAGCTTTGGTTAGAACTTCTAGCAAAATGTTGAACAACAGGGGTGACAGTGGGCATTCCTGTCTTCTTCCAGATCTGAGAGGAAATGCTTTCCGTTGTTGACCATTGAGTATGGTGTTAGCTGTGGGGTTTTCATATATGCCTTTTATCATGTTGAGGAAGTTTCCTTCTATTCCTATATTTCAAAGTTATTTTTATCAAGAAAGGATGCTGGGTTCAGTGCCATGTCAGTTGGCCCTACTTTGGAGTTTGTTTCTGTGTGATGGAGCTGGACTCAGATGTGATCTTTGTTTACAAGCCTCTCTTGTTACTTTTACCGGAACTGTAGTTGGTGCTGGGGTTTAATATATACCCAGGGGACTTGAATCTCTGGACTGACCATGTGATAGCCAGGCCCTGAGCCTCAACAGACTTTACCTCCTACACTCTGGTTTATTGGACTTACCCCACTCAGCTAACATGGAGTTGAAGAAGGTCAACCACCACACCAGGGAGCCAAGAGAGCCTACAACTGAAAGCAGGAGGATGGCATCCAGCATCCAGGAGGAATCTAAGGCCCCTCTTGATATAGATGTGGAGTGGACACAACCATTCCAAGGTCCACAGTATGGAGGACTAGAGTATGAATTAGAGTGGACTTACTGATATTCTATTCATGAACTACTGTGATTAGTAATCAAAGAAACTGTGGCATTGGTGTGGAGAAAGTGGCCATGGTGGCTGCTGGGGATAGGGAGTGGGAGGAAGAGATGTGATGTGGGGGCATTTTTGGGGATTGGAGTTGTCCTGGGTGGTGTTGCAGGGACAGTTACCAGACATTGTATGTCTTCCCATGGCCCACTGGGTAGAACATGGGAGAGTGTGGGCTACGGTGTGGACCACTGACCATGTGGTGCAATGGTGCTCAGAGATGTATTCACCAAATGCAATGAATGTCTCATGGTGATGGAGGAGATTGTTGTTATGGGGGTAGGAGTGGAATGAGGGGGGTGGGAGGTATATGGGGACCTCATATTTTTTGAATGTAATATTAAAAAAATAAAGACAAAAAAAAAAAAGAAAGGATGCTGGATTTTTTCAAATGTCTTTTCAGCATGAATTGAGATGATCATGTGGTTTCTCCCCTTCATTTCATTAATGTATTACATTAATTGATTTTCTTGTGTTGAACCACCCTTGCATGCCTGGGATGAATTCCACTTGATCATGGTGTATAATTCTTTTAATGTGCTCTTGGATTTGATTTCCAAGTATTGTTTTGTTGAGGGTTTTTGCATGAAAATTAATGAGAGATTGGTCTGTAATTTTCTTTTCTTGTGGTATCTTTATCTGGCTTTGTTATTAGGGTGATGTTGGCATCCTAGAATGAGTTAGGTAGTGTTGCCTCATCTTCAGTTTTTTTTTGAAGAGTATGAGCAGGAATGGTACTAATTCTTTGAATGAATGGTAAAATTTACCTATAAAGCTTTCTGGTTCTGGACTTAATTCTTAGTTTGGAAACCTCTGATTACTGATTCAATTTGTTTATTTAAAACTGGTCTGTTGAGGTCTTCTATTTTTTCAGGAGTCAGTGTAGTTGTTTGTGTGTTTCTAGGAATTTGTCCATTTCATCCAGGTTGTGTACTTTGTATTCCTCTGATGGATCTGGGCAAAGTCACCTCAAAATCTTCTGGAAAGGATTTATCCTTCTGATGCCTTTAAGAACATTCAGGACTCATGGGAAGAGGTCAAAATATTAACATTAACAGGAGTTTGGAAGAAGTTGATTTTAATCCTCAACTTTGAGGGAAGTATTCAGTGGAGGAAGTGACTGCAGATGTGGTAGCAATAGCAAAAGAACTAGAATTAGAACTGAAGCCTGAAGAGGTGACTGAATTTTTGCAATCTCATGATAAAACTTGAACAGATGAGGAGTTCCTTCTTATGGATGAACAAAGAAAGTGGTTTCTTGAGATGGAATCTACTCCTGGTGAAGCGATGTGAACACTGCTGAAATGACAACGGATTTAGGATATTACATACACTTACTTGTTAAAACATTTACAGAGCTCGAGAAGATGAACTCCAATTCTTCTGAAAGGAGTTCTACTGTGGATAAAATGCTACTGCATACTACAGAGAAATCTTTCATGAAAGGAAGAGTTAATCGATACAGCAAGCTCCACTGTTGTCTTATTTTAAGAAATTGTCACAACCACCTCAACCTTCAGCAACCATCCCTCCCATCAGTGTGCAGCCATGACCACTGAGGCATGACCTTACAGCAACAAAAAGATGATGACTCTTTGAAGGCTCAAATGGATAGTATTTTTCCTCAAAAAAGTATTTTCTAATTAAAGTATGTCCATTTTTAAAGACAAAGAACTATTTAACACTTAATAGACTACATTATAGTGCAAACATAATATAAACCAAAATATTTGTATGACTCACTTTAAGGCAACAGTTGCTTTATTATGGTGGTCTGGAACTGGACCTGCAATATGCTTGCAATAAATAAAATGACCAGAAATCTCAACAGAGTGACTGAAATGTGAAAAAGAATTAAATGAACGTTTTATAACTAAAAAATACAGTAACTGAAATTTAAAAATTGACTAGATAAACTTAGTAACAGAACAGAGATGACAGAAGAAAGATCTATGAATCTTAAGGATTTTTAAGACAGAAATTCTCTTAAGAAGAAAGAGGGGAAAAAAGTTGAAAATAAAATCAAACATGAAACAACTGCAAAAGGGCTGATATATTGGTTACTGGAATCCTAGAAGGAGAGAGCCAATGGGGCAGAAGAACTAGTTGAGGAAAAAAGTCCCCAGACTTCCCAAATTAGAGGAAAAGCATAGATGTACAGATTCAAGAAGATCAGCAAATACCAAACAGGATAATTTTGATGAGAACTGCACCTAAGCACATTATAATTCAACCACTGTAAATAAAAAAAACCCAGAAAATCCTTAAAATAGTAAAAAAAAAAAAAAGGACAGATAATATACATGGAAATGCAATTTGAGTGATAATTTCTTGTCAGAAAACATGAAGGCAAGAAGAGTGGAACATTTTTAAAGTACTGAAAGAAAACAACTCTCATCCTATAATTCTATTTCCAGTAATAATATCCTAGAAACATGTCATTTAAAATTAAATAAAGGCATTTTCCAATAAAGGAACTAGGGAAATTCATTGCTATCAGATTCACATTGTAAGAAATGACAAAGGAAAGCTAAGGGAAAATGATATTAGAAGGAAACTCAAATCATCAGAAATGAGGGCAGACCTTAGATGCAGCTATAAGTACACTTCTAGAAAAGCAAGGTTTCTATATTTTACATGACATGGTGCAATATTAATTCGAAGAAGTCTATGAAAAGGTATGGATGGATCCATATGGTACTCCACAGAGGAATGGCTAAAACAAATCATGTAAACAGGTATAACTGAAAATCCGATAAAATGAAATTCTAAAAAATATGCAAATAATCGAAAAGAAGACAGAAAAAGGTGAAGAAAGAAAAAATCATTAAGCATAAAATGGCTAGAGTTGCTAAATTAATATATAAAACAATGCATGAGAAAAATTATTAACAAGCTAAAGAGTGATATTTCGTAATGATAAAAAGGTCAATTCAGGAAGGCAAAAATCTTCATACGTATGAGTTTTAAATCTTCAATCTTTTAAATCCATAAATCTTTTAATGTTTCAAAATTGAGGCAAGAATTGACAGAACTAAAGGAAAAAATTAGCAATTCCACATTATAGGAGATTTTAACCCCCGTCTCAACAACTGATAAACTACTACACGTCTCTTCTGTCCCCTATTATTTGAACCTATACTTGGTGCTAGCGTTGGTACGTGTACATCCAAGAGGCTTGAATCTCTGTCTGTCCATGTGCCAGTTGGGCCCTGAGCCTCAGCAGAGTTGCAATAGCTACTCTTCAGTTCATTGGGACTCACCCAGGACAACTAACAAGGGGTAAGGATGGACAATCACTACACCAAGCAACAACTGCAAGCAAGAAAATCCCATCCATCAGCCATATGGGATCTAAGTCCCCTCTCAATTAAGAGCGAGTGTGAATCACCATCCCAGAATCCTCAGGATTGGGGAATAAAATAGGGACTAGAGTAGACTTACTGGTATACTACTATAGACTTACTATGATTTTAGCAGTGGAAGAAATTATATCATTGATGTGGAGACAGTGGCCACCCTCTCTGACTGTTCTTTATTTTACCCTCTTTATTCTATAAACACAATTATTTCTCCCTGGAGTTTTGTGGGTCTTATCTCCTTTTTTCACACTGTCTCAGTGATGTAAATCAAATCTACTTAGTGGATATCTATTACCTTTGTGTAAGTATATTGAACCATTTTATAGATGCGGAGATGAAGGCAAGAGAGAGCTTAGTAACTTCTCCAAGGTCACAGCCAGTTAAATAGCTGAGATGGGATTCATATTCAGGTAGTATGGCTCTAGAGTTGATGCTATTAATTACTATGCTATATTGCTTCTAGTAAGGGAGTAATAAATAAATATTTAGTAGATAAATGAATGATGGTGGCAAGGTGTAGTAGACACAAAATGACTCTTTTGCGTCACTGAGATCTGGATTTGGATCTAAGTCTAGCTGTTTACCAGCTACAGGACCTTGAGTATTTATTTCTAGGTCCTATAAAATGGGGATAATTGCACATAACTGGGTTGCTGGAATATTTCCAATATATTGCATGTGCCTGGAAAAAGGTGAGAAATAAAGGATAGCTATTACTACTGTGAGAAGAAATTATCTGCTTATTTTTTAAAGCATTAACTACAGTCAATTATATATGGCTCTGAATCTCATAACTACTAATAACTTTTTTTCAACTTTCTGAGTAGAGAAAAGGGGTATAATTATGTTGCTGCATGAAAATAATGGAAATATTGTTTTATAACGTACAGATAGAGTAAGGTTTATTAATCTTAGCTTTATTGATATTTTGGGCTAGATAATTCTTTTTGGTGGGGGATTGTCCTACACACTGTAGGATATTTAGCAGCATCCTAGGTCTCTACCCATAGATGCCAGTAGCACCCCATTTTCCATCATGAGAGTAAAAAATGTCTCCAAGATATTGCCAAATGTTTGCTAAGGAACAAAACCACTTCTGGTTTTTGTTTTTTTTTTTTGAGGTACCTGGGCTAGGGACTGAACCTAGGACCTCATATGTGGGACCCAAGGCTCAACCAATGAGCCACATCAGCTCCCCGAAGTTGTTTTTTTCCCTTTGTTTGCTTGTTTGTTTTTGTTTTTAGGAGGAACCAGGGACCGAACCTGGGACCTCCCATTTGGAAAGCACGTGCTCAACCGCTTGAGCCACATCTGCTCCCAGAGGACCACTGTTTTAATGGGATGATACTGGGCTGCATTGTCATACAGTATGGTGAATAGTTAAAAAAGTCTTGCTTCTGTATATATAGACAATTATTATAAGTAAAGTACCAATCTGTAGACACCGAAAGTGTCTAATTTTAAACTCTATTTTCAAATAATATAGAAATATAAACACAAACGTAGCCCTCCTCTAGGATAATTATCAACATGTAACTTCGGGTATACAGGGAAAATTCTGAATTATTTTAAAAATATCATCTACCACACAGCCAAAGAAATAAATCTAAAACCCACTTTGACTATAGAGTCCAATATTAAATTAAATTCTTTTACCTTTAGGGCTGAAATTATAGTTTGCTCAGCTGCTGATGGGAATGAGCTCTGACTGGAAACGACCTAGAATAAGGTTTTAATCCAGTTATAATTTTGCTTAAACCATTTATATTAGTAAATACCAATTTTGATCATAACATGATAAAGCTGTTACCAGAGTTACAAATAAAATATCATTTCTTTATATTTTTATCTCACATGTTTTAAAAATTCATTAGTATTTATTTTAAAAGATAGGTAGAAAGTACTTTAGCATACAAGGCAAACAGATATTCAAATAACTGAAACATTAAGAACACTGAAAGTTAGCTCTCCTTTATTCCTTTGGATAGGTTTTAAAGTCTTTACTCAAAAAGGTCAACATCAAGTCATATTTACTTTTTTTTTTTTAATTTATTTTCCACACAGGACTCTGGACTGATTAATTTTCAGCAAGTCTTAAAAGTACAAATGTGAAACATATCCCTTTTTAAAAATCAATATAAACATTATGAGAATTCTGAAAGTATCAATAAAGACATTTAAATAAGGCTAAAAATAATGCAACGTTCCATTGGTTCTGGAACGTTACAGAAATAATTAAAGGAAAAGGAAAAGATAACATTCAGTCTTTTTAATAATTCAATTTTCTGAGACTTAACTGTTGATAACCCTTTAAAATATATTGTGTTTAGTATGTAAAATATACATCTTAGAAACTCCTAATTGTGACTTGTGAAAAATTTAAGTAACTGAACACTCACCTATAATTTTCCTAAAATATGATCTAGCATATAGCTCATATTAGAGGTCAAGTTTTCAAGAAGATCACATAACCTTTAGCTTCATCAAGTCTTCTAGGGCGGCAGACTTGGCCCAGTGGTTAGGGTGTCCTTTTACCACATGGGAGGTCCACTGTTCAAACCCTGGGCCTCCTTTACCCATGTGGAGCTGGCCCATGTGCAGTGCTGATGCGTGCAAGGAGTGCCCTGCCACGCAGGCGTGTCCCCTGCGTAGGGGAGCCCCACGCGCAAGCAGTGCGCCCCGTAAGAAGAGCTGCCCAGCATGAAAGAAAGCGTGGCCTGCCCAGGAATGGTGCCACACACACGGAGAGCTGACACTACAAGATGACGCAACAAAAAGAAACACAGATTCCCGTGCCGCAGACAACAACAGAAGTGGACAAAGAAGATGACACAGCAAATAGACACAGAATAGACAACCGGGGTGGGGGGGGAAGGGGAGAGAAATAAATAAATCTAAAAAAAAACAAAAGACTTCTAAATATTTACTTCCCTACTTCCTATTTAATTATGAATACAGCTCATCTTGGATAATATATAAAGGCAAACAAGTTAAAGTTCAGCCATTTCTTTTAAATGTGTTACTAGAAAATTAGGAAAATAAGAGACTCTTCACCTGTAAGTTGCTATTACTAATTATATTTTTTTAAAAAATCACTGTTTTTAATGCCAGCCCCATTTTTTATATGAAGAAGTTTTTGACATGTTGGATAGCTTAAAAATTCTTATTTTGCCATTACCTTTGCTAAAATTTACTACCACCTACACAATATCAAATTATGCTTTTCAGTAAGTATTAAACACATACGATTTATCCCTGAATCATTTTTTAAATAAACTTGGTGATACCAACCAAAACTTGAGGATCATTATTTTAAACCACACAAATAGACATTAAGTCACACAAATAATAAAGGCCAGGATCCAAGACTTAAAAAAGGAAACTCTTCAGCTTATTTTATAATAATCGCATTTTGCATGCTGCATTCTTTCACAAAGAATGGAATGATTTGTAAGTTGTTTAAATTTGAGGCAAAAGAAAGGAGAACTTGAAATTAAGTGAAAAAAGCTTAATAAAATAAATAAAGATAAAAGTTACCTTTGTTACAGACTGGTGCAACTTATACAATGAATTCACAACTGCCACATTTCTTCTCTGCCCTTCAGTAAGAGGCCCAATTACCTGACTTGCATCTCCTTGTGTGGAGAGCTGTGAAATTTCAAGACAAAAAGAAAGTACTTTGAATAGACATTTCCCCAAAGAAGATATACAAACAGCCGGTAAGCACATGACAAGATGCTCAATATCATTAACCATAGTGTAATGCAAATCAAAATCACAATGAAATAGGTAAAGTGGATGTGGCTCAAGTGATTGAGCTTCTGCCTACCACATGGAAGGTCCATGGTTCAGTTCTCTGTGCCTCCTAAAGAAGACAGTGAGCTGGCATGACGGGCAGGTGTGACAAGCTGACACAAGATGATGCAATAAGAGACACAAGAAAAAAAACATGAGAGACAACAAAGCAGAGAGCAGAGGTTCCCAGTGCTTCCTAAAGAAGACAAGCAAGACAGTGAGCTGATGGGATGGGCAGGCCCAACAAGCTGATGCAACAAGATGTTGCAACAACAGACAAAGGAGGAAAAGCATAATGAGATACAGCAAAGTAGGGAATGAAGGTGGCTCAAACGATTAGGTGCCTCCCTCCCAGACTGGAGGTCCCAGGTTTACTTCCCAGCAGCTCCTAAAGAAACAAAGACAAACAGACATAGCAAGTGCAAACAATGAGGTGGTGGAGAGAAATAAATAAAGTAAATCTTTAAAAAAAATTACAATGAAATAGAATTTCACACCCACTAGAGGATTATTATTAAGAACAAACAAATATAATGCTGGCTATGATGTAAAGAAATATTATGTAAAAACTCTTGGAATGTAAAAGGTTACTTTTTCCACTGTGGAACATTGAGTGTTTTTGATAATTTAATTTTCAAATTAACTGTGTAAAACATTTGGCACTTTTTCAAAAAGGTGAACACAGAATTATCATATGGTCCACCAATTCCACTCCTAGGTATATACCCAAAAGAAATGAAAGGAGGGACTCTAATAGACACTTATAAACCAATATCCATAGCAGCATTATTCACAATAGCCAAAAAGTAGAAACAACCTAAATGTCCATCAACAGAAGCACAAATGAGCAAAATGTATTATGTACATACTATGAAGTACTATTCAGCCATAAAAAGAAATGAAGTTCTGACAAATGCTACAACATGGATGAATCTTGAAAATATTATACTAAGTGAAAGAAGTCAGGCACAAAAGGACAGATATTGTATGAAATATCCAGAATAGGCAAATTCATAGCAACAGAAAGTAGATTAGAGAGGCTGGAGGAGGGGTAAATAGGGAATTATTGCTTAATGGGTAGAGTTTCTGCTTTGAGTGATGAAAAAGTTTAGTAATAGATGGCGATGATGGCACAACATTATAAATGTAATTAAAGCCACTAAATGTTAACCATTTTAACACTTAAAAATGGTTAAATGGCACATTTAACATGTTAGTACAATAAAAAAACTACAAAATTTTCCCCGCCCCCCCGGAACTGGGAAAATTCAAGCCCTCTGACAAAAAAAAGAATGTTAATTAGAAATATTCCGGTCAAGTTACCTCTTTGAACTTTAGGCAAAGCCCGGATCTTGCTTAGGGATAAGAAGGTGGATGTGGAAGATGAATCCACATTAACACTTCATAATTGATGGGCCTCTTAGGTATGACCCAAATGCCCAGTGTGTCCTATTATTTTGATATGCACAATTTCTAGCAATTGTCAACAGTTGTCTTCATTCAAAATCACAGAAATAAACAAATAAAGCAAACAGGTAGGAAAGGGAAGGGGGAGAGGATAGAGGAGAGGAAAAGATGGGAGGAGGAGAGAAAGGGGGAGATGAAGGGTAGGTTCTCAGCTGGTAAGTTTGCTGCATACTTTCCTGAGAAAAGAGAACAGTGCCTTTATCTGTACCCCTAAAGTGTGTCCTACTAAAAATGAACTGTCTATGCTCCTATCTACGGACAATCTAAGTTTTATTGGTCTTTTAAATATTAGTCATTATGTTGGGTATGTAGTGGTATCTTATTATGGTTTTAATTTACATTTTCCCTGATGATTAATACAGATGAATACTTTTTTTTTCATTTTAAAAAATGAATTTATTGCAATATGTCACCCCCACACAAACATGCATAAACAATAAGTATATAGTAATAGTCGTGAACCTACAAAACAAACATATATAACATTATACAGGACTCTCATAACTCACCCACCTCCAACACCTTACATTGTTGTTAAACGTTTTAAACTAATAATTAAAGAGCTTTGTCAAAATATTGCTACTAATCAAAGTATTTTCCCCCAACCCTCCCTATTATTATCTTTATTTCATTTATATATGAGCATACATAAACAATTAAGTGTATAGTAAAAGTTGTGAACTTACAAAGAAAACATGCATTACATCATACTGGGGTCCCATACATCAACCCTCTACCAACACCCTGCATTGTCGTGAGATGTTTGTTACAAATTACGACAGAATATTGTCAAAATCTTCCTACTAATTATATTCCTTATCTTACATTTGGGGTGTTTTTCCCCCAACACACTTAATATTATTTTTAAAATATATTTTTCTATGACAGAAGTTGTAAACTTATAAAACAATCATGCACATAAGCAGAATTCCCAAGTAACAACCCTCTATCAACACACCACACTGTGGAGGAACATTTGTTACAGATAATATCATCCAATTGTTACCACGTCCACAGCATACATTTGGCTCACATTTTCCATACTGCCCCATTATCAACTTAGTGCACCTTTGGCATAGATGCAAGAATAGTATATTACTACTGCTAACCACAGTCCATAAGTCATTCCAGTTGTATTTTTCCCATGCGTTCCCAACACCCTGTAGTAGTGATATACATTTGCTCTAGCTCACAAAGGACATTCTTGCATCTGTACCATCAACCACAATTCTCATCCACCTCTTGGTTTACTGTGCTATTCAGTTTCTAAATTATTATCTAGCATTCTGTCAAATGGCATTTATATCCCTAGACTACTATTTTCAGCCACATCTCTATTTATAAACTAGCTATTACTATTTTTACCATCCATTCTATACATTTCCACACTTTTACAGCAAAGCTAATTAAAACTTCTACATACATTAAACATCAGTGGTCCATCTCAGTCCTCTTATCTCCTTTAAGAATCCACCACCTACCAACAGGTCTTGAAAATATTTTCCTTTAATTTCTTCTAGAAGTTTTATGGTTCATGCTGTTATTTTTAGGTTTTTGATCCATTTTGAGTTAAGTTTTGGATAAGGTGTGAGATAAAGGTACTTTTCCTTCTTTTGGCTACAGATATTCAGTTCTTTCAGCACAATTTTGCTGAATGGACTGTTCTGCCGGAGCTGTGTGAGTTTGACAGGCTAGTCAAATATGTGAGGGTCTGTTTCTGAGCCATCGATTTGGTTCCATTGGTCTATGTATCTGTCTTTATGCCAGTACCATGCTGTTTTTACCACTATAGCTTGGTGGTATGATTTAAAGTCTGGAGACGAGGGTTCACTTTTCCTTTTATGATGTTTCTGGCTATTCAGGACCCCTTACCCTTCCAAATAAATTTGCTGTGTTTTCAACTTTTAAAAAAATGCTGGTGGGATTTTTATCAGGGTTGCATTGAATCTGCATATCAATTTGAGTAGAATTGACATCTTAAGGATATTTAGTCTTCCAATTCATGAGAATAGAATGTTGTTCTAGTTATGAGGACTTTTTAAAATTTCTTTTTTAACATTGGGTTGCAGTTTTCTGAATATAAGTGCTTTACACTATTGGTTAAGTTTATTCCTGACTACTTGAGTTTAATCTGTCATATTTTATTTTCACCACTCTTTGACACTTAGTTATTCTTACTGATATAATCTTCATTTCTAGACTCTCTTCCAGGTTCCTCTCTCCTGTCTTTTCTTTTCAGGCTCTAGCACACTCTTTAATATTTCCTGAAAATCTCGTCTCTTGCTTAGAAATTCTCTCAGTTTCTGTTCATCTGTGAATATTCTAATCTCGCCCTCATTTTTGAAAGACAGTCTTGCTGGATATAAGATTCTTGGCTGGAAGTTTTTCTCTTGTAGTATCTTAAATACATCAGACCACTTTCTTCTTGCCTCCATGGTTTCTGGTGAGAAATCTGCATTTAATCTTACTGGGTATCCCTTATATGTTAGGCATTGCTTTTCTCTTGTTGTTCACAAAATTCTCCCTTTGTCTTTGGCATTTGACATTCTGATTAGTGTGCACCTCAGAGATGGTCTATTTGGATTTTTTCGGATGGGAGTACGTTGTGCTTCTTGGACATGGATATCTATGTCCTTCAATAGGGTTGGGAAATTTTCTAACATTATTTCTTTAAATATTTCTTCTGCCCCCTTTCCCTTCTCTTCTCCTTCTGGGACACCCATGACACATATGTTTGCACATCTCTGGCTGTTGTTTAGTTCCCTGCGACCTTTTTCAATTTTTCCATTCTTTTCTTTATCTGTTCTTTTGTATGTTCACTTTCAGAGGACTTTTTTTCAAGCTCACCAATCATTTCTTCTGCCTCCACAAATTTGCTATTATATGATTCCAATGTTTTTTAAATTTCATTTACTGCACCTTTCATTCCCATAAGATCTGCTATTTTTCTATGCATGCTTTCAAATTCTTCTTTGTGCTCATCCAGTGTCTTCTTAATATCCTTAATCTCTTTAGGCATCTCACTGAATTTATTAAGGAGATTTGTTTGAACATCTATGATTAGTTGTCTCAACTCCTTTATGTCATCTGGAGGCTTATCTTTTCCTTTAACTGGGCCATAGCTCCCTGTTTCTTGGTGTGGATTATAATTTTGGTTGGTGTCTTGGCATCTGGATTACTAGAGTATTTATTCTGGGTGCAGTTTTTCTCTTTAATGTAGTGCTTCCTGCCCTTTCTCCCTTCTGGTTGTGCAGTAGGAGCCAAGGATGTAATTGGTGCTATAAACTGTGGCTCAAGCTGTCCTCATTGCCCCAGGGATGGATGAAGGTTCTCCCAACTTTCTCCTTTCCCAGAGATAGGGACAGAGTCACAAATGTGTGGAATAATCCAAGCCATGCAGACCTAGACTGTAGTTGCCTAGAGAGACTGATGAAGCTTTACACCCCTTTCTCCTCTGCGTGGGGCATGGATGGAGCTGCAGGTGTGGGCAGCAATCTATGCAGTGTAGGTCTAAGATGAGTGCAGTTGCCCCAGTAGACTTAATTATTCAGTTTGTGCCAGCCGAGTGTACCCTCAGTTACCTGGATAGACTGATGCTGAGATAGTCAGCCTCCTCCCTGCCAGAGATGGGACTGAAGCCTAGGCTATGGCTGCAGGCTGATCTGGGTGAAAGAAACCATTACTATCAGTGTGATATTTGCTCAGGTTGGCTTTCCCTCAGGCTGGGGGTGGAGTTCAAATGCCGGCCACTGGCCTTTTTCCAACTTGGACAAATTCACACCCCAGCTGTTCCTAGGGTTATTTCTTAGCCATCTGAGTCTACCAATCAGTTAGCTGAAATCGGCAGCCAACTTTCTCCTCCTCCCGTTTTTGGGAAATGGAGCTTCCAATTCCACCAGAGTAGGACAATCAATGGCCTCCGCGGCTTGGCCGGCAATTTCCCAGAGAGGCTGGCGCTGGTCCCTGCAGCTTCTTCCCTGTCAGGGGTGGCACTGGGTCTTAGGCTAGACCTGCAATCTGACGTAGATGGAAAGAAACTGTCCCTACCAGCACTGGGATTTTCGGTCTGCCTGCTTCCTCTCAAGCCAGATGCAGAGTGAAAATGGAGACCCCCAGCCTCTTTCTGACTGGAGAGGCTCAAACTTTAGCTGTTCTCAGGATTATACTGTAGCCCGCTGAATTTCCTAATCAGTAGCTGAAGCTGGTGCCCAACTGTCTCTTCCTTCCCCGTTTTTGGAAAGTGGAGCTTCCAATTCCAGTTGCAGAATCGTTCCCAAGGTGGCTTGTGCCTCCAGTGGAGGATGGGCACTGGCCTCCGGGGCGTGGAGCACTCTACTTACGAGTCTTCTCTGCGAATGGGCAGTCTCCTCCTTCAAAAATGTTGCAGGAAGCCCTTCTGGCCTCCATTGAGCCCCCAAACAGGTGCTTCAGCTAGCTCCAGAGAGCTGTGGGTGCTTGCTAACTGCCCTATAGCAGGAGCTGACTCTAGGAGCTCCTTACTCTGCCACCAACTTGCTGTAATCCTAGATGAATATTTTTAATGTGCACATTGGCCTCCTATGTATCTTCTTTTCTGAGATGTCTGCTTAAAATTTTTATCCATTTGGGTGAATTTTCTTTTTATTACTAGTTGTAGAAGTTCTTTATGCATCTGGGATACTGTCACTTGACAGATAAAGAGTTTGTAAATACTTTTCTCAAGACAGTTTTGCCTAATTATTTTCTAAATAATGTCTTTGGACAAATAAAACATTTTACTTCTGATGATGTCTAGTTTATTAAAAAATTTGTCTGGTTACTGTTTCCTGTCAAAAAAATCTTTGCCTACCCACAAGACATGAAGATGTTCTATCGTAATAGTTTTAACATTTAAGTCTATGATCCATGTCAAATTTACTTTTGTATATGGTATGGGTAAGTGCTGAGGTTTATTCTCTCATGTATGAATGTCAAATTATTACAGAAACATTTATTATAAAGACTTCTTGTCACACTGAATTTCTTTGGTGCCTGTGTTGAAAACCGAGTGGCCATAAATGTACAGGTCTATTTCTGGTTTCCTTTTTTCTATTCCATTGATCTATTTGTCAGTCCTTATGTTAATACCACACTGTCTTGACTACTATAAAATCACAAAAGTCTTGAAGTTAGGTAGTAAGGAGAGTCTTTCAACTTTGATCTTTTACTTTCAAGATAGCTATGGTTATTCTGGGTTGGTTGTATATCCATATAAATGTTAAAATCATAATGGAATTTTACTGGGATTGCTGTGAACCTATAAATCAGTCTGAGGGGAACTGCCATCTTAATGTTGAGATTTTTTTTTTTAAGATTTATTTTATTTATTTCTTTCTCTCCCCTCCCCCGCCCCCCAACCTCAGTTGTCTGTTCTCTGTGTCTATTTGCTGTGTCTTCTTCTTGGTCCGCTTCTGTTGTTGTCAGCGGCATGGGTAGACGGACGCCCTAACCACTGGGCCAAGTCTGCTTCCCGGGACTTCTAATCCATGAACATGATATCCCTCTAGATTTATTAAGTCTTCTTTTATTTCTCTCAGCAATGTTTTGATTTTTCACTACAGAAGTCTTGTATGTTTTTTGTTAAATTGATTCCTCAGTATTTTTATATTTTAATACTTCTGTAAATAGATATTAATTTTTTAATTTTCCAATTTATACTTGCTAGCATATAAAAATATAAATGATTTTTTTGCACTCTGATCTTTTATCCCATGAACTGAAAAATTCACATATTAATTCTGGTATTTTTTTTGTATATTCCTTGGCATATTTTACCAAAAAAAATCATGTCATTGGCAAAAAGAAATGTTTTTACTTGCATCTTTCAGAAAATTTTGCCTTTATTTGTTTTATTTTATTTATTTTAACTACTTTATTGCAATGGCTGCAACCTCACGGCAGTGGTGAAAAAAAGTGTTGACAGAGGACATCCCTGCCTTGTTTATGAGATTGAAGGGGAAACACTTTCAATAGTTCTATATTAATTAAGACAACTCAAGGTTTTTCAAAAATGGCTTTTATCAGACTGAGGAAGTTTCATTCTTTTCCTAGTTTCCTAAGATGTTTTGCCAGTAGCAAGAATTGAATTTGGCAAATGCTTTTTCTGTATTTATTGAAATGATTATACCTGTTTTATTCTTTATTGTTATTATGTAAATTCACTGATATTTCTGTGCTAAACTAACCATTCATTCCTAGGGCAAATCTCACTTGATCATTCTGTGCTATCCTCCCTTGTGTATTAACAGATTTGATTTGCTAGTAAAATTTTAAAAAGTATTATGCATCTATGTTTGAGAGGAATATTGGTCTGTACTTTTCTTTTTAAAAATGTCTGTACAAACATTTAAAGTTTTAAGTCTCTGACTAAATAATTTTAGCTGCATCGCACAAATTTAGATTTGCTTGCTCTCATCATCATTCAGCTTGAGTTTTCTTTTTTTTTTAAGGAGGAACAGAGAATTGAACCCAGGACCTCATACATGGGAAGCAGGTACTCAAACTGAGCTACATCTGTGCCCCTGAAATATTTTTTAATATCCCTTGTGAATTCTTCTTTGACACATACTTTGAAGTATGTTGTTTAATTTAAAAATAGTGTATTTTTCTATTTCTTATTATTGAATTCTAATTTAATTCCTTTAAGGCCTAAGAATATGCCCTGTAGGACTTCAATTCTTTTAAATAAATATGCGCCAGCATATGGTCTACCATAATAATATTTTTCAGCTCTTCTGTGTCTTTCCTGATTTTCTGTCTCCTTCTATAAATGGTGATAGACGAGTATTTAAATCTGCAACTATGGCTGTAGATAAGTCTATTTCTACTTTTAGTTCTGTTAGTTTTTACTTCCCACATTTTGAAGCTCTGTTATTAGGCACATACACATTTATGGTAGTTAGAGTCTCTTAACGAACTCTCTTTCATTATGGATTGCTCCACTTATCTCTGCTAACAATCTTTGTCTTGAAGTTTATTTTGTCCAATATTAATATATCCACTCTAACTTTCTCATGTTTATTGAATCTTATATCTTTTCTATCTCTTTGCTTTCAACCATTTTATATTTAAAATGTGACTCTTAAGATAGCACATACTTGACAATCTCTACCTTTTCTCTTTTAAAGATTTATTTATTTTTCTCCCCTTCCCTCCCCCGATTGTCTGTTCTCTGTGTCCATTCGCTGTTGTGTTTTTCTGTGTCCACTTCCATTCTTGTCAGCAGCCTGGGAATCTGTGTCTCTTTTTGTTGCATCATATTGCTCCATCAGTTCTCTGTGTGTGTGCCAGTCCTGGGCAGGCTGGACTTTCTTTTGTGCTGGGCAGCTCTCCTTATGGGGCACACTCTTTGTGCACAGAGCTCCCCTATGTGGGGGACACCCCTGTGTGGCACAGCACTCCTTGTGTGCATCAGCACTGCGCATGGGCCAGCTCCACACGGATCAAAGAGGTCCTGGGTTTGAACCGCGGACCGCCCATGTGGTAGGCGGATGCTCTATCCACTGAGCCAAGTCCACTTCCCTCTACCTTTTTGAATAAGAGTGCTCAGTTTATTAACACTCAATGTAATTGTTGATGTGGTAGAAAACTATTTATTGCTGTTTCATCTTTTTCTTTTTTTCCAGGAGGTACTGGGGATTGAACCCAGGACCCTGTACATGGGAAGCAGGCTCTCCCATGGGAGCTACAACTGCTCCCTGTTTTATCATTTTTGTATATCTACCTTGCCTTCTTTGTGATTAAATGAATATATTTTAGAATTCTTTTCACTTTATCTATTGGGTTTTTAATTAATTAATTAATCTCCCCCCCCCCCCACCCCCGTCCCAGTTGTCTGTTCTCTATGTCTATTTGCTGCGTCATCTTCTTTGTCTGCTTCTGTTGTTGTCAGCGGCACGGGAATCTGTGTTTCTTTTTGTTGCATCATCTTGCGGTGTCAGCTCTCCGTGTGGGCGGCGCCACTCCTGGGCAGGCTGCACTTTCTTTCTCACTGGGTGGCTCTCCTTACGGGGCGCACTCCTTGCGTGTGGGGCTCCCCTACATAGCGCACATCAGCACTATGCATGGGCCAGCTCCACATGGGTCAAGGAGGCCTGGGGTTTGAACCCCGGACCTCCCATGTGGTAGATGGATGCCTTAACCACTGGGCCAGGTCCGCTTCCCTATCTATTGGGTTTTTAGTGTACTTTTCTGCATTATTTTTATATTGGTTACTATGGGGATTACGATATAAATCTTTTGTCTTTTTTAGTCTACTTAAAGTTAGTATTTTACTACTTCATGTAAGAGCAAGAAGTTTGTAAACATAGTCTATCCTCCTTCTGACCCTCCATGCTATGCTTTTTATGTATATTAAATCTATTTATGTAACAAACCTCACAATACAGTTTTATGACTTGTGCTCTAAAAAGGCTAAGAAGGGGAAGCAGATGTGGCTCAATTGATAAGAGTGTCTGTCTACCATATGGAGGGTCCAGGGTTTGGTCCCCAGGGCCTCCTGACCTGTGTGGTAAGCTGGACACGTGCAATGCTGCTGCGTGCAAAGAGTGCCCTGCCAGGCAAGGGTGCCCCCATGTAGGGGTGCTCCACACACAAGGAATGCACCCTGCAAGGAAAGCTACCCCCCATGAAAAAAAGCGCAGCCTGCCCAGGAGTGGCACTGCACACACAGAGAGCTGACGCAGCAAGATGACACAACAAAAAAGACATGCAGTTTCCCAGTGCTGCTGGATAATGCAGGCAGACACAAAAGAACACACAGCGAACAGACACAGAGAGCAGACAATTGCGGGGGGGCAAGGAGGGGGAAGAGGAGATAAAGAAATCTTTAAAAAAAATTAAGAGGAAAAAACAATTTCTTACATTTACCCACATATTTACTATTTTCAGTGCTGCTCAATGTTTCCTGAAGATCTGAGTTTCCTGCTGACATAATTTCCCTTTAGCCTGCAAAACCTGTTTTAGCATTTATTATAGTTATGTATACTGGTGACGAATTCTCTTAAGTTTTCACTAGTCTGCGAATGTCTTTATTTCGCCTCCATTCTTGAAGGATGTTTTCACAGATATAAAAATTTTCTGTTGAGTTTTTCCTTTTAGCACTTTAAAGATTTTGTTTCAATGTCTTCTGGTCTTTATTCTTTCTGATAAGTCACTGATTATTCAAAACATCTTTCCCCTTTAAGTAATATATTGTTTATTTTCTCCCTGCTTTCAAGACTGTCTCATCTTTGGTTTTTAACAGTGCAACTAGTTTTCTTTGTAATTATATGTTTTGGAGTTCACCAAATTTCTAAATATGTAAGTTCATGTCATACCATGCTTGGAGTATTTTCGGCCATTTTTTTTTCCTGTTTCATTCAATCTCTCTCCTCTTTTTATGGAATATTTTTATGGAACTTGTGATGTTGTTCCACAGGCTCTAGAGGTTTTATTTTGTAAGTTTTTTAATGTTTGTTCTTTCTCTTCTTTAAATTGCATAATTTCTACTAATCTATCTTCGAGTTTACTGATGTTGTATGAAGCCATGCAGTAATATTTTTTAAAAATTTCAGATATTTTTCCAAATGTAAAATTTCTATTTGGTTCTTTTTTTCCTAGATTCCAATCCCCTGCTCAGGTTTCCTGTCTTTTCATTTACTATAAAAGCATATCTTTCTTTACCTCACTGAGCATAGTTGTAATAGTTGCTTTCTCTGGGGTGACCATCTCAGGATCAGGGCTCTTCTCTTCAGACACAGATTAGGACTTAGGAATCAGAAGCAAGAGCGAATAAAGCTGCCTAGAATTGAAGAAATGAATTTTGACTACATTTGGATGGTGATGGAGTTTTCAAAGAATAGGAATTCTGTCACTATTTCAGAATTCTTCACTCATCCTGAGCCATTTTAACTGTTATTGTCCTAAGTCATGACCTTCACTTGAATGCCTTAAAACTGACTCTTCACTAAATTACTCAATGTGTTCTACAAGGTATCTTAAAGGAGAAGATGCTCAGTAAATAGCAGCTGAATGATTAAAGGGCTAGAGTAATGGTTTTCATTGTTGCTTTTTCAAAGTCAACCTTATTTGAGATGAACAGAATAGTACAGAGATACAATACAATAAAAATGCACAAAGCAAAAGCAGGGATTTGGCTGTAGAGCAAAGGTAACAAGGGGGCTAGGAAGGTGGTAGAAATAAGAGAGTTAACATTCTAAACTATGAGAAATTTACATACAGGTGAACCATGTTACACTATTAAAACTACAGGAATAATTGATTACTATACACACAAATATTTTTCAGAAATTCTAATTCTGTACATCTGCTCATTAGGAATAGCATGTGAATTCAATGCATAAGAAACAACGAATGAGGCTGAATTTCTAAAAAAATGATGAGCCATACAGTAAACATGAAGTATGTTTTTACATAACTATTAATCTGTACCTGAAATGACCAAGATCTTAACTATCAATTTCATAGGTTTACAGGAGCAGAGCAATATACTAATCAATAATGCTTCCCTGAATAAAATGAGTCAAAACATTTTTACACTTGAATTAGATATTTTTAACAAAAACTTTTAAATAAAATCTGATGAAATTTTATAGTTATATCAATATTTTTCTGAAAGTGTTGAGCATGTTTGCATTATATTTACCAAATTAATTTTCAATGTAAATTTTATACTAAGACAAAAACTTGTAATGCAATGTCTGCTTTCCATTCAACTTTGGGGTTCCCAGCCAAAACAAAACAAAAAACCCCAAAAACAAAAACAAAAAAACAAAAACGGTACATACAAAAAGGCAAAGCATTATTATTATTTTAGTGAAAGTAGAAAGGGCAAATACCTGGCCCTTGACGGTCAGTGCCTCCACCCATGTATATAGGAGACATAAGTAATCAATTGTGGCCACGTTAGGATCTCTCAACACAGCATTCCAGGCAGCAACTTTGACTTGACAGATGAAATCTATATGCAATCACTGATCTTTGTAAACAATTTTTCTAGACATATGGGACCACTGATCTAGGTGTATTCTATGGCTTATCTAAATGTTTTCTAGGCCAAGAGATACTAATGAGCAAAATACTCCAAGAGCTTTAAAACTCCTATATCCTTACATATTGTGCTATTAGAAATGTAGTCTAAGAAAAAAAAATTTTTAAGAAGTTATACTCACAAAGATAATGTCATTTGTAATGTAAAGAAATTTGAGAACTCTACATGGAACAAATAACAATATAAGGTGCATATATTAACTGTAAAAAACATTAAATTTGACCATGTAGCAATTTGCTCTCACAAAAAGACTGGAAACAAAGCAAAAATATCAAGTCAAAAAACAGTATGAAGCATTACATAAAGAGGAATATTAGTAAAATACTAGCAAATGTAACTGTGGAATTCCATAAATTATCTGCAAATTTACTTGTAGAAGATATTTAGAAAGTTCTACACAAGATAATTTCACCCATTACATAAATTGAAAGGTATATGACCTCCATCCCTGAAAGATTTAAGATAATAATAAGAAAATAAACTGCATGGTTAATGTTTACTTGCCAAAAGATTTCTGGAAAAGATAATCTCTTTAAGAACTTTCTGATCTACTAATCTGTGATAAAGAAAAATAATTGATTTTTATTTATGTTTACTAATCAAATGCTTTCATCATAAATAACCTGGTTGAGATTAAGGAATGAAAGAAGATAAAATACCACTTGGTCTCTTATAACAATTAATTATCCTATAAAGGTATAAAACTATATGCTTAAATACATATAAATGCATGATTAAATTATCAAAGATTCCTAAGAGTCAGTATTATTTGTAATACATTAGATATGATTAGATTACATCTGGACTCTGGATATTGGGTATATTTCTACCAATGTAGGCAAGGGGCAAATCTGTAGGTTTTATACTGCAATTCTTCATTTCCTTGGCATATCAATATAAGTAAACTTCCCTGATAAATGAAACTAATTTTCTTAGGTGCTATGAAATTTATAAGAAAATACTTTCAAGAAAAAATCTTTCTACAGTGTATGTCACACTTCTCTGATTTCTTAAATAAGATACACAGAACATGTAATTTAAGAGGGCAAATTCTACTTAAGTTAATCATTGCATTTAGTTTTTTTTTGTCATTAACAAATTTTTATTCTCTTTATCATACTTAACAGGCTTTTATGGCTGGATGATAAAAATGGGCTTCTAATTATGGCATTCACAGCTGACATTTCCTCTGTGTTGGCTTCATGACTAGTTCTCATTTAGCAAAGTTAGCTAAAAAGAAACACTTAAAATAGCCCTTTTTGGGGCTATTACCTTTCTTCTCTGACAGAGAAAGTGAATAGTAAAACCCATCTCTTACATGGCACTTTATAAAGGAGTAAGAAGACACTCAGAGAAGTTAAGTGACCTAGCAAAGGTTACATAGCTGGGAGGTGGCAAACGGGGACAAGAATTCAGGTCTCCTGGTAGTTAGACCAGTATTTGCCCAGGTCATTTCAGCTGTATGGGGCTGCAGAGAGGTATCACAGACAGACAGGCCAGGGGCCAAAAGAGAGCCAACCACCTAGGAAATTCCCAGAACTTCAGTCCTGGAAAGGTTTTTCGGAATCATCCATCTGCCGTCCCATTTTACAGATGAGTAAACTGAGGTTCATCAAAAGGGAACTTGATAAAAGCTATCATGAAAATAGAATAATAAATCATTTTACTGGCCATTTTGATTTGCTTGGGCTTCCATTTTATCCAAAGAATTATAAAAAAAGGAATGGAGGTAACTGAAGCAGGCTGACATACCAATAATTGTTTGCGGTGCTGATAAAAATCCCTGCTCTAGCCTGGGAAGAACTGTAACAAAGAGTTCAAGCTGACACCAGCAAAGTCTGCTGATCTTCACCAGATGGCCACAATCTTAAACCAACATCCTTGCTTACTAATTAAGAAACTGGGCTTCAGGGACACCTTACCCACACAGTCCACAGCCCCATAGTCCACACAACTCATGGAGTGGATGTACTAATCATAATTCATGGCCCCTCTATCCCTCACATTACCTCACACAGTACCTTTGTTTCAGGCAGCCATAAAAGCTGCTCCCCCAGGCTCAGCCCTTTCAGCATAAACCTCTTCGTGCTGCTCCTGCATTACTGCAACTTTAGCATAATAAACGTGCTCTAACCCCCCTTTTTAAGTCTGTTTATTTTATTTGCAACACAACAATCCAGACTAAGCTTTGGAAACCGACCTCTCCAAACCGGCAATCCTCAAATCTCCTGGTCTCTCTCGGCAATGAAAGAGGTAGGAGACTGCCCCATCTATCCATATTCACCATTCTAAGCAGCAAAGACAGTGGCTTGAAGTGGGACCAGTGTGTGAAAATGTTGGGTTAGCATGCCATGTCAACAAGCTATTTTTTTTTTAAGATGTATTTTTTATTTATTTCTCTCCCCTTTCCCCCACCCCAGTTGTCTGTTCTGTGTCCATTTTGCTGCGTGTTCTTTTTGACCGCTTCTGTTAGTGTCAGCAGCACCGGAATCTGTGTTTCTTTTTGTAGTGTCATCTTGCTGCGTCAGCTCTCTGTGTGTGCGACGCCATTCTTGGGCAGGCTGCACTTTTTTTCGCGCTGGGCGGCTCTCCTTATGGGGCGCACTCCTTGCGCGTGGGGCTCCCCCACACGGGGGACACCTCGGCGTGGCACAGCACTCCTTGCGTGCATCAGCACTGCGCATGGGCCAGCTCCACACGGGTCAAGGAGGCCCGGGGTTTGAACCTTGGACCTCCCATGTGGTAGACGGATGCATTATCCACTGGGCCAAGCCCGTTTCTCTCAACAAGCTATTTTTGTGCAGAGTCGGGGACCATGGGCACACCACCCATACTATGAAAAGAGTGGTACCCTTCCAGGTGCCTCCAGATGCTTATCTCCTTACTTAGGACTTGGCCATCGACTATCTGAGGTTCCTGAGGCCTCCCCTACTTGTCATCTCAAATGTTGGAGGAAGATGAAGACCTCTGTCCTGGCCAGGAATGGTACCACCCATGCACACAATTATCTCAGTTGAAGCAGACAAACCAGAGCTGGATCTGGCAGTCTTCCACTGTGTCTATCATCCCTAGTAGCACCCCATTTCACAGGAGGTCTTGGCTGGCACTCGCCAGCCTTAGGTCTATGCAGGTTAGCCTTCCTATGGTGCCTGTTGAAGACATGCACATATAAGCAGGAGAATCAGGGTAAGGGTCATCACAGCCAAGTATACCAGCAGCATGCTTGCCCAGTGGTTCCCCAGGGCAAATATCTACCTGGTAGAGTAGCTACTGACTGACACTACCACCTAAAAATCTAGAGCAAAGCCAGTCACGTGGGTCTTAAGTTGTCGATGGTGCCTCTTCTCCCTGAGGGGGTCCAAGAGGGCACTCCTGGACAAGTTCCTCCAATGTATGGCTGGTACCTGAATTCCTGAGATCTGTAGCTGCTCTTCTGTGACTCTCAGGTTGAACGAGGTGGGTGTACAGCAATTGCTGAACTGAAGAATTGTGAGGACCTGGCCATTGTGGAGCTCTTGCCCCCAGCTGAGATGGCTCTTCCTGAACCCCCAGGCAGAGAGTTTCAACCAGGGTAGGAGGTAGGCAGTGGACTGGCTGTCCACTGGGGTGCATCTGAGTTTGAGAGATCATGGCAGAGAGCCAGCTGAGCTGCTTCTTCTCCTTTCAGAATGTGGTTCATTGTGGAACACCCAGCTTTATTTGCTTGTTGCCGCTGCCAATGCCCAGGAACTATAAAGTTGGGGGTATTGCCACCCTTCTGCAATTCCCGCTGTAGCCTCCGTACTTAGCATTTTTGTTTTAAGAGTAACTAAATAGCCTTTAGCTACTATATAAACTCTGGAAGTTTTGTGTTTTTTTTTCTATAAATTTTTGTGAGTTTACAAATGTGTCCTCATTCCTAAGTAGTCCCTCTTCTTTATCTAATTTGCTTGAAAGTGGGAGCTAAAGAACTAACAGCATTAAAGCTGGGGAAATTTCCTATGCATTAAGTATGTGTTTTAGTGCATGAAGATTGTAACATCAATTCTAGCAGCTCAGGGGGTCTTTTTATTTCCTCCTTGGTTCTTAGTTATATTCCAAACTGTTAAATCAGTCAAATATTGGCTAATAGATTTTTTTAAAAAGAGGTATTTCTACATTATCTATTTTTCTGAAAATAAGGAGTGATACATTCAAGCAATAGAACATATTCAATGGTAATGTAACAACTTGAATTCAGACTAAACCTTTAAACAAATCTGCTATCAAAGAGATGAAAGCTTGAGATGTGTTCCCTTTTGGACAGTTAGCATATAACCAAAATTCTGGGAAACAAAATCAAATCTTGTTAATCAATGAGAAATGAAAAAGAACAGCACAAAGAAATAAAATACAGCTTTGTAACTCAAAGCTATATTGCTCACGCATCCTGTATTCCTGCTTCAAAGTCCTTAATAAGCCTACCTTTCTCATTAACTTCTTGATCTTCTCCCATCCTTCTGTCATTTAAATCAAAATCTCTGCCTAGCACATGGCATTTGGTAACTTACAGGGTGTCAGGAAGGGAAACAGTCTGCTAAGAACAGATGTTTTAATCACGTCTTTTAAAAAGGTTTTCCTCCTGAGTGTGGAGAGAATGATTCAAGATGGCATCAGAGTAGCACAGGCAGGGCAAACTCTCTTGCAAAATAGGGAAGAAGGTTTGGTGGTTGTCCAAGAGAGCTGCTTTGGGGACCCACAGACCAGGAGAGTGCTGCATGCATTTTCTAGGAAGGACTGGTAATGGAGAGAAAGAGGCCAAAGGGAAAACCATGAGTTGATGCCCCCACGGTTGGGAACACCCCCACTCCCCACCCCAAGGTGGGAAGAGCCTTGGTAAAGCCTGTGGATGAGTGGCCAACAGAGAGGGGGAAAAAACATATTTCTCCCTGGGAAGAGGAAGGGTGTGGCTAAGGGCTGAGTGTGGTTTCTCTTTGGCTAAAGTAACCACTATAAATTGAAGGATTCATCTCTGTGGAAGGGTCTGATGAGAACCATCTGTTGGCTAGCTGGGAAACTGAAAGAAGACAGTCTTTCTCCCATTTCTTTCACAGGCACCGTAGATCTGGTCTATGCCTCATTAAAGGCTCCCTGCTCATTCTGATAACTTAAATAGGGAAATCTTAAAACTTTAGAAAAAATTAAACCACAAATCAAAGAAGAGCTTTGAAATGAAACCACTAGGCAAGAGAGAGAAACTGATAAAGTAAAATCACCAACACAATCAGGTGCCTTGATACCGACAAAAGATAAGTCATACTAAGAAACAGGGTGATATGCCTCAGTCAAAGGAACAAACCAAAAATCCAGAGGACACATAGGATTTAAGAAAACAAATTAATGATGGTCATGCAAAACTCCTTAATCAATTTAAGGAGAAGAAAGGAAATATGACTAAAGAGATAAAGAATATTAAGATGACACTGGGTGAATATATTAGTCAGCCAAAGGGGTGCCAATGTAAAATACTGAAAATCGGTTGACTTTTAGAAAGGGTGTTGATTTGGGGTAAAAGCTTACAGTTACAAGGTCCTGAAGAGTCTAACTAGAGGTACTTCATCATCCAAAGTCTGTTGCCACAAGTTGAAACAAGACAGAGGGTGATGTCTGCAAGAGTTCAGCCTTCCTCTTTCCTCTGAAGGCTCCATGGTCCCAGCTTTTTCCAATCTCAACTGTAGGCTGGCACAGGGCTCATCCCTCTTCCTCTGGGGCTTGTTACTTTCCAGGCTCAGCTTCTCTGCTCTCTTCACAAGGTCAGCTGTAAACTATCGGGTGAATGGCTCATCTTTCTTCCTGGGCTGCAGGATTCTCTTCCGTGTCTACGGAGCTCTCTTTTCTCATCTATCTGTTTCCAAGTATCTACTTTTAAGAGTCTGTCCTATTGACCCACCAATGGGATAAGGATTCAACCCTATATGCCCCCCTGACATGGTTGAATCAAAGACCTAATCTTGATTTAATCAAGTAAATGCAAAGCCTTTGAATTTAAGTCAAAGGGTATCATGCCCAGAGAAACAGACCAGTTTACAAACATAATATCTCTTTCGCAATTCATACATAACATCAAACTGTTACAGTGAGCATAAAGAACAAACTGAGGGAAGCTGATTTGGATAAATGGCTACAGCATCTGCCTACCACATGGGAGGTCCAGGGTTCAAACCCAGGGTCTTCTGACCCATGTGATGAGTTGGCCCATGCGCAGTGCTGATGCGCACAAGGAGTGCCGTGCCACGCAGGGGTGTCCCCCACGTAGGGGAGCCCCATGTGCAAGGAGTGCGCCCCATAAGAAGAGCCACCCAGCATGAAAGTGCAGCCTGCCCAGGAGTGGCATCGCACACATGGAGAGCTGACGTAGCAAGATGATGCAACAAAAGGAGACACAGATTCCTGGTGCTGCTGGCAAGAATATAAGCAGACACAGAAGAACACACAGTGAATGGACACAGAGAGCAGACAACTGGGGGGGAGGGGCAGGGAAGGGTAGAGAAACAGAAAATAAACCTTTAAAAAAAAAAGAACTGAAAAACTGTAAAAAAAAAAAAAAAAGAGGAACAGAGTATATGGGAACAAAGGATGAGATTAAAAATACTTTAGAGGGGAAGCAGCTGTGGCTCAATCAGTTGGGCTCCCGTCTACCATATGGGAGGCCCTGGGTTCGTGTCCTGGGGCCTCCTTGTGAAGGTAGGCTTGCTTGCACGCTGCGTAGAGCTGCCGGCCGGGGTGCCGCGGAGTGCTGCCCAGCCCTTAAGTGCCGTAGAGTGCCGACTCAGCAAGGTGATGCAACAAAAAGGGAGACAAGTAAAAATGCAGAAGAGCACAGTGAATGGACCCAGAGAGCAGACAGCAAGCAAGTTGCAAGGGGGAGAGGGGAAATAAAAATAAATACACAGAAGAACGCATAGCAAATGGACACAGAGAGCAGATAGCACCCAAAAAGCCCCCGGGGGGGGGAGGGGAGGATAAAAAAATACATTAGAGATCTCTCTTGTCCATTGGGAAATGTGGCTTGAGGAGCTGCCATACATTAGCCTCAACCTGGAGTTTTTAGCCACACCAGGAGACTGGCGTTGATGGGGCTTCTTTCCCTACTCTTTGAAGCACTTTGTATTAAGCATATCCCAGTTGCTTTGAATTTCAGTGATCTCTTTTTAAGTACTTCTGGGAAGATGGAGGATTAGCGAGTTGGAGAGATCACTTCTCTCCCAGAAAAAGTAGCTACAGGACAGGCAGAGACTGTCTGGAATGCTGCTCTGGGGCTCAAGACACCAAGGGAAGGTGAACCACCACCCAAAAGAGAAAGGGGAGAAGGAAAAGATCTCAGCTGGCTGAAAAATTCTATGACTAAAGCTGCAAAAGCAGCAGCAGGAGCCTTTCCCCACCTATGGAGCAAATAGCAGTATGTGGTCTACAGCAGCTGTAGAGAGCAGTGACTGTGCACTGATGGCATCGTAGGGGTCCTCTTCCCCAAGAAAGGTGGGGGGAGTAACATAGCCTACAGCAAATTCAGATTTTGGCCAGCAAACTTGGTCTGATGCATTGAAGGGGAGGCCTGACATTGTCCTGAGAGCACAGAGCTAAATTTGCCTTCTCAAACACCCTTCCTGGGGCCCCAGGCTGGCTGCAGAAGAAGGAGGGAGGGTCTGGCTGGCCAAGGGCAGAGAACAGCCTCTGAGTAAGTTTGTTTGTGAGGTTTGGCCAGCCCTAAGGACATTGCTTCTGTACCATTAGCTCCCGAGTAGATTTAAACTGAATGCATTCCCCCTGGATCCTGGGGTCTGAGCTGACGGGTCTGCCAAAGAGTGCAATCTGCTGGCTGGACCAGATAAGTAACAAAAAAGGAGAAATAATAATAAATAAAAGAGGCAAATAGGTGCCTTTAATGCCACCCTTTCTGAGGCCCTTGGAAACTGGCTTGCACCCCATTACTGGATCCTTATCCTTGGTTTGAGCAGTTAAATGGGCAATCCTAAGTATCTAGAACAAATTGAACCAAAAGTCGAAGAGTGGCAGCACACAGCAATTTAACTGTAAATACCTAGTAAGAGAGAGAAACTGAACATTAGCGCAAACTCAGCATCAGAATCAGATGCCTAGAGATCAGCAAAAAATTACAGACCATACAAAGAAAAAGATATGACTCAAGCAAATGAAGAAATCAAGGCTCCAGATAAAACAAAGGACTTGGAACAACTAATCAATGACGTTTACGCAAATCTCCTAAATGGAATCATGACGTTGAAGGACAACAAGGCTAAAAAAATTAAGACATTAAGAAGACACTGAATGAGCACAAAGAAAAACTTGAAATCATGGATAGAAAAATAACACAGCTTATATTATTTTTCACATTATTGTATTTCATATTATTTTTAACTCACAATGAGTGAGTTAAAAATACAACAGAGACATACAACAGCAGATTTGAAATCATATGAAGTTAAGAATCAGCAATATAGAGGAAAGAACAACTGAAATTGAAGAGAAAGACAAGAATGGGAAAAAAATTGAGCAGGGGCTCAGGGAATTCAATGATAACATGAAGCACAACAACATACAAACTATGGGAGTTCTAAGAAGGAAAAGAGAAGCAAAAAGGGGCAGAAAGAGTATTTTAGGAAATAATGGCTGAAAATTTCCCAACTCTCATGAAAGACATGAATAAGCATGTTCAGGAAGCATAGCATACTCCAATTAGAATAAGTCCAAATAGACCTACTCCAAGACACATGCAGAATTCCAAGTAGCAAAGATAAAGAGATATTTCTGAAAGCAGCAGGGAAAACTGAAACATCACATACATGGGATATCCAGTAAGACTCAGTGTGGATTTCTCTTCAGAAGCCACGGAGGCAAGAAGACAGTGGTAGGATATAATTACAGCACTGAAAGAGAAAAAGTGCCAGTCAAGAATTCTTTATTCAGCACAACTGTCCTTCAAATATGATGGTGAGCTTAAAATATTCACAGATAAACAGAAAATAAGAGAGTTTATAAACAAGAATCTAGCTCTGCAGGAAACAGTAAAGGGAATTCTGCAGGCAGAATAGAAAAGACAAGAAGAAGAGGCTTGGAGGAGAGGAAGAAATGAAGACTATCAGAAAGGGTGACCAATAATGTAAAAAGGTGGACAAAAATATGACATATGAAAGCCAAAGGATAAAACAGCTAAAGTAATGCCTTTACAGAAATAACATTGAATGTTAATGGATTAAACTCTCCAATCAAAAGATACAGGCTGACAAAATGGAAAAGAAAATGTGAGCCATCCATATGCTGTCTGCAGGAGACTCAACTTAGACCCAAGGATGCAAATAGACTGAAAGTAAAAGGCTAGAGAAAAGGATTTCACACAAATAGTAAAAAAAGAGAAGAAGTAGCTATACCAGTGTCAGACAAAACAGACTTTAAAAGCAAAAAAGTGATAGATGCAGAAGACCACTATATATTAATAACAGAGACAATCCATCAGGAAGAAATAACAGTCATAAATATCCATGCACCTAACCAGGATGCCCCAAACTACATGAGGAAAACTCTGGCAAAACTGAAAGGAAAAAGAGATGTCTCTATAATAACAGTTGGAGACAACACACCATTCACATCAAAAGATAGAACAACTACACAGAAGATTGACAAGGAAACAGAGAACTTGAACAGTATACTGAACACTGTACCCCAAATCAGTAGGTTATACATTTTTCTCAAGTGCTCATAGATCTTTCTCCAGGATGTTGGGCTATAACATGGCTCTCAATAAAAACAAGAGGCTTGAAATTACACAAAGCACCTTCTCTGATCACAGTATAATGAAGCTTGTTATCAGTAAAAGGCAGGAAAGGGGGAAATAGCAAATACAGGGAGATTAAACAACACACTTTTAAACAATCAGTGGGTCAAAGAAGAAACTGCAAGAGAAATTAGTAGATATTTCCAGACGAATGAAAATGAGAACATAACATATCAAAATATATGGGATACAGTGAAGTTTGTGCTAAGAGGGAAATTTATAGCCCTAAACACTTATATAAAAAGGAAAAAAGAGCTAAAGCAAAAGAACTGAACAACTGGAGAAACTAGAAAAAGAACAGCAAACCAATCCCAATGCAAGCACAAAGAAAGACAGGAAGATTAGAGCAGAAATAATGAAATTGAGAACAACAAAAATCAACAGAGAAAATCAACAAAATCAAAAGCCGGTTCTTTGAGAAAATCAATAAAATAGACAAACCCTTAGCAAGATTAACAAATAAAAGAAGAGAGAAGACGTAAATAAATAAAATCAGGAATGGAAGTTGGGGGAGGACATTACGAATGACCACACAGAAATAAAAAGGATCATAAGAGGATAAGAAACTGCATGCCAACAAATTAGACAACCTAGGTGAAATAGACAAATTCCTAGAAATGCACAACCTACTTGATTTTACAAGAAATACAGGATCTCAATGAACCAATCATAAGCAAAGAGACTGAATCAGTCACCAAAAATCTTCCCACGAAGAATCGTCTGGGACCAGATGGCTTCATGGGTGAATTCTACCAAACATTTTGAGAAGAATTAATACCAATTCTATTTTAACTCTTTCAAAAAATTTAAAATGAGGGAAAATTACCCAACTTATTTTATGAAGCCAATATCACCCTAATACCAAAGCCAGATAAAGGTTCTCTATGAACACAGATGAAAATTTCTTAACAAAATATTTGCAAATAGAATCCATCAGCATATCAAAACAATTAAACATCATATTATGTGATGCAAGGGTGGTTCATAAGAAAATCAATTAATGTAACACAACACATTAGCAAATCAAAGGGAAAAAATCTACACGATTATTTTGACTGATGGAAAAAAAGCATTTAACAAAATACAGCATCCTTTCTTGAAAAAATTTCTTCAAAATATAGGTAAAAGGAAAGTTCCTCAACATAATAAAGGGCATATATGGGGAGAGGTGCTTTCTCTCTAAGATCAGGAACAATACAAGGATAGTCATTGTCACCACTGTTACTGAACATGGTGCTAGATGTTCTGGCTAGAACAATTAGGCAGGAAAAAGAAATAAAAGGCATCCAATAGGAAAAGAGAAAGTAAAACTCCCACTATATTTAGAAAATCCTGAGATATCTACAAAAAAACTACTTGAGCTAATAAATGAGTTCAGCAAAGTGGTAGGATACAAGATCAACACATAAAAATCAGTAGTGTGTCTATACACAGGAATGAATAAGCTGAGGAAAAAAATCAAGAAAAAATTTCACTGACAATATCATCAAAAAGACTCAAATATCTAGAAAATAATTTAACCTGGAATGTAAAGGATCTGTATTCAGAAAACTACAAACCACTGCTAAAAGACCTAAATAAATGGAAGAACATTCCATGTTCATGATCTGGAAGACAAAACATCATGAAGATGTCAATTCTATCAAAATTGATTTATAGATTCAATGCAGTAACAATTAAATACCCAACAGCCTACTTTATAGAAAAAGAAAAGGGAAGGGAAAGGGGTCCCAAATAGCAAAAATCAAACTTAAAAAAAAAAAGAGCCAAGTTGTGGAACCTCATGGTACCTGACCTTGAAATGTATTATAAAGCTACAGTGACCAAAATATCATGGTTTTGGCATAAAAATAGACACATTGATTAATGGAATTGAAATGAGAGTTCAGAAACAAGACCCTCACCTCTATGGCCAACTAATTTTCAATAAGCCTACCAAGTCTGCTTTTCTGGGACACAACAGTCTCTTCAATAAATGGCACTAGAACAGGATATCCATAACCAAAAGAATGAAAGAGGACCCCTATCACTCCCTATACAAGAATCAACTTAAAATGGATCAAAGACCTAAACATAAAAGCCAGGACCATAAAACTCCTAGAAGATAATGTAGGGAAACATCTATAAGACTGTATAGTAGGTGAGGGCTCTCTTAAGCCTTACACCCAAAGCATGAGCAATAATAGAAAAAATTGATAAATAGGACCTCCTCAAAATTAAACACTTTTGTACCTGAATGGTCTTTGTGAAGAGGGTAAAAAGGCAATTTACACAATGGGAGAAAATATTTGTGAAATCACACATCTGACAAGGTCTAATATCCATGATATAGAAAGAGATAGTACAATTCAACAATAAAAAGACAAATGACCCAATTAAAAACAGGTGAAAGACCTGAATAGACATTTTTCTAAAGAAGAAATACAAATGCTAAATAGATACATGAAAAAATGCTTAGTGTCATGACTGTTAGGGAAATGCATACCAAAGTTGCAATGAGATATCATTTCATACGTATTAGAATGGACACTACTAAAAAGACAGAAAACTTTTAAGTGTTGGAGTGGATGTGGAGAGAAAGGAATAGCCACTGTGGAAGTCTGTTGGCAGTTCCTAAGATCGTCTGTTTGGTGGTTTCTAAGAAAGTTAGATCTGCCATGTGACGTGGCACTACTAGGTATATAAACAGATAATAGCACTACTAGGTATATAAACAGAAGAACAAAGAGCAGTGACATGAACAGATTTCAGCACAGTAATGTCCTTAGCAACATTATTCGCAAGTGACAAAAGTTGGAAACAGCCCAGGTGTCCATGAAAAAACACAAAGTTCTGTCCTCTGCTGTCTTTTTGAGCGAATGTCCATTTATAACAGATGCACCAAGGGGGTGGGGGCTCAAGTTGAGTCACGTCTTACCGATATGTTGAATCAAAACCCTAATCTTAACAAGTAAGCTAATCTAAGATACTTCAGCTGAATTTAATAGAATCAAAGGGTATCATACTCAAAGGAATAGACTATTGTACTAACATAAATCTTTTTCCTTTTGTAGTTCATAAAATAATCTCGAACTGTCATAGAAGGATATTCTATGTTATGGGCTGAAAGACTAAATATATTAAGATGCCAATTCTACACAAACTGACCTAAAGATTGAATGCAATCCCAATAAAAATTCCAATAGCCTTCTTTGTAGAAATGAAAAAGCCAATTATCAAATTTATTTGGTAGAGAAAGAGTCTGTGCATAGTCAAAAATACCTTTAAAAAGAAGAATGAATTTGGAGGACTCTTACTTCACGATTTTAAAGCATTCTTCTAGCAACAGTGGTAAAAACGCTGCTATCTTTACTGGCATAAAGAAAGACAAACTGATCAATGGAATCAAACTGTGAGTTCGGAAATAGACTCTCATATCTATAATCAAGTGATTTTTGACAAGGTTGTCAAACCCACTCAGCTGGGTCAGAAAAGCCTTTTCAACAAATGGTGCTGGGAAAACTGGATATCCACATCTAAAAGAAAGAAAGATGATTCCTATCTCACACCTTATTAAAAAATTAATTCAAAATGGATCAAGGACTCAAGTATAAAACTAGGACAATAAAAATCCTAGCAGAAAATGTAGGGAAACATCTTTAAGATCTTCTGGTTGGGGGGGGGGAGCAGATGTAGTTCACTGGTTAAGTACCTGCTTCCCATGTACAAGGTTCTGGGTTCAATCCTCAGCATTTCCTTAAAAAAATAGAAGATTAAAAAAAAAAAAAAGATCTTATAGTTGGTGGTGGTTTCTTGGGCCTCACACCGAAAGCATGAACAATAAAAGAAAAAATAGATAAATAGGACTGCCTTAAAATGAAATACTTCTATATTTAAAATGATTTTGTTAAGAAGGTAAAAAGGCAGCCAATTCAATGGGGAAAAAACCTTCAGAAACCACATATTTGACAAGGTTTCTATTTATATATTTTATATTTATTTATAAAGTTTATATGTACAAATTTAAATTTATATAAAGATATTATACAATGACAAAATGACAAGCAATCCAATTAAAAAATGTTCAAAAGAATTGAATAGACATTTTCCTGAATGGAAATGCAAATGACCAAAAGACAACATGAGAAAATATGTCAACAACACAAGCTATTAGGGATATGTAGATCAAAACTACAATGAAATATCACCTCACACCATCCAGAATGGCCATTATTAAAAATCACCACCACAACAAAACTACATCCAATTTGACTTATAGAGTAGGACGATGGAGTGTAGATTGGTGGGAGACAGAATATGTGTTAAGAAGAAGCTGATGCTGGATGTATGTAGACGTTTAATAAGGTCAACTGTAAATATGTGGTAATGGATGGAGTTGATGGTAGCACATTATAATGACTGTAAAAGACACTGTATTTATAGATGTGACTGTTGCTGAAATGAGTAGTTTAGGGAGGTTTATGTTTGTTAAGGACAGCTGGAAGATAATACAGAGAAAGTTTAACAGTGATTTTGGAGGTAGGTGAGGATTGTGGTTAATAATATAAATACAGGAATGGTCTTCCACTATAAGGTGTTAAGAAGATGGTGATACATGGGAAAAATATACCTCTGTACCTTATAGTCTAGAATTAACAATAATATTGTAATGTTTTTGTAGCAAAAGCAAAGAAAGTACTATATTAATGCCATTTTCTTCTTCATTTTCTTCATTAATAAGAAGACCATGGGAAGTGGAATTGGCCCAGTGGTTAGGGCGTCCGTCTACCACATAGGAGGTTCATGGTTCAAACCCCGGGCCTCCTTGACCCGTGTGGAGCTGGCCCATGAACAGTGCTGATGCACGCAAGGAGTGCCGTGCCACGCAGGGGTGTCCCCGTGTAGGGGAGCCCCACATGCAAGGAGTGTGCTCCATAAGGAGAGCCGCCCAGCGCGAAAGAAAGTGCAGCCTGCCCAGGAATGGCGCTGCCCACACAGAGAGCTGACACAGCAAGATGACACAACAAAAAGAAACACAGATTCCTGTGCCGCTGATACCAACAGAAGCAGACAAAGAAGAAGACACAGCGAACAGACACAGAGAACAGACAACCGGGGTGGGGCGTGGGGCGGGGAGGGGAGAGAAATAAATAAATCTTAAAAAAAAAAAAAAAGAAGACCATGACTATGTAATTTAACTAATCTGTGTTCAACTGTGTCTCTTTCTGAACAACGGAGAAACAACTGAAGTTTGTTGTTAGGAGTAAAGGAGATAAAAGTGCCTGGCTTTTTTAGGAGTAATACTTCTGTAACTTGTTGAGGTGCCCTTTGTCTGTTATTTTAGTTTTTTAATTTGAAATAAAGTTTGAATATTTTAAAAAACCGACAAAAGGGTATCCTCCTAAAGAAATTGTATGTTATGTCTTATCAGAGCACTCAGGCTTTAAACAACAGATGTAATTTCCACCTACCCACAACCAGTCAACAGGACCTAAACATTGTCTGTGTTAATGACATTTAGAGTCAAAAGTATGCATATTTTTAAAACTTTGAAAAAGGAAAAACTGTTCTTCCTTGGGTATACTGAGGTTTTCCCATTTTCCAATAATTAATACTTTGACTAATTTATTAATCAACAAAACATCTTCATAATAAAGCCTCTTTGAATCAGGAAAATTTGGGTATAATAGAGTTTCAAACTACAGAATTTTCAAAAGAAACAAATGTTTTATTCTCAGGGATTTAGGATAACTAAAACCTAGCGTCCTAGTATGAAGACTTTAACAAATAAATTAAAATAAACTGGTAGTATATATATTTGTATATACATAGACACTGTCAGTTTTTGAGATGTAAATGCAAATGTAATTCTATCTATAATCTTGCATACAATATAAATTTTCATAATAAACTGTCTATAGTCTAAAGATAAACTTCACTTTATTTTATTTTTAAAGATTTATTTCTATTTATTTCTCTCCCTTCCCTTCCCCCCCTCCCCGTTGTTTGTTCTCTGTGTCCATTTGCTCTGTGTTCTTCTGCATCTGCTTGTATTATCAGACAGCACTGGGAAACTGCATCTCCTTTTTGTTTTTTTTTAAAGATTTATTTTTATTTATTTAATTCCCCTCCCCTGGTTGTCTGTTTTCTGTGTCTTTCTGCTGCGTCTTGTTTCTTTGTCCATCTTGTTTCTTTGTCCGCTTCTGTTGTCGTCAGCGGCACGGGAAGTGTGGGCGGCGCCATTCCTGGGCAGGCTGCACTTTCTTTCGCGCTGGGCGGCTCTCCTTACAGGTGCACTCCTTGCGTGTGGGGCTCCCCTATGCGGGGGACACCCCTGTGTGGCAGGGCACTCCTTGTGCGCATCAGCACTGCTCATGGGCCAGCTCCACCCGGGTCAAGGAGGCCCAGGGTTTGAACCGCGGACCTCCCATGTGGTAGACGGACGCCCTAACCACTGGGCCAAAGTCCGTTTCCCTGCATCTCCTTTTTGTTGCATCACCTTGCTGCATCAGCTCTTCTTGTGTGCAGCGCCACTCCCAGGCAGGGAGCGCTTTTTCTATGCTGGGTGGCTCTCCTTGCCGGTTGTATTCCTTGTGCATGGGGCTCCCCTACGCAGGGGCACCCCTGTGTGGCAAGGTATTCCTTGTGCATGGGAGCACTGCGCACGGTGGGTCAGCTCACCAAGTGGGTCAGGAGGCCCTCGGTATTGAATTCTGGACTCTCTGCATGGTAGGTGGACACTCTATCAGTTGAGCATGTCCGCTTCCCTTCACTTTAAAGTGCTAAATTTCATATTATTGGGCTCCAAGTTAGTGAGGTTCTATCTATATATATTAATTTAATAGTAATATTTATGTTGTGAAACCATAAAAAAAAGTTAATTACCTGATTGACAACTGATTATCTAAAAAATTAGACATTTTATTTCCAAAATCTGGTACTATTATGTTAGTCATTTTATATCTGTGTCAGACATAAATTACTATAATTGTCTTGAGAAGGAATATCAAGCAGGTAGTTTTAAACAGTACCATTCCAATGATACGAGCAAACCTTATGCACATACTGGGTACATGTATGTCTGTGCAAATTTGTCTGGTGGTAGTCTGAAGGACTAAACCAGGATATTCATCCCAGATTTGCCATCGCAGAACTTGTCCTGCATATAGAGGATGATCACAGAGCTCTCCTACAGAATGACAGAGTGAGACACTCCAGAGTCAAATTATAGCAGCCTAGGATAAATGATTACTGGCTGTGTGACATAGTTTAGTGCCTGGGATCATGAGGAAATTCTGTTTCCTAGGGAAAAGGGGCCATTTGGATCTGTGCAAATGGGGGAATTCCTAGGGCCGCACACATGCCTAGGATATGACTCATGTGCAGAAAAGGTCAGGGAATACCCGATGCCATTGCCTTTGGCTGCACTCTAAACTTACTATACGGAAGGCTAAGTTCTGAAGGAGAACACTCAGATCAATCTGCAAAGACTGGGAAAGGTGTTTTCTATTTTTCTGTCAGCTCTAGGCATACAAGGAAATCTGTCCTAACACTAGCTGGATATAAGCTTAAGGAACAGATGTCTGAGTATATAAATTACAGAGATAACACATTAAAATACAAAATGTCCCAGTTGCAATAAAAGATTAGAAAATATACAAAGAAACATGACTCTTTCAAAGGAGGAGAAAAAATAAAGCATTACAAAGTATCAACGAGGAAGACAAGACTTTGGACATAAAGATTTTAAAAAATAATTCTAAATACTTGAAAAGCTAAAGGCAAACATAGACAAAGAACTAAAGGAAATCAGAAAAAATGAAATATGAATATAAAGAGAATACCAATAGCGAGATGGAAATTATGAAAAGGAACCAAACAGAGCCAAAACCCACAGTAATAGAAATTTTAAATTCCCTAGAGGGGTTCAACAGCAGACTGGAGCTGGCAGAAGGAAGAACCACGGAACTAGAAGAAAGAACAATAGGAATTATTCAGTCTGACGAACAAAAAGAAAAAAATTATGAAGAGAACACTTTAAGACACCTGTGGGATACTGTGATGTTTTGAAGCTGGATGTACTCCAGAAAAATATGTTCTTATATCTTATCTAGTCCTATGGGTGTGAAGGAATTGTAAGTAGGACCTTTTGATGAGGTTAATTCTGTTAAGGTGTGGCCAACCTCAATCAGGATAGTATGTGCTTTGAGCAGCCTAGGAAATTAAAACAAACACCACCAAGTGGCAAAACATACACTTTGTGGGAGTTGCAGAAGGAGAGGAATAGGACAGAAAGAATATCAAAGAAATAATGGCTGAAAACACTACTTATTTAATGAAAAACATGAACATACGCATCCCAAAAGCTCAATGAACTCTAAACAAGATAACCAAATAACCCACATCAAGGCATTATAATCAAATTGTTGTGTGCCAATGATAAGAGAGAATTTTGAAAGCTGCAAGACCAAAGCAACATATTATATACAAAGAAACTTCAATTACATTAAAGGCTGATTTCTCAATGGAAATTATAGAGGCAAGAAAGCAGTGGGATGACATATTTAAAGTGCTGAAAGCAAAAAGTTACTAATCAGGAAATGGACTTGGCCCAGTGGTTAGGGCGTCCGTCTACCATATGGGAGGTCCGCGGTTCAAACCACGGGCCTCCTTGACCCGTGTGGAGCTGGCCCATGCGCAGTGCTGATGCGTGCAAGGAGTGCCGTGCCACGCAGGGGTGTCCCCGCGTAGGAGAGCCCCACACGCAAGGAGTACGCCCTGTAAGGAGAGCCGCCCAGCACGAAAGAAAATGCAGCCTGCCCGAGGAATGGCGCCACCCACACTTCCCGTGCCGCTGACGACAACAGAAGCGGACAAAGAAACAAGACGCAGCAAACAGACACAGAGAACAGACAACCGGGGGAGAGGGGGGATTTAAATAAATAAATAAATCTTTAAAAAAAAAAGTTACTAATCAAGAATTCTATATATAACAAAACTGTTTTTCAAAAATGAGAAACTGATTAAGACATTCTCAGATAAACAAAAGCTGAGGGAGTTTCTCACCACTAGACTGACCCTACAGGAAATGCTAAAAGGAGTTCTCCAGGTTGACAGGAAAGATCACTAGATAATGGACTGTAGCCACATCAAGAAAAAAAGATGTCCAATAAAGATAATATCATAGTTAAATATAAATGCCAGTACAATTATATTTTTGATTTGTAACTCCAGAGGACTTGAACAATACTCTAAACCAAGTGGACCTCACAGACATTATAGAACATTTCATTAATCACCAGAAGAATACACATTCTTCTCAACTGTACAAGGATCATGGTCTAGGATAGAACATATAGTAGGTCACAAAACAAGTCTCAATAAATTTAAGATGATTGAAGTCATACAAAGTGTTTTCTCCAACCACAATGGAATAAAGCTAGAAATCAATGCCAGAGGCAGAACTGGAAAACTCACAAATATGTAGAAATTAAACAACAAACTTTTAAACAACTAATGGGTTAATGAAGAAATCACAAGGGAAAATAGGAAATATCTTGAGATGATTGAAAATGAGAACACAACTTACTAAAATTTATGGAATGCAGCAAGGGCATTGCTCAGAGATAAATTTACAGCTATAAATACCCATGTTAAAAAAGAGGAAAGATCTTAAATCAGTGACCTAACCTCACACCTGGAGGAATTAGAAAAAGAAAGCAAACTAAACACAAAGTGAGCAGAAGGAACTAAATAATAAAATTTAGAGTGGAAATAATGATTTGCAGTTTTTAGTGTAGAGTGTTGCATATATTTTGTCATAATTATTCCTAGGAATTTTATTTTTCTGATGTCACTATAAATAGTATCTTTAAAAATAAATTTCATTTTCTGTTTGTAGCTAGTAAATAGTCCATTTGTGTATACCTTTTTACCAATGATTTTACTAAACTCACTTATAAATTCTAGAATAACCTATTGGTTTCACTGACTTTTCTCTATTGGTTTTCTGTTTTCAATGTTATGAATTTTTCCTCTCACCTATAGTATTTCCTTAATTGAAAAATTTTTTAAAATTTCTCTTTGATGCATGGGTTATTTAGAAGTGTATTTTTAAATTTCTAATTATGAGGATTTTTCAGGTATTGTTTGTGGGGTGAGACTTTGAAATCTCTTGTAACATTTTCCCAGAAAAAAATTCATGTATCATAGTGTTTTATTTTTATTTTTCAAATTTATTTCTCCGCCCCCCCCCCCAGTCGTCTGCTCTCTGTCTCAATTCGCTGTGTGTTCTGTGACTGCTTCTATCCTTATCAGCAGCACCAGGAATCTGTGTTTCTTTTTGTGGTGTCATCTTCTTGTGTCAGCTGTGTGTGCGGCACCATTCTTGGGCAGGCTGCACTTTCTTTTGCACTGGGTGGTTCTCCTTACAGGGCGCACTCCGTGCACGTGGGGGACACCCCTGCGTGGCAGGGCACTCCTTGCGCACACCAGCACTGTGAATGGGCCAGTTCCACATGGGTCAAGGAGGTCCGGGGTTTGAACTGCGGATCTCCCATGCGGTAGGCAGACACCATATCCATTGGGCTAAGTCTGCTTTCCTCATAGTGTTTTATAATTTCCAGTGGTTCACAGATCCCTTGAAACCCATTCACAGAGCTCCTATACTACAAATTCTTACTCTAACTGGATGCCAGCCACTTACAACTTGCCTTAGGAGAAAAGATACAAGTGCTAGAAGAGAAAATTTTTTATTAATTGGGAAATTAAACGCAGTTCAATAGGACATGGAACAGGAAAAAAATTAAGAATATTTTCCTGAAGCTACTGAAGAATGCTAATTAGATCATCTAAGAGAAAGAGGATTTTCTTGAAACCCATCACAAAGAGCAATTTTTAATAAGTTACCATTTCTTAAGGTATGTGTTTTATGTTCCGAGGCTGCTTGAAGGAGATATTAAATGGCTTGGTTTAAACAATGGGAATTTATTAGCTTTCAGTTCAAATCAAGGCATCATCAAGGCAACACTTTTTTCCTGAAGGCTGGCTGAGGGCAATCCTTGGCTCCTCTGCTACATGGCAAGGCACATGGTGGTATTTGCTGGTCTCTCCCTTCTCTTCCAAGTAAAGTGTTGCTTTCAGTTTCTTGCTTCCACGGCTTTCACTTTCTCTATCTGAATTTCATTCTCTTATAAAGGACTTTAGCAAAAGGATTAAGATCCATTCAGATTGCGGTGGGTCACACGTTAAAAACTGAAGTAGCCTCATCAAAAGGTCCTATGTAAATGGGTCCACACCCATAGGAACGGATTAAATCCAAGAACATGTTCTTCTGGGGTACACAGTTTCAAACCACCACAGTAGGACTAAAAAAACACTCTAAATTGGTACAACCTCAAAATAACGATCTGAGTTAAAGTTAAGTTGCTCAGAAGTATGCTTTTAAATAGTATAATGTTGTTAGCATATGTGAAGGAATTTAATTATATTCCTATATCTCCCTGGGACAGGGATAGGATTAAAAGTTCTTCTTGATTACTACTATGCTTGAAAAAATGTGGAAGCTTTATAATGTTCTGGCTTCCAACTCCAGTAAAAATGGACCAGGTAATTCAGACTAATTCTCTCAATGAGAACACATGGAAAAGGTGAATAATATAAAAAATAAATCTTGATGGCACTGAAATGCTAATATGGCAGTGAAAAATTATGGGGCACATTCTGATGGCCCAAGTTCTTCTCTAGTCTATATTAATTCTACTTCCTGGTGTGGGTGTGCATGTAACTTTGCAATGTGAGTGTGTTATTTCAGTGAGCCAGAATTAGGGATACTTTTCTCTCTTGTAACTCTACCATCAAGTGAGATTCTGCCTAGGGTATCTGCTATAGATACCAGAAGAAGACAGAGTCTGGGTGAAGGCAGTCTAGAAGAGCAGACCACCAGCTGACAGCCAGCCATATGAACAAACTCAGTCAAAATCAGCACAGCCACCAAGCTGCTCCCCTTCTGATCCCAGAGGCGAGAATGATAAATGTTTACTGTATGCTACTAAGGTTTTGCCTGTTGTCTGTTATGGAGCATTCTTGTGGCAACAGATAATGAATACAGACTTTAACAGACTTAAACTGATACTGAATTTTTAACTTTCTCCTGAAAATATCTCCTAATGAGAATAACCATTATTTGATGTTGCACTCTGTCTTCAACATGGCTTAGTAAATCTTAGACAAGCCTGACATTTTCATCTACAACTGACCTGGTATAGTCCCTCGAAAATCAAGCTCTTACAAAATGTGGAAAGCAGGTCAGAAAGGTATCTTAAAGGAAAGAATGACCCTTAAATAGTCAGGATAATTGGCCAGAGTAAGAATGGAGGCAGGGAAGAATAGAAGGTTGTCCAAAAGATCAAAAAGGTAGGTAAACCAAAGGGATAGACATATTTGTATTACAGTTAATGTGCATTTGGTACAAGAGATTCTATTATTATATTTCATCTATTTGCACATAATTTAAAACTCTTCCAAATGCTTCCATGTTTTTTATCTTTCACTTATTTGAATTTGATATCATACCTTATTAATATATGATATGATATGGAACAATATTCATGTAGATGGCATTTAAATTTCCACTAAATAATTCTTTAAATCTAAAAAAACTGAACTCATATCTCTATATCACCATTAAATAATTAAGTGTTCTTTAATTATAGGAATGTCAAGTCTCCAAATTACTTATGAAATTATACAAAAAATAAAGCAAATATTTACAAAGATTATATTTAAAAACCACCTTAGTGTTGACTAGAACTGGTGACTTCATGGTTATACCTACACTGAAGTTAAAAATTTCTCTTAAATGTCATTCCAATTATCATTTCAAATGGTCTGCATATTTTTTTTTTAATTTAAAGATTTTATTTATTTATTTAATTCCCCCTCCCCCTTGTCTGTTCTCTGTGTCTATTTTTGCTGTGTCTTGTTGTCTTGTTTCTTTGTCCGCTTCTGTTGTCGTCAGCGGCACGGGAAGTGTGGGCGGCGCCATTCCTGGGCAGGCTGCTCTTTCTTTCGCGCGCTGGGCGGCCCTCCTTACAGGCACACTCCTTGCGCTTGGGGCTCCCCTACGGGACACCGCTGCATGGCACGGCACTCCTTGCGCTCATCAGCACTGCGCATGGGCCAGCTCCACCCGGGTCAAGGAGGCCCGGGGTTTGAACCGCGGACCTCCCATGTGGTAGATGAATGCCCTAACCACTGGGCCAAGTCCGTTTCCCTAGTCTGCATCTTAATTAAATGTCAATCTACTTTCTCACAGCTCATAATATTTGACATTTACATTAAGAATCTACATGCCATTACCTGAATCTATCAGATAATATTTACTATAGGAAAACGCCCTAATATTTCACCTTGGAAAAGGAATACCTGCTAGTATGTTCACCTGTAATTTTGATAACAAAGTATTTATGAGCCTATGAATTATAAAGGTACTGCAATAGTTCCCTTATATACTAATACTTTCATTTCCTTTTAACAAATAGAGGAAAAGGAAAACATTGATTCACAATTGCCTTAAGAAAGGCTAGTAATAATTTCTTCTAAAGGCCACATTTCAAAACTATATGTAACAAATAATGAATACATCATCATTAAAAAATTTGTTTACTTCAATCATAAAATATCATGAATATCTTATATCAAGAATATTATATATATAAATATACACTTACAGGTATATGTATGTGTGTATATGTATTCTACTTAGTAACTTAATTATAACTTCACAATTACTGTCAAGACATACAATGGTAATTTTTAAATGAAGAAAGTCTAAAAAATGCTGATCTCATTTTCACAAAAGAGCACCTAGGAAACTGATATTTACATTGAAACATTAAGTACATTTTAGAGGAGGTAAACTACTGCTTATAACTCACATGGAAGAATACGTTGGTAAATCGCCATTAGTTCTAAATGAATCTACTAAATTATTTAACTATGCATTAAGGACATATAGGCTAAATAAACTAAGATTCATAAAATATATTATACATGCATTAAAACAGTAGATGGTGGTATCTATATCACAAGTGAAAAAGCAAATCACAGAACAGTATGTAGAGCACAATACGGTTTTTTAAGCATGGTCTAGAATCAAACATGGTTTGAATGCTAGTTTCAATGCTTGCTGGCATTCTACTATTAGCACTCTATTTTGGGCATGCCACTTAACCTTTCTCAGCCTTGATTTCAACATTGTATAATGGCAGATATTATTCCATTTCATAAGGTTGTTGTGAAGAAAAAAGAGGTATACATATAAATGACTTGGCATAAGTGCTTGGTAACGGTAGTTATTTGTGTGGTCCAACTCTTACCCTTAAAAAATGGATTCTTTGGTAACACTTACGTTCAGGAAAAGGGATTTGTGCCTATAGAAGCTTAGGTTTACATGGCACATTCCACTGGTGATTAATAACAGAAACGCCTTAGAAAAAATAAAACATGCAAGGATAAAAAACAATTTCACGTTTATTTTTATAATTGTTTAAATGTATTATATGTTATATCCCAGGACACTAAAACAATGAGGTGGAAAAGAAGTAATATATAATTTTTCTAAGTGGGTGGAGGAAGCTATCCATTATACACAATGAGTTTACATGACCATAAGGATGGCCCACAGTGAGGATCAATGTGAAAAATCCTTTTATGAGCCTTTTTTTCTGATGTAGATTAAAGGTGCAATTAAGTATATTAAAAATGTTCTTACAGTCAAGAAACTCCCATAATTAATCTTTAGGAAATATATGTAGGATTGTGAAGAAATGCTCATTCCATATTTCAGGTTTTGTAATCCCTTTTTAAAAAAAATTTTTTTGGAGGTAACAGAGATTGAACTCAGGACCTCATACATAGGAAGCAGGAGGTTGATGACTAAGCTACATCTGCTCCCCAGTGACAGTTGTTTTTTTCCATGTTTTTTTTTTTATTTGTTTCTATGAGGTACCAGAGATTGAACCCGGGACTTCCTACATGGGAAGCAGGCGCTCAACCACTTGAGCTATATCCCCTCCCCAAGCCACCCTTTTTGTGCCTTTAAAATTCTACCTTTCTTTTCTAACACTGCTTGAACAATTGTACTCCATTAATAATCGGCTTTCTGTCACCTTTTAACCTTGTGGATAGAAAGCTTACTGTTTTTACCTATAAAAAGAATCTTTAGTGGCTTTAGGTATCATTAAAATCTCAAGCCAAAATTTCTATTTACAGATGGAGTGTTAGATGTTTAAAGTCTGTTTTGAGTTCTTTCACTAAAGACTTTGATATTTAGCTATTTTCTTTTAAATGTTCTCAATGAAACTATACTAAAAGAACATACAAAGAACAAAGAAAACAAATAGGTCAAATTTAAAAACAGACGAATAGCAGAAAGAGCTTCATTAACAGTCAAAGAAATAAGCATTAACACTAAAGTGTTACTTAAGTCAATAGTCAATAATTTATTTATTTATTAAAGATTTTTAAATTTATTTCTCCCCCTGCCCAGTTCTCTGCTCTCTGTGTCCATTTGCTGTGTTCTTCTGTGACCGCTTCTATCCTTATCAGAGGCACAGGGAATCTGTGTTTCTTTTTGTTGCGTCATCTTTGCTGTGTCAGCTCTCCATGTGTGCGGCGCCATTCCTGGGCAGGCTGCTCTTTCTTTCGCGCTGGGCGGCTCTCCTTACAGGGCGCACTCCTTGGGCATGGGGGGCTCCCCTATGCGGGGGACACCCCTGCATGGCATGGCACTCCTTGTGCACATCAGCACTGCGCATGGGCCAGCTCCACACGGGCCAAGGAGGCCCGGGGTTTGAACCACGGACCTCCCATGTCGTAGGCAGATGCCCTATCCATTGGGCCAAGTCCGCTTCCCTCAATAATTTATTTTTAAAACATAGCATATGATGTGCTTTGAAATCTTCTTTTATGCTAAGCTTAATTTACATGCTAATATGAAAATTGAAAAGTAAAATCCTTCTTTAAAAAAAAGAAAACATTTCAGGTAAAAAATCTATTTAAAAAAAAATTCTATCAATAGTTCTCCGCAAACCTTTAGCACTGTATAACACTGTATAAAAGTAGGTAGCCTGCCTAACTTAGGGCCACAGACCATTTTAACAACCAGTACTAATTCAATCAAATGCTTGTTGATATATTTTTGTCAAGGCCTTTTATAACTATTACCTAAACTGAAGTTATAATGTACCATTTTCATGTACTTTCTATACATAGGCTGGCTCTTCCTTATACTATCATCCTCAGGTGGGACCATTTCATTAGGATTTTTCCCTGCCATTTTCTATAATTATACTAAACTCTATTGGACATAATACTGAATTTTACTTATAGCGTAAACCATGTAAAGCAATGAACACTATAACAAAGCATCTATAAGCAAAGCTTGAGAGAAAAATTAGTCATCTAATTACCTACAAAGAGTTTCCACAGTCTCTGTATGGCCAGTTTTCAAGAAACAAAAATTTTAAAAATGCTTCTAAATTATGTCAAAACTGCAAGAATAATTAAACAGATAAATACCACCATATTAGCAAATAAAATCTGGCTATCCACTGGAACGGAAAGTAGGAAGCATCATAAAATAACCATTACCGCCAAGGGTCATTTTTGTACAAATTCTTTCAGTTCAATTTGTTACCAAGCTTTCCTAAAAATTATTCCAGAACCAACTGGGACTATCTGGATATAGACAAAGTTGGATTATTTCATTTGTTTTGTTTCAATTGGGAGCAGTCAGAGAGGGTAAATTGAAAATGTGCTTCACTACCTCAATAAAGAAAGTGGAGATACCTAGATTTTGGTACATTCTCTAAAACAAGTACATCAACAACAGTAAAAATACACTGAAGCCTAATTTTCTTTTGCTTGGATTTCATTTAGCACATGTACATACTAGTTAAATATGGGTACTTGATGTTAAAATATTAATGTAAGGAGTTAAAATTAAGATTCAGTTATATAGATATTATTATTTTTAATGATACTGGGGCTGGGGAATGATTTTAGGACCTCGTATGTGGGAAGGTGGCATTCAACCGCTGAGCGACATCAGCTCTCTTAAGTTGGGTTTTCTGTTTGTTTGCTTGTTTGTTTTTAGGAGGCACCTGGGACAGAACCAGGGACCTACAATGCGGGAAGCAGGCACTCAACCACTTGAGCCACATCTGCTCCTCAGATATTATTTTTTTATAAGATTTATTTATGTTTCCCCCTTCTACTTCCCCTGCTCTGCTGTTTTTGCTGAATTTGCCATCTGTGTCCATTTGCTGTGTGATCTTCTGTATCTATTTTCCTTTTTGTCTTCTCTTCTCATTTTTTCTCCTCTAGGATTCACTGGGATTTGATCCTGGGGACCTCTGATGTGGAGAGAGGTTCCCTGTCAGCTGCACCACCTTAGTTCTTGGTTTCTGCTGCATTTCACCTTGACTGTCCCCCTCGTCTCTTTTGTTGCATCATCATCATGCTGCATGGCTCACTTGTACAGGCACTGGCTCACCGCGCAGGCACTTGGCTCATCATGTGGGCACTTGTATGGGCACTTGGCTCACCGTGTGGGCATCCAGCTTGCCACGAGGGCACTCATGCAGGCACTCAGCTTGCTGCACAGGCACTGGACTCACCACGTGGGCACTGGCTCGCTATGTAGGCACGCTTTCTCTTCTTTTTCACCAGGGGGTTCCAGGGATCAAACCCGGGTCCTCCCATATGGTAGGCAGAAGCACTATCACTTGAGCCACATCTGCTTCCCCCACATATTATTATTAATGCATGTCAACAGTTGTTTCAAACCAGAATAATGTTAGGGTTAACTTTTCATGCATGAGTGCTTTAGGTTTAGAACCGTATAAAGTAAATCCATATTTTTCTATTACAATTTTAAGCACTTCACTTCTTCTAATCATTTTTTAACAGTTTAAGGCAATTTCCATACTTGGTAACAGTGCATGAACAATATCTGGAATGAGTGATCACAAGAGAGGAGAACCTCAATCATAGACAATTATATTTAAAAATATATAATTAGTCCATGATTTGGGACATGTTTTTTTTTTTAAAGTCTTATATAATACCCCCCTGCATTCTGAAAATATGTTAATAATGAGTCAGAGGGCCATTTGTTATTAAAAGATATAACAGTTTTAGAGTAAAAATGCCAGTAAATTAATATTTAAGCAACTCAATATTTATAGTTAGTAAAGTATTTTATAATTAGTTAATTTTAAACAAATATCATGAAGGCTTACAGATAAGGGAAATCACTTACGAGCTGCTCAGATTTTACACCATATAACTGGATAGTCTTTGCCACATTTTTTGACACTGCTGAAGTGAGGTTTGCATCAATAGCTGCCACATTTAGTTCACTGAGAAAAGAGAATTATTAGCAACATAGATTATCAACCAAGTAAAGAACAACATACATAAATCTAAATCCAATAAGCAATGTGGTGATTCTTTTTATAGATTTCACTGATTGTTTCCAAGAACTGGTTGCATTGTTTCACTTTCCCCCCTAAATTCAGCATTAGGAGAAAGTGCTTTGAGAAGGCTTTTGTTAATGACCAAATTCTCATTAATAAGAGCACATCATATGTAGGTCCAGGTTAAGATTAAGACAATAAATTGTATATAGATTTTTAAAGTAGGACTCTTTTTAATACTAAGTACAACTAAAGACATTGCATATCACAGACATCTGCAAGGAAATGACAGCTCTTGAATGAAAATGAAGAACCTGGAGAGATCCAGGTTAAAAATATAAATTACACATGATACATAAAGCTACTCAGTTTCTGTAGAAATTAGACAAATTCATGTCATTTTGTATAAAGTAGCTTTTATAATACACCAAATGTTTAAGGTTATAATTCAAAATTTCAGAAATTTGATTCTTAACAAAAACATTTCTTTGTCATGTTTACTTTCAAATTTAACACTGGTTTAACTGGAAGACTTCATGTGCCTGCCAAAAAAAGTTATTTTATAAAAACCATGGAAAGAATACTAGGTGTTAAAAACTGCATGAAAACTCACAGATGGAAAACAAGGAAAGTAATTATTGTCTCTCAAGTAGCAGAAAAAATCTTCGTGTTCAGCATTCTCTTTTTGAAGATGAAAGGGTGTAAAACAGCAGTAGCACATACACTGTATGTCACAAAAATGCCCTTTCATATAGTATTGAGACACTATTTCATTAATGTTCTACTTTAAGTAATATTAAATACTGGCATACCTATGTTTCTTCAAGGTCCAGATTATATTTATTTATAGTATTCTCAACCTTCATGCAGGAATGGGCAAAGGGAGATATGTCTCTTTAACATTTATATAATCTGGTCAAATCGAATGAATAGAATCTAGGCTGTTTTGAATCTATGGCAGCTTTTATCACTGTCATACTAACATGTCATGTAGGATTAAAAATCTAGTCAGGACTTCATAAAGTAAAGATTAACTGTGGAGATATTTAGGACCAAGTTGCCCGACAATTTAGACATTTTATAGATATACTCATGTATATTATATCCTTGGCTTTTTAGCCTTACTCTACCATACCTCAGAATAGCATTTGCAAATATGTAATCTAAAGGAATCTAGAATGTTCTACACCTTGACCCTATATTGTCCAATTATTTTTATTCCACAATGTCCATCTATAAATGCACAGACCTACTATTATAACAACTTGTGAGCTATGACAGGGACTGAGATAGGCTCAACTGCAAATTAATCTAAATAACCATTACTGTAAATGTCTAAAGATAACAATACAATTATTGTCTGTAAGCATTCAGGTAGCACCTCTGTTATGGTACTTTCCTTTTTTAGAGTTTTAGCAGCTGTCACATTTACTTAGAAGCTTAAAATAGCAAACATGAGTAGACTATTCAGGATTATAATCCTGTTTCTGCCATGAAGCACATTCTGGGTTTAGGTTAAAAAACATTAACCTTTATGTTTTAGTTTTTCATTTTGTAAAATTATTTTTTTATTTGTTTTGTGTAATATTAGGAATTTACTGTAGTATAAAAAATTAGGTTTACTAGGCATCCTTAGCAAGATACAGAAAAATTAGAGTAGAATATTTTTAGACCATATCTAAATGCTTTTATTATTTGAAATCTTAAGTACATACTATATGTGCATGCGTTCACTGCAAAACTCTTGGTTTAACTGAATAATTTGAGATGAATTAAAAATGTACTGTTATCATAATTCACTAATAAATGTGGCAAGCATTTTATGGAATGCCATTATATAAAAATACATACCTTGCTATAGTTTTAAAGATACTGTCAAGTTCATCAGAGGAAGGAGGATTACGACCCCCAGGGGGAAAAACCAAGTTGATAGGATCAAAGAGTCGGGATAAGGATTTTGATAGATAAGCTGCTTCATAGGGTTGCAAAGAGTCTTTCAAAGCCTTTTCTGGACTGTAGAAACAAAATTTGTTGGGGGGAGGGGGGGAAACAAAACTTAAATTATACAAAATTAAATGCTCTTGTGTCAGGTTATAAAAAAAATTAAATGTATCTCCTATATAAAATGTAAATGTACATTAACAAAAAGAAAATAATTTGTTAAAAAAGGTATAAGTATACTGACAAATTTCATAATGAAACTTTTATTAAGGACTACATAAGCAATTTAATTTATATATAAGCACTACCTCCAAATGCTTATAATATGCACCAGTGCCTAGTGTATGAAGTCTGGCTCTTGAAATTACAAGAATAATGTAGTGAAATCTTATTGAGTCCATTGGGAGCTATGCCTTTCATGGCAAATTCTATCTTAACAGAATATCATAGCATACCCAAAAGAGAGAAATTTACAGAGATCTGCTCCACTAACTCAAAAACTCTTCTTTCCACCCACAGCTACCATCTCCCATAAAGCTTACTGTGTGAGAGCGAAGTGTACAGATTTAGATTTTTATCAGCCTTCTTATCCCAGACTGTCACTAACAAGAGCGCAGGACAAAAACCAAAAACAAAACTATTTGTTTAAGTCCAACAATCACATATATACTTCAAATGGAGTTCTGAGCTAAATTTGTTTCACAATATTCTTCACAAATTAATATCAGCCTTTTAAAGCCTTCTTTGCACCTTCCCCTGTCCTCAATAATTTGTGCTGATTCTCATTTTGCAGTCAAACTATTCAGTCTTATGTTTTCCCATTGATGATTACTATTAAGGTCTTTAATCATTATTTCCATCTGCTTTCTTAGTCTTATAATTAATTCAACATCTTCTCACTTCATCCCTATGTACAATCCCTCCACTAGCCTTTCCTTTGTCTTTTCTCTCCAATTTTGAGAACAAATTTCCCTTTATCCTGAATATTAACCTTGAAAACATCTAACTTGCTCCTTCATGAATATGAAACCTGGCTTTCTTCTTTCCCCACCTTTCAGTCAACTGACAAGAACTTGGCTCCTACATCATAATTTCCTAGCTATCTCCTAATACTTTCTCATTCAATAAGTATTTCATTCAACACATATTTACTGAGCATACTATGTGCAAAGCACTTTGTTAAGTGCTAGGAAGATATAAATTAAAAGTGGTTTACAGTCTAGTGAAAAAAATTGAACAAGTGTTAAGTCTAGTAACTTCTATAGTAGATAAAGATACAAAGACCACAATGGGAGCATGGAAGAATTCCTGTTGAAATCTGTCTGAGGTAATCCTGTATTAAAATCTATGCTGTCTATGTAAATGTCTTTTCTATTCTTGCCCCTTCTACCTACTGTCCTTATGAAGCCTCTCCTCTCTTCCTCACAAATTTCAGCAATGAGTTCATAAGTACTAACATTCTTCCTTTTCTCCAAAGCTACAAAGATCCCTGGTGACTATGATATTAAATCAGATAACTTTTCTAAAACCTGTCCTCTATTAGAAGACTACATTTATAATAACCTTTATTCTAGTTTTATTATGGAGTTTACATATTTGGGTCATCATTTTGAACTGCTCTACCTTTAAGTTCTCCAAGCTTGCAGACAACTTTCCACATTTTTTACTTTCCGCTTTCTCCTTCCCTCCCACAAATCTTACTATGTTCCAACAATTTGCCAGACACGAGGTACAGGAAATACAGCCATGAACTAGAATAAAAACATTCCCAGGGAAGCGGATTTTGCTCAACAGACAGAGCATCCGCCTACCACATGGGAGGTCCAAGGTTCAAACCCAGGGCCTCCTGACCCGTGTGATGAGCTGGCCCAAGCGCGGTGTTCATGTGTGCAGGGAGTGCCGTGCCACTCAGGGGTGTCCCCCTTGCACACGCGCAAGGAGTGTGCCCTATAAGGAGAGCCACCCAACACAGGGGGAAAAAAAAGTGCAGCCTGCCTGGGGTGGTGCTGCACACACAGAGAGGTGACACAGCAAGATGGACACAACAAAAAAGGAGACACAGATTGTTGGTGCTGCTGACAAGAATACAAGCGGACACAGAAGAATGCACAGCAAATGAACACAGAGTGCAGACAACTGGGGGGATCAGGCGGGGAAGGGGAGAGAAATAAATAAAAAATAAATCTTTAAAGAAAAAAAACAAAAATCAACATTCCTGGCCTTATAAAGCTTACATGCTAATTAGGAAGACAGATAAAAAAATAAACACTTTAAAATGAGTTAAATATGAAATATGATAGGGAATGACAAATGCTTAGGGGGAAAAAGCAAGAAAGACAGAATATGTTGGGTCTTCTGTTTTCCTTCTAATTTTAGATAGGATGAGGAAGATTTACCTTGAAAACCTGAAATAAAAGAGGAAGCTAGTTATGTAGAATTCACAAGAAGAATGTTCCATACTGAGAGACTAGCCAGTATAAAGGCCCTGCGGTGGGATATGCCTGATTATGTCTGCTAAACAGAGGCAGTGTGGCTTCAGGGGAGCAAGTAAGTGATGGGAGAACAGTACAAGATGAAGTCAAAGAGAAAAGAGGTGGACCAAATCACAGTGGGCTTTCTGTATCAATAGCACACTAGATTTTTTTTGGGGGGGGGGGCGGGGAAGAAAAGAGGATTTATTTGCTGGTGGGAGACCAGAGACACAGGATCTCAAATCAGCCTCCCCCAACAACAGAAATCCTAATATTTTATACTATTGGGATGCTAATGAATAATTGGGGGGGGGGGCTGGAACAGGTTGCTTACTTAATAAATACTAAGGGGTTGAACATGGTGGGGTGGGTACCAAACCAGGGTGGTTTACAAAGTTATAATCATTATCAGAGATCAAGATTCTGGGATAGGAAAGTACAGAATAGAAGTCAGTCACAAGGTTTTCCATATGGGTAACAAAAGGAGGGTGGAGTGGTTATACACAAGGGAGAAGCTAAGTTTTGTATAATCAAAAACAGGAATGAGACCTGTTTAGAGTGACCATCATAATAGCAGGGTCTAGGCTAAATCCAACCTTTTTCAGGAACTTCAGATATTAAACTTTTACTATTTTTATAATATAAAGGCATCTATATAATTATTAACCTGGGTTACAAAGGTTCAGTACAATCCTCAATATTTAAGCTATACTGGGTTTTTCTAGTACTCTACCACTAAAAATGAGGTTAAGCAGAAGGTGATCTTTCTAGCATCCATGAATCTACTGGGCATCATGCTGGCTGCAAACTCTGAGCAACAGATGAAAGGGCAGACAATTTAGCAAGCATAAGAAGAATGTGAAAGACTGTGGGTTCCCCGAACGCTGACCTCTGTGTGGCCTTGAGCAAATCCCTTCCCTTTCTAGGCCTTAAGTTCTTTGTTTAAGAGGAGTTGAGGGGCTAGACTATATGTCCATCACTTCCTACTATGCCCCCCGTTCCTCACAGATTGTGGGTGCTCAAGCCCTCTCTCAACCACAGAAAACCATGGACCCTCCATATGGTGGCAGTGGGAGTGGGGACACGACCAGGCAGAGGTGGCCTGGCCCGAGGAAGGCGAACAGACAATTCTGGAAGCTGGGTCCCCAGAGACTGCACAGCCAGAGACAGAGGTGCAAGACAGTAGTCAATTTCATTCAATAAATGCCTCTGAGCTGTGTAAAGAGGCAACTCCCCTGTGGACTGGAGTGGAGGCCCTCCTTCCCTCCCTGGAGTCAGCACCTGCCCAGCTCAGCCCTGGGTTCTGCATCAGCCAAGAACTGATCCTCAGCTGCTGGTGCAAGGTAGGTGGCTAAGGGTTAAATGCCCTCTGGCAGGTGAGCACCCAGGGCTACAGGGCAGTAGGATGGGAAGGAAGCCAATCAATTAGTCCTCATTAGTCCAAATTAAAATCAGGAGTGAGATGACAATTACAATTTTCAGTGGGCTAATTGTTTTCCCTCAGAAGCTTATCATTTTGCAGATTGAGGAAATTAACTGTTTGAAGTCCTAGGTGGACTGGCTTTGAACCCAGTGAAGGCAAGGCAGTCCCCACCTCTTGGACTGGTTCCTCCACCTCTTTGCCATCCCTAGGGCAGGCACCGTGCATCAAACTTTCACCCTTTTGGATCCTTAAACAGGGAGAGACTGAAGGTCTGAGGGTCTTGGTAGCCCTACCTGCGGGTGGGAGAAAGGGAGAGGAGGGGCTAGAGAAACAGCTGGTCAGAAACCTATAACTTTCAAAGCTTCAAGCCCAGCATCCAGGAGGGGGTGCTCTACCTGCAGGTGTGTGCCTGCCTGTCCACCACCTGCCCTGAGCCCAGCTAGGGGGTGGGTTCTAGGAGGCCCCCTCAAACTTGTCAGAAGTTCCCATTTCCTCTGGGCATTCCACAGGCATTACAACATCCATGCATTCATTCAGCAAACGCCAACAGCCTACTGTGTGCCAAGCAAAGCTGAAAGAGGGCTGAGAACACTGCAGTGGAGTTACAGACACCATCCCTTCTCTAAGGGATCTCACATTCCAAAGGAGGGAGAAGGATGAACAATGAACAGGAAGACATCAGATAGTGATAAGGGCTTGGAAGGCCTGCAGTAGGCAGAATGATCTCCAAAGATGTAGGACACTAGATTTTACTCTAAAGAACTTGTTCATTGACCTTACTGTGCTCACTGTTATGTGATCCTTTTATAATCTCATCCTCCAGCAACTTACCACATCTTACATCCCTCTGTACCTACAATCATCCATTTCAAGGTGCTCTCATTAGCATCCTTTCTCTTATTCCCATCCTTTAAAGCTTTTACCAAGAAAATCTTATATAAATGGTCTCTAAGCATTGCATATAAAAAGTAAATTTGCTTTATTAAACATTTTTACAAACCACCTAAATTCAAGAGATCTGAAACTCCACTTTTGCAGCCCTTCACTCTCCAGGTGACCATATATAATATACTCTCCAGTACAACCAAAGCCACCTACCTCAATCTCAAACTCAATCTCAAGTTGAGCTTCCTCAACTTGGCAAATTCTCTAGTTTTTCCTCCCCTGTAATTACATCTATCCTCTGTGATTCCCCTTTTATCTCAAAAGAAAAAAAAAAAAAGGAAAAAAGAAAAAAAAGAATTCAGTTTACTCCTTTTTCATATCAAAACTTTTCAAAAGAAATGTCTCTATTTCCTCCTTCCCTATTCTTGCTTTAATCTAATTCTAATAATGCTTTTGCAAGGAGACATAGAGCTCCAACAACATGGATCTTATCAAGAGCTTAATTCTTAGTACTCATCTTCCTAAATCTCTCAGTAGAACGTGACACAGCTGACTACTCCTCCTCCAAATTAAATTATCTTCTCTGAGGTTTCATATATGAGCATTCCTCCTAACTCACCATTTTCTTCCTTCTCAGTCTCTTTGCAGGCTGCTACTACTCTGCCAAACATATAAATGCCAGCATTCCTGTCGTAGGCCAGTGTTCTCGCTTCTCCCTAGACGCATGTTCCCTATATAATCTTCAATCTCATGGATAAAAAATTATCAATAGGATGATGACTCCTGAAACTTATTTCTAGCTCTGGCTCATATCCAAATGCTCTTCAACAACTCTATTTGCATCTCCAATTCAATAGTTTCAAAGAAAAAACTCAAATCAACACTACCCCCTAAACACATACACACAAAACAAAACAAAAACAGTCTTCCAATCTCAACAGTCTTCTACTAACTTGTCCAGGCATAATCATTGATTCCTCTCACATTCAGTCTATAGGTAGGTTCTTTTGGTTCACCCTCCCAAATACAAACTGAATAAATCTGACCAGTTTTCACCATCTCATCTGCTATAATTTTAGTTCAGCCATTACTATCTCTTCTCTAGATTAAAAAATAGCTTCCATTTCCTGTTCACTCTCCTCTGTGGTTCCCCTTTTAGTTGTCCATAAAGAAGTCAGAGTGTGCATTTTAAAACATTTATCATTCCATATTATTCCTCTGTTTAAAAGAAACTGTCCCCAATTTCATTAGAATAAACTCCGTAAAGGTCATAGTAAGGTGTGTAAGCCAACTAACTGATCTGGTGTTCAAATAAACATACCAAAATACTGTTTCAATTTTGGAGGAAAATCTGGTTGGGCTGGGCTTATTAAGGTGGTATACGGGTTTCGAATGTGGCCCCTAAATATGGCCTAATACTATATTTTATTTGGTGACCTATAGGATTTTGACTATACTCAGTTTACTTCATAACACACTGATTGAGAACCTTCCTCGGCATAAAACATGTGTCTCCCTTATAGTCCCTGAACACAGCAGTTCCTTTTATGTCACATTTACACCAGTGGCCGATCAATAATGATTATATCTGATGTGACTGCAGGTATATCATAACACCAATTAAAAGACAATAACCTCATATGCTCATCGCCTTTAAAACTGACTCTATCAGGAACCAGACACTTAAACTAAGGGTGATGCTTGACTTCTTCAGCTTAAGTGAGTTGCAAAGTCTTTTAAAGTATACAAATAAATAACAACCATGACAAAAATTTAGAGGATTAGCTTATTTCTAATTTCTAATAAAAATAAAAGACAAAATTCCTTAACATGCCAATAAAAATTCATCCAATTAAATAAACATACTCATAATCCAGTTTTTTTGGTATGGACATGTCTTGTGCACCATCTTCCATGTGCTGAAGATCAACAAAGAGTTCTGTAGTTCCACTTGCAGTAAAATTTCCTTGAATATTTTGACTGTATTGTTGGAGACGCTTCCATAAGTCATTATAAAGACGTAATAATTTTGGGTATTCTCCTTCAAATGCCTGTTTCAAAAACATAGAAGCTGCCAAGCAAAACAACAACATGGATTAGAAAAGCATATAATAAAGTCTAGTAAAAAATGTTTCTTTTGAATAAATATCAAGATGATGGCAAAAATAGTTCAGACTATAGGACAAATTGAAGATGTTACAATAAGGCCTTTAAAGATAATACTAGTAACAGTAATTTTCTTTTCTATAGTATTTGATGTATGGACCATATATTTTATTTTATTTTTTAAAGATTTATTTATTTATTTCTCTCCCCTTCCCTCCCCCCCAGTTGTCTGCTTTGTGTCCATTTGCTGTGTGTTCCTCCATGACCACTTTTGACTTATCAGTGGTACTGGGAATCTGTGTTTCTTTTTGTTGTATTATCTTGCTCCGTCAGCTCTCCGTGTGTGCAGCACCATTCTTGGGCAGGCTGCACTTTCTTTCATGCCCGAGCTCTCCTTACAGGGCGCACTCCTTTTGCGTTGGGCTCCCCTATCCCTATGTGGTAGGGTACTCCTTGTGCTCATCAGCACTGCACATGGGCCAGCTCCACACAGGTCAAGGAGGCCCAGGGTTTGAACCGCAGACCTCCCATGTGGTAGATGGACGCCCTATCCACTGGGCCAAGTCCACTTCCCTGGACCATATATTTCAGAACTTGATCTATGTTAAAAAAAGACAAATCTATACTCAAAAATATTTTAATTCCTTATTTCAATAACTAATAGAACAGCGGCGGACTTGGCCCAGTGGTTAGGGCATCCGTCCACTACATGGGAGGTCCACAGTTCAAACCTCTGGCTTCCTTGGCTCGTGTGGAGCTGGCCCATGCGCAGTGCTGATGCGTGCAAGGAGTGCCATGCCACACAGGGGTGTCTCCTGCGTAGGGGAGCCCCAGGTGCAAGGAGTGCGCCTTGAAGGAGAGCTGCTCAGCGCGAAAGAAAGTGCAGCCTGCCCAGGAATGGTGCCGCACACCGGAGAGCTGACACAAGATGATGCAACAAAACAAAAAGAAACACAGATTCACATGCTGCTGACAACAACAGAAGTGGACAAAGAAAGAAGATGCAGCAAATAGACACAGAGAACAGACAACTGGGGTGGGGGTGGGGGGAAGGGGAGAGAAATAAATAAATAAATCTTAAAAAAAAAAAAACTAATAGAACAAGTAGAAAATCAGAAAAATATAGAAGACCTGAACACTAATATCTAATTAAATTGATATTTATATAATAGTCAATCCCCAGAGAGTAAAATATACATCTTTTTGAGTGCACATGGAAAATTTACCAAGACAGACAATATTTGGAACCAAGAAAGAAATCTGAATCAATTAAAAGCTTTAAGCATACAAAGCATGTTTCCTAGTCAAAATGGATTTAGATTAGAAATCAGTAACAGAAAGTTAGCTGAAAATTTTCCAAATATTTGGAAACTCAAGAACATACTTTTAAATAATCTTAGGTAAAAAAATAATCAAAAGAAAAATTAGAAAGTATTTTGAACTGAATTAAAACGAAAGCACAACATATCAAAATTTGTCAGATGCCACTAAAGAAGAACTTGGGGAAATTTATAAAAATGTCTGCATTAGAAGAGAAGATAGATAAAAAATCAGTGACCTCAGCTTCTACTTTAAGAACAGAGAAAAAGAAAACAAATAAAACCCAAAGTAAACAAAAGAAAGAAAATAATAAAGATTTGAGCAGATTATCGATGACACAGAAAACAGTGAAAAAAAACCTGTTTCTTTGAAAAAAAATGAATAAAATTGATAAGTTTTCTAGCCAGACACATTAAGAAAACAGAGAGAAGAAACAAATTAGCCATATTGGGAATGAAAGAGGTAGTCTCATTACATATTCTGTGGAAATAAAAAGAAAATAAAAGATTCATGAACTTTATGTGAATAAATTTGACACATATACAAATTCCTTGAAAGAGACAAACTACCAAAGTTCTTTCAGGAAGAAAGATATTGTGAATAGCCCTGTAACTATTGAAGAAACTGAAAATTTTAGTTAAAATTTTAACCCACCCCCACCCCTCCGCCGTGTAAAAGAATTCAGTGGTGAATTCTTCCAAACAATTTAAGGAAGAAATAAAACCAATTCTAAGCAAGCTTGTCCATTAAATTGAAAAGAGGGAAAAATAATGCCCAACACATTCTATGAGGCCAGCACTACCCTAATACCAAAATTAAAGACTTTTCAGAAACAAAAGAAAAAAGAAAACATATACAGAACAATATCTCTAATGAATATAAATGCAAAAATTCTGAACAAAATTTTAGCAAATCTACCCCAACAATATATAAAAAGGATAACAGATCATGACCAAAGGAATTTATCAGAAGTGTTCAAGGTGGGTTTTAACATTTGAATATCAAATAACATAATTCATCATATTAACAAATAAAAACCATGTGATCATTTCAACAGATGCAGAAAAACTATTTGACAAAATCCGACATTCACTCCTGACAAAAACTCTCAGCAAACTAGGAATAGAAGGGAACATCCTCAACCAGATAAAAGGCATTTACAAAAATCCTACAGTTAAGATATTTGACAGTGAAAGATTTAATCCTTTCATCCTAAAATCAGAAACATGACAAGGATGTCTGTCATCACTACTTCTATTCAACATTGTCCTGGAGGTTCTAGCCAGGGAAATAAGCAAGTGAAAAAACATTAAGATTGGAAGGAAGGGAAGTGGACTTGGCCCAATGGATAGGGCGTCCGCCTACCACATGGGAGGCCCACGGTTCAAACCCCAGGCCTCCTTGACCCGTGGAGCTGGCCCATGCACAGTGCTGATGCGTGCAAGGAGTGCCCTGCCATGCAGGGGTGTCCCTGTGCAGGGGAGTCCCACACGCTAGGAGTGTGCCCCATAAAGAGAGCTACCCCAGCGCGAAAAAAAGTGCAGCCTGCCCAGGAATGGCGCCGCCCACACTTCCAGTGCCGCTGTCGACAACAGAAGCGGACAAAGAAACAAGACGCAGCAAATAGACACAGAGAACAGACAACCGGGGGAGGGGGAGAATTAAATAAATAAATAAATCTTTAAAAAAAAAAAAATCAAAAGAAAAAGATTGGAAGGACAGAGGAAATCTTGTTTATTCATAAATGACATGGCCATCTATGTAAATAATTTGATGGAAGCTCTAAAAAAGCTACTAGAATTAAGAGGTAAATTTAACAATGTTGTAAGATATAAGAGCAATACACAAAAGTTAACTATATTTCTATATACTGGCAATCAACAATCAGAAAGTGAAATTTAGAAAAATAATACAATTTATAATAAAATGCTTGGAGATAAATCTAACAAAAGATGTGAAAGATTCGTAAACTGATAACTGTGAAACAGTGCTGGGAGAAATTAAAGACCTAAAAATGGAGACGATATCACATTCACAGGTCAGAAAACTCAATATTATTAAGATATAAATTTTCCCCAAAATTAATCTATATATTAAGTGCAATCCCAATTAAAATCAATGCAGGCTTTTCTTTTTTTTTTTAAGAAATTGACAAAATGATTCTAAAATTCGTATGAAAATGCAAAGATCTAGAACTGCCAGAACAACTTTAATAAAGAAAAGTTGGAAAACTAATATTACCTGATTTCAAGACTTATAAAACTATAAACAATCAAAACAGTGGTAATGGTGTAAAGATACTGGAACAGAAAAGACTTGAAGAGAGAAAAGTATCACAAACTACGTACCTCCTTTCATCTTTATGTGTAATTTACTGCAAAGATTGGGATGTGTCTGAACATACAAATTTTGAAGCTACAGACGTTCTTATTACAATGAATTGAAGAAACAGAGGTGGGGAAAAAAATCAAGGACAGATATTTAACTGGAGGTTTTCCTCAGAACTAATACCATAAATTAGTGTTTTGCATTCTTAAAAGGACTTAATATTATCAGAAATTATTTATTAGTTTGGGTTGACTATCTTCCTTCTTTAGAATGTAAGTGAAATGAAAGCAGGGATTTTTTTTGACTTATTCCTTTCTTTGTCTGGAACAACACTAGGCACTGAATGATTGAATGGAAAAATGAACTAAAAAATGAATGAAGAGAGGTCTACGTCTGGAATTAAACGATCTTTGCAGACTCTAATAGTCTAGTTTTAGCTGCCTCCTTCCCTAGAAACTTGATATGATGCTATGGAAGACATACTTAATGTGTTTTGTCCCAGACCACAGCAACCATAGCTATCTGTTACTTTGTTCCACCTATCCATCTTCTTCTTAGTCTTGACTCGTTGGGCCTACATCTTGGCCTGTATGTATGCTTCTGCTCCGGCATTTCTCAGCCGAACGTTTGAATACCTTACCGTTAGGCCACTGGCTGAGGTCAGGCCAAGAGTGGGTAATGTTCTTTAAAACTCCCATCAACCTTCAGAAGGCCGAATACTAAGCAGTGTCCAATCTACTTAGAAAGATTTAATTCATTCAACAAGTATTTAATGGCCATTTACTACAAGCCAGGTACTATCATAAATACTGGATATATGGTAGTGAACAAAACAGACAAAGTTCCTACCCTCATGGAGCTTATACTCTAGTGAAGAAGAAAAACAAATCAATATGTAACAGAATGTCAGTCAATGCTAAACACTTTGAAGAAAAACAAAATAAGATTAGAGAACAGATAGTGATGTGGACAGGGAGAACCTATCTGAATGAAGTAAAGAATATGACCCATCTGGAAATCTGGGAAAAGTGATCTAGACAAACAAACAAACAAAAAAACAAATACAAAGGACTTGATGTAGATTATCCTGGTAGGGAATACTGCTCACATTACAAAATAACTTGCCATACTCTCTGGAAACCTTGGAGCCTGAGGGAGTCAGCCTCTGTAGATGGTTAGGTCACTTCTTTGTAAGCAGGTTGCTACATACTTTTAGCTCATTCTTCTTCCCAACTGCACCAGTTCCTAATAAACTGTCAGGCTGTCTGCCTAAATCACTCAGGACTATGAAAGTAAAGGAAGCCATTAAGGTACTGATTTTGGTATGTCTTTTTTTTTTTTTTTAATTTTTAATTCATTTTTTAAAAATTTTACATTAAAAAAATATGAGGTCCCATTCAACCCCACCGCCCCCACCCCACCACTCCCCCCACAGCAACACTCTCTCCCATCATCATGACAAATCCATTGCATTTGGTAAGTATATCTCTGGGCATCGTTGCACCTCATGGTCAATGGTCCACATCATAGCCCATACTCTCCCATGTTCCATCCAGTGGGCCATGGGAGGATCTACAATGTCCGGTAATTGTCCCTGAAGCGCCACCCAGGACAACTCCAAGTCCTGAAAACCCCTCCACATCTCATCTCTTCCTCCCATTTTGGTATGTCTTAAAAAATACTTTGTACTTCAAAACTGTATTAGTTACCTATTGCTATATAACAATCATGAACTCAGCTGCTTGTTTTAACATTTATAGGGGGAAGTGAGGATGAGAAGTTGAAAGAATTTTTTTCTGGCTACCTTTATTTTTGTGTGTGTGAGGTAGGGAGGGTGACCACCTTCATATCATAAGTGGCTTGATATGCTAAAAGGGGTGACATGAATCAAGTAAAAGGATTGTGATACAGAATGCATACCCAGTTGGTACTGGATTCCATAACTTTAAGTAGCTACTATTACAAATGATTTCTTCAGGTTTTGTCATTTTCACAACTGCATTTGAGTATAGGTTGAGCCTTAAAGGAAGATAAGTCTATTTATATCTACACATATAAATATATAGATACAGGTATATAATATTAGAATGGGATACTTGTCTGAATATCTGTCTATGGGCCCTAGGAAGATTTTTAGATTTTTACCAGATTTTCCATTCAAAACATAGCTTTTTAGTTTTTAATCAGAATATCTATTCAAAACTTGTATTTTAAACAGGATTCTCTAAGTTTTAAAATGGTCTGTTTTATATTTTATTTCTGCTCCAATTTGTTTTTTGAGTTTGAGTTTGTATTTATTTTATTTATTTAATATTTTCATTAGATAAATAGTTAAGTTTACAGAGCAATTATACATAAAATACAGGATTCCCATAAATAACCCTATTATTAACACCTTACATTGGTGTGGCATATTTATTACAAATGATGAAAGCACATATTTATAACTACTATTAACAACAGTCCATTTTATTCAAGTAATATATGAATAACCTAAGATTTCTGTTTTAACTATATTAAAATATATAATTCAGTGGTGTTATTTACAATGATACCATCAACATCCTTTCATTACCAAACTTTTCCATTGTACCAAAAAGAAACTCTGTACATCTTGAGTCTTAATTCCCTATTCCCTACTTCCACCCCATCACTTTGAAACCAGTATTTGAGGGAAGTGGATGTGGCTCAAGTGAAGGAGCTCCTGCCTACCATGTTGGAGTTCCTGGATTTCGTTCCCAGAGCCAACTGGAGAAGGCAAGCTGGCACAACAGGCAGGCATGGTGAGCTGATGAAGCAAGATGACGCAACACAGAGACACAAAGAGGAAAGAAATGAGACACAACAAACAAGGGAGCTGAAGTGACTCAAGTGATTGAGTGCCTCTCTCCCTCATGGGAGGTCCCAGGTTCAGTTCCTGGTGCTTCCTAAAGACAAGCAGACACAGAGAGCACAAAGTGAATGGACAGAGAGTAGACAGTGAGTGCAAACAATGGGGAGAGGGAGAATAAGTAAAATAAATCTTTAAAACAAACAAACATACACTACACTTGAGGAGTATGGACAAAAGGAAGAGAGAATGAATAGTAACTAAAGAGGTCCTCTCTAGTTTTGCTATTGGAGAGGAAGAAACACAGAACAGAAGGGGAAATCTGAGATAAAAAAGAGAAAGGTATGACTGCTCCCATCCAAATTGGTATTTGGTAGGGCACTTAGAAGAGTCTAACCTCAGTAATGGGAAATAATTAGCTTTAGACGAAACATTGTTCTAGTTTTGCTAGCAGATCTTTGTTTTTATTAGAGAAGTTGCAGGTTTACAGAAAAATCATACATTAATATAGAGTTCCCTTAGACCAACCCTATTAACACCTTTTGCTAGCAAATCTTAAAAGTAAGACCCAAAAGGGTCAAACTGTTTCTAAGTACCTTGACAGTATCTAAGAACAAGAATATTTACAAGACCAAACAAGGTAAAATTCACAATGTAAGATATCTTTATCTAGTCAAAAATTATCAGGCATGCAAAGAAGTAGGAAAAAATAATCCATGATAAGAAGAAAATTCAATCAACCAACACAAAACCAGAATTCACATAGATATTAGAATTAGTGGAAAAGGACATTAATCGCTTTCCATCCCAGTCCCATTCCCTTTAATATTTTTCTGGTTCATTGAGATGGAACCTAAATAATTTGTAATAAAAATGTGCTAAACCAATCTATAGTAAACAATATTGGGAGGTGCAACAGTCACGGGTTTGAAAAATTTTCGAGTATGCTAAAGGTTACTTTTGGTGTGTCTGAACTTTTCACACATGTGAAGAGAAGAAATATTCAAAATACAAATTGAATTTACCATTAATATGAAAACACAATACTGACTATAACATTCAAAAGATTTTTAGTTGATAGAGCACATTTTTTAGTTATCTTCAGTAGATACCTGGCAATAACCTTGAGCTTTCTCATTTGCTTTTATAGTCTAAAAACTATTTTAATGAACTTTGCAACTGTATTTACACATATAGGTAGATATACATCTTTGTATTTTGTTACTGATTTTATGCTAGTAAATATATTCATTTAAACATAATTGGGCTACAATGTGAAGAGTTAATATTAAAATAGAAAGAACTTCATACCGACAACTGTTTCATTCAAACTCATTACTTTCACACAGGGAAGAAGCAGCAATTGAAAAGCTGTATTTATATAACATTACATTGGAATCATTTCACCACTATATCCTAAAATAAGCTTATAAATTTTAAGTTTCATACAATAATATATCAGACTCTAAAACTGCTCATTTTGTTGGAAAACTGGCCAAAATGATTGAATCAAATGTATAGGTATATAGATGTTCAAGTCACTGTTCTTAATTCTGTTTATATTTGGAATAATAACTTGATTTGCGGAATATAACTGAAGTACTGCTTATAAAGAAAGTTATAGCACTAAACATTTTAGTAAAGATTTAAATCAATAACCTAACATTTACCTTAAGAAACAAGAAACAGTGCAAATCAAATCCAAATAAAAAAGAAAGGAAATTACAAAATGAGAAGAAACCATTGAAATTAAAAATAGAAAAACAGAGAAAATCATTAAAAGAAAATGCTGGTTTTGGGGGAGAACAATAAAATTAAGAAATTCTAGACATAGTAATCAGAAAAAAAGAGACAAAAAATAATATCAGGAATAACAGACAGACATTTCAAATCCTACAGATACTCAAAGGATAATTAGGATGCATTATAAACAACTTTATGCCAATAATTCAAAAAACTTCAATTGAAATGAAAAGTTCTTTGGAAAAAACATAGACTATCAAAGCTCAAGAAGAAATAAACTATATTGCCCCACATGTAGAAAAAAATTGGAATTTGTAATTAAAAATATTCATACAAAGAATTTACTGGCTCAGATGAGCTTCCTGGTAAATTCTCCCAAACATTTAAGAAATAAATAATACAAACTGCATGCAAACTCTTCTAGGAAACTGTGTAAGAGAATACTTCCCAGCTTATTCCCTGAGGTCAGAATTATCCTGATACCACACCCAGAAAAAGACATTACAATAAAACTACAGATCAACATCCCTCATATTATTATTCAAGCTCTCTGTTTCCTTATTTTATCCTCTGTCCAGATGTTCTAGCCAATACTGAGAGTGGTGTATGACATCATTATTGTACAGGAGTCTATTTCTCTCTTCAGTTTTGCCAGAGTGTGGCTCATGTATCTTGGGCCACCCAGTTAGGTGCATAAACATTAGAGTTATTTCTTCTTGGTGAATTGCCCCTTTAATTAATATATAATGACCTTTATCTCTCATAACAGTTTTGCATTTAAAATCTACTTTATCCAATATTAGCACTGCTACTTTAGATGTTTTTGATTACTATTTGCCTGGAATACCGTTTTCTAACCTTTCACTTTCAACCTGGCTGTGTCCTTACTTCTGAGGTAAGTCTCAGGTAGACAATATATAGATGGCTCTTATTTTTTTTTTTTAACCTTTCTATCAGTCTATGTCTTTCGATTGGAAAATTCAATCCATTAGTATTCAGTGTTATTTCTTTAAAGGCATTACTTACTTTATCTATTTTAGCCTTTGGCTTTCTGTTGTTTTAATATCTTATTAGTGCTTGTCTTTTTACCCCTTAAGTGACTCTTATGAATAATCTTCATTTCTACACTCTTCTCCAAGTCTCTTGCCCTTGTTTGTTCCTTTCAAACTGTAGCATTTCCTTTAGTATCTGTTGTAAATTGGGTCTTTTGGTAACAAATTTTCACAGTTTTTGTTTGTCTGTGAAAACTTTAAACTCCACCTCATTTTTGAAGGACAGTTTTGCCAGATACAGAATTCTTGGTTAGCAGTTATTCTCTTTCAGTACCTTAAATACACCTTACCACTCTTTCTCACCTCCATGATTTCTGATAAGAGATTGACAGTTGGTGATTTGGAGGGTCCCCTGTATGTGATACATTGCTTTACTCTTGCTGCATTCAGAATTCTTCTTTATCTCTGGTATTTGTCATTCTAAATAGTAGGTGTCTCAGAGTAGGTCTATTTGGATTTATTGTGTTTGGGGTGCATTGTCCTCCTTGGATATTAATGTTTATGTCTTTTATAAGCACTGGGACATTTTCAGTCATAATTTCCTCAAATATTCTTTCTGATCATTTTCCATTTAATTCTCCTTCTGGGACACCAATAATGGGTATGTTTGTGCATATTACGATATCATTCAATTATAGGAGACCCTGTTTCATTTTTCCATTCTTTCCTCTATCTGTTTTCCTGTCCTTCAAGTTCAGATCTTCTGTCCACAATTTCACTAATTCTGTTCTCAATCAATTCAAATATGCTGTTAAATGCATCTAATGTATTTTTAAACTCATCCATTGCATTGGCTACAGTAGTGGAAACAGCATCATACTGGCATAACGGTAGATAGATTGACCAATGGAACCAAATTAAGAACTCAGAAATAGATCCTCACATCTATGGTCAAGTGTTAAGCCCATCCAGTTGGGCTGGGAAAGTCTATTCAATAAACGGTGTTGGGAGAACTGGATTATCATATCCAAAAGAAAGAAAGAGGACCCTATCTCATACCTCATACAAAAATTATGTCAGAATGGATCAAAGACCGAAATACAAACACTAGAACCATAAAACTCCTAGAAGAAATCTAGGGAAACATCTTCAAGATCTTGTGGTAGATGGTAGTTTCTTAAACTTTACATTCAAAGCACGAGCAATGAAAGAAAAATAGATAAATGGGACATCGTCAAAATTAAACACTTTGTTTCTCAAAAGACTTTTCAAGAAAGTAATAACGCAGCCTACTCAATGGACGAAAATATCTGGAAACTATATATCTAGCAAGGGTTTGGTCTCCATGTTATATAAAAATATTATACAACTAAAAGATAAAAGACAAACTATCCAATTTAAAAATGGGCAAAAGACTTGAATAGACATTTTTCCAAAGAGGAAATACAAATGGCCAAAAAGTACACAAAAATATTTACCATCATTAGCCATTAGGGAAATGAAGATCAAAACTATAATGAGATACTATTTCATACCTTATGGAATAGTTATCATTATCAGCAAACAAAACAAAACAAAACAGAAAACTGTAAGTGCTGAAAAAGATATGGAGAAATAGGAACACTCTTTCCTGTTTGTAGCAATGTAGAATGGTGCAGCCTCTGTGGAAGACAGTTTGGCAGTACCTCAAGAAGCTGAATGTAGACCTGCCATATGATCTAACAATCCCATTACTAGAAATATATTCAGAAGAACTAAAAGAAAGGATGCAAAATGACATTTGCACACCAAACTTCATAGCAGCATTATTCACAATTGCTAAAATATGGAACCAGCTGAAGTGTCCATCAATTGAGGAATAGCAAAACAAAATATGGTATATACATACAATGGAATATTATTCAGCTGTAAGAAGAAATGAAATTGGATGCATATGACAACATGGATGAACCTTGCAGATATTATGTTAAGTGAAATAAGCCAGACACAAAAGAACAAATATATGGTCTCACTAATACAAACTAAATACAATGAGTAAACTCACAGAGGTAAACTTTAGAGAACAGGTTTCTAGGAAATAGATTATGTGTTCAGAATGGGAGCTGATGCTCAATATATGTAGAATTTTTAATAAGGTTTATTGTAAAAATGTGGAAATGAATAGAGTTGATGGTAATATAACTAATGCTGCTGATTTATAAATGAGATTGTGGCTGAAAGGGGTAGTATGCGGATATAAATGTCAACTGAAAGGAAACTAGAGAATAATCTAGGCTATGTATAACTGATCTTGGTGGTGTATGAAGATTATGGTTAAGAGTATACATATAAGAATGTTCTCTTACAAGGGAAAATTACAGCTAATGTGATTTATGAATGATAATTAACAATCATAATCTTTTTGTGTCAATGGCAAAGAAGATATTATATCAATTATAAAAGACAACTATAGGGAGGTATAAGGGGTTATGGGATTTGCCTTTTGGAGCAATGAAAACGTTCTAAAATTGACTGAGATGAGGACAGCACAACTCTGATGAAAATGAGAGCCACTAAGTATACACTTTGAATGGATTGTACAAAACATGGAGCTGTGTAACACAGGGAATCCAGTGGTAGAAGATTTCTTTGTCCACACATGAAGGAAGTCCTCCTTTGTGGTCACTGCCTTGCTGCTTACTTCTTTAGAAGTAGAAATAAAGAGGTAGGCCCTGTGGTAGGTATTCAATGCAAAAAATATAGCAGGTACTTTTAGTAAACGCTTGTGAATCAACATGTAGCTACACACAAATGCTTAAAAGTCTTTTAAAAAGCCTAAGTACATTCAATATTCTTATATTCAATAATTAGACAGTCATACTCCTATTTGCTGGTTTGTATATTCCTTATTTAGAACTATCCTGGTTGCATCATTTCATGAAAAAAAACAAAATCAGATAAAACTTTTATGGATATTTGGATAAGCAACTTCTAATCCATAGAGCAAATATTTCATGTGTTCATTTACCAAATCTTCATTTATATCAATATGGAAAAAGGCTACAAAGTCTATGTATTTTAATTTTTATTATGGATTTTAAAAAATTCTAGAAATATTAAATTCTTCAACACCAACTGCTTTACACCACATATAGGAAAAATTAAGGCAGAGTTCTTCTGTAGTTGAATTAAGAAAGATTAACTTATTCTGCTGGTTACTTTTAATCTAAATTCTAATTATAAAAAATGTAAATAATTGGTTTACTTCTTACAAAACTGATTGTATATCTAAGACATTCTAGATTAAACATATCAAAGAACTGAAACTAGCCTGGACTTTAAAAATAACAATAATATATGCTTTGTAAACCAACAGAGCAAAGATTCTTATCATCAAATTAAAAAAAAAAAGATTTATTTATTTATTCCCCCACCCCTCGTTATTTGCGCTCACTGTCTGCTCTCTGTGTCCATTCACTGTATGCTCATCTTCTCTTTAGGAGGCACCAGGAACCGAACTTGGGACCAGCCATGTGGAAGAGAGGCACCCAACTGCTCAGGGCACCTCAGCTCCCTGCTTTGTTGTGTCTCTCATTGTCTTTCCTCTTTGTGTCTCCTTGTTGCATCATCTTGTTGCATCATCTCGCTGTGCTTGTCCATCAGGCCAGCTTCCCATCAAATTTTAAAAGTAACTGAAAAACTTTGAAATGAAATTGCAAAATAAATAGTATACTTACAATTTGTTGCCATCTGAAATTGAGAAGAAAGGGCCTGAGTAACTGAATTCCAAAATGTATATAAAATTTCAGATTGTCCTTCCTATAAACAAAAAAAAAAAAAAAAGGAAGAGAATTTATTTACTTATTTGAAAGAAATTATAAAAGATAAGATATAACAACGTTGAATATTTATTTAAAAATTACTCAAATGAAAATTTCCATGTCAAACAATGGAATTGATGAAGTTCCTAAATGTAAATACAAAGACTCATGTCCAAGTAATCAGCTATCATTCTGCCCTGCCATTTACCAGCCGATTCTGGATAAGTTGCTTAATTATTCTATCTTGGTCCTTTATCTATAAAATGAAGATAACAGTACCTATTTGGTAGGATAATTATGAGGATGAAACAAGTTAATAAAGGTGAAGTCTTGGAAAGCACCTGACATAATAAATCTTCAGCAAATGTCAGCTATTACTATTACAGCTATTGAATATCCTTTTATAAATATTACATCACTGTCCTTTGATATACCAAAAGCAGTCTGTGTGAACAAGACAAAAGGATGGACAAAACATGTTTAGACCAAGGATGACCAGTAGGAGCTAATATACCATTACAAAAGAAAGCTGCCTGAAGCCTAGATGCAGTTTGAAAAAAATCACAATGAAGGAGTGGATGTGGCTAAGGTGAATGAGTGTTTGCCTCCTACATAGAAGGTCTTGAGGTTCAATTGTTGGTGCCTTCTGAAAAAAAACAACAATAAAAAACCAAACAGGGAAGTGGATATAGCTAAAACAATGGGGCTCCCATCTTTTATATGGGATGTTGAGGGTTCAATCTTGGGGCCTCCTGGCAAGCTGGCTTGTGCAGGAGGGCTGGCCGGAGTGGAAAGCTGGTGCAGTAAGATGACACAACAAAAAGAGACAAAGAGGAGAGACAATAAGAGATGCAGCAGACCAGGGAGCTGAGGTGGCACAAGAGATTGAGCACCTCTCTTCTACTATGGATGATCCCAGGATAGGTTCCTGGTGCCGCCTAAAGAGAAGACAAGCAGGAGCAGAAGAACAAACAGCGAATGGACACAGAAAGCAGTCAACGAGGCAGGGGAGGGGGTAATAAATAAATAAACCTTAATAAAAAAACCAAAAAAAACCACAACATGCAAAACATATGAAAAAACCAACTCAGGGAAGGTGATGTGGCTCAGTGCTTAAGCACCGGCTTTCCACATATGAGGTCCCAGGTTTAATCCCTAGCCCCTGGTACCAAAGCAACAACAACAACAATAACAACAACTAAATACACAACTAAACAGACATTGTTACTGTTCTACTTATCATGGTCCTTTCATTCAAGCTGTTTATATATCTTAGAAAATAATCACCGAAAAAAAAAAAGACAAAGATTAAATTATCATTTGTTAAGAAAGGATAAAGTACTTTAATACTGTTAAAATAGAATTACACACCTAGGAATTTTACTAAATACCTTTAAGGTAATTCTACATGTGTACAATATGAAGCTGCCAATATTCTACTATTTTTGAAAAAAAATGCCAGTTTCACATGGTTCAACCTAATAGCAGGTATGAAATATGCCTTAAACAAGATTACTGTTAAAAAAAAAAAGAATACTTTGGCTTAATTAGTAGAAATCGTCTATTCAGGATGATGAAAAAGTTTTGGTAAGGGATGGTAAGAACACTGAATATAATTAACGCTGCTGAACTGTATATATTTGAAAGTGGTTAAAATGGGAAATTTTAGGTTGTATATATGTAAAGAGAATAAAAATTTCAAAAAAACATAGAACTGTACAACACAGTGAACTTTGACGTAAACTATGGACTACAGTTTATAGAATAATTGTAAAACATTGTTCCATCAATTAAAACTGAAGTACCACAACTAATGCAGTGTTAATAACAGGGAAAACTATATGTGTGGGTGGTGTTGGGGAGAAAGCACACTGTACTTTCTGCATTATTTTTATATAAAAACAATTCTTTAATAAAAATGCATAAACATAAAAAAATTAGGAAATTTGTTAGTTCGATTTGATAAGTGTTGTAGTAAACGGAATTCTAGCTCTGGGTATTTAAAATGACCAAAATGACAAAAGAAAAATACTGCTTTTGGGGAGTTCTGGGAAGGTGGCATCAGAGGAGGCAGGCAGGGCTCAATTCTCTCACAAAAACAATGGAGAAAGGGCCAAAAGTTGTCTGAGGGACCTGCTTTGGGGGCCAGCAGACCATGACAGTGCTGTACAACTCCCAGGAGGGAAAGGGACAGAGAGAAAAAGAACCAGAAAAAAACAAGTGTGAGTTACTAAACCCCCACGGTGGCCAGGAGGGGCTTGCATTCCCCACCTGCGAGGCTTTAAGCCTGGATAAAACCGCTGGCTCACTGCAGCTGAATGAGATGGTAACAGACATCCTTTTTCCCGTCAGCTGTTAGAAGGGAAGAGAGACGGTGAGTAGGAGGGCTTATCTTCAGTGAATTCAGCCTGCAGAGCCTGTTTGAATCTTGGCTCTGGCCAGACCAGAAACACTGGAAAGTGGAGGTTGAAAGAAACACTTTAGTGGAAAGAGTCACTGAACATCATTATCTTATGGCTGTCAAAGAAATTGCAAGGAAAAAACTGCTTTTAGGCCTCTCTTTAGTCCCACTCCTGGGAGATAATCTGTGTTCCATTAGTGAGTCCTTGGCCAAATTTTGATAACTTAAGCAGGGAAATTTTAAAGAGTTAGAATATGTTGAACCAAAAACCATAGAGAGCAGTTTTTAAAAAAAGCATTATGCAAGGGAGAAACTGACCATCAAAATAAATTCACCACCATATTCAGGTGCCTAGACATCCGCAAAAAATTACAAACCATACTAGGAAACAGGAAGACATGGCCCAGTCAAAGGAACAAACCAAATATCCTGTTGAGATACAGAATTTAAGACAACTAGTCAATGATAATCACACAAATCTACTAAATCAATTTAAAGAATTGAAGGAAAATATGACTAAAGAGATGAAGGATATTAAGAAGACAATGAGTAAGTAGAAGAACAATGTCAAAGCCTGCAAAGAAAAGCAAAAACAGCTTATGTGAATGAAAAACATGATGAATGAGATTAAAAATACAGTAGACGCATATAACAGCAGAGTTGAACTGCTCAAAGACAGAATTAGTGATTTCAAGGACAAAACATTTAAACTGGAAAAGACAGGAGAACAGAAAGAGAATGGAAAAAAAGGAACAGGTCTCAGGGAATTGAATTTGAACAGTAACAAATAAGAGCTAGAGTAGTGGTATTAATATTGGATAAAACAGATTTAAAATGCAAAACTGTTACAAGTGATGAAGAAAGGTCATTATATATTAATAAAAGGGGCAATTTACCAATAAGAAATAACTATACTAAATATTTACACACCTAAGCAGGGTATCCCAAGATAAATAAGGCACACATTAGCAAAACTGAGGTAAGAAACAGATGTCTCTATGATAATATTTGGAGGGAAGTGGATGTGGATTGGGCAAGTGGGCTCCCACCTGCCACATGGGAGATTGCTGGTTCGGATCCCAGTGTCTCCTAAAGAAGACAGTTAGTTGGTGTGACAGGCAGGCATGGCAAGCTGACACAACAAGAGACACAAGAAGGAAAAAAACATAATGAGAGATACAACAAAGTAGGGAACAGAGGTTCCCGTGCCTCCAAAAGAAGACAGCAAACCGACATGACAGGCAGGTGCGAAGAGATGATGCAGCAAGATGAAGCGAGACGCTGGGCAGAAAAACATGATGAGAGACACAACAAAGCAGAGAGTGGCGATGGCTCAAGTGATTAGGCACCTCCCTCCCACATCAGACATCCTGGGTTCGGCTCTTGGTGCCTCCTAAAAAAACAAGGAAGACAAACAAACATATCAAGCGAAAAACAACAAGGGGTTGGGGAGAAATTTTTAAAAAATAATAATAATATTTGGAGACTTCAATACACCACTCCAGCACTGGATAGGACACTTGGTCAGAGGATAAAGAAAGAAACAGAGAACCTGAATAATAAGATAAATGAACTAGACCTAACAGACATTTATAAAGCATTACACTGCAAAATAGCTTATATTTATATTCTTTTCAAGCACTCACAGATTCTTCCCCAGGATAGACCATACATTGGGTCACAAGACAGGTCTCAAATTTTAAAAGTTTGAAATTATACAAAATACTTTTTCTGATCATAACAGAATGAAGCTGGAAATAAATAAAGGACAGAAAAAGGGAAAATTCATAAATATATGGAGATTAAGCAACACATTCTTAAATAATCAGTGGGTCAAAGAAGAAATTTCAATAGAATTCAGTATATATCTTGAGAGGAAAGAAAATAAGAACACAACATATCAAAACTTATAGGACAGGAAGACTTCCAGGAAGATGGTAGAAGAGAAAGATTCGAGACTTTCTCCTCTTCTAGAAAAATAGTAAGAAGGAATGAAGAAATGGCCTGGAAAACATGTTCTAGGGTTTTGGATACCAGAGAAAGGCTAGACACTAAGAAAAGAGTGGCAAAGGAAAAGAATCTCAATGGCAAAATTGTGAGTTAAAGCTGCAAGTGCAGCTGCCAGCACTGTCCCTGACCCCAAATTTGAATTCGTAGGCCTCAGGCCAGCAGCTATAGACGAAGGGGCTACAGGGATCCACCTCCCCGGGAACTGGGAAAGAGAGAGAAAGGCAGCTTAGGGCTGACTCAGATTTTGGCCCACAGATTTGGTCTGCTGTGTCCCATGAGCCTTTCCAGACTTTGAAGGGCTGCACCATTTTTTGCCGTGGAAGCGTGCACAAGACTAAAGAGATCTGACCCTCCCAACTACCCTCGCTACTGACTGGGACTGTTGGTTGTTGAGGACATGGATCTGAGTGGAAGTATTTCCAACATGGAAAAAGACAAGGAGCTGCCAAGAATGGTCAGAGAATAACCTTTGAGAAAGTTTGAATTATGATGCTCTTAGCCTCCAGGTAGGATCCTGTATCATAAGAAATCCAGTTCCAGCTGCAGCCAACACAATCTGACCACTAAGTGAGAGGCCAACCAAGAAGTGTTAAGGGAGGAAATTAAAAGTAAATAAGTAAGAGCAGCTTTTTCCAACCTTTACAGTGTTCCTCCCCAAGGACCTTGGAAGCAGGTCTACAACCCATTACTGGATAGAGGGCCCAGATTTGAGCAACTAACAGAGATAATTCTAAATACCCAGAACAGGTTGAACCAAGAATCAAAGAACAGCAGTAACACACAACATCTTGCCAAAAAATCTTTATAAAAGAGAGAAATTGAGCATTAAAGTAAACTCACCATCATAAATCAAATTAATGAGCTGAAAGACAGTATGACTAAAGAGCTAAAGGACAGTGGAGCTGGCCCACGCACAGTGCTGATGTGTGCAAGGAATGCTATGCCATGTAGGGGTGTCCCCCGCGTAGGGGAGTCCCACGTGCAAGGAGTGCGTCCCGTAAAGAGAGCCCCCCAGCATGAAAGAAAGTTCAGCCTGCCCAAGAATGGCACAGCACACATGGAGAGCTGACGTAGCAAGATGATGCAACAAAAAGAAACACAGATTCCCGGTGCTGCTGACAACAACAGAAGTGGACAAAGAAGAACACACAGCAAATAAACTCAGAGAACAGACAGCTGGGGGAGGGGGAGGGGGAAAGAGAGAGAGAAAAAGAAGACACTGAGCAAGCACAAAGAAAACTTTGAAGACCTGAATAGAAAATAACAGAGTTCATGGGAATGAAAGACATGATGGTGAGATAAAAAACACATTAGAAGCATACAACCACAGACTCAAAATGATAGAAGAGCAAGTGATACAGAAAACAGAACAGATGAAATTGAAGAAGGAAAAGAAGAGAGAAAAGAATGAAAAAAATTGAGCAGGGGCTCAGGAAGTTGAATGAAAACAAAAAGTGTCACGAAAGTTCCAGAAGGAGAAGAAAAGGAAAAGGGAGCAAAAAGAGTATCTGAGGAAATAATAGCTGAATATTTCCACACTCTCAGGAAAGAAATGAACTTAAATGTTCAATAAGCGTAGCGTACCCAAATTAGAACAAATTGGAATAGACCAGTTTAAAGACACATACTACTTAAATGTGAAATGTCAAAGATAAAGAGAAAATTCTGAGAGCAGCGAGGGGAAGAAAACCATCACATACAAGGGATGTCCAGTAAGACTTAGTGCAGAATTCTCATCAGAAACCATGGAGGCAAGAAGACAGCGGTATGAAACAATTAGGATACTGAAAGAGAAAAACTGCCAGCCAAGAATTTTTTATCCAGCAAAATTGTCCTTCAAATATGAAGTTGAGTTTAAAATATTCGTAAACAGAAAATAAGAGAGTTCACAAAAATAAAAATAAAAATAAAATCTGCCTTTGCAGGAGATATTAAATGGTGCCTTATAGCCCAAACGAAAAACAGAGGACAGATGCTTGGAGGACAGTGTTGAAAGCAGGAATAGCAGAAAGGATAACCAGAAGAGTAAAAAGACAGATGAAAATAAGATATGACATATTAAAAAACAAAGAATAAAATAGTAGAAGGAAATAAAGCACTTATAGTAACATCATTGAATGTGAAGAAATTAAACTCCACAATCAAAGGATACAGGCTGACAGAATGGATTAAAAAAACATGAGCAATCCATATGCTGCCTTCAAGAAACTCACCTTAAATCCAGGGAAACAAACTGCCTGAAAGTGAAAGGTTTGGGAAAAGATACTCCACACAAACAGCGACCAAAAAGAGCAGAGGTAGCTATACTAATATTGGGCAAAACAGACTTTAAGTGTAAGAATGAGAGATACAGAAAGCTATAATTTTCTTTTTCAGGAGGTAACACCAGGGATTGTCCCCAGGACCTTGTACATGTGAAGCACATGCTCAACCACTGAGGTCACCCAGTCCCAGAAGGCCATTATATATTAATAACAGGTGCAATCCACCAGGAATAACAGTAATAAATATCTATGCACATAACCAGGGTGCCCTAAAATAAGTGAGGCAAATTCTGGCAAAACTGATGGGGGAAATAGATATCTCTACAATAATAGTTGGAGACTTCAACACACAACTCACATCATTAGACAGAACTATGCAGAAGATCAACAAGGAAATTGTGAACTTGAACAAGATGATAAACAAGCTGAACTAATGGGCTTATGTGTAAAATGTTGCATTCCAAATCAACGGGTTATACATTCTTCTCCAGTGTCAATAAAACTGATGAACACTAAGCAAGATAAACAAAGAAGAGGGAGAAGAAGCAAATAAATAAAATGAAAAATGAAATGGGGTATGTTAGGACTGACTGAACAGAGATAAAAAGGATAAGAGGATATTATGAGAAACTGCCAACAACCTAGACAACCTAAATAAAATGGACAAATTTGTAGAAATGCACAAACAACCTACACTGATGCTATAAGACATACAAGAACGAAACAAACCAATTACATTTAAGGAGGCTGAATCGGTCATCAAAAATCCTGGTATGCAAGGATAGTTCAACATAAGAAAATCAATTAATACACCAAATTAACAAATTGAAGGGAAAGAAACACATGCACATCTCAAACAATACAGAAAAGGCACTTGACAAAATACAGCATCCTTTCTTGATAAAAACACTTCAAATGACAGGAATAGAAGGAAAATTCCTCAATATGATAAAGGACATATATGAAAAACCTACAGCCAACATCATATTCAATGGGGAGAGGTTGAAAGCTTTCCTTCAAAGATTGGGAATAAGACAAAGATGCCCACTGTCAACACTGTTATTCAATATTGTATTAGAAGTTCTAGCTAGGGCAATTAGACAAGAAGAAGAAATAAAAGGCATCCAAATAGGAAAAGAGGAAGTAAAACTGTCACTACTTGCCGATGACATGATCCTATATTTAGAAAATTCTGAAATGTCTCCAACAAAGCTACTTGAGCTAATAAACAAGTTCGGCAAAGTGCCAGGATACAAAATCAATGTGCAAAAATCAGGAATGTTTTTGAATACAAGTATTGAACAAACTGAGGAGGAAACCAGGGAACAAATTCCATTTATAATCCAAATAAAAAGGATCAAATACCTAGGAATCAATTTAATCAAAGAAGTATAGGAGTTATATGCAGGAAACTACAAAACAATGCTAAAGGAAATCAGTGAATACCTAAACAAATGGAAAGACATACCATGCTCATGGATTGGAAGACTGAATATCGTGAAGATGTCAATGCTACCCAAACTGATGTATACATCCAATGCAATACCAGTCAAAAATTCCAACAGGCTACTTCACAGAAATAGAAAAGACAACTATCAAATTTATTTGAAACAGAAAGTGCACTCAAATTACCAAAAACATTCTAAAAAAGAAGAGTGATGTGGGAGGACTTACACTGCCTGACTTTGAAACATATTACAAAGCTACAGTGGTCAAAATAGCATGGTATTGGCATAAAGATAGACACATTGATTAGAGGAATAGAATTGAGAGTCCAGAAATAAACCCTCACCTCTATAGCCAACTAGTTTTCAACAAAGCTACCTAGTCCATATTAATGGGACAAAACAGTCTCTTCAATAACTGGTGCGGGGAGAACTGGATATCCATAACCAAAAGAATAAAAGAGGACCCCTATCTCACTCCCGATACAAGAATCAACTCAAAATGGATCAAAGACCTAAATATAAAAGCCAGGACCCTAAAACTAATAGAAGAAAATATAAGAAAACACTTTCAAGATTTTGTGAGAGGTGGCAGTTTCTTGGATCTTACACCCAAAGGAAGAGCAATAAAAGAAAAAATACATTAATGGAACTTCCTCAAAATTAAAAACTTTTGCACCTCAAAGGACTTTGTCAAAAGGGTGAAAAGGCAGTCAACTCTGGGAGAAAATATTTGGAAATCACATATCTGATAAGGCTTTAATATCCATGACATATAAAGAGATGCTATAACTCAACCATAAAAAGACAAATGACCCAATTAAAAAATGGGCAAAAGACTTGAATAGACAATTGTCCAAAAAAGAAATACCAGTAGTGAAAAAACATATGAAAAATGTCCAGCATTACTCACTATTAGGGAAATGCAAATCAAAGCTTCTTGAGATATCATTTCATATCTATCAGAATGGTCACTATTAAAAAGTCTGAGAACTACAAGTGTTGGAGAGGATGTGGAGAGACAGGAACATTTATTCACTGTTTGTGGGAATGCAGAATTGGTATAAACACTGTGACGTACTGTTTGGTGGTTTTTGAAGAAGGTGAATATAGATTTGCTACATGACCCAGCAATGCCACTACTGGGCATCTAGCCGGAAGATCTGAGAACAATGACATGAAGAGACATCTGCACACTGATGTTCCTAGTGCTGTTGTTCACGATTGCCAAAAGAATCCACCCAGGTGTCCTTCAAGTGATGAATGGATTAACACTGTGGTGTATACACATGATAGAATATCATGCAGCTGTAAGAAGAAATGAAGTTGTGAAGCATATGACAACATGGATGAACCTGGAGGACATTATGTTAAGCGAAGCAAGCAAGAAAGAAAAGGACATATATGATGTGCTATTATGAACTAAATATATTGTGTAATTTCATGGAGTTAATATCTTGAATATGGGTCGCCAGAAAATAGAATGAGGTTAGAGAATGGAAGGCTAAAGGTTAATCTGTGAGAACTCATAAAAAGGAGGTGTGTAATCTATGCAATGAATAGAAAAGTTGAAAGCACAACATAATGTTTGTAACCAGCAGTGCTATTATGACAGTGGTGGAAAGGGAAAGTCTAAGGTCCTGTATATTACTAAAAGGAAAGTTTAAATGTAATATGGGACTGTTTAGCATAGTAAAACCTCATGTGAAATATGAATATGGGTAATATTGCATATATAAGACCATCTTTCTTTGAAACTTAACAAATATATGTTAATATCAGACAAAAAAAAACCATTATGCTAAGTGAAAAAAACCAAACATAAGGTACTACATATTGTATGAATCCATTTATATAAAATGTAAATATAAACCAATTTATAAAGATGAACTTAGACCAGTCATTATATAGGTTTAGGGAATGATAGAGGGATTAAGAGGTGACTGCTAAGGGGCGTGGATTTTTTCTTTTAAGAGTAACGAAATTGTTCTAAAAGTTTTGTGGTAATGAATGCACAACATTGTGATTATACTAAAAGCCACTGATTATACACTTTGAGTAGATCATATGTATGGTATTGATATCTCAATAAAACTGCTTAAAAATAAATAAATATGCAAGAATAACCAAAAATAGCAGCTATGTACAACAGAAGAAACAGAGAGAGGTGATATTTTTGTTTGTTTTTATTAGAATAATGAAAATGCTCTAATGATCGAAGTGATGAATGCACAACTATGTAATTATACCAAAGACCATTGATTGTACATTTTGCAAGAATTTATGCTTTATTAATATGCATCAATACAATAATTAGGGGAGCAGGTGTGGCTCAAGCAGCTGCGGTGCTTCCCACATGGGAGGTCCAAGGTTTGGTTTCTGGTGCCTCCCAAAACAAAACAAACAAACAAACAAATGGAAAAACCAAGTCAGGGGAGCTAATGGGGTTCAGTGATTGAATGCTCGCTTCCCACATACCAGTCCCAGGTTCAATCACCAGGCCCAGTACCTCAAAAAACAAAAATAAAATAAAAGAATTAAAAAAATTGGTTAGAAGAAAAAAAGAAAAACACTGCTTTCTTTTATACCTATGCCTGCTTTCATTTTTATTGCTATTTGTTTCTTTAAAGTCCTCCTTTGGCTTTGAATTTACTCTAATTATTAATTTTGTATGCATGGAGCAGAAAACAGATTCAGATAACCAAAATTATATGCAATATGTGCATTATGTATCTTGTATGTACTTTAATGTAGATGTTTTTCATTATACTAAAGAAGTATCTTCTTTTATTCCTGGTTTCTATGAATTTTGAAAAAATGTGGACTGGATATTAAGTTTATTTTATTGCCTTTTAAATCCTCAGCTAGATGATTACATAGATTTCCTTTTTGGAGACACTGGGCTACTACATTAAATATTTCCTAATACATGATCCTTACACAGTGCTGACATGAACTCTATTTGTTTAGGTATATATATCAGTTATTTTAATTATTATTATTTTTTAAAGATTTTATTAATTTTTCCGCCCCCCAGTTGTCTGTTCTCTGTGTCCATTCGCTATGCGTGTTCTTCTGTGACTGCTTCTATCCTTATCAGCAGCACCAGGAATCTGTATTTCTTTTTGTTGCATCATCTTGTTGTGTCAGCTCTCCGTGTGCAGCGCCATTCCTGGGCAGGCTGTACTTTCTTTCGTGCTGGGCAGCTCTCCTTACGGGGCGCACTCCTTGTGCGTGGGCCTCCCCTAGGCGGGGGATACCCCTGCATGGCAGGGGACTCCCCGCGCATCAGCACTGCGCATGGGCCAGCTCCACACCGGTCAAGGAGGCCCAGGGTTTGAACTGCAGACCTCCCATGTGGTAGGCGGACGCCCTATCCGTTAGGCCAAGTCTGCTTCCCTAATTATTTTAATATACTTGTAAATTTAATTTGCTACCACATTTGAGAAGTTTATGTTTGTATACCTAAACAAAACTGACAACACATTTTCTTTTTTGAATGTACGTAAATATGTGTATAGAAGCACATAATTATCAAATTTTGGAAGTAGGGTATTCATGCTTTATAAGATGAATTACTTTATTTTAAAATTTTATTTTAATATATGGTAGAACAATTATCATAGCCTGTGATAAACTCCCCCCACAAAACTCTGAGGGAATTTCACTAGTTAACAAAATACCAACAACATTTTAAGGAATGTTTTTGATACCTTAAAAAATTTCTTAAATGAAATTTGAGGTACTCTATTTCTTCTCTGGCTAACTATACATTCTCAGAAAATTATCCAATGTGTCATGAATTTCAAATTTAAGTAATGGTGACCTCTTTATGTTATATACTATCTTTGCCTTATTATTATTTTTTTTGTACAAGTGATCTCTAACTCTTTATTATTATTATTTTTGCCTTATTTTTCCTGAGTTTTTTTTCCAAAGCATTGAAGCCAGGACCTTGTATATGGGAAACAGGAGCTCAACCACTGAGCTACACACCTACCCCCCAAGAAGTGTTTTTTTTTTTTTTTATGAGGTACCAAAGATTGAACCAAGGACCTTGTACATGTGAAGTGAGCACTCAACCACTGAGCTACACCCTGCTCCTTTTTATTGGACTAATGCTTTCATTTGAGAAATATTTGCCCATCCATTTATTTTCATATTTTATGTTATTTGCTTTTCTGATGTGACTCTTATAAATAGCATATATTTTAATTCTGTTTAAACATAGTTTTTTTTTGTTGTTTTAATAAGAAATTATAACTCAAATATATTTTCTAGGTTATGTTCTTCCTTTTATCATCTCATTTTATGCCTTATTTCTGCTTTCCTTTGTTTTCTGTTTTTGTTCTATGAACTGTCTTTGTTGGCTTTCATCTTCTCTGAGTGTTACAGATCTTGATTTTAATTCTATGAAAGGTTACCTCTATGTTTTTTCCCCCAGGAGTTTTGATCTCAAATTCCTCACTTTTCAAAGACAATAATGAAAATATATCTTGACACTGCTTATTAAAAGAAATTCATTTAGAATTCCACACTTCAGGAATTTGTAAATTACATAAAATCAACATAAATATGAGAAAATAGTGTAATATAATAACGTTTCTTACATAAGTGCTAGCTATGCAGTATAAACCTTCAAGTTAAATTCAAGCAAACAATTTACCAGCATGGGTGGGGTAATATCAGTTAACAATTGGGAAGGCAATAGAATAATCAACACAGACACAATTTGTCAAGGGAGTGAAAACTACATAATTTGGGTTATGTCTGTACTACCATAATCTCCAGCATATACACATAATAATAATAATATGTTACTTTAAAAATAAATCTATTTTTATCTGCTCATTTCTGAAATTAAACAAAGAAATCTATATTAAATAAACCCTAGCTTTCCCAAGAAGTGACTAATTAATATTTGCACATCCTAACTGTGCAAACTTTTGTCACAGTTTTTATAGCATTTTCTGGTATTTCTTTTGGATGTGTCCTATCTATTTCTACAAATTCCTTTGGATTGTATACTTTTTTATTCCCACTGAATTACTGAAATAGGTTTTAGAAATAACAGTTCTTCAAGATTTTTTAGAATTGCCAAAATAAACAAGAATATTCTAAATCTCAGATGTCCCAGATAATGCAGCTACTTCGTTAGTGACAAGTCACTTAAAACTTCAAAGCCATTAAGTATGTACTTGTAATTTAAACTGAGAAGAGCCCAAAGTGTCCATATTCAAGAATGAATGTGAACACTGAATGGGAAATTAATGGTTTCTGAATATTCGTTATGTAACAGGCACTGCTGGATGATAGCTCACTTAATCTTTATGACAACCACTAGAATGCAAGCTCCATGACATCACAGACCTCATTTGTCTATTTTACCATTGTCTTTTCAGCATATAGAAGGAATGCAGGACATGAAAGGCACACAATAAATATTAATCAAAGGAATGAAATGAAAAATCCCATAAGGAAAGTATTCTTTGTTCCTTTGCAGAAATGAGAAAAGAAAACAAAGTCTGAAGCTCAAAGAGATTAGATAACTTGCTCAGAATTATTCACAAAGTAGCAGAACTGGGATTTGATCCAAAGTCTATCTGATATATTAAAATATACTTCCCCCTTAACATGATTTACAAGGCCCTTTATGTTCTGTTACACCACATTGAGGTCAGAGCTTCAACCACACTCAATTTCTTTTAGGTTCTTGAGTGTTTTTTGTAATCACTCTTTTAATTATCAGCTTTTCAAAACTGAACCTTGTTCAGAGTTCAATTTAGGTGTCACTTCCCCTAAGTTAGATATTTTCCTATATAGTTAAAGAACATAGAGTAGTGGTTAAGAATACAAATCCTGACTCTACCATTTACTGGGTATGTGACCTTGGATGAATTAATTTCTGCATGCCTTCGTTTCCTCATGTGAACAATGGCGGCCCATTTCATAGATTTGTTTTGAAGACTGAATGAGTTAATTCTTATAAAGTGTTTTAAAAAGTGCCTGGAGGGGTGTGGGGGGTATATGGGGACCTCATATTTTTAAAATGTAACATGAAAAAAAAAAAAAGTGCCTGGCATAGCACAGGCCATATTAATTTTGATCCATATTGCTAACACTGTATTTGTAATTTACAGTGGAATAACAAATGTGTGTTGTTCATTATGGTATCTCTGTTTTCTGGCACATAGTGGTACTTAATAAATATTGTTGAATGAATGAATGAATGACTCAATCAATCACACAGACTTGTTACAGTCTAAATTAAGAGCTAGAGCCAGTTTATCAAAGGTGCATACTGAGGAGGATAAGTAGCTGTTGGAATAAGAAAAGACATGAATAGTCCTTAGGAGAGATGAAAAGATATGAAGAAGCTTTAGAGGGATGGAAAAGTTGTAGCGGATAATAATAAAAAATGAATATGAATTTGGCAATAGGATAGCATGGTTAATAAGAAGTTCATATTTTATATGTGTGTGTTCATGTGTTTATATATCTCAAAAATATAGACAAAATGTTATTTTAATTTTAATTATCAAAATACACATATAATTTCTTGCATAAATTAGCGAAATATGTATGTTATTTCACTTACTATTTAAATCAATTTAGTCTCTAACGTAAATGCTCCTAAGAATTCTAAAACAAAATTAAATCAACTAGATTTAAATTGGAAGGATATCTAACTTATTTACAATCTATACCCAATACCATTTTCCTTTCATTAAGTTTCATTAAGTTTCAGTGCATTCATGTTATCAGATCAATTGAGGGAAATGTTTTTAATTTAAAATGAATTCCTAACCTTGTTCCCTAGTTATAAATAGAATCAACACTATAATTCTAACTTTTTAAAAAAGATGCAAGTAGGATCTTTGGCTGAGACCAAGAGAAAACGTTAACAGAACCAAAATCAGATATATTTTATGTATAAAAAAGAGGATACAAATAAAATATAAAGCAATACCAAAATACTTATGTTAAGAAGAGTATGTTCTAGCTTGACATTTGATTATTTGCTTTTGTCACTAATTTTGACATAAGTATATAGAGAGAATTTGGGGTGATATCTTAATATTTAATCATAATGGCCTTCAAGGCAGATATTCTTTAGTTTCTCTTCCTTTAAAAACAGAACTGATCATGGACTATCTTTGCTGAAATAAATCTGATAGCCACCTACTGCATTTGGAATAAGATCCAAAACTTCAAAGTAACATTGTTGCATTCAGTGTAGTGAAAATGTATGTATGACCTTTGAAGTCACATAATGTGACCCAAGGTCAGCCACTTATTAATATGTGACTTTGGTCAGGTGGTTTCATCTTTCCAAGTACTGAATTCCTCATTTGAACAATATGAATAACAACATGTCATAGGAATTACTCTTGTGAGAAGTCAGGCTAGATTTTAAAGAAAGATCAGAATTTATTATACAGATGAGGAGAAGGGATGAACAGAGGATATTTCAGAGAGAGGGAAAAACAGTACACAGAGATGTGAAAAAGCATTTTCTAGGTTCTGAATGCACAGTGTAGCAGCTTGGCATTGTTTATGAATTCCGAAAATAGTTATTGGATTATGTTTGTAAACTGGTCTGTCAGAGGTATCACTTTTAATTGATTTAAATTGCGGTTAGGACTTTGATTGGGCTACATCAATAGAGCATTGAGTTCCTTCCCCTTGCTGGGAGGGAACTCACAGAGAAAAGACATGGCAAAGGACATAGCTGGGAGTTTTGAGCTGGAGCCCAGGAAGGGAACACACAGAAGAACACAGAGGAATAGAGACGCCTCCTTAGACACTGCAGAAGCCCTGGGAAGAGAGACAGAGTCATTTACCTGACAGTCTACAGCCGGCCTTATGAAGAGGGCACAGCATCTGAGCCCAGAGAGAAACAAAGCCCTGGGAAGAGAGGAACCCAAGAAGCCTGAACTCTTGGCAGATATTGGCAGCCATCTTGCCCCAACACATGGCAAAAGACTGTTGTGAGGGAAGTAACTGACGCTTTATGGCCTGGTAACTGTAAGCTTCTACTCCAAATAAATACACTTTATAAAAACCAACTGATTTCTGGTACTTTGCATCAGCACCCCTTTAGCTTACTAACACAGAATTTGGTACCGGAGAGTGGAGTTCCACTTTGGCAATTACCAAAATGCAGGAATAGTTTTGTAAATGGGTAAGGGGTATTTTTTGGAAGAACTGTTGAGATCTTTGGCAGAAAAGACTACAGTGTTTTAAAGAGACTGTTGATAATAATAAAGACTCTAAAGAGACTTTTTTTTGATGCCCTAGAAGTAAATGGTGAAACTATTATTAGAAACTGGAGGAAAGGTGATCTGTGTTTTAAAGTTGCAGAGAAATTAGCAAGATTAGCTACTGGTGTGTTTTGGAGGGCAGATTTTGAGACTGGGCATTTAGCTGAAGAACTTTCCAAAGTAAATTCGAAGAATGTGCCTTGGCTTCTCCTTGCAGCTTATAGCAAAATGCTAGATGAGCGAGTTTTAAACTGTGGACTGAGCCATTGGGAACAAAGAACACAGAAACTGATTCCGGAAATTCCAAGCTTCTGGAAAGCAAGCCCCTGGATGAGAGTGCCCCATTTGAGGAACTAAATAAACTTGTAACTTGTAAATAAGGAATGGAAATGCAGTTATCCAGGAAGGACTTGTGAAAAGTCTGTCTAATGCCCTGGACCCCTGCTTCTTGCATGCTAAATCAACATCTTTTTTAGAGAGTGGTATAAACAAAACCACTGTCAGCTGGGACTAAAAGGGACATGGAAAGGAAAGATTGAAGGAGAAACAGCTTTAGGAGGAAAACCATGGAAGCTGAGATCTGGAATTAAGATATCATCTTGGATGAAGAGAGGAACCCCACCGGTGTGCACAGAAAGGGTAGAGCACATTCCCCAATGATTAGGGAGGTTAAGGTAATTATCTCATAAGTCTGAGAGGAGTGGAGCTGTCCCTCATGGATTAGGGAAGACCAGGTGGTCAACTAGTTGCTCTGAGATGGTTGAGCCTGCATGCCAAAGGTTAGGGAGGATGTTGTCTTCACTGTACTAGGGGGGTTAAGACTCTAACCCAAAGATTGGGTAAAGTGTGCCAATCACCCCAACGCTCTTGGAGGGTGAGGTCGAGAGCTTGGTTGACACCCAGATGCTTGATGAGGGTAGATCCAAGAAAATGGCCATTGGGCAAGGCTGTGGAAAGGATGGGTTCCCATAAGGCCCCAGGAAGAAGAAACCATCATCCTAAGAATGATTCTCAGACTCTGACATCTCATGAAGGTTTACTGAACTGCAGAGGACCCATGACTCATGTCTCCCTCCCAATTATTCCTTATAATGAAAATGTTTATCCTTTGTCCATTTGTGTATTGGAAGTAGATAAACGGTTTTGTAAGTTTCAGAGGTCTACAACAGATGGGACTTTGCCCCAAGACAAACTGTATTTCTTAAACTGATTATGATTTTATACTTAGTATTGTTACTGATTTAAGGTTTTTTAAATATTGTAATGTCTTTTTGGAATTCAGAGGTTGGAGTGTAGCAGTTTGGCCTTGTTTATGAATTCCAAAAATACTTATTGGACTATGTTTGTAAACTGGTCTGTCAGAGGTATCATTTTTAATTGATTAAATTTTGATTAGGACTTTGGGCCACATTAGTAGGGCGTTGAATCCCTGCCCAGCAAGGGGTGGTGATTCACAGAGAAAAGACATGGCAAAGGCAGAGTTGGGAGTTTTGAGCTGGAGCCTGGGAAGTGAACACACAGTAGAACACAAAGGAATAGAGATGGCTCTGTAGACACTGCAGAAGCCCTGGGGAAAGAGACAGAGCCATTTACCTGATACTCTACAGCTGGCCTTGTGAAGAGAGCACAGCGGCTAAACCTGGAGATAAACCCAAAAAGGCCTGAACTCTTAGCAGATGTTGACAGCCATCTTGCCTGAACATATGACAATAGACTGTGGGGAGTGAAGTGACTTTATGACCTGGTAACTATATGCTTCTACCCCAAATAAATACACTTTATAAAAACCAACCAATTTCTGGTATTTCACATCTATACTCCTTTGGCTGACTAATAAAAACAGTGTGCATTCAACAGTGGAGAAGGACTTGAGAATGGAAAGCAAAAAGGAGTCAGATCAAGGAGTGTCTTAATTTATCATATTGTTACCAGTAAACTTTTTAAAGGTTTTAATAACAGTACCATGATCAAACTTGTGTTTTAGAAAAGTCAGGTAGTAATGTGGAAGATGAATAGTAAATGGAGGTTGTATGGTAGTTTGGAGCTTTGCAGCCCAGAAAAACATGTTCTTAAACTTAATCCATTCTGTGAGTGTTAACCCATTGTAAATAGGACCTTTCCATGATATTACTTCAGTTAAGGTGTGGTCCAGCTCTCAGGATGGCTATTAATCCTATTGCTGGAGTCCTCTATAAGCAGAAAGAAATCCAGACACAGAGAAGAGAAAGCCACAGACAGCAAGAAGCTGAGGTAAATGGAACCCAGAAGACAAGGGAAAGGACAAAGAAGCCACTATGTGCATTGCCATGTGACAGAGGAGCCTAAGATCAAGGATGTTCAGCAGCCAGCCCCTGAATGCGAGCCTTCAGGAAGAAAGCATTGCCTTGATGACACCTTGACGTGAACTTTTCCTTAGTTTCAAAACCACAAGTTAATAAATCCCCATGTTTAAGCCATCCTATATGCTTGAGTAGTCAAAGAAACTAAAAAAAAGGTGGTAGTGAGCCTATACACCACCAGATCAGTTAGGAATTTACTGAAAAAGATCTAAATGAAAGGAACTTCACTAAGTAGTAGAGAAATAGGCAGCAGGAAAATTGATAGGACTTGGCGAACAAATGGATAAACAGAGTGAAGGACTGGGAAGATGGAAATGGAACTTCAAAAGGAATAGCAGGTGCATAGGACCTAAGCTGAAACTTGTGGGGCATCCAAGTGGGGAAGGATTAAGCAGCTAGATATAAAGCTCTTTTTAAGAGCAAGATCTAGGCTGAAGAAATAGAATTAGATGTTATCAGCATTTGGAGGTAGTGGACACTATTGGCATATGGCATTAAGAAGAATGTTGAGTGTGGGACCCAGGGGATCAACATTATTTAAAGGCTGATGGAGGAAAATAATTCAGAGTGGAAAGAGAAGTGAGTGGAGATAGTTATAAAGAAAGATTGGCCAAGACTGTTGAAAATAGATGATTGGGATTCATTGTTTTATGTTTTAGTTTTATATTTTGTAATATCTTTAAAATTTTATAAATAAAATGCTTTAAAAAGGAGGGATAGGTGGAAGAGGCGGGATAAGAGAAGACTTCTGAAGAGTGGCAATATCTGTGAAGGAAGAGGGCATTAGGACAAAAGTGATTAGTTACCTCAGAGGGATTAAGAAAAAGAGGATTTAAGAAGTAGCCTGAGGATTTGGCAGTTGAGTCACTCAGAGCGCCTTTAACGAGAACTGCTTAAGTGGAGCAGACAACTGATTTCTGGGACAAAAGAGAGACAAGGAAGTTGAAGTAGACAGTAGTTTACTGAAACCTGGTATGAAGCAAAGAGTACTTAGAAGGTTTTGTTTTTAGATGGTAGACCCTTGAATGGAAGGAACTTGGAAAAAGGTTGATAATGGACAAAGTAGAGAATGCCCTAGGAGAGGGGAAGGTATGGCATCAAGAGCATAGAGGGTAAATCTGAGAAAAAAGAAGATATAATTTACCTCTACTTTTGAGGCAGAAAGGGGAGGTGAGAATCAGTTCAGGTGCTAAAGTGTTTATAAGTCAGAATGATCAGTGAGAGGAGGTCAGAAGGAAAGTAGCAAGAGCTAAGTTAAGATCAAAGAAAAGAGGGTGTGCTCCATAAAAGATTTAGCAAAAAATCTGTGCCAGAGTTCTCTACTGTGAGATCATGTTGAGAATAAGGTAGCCAGCAGACGTGATTAAAGAAACTACGTAGATATAAATTTGAAATTAGTTCTTAATCATCTTCTGGATTAAAAGCAGAGGGATTCTATGAAGCAAGCACAACAAGGCAAATATTTTCCTAGTGTTATTTTTATTATTTTTTAGGAGGTACTGGGGATTGAATCCGGGACCTCGTATATGGGAAGGAGGCAATCAACCTAAGAGCTACACCTGCTCCCTTTATATAATTTTAAACTTAGGGAAAAGTTGGAAGAATATAGTACAAAAACTCACATTTACTACTTGTTTACTCATATTTACTACTTGTTAACATTAAGTCACATTTACTTTATCATTCTTATACATAATTTCCCTCCCTCCCTCTCTCTTCATCTCTGAACCATTTGACAGTAAGCTACACACATAATGGCACTGTACTCCTAAATATGCAAGCTATTTCCTAAGAATAAAGACATTCTCTTACATAAGCATAATACAGTTATATCAAAATTAGGATATTTAACATTGCATTTGTGTAACCTATATTTCAAATTCTAATTTCATCAATTATTTCAACTATGTTCTTTATAACATGAATTTTTCTATTGTACAGTATCTAGAACAGGATCACATATTACAGTTTTACCTGTCATTTCTCTTTATAGCTTTGCCTAGTACGTTCTTATCTTTTTTTAATACTCTGGAATAGTTACTTCATCCTTATTTTGTCTTTTATGTCATTGATAATTTTAAAAAATAAAGACTAAGAATTTTATAGAATGTCCCCAATTATTTTTTTAAAGATTTGTTTCTCTCTCCCCCGCCCCGGTTGTCTGTTCTGTGTCTATTTGCTGCATCTTCTTCTTTGTCCGCTTCTGTTGTTGTCAGGGGCACGGGAATCTGTGTCTCTTTTTGTTGTGTCAGCTCTCCGTGTGTGCGGTGCCATTCTTAGGCAGGCTGCACTTTCTTTCGCGCTGGGCGGCTCTCCTTATGGGGTATACTCCTTGCACGTGAGGCTCCCCTACGCAGGGACCACCCCTGCGTGGCAGGGCACTCCTTGCGCGCATCAGCACTGCACATGGGCCAGCTCCACACAAGAATGTCCCAAAATTTGGGTTTATCTTCTGTTTCCACATGATTAGATTCAAATTATACTTTTTTGTGGGAATAAAACAAATTATACTTTTTTGTGGGAGTAAATTGTCCTTCCCAGGATATCAAGTCCATTTTGCCTAGTATTGGTGGTATTTATTTTCATCATGTGGTTAAGGAGCAGTCTGACTTTTCCACTATATATTTCCTTCCTTTTCTTTTGTAATTATTAAGTAATTAGTTGGGAAACTCCTTAAAACCATGAAAAAAAATCCTGTTCCTTTGTCAAACTGTCCCCCTACCTGATTTGGCATCCACTAATGATTATTGCCTGAATCAAATTTTACTATGATAGTTGTAAAACATGGTCTTATTAACTACATCATTCTTTCTAACATGTTAGTTGAGAGTCCACTATAAAGAAGAGCTTTCCTTTCTCATTTATCATCAGTCTATCTAGCTGTATAGACCTATGAATTTTTATTTCAGTCAACAGGTTAAAATTCATTAATGTCCTTATCTGTTTTGATGATCAGTTTTAAAAGAACTTCCTTAATTTCCAGTACAAGACATTCCAAGTTCATTTTGAATGTTCTCAGCCTCAGACTCAGAATCAGCAATTTTTCAAAGAGTCATTCTTTATTGAGCTGTTAATCTTATTAAGTTGTAACTGTTCTTTATATATTCTGGATACCAGCCTTAATCAGAAAATTCATACAACTGTGCACTCAACAGCACAATTCAGTTCGAGAACAATTCTATCACTGCAAAAGATTTCCTTTTTATCTTTTGCAGTCAAACCCGGCTCCCACACCCAACACACGCAATCACTTATTTCCTTTCTTTTTCTAAATATTTTTGTCTTTTACAGAAATTTAATGTAAATAAAATCATACAATATGTATTCTTTTGTGTCTGGCCACTTTCACATGTCATAATTTTTTAGAGGTTCACCTCCATAATTGCATATATAAGTGTTTTGTTCCCTTTTATTTCTAAAAAGTATTCTATTATATAAAATATATTATATTTTGTTTATCCACTGCTAAGTTAATGGATATTTAAGATATCAGTTTTTAGTTATTATGAATAATGCTACTATAGACATTTGCAAACAAATCTTTGTATGGATACAGTTTTTCAGTTCTCTTAGATAAATACCTAGGGATGGAAGTGGTGGATCAAGCAGTGAGTGTATACTTAACTTTGTAAGAAATTGCCAAAATGTTTTCCAAAGTAGCTATACTATTTTACATTTCCACCAGCAAGGTATAAGGACTCTTTTATTTCCACATCTTCCACAACACATTGCTACTGATGTTTATTTTGTTACTGTGTGTGCAGTGGAATCTCACTGTGGTTTTATCTGCATTTCCTTAATGCCTAATATTATGTTAAACTTCTTTGCATGCGCTTATTTGCCATTGATATATCTTCTTTGGTGACAGTCTATTAGTACCCTTCTCCCCTTGTAATCCTTCCCTCCTGTGCCTATCCCACATCCTCCATCCCACCTTTTCCTCATTTAACTATATATAGTGATCAGCTGTTTATCACTATAGATTAGATGAATTTTCTAAAATTTTATGTACCAAGCTATACTTGCTTTGCACAACACCATGTTAATTCACGCCTGTCAGAAACATACCAAGTGAGAACATAGTTTATATGATGCACATGTTTCAGTTAACATGGTACCATGCAAAGGCAGAGTGCCTATATGGAATTATTTAGTATATGCTTTCTCCCCCATTGGAGTCTTTCATTCAATGTAATTATTTTGAGATCCACCTAAGTTGCTGCATGCATCAATAGCTCGTTCTTTTTTGTTTCAGATTAGTCTTGCACTGAAAAGTTATAGCACAGCTTATTCATTCACATATTGATGAAAGCTGAGATTGTATGAAGTTTTTGGCTATTACTTTTTTTTTTTATCAATAGAGTTTGATCATGTGTTGTTGTTTTTTTTAGAGATTTATTTATTTTTATTTATTTCTCTCTCCTTTCCCGCCACCCCGGTTGTCTGTTCTGTGTCTATTCACTGGGTATTCTTCTTTGCCTGCTTCTGTTTTTGTCAGCAGCATGGGAATCTGTATTTCCTTTTGTTGCGTCATCTTGTTGTGTCAGCTCTCGTGTGCGGCGCCATTCCTGGGCAGGCTGCACTTTCTTTCGCGCTGGGCGGCTCTCCTTATGAGGCGTACTCCTTGCCCGTGGGGCTCCCCTACGCGAGGTACACCCCTGCATGGCATGGCACTCCTTGCGTGCATCAGCACTGCATGTGGGCCAGCTCCACATGGGTCAAGGAGGCCTGGGGTTTGAACCGTGGACCTCCCATGTGGTAGATGGACGCCCTAACCACTGGGCCAAGTTCGTTTCCCAACTATGAATATTTATATGCAAGTCTTTGTACACATGTGTTTTCATTTTTCTTACATGGATACCTAGGAGTAGACTGCTGAGTTGTATAGTAGGGGTGTATATCTGTTTTCCAAACTGGTTGTATAATCTTACATTTCCCATGAGCAGTGTATGAGAGTTTTAGTTGTTCTAAATCTTTGCCAACATTTAGCACGGTCAGTCTCTTAAATTTTAGGCGTATGCTTATTTGGTATCTATGAAGTATCTGTTCAAGTCTTGTGCTCATTTTTTTAATTGGATATTTTGTTTTCGAACTGATTCAGATTTTATAAATATATTCCTTTATAATAAATGATTTATAAATATTTTCTCCCAGTCTGGACAGTCTTTGCATTTTCCTAACAGTATTTCACAAAGCTGAAGTTCTTAATTTTGAGGAAGTTCAACATACCGATTTTTTTTTTAAAGATTCTATTTATTTCTCCCTACCCCCTCACTGTTTGCATTTGCTATGTGTTTGTTGTATGCTGGTCTTCTTTTTCGGAGGCACCAGAAACTGAACCCAGGACCTCCCATGTGGTAGGTGGGAGCTCAATTGCTTGAGCCACATCTGCTTCCCTCGATTTCTTTTTTCTTTTATGAATTATGCTTTTTGTGTTGCATCTAAGAAATCTTTTTCTACCCTAAGGTCAACAATTTTCTCCTATGTTTTCTCTAGAAGTTTTAAGAGTGTAAGTTTTACATTTGAATATCCATTTCACAACAGCATTTTTTGAAAGAATTGTCTCACTACTGAATTGTCTTTTTAAAAAAAAAAATCATTGTCCACATAGGAGTTAAGTATAGTCTTAGATGTTCCATTCTGATCTATGTGTCTAACTTTATGCAAACTCCAAATGATTTGCATATTGCACCATTATACTAAGTTTTAAACTCAGGTAATTTTAGCGCTCTTATTTTATTATTATTTTTTAAAGTTGTGTTGGTTATTTCAGGAAATTTGCATTCCATTTCAATTTTAGAATGAAGTAGTCATTTTCCACAAAGCAAATGTTGGGATTTTAGATCAGTTTTGGAAGAACTGACATTTTAATATTGAATCTTCCAACTCATGAGCAAAATATCTCTCTCCATTTATTTAGGTCTTCTTTAATTTCTCAGTAATGTTTTGTTCTTTTCATTTTACAGATTTTGCTCATCTTTCGTCAGAATTAGCTCTAAATATTTCGTATTCTTTGTATACAGAAACTTCCTGGTTAATTCCAAGTTGTTGTTTTTTTAAGATTTTATTGATTTCTCTCCCTTTCTCCTTCCCCCTCCCCCGCCATTGCCTGCTCTCTCTGTCTGTTCACTTTGTGCTCTTCTGTGTCCACTTGCATTATCAGGCAGCACCAGGAAACTGTGTCTCTTTTTGTTGCATCACCTTGCTCTGTCAGCTCTCTGTGTGTGGGTGCCACTCCTGGGCGGGCTGAGCTTTTTTCACACAGGTGACTCTCCTTGCAGGGCCCATTCCTTGTGCATGGGGTTCCCCTATGTGGCATGGCACCCCTTGCACATGGGCCATCTTTCCACACAGGTCAGGAGGCCCTAGGTATCGAACCCTGGACTCTCCATATTGTAGGTGGATGCTCTATCAGTTGGGCCACATCTGCTTCCCTTAATTTAAATTGTATGTTAGTGATGTACAGAAGTACAACTTACTTTTTATATTGATCTTATATTCTGTCTCTATAAAAGTCATTTATTAGTTCTAGTAGTTTGTTTGGTAGACTCCACTGAATTTTCTACATAGATGATTGTGTCCTCTGTAAGTAAAGACAGTTTTACTTCTTGCTTTCTTAATTGGATGCATTTTATTTCTTTTACTTGCCTATTACACTGCCTAGAACAATAATGAACAAAAGTGGTAAGATCAAAAATCCTTGTCTTCTCCATGATTTTAGGGGAAAAGCATTCAATCTTCATTAATATATATGATTTATAGTAGTTTGTTTTTCATACATACCTTTCTATTGGGTTGAAAAGCTTCCATTTTTAGTTTGCAGAGTATTTTTTTAAAAATCAGTAATGGATATTGGATTCCATCAAACACTTTTACTGCATCTACTGAGATGATTACGTGGTTTTTCTTTTTAAATCTGTTAGCTTTTCTTTTCCAAGTAGCCTTATATTAAAAACTCATTCTATTGGTCATAATTTTAACCTCTCTTACATTTTTCATACCCTTGACTATACGCTGTACTCTGAATAATTTCATCAACTCTATCTGACAGGTCTCTAATGCTCTCTTCAGTTTTATGTAATCTTCTGTTTTATCTATTTGCTGACTTTGTAGCTTCTAATTTATTTGTAGGACTGGTGATTTTTTTACTATGAGCTCATATTTGGCTGACCTTAATATGTGGAGAATTCTGATGGTAAACCTAGAAATACTTCTCACTAGAAAGTATATACATTGGTTTCTCATAGGAATGAGGGCCTATGTTAGCCACTTTGGTGGGCTGTATTGTGTCCCCCCAAAGTCTATATCAATCTCAGAACAAGATCTATGTGGAAATAGGGTCTTTGCAGATACAGTTAGTTAAGGATAGTGAGAAGAAATCATTCTGGATTTAGGGTAGCCCTGAATTTAGGATAGTCCCGGTGTTTTTCTAAGAGAAAGGAGAGGGAGATTTGAACACACAGAGACACAAAGAAGAAGGCCATGTGAGGATTAAGGCAGAGACTGGAATGATGCAGCTGCAAGCCAAGGAACACCAATGTTTGTCAGCAGCTGCCAGAAGCTAGGTGAGAGGCATGGGATGGTTTCTATCTCAGATCTCCCAGAAGGAACTAACACTGCTGACACCCTGATTTCAGACTTCTGGCCTCCTGAACTAAGAGAATAAATTTTTGTTGTTCTGAGCTACCCAGTCTCGTAATTAGTTATGGCAGCATTAGGAAACTAATACAAATTCTGGCACTGGGAAATATGCTGCTGCTGTCAGAAATATCAAAATATGTGGAAGCAGCTGTGGAATTGGGTAATGAGCAGAGGCTGGAAAAATTTTGAGATGCATGACAAGAAAATGCCTAGGTTGCCCTGAAGAAACTACTGGTGGAAATATGAATGTTTAAAGGTGGTTCTGGTGAGGACTGATACAGAAAGGAGAAGGAAAGGAAATCCTTGTTATAAATTAGCAGAAAACTTGGCTGAAATCTGTTTTACTGCTGGGCAGAAAGAAAAACTTGTAAGTGATGAACTTTGATATTTACCCGAGGAAATTTCCAAGCAGTGTTGAAGGTGCAGCCTGGTTTCTCCTTGTTGCTTACAGTAAAAGAAAAGAGTTAAATTAAGAAGGAACTATTAAGCAAACAGGAATAAGAACTTGATTATTGGAAAAATTCTCAGCCTATCCATATTGCAAAAGATGCTAAAGCATGCTTGGAAAGAATGTCAAGGGTGTGGCTATACAATCTTTTGCTGGAGAGATTAGGTCTGTGACTCATGAATTCGATCAATGATCTCAGCAAGATCAATAACAGAAATAGGGTTATGCAGGAAATATCTGTAGAGAACCTTAGTTTAATGGTGTAGATACACAGGAGACATATAAGGTTTATGAGAATGTTACTCCAGCAGTAACTCTGCTGGCTTGGAATGAAATGAACAGAGACTAGATGAAATGATAAAAAGTTGTCAGACTGCTAAAATTCTAAAGGTAGGAAACAGATTGATAAAGCTACTTGACTGCAAACATGGGATGCTATCCTTCAAGGACAAGCAAGAATGACTCTGAAGGCAGAGTCACAGACGCAGACTCAGAGGAAGAGAGGGCAGGGCTGCCACCATGGGCCCAGAGCACAGGGCATAAAGCCACAGAGGATTATTTTCAGACCTTGAAAGTTAATGGAATCTTCCCTTCCAGATTTAGAACTTGCTTGGAACCAATGACCTCTTTCTTTCTATTTCTCCATATGGGCCTAGGAATGTATATTCTATGCCTTTTCCACCACTGTATTTTGGAAGCAATAACTTGTTTCACAATTTGACAGGTCTACAGATAGATAGGAATTTTACTCCAGAGTGGATCATACCAAAAGTCTTACCCATACCTGATTTAGGCAATTTAGATGATGAGATTTAGGACTTTTTGAGTTGAGGTACCGATGAGATTTTGGTCTTACAGTTAACGTTGGAGTGGGGTAAGACTTATGGAGATGTTCGGAAAGGATGACTGCAATATGCACCTAGGAAAGATGTTTGAAGGGCTAGAAGACAAACTGTAGTGGGTTGAATAATGTCCCTTCAAAATCCTTGACTACTGGAATCACAGAACTGGGGCTTCTGACTTCCTGAACAGTGAGAGAATAAATTTCTGTTGTTTAAAGCCACCAGTTTATGGTAATTTGTAATAGTAACCCTAGGAAACTAATGCAGCACCTCCACCTGTCTCAGCTTAATACAAGGCTATCAGGCCTTCATGTTACTCAAATGTGGCCAGTCTCGAAGTCAAACTCAGCATGCAGATGCAGTGCATTCCCCCCAGCGTGGGACATGACACCCAGGGATGAGCCTCCCTGGCACCGAGGGTTCACTACCAAATACCAGCTGAAGATGCAACTAGAAAATGACCTTGAATTAAAGGTTCAATGAGGATCAGCAGGATATCCCTGTCTACATATAATAACATGACTTCAAAATGCTGTTTGACCTAATGTAAGGGGGAAATGGAAAGGATAAATGAGTTTATATGGCTACGAGTCTCTAAAAAAGAGTCTGGAGGTTGTCAGAAGGATTGCCCTTATGCACAAATGAGCAGATTCTAAGAGACAGATAAAGTAGATACAACCCCAGGTATTGGTTCTTTTGAGGGATAAAGAGACCCACGGGTTCTATGGTCATGGCAGATGGGGTTCACTGCCATGTCAGATGGCCCTTCTCTGGAGCTGGTGTTTCTGCATGATGGAACTGGACTCAGATGGGATCTCTTTTCACAAGACTATCATGCTACTTTACTGGAATTGTAGTTAGTGTTGGGGTTTAAGATATATTTAGGGGATTTGAATCTCTGGACTGACAATATGATAGCCAGGCCCTGAGCCTCAAAAGACTTCAGCTCCTACACTCTGATTTATTGGACTTACCCCACTCAGCTAACATGGAGTTGAAGAAGGTCAACCACCACACCATGGAGCCTAGAGTGCCTACAACTGAAAGCAGGAGGATTGCATCCAGTATCCATGTGGAATCTAAGCCCCCTCCCCTTGACATAGATGTGCAATGGACACAACCAATCCAATGTCCACAGAGAAAATGTGGCATTGGTGTGGGAAGGGTGGCCATGGTAGGTGCTGGGTGTAGGGAATGGGAGGAAGAGATGAGATGGGGAGGCGTTTTCGGGACTTGGGAGTTGTCCTGGGTGGTGCTTCATGGACAACTACGGGACATTGTAGATCCCCCCAGGGCCCACTGGATGGAACGTGGGAGAGTGTGGGCTATGATGTGGACCACTGACTATGGGGTGCAGCGATGCCCAGAGATGTACTTACCAGGTGCAATGGATGTGTCATGATGATGGGAGAGAGTGTTGCTGTGGGGGGAGTGGGGGGTGGGGGCGGTGGGGTTGAATGGGATCTCATATTTTTTGAATAATATTTTTTTAAAAAATGAATTAAAAAAAAATAAATAAATAAAGGCTGTCAGGTTCTTGCTGGAGCTCCAAAATCTAGTATGTTGACCCCATCATTGGTATGGACATTTGACCCAGGCAACTCTTGCTATTGCATTTACAAATCCTTACAGTTTCAATTATATTTTATCTGTGTGCATGATCCTCAGAAATTCTTCTACATTTTGCATGCCCAAAAATGCTTTAGAAATTATGTTTATCTAATTTATATTTGTACTGTTCTGAGAGGGCCTTTAAGAATATCTGGTTCCCCATACTAGTAAAAGCAGAAAGCCTCTAACCTTTATAAAAAGGACTATTCACTGATATCATTGACTTGGAAACTCAATGGCTTATTACCACTTTTCAAATCAAATTGAGATGTCACAGATAAATGAGTTAAGTACTTTTCTCATATTTTAAAGGTTTCATATTTAGGTGTCCCCAAAACTTTCTGAGTCCTTAATGCTATTATCAAATCATTTGATATGTCTAAAGGGGTAAAAGAATATATATTCTTTTTCATAGCTAGAATTTGCATTAGTACTACAGCTGCTCAAAATGCTGAACATATTCTAAATTTAGCATAATACATCCTACCCACATGATTACAAGATTCTGCTCAATGATAAAAATTACTGGCTTAGAAAATTAAAGTACCGAATTCTATACTCCCACATACAGCTAAATTGGCTTAATTCCACAGATGAAAATCTACAACCTATTTTCCACTGTGTGGCTCCTAAACAGTCAATAATTTGCTGTACTCACTTTCAAGCAAAGTTTTATATATCATATTGATTATTATATAGTGACATTAGAACTCTTAACTGGCTTTAAAAGATATCAAAATTGAACTTTTAACATGTAATAATAATTTTAAAATTCTCATTTAAAAATGAAATTATTCATTCTTATAAACCACAGAAAATAAACTATAGAAAAAGATACTCAACACTGAAGTGCAATGAATATTTAATATGTATTAATAATTATGGATGTCTTTTCAAATTATAGTGTGATGTGAAAACAGGCTAATGTTACAATAGCCAAGGCATTTATGAAATTAAGTGGAGACAGAATTAATGATCTCAATTAAGGAACAGCATAGATAAAAATTTAAATACAAAGGATGCATTTAAAAAGCTCTTCATTTGAACTAAAGTAATCCTAAAATTTGTTACACCTGATATAATTGGTCCAGTTTTATTTTATTACTCAATCTATTTATGTCCTTTTGACACTTAGAAACTACCATCACGGAGAGTCCTTCTTTCTCCTCTTAAAGGTTCCTGATAAAAGGTTTGCATACTAATATGTTCAGTTCTACCATCTAGAATCAAATAGCTTAGCAAACATCAAGGCAGATTTAGAAATATTAACTTGAAAACTAAAAGTAAAATCAAATATTTATTTTTTCCCAATCGAAGAGTATAAACGATTTAATAATTTTCACACTTTAAGGAAGGAAAATACTTTTCATTATTTTAGTAGCTATGAAATTACCAAATAATAAGCCATAAACCTGTTTTTCCTTATTACAGTGAAATATACAGACGACATATTCAAAGTTAATCCTTGATGTTGTCTTGCTCTTAGGAAGCATGATTAATGAGTTTAAATTTCCGATAGTCTGCATGCATCAATGTACATGTATATCATGTTATTAGATCCTTTAAACAAAACTTTCTCACATGGCACAATTCTTTATTACCTATAACTTAATTTATGACCCCTATGTATAAAAGTTTCAAGGATTTGAGGTTTAAAAAAAGATTGGTATAATAATTATGGTAGCAAATTATTGAGCCAGTTCCGAATTAAGTATACATTATCTCATTATCCCTCACAATATCTCACTTATATATATAGTATTACAATCCTAATTTGGTACGTGAAGTTCTGAAAGATTGTACAACCTACCAAAGGAGGCACAATTGGTGAAGGCAAAACTTAGTTCTTGAATACCGAAGCCCCAGTTCTTATCACTGTACTATCCTGCCTCTGACACTGCTTAATATATATTAAAAAAGCATATATTTAAGATTCAGCTCCCCAAATGCTAAAAAATTTTGCTTAATCTTATGAAAATTATTTTAGAATATTTAACATATCTTAAAGATAGGACTGACTATAACAGAGAAATATTTTGGAATAATAAATGTGGCAGGGCAGTTAATTTTACCTAAAGGTAAAGCCTCAATACCTTAACTAACAAATATTTTCTCATAAATGTAATTTTTAAAGCAGATTTATAAATACTGAGCTACAATTAAAGGACAACTGTAAAAATTATTTAACAAAAGGAAAATGCAAAATGATTTTTTTTTTGAAGAAATGAGCTGGCAAGAAGAAATCAAATGTGGAAATCCCATCATGGTATACAGTAAATTAAAAAAGCATAAGAGCCTGAAAAAATGGCTGCTCATATTTCCTGCTTGATAAGAAATTAATAATATAAAACTTTTTTATCTTCCATATTATAAACCAAAGAAAAAGCATCTATTAATTTCTTTCAGTGAATTTCAAAATATGATTACTGCTTAATAAAAATTTCAATGCATAAATTTTGTTAAATAGATGCTCTTAATGGAATGCAATATAAAAAAAGTCTTTGCTAGAAATGACCTCCCTAGGAAAAAAGCATTGATTTCTAACAGATATTGTAGAAAGCTTATGGCATAATTCTAATATTGTCCTACTTTGAATTATTTAAACTATTTTATTGGATTTTAAAAATATATTCACAGGGCTAAAAGGTTAAACCACTGAATTAGCAAGAACAGTGGTTTGACAGTTCAATACTAGGATATAGTCTTATAAATCTTGAAAGTGCAAATTATAGTAGTATAAGAAGAACATTTTGTTCATTACCTTTTCCATAACTCACTAGAAAAAAGAATACAAAAATACTTAAGAGATCTTTGTACAGGTATCTCCCTTCAAGACACAAGATTACCATCTACTAAGTTTAAGATTTCCCAAAGGTTATAAGGATCATTATTTCCCCTCCCCAAATCATTCTTCAAAATCCTGGACCTTTCAAAGTTTCTACTGGTAATTATTTTACTTAGAATAATAATGTTCTTACATGGTGGTTTTGTAAAGTCACACTATCTTTACCCTATCTCAGATATATTTTCCTTTGAGTTCTTTATTTTTTTTCTTCCCTGAAATTTCCCAATATGTAGGGTTAAAAGCTTTTTTGCACTTTTCACAAAGACTGATCATTTTGAAAATAGGGTACAGTGAACCCCAAATAAGGACCAAATTTTATTTCATAAATATTACTCCAAAAGGCCAAATAACTACACCTGCAATTTACATGAAAAATGATATATAAATATATACGTATGTATGTGTATGACTACATTCTAAAAGAGTCATCTAAAAATATCTTTGCAAAAGTAGTCTTTCTTGCTCTTATTTTATAAACAAGCAATTTTGTAAGTAAATGAAAAGGGCGAATAAAATGAAAAGATCTGTGTGTACTGACAATAATTCTTTTTAACTGGCAAAAATTCACATGCACCTAAAATCTGGTTCTGTGTTCAGTCACTATTATAATTTATTGCTGACAAGAATTGACATTTTTTTTGGTCAGAGATATCACAAAGGTAAGCTTCTTTAAATTCTGCAATTACTTTTTAATTTTTTCTTTAGACTATTTTGATAATAATGGTGTAATTATAATTTTCCTTATGTTATTAGTAGAATATTAATTAAACTATTAAAAAAAGGAGTAAAAATAACAAGTTATTAGATCGTAAAAGCTTGAAATCAGGCATAAAGAATAAGTTAATATGGGTAGAAAGATGGCCCAAAATCAGAATAAATGCATGTGTAGCTCCTTGCCTGTGAAAATGATTGCCTGGTGTTAATTATTCCAGTCTGGCAGCGGACTTGGCCCAGTGGTTAGGGTGTCCGTCTACACACGGGAGGTCCGCAATTCAAACCCTGGGCCTTTTTGACCCATGTGGAGCTGGCCCATGCGCAGTGCTGATGCGCGCAAGGAGTGTCCTGCCACGCAGGGGTGTCCCCTGCGTAGGGGAGCCCCATGTGCAAGGAGTGCGCCCAATAAGGAGAGCCACCCAGTGCGAAAGGAAGTGCAGTCTGCCCAGGAATGGAGCTGCACACACGGAGAGCAGACACAACAAGATGACGCAACAAAAAAGAAACACAGATTACCGTACTGTTGACAACAACAGAAGTGGACAAAGAAGATGCAGCAAACGGACACAGAGAACAGATGACCAGGGTGGGGGGGTGGGTGGAGAGAAACAAGTAAATAAATAAATCTGAAAAAAAAATTATTCCAGTCATAGTAAATGTAAAAAATTAATGACAAATACAAATTGACAAAAGCATCTTGTTTCTTTCACACAATTAAAAGTCAAGTATGAAGTAGGGTAATGTATGTAGGCATATACATAGCAGGCCTGAGACTGCTGTACTTAGAAAGGACTCCTTGGTAGGTTGACCCTTGGTTGGCCATTTGGGAACTTGGATTTTGGAAGCACTACCTGATTCTCTAACTAATAAGAGTAATTCACTGTACATAAATTACTCATGCAAATAATGTGATTGATGATGAAAACATGTTTTTCTTCTGGTAATATGGAATTTTGGTCCAGGCTGGGCAGTGGATGTCTCTATTCTGACCTCCTCCTACCCAAAACAAAACAAAACAAAACAAAATAAAACAAAAGAAACAAACCCTGGACTCCTAAGTTCAGGCAAGCTTTCCTGGTAGACAATGTTGCATGTGTTGTTACAACTCGCTGCTGGAAGAATTAAGTGAATCCATGTGCGGTGACTAGAAAATGACTCTTGGAAGCTTGTGCCTCGTTTCCTCTGGACTTCACCCCATGCATGTTTTCCATTTGCTTATTTTGCTATATATAGTTTCAGTGTAAATAAAGCATAGCTTTGATTACCACTACATGCTAAATCTTATGAATCTTCGTAGCAAATCACTGAACTGAGCGTGGTCATAGAAACCCCCAAAACAGTATATAAAACATTTTAAAATTTGTATTTACAAGGGAACTAGGAGATTGGTGGATGACAGACAGGGATTTTGGAATATGGAAAATACATACAATAACATACTTCACAGGAAAAATTAACAACTTAATGGATCCTATAGTCTTCAATGAACATATATTCATTGCCACTATTTGAATTTATTTACCAAGTATTTTCAACTTAGTGGTATTTTTTAAAAAATTTACAAGCTATCATTTATATGAGAAAAATGGAAATCTGTGTGAGCATTTCAGACATTAATCTATAAATAGTATTGCTGTGAACATCCACTCCATAAACAAAGATGCTTATTCTTATATTGCATGGAAATTTTATGGTTGTCAAGAAATACACTTCCCATTTACCATATGACCTGACAATTCCAACCTTAGGTTGAGTTGAAAGCAGGGACTCAAAGACATATTTGTACACCAATGCACAAAGCAGCATTATTCACAATAGTTAAAAACAGGAAACAACCCAAATATTCATCAACAGATGAATGAAAAAGAAAATATGGTATATCCATATAATGGAATACTATTCAGTCATAAAAAGGAATGATATTTTGAGACATGTGACAACATGGTTGAACCTTGAAAACTTTATGCTGAATGAAAGAATCATAAAGGACCACATATTATATGATTCCATTTATATGAAATATTAGAATATACAAATTCAGAGATGAAATGTAGATAAGAGGTTACCAAGGGCTGGGAGAAGGAAATGGAGAGTTATAGGTTAATGGGTAAAGAGTTTCTGTTTTGGATGATGAGAAAGTTTTAGTAATGAAAGGTGGGGATGGCAACACAAACATTGTAAAAGTAATTTATGTCACTGAATTATACACTTAAAAATGGTTAAAACGGCAATTTTTATGTAACATGTAAGTTACCACAATAAAAACAAAGAAAGAAAAACACTTCCTTATGGTTATCTGACAATGTGCTAACTCATATCTTCCTGCCATCTTCAAGGAGGTAGATGAAACAGAAGAAAATATTTTCTTTAAACATACCTTAACTACTTCTTCAATAAAACAAACATGAGAAACAGGATCTCTCTTCTTGGCTAATACATTTTGCAGATGTTGTACCTAAAAAGAGAGAGAGAGAAGGTATACAATGAAACAAATATAAAGCTTGGATACTAGAAAAAAGTAATGGAAGGGAAATGACATTTTATTAGAGCCTTTACATATAATCAGTTAATACAGGTATTTTGAGTGCTCAGAAGAAGCCTACTGAAACCTAATCAAGTTTTAAATCATGCCCTAAACTATTTACCTGTACACAAATAGCACAAATATGATCCATAAGTTTCTCCATATTCGTCCAGAGGGCAGCACGAAAAGCTGCAGTGTTTCCTGGTGTTGGCATGGTAGAACGTCCAGGACCCCCTATTTATGGGTGAAAAAGAAATATGAAATTAAATTTTCCCAAATAAAAACATGCATGTTTACTATGAAAAGTATATACATGCTGATAAATGGAAGTTCCTTCTTTAAGAAATAATTTCCTATGAGTGATATAGAACAGAATCTTAACCTTTTGTGTTTAAGAAAGAAATGTTAAATAAAAAAAATAATAATAGTAATAAAAAAAAGAAAGAAATGGTAATAAGAACACACAAAGATAGAAACAGAGAGACAGAGATAGATAGATATTCAGGAAGGATATAACAGAAATTAAAGAAAATGGTTTCCTAAGAGGAAAGGAGTGGGACAAAATGAAAGGAATATGCCTGGAAGAAGTGACACTTTTGTATGTCTTGGTATATATCTTTTTATGTAGTTTTGACTCAACCACACAAATATTTTACATATTCTAAAAATTAAATTTAAAAGAAAAACATTAAAACTGAATACAAACAAATATAGAAAGAAATGAAACTAACTGCATAGCAAACTGATAATACAACCTTGGGGGAAAACAATTCAAGCAAAATTTTTTTTTACTTATTTATTCCCCTACCCCATCCCCAGTTGTTTGTGCATCCTCTCAGCTCTCTGCAGCGATGCGGACCAGCTTGCCACGGAATTGAACCTGGGCTTCCCATATGGTAGATGGGAACCCAATTGTTTGAGCCACATCTGCCTCTTAATTCAAGTAATTTTTTTTTTAAGATTTATTTTTAAAAATTTATTTCTCTCCCCTTCCCACCCCCACCCCAAGTGTTTGTTCTCTGTGTCTATTTGCTGTGTGTTCTTCTGTGTCTGTTTGCATTCTTTTCAGTGGCACCAGGAATCTATCTCTTTTAGTTGCGTCATCTTGCTGTGTCAGCTTTCCGTGTGTGCAGTGCTACAACTGGGCAGGGTGGACTTTCTTTCGCGCTGGGTGGCTCTCCTTACGAGGCACATTGCTTGCACGTGGGGCTCCCCTACGTGGGGGACACCCCTGTGTGGCACAGCACTGCTTGTGCCCATCAGCACTGCACATGGGCCAGCTACTATGGGTCAGGGAGGCCCTGGGTTTGAACCGTGGACCTCCCATGTGGTAGGCAGATGCTCTATCCCTTGAGCCAAGCCCGCTTCCCAGGGTAAAATGCTATTGAGGAACAGTTTATTCAACATAGTCACAAAGAATGTGCCAAAAAAGTACTTACTAATTACCAAGAAAAGAATACTTTTACAAGGAGGCATCTAACATATACCACGTTAACCAAGTGATCTAATTTAGCATGAGCAATAATAGGATAAACTGTCATAATTTTAGTGCTTCCTGAAATGACATAATGGGAAATACACAATATCACCACATTCTTCATAAGGAAACAATCAGATAAATCCAAGCACATTCAGATAGGACTCTATAAACAAGTTAATGCCATGAAAGAAAAAAAAAAGGGGGGGGCGGTTGGTAGACTGCTTTTTATTAAAGGAGAGTAAAGTAACGAAACAACTAATAGAAAAGCATGAAACAATTGTTTAAGGTTGAGGGGAAAACAGCTATAAAGGACATTTTGGGGGTAAACTGAAAAATTTTGACTATGGGTTATATATTAAATAATATTAAAGGATATTAAATTTTTTGGTGAGAATGTCTAAGAATGCTCTCGAATTTAATGAAAACACACAAAAAACTATTTGTGTAAGTTTGAAATGATTTTAACGTAAAATGAAGGAATTTTAATTCCAAATTCAAAGGCATAAATTTCAAACTAAACTAAGCTTAAAAACTAGAAGTCTAGGCGAAGAGTCCTTCAGTAATTATATATTCTATGCCCCTGCTTTTAAAGATGACAAAAATCAGGGAAACCAGAGGCACTCAGGGTTTGTAAGCACTTCACTCTGGTATTTCTACAATTCTGTGTTTAAAAATAACAGCATGTACCGTTATCACAGAGATGCAATAATTTTATTAGTCTGAGTCTTAGTGTTTCAGGCTGCTATGACAAATACCACATAGCAGCTTGGCTTAAAGAATGGGAGTTTATTGTCTCACGGTTCTGGAGGCTAGTCAGTAGCCTTCTGGCACTGGCTACCAGCAATCCTTGGGGATTCTTGACTTAGATCTGCCTCCCATCACCTGGTGATATCCTATCTTTCGTGCCCCTGTGACTTCCTGTTTCTCTTTGTAAGGCCTCCAGAAATTCAGATTAAGACCCCCTATTCAGTTGGGCCACACTTTTTAACTAAAAATAAGATCTTCAAGAGATCGTGTTTACAACAGTTCAAACCCAAAGAAATGTGGATTAAGATTCAGAAATGTCTAAATTGGGGTACTTGATTCAATCGATCATACTCTGATAAAATTGGAAAGCAATAAGTGAAATAGAAATGTAGAGGAGAGAAGTTGGCTTTCAAATTATGAATAATTCCTGGTTGAAATCTAGGTCTAATTAATTTTTTAAATTATTTGCATCATTGCGCAAAGTCTACTGAGGGAAGGCACATAGGGAACGGAGAGTTAATATTGTAACAATTTATAATTGTCTTATAAATTACATAAAGAATACATTCTTAACAGTGAGGAAAGGATAGGTAGTACCTTTATGAAAATTAGGAAATATTAATAAAATTCCTAAAATAGGTGTGGAACGTTTTTATTTTAAAGATGTATGGGACTCATCAACCAGCCCATTACTCTTTTAAAGTAAATATAAGCAGATATTATCATTTGTTTGCATTTAGTTTTGAAAAACTGAGGCACAGAGCAAAGAAATCATGGTAAATGGTTCAATTACCACTAGAGACCTGATTTTTCTTACTTATAGCACAGTACTTAAAGTTTTACCCTCCTGAGTTAAATATATCTTTTTTTAAAAAGATTTATTTACTTATTTTTCTCCCCTCCCCCAGCTCTGTTGTCTGCTCTCTGTGTCAATTCCCTGTGTGTTCTTCTGTGTCCACTTGCCTTCTTGGCAGCACTGGGAATCTATGTCTCTTTTTTGTAGCATCATCTTGCTATGTCAGCTGTCCGTGTGTGCGGCACCACTCCTGAGTGGAGTGCACTTTTTTCGCGCAGGTGGCTTTCCTTGTGGGGCGCACTCCTTGTGCGTGGGGCTCCCCTATGCAGGGGACACTTTTGTGTGGCATGACACTGCTTGTGTGCAGCAGTACTGCACGTGGGCCAGCTTACCACATGGGCCAGGAGGCCCTGGGTTTGAACCCTGGACCTCCCATGTGGTAGGTGGATGCTCTATCAGTTGAGTCACATTCGCTTCCTGAAATATATCTTTTTGAGGATATAAACATGTTAGAAATCAACTGACTGAACACAGACACAGAAGGGGAGGAAGAATAATTAAAACATGAAAACTGATGTTATTATCAGTCAGCTTTTAGACTTGAGAAATAAAATGAATGGTGTAATAAACTAAGTTTTATTAAAGTGATAAAAGAAACTAAACATTTCTCAAAGAAATAAGAGTTGAGATTGATTTCTAGTTATGATGATATAACTATGTGAGTAAAGGCGTTGTCCTACTCTGTTCCCTTGAAAGCCAACGAAAATAAGAACAAATGAAAAGTTGAGGAAAACATCAACTCTAAAGAAAGAAGGAAACAGCAGAAACTCCAAATTTGAGAATAAGAATCATGACTGCCAAGTGTAGTAGCTAAACTAAAATGAAGAAGGAACTGGACAGGTGACATCTTTGACAATTAGCAGGAAACAAATTGCTCTAAAATCAATTGAAAGAATTTGTACTGATTAGTCAATGATTATCTGAGTACAGATGAGATATACAGCATGGACTAGTCAAGGAAGAAGCCAGTAAAATTCAACGTTGTAGAATGGCAGAAAAAGAAAAGCTGAAGGAGAAAATATAATGAAATGGTATTTACATTATATAACAATTAGCCCTCTAGCTTGGGGAGGCAAAGGTGATATAAGGTGAAGGAGAAGAAAAGCAGAAAAGGATATGTTTCAACACAGAAATGGATTATTGGGCTTTACTGGGGGCCAAGCTCCTGAATGGCCCAAAATTTGAGAAAAGGTGTACTCCCAAGGCAAAAAAAGAAATAATAAATTGGTGGACAGTTATTCTAGATAACAAATTTAAATCAAAGCAACAGACAGCTCCAGGTCTCTTCCTACAACCATTCCCACACTATCCTTCAACAAACAGCCAGTACCTTTCAAAGATGAATAATAACCTGAAATAAGCAACAATGGACCTAACATACATATTGGAGGGAGAAAAAATGGAGGAGGAAAGAACCGTAAGTAAAAACCATATGATAAATATAGGTCAACAAAAAGGAATTCCTGGGCAGTGGCTGTGGCTCAAGCAACTGAGCTCCCATTTACGATATGGAGGACCTGGATTCAATCCCCAGGACCTCCTGGTAAAAAAAAAAAGAAAAAAAGCTTTCCAGATTTGCGCAGTGAGGCGGAGGCCTTTGTGTGGCAAAGCAGTGCACCAAAAAGATGATGACACAACCAGATTAAAAAAAAAAGATTCCCCAATAAATTTTAAAAAAGGGTTACTCAAATTATTTTCCATTGTCTCAAATTATAGAAAACATAACTGGAAAAATATTGCAGAGATTAAGACCAGATTAGAAACAACAAAAAAATTACAATGAAAAAGGGTGAAAAACACAGTCTGACGTGAGAAACAGGCAAAAAGAAATCTTACAAAACGAAATAAAGTACAAAGATATGAAAATGAATATAGAGAAAATACCAGACACGGAAAACAAAGAATTTCTGATATATTCATAGAGTTCCTACAAGGACACATGGAACAGAAAAACATTCAAATCCACAATGGAAGAAATATTTTCTATAAAAGAAAACATATTCTAATTCATTGAACTCCAAATAAAATGAAGAGGTTAAGAAATTGTAAAGACAAAGAAAAAACTATTTTGTTATCCACAAAAACCTAATTAGCAATAAGGGGGATAAAAATCTGAATACCTCAGATTTCTTTAAAAGAACACCAAAACTCATAAGTCAGTAGAGTAATATCTAATGTTAGATAGGAAATTCCATTTTCTGATCTCATATTTTATATGGAGGGCCTTCAGAGAAAGTAACATTCTTGCCTTCTTTCTGTGCCAATGTGAAGAGGAGTCACTTACCTGATTATTGAATTCAAATAAGAAATTGAACATGACTGATTCAGTCCCTTCCCTTTCCTTGTTGAAGCCTTACCTGCATGAAATATGAATTCTGGCCTATACTCTATCAAGTGGTAAGTTTAACAGGGCAGGTTGAGTTGAGGAATAAGGTTAATTATGAAGTGATTAATTAGGAAATTAATTTATTTGCATATCTAAGCTATACCCTTCAATCCAGCTTTTATCAGTAATAAAATTAATATTTTGGGAAGCAAATATGGCTCAAGTGACTGGGCTCCCGTCTACCACACAGGAGGTCCAGGGTTCGATTCATTGGACCTCCTGGTAAGGCAAGCTGGCCCGTGTGGAGTGCTGGCCTGTGCAGGAGTGCTGGTCCACGTGGAGAGCTGGTGCAGCAAGATGATGCAACAAAAAGAGACACAGAGGAGAGACAATAAGAGACACAGCAGACCAGGAGATGAGGTGGCACAAGAGAATGACAACCTCTCTCCCATTCCAGAAGGTCCTGGGATTGGTTCCTGGTATCACCTAAAGAGAAGACAAGTAGGTGCAGAAGAACAAGCAGCAAATGGACACAGAAAGCAGACAAAGCGGGGGTGGGGCAATAAATAAATAAATCTTTAAAAAGCCAAGCAAATATTCTAATTATTATCTCTGTCTTGTTTATCTGTGACTTCCAAATTCCAACATCAGGGAGAGGCAGTCATTTATTGGGCCCCCTTATATCTCAATAGCTACAAAAGTCAAAGAGAAAAGAAAGAATAACAAAAATTTATATCCAGTCAAATTTTTCTTCATGTATACAGGCAAGATATACAGTCAACTATGCAAGAATTCAGAGAACACAGAACCCATTAGCTACTTTTGAAAAATGAACTGGATATGAAATCCATACTAAGGTAAAGATGAATATAGAAATGGAGCAATTATTAAAAGGATCAGAGATAAGAATCAAATTACTTTTGCGAAGATAAGCTTAATAATTAGAAAAAAGAAAAGAAAAAGAAAGGACGTAGACACTGAGGAAAAGATGGAAGTAGTTGCCTTGCCAATTTGCATACAGGGCAACACTTATTGCAGTGATGGAAGGCAAAACATCAAAAACAAAGCTTTTGCATTTTTAAATTTTTTGACACCCCAATTTATTTTTACCTTAATTTTTCTAAATTAATATGTATTCTATATCTAATCTTTAAACTCATCACTATCTTCCATTTTACTATTAATGGAACCTGGCAATATATTGGGCTTCATTTCTGAAGAATTTTTAGATTACAGAGAGGTTCAACAATGGCAGGGGAGGAAGACTGGTGTAGGATGTTATTAACAGGGGACACATGGTTGGCAGGGAGTTCAACAGGGCATATATCCAGGGTACATAAAAATGTTTGGGTATTTTCATAGTGGACACAATTAAAAACAACAACTGAGGGAGTGCTGAGTTCCTAGCCAGGGGAGCTCTATCACAGTCCCTAAAGGAACAGCAACAATCCCCCAAGTGCAATGGCAAAGACCAAAAAAGAAGGAAGGTCCAACAATGAGCCCTTGATACTAATGACTATGCTTGTGAGCCTGTGCACCTGAAATAAGAACAAGGCCTAGAGCTGCAGGGTGCCTAAGAGTTCCCTCCTGAGAGCCTCCATGTAGCTCAAATGTGGCCAGCCTTGAAGCCAAACTCAGCATGTAAATGCATTGCCTTCCCCCCAGCGTGGGACATGACTCCTGGGGATGAGTCTCCCTGGTGCCGAGGGATTACTACCAAGTACCAGCTGATGATGTAACTAGAAAATGACCTTGAATAAAAGGGTCAACTCGGACCAGCAGAACATCTCAATCTACATATAATACCAGGAGTTAAAAATGTTTTTTGACCTGAATCAAAGGGGGAAATGGAAAGGACAAATGAGTTTATATGGCTATGAGTCTCCAAAAAAACCCAGGAGGTTATCAGAGGGGTTGCCCTTATGCACACCTCAGTAGAATCCCAGAGACAGATAAAATAGATAAAACCCTGGGTATTGGTTCTTCTGAGTGCTACAGAGACCCACAGGTTCTATGGTCATGGCAGATGGAGTTCAGTGCCATGTCAGTTGGCCCTACTTTGGAGTTTGTGTTTCTGTGTGATGGAGCTGGACTCAGATGTGATCTTTGTTCACAAGCCTCTCCTGTTACTTTTACCGGAACTGTAGTTGGTGCTGGGGTTTAATATATACCCAGGGGACCTGAATCTCTGGACTGACCATGTGATAGCCAGGCCCTGAGCCTCAACAGACTTCAGCTCCTACACTCTGGTTTTTTGGACCTACCCCACTCAGTTAACATGGAGTTGAAGAAGGTCAACCACCACACCAGGAAGCCAAGAGTGCCTACAACTGAAAGCAGGAGGATTGCATCCAGCATTCATGTGGAATTTAAGGCCCCTCTTGATATAAATGTGGAGTGGACACAACCATTCCAAGGTCCACAAGATGGAGGACTAGAGTATGGATTAGAGTGGACTTACCGGTATTCTATTCATGAACTATTGTGATTAGTAATCGAAGAAACTGTGGCATTGGTGTGGAGAAAGCGGCCATGGTGGCTGCTGGGGGTAGGGAATGGGAGGAAGAGATGAAATGTGGGGTGTTTTCGGGACTTGGAGTTGTCCTGGGTGGTGCTGCAGGGACAGTTACTGGACATTGTATATCCTCCCATGGCCCACTGGGTGGACTGTGGGAGAGTGAGGGCTATGATGTGGACCATTGACCATGACGTGCAGTGGTGCTCAGAGATGTATCCACCAAATGCAATGAATGTCTAATGATGATGGAACAGATTGTTATGGGGGAGGAGTAGGGTGAGGGGGGGTGGGGGTATATGGGGACCTCATATTTTTTGAATGTAATATTAAAAAAATAAAGACAAAAATAAAATAAAATAAATAAAAATAAAAATAAAAAGCTGAGGGAAGTGGATTTGGCTCAACTGATAGAGCATCTGCCTACCACATGGGTGGTCCAGGGTTCAAACCCAGGGCTTCCTGGCCCGTGTGGTGAGCTGGCCCACATGCAGTGCTGATGCATGGAAGGAGTGCCGTGCCATGCAGGGTGTCCCCCCCATAGGGGAGACCCACACTCAAGGAATGCATCCTGCAAGGAGAGCTACCCCACATGAAAAAAGTGTAGCCTGCCCAGAGAAACTCCCTACATAAATAACCTTGTCTTCCTGGTTCCATTTCCCTTGAGTTAATGTTCTCTTGAATTTGGGGATTATCGTTGCAACATAAATATTTATACATTTATTACATATGTGCACAAGCAAACAATATATAGTATAATCTATATGTTTTTAGGCTTTATATATAGTGTCACACTGTACACATCTTTCTGTAACTTGCCTTTTCCTGTAATGTTTTTGAGAATGATCTATCTGGGTAATTTTACTTATTTAAGTGCTGTGTAATAGTCTACTTAATAAGTAAACCAGTTTATACAATCTTCTATTGAAGAAAAGATTGCTTTCATTTTTTCACTATTATAAACAATAATACAAGAAGAATTTTTGTACACAAATGCCAGGGTTTCTCTATATTCTGTTAAAAGATATTAAAGATCATAAGCTTTAAAATTGAGTATAGTGGTTGAACCAATTTATTCTCCTGCCATTAGTGTACAAGTTTCTGCTCTTGTCCACAACTTAGAACTGACTTAGATTTCTCAATATGATGAGTAATAGTGTATTATTTAATTTAATTTATAATCTCCTAATAACCAGTTTATCTTTTAAGAAAGTTTGGAGATCTTCTCACATGTTTATTGGCTATGTTCTTCTGTGAACTGCCAGTTCATATTCTTTACCCATTTTTTAATGGAGTTATCTTTTTCTTATTGAATTATTGGCTATCTTTTATACAACCTAGGTAACATTTCCCCCCTAAAAATGTGTTAATGCTATATATTTTTAAAATTTTGGAACAATCTTGAATTTCCACAAACTATAAAAACTTATTCCTGAACCACTTGAGAATAAGGTACTGACGTGATGCCTAACACCCTTGAATACTTTAATGTGCATTCCCAACAAACAAGGGCATTCTCTTACATAATTTCAATATAACCACCCACACCAGGAAATTAACATTAATACTTTCTATGTAGCATTTTAATAAAATAAAAATAATAGTCATTATTTTTTTAAATTAAAAAAAAGAATGAACACTTAAGTTTTCCAAATGAAATTAAGGTATCCACTCCTCAACAGATGATAGAGGAGACTTTAAAACTCTTTATTCTTTCAACAAAAGAGGTAAACAGTAGGATTGACAGACTTGAATAATTACTTTCATTTTCCCCTCTATTCTTGACAACACAAAAGGGAATGAGATTAAACTGCTTCTGGAAATTTAAACATTAGATCAAACTTTCTGAGAATAATTGCTGGGAAAGGCTGAGAGTGAAATCCCCTTTGGCAATTTATTTTAAAAGCTTCCCTTCTGGAATTGTCCTAATACAGACCTAGTCAGAGGCTAGGGCTAACCTTTAAAACTCCCTTTAAGATCTAAGGTTCTTTTATCTCCTTTTATCTAGTGAAACTTACTTATGAGTTATATATATTCCATCTTCTTTAAGATCATGTTTATACAGCTAGTATAAAAATAGCAATAAATGGCTGCAAATATTTTTTTAGTGTTAATCATATACCAAGAGCTATGCTATTAATTCTACATGGGTTGTTTCATTTATTCTTTAGGATACCCTATGAAAATCAGAGTGCCTTTGAAAGAAAAATGAGATATGAAAAACTGGGAACTGTAAGTAGAGACAACATTTTGGTGAATATTTCTGCACAATGAATTAAAATGGAGTGGTAATGACACTGAGCAATTGCAGCTTCCTCCTCCTGAGCACCTTAAAGACCAATTCCTGAGACACTGACGTTTCAAATAGAGAGAAAGTTTATTAGTTTGTGCAAGATGAGGAGGTAGGTCACTAGCCTAGCAGCCTGAAAAACTGCCTCTTGGAACTGCATTAATTTTTGATATTTTATAACATTTCAAGATGCTAATGAATACTGAGGTAGAGCTGGCACAGGTTCTTTTATTGATAAACATTAAGGGGCTGAACAGGATGGGGGTAGTACCAAACCAAGGTGAGTTACAAGGATATGGGATAGAGGTACAAAGAACAAAGATCAGTTACAAGGTTTTTTTCATATGTCTATTAAATAGAGGAAGGTGGAGTGGCTATCATCATAACAGAAAGCATACACAAGGGTGAGGCTAAAAAAAGGGGTGAGAAGACCAATCTAGCTAGCTTCAGTAATTTTAGATTATTTAAACTTTGGCTATTTAAAATACAAAGGCATCTATATGATGATTTATTAATAATCATAATTATGTTAATTCTTAACCCTCAGTTACAGTAGAGCTGAACAAAAAAATGGAGTCAAGACAGATACATTTTATTGCTTTTAAGTAGAAGATAAAATGGTATGATTTTATGTGATTGGAAATAACAGTCAAGGAAAACTTGACAATATGGCAGAGAGAGATCTGTTTAAGCAAATGGAATTTAGTGCAAAGAAGAGTAAACGGTCTTTGGAAGAAGGAAGTACAACTCACCCATACTAACAAGAGAGAAGGAAGAATATAGGTATGATCATCAGTGATGAAATTGCAGCACATAAGTGAAAGTTGCACATAATGTGTGTTTTTTCCTATCTATGGAGACGTATATTAGAGATATAGATGTCATTATCAGGTATGTCTTGATGGAAAAAGATTTGCAGACCACTACTCCACGAGTACTTTTCTCCTCCTTGAATCTACTTTCCTTTTAGAGTGGCTATAGGCATAATGTTCCCAAAGGTTTTGAGTCTGGCTATTAAGGCAGGGAATCAATAGATGATCTGAAGCCTGGCGGAGTCCACGTGGACATCAATAACCCCCAAGATGGCTGCTGGAAGACTCCACAAGATTCTGCCATTCAGCACAATACTTCCCCTGGAAGCCAGGAGAAGCCCCGGATATTCCCCAAGTACTTTATCATTGGGACCTCACTGGGATTGATGCGTGGGCTTATCAATCAAAACAGCAAACAGCTGGAACTCCTCCTGTGCCATTAGCAAATGGTTCAAAAAGCAGGAGCAAGGCCTAAGCTTCCTCTCACCTTGGGACCTCTGTTCCTGCTCTCTGCACTCTGCTCTCACTGTTTTTCCTCTGCCATGATGGCCATACAAGTAAAACCTGGGCATTTATAATCTATAATGAGGAATTGCAGTCTCTAAATCAGCCTTCTTTATCACTTTTCAGCCCCTTCCTCTTCACCTGGGACCCATGAACTGTTATTTTCTCCCATTTCTTGTCCCTCCCTACCTGAATAAATTACTGGCCTAACTCACCCAAAGGGCTCTTGAAATTTATTTCTGCAGCTTAGTGAAGAACCTAGTCAAAACCTGGTAATAGTTTTATAAATTTCTATCGCCACAGTTAGTGATTAATGTTACTGAGTAACAGTATCATTAGGAAAAGCCCAGAAAGCTAAGGTAGAGAATATATTTCCTTAAAAATATATTTTCTTTCTCAAGAAATTCATGTGAGGCAGTAGAATAAGGATTTTAGGATACAAAATGTTTCTTTTCTTTTTCTTGCATCTGTTCCTCTCAACTAAATGATGTCACAGTGTATAGATTTCTGTCTCAAAGTTATGAATATACCAATTGGCCAGTGCAACTGAGTGATTAAACAAAAAAAGTTATAAATAAATTCTGAAACATAATTTCATCCCTCATTTTCTGTCTCCTAAAAAATGAGTCATTAGATTGCTTTGAGACTTGAGTGTTTCACATACTGTTCAAAGGACTTCTCAGTTATAAATAAATAAAGAAGCTAAATATAAACCACATCCTTACCTCTCACAGCTGACTGGGAAGGCTGAGTCAAAACTTTGATATCTAATGCACTGTTGATATTTTCTTCTAAAGTAGCACAATATCCATCCACAACACTGGTAATAGTATCTTTCAAAGTTCCAAGATTATGGAACACCTGAAGAGCTGTTCCAACTTGGGTTGGATTCTAAAAAAAGATGAGAGGTGGGAACAGATATAAATAGAGAAACAAATAAAACTAATATAAATCTTTAATTTTAGGTTGTGACTGAGCAATTGATACCCTATTTTAAATTATCAAAGAATAAAAAATAAAGACATTGACTTTTGCATATTTTTTAGCCATTTGTTTCATAAAAGACAAAGTTAAATACTTAGTATATTCTGTACTTCCCCTTTTACTTTTTCTCCTCTTTTAAAGGATTATAACAAGTTGGAAGTCTGTTTTATAATATTAGAATTTATTTCAAATTTACCACCAATCCTTATAAAAAGAGCCATTCTGTAGCTAATAGCAACTCTACCTTTCTTTAGAGAATAAATGGATTCTGCACAGTTGACTGAAGACTGAGTGACAGAGCAATGAATGACTCTATTCATTTTATTTCATTCATTTATTCATTCTAAATTTAAATATTTATAGAATTCCTACTATGTGTCTCTTATAGTTCTAGGTGCTGGAAATGCAATAGCAAACAAAATCAATCAAGAACCTGATCTCATGGAATTTATATCTAGTGAGAAATATTCAAAAATAAATATAACAGAATATCAGGTAGTGATAAGTACGATAAAAAAAATGAAGCAGTGGATAAGAATAGAGAGTGAAGGGAGTTATTATAGGAAGGGGAGTCAGATAAACATCTCTGAAATTATATTTGAACAAAAATCTGAATGTAGAGAGGGAGGGAGTCAAAGTAGGATTTAGAGAAATATAGATGTGAGCAGAGGAATCACCAAAAGTACTGAGGTAGGGGAAGCAGATGTGGCTCAAGTGGTTGAGCTCCAGCCTCCCACACAGGAAGTCCTGGGTTCGGTTCCCAGTGCCTCCTGAAAAAAAAACAAAAAACAAACAAGCAAAACAAATGAAAATACCAACGCAGGGAGGCGGATGTGGCTCAGTGGTCAAGTGCCATCTTCCCACATATGAGGTCCCATGTTCAATTCCTAAACCCCAGGTACCAAAAAAAAAGTACTGAAGTAGAAACATACTTGCTATGCTAGTGAAACAAGAAGACTATAGTGGTGGCTGGAGGAGAGTGGCCAAAGCAGAGAGAAGTAGGCAGTGAGGTCACAGAAATAGGTAGCTGAAATATTACCTATGAATTTGTCACTTCGTCAATGACTGAATTATTGAGCTGGAATCTAACACACCAAGATCTATTTCCAGGCCCAACAACTATAAGTCATGGTTAAAAAGTTAAATTATTTCATTACTTATTTTCTAGATTGTGAAGTTTATAAAATAAGGCAAAAGGTTACATCTGAAATCCATTAGTGTTACTTTAAAATAATAGTTTATGCATATACACACAGAGGCAAAAGAGAATCAGCTTAAAGAAAACAGGAAACATGGTTGACGGATAACAATATCCACCTAAGAATTACTGTTTCTTCATCTCAACAATACTAAAATGCAAATATATACTTTAAAATTATATTTACTGCCTTTAATTTTTCAAAGGATCTGAAAAGCACAACACCATATTTGATATAGTTTCAGTGTTATCTACACTGTAAGACTTGTATGTTAACGAGTATAGTCATTTTTAACTTACAGAATTTAGCTAAAACAAACCAGTTTCTATAAATTCTCATCTTCCAAAAACTTTGCAAAACAGAAATATATGTAGATCATTACTAAAGAACCATGTATTAAATATGATGTGTGCGATAATCATAGTAACTTACAATAATTATAATAATTCTAGTGGTATTTTTAAGCTTGCTAATTAAGATAATCACTTTTTCAATTAACGTAAATTATTCACATTCATAGTTTAATATAAATGTATCATTTGTTACTAGGGAAATTACAAAATAATGATTTTTTGGAAATAAGATTAAAATAACAGAAACAAAGGAGTATGTAAATAACCTAAGCACAGATTTATGAATTATCACAAAGTGAACACACCTTAGTGAGTACCAGCTGGATCAAGAACTAGAATACTATCACTATCTCTGATTGTCATGTGGCTCCTCTAACTGTACCTCTCCAGCTACCACTACCATAACTTCTAATACCATTTATTAGTTCTGAAAATTTATGAATTTTATGTAAGTGGAATCGTATAGAACATATTCTTTTGTGTCTGGCTCCTCTTGTTCAATATCTTGTTCACGATTCACCGCAGTTTATCTAGCCATTCCACTGCTGATATACTCCGGAGTTTCTACTTTTTAGCTTTTATAAATAATGCTGCCACGGGCATTCTAGTACATGACTTTTATTGAATATATATACATACGCATTTCTGCTGGGAAAGAGTGGAATAGCTGAATTAAAGAGTATTTGCATGCTTAGTGTTTGTAGATACTGTTAGTTTTCTGAAGTCGTAACAATTCCCAGCCTCACCAGCAACATCTGAGAGATACGGGTGCTCTACATCCTTCCCAAACAGAACTATGAGACTTTCTAATTTTGTTATATTTTGAGTGAGCACTGTGGTTTTAATTTGCTTTTCCATGATGGCTAAGGAAGTTACCTCTCCTTGTATGTTGATTACCCATTTGGATATCTTCTTTTATGAAGTGCCTAATCATTTCTTCTGTTCATTTCTCTAGTTGATTCTTTTTGTCTTTTACTTATTTGTAGAAGTTTATATATTTTGGATATAATCAATTTGAAAGTTACATGTTTTGCAAAGATGTTCTCCCAACTCTCTGAATGAAGACTTTTTAAAACAAGATTTATTTTATTTCTCCTCCCATCATTTTTTCTTTGCTCTTGCTGTCTGCTTTCTGTGTCCATTTGTTGTGTGTTCTTCTGTGTCTGCTTGTTTCCACTTTAGGCACTACCAGGAACCAATTCTGGGACCTTCCAGAGTGGGAAAGAGGTGCTCAATCTCTTGCACCACCTCAGCTCCCTGGTCTGCTGTGTCTCTTATTGTCTCTCCTGCTTCTCTTACTTTTGTGTCATCTTGCTGCGCCAGCTCTCCACGAGGGCCAGCTTTCCTTTACGGGCCAGCCCTCCACGTGGGCCAACTTGCCTTCACCAGGAGGCCCTGGGAATCAAACCCTGGATCTCCTATATGGTAGACGGGAGCCCAAACACTTGAGCCATATCTGCTTCCCTTAATGAAGACATTTTTGTGAAGAAGTTTCTAATTTGAATGTAGTCCATCTTACACACCTTATCCTCTTTGGTTAGAATTTTTTGAATCTTGTTTTAAAAGCCTTTCTCACCCCATATTCATGAATATATCTTCCATTTATGAAGTTATCCTCCAGAAAATACATACAGGTTTAACTTTACATTGAGATATGCAATACACCTAGAATTAATTTCTGTATCATGTAAGTGTCGAGATAAAGTATTTTTCTATCTGGATACTCAATTGACACAGCATAATATATTTTAAAAAGATATAAAAATATTTTTGTCCCTGCTCTCAAGGGCTACCTTTGCAATAAACTTCGTTTCCATCATGTGTGTTTGTTTCTGGATCCTTGATTCTGCAGTATTTGCTTATTCTTACACCAGTAGACCTGTCTAAATTATTGTAACTTTATAGCAAGTTTTGATATCCATTCCTCCAACTCTACTCTTCTTCACTTTGGCTTAGGCTATTCTTACTTCATGCTACTGCCATAGAAGTTTTAGAACCAGATTGAAAATTTTCATTAAAAACCAAAAGCATCTGGGATTTTGTTTGGGATTGTATTACATCTATAGATAAAGTTACAAAGAATAGATGTTTTATAATGTTGATCTCTCCAATCCATGAATATGGACTCTCCATTTATTCAATTTTCCTTAATTTTTCCTAATATTTTTTCCTGCCCCTCCCCCCCACCCTATTTTTGCTGTGTCCATTTACCCTGTGATCTTCTGTGTCTTTTTCTCTTTTTTGTTTTTCTTCTTGACTTTCTCCTCTAGGATTCACCAGAATTCCATCCTGGGGACCTCTGATGTGGAGAGAAGTTCCCTGTCAATTGTGCCACCTCAGTTCCTGGTCTCTGCTGCACTTCGCCTTGACTCTCCCCTTTGTCTCTCTTTTGTTGTATCATCATCTTGCTATGTGACTCACTTGCATGGGCACTGGCTCACCACACAGGCACTCAGCTTGCTGTGTGGACACTTGGCTCACTGTGCAGACATGCTTTCTCTTCTTTTTCACCAGGGGCACCCAGGGATCGAACCCTGGGGATTGAACCCTTTTTCACCAGGGGGCCCCAGGTCCTCCCATATAGTAGGCAGAGGCCTTATCACTTGATCCACATCTGCTTCCCTCTCTTAATGTTTCATAGTTTTCTGGGAAGAGGTTTTACATATATTTAATGTGAATTATTCCTAGGCATTTGATGTTTTTAATATTGTAAATGGTAACTTTAAAAATTCTTAATTCTTTTTCTGCTTCTTTTGCTGGAATATTAAAAATATTTTTGCACAGTGGCAAAAATAAAAGCACCACCCTCACAGGTAATTCATCTAGCACTGGAAGACAGGAAGAGGAGCTCAACAAACAAAAGTTACCTTTACTTTGATCTGCTGGCATCATGGTATACTGGAAAGAACACAGGCTTTTAAAATTAGATAACCTTGGGATGAAAAGCTAGCTCTGCTATATAGAAGCTGTGTGACTTTGGACAAGTTATTTATCACTCATCACTTTATTGTGTTTACTAAATAACATTTATTTCTTCATCAGAGTTTAAAAACCTCTGAGAGAAGATTCCATGATTAGTTTACTGCTATACTCCCAACATCTAGTGTAGGTGCTAGATAAATAGGTGTCCAATAATTATGTAGAGTAAGTAATAACAGATAAGTAATTCTCTATGATTTTGCTTTCCCATCTATAAGAAATGAATGCTAATATATTCTTCATGAGACCAATGAAAACACCATGTGAGATAACGTATTTTACAGTCCCTAGTATTCAACAGAACAGAAAATATTGGCTCAGAAATAATTTATTAATATTACAAGATTTACAAGAATGCTAAGAATAGCTTTTGTTCTAATTCCTAAAGACTCCTGCTTATCACTCTGTCTTTACTTATTAAGTAGATACTTAACAGATACTATTTGGGGAAACTTGAAGAAGTCAGCCCTCTCCTTATTGTCTCAATTTCATAAACTTTAAAATGATGAGGACAGATGAAACGAGAGATTCCCAAAACTGGCTGACAGGTCTTATTTATTTGTTTTTTAAAAAAGCTAACAAGCTCTCAACCCCAAACATTCTGATTCATTTGGACCAGATTGGGGTCTGATTATTTGTACTTTTAAAAGCTTCTCAGTTAATTCTGACATAGTCAACCTGGCAGCCAATTAAGGACCAACATTTGGAAACCAAGAGATTAGGCGACTTTGATACACTTTGAAGGATTAGGATCATTTATATGAAGATATGCTTTTTTTGGGGTACAAGCAGCATAGTACAGAGGAAAAATAGTGTATGCTTAAAGAATGGTGAACTGATTCTATTACCTAGACTGTTTTATAATTGAGAAAAAAAGTAATAAAGTGCTGAAGAGGCAAGTAAGGGCCCAGTCATTGACATTCTTGAATGGCAATTTGTGAAATTTTAATTTTACTTGGTAATATCAAAACTGATGTTTTCTAAATACACTAATCTAGGAGTGTATTTGAGTGTTTGAGGAGATAAAAATAATTCAAGGGATTTTGGCGAAAGTCTGAAAATCGATCAGAAAAATGGTTTGAACTAGAGTGCCAATGAGAATATAAAGATACAAGAGATTTTAAAACATTAAAAAGTAACTGGAACTGGATGCTGACTGACTACAATGGACAAGAAGGAGAAAAGTCTACCACATCTCTCAAGTTTCAAGCTTAAGTGACTGTGATGATGGAAAAAGAAAAAGGGAGGTAAATAAAAGGAGGAAAATTAAAAAGAATGTAATTTATGGATGACAATTAATATAATATTGTAATAGTTTGCAACAATGACTAGGAGATATTAGTTCAATTCTAAGGGACAGCAATAGGAGAATATAAACAGGTTATGGGATTTTTCCTTCTGGAGTAATGAAAACATTCTAATAGGAAAACTGCACCAAGCAGAACAACATGTATAAAAGCTGTGAGAGAGAACCTTAGTCCAGTAATATGGCACTTGTCGGATAAAAGATCTAAACGAATACCTGCTACGAATTCAGGTATTTATCTAACTGGTTCCCAAACTTCTGGTATATAGAAGAATTACCTGAGAAACTCAATATCCCAGAAAGGGCATACAGAGTACTGGTAACCAGTTTTTGTTTTTTTTTTTAACTTTTTATTTTGAAATATTTTCAAACTCATAGGACAGTTATAAAAAATAATACAAACTTCATACAGAGAATGCTTTAAATAACCCTTGCCATCACATAAAGATACCCAGAACCACCAATTTTAATAGTCATATTTATCATACAATTCTACCTATGCACTTATCTAGTTATGCACTTATTTATCAACCTATCAATCCATTTTTTGAACATGAGTATAGACTGGACCTCTCATGCTACTTGAATACCTAATACTGCCAGTACATTTCCTAAGAATAAGGATATTCACTTATGTATCCATGTTAGTAGTTATCAAGTTCAAGAAACTTAACGTTGCTATTAATTTTACAGTCTTTATTCAAATTTTTTAAGTCCCAAAATTGCTCTCTTTTCTTTAAAAGATTTATTCATTTCTCCCCCACCCCCTTGCTGTGTCTGTTCATTATGTGCTCGTCTTCCTTTTTTTTTTCAGGAGGACCTGGGAACCTAATGTGGGACCTCCCATGTGGGAGGGAGGTACCTAATCCTTGAGCCACCTCCACTCCCTGCATTGTTGGGTCTCCCATTATGTTTTCTTCCTTGTGTTTCTTGTTGCAACATCTTGTTGTGTCAGCTCACTGTCCTGCTCGTCTTCTTTAGGAGGCACTGGGAACCAATCCTGGGACCTCCCATATGGGAGGTCCGAGCTCAATCACTTGAGCCACATCTGTTTCCCCAATAATATTCTTTTGAGCTTTTTTTTTCTCCTTGCTACATCCCATCCAGGATCTGTATTGCCTTTAATTGTCATTAAGTTTTTAGTTGCGCTTTTATTTTTTTATTGTAGAAGCATATGTGAAAAGTAACTTTCCCAACTCAACCATTCCTAAGTATACCATTCACTGATATTAACCACATTCAGTATGTTGTGGCACACTTACCAACTTCCATTAGTAAAACTTTCCCATTTTCCCAAACAGAAACCCTAAAGCCATTACGCATTAATTCTCCATTCCCTCTGACCCCCATGCCTAACAACCTATACGCTACTTTCTGTTTCTATAAAACTGCATATTCTCCAATATTTTCTTTGGAATTACCATGGGACTTTAATATCCTAAATCTATACAAATTTTGTTTGCTTTAAAACCAACTTACTTTCAATAGTATATATATATTATGTTCCTATACCCCTTTGTCCTCCCACCATTATGTACTTCTTGTCACGAATTACATGTTTATACATTGTGAATCTAGAGCCACTGATTTCTTATTGCATTCTGTGAATTTGCCTTTTAGATCCTGTAGAGGGTAAAAAGTGGAGTTACATGGAAGAACTTGTAATATTGATATAAAGATAGTGGCTTCCAGGGGTGCAGAAGGGAGGGAAAGGGATGAACAGGTGGAAGACAGGGCATTTTTAGGGCATTGGAATTCTTTGGTAAGACACTGCAATGACAGATACATGACATTATACATACATTTGTCAAGGCTTACAGAAACCGTACAGAACAAAAGTGTAAACCATAATGTAAACTATAAACTTTGGTTAGTAGCAATGCTTCAATATTGGTTCATTAGTTGTAACAAATGTACCACACTAATGTAAGATGTTAATGAAGAGGGGAAAATATGTGTGAGGGTGGGAGTTACATGGGAATTATCTATATTATTTTTTCTTTCTTTCTTTTTCTTAGTAGGTACTGGGAACTGAACCTGGGACATCATACACAGGAAGCAGGTGCTCAACCACTGAGCTACACCTGCTCTCTCCCCTACGTATATTTTTAACAAATCAGTTTTTTTTTTTAAAGATTTATTTATTTATTTAATTTCCCCCCCTCCCCTGGTTGTCTGTTCTTGGTGTCTATTTGCTGCGTCTTGTTTCTTTGTCCGCTTCTGTTGTCGTCAGTGGCACGGAAAGTGTGGGCGACGCCATTCCTGGGCAGGCTGCTCTTTCTTTTCACGCTGGGCGGCTTTCCTCACGGGCGCACTCCTTGCGCGTGGGGCTCCCCCACGCGGGGGACACCCTTGCGTGGCACGGCACTCCTTGCGCGCATCAGCACTGTGCATGGCCAGCTCCACACGGGTCAAGGAGGCCCGGGGTTTGAACCGTGGACCTCCCATATGGTAGACGGACGCCCTAACCACTGGGCCAAAGTCCGTTTCCCCAACAAATCAGTTTTATTGATAAATATTAATAACGCTAAATTCATCCAAAATGTACAATCAATGGTATGTGGGGTAATCACATATTTGTGCATTTACCATTTCAAACATTTTTAGAGCACTTTCATTATTCAAATAATAGTAACAAAAAACAAACATCTCCCCTATATATTTTTAAAATTTTTATATCCCCCACTCCTCTGCAGCTTTTTGCATGCTATCTGCTCTCTGCATTCATTCGCTGTACGTCCTTCTGTGTCTGGATTTAATTCATTTTATCTCCCCTCCCTGCTTGTGGCTTGTTTTGCTGTATGCTCTCTGTGTCCATTCATTGCGGGCTCTTCTGTGTTGCTGCTTGTCTCCCTTCTTTTTTTTTTTTTTGTACCACCTTGCTGAGTCGGTGCTCTGCGGTGTACACAGGCGAGCCTGCCTTCACGAGGAGGCCCGGGGATGCAAACCCAGGGCCTCCCATATGGTAGACAGGAGCTATCTGATTGAGCAACAGCCGCTTCCCTTCCCTATATGTATATATACATATTTTTAAATATCTGGAAGTATATCACTCATACATAAACAATAAATGTATAATAATTGTTGTGACTTACAAAACAAACATACATAACATCATACAGGACTCTCATAACTCACCCAACTGCCAATAACTTGCATTGTTGTTAAAACTTTTAAATAATGATTAAAGAGCATTGTCAAAATATTACTACTAAACAAAGTATTTTCCTCCAGCCACCCTATTATTATCTTTATATCATTTATATCTGAACATACATAAACAATTAAGTGTATAGTAAAAGTTGTGAACTTACAAAGCAAACATGCATAACATCATACAGGAGTCCCATACATCAACCCTCCACGAACACCCTGCATTGTCCTGAGACGTTTGTTACAATTATGAAAGAATACTGTCAAAATCCTACTCCTAATCATAGTTCTTAACTTATACATTTCGTGTTTTTCCCCCAACCCATGCTATTGTTATTTTTTAAATATACTTTTTATGACAGAACTTGTAAACTTATAAAACAACCATGCACATGTGCAGAATTCCCAAACAACATCCCTCCATCAAAACACCACACTGTGGTGGAACATTTGCTACAGATAAGATAATATCATCTGATTGTTACCATGTCCATAGTGTACCTTGGCTCACATCTTCCATACTGCCTCATTATCACTACAGTACATCTTTCACATAGATGCAAGATTATATTACTACTAGTAACGACAGTCCATAGTTCACTCCAGCTGTATTTTTTCCATGCTTCTCCACATTCCCAACACACTGCAGTAGTGAGATATATTTGCTCTAGCTAACAAAGGACACTCTTGCATCTGTACCATCAACCACAATTTTCATCCACTTCTTGGTTTACTGCACTAACCAGTTCCTATATTATTCTCTAGCATTCTGTCAATTGGCATTTACATAACTAGACTACCATTTTCAGTCACATCCCCATTTATAATCTAGCTGTTACTCACTGTGTGTTACCATCTACTCTAGACATTAAAGCTAATTAAAATTTCTGCATACATTAAACATCAGTAGTCCACTCAGTCCTCCTCAAATTTCCTTCAAGAATCCACCTACCACCAGGTCTTGAAGATATTTTCCAATAATTTCTTGTAGAAGTTTTATGGTTCTTGCTTTTATTTTTAGTTTTTTGATCCATTTTGAGTTAGTTTTTGGATAAGGTGTGAGATAGGGGTCCTCTTTCCTTCCTTCAGCTTAGGATATCCAATTCTTCAGCACCATTTGTTGAATGGATTGTTCTGCCCAAGCTGTGTGAGTTTGACAGGCTAGTCAAAAACCACTTGACCATACCTGTGAGGGTCTGTTTCTGAACCATAAATTTGGTCTATTGTGTCTGTCTTTAGGTTAGTACCATGCTGATTTTACTACTACAGGTAGGTATTATGATTTAAAGTCTGCAGATGAGGGTTCACTTTTCCTTTTTATGATGTTTTTGGCTATTCAGGACTCCTTACCCTTCCAAATAAATTTAATGATCATGTTTTCAATTTTTTCTTTAATGCTGGTGGAATTTTTATTGGGATTGCATTAAATCTGTACATCAATTTGAGTAGAATTGATATCTTAATGATATTTAGTCTTCCAATCCATGAGCATGGAATGTTCTTCCAGTTATTTAGGCCTTTTTTGATTTGTTTTAACATTGAGTTGCAGTTTTCTAAATACAAGTGTTTCATATCATTGGTTAAGTTTATTCCTGACTATTTGAGTTTTATCTGTCATATTTTATTTTAATCACTCTTTTGATACTTTTAGTTACTTTTATTGATATACTCTTCATTTCTAGATTCTCTTTCAGGCGCCTCCCTCCTGTCTTTTCTTTGCAGGTTCTAGTACACCCTTTAGTACTTCCTGAAAATCTGGTCTCTTCCTCAGAAATCCTCTCAGTTTCTGTTTATCTGTGAACATTCTAATTTAACACTCATTTTAGAAAGACAGTCTGGCTGGATATAAGATTCTTAGGTGGAAGTTTTTCTCTTGTAGTATCTTAAATGTATCAGACCACTTGCCTCCATGGTTTCTGGTGAGAAATCAACACTTAGTCTTACTGGATATCCCTTACATGTTATGCATTGCTTTTCTTTTGCTGCTTTCAGAATTCTCTCTCTGTGTTTGGCATTTGACACTCTGATGAGTATGTGTCTTGGAGTTGGTCTATTCGGACTTTTTCGGATGGGAGTACATTGTGCTTCTTGGACAGGTATATCTATGTCCTTCAATAGGGTTGGGAAATTTTCTAACATTATCTCTTCAAATATTCCTTCTGCCACTTTTCCCTTCTCTTCCTCTTCTGGGACACCCATGACACATATGTTTGCATGCCGTTTGTTGTCATTTAGTTCCCTGAGACCTTGTTCAATTTTTTCCATTCTTTTCTCCATCTGTTCTTTTGTACGTTCACTTGCAGAGGCCATTTCTTCAAGCTCACCAAACCTTTCTTCTGCCTTCTCAAATCTGCTATTATAGGATTCCAATGTTTTTAAAATTTCATTTATTGCACCTTTCATTCTTATATTATTTTTCTATGTATGCTTTCAAACTCTTCTTTGTGCTCATCCAATGTTTTCTTAATACCCTTAATCTCTTTAGCCCTCTCATTGAATTTATTAAGGAGATTTGTTTGAACATCTATGATTAGTTGTCTCAACTCCTTTATGTCATTTGGAGGCTTATCTTGTTCCTTAACTGGGACATAGATTCCTGTTTCTTGGGGTGGACTGTAATTTTTTGTTGGTGTTTTGGCATCTGGCTTACTAGAGTATTTATTCTTAGTGCAGTTTTTCTCTTTAGTTTAGGGCTTCCTATCCTTTCTCCCTTGCTGGTTGTGCAGTAGGAGCCAAGCATGTAGTTGGTACTGTAAGTGGTGGAGGCTCAAGCTGCCCTCATTGTGCCAGGGACCAATGAAGCTTCTTCCAACTTTCTCCTTTGCCAGGGGTAGGGACAGAGTCACAGCTGTGTGGAATAACCCAAGTGCAGGCCTAGACTGTAGTTGCCCAGAAAGACTGATGAAGCTTCACATCCCTTTCTCCCCATGCCTGAGGCAGGGATGGAGCTGCAGGTGTGGGCAGCGGTCTGTGCAGTCCAGGTCCAAGATGAGTGCAGTTGCCCTGGTAGACTTCTGATTTTCAGTCTCTTCCAGCCACAGTTACCTGCAGTTATCTGTACAGGCTGGCATAGGGCTCCTCACCCTCCCCTCTGCCAGAGGCAGTGCTGAAGCCTAGGCCAGGGCTGTAGACTGATCTCCAGGAAAGAAACTGGTTCCTGACAACACCGAGAGTATCAGTCACCCTGGCTTCCCCTCAGGCTAGGGGTGGAGTCAAAATGGAGGCTATTGGCCAATTTCTGACTTCGGCTGGTTCACACACCCCTGTTCCCAGGATTATATCTTAGCCAGCCAAATCTACCAATCAGTAGCTGAAATCGGCAGCCAACCCTCTCCTCCTCGTTTCTGGGAAATGGAGCTTCTGGTTCCAGCCACAGAATAGCTCCTGGGGCAGCTCACGCCACCAGAGTAGGATAAACCACCAGTCTCCATGGCTTGGCCAATAATTTCCCAGAGAGGCTGGCGCAGGTCACCGCAGCTTCCTCACTGCTAGAGGTGGCACTGGCGCCTAGGCTAGAGCTACAATCTGATCCGGATGGAAAGTAGCCAATGCCCACCAGCAGTGGAATTCTCAGTCTGCCCCACTTTCCCTTGTGTCAGGCATGGAGTTAAGATGGTGGTTCCCAGTCTCTTTCTGACTTGGACAGCTTGAAACTTACGTTGTTGTCAGGACTGTACTTTAGCCCTCTGATTTTACTCATCAGTAGCTGAAATTGGTGCTCAACCATCTCTTCCTCCCCCATTTGGGGGAAGTGGAGCCTTCAATTCCAACCATGGAATAGCTTCCGATGTGTCTTGTGCCTCCAGCGGTGGATGGGCACCGGCCTCCAGGGCGTGAAGTGCTCTACTTACAAGTCTTCTCTGCAGATGGGCAGTCCACTCCTTCAAGGATGTTGCAGGATGCTCTTCTGGTTTCCTGGAGCCCCCAGAGAGGTGCTTCAGCTAGCTCCAAAGAGCTCTGTGTGTTTGCTAACTGTCCTGTAGCAGGAGCTGACTCTAGGAGCTCCTTACTCTGCCATTATCCCTCCCCCATATTTTTTATATAAATTTTCTGTAATCTAAAATTTCTCTAAAAATAAAGTTTACTATTACAAAAAAAAGTAGCATCACAAACCAAATATACAATAGTACCGGCATTTATATTTGCCCATTGTTACCCTCACTAGAGATCTTTATTTCTGCATGTGGCATCAATCTATTGTTGAAATTCCTATCCTTTCAACCCACCAAACTTACTTTAGCATCTCTTGCAGGGCTAATCTAGTGGTGATGAGCCTCCTCAACTTTTGTTTCTCTGGGAATGTCTTAAATCTCTTCCTTATCCTTGAAGACAGTTTTGCTCTACATGGAATTCTTGGTTGGCAATTTTTTTGCTTCCAGAACTTTAAATATGTCATACTGCTTTTCTGCCTCCCCAGTTTCTGATGAAACTGGCTGTTGATCTTATTGAGGCTCCCCTGTACATGACATGCTGCTTCTCTTCTGTGGCTTTGAGAACTCTATCTGTGGCATTTGATAGTTTGAAAATAATATGCCACAGCATGTGTTTATTTGGATTTATTCTGTTTGGAGTTCCCTGAGCATCTTAGATGTGTATATTCACATCTTTTGCTAAATTTGGGAAATCTCCAGCTATTATTTCTTTGAATATTCTCTCTACCCCTTCCATTGTTTCTTCTCTATCTGGGACTCTCACAACGTGTATACTGGTATATCTTACAGTGTCCCACACTTTCCTCAAGTGCCATTTACTTTTCTTCATTTTTTCTTCTTTCAGCTCCTGCCACTGAATGATTTTAATTGTCTTATTCTCAAGCTCACTGATTCTTTCTTCTGCTAGCTCCAATCTCCTCTAAACTCCTCTAAGGAATTTTAAATTTCTGTTACTATGGTCTTCAGCTCTGTTTGGTTCCTTTAAATAATGTCCATCTCTCTACTGATAATCTATTTGTGTTCATCTAACATTTTCTTGATTTCCTTTAGTTATTTGTCTATGTTTTACTTTGGCTCTTTGAACATATTTAGGACTTCTGTTTTTGTCATCTCATGTGACACTGGTCTCCTTATTGATGGTTTCTAATACTTTGCCTGGGCACCATTTCCCATTTCTTGTATATTTTGCAATCTTTTGTTACAACCTAGGCATTTTGATATTTTAATGCATTATCACTGGACTTTAGACTCTGAGGCATCTAAATTAATATTAGTATGCAGTTAATATTATGACAGTGTTTTCCTTGACTGCTAGGAGCTAATAAGGGAGGAGGGGGGTACGGGGAAGAAGAAGACATAGTGGGGAGGAACAAGATGTGGTGGGGAGGAACCAAAGAAGAAGGGGGAGAAAAGAGGAAACCTCTCCCAGTCTTTGAAGATTCACCTCTGCAAATGTTCTCCTTCAGGGCTTATCCATGCAATCAGTTTAGAGAACAGCTCCAGACAAAAGAGTAGGAACCTTCTGATCCTTTCTGGGCACATGTCTTTTCTTGGGTATGTGCAAGTGGCCCTAGGAATTTCCATATAGAAGGTTTTGATATGTTTCCTCTTTCCAGGAAGCAGTTTCTTCACTATTCTGGACACTGGACTTTATGTTCTATAACAATCCCTTGCCCCAGGCAGCATGACTTGACTGCTCTCTCTCAGTGTTTTGTAGGAGAGTTCCATGAACTGCCTTCTACATGCAGGGCAAGTTATCTCAGGCCACTGCCAGACAGACTGGGGCAGACATACATTCTCCTAGCTTATGCACGAGGGTTACTCTGCTTACTGGAATCAGGTCCAGGGATCTGCACTGGGAGCCTGGGTCAGCTCCATACCGCCAAGCTGGTAAGGGGTACGGGAGAAGCCAGCCAGAGGACAAAATCCTTTTAAATAGCCATTGTCTTGATTTCATGCTCACCTTGTTACTGTAGTCCTTTAATAGTTTTATGGAACTTTGAGAAATATGTTTCTGCCGTTCATGCTGATTGTTCTCTCTCTATTTTTTATGAGTGCTGTTTATACACATTTGCTCACTTTGTGAAAAATTCATTGAACTGTAGTCTTATGATGCAAGTACTTTTCTGTTGGCAATATTTTACTAAAGAAGTTTGAAATAAATTTTATAACAAAAGATTGAAATCAGAAGAGCCCTCTTTTAAATATCCTAAAACATCATTCAACTATGCTTTATCATTAATAAGCTTCAATCATGTGTAATTTTCTCCAAAGGCAATATAAACAAGGTTTAAGTGTGTGGTATCCATAATCATAATTGCATATCATTATTTTAAAAAATATTTGACTCCCAGAATGTGTGAAATATATATAATTTTTGGTTTTGAATGTTTACATGCTTTACAAATGGACTGCACTTGAGAGGATGAAAGCCACAGAAAAAAATATTCATGCTTGGATTTCATCTTCAGGTATCCTGATACAATAGGGTTAAGAACAGAGCCAAGGAATCTACAACCATCTGAAGTGAACTTATGTACATCAAAGCTTGAAAACAACTACTTACATTGTACATTATCCCTCAAAGCCAAATTAATAAACTCAAACTTCCTAAGCAATTTCTCAGTAATCCCATTTTGGAACCAACCTTCCCAGTCTTAGAATACAAAGCCCACATACTCCTTGCACAGAGTGCAAAAATATGATCTTTATCCCAAGGAGAGAAAATCCATTTTACTGATGTAAAAAATAATGGTTTTAAAAAGAATAGTTCTTCTCCTGCAATCATTTAGTAAGCCCCTATAATGAACCAGGGACTATCTTAGACACCTTATTAACCTAACGTCTAATTCTCCCCAACAAAATGTTCAAGATAGGAGTTATTGTTCCTGTTCTAAAGATATGGAAAAGGAGGCATAATTAAGAATGTCCAAGACAAAATAGAATAAATGGCAGAACTAGGATTCAGTTATGTCTGAATTTTAAAGCTTATGCTTTTTCCAAATAACAGTGGTTCTCAGAAGTCTGGATTATATTTATTGGTAAAATACAACATGAAAGGAGTAAGGAGAATGAGCAATGAAAGGTACTTTCCCCATTTATTAAGTAAAGATTAAAAAATCTCATTATTTACTGTCATCATTTCATACAATTAAGGATATTTAAATACCAAAAAATTAAGGAAAAATCTCGGAATATGAGATGAAATATTCACTACATTGTTCTTATTTTTTATTTTACTAAGAACTGATGAAACCTCTGCATGACCACTACCAACCTGCAGGTCAGTGCAGGGAAACTAATATGTATGTTACCTTTCAGTACAAATAAACAGGTTAGTCCAATCTTGCCAAGAGGTATCTGCACACATTATTCTCAACTTTAAAGTCTCCCTGAAAACTGTACATGCAAAATGCCATGAAAAACTCCTTTCTAGTACCCTAGATCAATGAATTCTTTGGGAAGTTGCTAGTTTTAAGTCAGCAGTGAACAGGTAATCAACTGCTTGCCTCACTCACCTAGCTCCCCACAGTCTCCTGCAAATCACATCTTTCATATAGCTTAATTCACTAAAATCATAAATTGTCCTTAATAGGTCCCTCTTTCTCACACCACAGGAAATCCTGACAAAATTAATGTGAATACTTCAATTCACCATTCATTTCCTGGAACTACCTGCTTTGGTGTGCTTATTTTTTCAATTTTCCTCGATGAGTGTCAGGGCTTCTACATTTTCTTTCCTTACATCCTCTATCCAATCTCCTCTCACTTCAAAAACAGCCATTCTTGTTTCTTTGTGCCTTTGGGTGATCCAGATTCAGTGTAATGTCCCACTCTGATCTGGGGAGGGCAGTACACTACAAGGAGATGCTTTCCCCTCTGGACAGCAAAACCTTTGTATGCATATTGCTTACAGCTTTTACAAGAGCCTTCATATCCACTAAACTTATTTTGTCAACACAAGAGAAAATATTATTGTAGCAGTTTGATATAGTTATGAATTCCAAACATAGATATTGGATTATGTTTCTAAACTGGTCTGTACATGGCTGGGTGTGATTAAAATATGGTAGGGCTTTGATTGGGCCAGTCAGTAAGGTGTTGAGCCCCCACCCCTTAATGGCATGGCAAAGGACAGAGTGGAAGGGTTTTTAATGTTGGGGTTTTGATGTCGGAGTTTGATGCTGAAGTTTTCAGCTGGAGCCCTGGGAAGTAAGCACACAGAAGAAAGAGAAGCGAGCCCCAGGAAGAGAGGAACCCTGAGCCCAGAGAGAAGCAAGACCTGGGAAGAGAAGAACACAGGAAGAATGAACCTTGCAGCTGTGGGCAGCCATCTTGCCCCAATAGGTGGAAATAAGACTTTGGTGAGGGAAGTAACTTATGCTTTACGGCCTTGTATCTGATTTGTAAGTTCCTACCCCAAATAAATAACCTTTATGAAAGCCAACAGATTTCTGGTATTTTGCATCAGCACCCCTTTGGCTAAGTAATACAATTCCAAGGCTCATTTTACAGTTAAGGAAACTAATATACCAAGATGACAGACCCACAGATGCTAGCACCAGGCCAGGTTTAGGACTCAGTTCCTAAATTCCCTATTCTATACTCTAAAAGAGATCCTCCAGCTATACCAATATTGAAGATAGGAAATAGTTTCAGGCAATTATAAAATATCTCAAAATAAACTAATCTCATGCTACGAAATACTACATAGATAAACTACTGAAAACGTAGCAATTTCTTCTAGACAATATTTTCTCTTTAAAATCAGATATTCAATATTCTAAGAATAATTTTTACAGATTGTCACTGTGATCTTCATCAAATCGCTTAACCTTATATGAAATTTCCCAACTTCTTAAAACATAACATAAAAATGAGGTCAAAGACCATGTCATCGAGTAAGAATTCTACCTCTTCAAAAGCATTTCAGAATAAGGCAAAACCCAGTTTCTTCATGAAATTGTCTCTCTTATTTTGGAAATACATACATACAATGTAATGTTTTTCTTTCTCTCTCAGCCTCTCTGTAGGATTACATGGGGGAATGTAGGAATAAAAGCCCAGAAGAATATAGTCAGAAATGGATAAAAAAGTATAGTTGTTTAAGATCCCTAGAAAGCTTGCCAAAACAGAAACATTGTAACCAAAGCAACAGCTGCTGGTACAGGAGCTAATGGAATAGAGGGAGAGCAAGACTGCTGTAAAGACTGTTCCATGAAACATCAAGCAATATTACAGTGTTTATTAAGTCATAGGCTAATATGATAAAGCTTGTGAGCATAAATACAGCATTAAATCAAAAGTTTGATAGGATTTAGAAGGTTTATATCATTGAAATTACACATGAAAGAATGAGAGAACATGATTTAACTGGAAAAATGCAAAACTATCATAAACATATATATGTACATGTTTAGAAGTCCACTGAAGATGATAGTTTTACTTATCAAAAAATCTAAGGGAGCGATGTGGCTCAAGTGGTTGGGCCACTGTCCCACATGGGTAGTCCCAGGTTTTCCCCAGTTCTGCCTAAAAATGAAAAACAAACAAAGAAAAAAAACAACAACACAGGGAGCTGATGGGGTTCAGTGGTTGAGTGCCAGCTTCCCACATATGAGGTACCAGGGTCAATCCCCAGTCCTGGAGCTGTGAAATTTTTTTCCCTGAAAATGATAAAAAAGGATCAAAATAACACATCACAAAAACCAACAATCACATTTTTTTTTCCCCCTAGCAAAATAATTCTTTAAAAATTAAATTTCTTTAGTGTTTCTTATATATGAAATTAAATATGAACTAAAAGGAGAAAAATATAGAATATAAATTTCACTCATGCTATTCTGCAATTAAAGTCCATTCCCATTCCACAAAATGACTGTTTATGATGCTTTATGTCCTATGATAAAGACTTAATTGATTTTAAAGCATTTTAACTGGAAAGACAAGCAGAGATCAAGAAATTTTACTTCCAAAATCATTTACTAGTGAAGTTTCAGGACTATAATATTTATTTCCTCAAAGTTTGATTAGTACACAATTTCATACAAAGTTAAAATAAAATATTTATAAGTCCAGAATCACACTAAAAAGAGATGAGGGGTAGAGAAGAGAGAGTGAGAGGAAAAAAGAGAGTGAGAAACGATCAACATGTCTCTAACTCATTTTGCAGATAAGGAAATTGAAGTCAGAGGGATTAAGTGGTTTTCCTAAAGTCATATAAGTTATAATTAGAAAAATGAAAAGTCAGATACAAATAAAAAAATCAAGTAAAAATACAGTACATAAACAATCCTTACTGCTAGAAAAACTACAAAGTTTTGCTTTTATTTCTTTGCAGCATAGAGACTATATAAATATTTACTATAAAACAGATAATTCTTTAAACACACCCTAGGTAGAATATGTATTTTACAAATTAGACTGATTTTCAGGTACACAAAACAATAAATAACAAAGTACCTTAACTGCGCACAATAATTGATGAATTATAAAATCCTAATATTTTCTTTATGAAGAGTAGAATTAATAATTTCACAACACCCTATATTCATCAACTATATATCAGGCCAAAAATATTTAAAAATATTGTGTGCATTTTCTCTAATTTAATAATATACTTGATACTTTCTCTGGAGCTACCACATGCCTAGAACATTAAAAACTTAATGGAGCTCCACTGGAGATTACAAGCACTAGAGGAAGAGAGAATCACATTAAATAACCATTTAAAAGCAAGAATTATATTAGCTACCTTGGTTGTGATTCATAGCTTACCAGTAGCTTTTCTGATTCAGTAACATACAGCCCATTAATGCTAGATATGTATTTCACAGCTAACCTAATAAAATTATTTCAGAACCTGTTAACAATCAATAGTCAACATCACATAACCCAAATGAAATTAAAAGACTAGAAAGGACATTTAATAGCAGAATATGATCTTAAGAACCAGAAATCAACTTTATTTTAGCCTTTATTTTGAAGAGAAGCAGAAAAAGAGGAGCTACAGAAAGACAAGGAAAAAAGGAGAGAGAAAAGAGAAAGAAGAATGAAAATAAAGTTAACATGGAGTAGAAGGCTCTGCATAAAAAGAAGTGATAAAATATACACAGAAAGCCTAAGAAAATGGGACAGGAGAGTATAAGGATGATCAAAATTGAGGAAAAAAGGTTATTTTAACTTCTAAATTTCTTTACAAAGTAAATCTGAAGAGCACTGACTATTCGAATCCATACTTTGGTATTAAATAATAGTTTAAAAATGGAGCCAAAACTTGTGATTCTCATCATATTAGATAACAGAAGATAATAGTTTAAGGACACTAAAAATGTATTCAATAATAAAATATATTTTATAGAAAAATCAAAGTATCCTGACACATCAATGTGGCAAGTCCCCAAATTTTAATGCTTTACTATAATTTTTAAGTTAGATGTATAAATATTGATAAATTTCCGTAAAGTAATAAAGTAATACAATAAAATAATTCTAGGCATTTTCTACTTTAGTAAAGATCTTTATGGCCGGTATTATTAGCTATTCTCCAAAATTCATTTCCTCCATTCATCCTTGCTACTGAAAACCTATTTTCTCCAGGTCTGGAAATATAAACAGTCCCAGGTGATGGCTCATAAGTAGATTAAGTCAGTACTAACAATCCAATTTCTTTGTTTTTTGGGTTTTTTTTTTTTTTTAGGAGATACTAGGGATTGCATCGAGGACCTTGTACATGGGAAGCAGGTACTCAACCACTGAGCTACATCTGCTCCCCAAAGAAGGTGGTTTTTTCATTTGTTTGTTTGTTTTGTTTTTAGGAGGTACTGGGGATTGAACCTAAGACCTCGTATGTGGAAAGCAGGTGCTCAACCACTTGAGCTACATCCACTCCCCAAATGTTTTGTTTTGTTTTGTTTTGCCAAGGAACTTGCTTTCACAAACCTCCCAATAGCTGGGGTAACCATGTGACCCAGATCTGGCCAATGACACATAAGGAGAGGTCTGTTAGGGCATTTTTGTAAGAGAATTTTGCAATACCACCTTTTGAGTAGAAGATAGCACTGATCCATCTTTGCACCTCTAACATGGACATAATGCCTAGAGGTGTGGCAGCTATTTTATATCCATGATATGGCAAGCACGAAGATGCTAAGGGTGACAGAACAGAAAGACAGATAGATCTGAATCCTTGTTGAGCAGCTGAAACAATGACAGCACCACCAACCTCTAGACAACCCTATTTGTTTATGCCACTGTTAGTCTAGTTTGCTGCTACAACATTAGGCATTTGTGTACAGCACCAAATTGACTGAAATGCAATGAATATATAAAAGTACATAAGTTTATAACAAAACTTTTTTAAAAAATAGGAAAGGAAAAAGAAAGCAAACTCAGGCATTGTCTGCTACCAATGGAGGTGACTCATGTTGTAAAGTGCTAATAAAAGTGAAAAATGTAAATAACTATCATTTTTAAAAGGAACTGCAGTTTAGGATAACCAAATATCCCTAGGTGATAAGTGAAAGTTCATCTTTACAAAAGAATAATAGCTAGGAAACAGAGAAGGAATAACAAAGATAGAAAATCATCCTTTTGCAATCCCTTACCAAACAACAAACAAAACGTTCTGGCAAAAATCATCAATGGATATTAAAACCGTTGGGAAAGACTGACAGGGAATTACCTATTCTCCAAGTGCCAAAGCATCCACAAATTTACAATGAAGTAATTCAGTGGGGAAAGGATAGTCTTTATCAACAAAAGGTGTTCCAACAACTGAATATCTCTACAGAAGAAAATGAAACTCACACTATGCATGAAAATTAAACTTGAGACAAAATTATTAAAAAAAGGAAACAAATGAAAAATATTTTGCAACAATATAGGGCAGAAAAATATTCCTAAGGCAAAAAAAAAGAAACACTGGTAAAATGGAGTTAATTAAAATCTTAAAATTTTTGTTATCCAAAAGCTATATCAAGGCGTTGGGGGAGGCAATATTTTTCTTAATAGCCAAACTGGAACCAAACCAAAAGCCCATCAGTCTATCAATAGGTAAACAAAATGAGAATATCCATGGAATATTACTCAGCAATAAAAAGGAGAGACTACTTAATGTGCAACAACATGGTGGAACCTAAATAAAACATGATACTTATGAAAGAAGCTAGATACATACGGTTACTGTTGGTATGACTCCATTTATGTAAAATTTTTAGAAAAGACAAATATATAGAGACAAAGCAGATTAATAGTTGTCTGGGGTGGGAGTAGGGACTGTCTGTAAACAGGCATGAGGGAACTTTTTGTGGTGATAGAAGTATTCTGTAACTGTATTGTGAAATGATTACACAACTATATGCATTTACTAAAACCCATAAAACTGTACACTTAAAATGAATGAATGTTACAGTATATAAATTACACTTCAATAACAAAATAACAATACTAAAAGCAGGCAAGCCATAAAATGGGAGGAAAAATATATATACGTACAACATACACACACAAAACTTGTATCAAAAATATATAAACAGTTCTTATAACTCAATAATGAGAAGACAATAAACGCTTTTAAAAGCTAAGAACAAATTATAATTCTTAACCTTTACGTTTAAATGAGTGCATAATTTTTTTACCTCTTTCTTTTTTATTTCTAAGTTGAGATTTTGAATTCAGTTTCCATTAATATTAAAGATTGGGAAAGATCTTGGCAACTAATAAATTTACTTTAGGAAAAATGGGCAAATTATTTACATTTGTTAGTATTTTCAAATAATTATTTTTTTATGTTATTTTTGAGAAAATTAAGTTTAAAAATGTAAAACTTTTAAACTGTTCTTTGTTTTCATACATAGGTAACTCAGATTGTTGGTTAATCGTTAACTTTTATTTCTCTGTCTTCTTTTTAAAGCTCAACCACAGCCCCAGAAAAATTGCTATCAAAAGTTGAAAAACTCCCTGATTTTTAATATTAATTCAAGAAGAATATTTTTGAAAGAATATTTGCATATATATTGAAGACATTCTTGAGAAGAAAAAGCATAGCCGAAAATTTCAGGGCAATAAATTTAACTCTAGACATGAACCAGATTATTTTCATTTGCTGTAGAGATACTCTGCTAAATCCTAAATCTGTAAATGTGTTTTTGTTTTTTGCATCTGCAGCGCAAATCCAGAAAAACCCTGTGCATCATCATTTTTATCCTTGTCACTGGAGTTGTGATTATCGGCCTCATCATATGGGGAGTGAAAGGCTGAAATTTTAAAGGAGCATACTTTGGCACTACATTACCTAAATTACGTAGGAAGATTCCCCTAATCGTGTTTGTTTGTTTTTATTGTAAAGCTATTAAGGGATGGTTCCCATACTTTGTTATTTTTATTTGGGGGGAAGTTTCCTTTGAATTAAATTTGATATTTTCTAATACTGAGAGTTTTCTAAATATCACTTCTGGCATACCTCCCATGTTTTTCAGTCTAGTAACTGCTAGGTTTTGCCCACATTTGTAGATACTTTCCATTTATAATTTATTTACCTGTTGACTTATCCTCTATGTTGAACTCCATATTACTGACTGGAATTAGTAAATTTGTTTGTAAAGGTGTTTATGCCTTGTGCCATCTCTCTTTCATTATGTCACGTGTATCGAGATTTGTATTACTTCAATTAAAAATCTGAGATTTAATTTTGAATTTTGGACCAGCAGAGAAAGCATTCTCAATAACTTGGGGGGAAAAATCTGTGTATGTGTGTGCATGCAAGTATGTGTGTTTTTCTGGTTCTCAGCATCACAAATTACCTATTTAACTTTTATTGTTCGATTCTTCTTAAGACCCTTATGAAATCAGTGAATAATATGCTACTATGTGTCATACTCTTGATGTGCACATATTAAGCATGTGCTGTGGATTGCCTAGTAAAATACTAAAAATGGATTGTTTTTCTATAGCATCTATGTAAGTCTGACATATAGTGGGGGACATGTAGTCACTATAAATGTTTATTGTAATTTGGAGGAAGAGTATGAAAACACAACCCATTGTGTTGGGATTCCAAAGATCCCAACTTACTCTTCTCACATATCTTAAATAAAGTGGTCTTATTTTATGAGCCACTATGTACCTTCCCTTATGTTTTGTAGAATAATGGTTACTTTTATTCCTTGGGTCAAAATTAAGTTGGGAAAATAACTTTCCCATGATTGGCATTTTTGAGTACCTAACAGTTAAAATTAGTGTTTAATATGTGTACCATTTTGTACCATTTTTCATTAGAAAAGGAATTGGATGTTTACCATTTAACTAACTTGCCTTTTAAAATGAATGTTGTTTTAATGCACTAATCTGAATACTGTAAAAAGCACTATCTTAGTTTATAGTTTGTATTTTATAATGTTCTTGCATAAGTTTGATAATGAAGGCAATGGTTTACGTGGCAGACTTCAAATGGGAACAATTAAAATGTGAAATAAGTAAGTAAATTTTATCTTTGCAATCAAAGATGATCTCAAAGGAAAAAAAAAAAAAGAAAGCTGAGTAAAGACCCTACACTACTAAAATTAAAGACAGCCAGCATCAAATGTTGGTGAAGAACTACAACCTACTGCATGTGGGAATGGAAAATCATAGAACCACTTTGAAAATGAGTAGCTTCTTTTAAAAGCAAGCATAGTATTCTTTGTAAGGACCCAACCATTCTTTGCCTTAGGTATTTACTCAAGAGAAATGAAAACATATGCTGACACAAAACACTTACATGTGAATGTTCATAGCAACTTTATTTATGATAGCCCTAAACAGGAAAGAACCCAAGTGTCCCAAAATAGGTGAATGGATAAAACAACTGTGGTACATTCACAAAATGGAACATTATCAGCAATAAAAAGGAACAAACTACTAATGCATACAACACGGATGAATCTCAATATAATTATGTTGAATGAATAAAGCCATATACAACACTTAGATAAAACTAAGAAAAATATAAATTAATCTACAGTGACTCAAAGTGGTTGTCTGGGTCTTTTAATTTTCTAAAATACAAAGTAAAAACTTTAGTAATTACTACTTTCATAAAAATACAGCATAAGGTTGTTTAAAGTAAGTAAAATCATATAAAGAAGTCATCCAAATACAGTCAACTTTTGAGAAAAAAATTACACACAGATTGAAGAGTGCCTACCTATTTTTAACCAAAGAGAAGTGATAGAGTTCTGTATGAAATACAATAAAAATTTACTCTGTTGTTGAAAATATTATTCACAAGGCAGAATGAAAATGAAATGCCATTCAGTGAACTGGAAAACTTTGGATAGCAATAATGCCAAAAGAGGTACAAGGCTGGAAGCAGTTAATCAGATGTGAATCTACACTAAAATGGCAATAAAATAAAATAAAATAATAAAATAAACCAGTCAATGTTACTATAGGTTGTTTATGATAAGAGAATGTGTCAGAGAAGAAGAAAATTAGACAAGTGTATAATAAAGAAAACTAAAATACCGCTTTATATTTAGTGTAAAACAAAAACGTAGACAAATACCATTTGGTAACTGAAATACTGCAAAAGAAAGTAACACTGGTGTTAAAAAAAAAAAAAAAAAAAAGGATTAAAGCACCAACCATGAAGAAAATGGAATTATGCAGAGCAGGGATCTTTTTCCGTAATGGGCCAGACAGTAAATCTTTTATATTTTGTAGGCCACAAATGGTTTCTGTTACATGCTCTCCTTTGTGCTTTTTCAACCATTTAAAAATGTAAAGATAATTTAGTGCTTGGGCCATACAAAACCAAGGTCAAAGGCCATAGTTTATCAATCCCCAGACTTAGAGTGTTAGACAGGAACTAATTATTCAAATTAATTTCTATTAAAATTTAAGGATAAAATATTATGGACAAACTAAAAAAGAAAGATCTAGTTTTAGGGGAAAAATTTAGACGACTAGCTTAAAATATCTTTTTAAACTATAGACACTATGCCACTATAAATTAATTTACTATTATTAATAGCAATTTCTAACAATATGTTATCTTTAAAGAGGAACTGTGGAATAGCAATGTTATAAATTATTAGTGATAAATGTTATAAGTCTTATCTAATTGAATGTAAAAGTACCCCAGGCCAGGTCTCTACTAAATCCAGGAAATTAACAGTGATGGAACAGATACAAATATTTGGGGGAATAGGCAAATATAGCAAATTGAGGCTGGTAAAACAAAGAAAATGAAAACTTAAGGTTCTGTGTTAATTCTAAAGCTAGTGCTATTAACATCCTTAAGTTCCTTATTGTGTGACAAAAAAAAAAACTTTTTAGAAGGGCTGAAAATTTATTGAATAAGCTTGTATTTAGTATATGGTGAAAACAATACTGGGACCAAATACAAAAAAAAGAGTTTCTATAGGTCCATATGATGACATCTATTCCAGAATTCATGAGATGAAACAAAAACAAAACAAAAAAATCTTCTAGCAGCTAAAGATGTGAAAGCTAGACCTTTTGAAGCAGATATTCAGCTCGACAATTCAACTGATATTGAGGACTATGGTCTACGATTTTTTTCTTTTTACTTTTTTAAAAAATCAATTTTATTGATATGTATTAATAAAACATACAATTCCTCCAAGGTATAAATCAATGGAATTTGCTATAATCACATAGTTGTGCATTCATTACTTCAATCATTATTAGAGCATTTTCATTATTTCAATATTAATAATAATAAACAAAAAAACCAAAGAAACAAACAAGAAAATTTCTCACCTCTCAATCTCTCTCTGCTTCCCCTCTGTACACAGCTGCTGTTTCTAGCTATTCTATACAAAGTATATAATCAATGGCTTTTAGTATAATCACAATGTACATTCATCGTAAAACTTCTAGAACAATTTCATTACTTCAAAAAGACTCCAAACGCCTTAGCATTCCTTCCTAGACCTACATAACAACTAATCTTTCATCTTTATGAATTGATTTATCTTTACATTTTATATAAATGGAATCATGCAATATGTAGTACTCTGTATCCAGTCTCCTTCACTTAGTATAATGTTGCTTTTTTTTGGTCTGCTAATAAGATTGTGTAGTATTAACTTACATTTGTTCAGCCTCAAGGAAAAATGGTCTTATATATACAATTCTACCCACATTCATATTTAACATATTTATATTTCACATAATATATTTAGTTCATAATAGAGCAATCATACAGTATTTTTCCTTTTGCGTCTGGCTTGCTTCACTCAACATAATGTCCTCCAGGTTCATCTCTGCCATCATATGTTTCATGACTTCATTTCTTCTTACTGCTGTATAAATAATATTCCATAGTATATATACGCCACAATTTGTTTATCCATTCATCTGCTGATGGATACCTGAGTTCTTTCCCACTTTTGGCTATAGTGAATAATGCTGCAAAGCTGTTTTTCAAATATGAGGGTGAGTTCAAAATCTTCACAGACAAAAACTGACAGAACATGTTACCAAAAGACCAGAATTACAAGAGATACTAAAGGGAGTACTGCAGCCTGAAAGGAAAAAAACAAGGGCAAGAAACATGGAGAAGAGTGTACAAATGAAGAATATTAGAAAGGGTAAAAAAAAAATAGACTACAGTATGATATGACAATTGAAAGGCAAAGGTCAAAATGGATGAAGTAAGTAATACCTTTACAGTTAAACTTTGAATGTTAATGGCTTGAACTCCCCAATCAAAAGACACAGACTGTTAGAATGGCTTTAAAAATATGACTCATCTATATATTGTCTACAAGAGACTCACTTCAGACATAAGGACACAACCAGGCTAAAAGTGAAAGGTTGGAAAAAGATATTCCATTCAAATAGTAACAAAAAAGAGTTGGAAAAGCAAAGGATTTTAAATGCAAAACTGTTATAAGGGATGAAGGAGAACTTTATTTATTAATAAAAGGGGCAATTTAATTATTCTAAATATTTATACACCTAACCTCAGTGCCCGAAGATAATGAGGCACACACTGGCAAACCTGAAAGGAGAAAGAGATGTATCTACAACAGTAATTGGAGACTTCAATACACCATTTTCACTATTGGATAGAACATCTGGCAGAGGATAAACAGAAACCTTGAATAATATGATAAATGAACTACACTTAACAGACATCTATATAGCAATGCACCCCAAAATAACAGGATATACATTCTTTTCAAGAGCTCATGGATCCTTCTCCAGAATAGGCTGTATGTTGGGTCACAAGAGAAGATTCAACAAATTTAAAAAGACTGAAATTGAAAGGCGTCTCCTTTTCTGACACCCCCTAAAGATAAGTGAATATTATCATTTTCCTCCATTCTGGTATCTCCAGAAAGTCCTGCACTTGTTTGTTGAGAAAGCTTATAATTCTCAAGTTAAAGCCATCTAAATTAAAACATCATCATTTCACTGTGGGGGGCTGGTATTTAGGGTGATGCAGAAACACTTTTTCTAATCATAATGAAATGAAACTGGCAAGAGAATTCAGCAAAATATTGAGACGAATGAAAATGAAAACAGAAGGTATCAAAACCTATGGGATACTGAAAAGGTGGTGCTGAGAGGGAAATTTAAAGCTCTCAATGCTTACATTAAAAAAGGAAGAGCTAAAACTGAAGATCTAACTGCACAACTGGAAGACCTAGAAAAAGAACAGCAAACTAATCCCAAACCAAGCCAAAGGAAAGAAATAGTAAAATCAGGGCAGAAATCAATGAAATTGAGAATAAAAAAACAATAGAAAGAATGAACAAAACCAAAAGTTGGTTCTTTGAGAAGATCAACAAAATCGACAAACCCTTAGCTAGACTGACAAAAAAAGAGAGAAGACACAAATAAATAAAATCAGAAGTGGTCTACTATTGGTGTTTGTAGGTCAATAAGAGAGAAAAGAGATCACAAAAGAATTGATGAACTGCTATAATTAATTACAAAGGAAAATAATATGTTCAATCTTGCCAGGAACTTTTTTTTGAAGCTTAAGAAAATGCTTAATTTTCAGAGATCCCTTTGTTTTTTTTTTTTGTTTTTTTTTTAAATTTTTTTATTTTTTATTGACTTTGTAATAATATTACATTAAAAATATATATGTGAGGTCCCATTCAACCCCACCCCCCCACCCCCCCTCTTCCCCCCCCCCAACAACACTCGTTCCCATCATCATGACACATCCATTGGATTTGGTAAGTACATCTTTGGGCACCTCTGCACCTCATATACATTGGTTCACATCATGGCCCATACTCTCCTCTATTCCATCATGTAGGCCCTGTGAAGATTTACAATGTCCGGTGATTACCTCTGAAGCACCATCCAGGGCAGCTCCATGTCCCTAAGACGCCTCCACCTCTCATCTCTTCCTGCCTTTCCCCATACCCTTTGTCCATTATGTCCACTTTTCCCAATCCAATGCCACCTCTTCTATGTGGACACTGGATTGGTTGTGTCCATTGCACCTTTATGTCAAGAGGAGGCTCAGATTCCACCTGGATGCTGGATGCAATCCTCCCATTTTCAGTTGTAATCACTCTAGGCTCCATGGTGTGGTGGTTGTCCTTCTTCACCTCCATCTTAGCTGAGTGTGGTAAGTCCAATAAATCAGATTGTAGGTGCTGGAGTCTGTTGAGGCTCAGGATCTGGCTATCACATTGTCAGTCCAGAGATTCAAATCCCCTAAATATATCTTAAACCCCAACATTAACTGCACCTCCAGCACATTAGCATGAAAGTCTTATGAAGGGAGATCCCATCTGAGTCCAGATTCATCACACATAAACACCATTTCCAAAGAGGGGCCATCTGCCCTGGTAGTTAACCCCATCGGCCATGACCATAACTCCCATGGGCAGAGATCCCTTTGTATACAATGTATTTATGGTAGTACCTTTACTATGCTGGAAAAAAATTCAAAAATTTCAACTATGAAAGTAAAGAGGGTTCATAATACCACAAATGCTTACTATATGCTATGTAGCCATTTTTCTCTTATTATCCAATTCCTCATTGTCATCTTAGAGAGACCCTGTCCAGACCTTGCTGTGCAATGACTGAGGAGCACCAGGACTCTGGGCTTGACCGAAGAGGTTTTCAACCTCAGGGAAAAAGTCGGTTCCTGGATATTTAGTCGCTAACACTGCAACAAGTACCATAGAAAAGGCTACAGCTGATACTGAACTCCAAAAAATCTGAACTCAGTCCCCTTTCCTGACGCCTCCTAAAGATAAGTGAATATATAATTTTCCTCCATCCTGGTATCTCTAGAAAGTCCTGCACTTGTTTGTTGAGAAAGCTTATAATTCTCAAGTTAAAGCCATCTTCCTAATTAAAACATTATTTCACTGTGGGGGGCTGGTATTTAGGGTGATGCAGATACTAGTCCAAATCAGAACCTCTATCACCTATTTTTTTAAAAAGATTTATTTTTTTATTTCTACCCACATCCTCATTGTTTGCACTGGCTGTATCTGTCCATTTTTTTTTCTTTAGGAGGCATGGGGAACTGAACCCGGGACCTTCAATGTGAGAGGGAGGCGCCTAATCATTTAAGTCACCTCCATTCCCTCCTTTTTTGTGTCTCTCATTATTTTTTTTGTCTCTCGTTGTGTCAGCCTGCTGTGCCTGCCCGTCGTGCCAGCCTCCCGTCTTTCTTAGGAGGCACTGGGACCAAACCACAGACTTCCCAGGTGGTAGGCGGGAGCTCAATTGCTTGAGTCATATCCTCTTCCCTATCACCTATTTTTTTTTAGAGATTTATTTATTTCTCTCCCCTTTCCTGACATTGTCTGCTCTCTGTGTTGATTCACTGTGTGTTCTTCTGTGTCCCCTTGCACCGTCAGTGGCATGGGGAAACTACGTTATGTTGCTGTGTCAGCTCTCTGTGTGCAGCGCCACTCCTGGGCAGGCTGCGCTTTTTTCATGTGGAGTAGCTCTCCTTGCAGGGCTCACTCCTTGCATGGGGGCCACCCCTAAGCGGGGGCGCCCCTGCGTGGCACAGCACCCCTTGCGTGTAGCAGCTCTGTGAGTGGGCCACATGGGTCAGGAGGCCCTGGGTATCGAACCCTGGATCCTCCCATATGGTAGGCAGATGCTCTATCAGCTGAGCCATTTCCGCTTCCCCCATCACCTATTTTTGAAAGCTAATTAGAGCATGAGGTAATGGAGTCTGTTATAATTCTGAAAATACCAAAAAGTCTTCTTTCTTTTCCCCCCTCTGATTTCTGTTCACTGAAAGCCTCTCCTCAGAAAGAGGAAACACACGTGTACACACACGCACACACAGAAGAGCAGCAGGTAGTTTGGCTACTTAACGGATGTTTATCCTGCCCCATGCTGTGACTAATTGCCTACAATGTTGATGGATGTTTTTTTTACTATTGTGGTGACATGGTATGCTTCATTACCAAATGTGCTCTAAACAATTATTTTCTAACGTTTTGTAAAGAAAGCAACAGTGAATTCACTGTGGATCTTTTATATACAGAATAATGACTGTTTTTTTTTTTTTTGTAAAGTACAGTTTGGTGGTTTTTTTTTAAAGATTTATTTTTATTTCCCCCCACCCCCCCATTGTCTGCTCTCTGTGTCCATTCACTGCGTGTTCTTCTGTGACTGCTTCTATCCTTATCAGCGGCACCCCGAATCTATGTTTCTTTTTGTTGCGTCATCTTGTTGTGTCTTATTAACTATATATTTTTACATAGGAAAAAACAATAGTTCCTCTGGATCTAAGTCATTTATTAAGCTTATGAATTCAAAAATATTTTGTTAATATTGTAGTAGAGACGAAAATACTACAAAGATATTTAAAACTGACTAAATGAATAAAGCAATTAATTAGGAAATGAAGAGTAATAACTAAAGAGAAGTTACTTGATTCTAAAAATTTTTTTTTGTTTGCAAAAATAATGCTAAAAAAAAGAAACTGCACTAACTTTCTTTTAATAAACAGCTATTTGAGATAACGAAGGGTCATGCAAATGAAGTGACAACATACCAACAAAAGTTGCAGTTAAATGAATATTTCCATTAATGGCTTTTTATTCCAAATAAGATCTGGATACAATGGAGTAGTGTAAATGATGTCCATTTCTTTCTTTAAAGTAAATTCAATCAGGTGATAAAATTGAATCCAATTTATCTAAGATTTGATTTCAAAAAATGACCTCATTCACTTATTAACCAATAAGCAAAACATAAAATTGTTGAAGACAATGAAGATGGGAGAATTTCTGGTATTCTTAACCACTGTTGATTTTACAATTGGCTAAGATTCCACTAAAGACCTGTGTGCGATTTTAAGGTGTACAATTAAGTGATACTGACAATGATAGATATTAACTACAGTACTCAACAAAAGAGGATTATCAATAAAAAAGGACACAGGAGATGACAGCCTCTCTGAGAAACAGAAAAGCAGGGTATCAGCATAGAGTAAAATGGGATGCAGGACAAGAGTGGAAGGCTGATGGCAAGTGGAAAGATTCTAAAACAGTAATTTCAGGGAATGGGAAAAAAGTTGGCCAGAGGAATGTAAGTATTGTGAGGAATACTGAGGGACAAGTTTAGCTTAATCGTCACATTTCTAAATGTCTAAAGACATTTCTGCTATAAAAGTTCCTTTTTCAATGCAAATTGCTTCATAAACTGTCAAATAATTTTAAATGTAATTTTCTTCTTTCTTTTCTTTTTAAAAAAATAAACAGATCACACAAAACGTTAGTTTAAAAAACATGAGGTTCCCATATACCCCACTACCCACCACCCCCCCTTCCACATCAACATCCCCTTTCATTAGTAAGGCACATTCATTGCATTTGGTGAATACACCCTGGAGCACTACCACACTGCATGAACCACAGTTTACATTGTAGCTTACTTTCTCTCAGTCTATCCAGTGGGTTTTGGCAGGATATACAATGTCCTGCATCTGTCACTGCAATATCATTCAGGACAACTCCAAGTCCCAAAAATGCCCCATATCACACCTCTTCCTCCCTCTCCCTGCCCTCAGCAACTCCTGTGGCCACCATCTCCACATCAATGATACAATTTCTTCCATTGCTAGAGTCACAACAGTTCTACAGTAGAATATCAGCAAGACCACTCCAATCCATATTATAACCCACCATCCTGTGGACCCTGGGATGGTGATGTCCACTCCACCTCAAAATTGAGAGGGGGCTTAGAGTCTGCATGGCTGATGGATGCGACTCTCCTGTTTGCAGTTGTAGACACTCTCGATTCTCTGGTGTGGTGGTTGACCATTCTCACTCCCCCACCCCATCAGCTGACCTAGGCAAGTTCAGTGAACCAGAGAGTAGGTGTGACAACTCTGCTGACGCTCAGGGCCCAGCTGGCATATCAGACAGTCCAGAGATTCAAGTCTTCTGAGCATACACCAACCCCAGCACCATAAACATAATTTTTTAAACGAGAATAAACTGCTTCATCTTATTAAAGAAAGGGGAATGCAGAACCTCAAGACTACACCCTTACCTTGCTAGCTATGTGATCTTCAGTTAACTTCCTAATCTCTTCAGGTCTTTATTTCTTTAACTATAAAAAGTGAAATAGTATATCTTCTTCACAGTTCTGTTAGATCAATTAAGATAACAAATATAAAATGATTATCACAAAGCCCAGGAAAGAAGAGCTAGTCAATAAAAGTTAGCTTCATTCTTAATTCCTACACTGTCTGCTGACACAGCTGTGTATCACCTCTGTCCTGTTGCTCTCCAAGAAGAGCAGTCTAGCTCTAAAACACAGGTTCTTTCCACTAAGACACACTCCTTCCCAATAAGCATTACTTCCATGGTGTACTTATCCACAGGGTTTAATCTTCTCAGCTCTGTAAAGCCAGAAACCTGGTTTGATGAACATAACTCAGAGAACACAGGTCTGAGGAAGACAGACAGACATGACCAAATTCAGAAGATGTTATAAACACAAACACCAATTTATAGGTAAGAAATGCAGTAAAAATTATAAATTGAAACAGAATGTTAATATTGACAGATCAGTAATTTCCCCTATTTAGGAAATTGATGTAAAAGAAGCCAAATTATATTCAAAAGTTTACTTTACAGGGAAGTGGACGTAGCTCAAGCAACTGGGCTCCCGACTACCATATAGGAGGCCCAGGGTTTGATGCCTGGGGCCTCCTGGCGAAGGCGAGTTGGCCCATGTGACAAGCTGGCCCATGGGGAATGCTGGCCTACACAGAGTGCTGGCCTGCACAGAGTACTGCCCATGCAGGAGTGCTGCCCCGCTCAGGAGTGCTGCCCTGAGCAGGAGTGTTGGTCCTTGTGAAGAGCTGGCATAGCAGGAAGACGCAACAAAAAGAGAAAAAGAGGAGAGATAATAAGAGATGCAGCAGATCAGGGAGCTGAGGTGGTGCAAGAGAATGATTGCCTCTATCCCACTCCGGAAGGTCCCAGGATCGGTTCCTGGAGCCACCTAATGAGAATACAAGCAGACACAGAAGAACATACAGTAAATGGACAGAGAGAGCAGATAACGGGGGGAAGGGGGGGATATAAATCAATATTTTTTTAAAAAGCTTACTTTATACATAAGGAATCTAAAATAACAAATGAACTGGATATCTGAATGGCAAATTATGATGATATGATCCATACGCCTTACAAAGAGACATCTTCCCACTCACTAAGACAGGCCTACCCTCTTTGAATCATACTGGCATATACAACAAAATTATAACTCCATGGCTCCTGTTTTACTAAGATCCATGAAGATCACTCCACATCTACTCACCTAGGAGCACACTACCTTTATACTTTTTTCTTCATTTGTCTAACTTAATCTCACTGATTGGAAATATTTTATTGGCTATACAAGAGTCACCTACTTTACTGATTTTTTTTTTTCTGGAAGTACTGGGGATTGAACCCTGTCCTTGTATTTGTGATACAGATACTCAACCACTGAGCTACACCTGCTCCCCTACTTTAAAAATCTTTTGATTTACTTTGATATACTCTGAACACATAAGAAAACTATCAATATTTAAGGGATATTAATTTACTAAAAGTATGCCAGTTCTTCATTTATAGTTTGTATGACTTTTTAAAAACTGTGAAGCAAGGTCAAATTTGACAATTGTTAAAAGGTACCTCAAAACAGTAAAATATCTAAAATATGGTTTACTAAGGAACAACTATCCTAGAAAAGGCCTTCTCACTTTAAATAATAGGAGAATACAAGAAAAATATTAAGTATTTGAAAGTAACCATTCCTTTGTGACATGTTAAAATCATCCATCCCTACTAAAAATAATATTTTAGTGCTATAAACCTTGCTATTGTTTCCTTTCTAGAGTTTCCTGGTTTGATTCCCATGGTATTAAATACAATAAAATATTAAGTATTGCATAAATGAAAGAATACATACATATATATATCAACATACACTTCACAGGTAAAAAATTTAAAACTGTATATACAAGAAGTTTTAGATCTCTTATGTAGTTATAATATGAACAAGAATTCAACAGATTCGTGCTATTACACTTTGTGAAATGAAAATCACTATCTTTCTTGCAACTAAACAAGCTGGACGAATATCAATTTTGTATAGCAATATTCATCTCTATTGACAGTTGAACTGAAATTCCTTGAATGTTTCTTTGAGAAGATTAGGACTGTGAATTAATTTTCAACAAAAAAACACTAAGACTGCCTTGGAGTACTTTTATTCAATTATCTAATTTAATTATTTATTTAGTAAATATTCATTGAGCAATTCAGGGAACATGGAAAATAAGAGATAAATGATAATAATTCTAGCCCTTAATGAACCTCAATCTAATAACTCAGTCAGAAAAATAAACATCACCACAGAGTATAATAAATGCTCAAATAACAACGAATAACATTTATGAAGAACGTCCATTTTTTTAAGGTACTGTTAAAACCTTGAAAGAGGTTCTAACACATCTTGAAGAATCAGGGAAGGCTTCATGGAGAAAAGACAAAGCTGGGTATTAGAGAATGAATAAAAAACAAATTAACTAGAGGAGTAAGATAGTAAAGTGTGTTTGAGAAATAGTTAATATTAAATTCAACTGCAAGCAGGAGAATCACATCCATCAGCCATGTGGGTTCTAAGCCTCCTCTTGATTTAGAGGTGGAGTGGACATCCCCATCCTATGGTTCACAAGATGGAGGAATTAAATATGGATTAGAGTGGACTTACTGACATTCTACTGTAGAACTATTGTGACTCTAGCAATGGAAGAAATTTTGTCATTGATATGGAGACGGAGGCCACAGGAGTTGCTGAGGGCAGGGAGAGGGAAGAAGAGGTGTGATATGGGGCATTTTTGGGACTTGGAGTTGTCCTGAGTAATATTGCAGTGACAGATGCAGGACATTGTATATCCTGCCATAATCCACTGAATCGACTAGGGGAGACTATAAACTACAATGTAAACTGTAATCCATACAGTGTTGCAGTGCTCCAAAATGTATCCATCAAATGCAATGAACGTGCCACAATGATGAAAGAGGATGTTGATGTGGAAGGAGTGGAGTGGGGTGGGGAGTGGGGTTATGTGGGAACCTCTAATATGCCTCTCATATAACCTCTCATATAAATATATTTTTTAAAGATTTATTTATCTCCCCTTCTCTGCCCCACCCCAGTTGTCTGCTCTCTGTGTCTATTTGCTGCACGTTCTTTGTCCGCTTCTGTTGTTGTCGGCGGCACGGGAATCTGTTTCTTTTTGTTGCATCATCTTGTGTCAGCTCTCCCTGTGGGCGGTGCCATTCCTGGGCAGGCTGAACTTTCTTTCGCGCTGGGCGGCTCTCCTTATGGGGTGCACTCCTTGCGTGTGGGACTCCCCTGCGTGGGGACACCCCTGCATGGCAGGGCACTCCTTGCGCACATCAGCACTGCGTATGGGCCAGCTCCACACGGGTCAGGGAGGCCTGGGGTTTGAATCGTGGACCTCCTATGTAGTAGACGGACGCCCTAACCACTGGGCCAAGTCCACTTCCCTCTGATTTTTTTTAATGTAACATTTTGTGTGAACTATGTATCTTTAAAAAAAAAGACAATAAAAAATTGCTAAAAGAAAATATTAAGTGCAAAAACAAACGACTGAAGAAAACCTGGTATGTTCAGGAACAAGGATAGTTAGCCCTAAGTGTCATTTGGAAATGTGGAAAAATGTCAAGAAACAAATGGGATTAGAGTTTGGGATTTCTAATGACCAAAGTTGTTCAAGGATTTTAAGTGAAAAAGGAACATGAGTAGCTATCCCTTATATTAAGATTATTCTGGAAGCTATGTGAATATTCAGGGGGAGATTAGAAGTAACCCAGGTGAGGTTTTATTGATTCATATTAATATTTATAAAGAATAAATCCATCCTAAGTGTATAATCAATGGTATTCAGTATAATCACATAGTATGCATTCATCACTTCAATCATTTTTCAAGCATTTTCATTATTCCCATAATAATAATAATTAAAACAAAAAACAAAAAACACCTCATCATCTCTAAATCTCTCTATACACAGGAACTGAGAACCCTCCAACTCTACTGGAATATCCTTCCATTTATTTAAGTCTTCTTCAGTTTCTTTTAGCAATATTTTGCAGTCTTCTGAATATAAGTCCTTGATGACCTTGGCTAAGTTTATTCCTAAATATCTGATTCGTTTAGTTGATATTATAAATGGATTGTTTTTCTGATTTCCTTCTCAGATTGCACATCATTAATGTATAGAAACTATTGATTTTTTGCATATTAATCTTGTATCCTGTCACTTTGCTGATCTTGTCTATTAGTTCTAGTACATTTGTTGCAGATTTTTCAGGATTTTCTAGATATAGGACCATATCATTAGTGAATACTAAAAGTTAATTTCTTCCTTTCCTATTTGGGTAGCTTTTATTTCTTTATCTAGTCTAATTGTTTTCACTAGAACTTCTAGCACAATATTGGATAACAGTGGTGACAGTGAGCATCCTTCTCTTGTTCTTGATCTCAGCAGGAAAGTTTTCAGGTTTTTACTGTTGCGTACAATGCTAGAGGGTTTTTTTTTTTTTTTTTTGGTGTTGTAGTTCCTGCCCCCTAAGAAAGCTCCCTTTTCTGCTTGTTTTTGTTTTGTTTCCTCTTTTTTTTTTTTTTTGCTGTTTTGGTCATTGTTTGTGCTCACTATCTACTCAGTGTTTTGGGGTTTTTTTGACTCCTTGTCTGCTCATTGTTTTTTTCTTTTAGGAGGCACTGGGAACTGAACTGGGGCCCTCCCATGTGGGAGGCTGGTACAACTGCTAGAGCCACATTCGACTCCCTAGCTATAGTTTTTTGTGTTTTTTGAGGTTCTGGGGCTGGGGACCTGCGACCTCATTTATGGGAAGCCAGCACTCAACTGCTAAGTCACATTGGCTGCCCTGAGTTGGTTTTTGTTTGTTTGCTTGTTGTTTGTTTTCTTCTGTTTTTAGGAGGCACTGGGGACTGAACCTGGGACCTCCCATGTGGGAAGCAGGTGCTCAACTGCACGAGCCACATCTACTCCCTATAGATTTTTCATATATGCATTTGACCATATTGAGAAAGCTTCCTTCTAATCCTTTTGTGGAGTGTTTTTATCAAGAAAGTATTTTGTCAAATGCCTTTCCTGCATCAATCAAGAGGATAATGTGATTTGTTCTTCAATTTATCAATGTGGTTTATTACATTAATTGATTTTCTTGTGTTGAACCACTCTTAAATACCTGGGATAAAACCCACTTACTTGATCTTGGTGTATAATTATTTTAGTGTGCTTTTGGATTTTGTTTGCAAGTATTTTGTTGAGGATTTTTGCATCTATATTTGTAACAGACGCTGGTATGTAACTTTCTTTTTATGTAGTATCTTTACCTGGTTTTGGTATGAGGGTGATGTTGGCTTCATAGAATGAATTTGGTAGTGTTCTTTCCTATTCAATTTTTTTGGAGAGCCAGAGGTCTTTGAATGATTGGTAGAATTCACCTGTGAAGACAACTGGTACTGGGCTTTTCATCATTGGGAAGTTTCTGATGACTATTTCAATCCCTTTACTTGGGATTGGTTTGTTGAGATTTTCTATTTCTTCTTCTAGGGTCAGTGTAGTCAGTTCATGTATTTCTAGGAATCTGTCCATCTCGTCTGCATTGTCCAGTTTTTTGGCATACACTTGTTCACAGTATCCTTTTATAATCTCTATTATTTCTGTGGGGTCAGTGATAATGATCCCTTTCTCATTTCTAATTTCATTGTGTCTTCACTGTTTTTTTGTCAGTCTAGCTAAGGGTTTGTCAATTTTGCTGATCTTCTCTAAGAACCAACTTTTGGTATTGTTGATACTCTCTGTTGTTTTGCTGCTCTCCATATCATTTATTTCTGCTCTGATCTACTATTTCCTTCCATCAGCTTGGTTTGGGATTAGTTTGCTGTTCTTTTTCTAGTTCCTCCAGGTGTGCAGTTTGATCTTCAATTCCAGCTTTCTTTTTTAATATAAGTGCTGAGATCTATCTATTTACCTCTTAGCACTGCCTTTGTAGTATCCTGTAGGTTTTGATAGGTTGTGTTCTCATTTTCATTTGTCTCAAGGTATTTCTTGAATTCTTTTGCAATTTCTTCTTTGACCCACTGGTTGTTTAAGAGTGTGTTGTTTAACCTCCATGTATTTATGAATTTTTCCTTTTCCAGATCATTTTTGATTTACAGCTTTATTAGGCTATGCTCAGAGAAAGTGTTTTGTATAATTTCAAACTTTTAAAATTTATTGAGTCTTGTCTTGTGACCCAACATATGGTCCATGAGAAGTATCCATGAGCACTTGAAAAGAAAATATATCCTGCTGTTTTGGGGTGTAATTTTCTATAGATGTTGTTAGGTATAGTTCATTTATCATATTATTCAAGCTGTTTATTTATCCTCTGCCAAATGTTCTACCCAATACTGAGAATGGTGCACTGAAGTCTCCAACTATTATTGTAGAGACATTTATTTCTCCCTTCAGGTTTGCCAGTATGTGCCTCATGTATCTTGGGGTGCTTAGATTAGGTGAAAAGATACTAAGTATAGTTATTTTTTCTTGGTGAATTGCCCTTTTAATTAATATATAATAACCTCTTCATACCTTGTAAGAGTGTGTGAAGATTTTGCATTTAAAATCTATTTTGTCCAATATTAGTATCAGTATTCCAGCTGTTTTTGGTTACTATTTGCATGGAATATCTTTTTTCAACCTTGCACTTTTAACCTGGTTGTATCCTTATGTCTGAGGTGAATCTCTTGTAGATAGTATATTGATGGTTCATATTTTCTTAATCCATTCTATCAGTTTATGTCTTTTGATTGGGGAGAATAAGCCATTAATGTTTGATGTTATTACTGTACAGGTATTCCTTACTTTGTCCATTTTGTCCTTTGGCTTTCTTTTGTCATATCTTACTATTGTCTGTTTTAAGAACCCTTTAATTTACTCCTTTTTTTTTTTTTTTAGGTATTTTTATTTCTTTCTCTCCCCTCCCCACCCCATTTGTCTGTTCTCTGTGTCCATTCACTGTGTGTTCTTCTGTGTACACTTCTATTCTTGTCAGCGGCACTGGGAATCTGTGTCTCTTTTTGTTGCATCATCTTGCTGTGCTAGCTCTCCGTGTGTGCAGGGCCATTCCTGGGCAGGCTGAACTTTCTTTCACGCTGGGCAGTTCTCCTTAGGGGGCGCACTCCTTGTGCATGGGGTTCCCCTACATGGGGGACACCCGTATGGCAGGGCACTCCTTGTGTGCATCAGCACTGCGTGTGGGCCAGCTCCATGTGGGTCAAGGAGGCCCTGGGTTTGAACCATGGACCTCCCATGTGGTAGACGGACACTCTAACCATTGAGCCAAGTCTGCTTCCCTAATTTACCCTTCTTAATAATCTTCATTTCTACATTCTTCCGCACGTGTTTCATACTTGTTAGTTCCTTTCAATCTATAGCACTCCCTTTAGTATCTCTTGTAATGCTGGTCTTTTGGTAACATATCCTATCAGTTTTTGTTTGTTTGTGAAGACCTTGTACTCACTCTCATTTTTGAAGGACAGTTTTGCTGGATACAGAATTGATGGCTGCCAGTTTTTCTCTTCAGTACCTTAAATACATCATACCACTTCCCTTTTGCTTCCACGGTTTCTGATCAGAGGTCAACACTTAATGTTACCAAGGGACCCCTGCATATGATGTTTTCCTTTTCTTGTGCTTTCATAATCTTTTTCTTTGGGGGTGTGGGTACCAAACCATGAATTGAACCCGAGACCTCATATGTGGTCAGCTGGGGCTCATTTATTGAGCCACATCAGTTCCCTTAAGTTGGTTTTTCATTTCTTTGCTTATTATTATTATTATTTTTTAGGAGGCACCAGGAACCAAACCCAGGACCTCATATGTGGCAAGTAGGTGCTCAACTGCTTAAGCCACATCTGCTCCTAAGAATCCTCTTTATCTCTGATATTTGTCAATCTGAATAGTAGGTGTCTTGGGGTAGGTCTATTTAGATTTAATCTGTTTGAGGTGCATTGTCCTTCTTGGATATTGATATTTATGTCTTTCATAAGGGTTGGGAAGGTTTTGGTCATTATTTCCTCAAATATTCTTTCTGCCCATTTTTCATTCTCTTCTCCTTCTGGGACACCGATAATGGGTATGTTTGTGCATTTTGCATCGTCATTCAATCTTCTGAGACCCTGTTGCATTTTATCCATTCTCTTCTCTTTCTGTTCTCCTGTCTTTGTTTAAAACTTTATTGAAGTGTATCATTCAAATATGAAAATACATAAACAATAAGAGAATATGAAAGTTTGAACTTAAAAAACAAGCATGCATAACATCATACAGGAGTCCTATATATCACTCCACCACCAATACCTAATATTGCTGTGAAACATTTGTTACAAATTATGAAAGAACATTGTTAAAATATTACTACAAACTATAGTGAATATCTTACATTTGGTGTATTTTCCCCCAACCGACACTATTATTTTTAAATATATTTTTATTATAGAAGTTGTGAACATACAAAACCATCATGCACATGTATAGAATTCCCATGGTATGGTGTGTTAGTCCCCTTCACTAACACAGTACACCATGGGGGAACATCTGCTATAGATTATAGGATAATAACATCAGACCATTACCACCGAACATGGTCTGTAGTGTACATTTGGCACACATTTTCCATACTCCATTATCAAAACAGCTTGAAGAAAGAAAGAGGACCCCTATTTCACACCTTACACAAAAATTAACTCAAAATGGATCAAAGTCCTAAATATAAAAGAACCATAAAGGTAGTAGAAGAAAATGTAGGAAAATATGTTCAAGACCTGTTCTCCTGACTTTTCCAGTTCTGATGTTCTGTCTTTGAAATCACTAATTCTGACTTTGAGAAATTAAAATCTGCTCTTATATGCCTCTAATGTATTTGGTGGGGGCAATACCAGGGCTGGGGATTGAACTCAGGACCTTGGATGTAGGAAGCAGGCATTCAACCACTGAGCCACATTGGCTCCCCTAAGTTGGTTTTCATTTTGTTGCTTATTGTTTATTTTTTATTGTTTTTAGGAGGCACCAGGAACTGAATCTGGGACCTCCCATGTGGGAAGGGGGTGCTCAACTGTTTGAACCATATCCGCTCCCCTCTAATGTTTCCCCCCACCCCCGAGTTGTCTCCCTCATTTGTTTGCTTGTTGTTTTTGCTTCTTGTCCTTTTGTTTTCTCTTTAGGAGGCACCAGAAACTGAACCCAGAACCTACCATATGGGAGGCAGGTGCTCAACTGCTGGAGCCACATCTACCCGCTGCTCTTTTGTTTTTGCTTTTTGTCTGTTCACTGTTTTTTGCTCATTGTCTGCTCATTGTTTGTTTGCTTTCTTTTGGAGGCACTGGGACCCAAACCTACAACCTCCCAAGTATTAAACTGCTTGAGCCACATCTGCTCCCCTCTAATGTATTTTTAATCTTGTCCATTGCATCTTTCACTTCCATAAGTTCTGTTACTTTTCTTTGCAGGCTTTCAGATTGTTCTTTATGCTCACCCACTGTCTTCTTAATATCCTTTATCTCTTTAGTCATATTTATTTTCAATTCTTTGAATTGATACAGGAGATTTGTGTAGTTATCACTGATTAGTTGTCTTAAATCCTGTATCTCTTCAGAATATCTGGTTTGTTTCATTTTCTGGGCCACCTCTTCCTGGTTCCTAGTATGGCTTGTAATTTTTTTGCTGATATCTAGGTATCTGAACATGTTGGTGAAACTACTCTGATGGCCAATTTCTCTCTCCTGCCTGTTCATTTCTTTTGTTTTTTTCCCACAGCTCTTCTTTGATATTTAGGTCAACTTATTTGGGGTATTTAAAGTTGCCCAAGTAAACTTATCAAAATCAGGCTAGGTGTGAACCAAATGTATACTATGGACATGGTAACAATCAGATGATATTATCAATCTGTAACAAATGTTCCACCACAGTGTGGTGTGTTGATAGAGGGGTGTTGCTTGGGAATTCTGTTAATGGCATGATTGTTTTATAAGTTAACAAATTCTGTCACAAAAATATATTTTAAAAATAATAATAAGGTGTGTTGGGGGAAAAACACACCAAATGTAAGAAAAGGACTATAATTAGTAGTAAAATTTTGACAATATTATTTCATAATTTGTAACAAACATCTCACAACAATGCAAGGTGTTGGTGGAGGGTTGATGTAGGGAACCCCTGTATAATGTTATGTATGTTTGCTTTGTAAGTTCACAACTTTTACTATACACTTAATTGTTTATGTATGTTCATATATAAATGACATAAAGATAATAATGGGGGAGGTTGGGGAAAAATACTTCAGTTAGTAATAATGCTTTGGCAATGCTCTTTAATCATTGACGAGGTTTAACAATGTAAGGTGTTGGTGGTACGGTGAGTTATGAGAATCCTGTATGATGTTACATATGTTTGTTTTATAAGTTAACTATTACTATATACTTATTGTTTATGTATGTTTGTGTGTGGGTGATATACTTTAATAAATTAATAAAAAAAAAATCAGGCTAGGGATTCGCTAATGGGGCACAGATTTTTCTCTCAGAAGTTAGGGTTAAGAAAGACCTACAGGGCAATTTTTTCCATGCAATTTCCACACAGGCCAGCAGATGGTGCTCCTTGGCATACCTTTCCATGGTGGTGGTTCTTTCTATCTCTACTTCCGTGTGTTTTGGTCTGGCCAGCGCCTAGGTTCAAGCTAGCTCTGCTAGCCCAATTCATTGAAGAGAAGCCCTTTGACACCCCTTCCCTTTTCCCTTTTAACAGGTGACAGGGTGGAAGTCATCTGTTCCCCTTTCAGCTGCAGTGAGCCAGAGGGTTTACCCCGGCTTAATATCTTGGGAGTAGGAGAGGGGTGTCTGGTAACTCACGTTTGTTGTTTCAGGTTCTTCATCTCTCTGTCCCTCACCCTCCTGAGAACTGTGTAGCACTGTTCTGGTCTGCTGGCCCTCAGAGCAGATCTCTAAGACAGCTTTTGGCCCTTTCTCCACTGTTTTTATGAGAGAGTTGAACCCTGCCTACCTACTCTGAGGCTATCTTCCTGGAACTCCTGTTATTGTGGTCTTGATTTGCATTTTACTAGTGACTAAAAATGCTGAGCATCTTTTCTTATGTTTATTGGTCATTGTTGTATGTTCTCCAGAGAAATGTCTATTCAAGTCCTTTGCCCATTATTTACTGGGCTGCTTTTTTTTCCTGTTCTTGAATTATAGTTCATTGCCTTTTTTTGTAAATAAAGATTTAATAGAACACAGTCCTGCTTGTCCATTTGCATATTATCAATGGCGACTTTCATATTATAACAGATTTAACTACTTGTAGCTGAGACACAGAGCCTAAAATATGTATACAAACAGTCTGCTAATCCCTAAACTAGCTGACATCCGGTTTCCCACTTGAATGATGAGGACATTACAGCAGCTAGAGAAAACAGGAGAAAGTATATAAAACTCTAATTTTGAATTTTCTATATTACAGAGGCATTGGGATGATCACATGGAATAATGTGGATATTATGAAAGAGCATGCTTAATAGCTATTATGCCTTCCTTCTAGTGTGCTTTTACTGTAGAGGTAGCAAGAGAGGCTTTTTCAGACTCTTGTTCCATTTAGGATTCCAGATGTGATTTAGGTTCTGTTAATCACATGTACCTGTGTAAGCTTTAGAAAGAAGAATGGGAACTCCATGAATCAGAAAGTGAACTGCTTTTGCTTCTTTTTCCTTGGCAAGCTTGGTTGTAGAGTTTTTGGATTTTCTATGGTAGTTCTAATACACAGTCCCTACCTTATTAAATGTTAGAAGGCAGAAGAGAGGGCATCCATTTTGCTTTAGGGATCATGTCAGAGGCAATAAACCTCTGATGCTATCAGCTGCAGTGGAGGATGCCTAAAGCAGAAGGCAGCGTGATATGGAAATAGCAGTACCTAACCAGGGATCTTACTCTGCACAGTACAGAACATTCTGGCAGCTCAACCTATATAGGCTATTTCTTCAACAATTTCAATGATATCCTATAATAAATCCCTATCTACTTAAATTTCCTAAAGCAGATTCTTTTCTCCATAACCAAATTCTAACCAATATTAGCATCATCCCGGCAGGCAGATATACAGATCCGGATTTAGGAAAGAGATCTGGGATACACACTGAGATTCAGAAGTTATCAGTAAATGGGTAAGTACGTGATCACCAAGGAAAATCATTTAGAGTAAAAAGAAAAAGAAAAACGATCTAGAAAACACAGACATTAAGGAAGCAGAAAGAAAATTGTTAAGAATAAGGATGAATCCACAATTTAAGGGAGGGGGGCAGTAAAGACAGATTAGAGAAACTAAGGGAACATCAAGAAGCCAAAAGGGTCACTAATGTCAAAAATTTGAGAGAAGGAAAAAAGGACAAGTGCTTTACAAAATTGGGAAGTGACTGGTGACCTTGGTAATTGTATTTATTGAAGCAGGTTAGAAGCCAGAAGAGTGTGGACTGAGGATTGCATGAGAAGTCAAGAAAGAGAGACAGAAAAAGCAGCATATTCCTTCAAATAGTTTGTGAAGGAAAGATACTAGGAAATAGTTACATAATGAGATATAGGTATGTAAACAGTTAATATTGAAGTAGAGATTTTCTAATCTTTTAAAATGGGAGAAGCTTTAGTATGCATGCATGCTTCAATAAAAGTGCTAGTACAAAGGGAAAGGTTGATGGTAACATGAGAAAGGAAGCAAAAGCGCAAAGTATACAAGCAGAGGATCAAAGGTAGGAGTGTAGAATGTAGGCATGGAACTTAACCTTAAGGAGAAGGGTAGAAGATTTGATGAAGTTGCAGCATTGAGAATGAAGGTGGTGGGAAATTGAAAAAAAAAGTTCATGTCTCATGGCTTTGATTTTCTTTGTAAGGAGACAAGATCACCTTATGAAAATAAAAGAGAAGTGATTATATTGTAGGCTTACAATGAACAAAGTAGATTTAAAACAATTATTTGTGAAATGGAAGAGGAAAATGGACTTATAAAAAGTAATGGAGGGAAGCAGCTGTGGCTCAAGCATTTGAGCTCCTGTTTACCATATGGAGGCCCTATCTGATCCCAGAACCTCCTAGTGAAAAAAAAAAAAGAAAAAAGTAATGGAATCCCAGGTGCATTTCTGAACCACAGATGTTAGTTACACCATTCTTATGGCAGTTTGCTTTTGTTTTTAAACAACACTGAAGCAGAATTGGCATAAAAGTTCAATCCACACATGGCAGTATACCGTGTAGGATTAGTAGAAAGGCAAAGGTAAAAATAACTTGAAGTTATCACCAAGAGCAATGATTTTTACAGTGTGGACCCTGGACCAGCAGCACCAACATCACCTGGGGATGTCAGAAATGCAAATTAGTTCTGGGGATACACCCCAAACCTGCTGAATCAGAAACTCCAGGGGTGATTCTGATGCATGCTAAAGCTGGAGAATTGCTGACCAGGAGAATAATGAAGAGCCAGATCACAGATCAAAATTACATAGAAAAATAAGTCAAGCCAGAGAAAGAGGACATGTGATTGACAGTGAAAAAACTGAGTAGTCAAAGGACTGATGGTCTAAATGCATTCAAAGGATGGGAGTGACATGAAAAAAGTAGTGAGAGGGCAGAAAGGATAGAAATCTAAAGTGAAAGAATGAGACATGGGAGACTTAAGACAAAATGGTGATAATGACAATGTCCATGATTGATAATGGGAGAAAGATGCTAAAGCAGAACAGCAGGAAAGGCCATTAGATTCAAATAAGTCCAGGAGATGTCAAACAACCGTGAGCGAAGGTATGTGAAGAATCATCTCCTTGGAGAATAACACCCAGAATTATGGGGCTTTGAATGAGAGAAAACAGTGCTCTATAAGTCCTGAATGAATAAATGGAAGATACAAAGGTGCTAGTAGATGAAAGCAACTATATGAGGAAGAAGACAATATATATTAAATGAAGTCAATCCCTAGTCTAAAACCCCAAAGAAAGTATAAGCTATATAAATGGATAGACTTGAACCCAGAAGCCACTTCTTAGGAAGACAACTACTCTTTCTTCTATAATTCAGAACAGAAAACAATGATTTATACTTGTCGCAGTGTGGGCTAGCCTGGAGGGCCGCTGCAGGGGCGGTGTGGGCTCAGGCGGAGGGCTGCAACACACGGAGGGGCCTTCTGAGAAGGCGCTCCGGGGCCGGCAAGGTGCGGAGGACACGCGGTAGGAAGAAGACTACCGAGGAGACCAGGATCTGTGCGCAAGTCTGATTTATTCAGGAAGTACAGCAGTTAATATAGGGCGACGATGGGGGAGGGGCAGGGGGCGTGGCCGGGGGGCGGCAGACGGCTGATAGGTTCGTGCAGGGGTGCATCACTGGTTGCGGGCAGAAGACGGGGTAGCCAGGGTTCTCGGCGGCAGCGAGGCGGGGCTGTCATGGCGCGGCGGTGGCCCTCGGGGGAGAGGCGGGGTTAGGCCACCGAGGGGGAAGCGGGTGCAGCTGGGCAGAGGGGCGGGCAGTACGCCCGAACCCCAAGCGGAGGGCCTTAACGCCCGTTCCCGCCACCCGGGTCCGACTCGCACCGGCGCCTGGAGACGAGCCGACCCTTGCTGTCGCCGCGCTCACACACGGTGCCACCCTACATATACTGTTGCCTCTCCTCGTCTTTTGAGGATCTAAAAAAGATATTTTTGCTTATTCAATGTACAGAAGTTCCTTACTTCTTTGAGCAAATTGAAGAGCTTTATCCTCATAGGGAGACTGGAATTCAAACACAATTTGCAAATCAGTCAAAGACTACAGGAGTACTGGTTTAATATTCTATTTCTTGACCTATGTTTTTATTTCACAGATGTGTTCAGATATTTCATTCTACAGGTACATTAGTGATGTTTATTTTTCAGTATGTATGTAATGAATTTTAAAAGTTTATTTAAAAAGTGGCTGATGATCAATTATATATTTTAAAAATTACACTATTAAGAATCAGAAGTCAAATGAAGTACCTTTCTGATCTAAAGACTACTAAAAGAACTAATACCAACATTATTTTTGTCCAATACAAATGTCCAAAATAAAATTCCTGGCTTAGAAGTATCTCAGTGTACAAGATGGCTGCCAATCCAAAGTACCAGAAATGGGTTGACTTTAATAATGGGAATTCTTTTTTTTTTTTTAAATAAAGGTAAAGGGTGAATGTAGTTCCCCACTACTACAAATTATGCAGTTGAGTTTCCCACATCCAGAATGCAATAGTTAAACGTGGCCATGGGAAAACCACCTTTGTGATCATGGTATTTCCCCTGCCGGGTAAGTATAATGGGAATTTTATTAGGGGAAAAGCTTACAGTTCTAAGGTCATGAAATGTCCAAATCAGAACACCATCAGAGATGCTTTCTCACCAAAGCCAGCTACTGTTGATCCTGGGGTCCTGCCACATGGCAAAGATGGCAGCTGATGTCTGTTGAAGGCCCTGTCTTCCCTCCAGAATCTACGGTTTCCCAGAGCTCAGCTGTGGGCTCTGTAGGGCTTGCTTCATTCCAGGCCTCCTCGTTCAGTCTTGCTCTTCTGCTTTCTTTCTGAGTTCAGCTGTGACCTGTCTTTTCAGTCTTGAGTTGCTGCATGGGCCCAAACCCTTGGGGCACTCATACTTAAGCTTTGGCTGCTAGTGATCCTTGAGTCCTTTCTTACATGGCAGGTTAAAAAATAGCAGCTTCCTTTCTCTGTGTGTCTCTTTCTGTGTCTCCATTTATATAAAGCTCCAGTAAGAGGGAGGAGTCACAAACTGAGTCATGGTTCACTGACACAGTTCAATCAAAAGGGTCTCAAATGGGAAGCAGATGTGGCTCAAGTGACTGTGCTCCCACCTACCACATGGGAGACCTGTGGTTCAGTTCCTGGTATATCCTAAAGAAGACAGTAAGCTGATGCAACAGGCAGCCACAGCAAACTAACACAACAAAATGACACAACAATAGACAAAAGAAGAAAAACATAATGAGAGACACAACAAATTAGGGAGCAGTGGTCCCTGGTGCCTCACAAAGAGGATGAGCAGGATGGTGAGTTGGCACAATAGGTAGGTGCCATGAGCTTATGTGACGAGATGATGCAACAAGAGACACAAGAGGAAAAAACATTGGTAGGCAGGTACTACAAGGGAACTGAGGTGGCTTAAGTGATTAGGTGCCTCCGTGCCACATCAGAGGTCCTTGGTTTGGTTCCCGGTGCCTCCTAAAGAAACAAAGAAGACAAACAGACATAGCAAGTGCAAACAATGAAGGGGTGGGGAGAGAGAAATAAATAAATCTTAAAAAAAGTGCCTCACACCCATTGGAATGGATTAGTTCAAGAACATAAATCTTTTTCTTTTTAGGATTCATAAAAGAACTTCAAACAGTCACAAGAAGATACAGAACAAAGCCTGAATATTAACAGTTGTATTATGGTTCCATATAAAAAAGAAAATATATGGTTACAACACAAATGTACAAAAACTGAAGTTTAATACTAATTTGTTAATTGTAATATAACAATACTTTTGGGTTTCTTCAAGTTCAGAAAATTAAGCAGGAAGAAACTTGTTTTTTTTCCCCCGGAATAAAATCTATGGTACCATGATTAAGGGCACTCTGGGGTTACAATATCTAAAGTTTGGGTCCAAACTGTATCATTTACTGGTTGTGTGATCGTAGGCAAATTATTTAAGCTCTCTGTTCCCTGCAAAATGAAAGTAACAATAGTACCAACCTTACTGAGTTATTGAGAGGGTTAAATGAGTAGAAGCATCCTTGAGAAGTAAGCATGCTAAACAAGTAATAACTAGTTAGCTAGTTATCTGCATATACACATTAAGTAAAATATTTTTCACATTATATTCATTATCAATTAGAAATCTAGAGAGAAACTATTTTTAGAAGAATTAAATATATTTCTGGTACAGTTTTTCACTCTATTAACTATATACCCTGGTTTGATTCAAATTTTAGATGTAGTTACTCAGTGGTAAAATGGGGACATAGTATTACTTTTCTGAACTCAAAGTCAATGTTCATCTGTATTATGACATATTTTTCATATGAAAAAAGTTGTATTATTTTTATTACCTGAGTCTCCAAACCCTGCTCTAGCAGGCGCTTAGCTTGATTTTCCACCTCCAGTCGAGCTCTTGCAATAAATAGTAGGTCATTTTCTATTACTTCTATTCCAGAAAGATCTATCCCATGAGAAAGATAATCTATTTAAGGGAAAAAAAACACACATTTACATAATTCAATATTGAATAAATACCAGCGTATCAAAACATCGTGTACAAGGTTTAAAAATACTGCAAATTTTCTGTTGAGTATAGTTCCCTTTTGAAAAACCAGTGTTTTAGAGTAGGCATCAATATCCTAAAATCCTCAGGAGTGAGGAATGAACACACTTACGGGGGGAATGCAACTATAAACTAGACTTATTAGTCTAGCAAAGGAAGATCTTCTAACATTGATATAAAGGCAGTGGTCACCAGAGGTTCTGAGCGGAGGGAGAGGGAAGAACAGGTGTAACGTGGGGCATTTTGGGGATTCTATAATTTTATTCTGAATGACACTGCAGTGACAGATATAGGCCATTACACATTTTACAAAAAACCTATAAAAATGTGCCATACAAAGTGTAAAATATAATTTAAACTATAGTCCATGGTAAGTAGCAATGCTTCAATATGTGTTCATCAATTCTAACAAATGTCCTACACTAATTAAAGATGTTACTGGGAAGAAGTGCAGAAGGTGGAGGGGATAAGGTAAATGGGAATCCCCTTATATTTCCGATGCATCGTTTAAAGAATCTAAAGCTTCTTTAAAAATAAAATAAAATAAAAAGTCACTATTTTCAAAACTACAGTTACCTACACATTTTCTACTTGATAAATAACTACTCTGGTGCTAAATGTTCCAAATAAGCTAGAGTTGGTAAAGCAAGTAAGAAAATTATGGTTATTGGAAGTTCAAAGAAGTGTCAACAGAGTACTTAAAAAGTAGTGTCAAATTTATTTTAATGTGAACAAATACTGTGATAAGCTCAGACATTTTTTACATTGCAAGAGAACAGTTTTAAGTTTTATTCTACAATAGTAAAACTCTTGAAACAAATATTGAACATTTGGAGAATGGTTATTATGGGGGAAAAAAAAAAAACCCTTACCAGACAGCCAGTTTAGATGATCATGTAGATCTAAATTTCCTTATATTAAGGACTTTTATAATATTAGTAAATGTAAAAAAATTACAGAAAGGAATTAGCTCAATTTATAGAATTACATGCACAAGTTTTCAGAGCAAGAAGTGTAAAATGATATCTACCAAGATATTAGATCTACCTACTTAGATCTACCTATTTAGAATTTGGGTAATTTTTAAATTTTAATTTATTTTTATTATCATTTGATTTTTATTTTATTAAAGATTTATTTTTATTTATTTCTCTCCCCTTCCCCCCACCCCCAGTTGTCTGTTCTCTGTGTACATTTTGCTATGTGTTCTTCTTTGTCTGCTTCTGTTGTTGTCAGCAGCACGGGAATCTGTGCCTCTTTTTGTTGCGTCATCTTGTTGTGTCAGCTTTCCGTGTGTGCAGTGCCATTCTTGGGTAGGCTGCACCTTCTTTCGCGCTGGGCGGTTCTCCTTATAGGGCGCACTCCTTGCGTGTGGGGCTCCCCTATGCGGGGGACACCCCTGCGTGGCAGGGCACTCCTTGCATGCATCAGCACTGCACATGGGCCAGCTCCACATGGGTCAAAGAGGCCCAGGGTTTGAACCCCAGATCTCCCAGGTGGTAGACAGACGCCCTATCCACTGGGCCAAGTCTGATTCCCATTTGCTTCTTTTTAATTCTAATTTTAGACATATCTAAGGTAACTAAAATGCTAGAAATGAAGATCAAGATTTGATTAAGGAGCTTAGAAACAGTTCTAAAACTCTTATTTCCTATTTTTAACAGGACAGATAGTTCTAAAAAGTAAAACTGATTTAAGCTGACGATAACTTAGTTTTGCTAATTACTCAACATCAAATGCTTTCCAATATATTCTCTTAATGACAACTAATTTCAATCCTTAAGTTTTATTAAAATATATCTCTGGCACTTAATATTATCATATTTTATTTAAGCTTACGGTTGCTACCTAGGTCAAACTAGATTAAAGCACCCAGTGCAGTGCTAACTACCCATTTATCAGCACTCAAATATCTGTTGACTGAACACTATCTAATTAGTTATAAATAAGGGACAAAATGAAATAATATAAAGTGTAGCTGAATAATGATTTTAATTATACCCCAACCGTGAGCAATTTTTTAAAAATGTGCATATCTAATGGGACTTTTGGCTTAAGATTCTGCTTCACAATTTATTTACTAGGTGATCATGGACTGTGATAAAGCTTCTCTGAGCCTCAGTTTTTCATTGTAAAATGCCAGGAATTATAATTAATGCCCTACATAACTCTTAAGACTATCATAAAATCAAAATAAATTAATATATGCCAAATTATTTCATATAACAGTCTATTATGTAAGTGTAGATTGGCTCTGCAATCCCCAGGAAATAAACAAATATCTGTTTTTTTTATTTTAAATTTTATTTTTCAGAAATTCTGAGAAAATTTTATTTGACCCAAGCTGTAGTAATCAATGATGAAATGCTATGTTCAACCTAAAAACAATGACTAGACAATGTAGAATTAAACAACAGACAAAGAAACAAAAGGAAATTAATATTTTTTTCTTTAATCTGGTTGTTAGCTATTTTTATTTTTTTCTGCTAAGAGAAGAAAACAGAAGAACGAAGAAGAAAAGGCATTGGGAGAAAGAGAGCTGGATGAATTCTAACTCTACTTCTAGCATATATGTATTCAAATGCAAGTCTTAAAATTTTTGAAACAATTCACTTTATTCATAAAATGAGCTGGATTACATTACTTCTAGCAACCCTTCCAGTTATACTTTTTGGGGGAGAAACAATGCCAATAGTTACTCTATTATTATGAATTCTGATCTACAAACTCTGGGATGATTCATTCAACTCAGTTTTTGAGCATCAACCATTTTAAATTCACAAAGTGATAAAAATGGATCAGAAGTAAATCCTGACCTCAAGATACTTAGTAACTAGTAGAAAAGTCTAAGACAGGAAGACAAAGCAGAAAGTTATTAACATTGAAAACAGAGATAAAATGCATTATACCAGGTATTGTGAAGACACAAAGAAAAAGTAAGTACAGTTCATTTCCTAACAGAGCAAACATTCAAGTCAAGGAGAAAGAAATATAAAAGATTAACCCAATTTTAAAAGTAAAAAATGGCCCTCGTCAATTTATCTAACCTGCCACCAACATTTATCCAAAAACATAATGACGTTCACTCATTTTAAGAAATAACCAAAAGATACACTTAGATTTGGAGTACAGAGTTCTATCAGCTGGGAGAAAAGAGCTTTCCTTACTGATTATTTTACAAACCTTCTGTTCTATAAAAGATAAATGAGAAATAAATAAAAAATAAAATCTTAAAAAAGAAGATAAATGTAGCAATAGAAAAAAATTAGTTACACAACATTATGTGTACTAAATTAGTAAATACTACATTACGATATTAAAGTCTCCCCTCACATTTATCTGTCGTGCACAATAACTCAATATTCCAAACCTTTTTATGTCTGACCTTTGTCAAGCACATCTAGGGAATAAAGACAAGAACAAAAAGATGATGATTCTAATAACAATAACTATCATCTGGCCTGTGGTAACCATTCAGCTGGACACAAAATGTATAATTACTATTTTAATGCAGGTATTATTATTATATTTTTAAAAGAAGTACCAGTTAATGAACCTGGGCCCTCATACATGGGAAGCAAGCATTCAACCACTGAGCTACACCTATTCCCCACATCATTATTTTTAATAGCCTAACAAACTTCTTATATTTTTTAATGTAACAAATTTTTTGATGTATCTTTAAAAAAAAAAAAGACAATTTAATAAAAAAAATTTTGTTAATAAACAACCTTGCGAAATATAAGCATACAGATATTAGATGGATATACTGAAGCCCAAAGAATTTAAGTAATCTGAACAAGTTCCCCTGGCTAGTAAGAAGCAAAATAGAATTTAAATCTAGGTTCATTTGACTTCAATCTTTTCACTGGCTTATTGAGGTAATCCCAAAAGTCTCAGGGAGAAGAGAGTTTTACATTCAAAGAACAAACTAGCATTTGTCCTATATCCATCCAACTTGCTCAGTGAAAGAATAAAAATACAAAAATCACATTAGACTTAACTGTTCAGGAATTAAATTTAAACAGGTTAGTACAATGACAAGTAAATAATATTGAGCTTAATAAAAATATTAAAATGTTAAAAATACAAAATGCCAAATTCTGAAATATGCCAGCATTACTCTCATTATAACAATTAAACCTTAATAAATATGGTATGCACACCCAGAATTAATTTTCTAGAAACATTATATTAACACCTGTTGAATCTCTTCATATACCAAAAATATGTATGAGGAAACTGAAGTGATTTCTTTGAATTAAACAAATCTACCCTCTCCTTAGATGGTCAGGTAATAATGAGACTATACTTTTGAAATAAAGTATTGTCTTCATCTCTTTCTTTACTTAAACTTTCATCTGTTTACTTAAACTGAGAAAAACTACAGACATAAAGGCAATAAATAATAAGATAAATTTTTTTTGTCAAATGTTCTCAATTCTTTGAAAATTTAACATACTGTCTTTGCCCATTGTCCTGCTGGTCTCAAATGATTAAATTCCAGAATAAACTTTGTATACTTTGCCCCCAGGTAGTACCTTGGTTCTTGTATTATTTCTTGGGATTGACTATTTCTTTTTATTTACTTTATCCTTCAAACTAAATCAATACTACAGTGGTATGAAATTCTACACTACCACAATAAATGCTGGTCATTTTACTAGGTTCTCAATAATCTAATCAATACTCCATATGGCTGCCCAAGAAATAGATCTCATCATGTTGCTCTCCCATTCATGAATCTATAGCTTCCTGTTGACTAATTTTTTTGGGGGGAGGAGGGAGTACCAGGGCTGGGAATTGAATCCAGGACCTCGTATGTGGGAAGCCAGTGCTCAGTCACTAAGCCACATCAGCAACCCTGAGTTGGTTTTTTTTCACTTGTGTGCCTGTTATCTGCTTTTTCTGTTTTTAGGAGGTTACTGGGATAGAACTCAGGAACTCCCATGTGGGAACCAGGTGCTCAACATCTTGAGCAACATCCTTTCCTCAACATTAAATTCTAACATTTCACTAATTTAGTTTGCAATACAAAACTTCCTCATTCTTAATTCCAGACTCCTCATTGCCTCTTCCTTTTCTAGCCTCCAACTTTGTTCGCTGCCTGGCGCGAAAGAAAGTACAGCCTGCTCAAGAATGGCGCTGCACACACGGAGAGCTGACACAACAAGATGACGAAAAAACAAAAAAAGAAACACAGATTCCCCGTGCTGCTGATAAGGATAGAAGTGGTCACAGAAGAACACATAGTGAATGGACACAAAGAGCAGGCAACTGGGGCGGCAGGGGGAGAAGGGGAGAGAAATAAATTAAAAAAAAAAGGGAAAATACTCAAGAGAAATACTAACTAAACATAGAACTCTACTAAGCCTGGTGATGAATAAACAAGAAATAAAGAGCATGGGAAATAAACTTACAAATACAGTTATAAATAAGGGCTATAAAACAATTAATGAATTGGTAAGGTTACTGAATATGAATGTAAAAGAAGAGAAAAAAGATATGACAAGATAAGGGAGTCAAGAAAGCCTATAGGGAGGAGAAAAACATTAAGAATTAAATGATGGAGTGATAGCTATGCCAAAATCTTCCTTCAAAGACAACTAGAATATAATTATGATGTCAAGCATAGAAATACCTTTGAGTTTTGAATAATATGACTTAATATTTCTTCTCTACTGCAATCTCAAAACTACCGTCTTTTGCTTTCTGCAAATTACCTACAATATGGTGTTCACACTAGTTGCTCAAAATTTGATGTTGAATGAAATTAAACACTAATAAAATTTTAAGCAATGATTTAGTTCATTTCATTTTGTAAAATTAACATAGAAAATTTGATTTTTTTGTTGTACATGTCTGTCAGTTTTAACATATTTCAAGACTCATTTAACCACCATCACAATCTCAAAACAGAACAGTTCCATCACCTCAAAAAATGCCTTTGTGCTGCTTCTTTGTAGTCACAACCTCACCTACCCCTAACCTCTGACAACCACTGAGTCCTTTATCATTTTCCTTTTCCTTTTCCAGAATATCATATAAAAGGAATTACAAAATAAAAAATTGGGAGAGAAGGAAAGCAGATGTGGCTCAGGCTACCATATGGGAGGTTACTGGTTTGGATCCCGGTGCCTCTTAGAGAAGACAGCAAGCTGGCATGATGGGCAGATGAGGCAGGCTGATACAACAAGAGACCTAAGAAGACAAAACATGATGAGAGACACAACAAAGCAGAGGGCAGAGGTTCCCAGTGCCTCCTAAAGAAGATGGTGAGCTAATACAACAGGCAGGCACGACAAGCTGACACATCAAAATGAAGCAAAAAGAGATGTGGGGAGGAAAAACAGAATGAGAGGCACCACAAAACAGGGAGTGGAGGTGGCTCGAGCAATGAGGGACCTCTCTTCCACCTTGGAGGTCCCGGGTTTGGCCCTGGTGCCGCCTAAAGAAGCAAAGAAGACAAACGGACATAGCAAGTGAATAACAAGGGGGTGGGGAGAAATAAATAAATAAATCTTTGTTAAAAATTGGAGGAGCAGTTTCTTTCACTTAGCATAATAAAGTTTGAGATTTATCCATGTTGTGGTATGAATCAATAGTTTATTCCTTTAAAAAAATTTTTATTCATCTTTTTTTAAAGATATATAGATCACACAAAATGTTACATTAAAAAATATAAGAGGTTCCCATATACCCCACTCCCCACCCCTCCCACATCAATAACCTCCTTCATCATTGTGGCACATTCATTGCATTTAGTGAATACATTTTCCAGCACTGCTACGCTGCATGGATTATAGTTTACATTGCAGTTCACACTCTCCCTCAGTCCATTCAGTGGGTTATGGCAGGATATACAATGTCCTGCATCTGGCCTGCAATATCATTCAGGAAAATGCCCCCATATCACACTTCTTCCCTCTCCCTGCCCTCGGCAACTCCCATGGAAACTGTCTCCATATCAATGACAAAATTTCTTTCATTGCTAGAGTCACAATAGTTCTATAGTAGAATACCAGTAGGTCCACTCTAATCCGTATTTTATACCTCCATCCTGTGGACCTTGGGATGGCGATGTCCACTCCACCTCTAAATCGAGAGGGGGCTTAGATCACACATGGCTGATGGATGAGATTCTGCTTGCAGTTGTAGGCACTCTCAGTTCCCTGCTGAGAAGATAGTTGGCCATCTTCACCTCCCTGTTAGCTGACCTGGGTAGGTCAAACAAACTGGAGAGTAGGAGTTGCAACTCTGCTGAGGCTCAAGGCCCAGCTGGCATATGGCCAGCCCAGAAACTCAAGTGTTCTGAGTATACACCAACCCCAACCCCAACTATAGGCTCAGTAAAAGTGACAGAAGAGGCATGTGTGGAAAGTCACATCTGAGTCCAACTCTATCACACTCGGGAGCATAAATTCCAAAGTAGGGCCTACTGACAAGGCTCTGAACTCCAGAGCCATCTGCCATGACCGTAGAACCTATGTGTCTCTGTGTTTCTCAGAAGCACCAGTACCTGAGGTTGTATCTACTTTGGCTGTCTCTGGGATCCTGCTGAGACGTGCTAAGTGTGACCCCTCTGATGACTTCCTGACTCATTTTAAAGTCTCTTAGCCATATAAACTCATTTGTCTTTACCATTTCCCCCTTTTATTCAAGATCTTTTTCTAGTTGCACCACCAGCTGGTGATTGGTTGGAATCCCTTAGCACAAGGGAGGCTCATCCCTGGGAGTCATGGCCCACGTTGGGGGGAAGGTAATGCATTTACACGCTGAGTTTGGCTTAAAGAGTGGCCACATTTGAGCAACATGGAGGCTCTCTGTTTAATGCTACATACTACTACATTATTTGGGTTTACCTCAGTTTATTGGACCATTTAACCAGTGAAGGTCATTTAGGTTGCTTCTAGTTTTAAATTAGGAATAGAGGTATTACAAACATTTATGTATAGGTTTTTATGTAAATTTAAGTTTTATTTCTCATGGGTACCTAAAAATGGGATTGTTAGATCACAAGGTAAATGTATGTTTAACCAGAATTGGACCAGATGCTCTGCAGAATTGTCAGTGCTTTGTATTGGCAGTTTCTCTCTCTCTTTTATTTTTTTATTTTTTTGCATATAAATATCCACAACAGCAAGGTGACTTCCCTTCCCTTATTCCCATAAAAAGGAGATGTTTATTCCTGGATAGGTAAAAGAGTTTCCAGATTAGAGGAAATAATGGGTAAAGGTTAGGCTGCACAGTGGAAAGTCAAAAGAAGTTAAAAATAAAAAGGGGCTCTAGGGAAGCAGAATTGGCCCAATGGATAGGGCCTCCGCGTACCACATGGGAGGTCCACGGTTCAACCCCGGGCCTCCCTGACCCGTGTGGAGCTGGCCCATGCGCAGTGCTGATGTGTGCAAGGAGTGCTGTGCCATGCCGGGGTGTCCCCCGCATAGGGGAGCTCCAAGTGCAAGAGTGCGCCCTATAAGGAGAACCGCCCAGCGTGAAAGAAAGTACAGCCTGCCCAAGAATGGCACCACACACATGGAGAGCTGACACAACAAGATGATGCATCAAAAAGAAATACAGATTCCTGGTGCTGCTGATAAAGGTTAGAAGCAGTCACAGAAGAACACACAGCAATGGACACAGAGAGCAGACAACTGGGGGCAGGGGGAAGGAGAGAGAAATAAATGAAAAATAAATCTTAAAAAAAGGGGGGGGGTTCTATAAGCATGTTATTTAAATTTATAGAAGTAAAATACTAAAACATCCAGGTAAAACTGTTGAAAATAAGTTAAAATATACAAACTAAACACTGGGACACAACTCCAAGCTTTCTTTTCTACCTCAGCTCTTCCCTCTCTCCCCTCCCTGAAGAAATATATGATTAGAAAAACTTTCCCTGGGAATCCACACAGCCCACTGGAAAAGACATGGGGATTTCCCTTCAAAAGCACTTAGCAGGATGACCAGATAGTGAAGACCACTATGGAAAAGCCCCATTCACAGGCTTGTAGTTCCCAATCAATTTTTGGTCTTTCCCCACTCTTAAAACTAGGAATACAATACAAGATTTTCAGGTATCTGAGAAAGCCTCTAAAATGAAACACAGGCAAAACAAAAACTAAAGCAATGTAGAGGGGAGCAGATGTGGCTAGGCTATTACTGGGCACTTGCTTCCCATGTAGAAGGTCCCGGGTTCAGTTCCCGGTGCCTCCTGGAGAAGGTGTGCAAACAATGAGCAGAGACATGAGAGAACCATCTGGGGAAAGGAGGGAATACATTAAAAAAATAATAATAAAGGAAATTAAAAAAATTTTTTAAATGCAATATAAAAGAACAAAGTATGCTGCAAGGAGAAAATGTCAAAAAAACACAATTGTTACAGAAATCAGAGGTGATATTGCATGCCATGAAGGAAGAATAAGTTGTAACACACCCACCCCCCATCAGAGAATAAAAATGTGCCCTTGGAAATAAAATATATGCCAAAAGAAATGAAAACATCATCAGAAGGTCTGAAAGTGGAGAAAAATTCCCAAGAGTAGACCAATTAAAAAACAAAACAAAACAAACAACAACAACAAAAACAGGAAAAAATAGAGTAAAAAGGACATTAGAAAACCAGTCCAAGAGGTTTACTATCAGAGTTTTGGGAGTTAGAGAAAGAGAAATGCAAGAAAATGGATGTATAGAAATCAGCAGTGAAATAAGGAAGGTTACAGAAATCTGAGGAATTTAAATTTACAGAATAAAGAAGTCCATAAAGCACCAATGGATGAAAAAGACACCAAGGGACATCATGGTGGCATTTCAGAACAGAAGATGAGAAAAAAAAAAGTTAATGGATTAAACTCCCCAATCAAATCACAGACGGGTGGAATGGATAAGAAAATATGAGCCATCTATATGCTGTCTGAAAGAGACTCACCTTAGACCCGAGGATACCAACAGACTGAAAAGTGAAAGGTTGGAAAAAGATATTCCATGCATGCAGGAATACAACAACAACAACAACAACAACAAACACACACACACACAAACCTGGGGCAGCTATACTTATATCAGATGAAACAGATATTAAAGCAAAACTGTTATTAGAGACAAGGAAGGACATTACATATTAATAAAACATGCAATTGACCAGAAAGAAATAACAATCATAAATGTATATGTATATGCACCTAACCAGGATACCCCATGATACATGGAGGCAAACACTGACAAAACTGAAGGGAGAAACAGACATCTCTACAATAATAGTTGGAGACTTCAAGACACCATTTCAGCAATGGATAGAACATCTCGGCAGTGGATCAATAAAGGCAGTTAAATAATGAGATAAACAGACTAAAACTAGTAGCAGACATCCCCCCAAACAGCAGGATATACATTCTTTTCAAGTGCACAACATATCTGAACCTATGGATGCAGCAATGCAGGGCAGAGAAGGAAATTTATAGCCCTCAATGCTGCTTACATTAGGAAAAAAAAAAAGCTAAAATCAATGACCTAACAACACAGGTGGAGGAACCAGAAAAAGAACAGCAAACTAATCCCAAAGCAAAGAGAAGGAATGAAATAACAAAGATCAAAGCAGAAATTAATGAAATTGAGAACAACAACAACAACAAACAATAGAGAGAATTACCAAAACCAAAAGTTGGTTCTTCAAGATTAAGAAAATTGACAGACCTTTAGCTAGAGTGACAAAGAAGAGAGAAGATGCAAATAAATGAAATAAAAAATGAAAATTGGAACATTACTACTGACTCCATAGAAATAAAGGCAATCATAAAAGGATACTATGAACAACTGTATGCCAAAAAACTAGAGTACGTAGATGAAATGGAAAATTCCTAGGAATGTACAAACAAACTACACTAACCCTAGAAGGAAAAAGAAGACCTCAATAAACCAGTCAAAAGTAAAGAGATTGAAACAGTCATCATACAACTCCCCAAAATGAAAAGCCTAGGAACAGACTGTTACACAGGTGAGTTCTACCAAGCATTTAAAGAAGATTTAATACCAACCTTACTCAAGCTCTTCCAAAAACACTAGGAACACTACCAAACTCATTCTATGAAGCTAATATCACCCAAAAGTCAGAAAAAGATATTACGAAAATTAAAAATAACAGATCCTTTAATGAATACGGATGCAAAATTCCTCAATAGAACTCTTGCTAATCGAATCCAACAACACATTAAAGAATTATGCATTCTGATCAAGTGGATTTTATACCAGGTATGCGTGGGTAGTTCAACATAAGAAAATCAACCAGCAGAATAAACATTAATAAATAAAAGAAGAAAAGTCACATGATCTTACCGATTGACCCAGAAAAGGCATTTGACAAAATATGACATCCATTCTTGACAAAAATGCTACAGAATATAGGAAGTGAGGTGGTGGACTTAGCCCAGTGGTTAGGGCGTCCGTCTACCACATGGGAGGTCTGCGGTTCAAACCCCGGGCCTCCTTGACCCATTTGGAGCTAGCCCATGCTCGGTGCTGATGGGCGCAAGGAGTGCCATACCACGCAGGGGTGTCCCCGCATAGGGGAGCCCCATGCGCGAGGAGTGTGCCCCGTAAGGAGAGCTGCCCAGGGCGAAAGAAAGTGCAGCCTGCCTAAGAATGGTGCCGCCCACACGGAGAGCTGACACAACAAGATGACACAACAAAAAGAAACACAGATTCCCGTGCTGCTAACAACAGAAGCAGACAAAGAAGACGCAGCAAATAGACACAGAGGCCAGACAACCGGGGTGGGGGGGAGAAGGGGAGAGAAATAAAGAAATAAATCTTAAAAAAAAAAAAAAGAATATAGGAAGTGAAGGAAACTTCCTCAACACGATAAAGGCCCTATATGAAATACCCACAGCTAACATTGTACAAAATAGTGAAAAACTGAATGCTTTCCTGATAACATCAGGGAGAAGACCAGGATGCCCACTGTCAACACTACTATTCAATATAGTGCTGTAATTTAGAGAAATCTGGCAAGAAAGAGAAATAAAAACACCCAAATAAGAAAGGAAGAAGTGAAACTTTCACTATTCACAGACAATATGATCCTGTATCTAGAAAGTTCCTATAAATCTACGACAAAGTTGCTGGAACTAATAATTTCAGTCGAGTGTCAGGATACAAGATCAAAAGGCAAAATCAATGCTGATTCTATGAAACTGTAATAAACAGCCTGAGGAGGAAGCCAGGAAAAATATTCCATTTATAATAGCAACTAAAAGAATAAAATATTTAGGAATAAACTTAATAAAGGATGTAAAGTACTTGTATTCAGAAAACGACAATGCATTGCTAAAAGAAATAAAAAAAAAAACAACCTAAATAATTTAAAGAACATTCCATGTTCATGGATTGGAAGACTAAATATCATTAAGAAATCAATTCTACCCAAATTGATATACAGATTCAATGCAATCCCAATAAAAATTCCACCGACATTTTTTTTTGAACAAATGGAAAACACAATTACCAAATTTATTTGGAAGAATAAGAGGTCCCAAATACCCAAAAATACCTTAAAAATGAAAAGCAAAGTTGGAGGACTCATACTTACGGACTTTAAATCATATTGCCTAGCTACAATGGTAAAAACGTTATGGCACTGCCATAAAGATAAGACACACAGACCAAAAGAACTTGACTGTTGGTTCAGAAACAGACCCTCAGACCTATGGTACAGTGACTTTTGACAAGCTGGTCAAACCCACCCAGCTGGGGCAGAAAAGTTTATTCAACAAGTGGTGCTAGGAGAACTGGATATCCATAGCCAAAAGAAAGAAAGAGGACCTCTAACAAACACTGTATAGAAAAATTAACTTAAAATCTATCCAAGATCTAAATATAAAAGCACGAACCATAAAGCTCCTAGAAGAAAATGTAGGGAAACATTTTCAAGACCTGTTGGGAGGTGGTGGGTTCTTAAATCTTACACCGAAACTATGAGCAACAAAAGAAACATGGATAAATGGAACCTCCTCAAACTTAAAACACTTCTGTGATTCAAAGGACTTCATCAAGAAGGTGAAAAGGCAGCTCACTCAGTCGGGAGAAAATATTTGGAAACCACATATCTGAGAAGGGTTGATTTCCATTATATATAAATAGATCATACAGTTCAACCATAAAAGAGCAAGCAATCCAATTCAAAAATGGGAAAAAGACTTAAATAAGCATTTCTCCAAAGAAGAAATACAAATGGTCAAAAAGTACATGAAAAAATGTTCCATATCACTAGCTACTAGGGACATGCAAATCAAAATGACGAGATATCAACTAACACTGCATAGAATGATAATTATTTAAAAAACAGAAAATATGGGAAGTGGATGTGGCTCAGGTGACTGAGGTCCCACCTACCACATGGGAGGTCCCAGGTTCAGACCCTGCTGTCTCCTGGAGAGGACAAGCAAGACAGCGAGCAGGCAGAGTGAGTTGATACAACAAGATGACTCAACAAGGAGGTGCAAAGAGGAAACACAATGAGAGAGAAGACAGCAAAGCAGGGAGTGATTGGGTGCCTCTCTCCCATGTGGAAGGTTCTGGGTTTGGTTCCCAGTGCCTCCTAAAGAGAAGATGAGCAGACAGAGAGTACACAACGTGTGACAGAGGGCACACATTGAATGGACACAGGCAGTGGGTTATGGGTGGGTGGGGGGATGAAATAAAAAACAATAAGTATTGGAGAGGATGTGGGAAAATAGGAATAATTTTTCACTGTTGGTGGGACTGTAAAATGGCACACTCTCTGTGGAAGATAGTTTGGTGGTTCCTCAGAAAGCTACATATAGAACTGCCACACGATCCAGCAATTCCTCTTCTAGGAAAACATCCACAAAAACTAAAAACTATGACACGAACAGACACAACACTGAACATCAATGTTCATAGCAATGTTATTCACAATTGCAAAAGATGCAAAAAAGCCAAGTATCCATGAATCAATGAATGGATAAACAATATGTGGTATATACATATGATGAAATAGTATGCTTCAATAAGAAGAAAAGAAACTGGAACACACATGATAACATGGATGAATCTTGAAGACGTTATGCTAGTGAAGGAAGCTAGACACAAAAGGACAAATATTGCATGGTCTCATTAATATAAACTAAATTTAAAGAATAAGTGCATGGAGTTAAAATCTAGAGTATAGGTTATTAGGAGATAAGAGGGGTTGAGAAGAACTACTGATGTTTAATGTATGTAGATGTTTTAATTAACTTGATTGTAGAAGTGTGGAAATGAATAGAGTTGATGGTGACACATTATAGTGAGCAGAGCTGACTTATAAATTGGATTGTGGCTGAAAAGGGTAGTGTGGGGAAATAGACGTCAAATTGAAAGAAAGTTACAGAATAATCTAGGAAATGAATAACACAGGGAATCCAGAGATGGATGAGATTTGTAGTTGATGGTACAGATGCAAAAGTGTACTTCAGTGAGCTAGAATGATGGACATCACTATTGGAGGATGGTGGGAATGTGGAGAAGTATGGGAAAAATAAAATTGGTGTGACCTACGGACTGTGGTTAACAGCAATCCTGTAATCTTCTTGCATCAATGCCAAAGATATACTGTGTTTATAATGGAGATGTAGCAGTTTGATACAGTTATGAATCCGAAAAAAGATACTGGATTATTTTTGTAATCTGGTATGTACCTGGGAATGATTAGGTTATGATTAGGGCTTTGTTTGGGTCACGTCATTAGAGCATTGAGTTCCAACCCCCTGGTGGGTGGGGACTCACAGATAAAAGACATGGCAAAGGTCAGAGTGGATGGTTTTTGATGTTGGAGTTTTGATGTTGGTCTTTGATTCTGAAGCCTTAAGCTACAGCCCCGGGAAGGAAGCTCAAAGAGGAAAGGGAAGCAAGCCCCAGGAAGAGAGGAACCTAAGTCCAGAAAGAAGCAAGCCCTGAGAAGAGAGGAAACCCTGAACCCAGAGAGAAGCAAGACCCTGGAAGAGAGGAACCCAAGAAGCCTGAACTCTCACAGCCAACTTGCTCCAAAGATGAAAACAGGCTTTGATGAGGAAAGTAACTTATGCTTTATGGCCTGGCATCTGTAAGCTCCTACCCCAAATAAAGACCCTTTATAAAAACCAACAAATTCCTGTTATTTTGCATCAGCACCTCTTCGGCTGGCAAATACAGGGGGGAATGGAGAAAGTGTGCCAAATATATGCTTTGGACCATAGCTGGTGGTAATAGTCCAATGATATTATCTCATCATCTGTAACAAATATTACACCAGTTATGTGTATTGGTGAAGAGGTGTTATATGGGATTTCTACACATGTGGATGATTGTTTTGAAAGTTTACAACCTCTGTAATAAAAATATATGTTAAAAAGTAGGGTGGATTGGGGATAAATACATCAAATGTAAAATCTGGACTATAGTTAGTAATAATATTTTGACAGTGCTCCAGCATAATTTGTAACAAATGTATCACGACAACGCAAGGTGTTGGTGGAGGGGTGATATATGGGACCCTTGCATGATGTTAAACATTTTTTTTGTAAGTTCACAACTTTTACTATACACTTTTTGTTTAATTATATTCATATATGAATGATATACTTCAGTAAAAACATATTTAAAAAACGCTATCATCAGTTAAACTAGCAGTCAACTACTAAGGTGGGAGAAAAATTTTCAGCAAGCCAGATGCAGAAACGCCAACAAATTACAATCCATATCAAGAAACAGGAGGATATGGCCCAATTAAAGGAACAAGATCAGCCTGTAGATGACATAAAGGAGTTAAGACAACTAATCAAAGATAAACAAACCTCTTTAATAAATTCAGTGAGACTGCTAAAGGATTAAGGATATTAAGAAGACACTGGATGAGCACAAAGAATTTGAAAGCATACACAGAAAAGCAGCAGACCTTATGGGAATGAAAGGTGCAGTAAATGAAATAAAAAATACACTGGAGGCAAACAACAGCAGATTTGAGGAAGTAGAAGAATGGATTGGTGAGCTCAAAGACATTGCCTCCGAAACGGAACAAAAAAAAAAAAAAAAAAAAACAGATGAAGAATGGGAAAAATTGAACAGGGTCTCAGGGAATTAAATGACAGCAAGAGACATGCAAACACGTGTCCCAGAAGGAGAAGAGAAAGGAAAAGGGGCAGAAGGAATATTTGAAAAAAAAAAAGGTGGAAAATTTCCAAACCCTATTGAATGACATAGATATTCGTGTCCAAGAAGCACAATGCACTCCAATCCAAATAAATCCAAATAAACAAACTCTGAGACACATACTAATCAGAACATCAAATACCAAAGACAAAAAGAGAATTGTGAGAGCAGCAAGAGAAAAGCAATGCATAATATATAAGAGATACCCAATAAGATTAAGTGCCAATTTCTCATCAGAAACCATGGAGGCAAGAAGGCAGTGGTATGATACATTTAAGACTCTAGAGGAGAAAAACTACCAGCCAAGAATTTTACAGCCAGCAAAATTATCTTTTTAAAATGAGGGTGAGATCAGAATATTCACAGATAAACAGAAATTGAGATTTTTAAACAAAAAGACCAGCTTTGAAGTAAATACTAAAGGGAGTGTTACAGCCTGAAAAGAAAAGACAGGAAAGAGAGGCCTGGAAGAGAGTGTAGAAATGAAAACTGTTCAGTAACAGTACTAAAAGTGTCAAGAATAAAATGACAGATAAAATGCAAAGATCAAAATGGATGAAATAAGAACAGCCTTTATAGTAATAACATTGAATATTAATGGATTAAACACCTCAATCAAGAGACACAGACTGGCACAATGGATAAGAAAATATAAGCCATCTATACGTTGTCTGCAAGAGACTCACTTATACTCAAGTGAAAGTGAAAGGCTGGAAAAAGATATTCCATGAAAGTAATAACCAAAAAAAAAAAAAAAAAAAAAAAGCTGGGGTAGCTATACTTATCTCAGATGATACTGACTTTAAAAGCAAAACTGTTATTAGAGACAGGAAAGGACATTACATATTAATAAAAGGGATGATTCACCAGGAAGAAATAACAATCATGAATATATATGCACCTAACCAGGATGCCCAAGATACATGAGGCAAACACTGGCAAAAGGGAAGGGAGAAATAGACATCTCTACAATAATAGTTGGAGACTTCAATACACCGCTCTCAGCACTGGAAAGAACATCTGGGCAGAAGATCAATAAAGAAACAGAGAGCTTGTACAATATGATAAATGGACTAAACCTAATAAGCATATATGGAACACTGCACCCCAAAACAGCAGGATATACATTCTTTTCAAGTGCTCATGGATCTTTCTCCAGGATAGACCATATGTTGGGTCATAAAGCAGATCTCAATAAATTCAACAAAAGCAAAATTACATAATGCACTTTCTCTGATTATAATGGAATAAAGTTGGAAATCAACAAGCAGCAAATAAAGAGAAAATTCACATATCTATGGAGACTAAACAACACACTTTTAAATAATCAGTGAGTTGAAGAAATTTCAACAGAAATCAATAAATATCTCGAGACAAATGACAATGAAAATACAACATATCAGAAGTTATGGGATGCTGTAAAGGCAGTGTTGAGAGGAAAATTTATAGCCCTTAATGCTTATGTTAAAGAAGAGCTAAAATCAATAACCTAACTACATAGCCAGAGGAACTAGAAAAAGAAGAGCAAGCTAATCCCAAAGCAAGTAGAAGGAATGAAATAACAAAGATCAGAACAGAAATAAATGAAATTGAGGAAAAAAAAAGAGAAAATTAACAAATCCAAAAGTTGGTTCTTAGAGAAGATTAACAAAAATGACAAACCCTTAGCTAAACTGACTAAGAAAAAAAGAGAGAAGATGCAAATAAATGAAATAAAAAATGAAAAGGGGAATCTTACTACTGACCCCACAGAAATAAGAGATGAGGATACTATGAGCAACTTAATGCTAAAAAAACTAGACGATGTAGATTAAATGGAAAAATTCCTAGGAAACACTGATGCTAGAAGAATTAGAAGACCTCAACAAACCAATCACAAGTAAAGAGATTGAAACAGTCATTAAAGAGCTCCCCAAAATGAAAAGCCTAGGACCAGACAGTTTCACAGGTTAGTTTTACCAAGCAGTCAAAGATTTAGTATCAAAACTTACTTGTTATTCCAAAAAACTGAACAAGAAGGAACACTACCAAATTCATTCTATGAAGCCAATATCACCCTGATACCAAAGCCAGATAAAGACATTACAAAAAAAGAAAATTGCAGACCAATTTCTCTAACTAATACAGATGCAAAAATCCTCAATAAAATACTTGCTAATCGAATCCAACCACACATTAAAAGAATTATCCATCGTGATCAAGTGTGTTTTAGATCAGGCATGCAAGGCTGGTTGAAAACAAGAAAATCCATCAGCACAGTATACCACATTAATAAATCAAAGAAGAAAAATCACATGATCTTATCAGTTGATGCAGAAAAGGCATTTGACAAAATACAGCATCCTTTCCTGATAAAAGTACTACAGAAAATAGGAATTGAAGGGAACTTTCTCAACATAATAAAGGCCATATATGAAAAATCCACAGCTAACACTGTACTCAATGGTGAAAGACTAAAACCTTTCCTGTTGAGATCAGGGACAAGACAAGGATACCCACTGTCACCACTGTTGTTCAATATAGTGCTAGAGGTTCTAGCTAGAGCAATCAGACAAGAAAAAGAAATAAAAGGCATCCAAATTGGAAAGGAAGAATTAAAACTCTCACGATTCGCAGATGATAAGATTGTATATTTAGAAAGTCCCCAAAAAACCTAAATCAAAGCTGCTAGAGCGAATAAATGATTTCAGTAGAGTGTCAGGATACAAGATCAAAACGCAAATATCAGTGGTGTTTCTATACACGAATAATGCACAATCTGAGGAGGAAGTCAGGAAAAAAATTCCATTTACAACAGCAACTTAAAAAATCAAATATTTAGGAATATACTTAACCAAGAATGCAAAGCACTTGTATTCAGAAAATTATAATACAATTGCTAAAAGAAATCAAAAAAGATATAAATAATTGGAAGAACATTCCACACTCATGGACTGGAAGACTAAATATCATTAAGATGTCAATTCTACTCAAATTGATATACAGATTCAATGCAATCCCAATAAAAATTCCACCAGCATTTTAAAAGCAAATGGAAAACACAATTATCAAATTTATCTGTAAGGATAAGAAGACCTGAATAGCCAGAAACATCTTAAAAAAGAAAAGTGAAGTTGGAAGACTCTCACTTTCAGACTTTAAATCATATTACCTAGCTACAGTGGTAAAAACAGCATGGTATTGGCATAAAGATAGACACACAGACCAAGGGAACTGAACTGATGGTTCAGAAACAGACTCTCACATCTATGGCCAGCTGATTTTTGACAACCTTGTCAAGCACTCCCAGTAGGGGCAGAACAGTTTATTCAACAAATGGTGTTGGGAGAAATGGATATCCATAGCCAAAAGAAAGAAAGAAGACCCCTATCTCACACCTTATACAAAAATTAACTCAAAATGGATCAAAGACCTAAATATAAAGGGAAGTACAATAAAGCTCCTAGAACAAAATGCAGGGAAACATCTTCAAGACCTCATGGTAGGTGGTGAATTCTTAAATCTTACACCAAAAACACAAGCAATGAAAGAACGTATGGATAAATGGGACTTCCTCAAACTTAAATACTTCTGTGATTCAAAGGACTTCATCAAGAAGGTAAAAAGGCAGCCCCCTCAATGGGAGAAAATATTTGGAAACCACTTATCTGATAAGGGTTTGACTTCCATTCTATATAAAGAGATCATACAACTGAACAATAAAAGAGCAAGCAATCCAATTTAAAAACGGGCAAAAGATTTAAATAGACATTTCTCCAAAGAGGAAATACAAATGGCCAAAAAGCACATGAAAAAATGTTCCATATCACAAGCTATTAGGGAAATGCAAATTAAAACAACGAGTTATCATCTAACACCGCATAGAATGGCCACTATTGAAAAACAGACAACAGTAAGTGCTGGAGAGGATGTGGAGAAATAGGAACACTCCTTCACTGTTGGTGGCAGTGTAAAATGGTGCAGCCTCTGTGGTAGACAGATGGCGGTTCCTCAGGAAGCTTAATATAGAACTGCCATATGACCCAGCAATTCCTCTACTAGGAATATATCCAGAAGAACTAAAAACTATGACACTCACAGACATTGGCACACCAATGTTCATAGTAGCATTGTTCACAACTGTCAAAAGATGGAAAGAACCCAAGTGTCCGTCCACCAATGAGTGGATAAACAAAATGTGGTATATACATATGATGGAATACTATGCTGCAGTAAGAAGAAATGAAACTGGGACATATGTGATAACATGAATGAGTCTTGAAGACATTATACTAAGTGAAATAAGCCAGACACAAAAGGACAAATATTGCATGGTCTCATTAATATGAACTATAATACAAATAATAAACACACGGAATTAAAACCTGGAGTATAGAGTCCATGGTGTCACCTAGAGAAGATACAGTGGATGCAGGAGAGAGCAGGCAGAAGGCTGCACGTTAGAGCCCATCTTCTTTGGCCTCCCTTGCCCACTTTGAATCTTCCAAATGAATCTGGTGGCTGCGATGTTTGTCTGCCTCCAGAGGTCTAGCTTTCTGGCTAATAAGGCCCTGGACTTCCGTTGGTGAGAGACATTTCGCTGGGATAATTGGTGATTCTGAAAAATTTATTTCTTGATGACTCAAAGTCCACTGAGACTCTGTCCCACATGCCAGGGCAGCTGTCCTCCTTGTGTTGAACCTTGACCTAGGCAGCTTCATTCTGCAGCTCTACCATCTCAACACAAGACCTCTTCATTCACCAGGGAAGAGAAGCCAGGAGAACTCACACCTGCCCTGCATGCTTTGGCCTAGGAGTGAAACATATCACACCTACTTACAGCCTGCAGGCCTAAACTAATCACATGGTTCTGTCCAGCTACAAGAGGGGAGGTACCAGAGATTGAACCCAGGACCTCAAACATGGGAAGCAGGCACTCAACCACTGAGCTACATCTGCTCTCCTGAATTATAGATTTGAAAATGGACAAAGTTTTAGGTTGTATATAAGTCAGAAAAAAAAGACCCCATATAATAGTACAACAAAAAGAGTGAACCCTAATGAAAGCTATGAGCTAAAGTGAATAGTATAATTATAATAATAATATTTCATCAAGCGTAATAAAGGTACCATGCTCATGTAAAATATTAATAACACAGAAAACTCTGTGTGAGAGAAGGAATATACAGGAACTCTGTTCTCTCTGCATGATTTTTCTTTAAACCTACAATTGCTCTAATAAAAAGAGTTAAAAAAGAAAAAAAGAAAAACAAACAAACAAAAACCCCTAGAGTATAATTATTAGGAGAGAAGAGGACGGTTGGGAAGAACTATGGATGCTTAATGTATGTAGAAGTTTTAATTAACTTGATTGTAAAAGTGCAGAGATGGATAGAGTTGATAGTAACACATTATAGTGAGTAGCAACTGGTTGATAAACGGGATTGTGGCTGAAAAAGGTAGTCTGGGGAAGTAAATGTCAAAAGAAAGTTAAAGAATAATATAGGGACTGAATAACACAGTGAACCCTGAGGTGGCTGACAACTGTGGTTGAGGGTACAAATACAGGAGAGTCCTTCTGTGAGCTATAGCAGATGTACATCACTATTGCAGGGTGATGGGAATATGGAGAAGCATGGGAAAACTACAATTGGTGTGACCTATAGACTGTGGTTAACAGCAATACTATAATATTCTTGCATCAATGCCAAAGCTGTACTGTGTTGATAAATGAAGGTGTACAGAAAAAGTGTGCTAAATGTATGCTATGGACCATGACTGGTGGTAATAGTCTGATGATACTGTCTCATAATCTATTAACAAATGTTCCACCAGGGTTTGGAGTTCTATGGGCTATCTACAACAATCTGTATGATTGTTTTGCAAGTTCACAATATCTGTAACAAAAATATGTTTTAAAAAAATAGTAGGGGTTGGGGGAAAAATACACCAAATGTAAGGTAAGTATTATAGTTGGTAGTAATACTTTGATGATGCTCTTGCATAGTTTGTAACACATGTTCCCCAACAATGCAAAGAGTTGGTGGAAGGGTGATGTATGAGACTCCTGTGTGATGTTACGTATGTTTATTTTGTAAGTTCACAATCTTTACTATACACTTATTATTTATGCATGTTCATGTATGAATGATATACGTCAATAAAAAATAAAAAAATTAAAAAAAAACCCTATAGAATATCTTCAAATACCGAAAAGTGGACATTATGTAAAAAATAAATAAATTGATTTAAAATGCTATCATCAGTTAAACTAGCTGCCAAATACTAAGGTGGGAGAGAAATTTTCATAAGTTAAAGGTATCACAAGAGAAGCAGATATGGCTCAAGTGATTGGGCTCCTGTCTACCACACAGGAGGACCAGTTTGATTCACAGGAATCTCCTGGTGAAGGCAAGCTGGCCTGCACAGCAAGCTGGCCCAAAAGGGGAGCTGCCCCATGCGGAGTGCTGCCTTGTGCCAGAGTGCTGGATGACACAGAGTGCTGACCCACATGGAGAACTGGCACAGCAAGATGACAAAACAAAAAGAGACAGAGAGGAGAATCAGTAAGAGATGCAGCTGACCCAGGAGCTAAGGTGGCACAAGAGACTGAGTGCCACTCTTCCACTCCAGAAGGTCCCAGGATCAATTCCCGGTGCCACCTAAAGAAAAGACAAGCAGACACAGAAGAACATACAGCAAATGGACACAGAAGGCAGACAGTAAACACAATATAACGAGGGGTCAGGGGAATAAATAAATAAATCTTTGGGAAGCGGACTTGCCCCAGTGGATAGGGCGTCCGTCTACCATATGGGAGGTCTGCGGTTCAAACCCCGGGCCTCCTTGACCCGTGTGGAGCTGGCCCACGCGCAGTGCTGATGCGCGCAAGGAGTGCCCTGCCACACAGGGGTGCCCCCGTGTAGGGGAGCCCCACGCACAAGGAGTGCGCTCCATAAGGAGAGCCGCCCAGCACGAAAGAAAGTGCAGCCTGCCCAAGAATGGTGCTGCACAAAAGGAGAGCTGACACAACAAGATCACACAACAAAAAGAAACACAGATTCCTGTGCCCCTGACAACAACAGAACCAGACAAAAGAACACACAGAAAATGGACACAGAGAACAGACAACTGGGGCAAGGGGTGGGGGGCAGGGGAAACAAACAAAAAAATAACAACAATAATAAATAAATAAATCTTTCAAAAAAAAAAAAGCCGAGATCTCACAAAATTGATCTCACATACTTTCTTTCTCAGAAAACTATCAGAGTATATGCTCCAGAAAAGAAGGAAGAAGAGAATAAGGAAGAAGACATGGGATACAGGAAAAAATGGGTTCAACTTAAGAGAATGGCCTAGGAATGTGTAAGTTATAGGAAGATCCAAATATGACAGCAATGAGCCAGATTTAGAGACCTAGAGATCAATCTAGGACGTATTTTTTCAAGTTGAAATTAATACAACTAGGGAAACAGATGTGGCACAGGCAATTGGACTCCCATTTACCACATAGGAGGTTCAAGGTTTGATGCTGAGGGCCTCCTGGTGAAGGAAAGCTGGCCCGTGCAGCAAGCAGGCCCATGCGGAATGCCATCCTGCACGGCACGGGAATGCTGCCCCATGTGGGAATTACCCCCCACGCAGAGACACAGAGGAGACACAATAAGAGACATAGCAGAAAAGGGAGCTGAGGTGGCATAAGAGAATGATCGCCTCTCTCCCATTCTGAAAGGTCCCAGGATTGGTTCCCAGAGCCGTTGAATGAGAATACAAGCAAGCAGATACAGAAGAATACACAGTGAATGGACAGAGAGAGCAGACGGGGGCGGGGGGGGGGGGGGGGGGGGGGGGGGGAGGGGGAAGAAGAGGAGAGAAATAAATAAAATAAATTGTTAAAAAAATATATTGGCAATAAATCATTTATTTAGGGAAAACGGGAAGAAAAGAGTGCATTTGTGAAGTAGGGGGTGTGGTGGAGGTCGGGAGAAAAGTGGCAGCTAAATCTTCATGCTGCGTAGCGGGTAGTCAAAGAAGTTAAGAATAAAAAAAGAGCATGTTATTTAGAGATATGGAGGTAAAATACTAAAAGATCCTGGTAAAACTGTTGAAAATGGTTGTCACTGGGAACAGTAAATAGTACAGAGAAAAGGGCAGGCAACTGTTATTTTTAATAACAAACCTTATAGAAATATTTGAATATGTTAAACATGCATAACTTCTATAATTAAAACTTAAAGAATGAATAGAAGTCAGGAAAAATAATTTAAAAATTACAATAAGGTAGCTGGGCACCCTAACAGAAAAAAAATCCTATCCTCTAAATCAATGAACTTGATTCTGGGAATAAATCATAATCCTGAAAAAGAAGAAAAAAGTGAATACACTTGGGCAGAAAATATTTACCAAAGTATATAAAAAACTGAAAGGATTAATTTAATTTACCCAATCAACAATGAAATTTGAGCCTCCTTTTGATGAAAGCTCATGAAAAATTATGTCCCAGAATATTTGTTAATTGTAACAAATGGCTAAATCCAAGGGCTCCAACTAAAATCTACATTACTCCAGTCTTTTAAATTTATTTTAAACACACATTTACAAACACGAGGCATATTTAAAAACCAAAAACAATACAAAATTTTTCCACTAAAGAAACTTTAGAAAACACACCAAGAGAAAATGACATCCAAATTTCTAACAAAGACAGCTATATACACTGTTTTATTTTCTTATTCTAAGCACGAATGCTATTTATTTGTGTATTAGACTGCTTTAAGTCATATATAAGGAGATATCTTGAATCTAGTAGGAAAGCATGACTGATAAAATATTTTAAAGAAGATTTTTAGGTACAATCACAGGGTAATTCCAGTAATATATAATGCAACTGAAAACAAAATGAAATTCCAAAGCAAACTTATTAGAAAGTAATGTGGTATTTGTACAAAAACAGAAATGACTTATAGATAATAGAGAAAATATAACATCAGTTTAAGAGTATAAGATTTTAACATGTCATAAAGTAAACCTAACTAAACAAATAGGAAACTTTATTATTAACAAATGTGTCTCACAGTATATAAAACCAATCATAAAATATTTTAAAACAATATTTATTCAACTATTGTGGAAAATAATTTCTTGACCTTCAATGAAATGAAATGAATTATGAGAGAAATTTCATAATTAGTGTTTACAATTTTTATTTTTTCTAACAAAAACCAATAAAATTAAGGTCAAAAGAAAACGAGACTGGAGAAAATATTTGCAGTAAATGAAACAGATAAGAGTATAAACTTCAAATACATATAAAAATATATAGTTCCCAATGGGTAAATGAGCAAAGGATATACTTTAAAAGTTCATAAGAGGAAATTAATGATAAAGCCAATTCTTTGATGGGGCGAGGGGAAAGAAAAGGGCACTGAAGAACAGACACTCTTAAAGAGTTCTGTATTACAGATAACAAACATAAGGTTACTTTTCTAAACAATCCTTAATTGATAATAAATAAATAAATAAACTAAGCAGAGAATGGCCTCAGGCTTAAGAAAACTTCTTGGGCTGAATCAAAAGCACTTCCCAGGGACTGTTGATCATCCTTGTTCTTCAAAGGTTCATGGAAATTTGGCATAAAAAGGCTTTAGCCTTACTTTTCTTCCATAGCCCATTGGGTATGCAGGGGAGAGGACCTTACTATTAATAAAGGTATTCCTTTTCCTTTTCTAAGTTTTACTCTGTCTGTTTCATCTAGCGCAAAAAACTGCCCCAGTTCAAAAGAAAGACAGCATTCTCTATCTGTTCCTCAAGGCACACTTTTTCCTGACTTTCTAATCATGTTGCTGTTGATATTACATTATAGTCTAAAACCATATATTTGAACAAAACCTTTTTTCCCTCCCAGAAATATATCCTTAGGTGTTTGTTGCTTTATTTAGTATGTACCTTCTAATCAGTGCTTAGAAGAGGAAAATGAAATGTACATTCAAATATTATAACTAGTTCTCCCCAGATAAAACCAATCATTTTCTAATATTGACTGCTTTCTCAAAAAGTTTTGAAGTAGAAAAAATCCTAGCTCATATCAAAATAGTTTTTTAAAAAAGGCCAATGGTTAAGAATTGTACAACAGATCAGTATTTGATAAATATTCTGTTTTCAGCAAAGTTGAATTAAAGGAATCAGAGTTAGCTTCAACCTAAAACACTAAAAGCAAAAAAAACCAAAAAAACAAAAAACCCTCAACAAAACAAACAAAACACACGCACACACAAACAGACCAAATTAATGAAACAATATACATTGGACATTTAGGTAACTGAGAACATTGACCCTTGTGAAAGAGGGATCTATTCGAGTAAAAAGTTTCTTGGCCAGTATCCAGCAGTATCCCTAAAAAGAAGAGACAGATCTAAGGGTACCTTGAAGCCTAGAGAGCTAACATTCACAGAAGAAAGTAGCAAAAAAGAACTCCTGAGAGCTGCAAAAGTTCTCTCTTGAGTATTCAGTTGAGTACTGATCAGCACAGGCATGTGAGCAAACCACCCACAAAGATTAAAGAACAGTGCCCAGTGATTGCATAGGGTTAGAAATAGTTCCTATAGTGAACAACCAGAGTGGAAAATCTCATAATTGATAGAACATCAATGAAAAAACTAAAAAGGTCTTGCCTCAGTAATGGAGAAAAATTAACCTTAGACCATGCATTTTGTCCCTGAGGAGGCAAAAATTGATTTGGGGGAAATAAAAAAAAAAATGCTTAACTACTAAAAGGATTTGTGGCCTCTGTTATTTTTATTATAGACGTTCTTTATCAAGTTGAAGAAGTCCCCCCATTCCTAGTTTGCTGAGAGTTTTGATCATGAATGGGTATAGGATTTTGTCAAATACTTTTTCTGCATCTATTGATATGATCACCTCATTTTCTTCTATAGCTTGTTGATGTGATGGACTACATTAATTGAGTTTCAAATGTTGAATCAGGCTTGCATATCTGAAATAAATCACAACTGGTAATGGTTTATGATTCTTCTCAAAAATTATTTGATATGATTTGCTAATATTTTGATGAAGATATTTTGCATCTGTGGCCATGGAAAATGTTGGTCTATAATTTCCTTCCTAGTAATGTCTTTGCTTTTGGTATTAGGGTAATGCTGGCTTTAAAAAAATGAGTTAAAAATTGTTCATTCTGCTTCTATTTTCTGGATGACTTTTTTTTTTAAAGATTTATTTTTTATTTATTTCTCTCCCCTTCCCTGCCCTCCCCCCGAGTTGTCTGCTGTGTCCATTCGCTTTGTGTTCTTCTGTGTCCGCTTATATTCTTGTCAGTGGCACCAGGAATCTGTGTCTTTTTGTTGCGTCATCTTGCTGCATCAGCTCTCCATGTATGCAGCGCCATTCCTGGGCAGGCTGCACTTTTTTCGCACTGGGCAGCTCTCCTTATGGGGCACACTTCTTGCGCGTGGGGCTCCCCTACACAGGGGACAACTCTGCGTGGCACGGCACTCCTTGAACACATCAGCAATGTGCATGGGCCAGCTCATCACATGGGTCAGAAGGCCCTGGGTTTGAACCCTGGACCTCCCATGTGGTAGGTGGACACTATATCCATTGAGCCAAATCCGCTTGCTTGGATGACATTTTTGAGAACTGGTATCATTTCTAAGTGCTATGTAGAAATTAGCAGTGAAAGCATTTGGGCCTGGTGTTTTGTGCTTTGGAAGGTTATAAACTGTTGTTAAATTTCTTTGATATGGGACTATTAAGGTTTTCTATTTCTCCTTGTAAAGGTTTTGGTAGATCATGTCTTTCAAAGAATTGGTCCATTCCATCTAAGTTATCAAATGGGTGGGCAGAGAATTGTTCATAATATTCCTTTATTATCCTTTTAATGTCCATGGAATCAGTTGTGACTGCTCCTCTTTTCACCTCTTTTATTCACACAAAATTTCCCATTTTAACCAATTTTAAGTGTACACTTCACTGGTATTGATTACTTTCACAATGTTGTGCAACCATTCCTTTTTCATTTCTGTTATCAGTAATTTGTGTCCTCTCTCTTGTTCTTGGTAAGCCTGGCTAGAGATTTGTCCTTTTTCGTGATCTTTTCAAAGAACAGCTTTAAATTTTATATTCTATGAAGTTGCTGTTTTAATCTGATTTCTGCTCTAATTTTTGTTATTTCTTCCCTGTGATTATTTTGGATCTAATTTGCTCATTTGCCTGTTTCCCAAAATGGAAGCTTAGATTTTTTATTTTAGATCTTTTTTTCTTTTCTAATATATGTATTCAGTGTGATAAATTTCTCTTAGGTACTCTTTTGATGCATCTTACAATTTTCCAAAGCTGTATTTTCATTTAGTTCAAAATAATTTTTATTTTCTCTTAAGATGACTTCTTTCACCCATATGTTATTAAGAAGAGTGTTGTTTAATCTCAAACACTTCAGGTATTTCTAGCTAACTTTTTGTTACTGATTTTTAGTTTAATTCCACTACATTGTGAGGAAGGCACACTGTTTTTATTACTATTCTTTTAAATTAAAGGTGTGTTTTCTGGTCCAGGATGTGGTCTAGCTTGCTAAATGTTCCATAAGAGCTTGAGAAGAACATGTATTCTACTGCGGTTGGATGAAATAGTCTATAAACAACAGTTAGATCCAACTGATTGATGGTGCTGTTCAGTTCAACTATATCCTTTATGATTTTTTCCTACTGGATCTGTCAATTACTGACAGAGGGATATTGAAGTCATCAACCAAAATAGTGAATCTGTCTATTTGCCTTTGCACTTCTATCCATTTTTCACTTACATATTTGACACTTATTAAATGGATACACATTCAGGGCTTTTTAAAGTTTGCTAAGGGCTGCCAATGCAAAATACCAAAAGGGTTGACTTTTATAATGGGAATTAGGGTAAAATCTTACAGTTTCAAGGCTATGAAAATGTCTAAATCAAGGCATCATCAAGAGGTGCTGTGTCACCAAAGGCCAGTGGCTGGCGATCCTGGACTCCTACCATGTGGCAAGGCAAATGGCAGCTGGTCTCTGCCTTTTCCTCCAGGCTCATTTCCGCCTGAGCTCAGCTGTGGGTGATCAGGTATATGGTTCATCTTTCGGCGTTTGGGACACTCTCTCTTTCAGTCTCTGGGCTACAGATGATATAGGAGTCCTATCTCACATGGCAGAGCAAAATGGCAGCTCTCTTTCTGGGCACTCTTCCATTAATATAGGACTCCAGTAAAGGATTAAGACATACCCTGGGTCCCAAAATCTAATCAAAGGGCCTTATGCAAAGTGATCTAATCAAAAGGTCTCTAAACTAAATCTAATCAAAAGGTTCCACACTCAATAGATTTACATGTAAGCACAGGAATGGCTAGGCTTAAAAACATTCTTTTCTGAGGATTCACAGAAGACCCAAACCAATACAGAACTTTTATGTCTTACTGGAGAATTGAACATTTTATCATTACATAATGCCCATCTTTTTATATGGTAATTTTCCATGCTTGTAAGTCAGCTTTATCTGAAATTAATATAGCTTTCTTTTGATTCATGCTTGCGTGGTATACCTTTCTCCATCCCTTTATATTTAAATGTATATTTATAAAGTGGGTTTCTTACTTTTTTCATCCACTCTGAAAACTTCTTTTAGAGTATTCACCTTTAAAGTGATTATTGAAATAGGTGGATCCAATGTGTACCATATTTCTACCATATTTCTATTTGTTGTTATTATGTTTTCCACTCTTTTTCTACCTTCAGTGGCTTAAATTAAGCATTTACTATGATTGTATTTTCTCTCCCCTCTAAATATATCAATTATACTTCTTTTTCAAAAATTTTTCATGGTTGTCCTGGAGTTTGCAAAATACATTTACAACTAATCTAATTCTACTTTCAAATAAAACCATAACATTTTACAAGTTGTGTAAGTATCTTCTAACAGAGTATTCCCAATTTCCCTTCTCTTATCCCTTATAACATTGCTGTCATACATTTCACGTATTTATATACATAACCATCCAATATATTATTGCTATTATTGTTTTCTGTTAGATCAGTTATCTTTATTTATTCCTCATCGAATGCTCCTCCCTTCTCTTTGAACAACTTTTTAAATTTTAAATTTTTTATTAGAGAAACTATAGGTTTATAGACAAATCATGAATAAAATACTGAGTTCCCAGATACTACCTGTATTAGTCAGGGTTCTCTAGAGAAATAGAAGCAACAGGAGAAATCTGTAAATAGCATGAGATTTTATATAATGACTGAGTGGGATGCACAAGTCCAGATTCTACAGGCAAGATGCCAACCAGGGGATCTGATAAAAGTCCAGTGAAGGTCCTTGATGAGTTTCTGCGAGATTCTGGTTGTCCAAAGATGAGCTGGAAAATTCTCTCTGAATGCTGAAATCACTTTCTATTTTAAGGCATTCAACTGACTGAATAAAATATCATTCACTGCTGACAGCAATCTCCATGGCTGATTGTAGATATAATCAGTCATCTATGCAGTAAATTCACTGATGACTGAAGTCCATAAATGTTCTTGAATTGCAATTAGCCCAGTGATTGCTTGACCAAACAATTGGGCACAATTACCTGGCTAAGATGACACATTAGCCTAACCATCACACCACCCTATTATTAACACCTTGTGTAGGGTGGTACATTTGTCACAACTGATAAAAAAACATTTTTTAGTAATTATAGTCCATGGTATACTTATGATTCTCTTGTGTTGTACAGTCGTATGTGTTTCAAAATTTTTATTCTAGTAATACAAATAACCTAAAAGTTTCCCACTTAATCACATTCAAATATATATTTCAGTGTTATTAATTACATTCACAACGCTGTGCTACCATCACCACCATCCATTATCAAAATTTTCCATCCTAAATAGAATCTCCCTATCTCTTATCCTAACTCTAGCAACCTACATTCTACTTTTTTACTCTAAATATTTCATATCAGTGGGATCATGCAATAGTTGTCCTTTTGTGTCTTGTTTAAACAACTTCTTGCAAACAGATCTGGCAAGAGATTTCTTCAGTTTTTGTTTGTCTGAGGAAGTCTTTATGTCTCTTTCACTTCTGAAGGATAATTTCACTGGTCACAGAATCCAAGGTTGGTTTTAAAATTTTTTTTTTTTTTTTTTTTTACTTTCAACACTTTAATATTTCACTGCACTCTCTTCTTGATTCCATGGTTTCTGAAAAGAAGGCCAACATAATGCTCATCCTTCTTCCTCTATAGATAAACTGTTTTTAATCTTCTGGCTTCTTTCAAGACTTTCACTTTGTCTTTGACTTTCTGAGTTTAAATATGATATGCCTAGGAGTAGACTTTTTAAAATATTTATTCTGTATGGTGTTTTCTGAGCTTCCTGGATCTGTGCTTTCGTGTCTGTCATTAGTTTTGGAAAATTCTTGGCCATTCTTTCAAATTTATTCTGATCCTTTCTTCCTTTCTTCTCCTTCTAGTATTCCTATAAAGGATATATTATACTTGTAATTCTCCCACATTTCTTAGAATATCTTTTCCATCTTTTATTCTTTTTTCTCTTTGCATTTCAGCTTTGAAACTTTCTACTGAAATATTTCCAAGCTCACTGAGCTTCCAAAGCTGAGCCCATGGAGCCTTAAAAGGAAGAAGGCCCCAGAGATCAGGCAGAGATAACCAGTCACCTTGCTTCAAAACGTGGCAGCTGCCTTTGGTGAGAAAGCATCCTTGAACTGGACTCTTTACAGCCTTGTAACTGTAAGCTTTTACCCCAAATAAATAGCCTTTATAAAAGCCAATAGATTTTTGGTACCTTGAATCAGCACCCCTTTGGCTGACTAATACACATGCCTTATAATTTTTGTTCAGATTCTTCAAAAGATGTTCTCTTTTGAACCTTCACAGCACATTATTACTTCTTTTAGAATACTCACCACTTGAGTTGTTTTTATAGTTGTCTTAGCTTCACTTATTCCCCAATATTCAAATACTATATTGTAAACTCTCAGAGAGCAAGGTCTATGCCTTCCCTCTAACACTGAAATAAAATGTTCACACTGAAAACACTTAACAAAATTGAAGCGAACAGAATAAAATGACTCTTCTAGACAACTGAAAATACAATTTTAAAAAGCATTAGTTACTTACAGTACTTCTTTTTGGTTTTGGACATACATATCCTGAAAATTACTTATAACTGTAACACTAAGTAGAAATAGAGCTAATAAATATTGGTGAAATTAAAAACATTTGATAGGCTTTTATTTGTAAAATTTTGCATTTAAAACCATATATAGAATATTTCCTGAAAATTTAACTGAGAGACAATAGCATAATTCCTCAAGATACAACTAAAGCATTCACACACTGACCTCAAAATACTTAAAATTATTAAGGTTTTCTACACTTATGGAGAGCTTATGCAAAATGAAAGTAAATATCCAGTGCACAGCAACTGCTTTTACAAATGTGTTTACTGTTAATACTATGTTTGACTTAGATGTTGAAAGACAAACTGGAAAAATGTCTTAATAAATCAGAAATTGCCTAGCAAGTAATTATATCTTCACTATTCCACTATCTTGCAAATTGTTCCAGCTCATTTTTCAGTGCAAGTAGAAGCACCTTACAATATTACTTGTAATTTTTCTTTTGTTATATAGGTATATTGTATATATGCTGATGCAATCAGATGGAAAAAAAAAAAAAAACAACAGAGCAAATACAATTACAACTCCTAATACTTAGTTTCAATGCCCCCGGGAACTGTCCCATTCCTCGGCTACCTCCCAACCCCAGCACTTTCCCACAGTATCAACCTAATGCTGGGGGATAGACAAGGTGGGCAGGTTAGGGTAGGGAGTGGGCTCTGCCAAGGCAGTGCTGGTGACCCAGAGGAACTACTCCAGGGTGGAGAGGCAAGGCACAAATTAGGAGTGAGTGGTGGGGGAGAATAGTGACATATATTGGAAAAGGTATTTAAAAATTTAAATGACAGTCATATCATGACAACAGTCATTCATTCAACCATTTATTCACTCATCCATTTAACAGGTATTTACTTATATATTGAGTAATAACCATGATCCACACACCATGCTATAAAACACATCACTGAACAAGAGACGATTCTATCTATGAGAACTATAGGCAACTACGGAGATTGTTCAGTGCAAATTTATAGACACTACAATAGAAATATCGTCCCTTGTACTTGTGACACTACTCAGTAAACTTTGCTAGGAAGCTTCCCTCCAAACCATAAAATAGTTTGGGAGAAGCCATGTTCATATGTGACCAAACTTGATTGGTTCTAGAACTGTCATCTAAACTAAGATAAAGCAGTCATTGTCTTCTACATTCAACAATTCTTTGAATTTCTCAAAATAATACATCAGGATCCTTAATCTTAACACAACACATTCAAAAATGGTATGAGCCAAGACCTTTAAGAAGTTTCTAATTTGTTTAAACTAGCTTAAGTTCTTTTCTAGTACTGACACATAAAATTAATTTGGACAATTTTGAACTAATAACCTCAGTTTTGGAAAGGTTAAATAACTTACTTAAAATGCAGATCTGGGACTACATATGCCTAATGATACAATCTGGAACTGACAGTTTCTCATCTTAGGCATGCAAATAATGTGGTAGGCAGTTTCCAACAAGGATCCCAATGATTCCTGCTCCTGGTAATCATACTCTTCTGTAGTCTAATCCCATATTGTACCAGAGTTGTCTGTCTGTATGACCAACAGAATAAGACATACATGATATATGTCACAGCTGAGATTTGGTTATAAAAGCATGGTTTCCATCTTGTGCATGCATGCGCACACACTCTCTGCCTCTCCCCCCTTTCTTTCACTCATCATTCACTACATGGGATAGTAGGCACTACTATGTTGTGATAATTTCTATCAACAGGTCCTCATCATGAGGACTTGAAGCCGCCAAAGACCACTGAGTGAGCTTCAAAGTAATCCTTCAGCACCAGTCAATCTAGATGATTGCAGCCCTGGCTGACAGCTTGACTGCAACTGCATGAGAGAGACTGAGTCAGAACCACACAGCTAAGCTGCTTTTGGATTCCTCTCCCACTGTATTAGTTTGCTATTGCTGCTCTAACAAATTACCACAAACTTAGCTTTAAACAACACAATTAATTGTTTCACAATTCTGTAGGGCAGAAGTCTAGTGTGGGCTCAGTGATTCTGAAATCAAGGTGTTAGCCAGACTGTGTTGCTTACTGGAGGTTCTGAGAAAGAATGAGCTTCTAGATTCATTTAGCTTATTGACAAAACTAAATTCTATTCACTTGAAGTCCCTGTTTGCTTCCTGGCCGTCAGCTGTCACTCAGCTTCTAGAAGCCGATACTTACCTTGGCTTGCAGCCCCCTACTTCCATCTCACACTTTGAATCTCTCTGATCCTGCCCTGTTGCCTCCTCTTTTGACTTCAGCTAAGGACGGTTCTCCACTTTCATGGATTCATATAAGACTGGACCTACCCTGATAATCCAAGATAATATCCCCATCTCAAATCCCTAACTATAATGACATTTGCAAAATCCTTTTGCCATGTAATATAACATATTCAGAAGTTTTGGACATTAGCATATGGACATCTTTAGGGAGCTATTTTAATTCTGCCCACCGCACACTCAGAAATAGTGTGACAATATTAAACTTTTAACTTTTAGGAGTAATTTGTTGTGCAACAATAGATAGCCAATACATATATCAAGAGGAAAAGTGCCTTGAAATAATCAATCAGTATATATAGTTATATATAAGGTATTCAACATTTCACGTATTTACACATACACATGCACACCCACCACGCATTATGCTAAGCATTTTTTCACATATTATCTCATTAAATTCTGTCAATAACCATATTATTATCTACATGATGGAACTCCTAGTAACTGGTACTGTTTAGCTTATATCCCAGTTGTTTCAAATCTAACCTCCATTTACAACACATTTTCTCTTACTCTTTTATAGCTAAAAGTTGCAAATTGTTGCATTTCAAGATCAGATTAGTCTAATTATAAAGTCTTTGATAAGAGTTCCATAAATTTATTTTATTCTTACTGACACTTTGTTCCCCTAAAATGATCTATGACTGAACTTGATTTCTGAAATTACTTCTTCATCAAAGGGTCATACAGAAAATGTAATTCCACCAACTGTTCACCTTCATCTCAGCACTTGTATGATTATATTTCTGACACTGTCTTAACAAGGTTACTAACTACTTTTTTATGACTGAATCCTAAAATCACTTTTCGATTCTTATTTTAAATCTCAAACAACATATTGTTAAAATACTATCTTTTTCTTAGCTTCCACCATATCAACTCTCCCTGCATTCTTGATTCTTGGCAATTGCCTCTCAGTCACCTCTGTAGCCTTTTTTTTTTTTTAAGATTTATTTATTTATTTATATTTCTCTCCCCTCCCCGCCCCCAGTTGTTTGCTCTCTGTGTCCATTCACTGCTTGTTCCTCTGTGACCACCCCTATTCTTTTTGTTTTGTTTTTAAGATTTATTTATTTCTCTCCCCTCCCCCCACCCCTGTTGTTTGTTCTCTGTCTATTTGCTGTGTCGTGTTCTTTGTCCGCTTCCATTGTTGTCAGCTGCATGGGAATCTGTGTTTCTTTTTGTTGCGTCATCTTGTTATGTCAGCTCTTTGTGTGGGCGGCGCCATTCTTAGGCAGGCTGCACTTTCTTTCGCACTGGGTGGCTCTCCTTATGGGGTGCACTCCTTGTGGGGCTCCTCTACGCGGGGGACACCCCTGTGTGGCACAGCACTCCTTGCGTGCGTCAGCACTGCACGTGGGCCAGCTCCACATGGGTCAAGGAGGCCGGGGGTTTGAACCGTGGACCTCCCATGTGGTAGGCGGAAGCCCTATTCATTGAGCCAAATTCGCTTCCCTGTAGTCTTCCTCATTCCTTATAAATTTCAGTTTCTCAGGAATCAGTCCTATTTCCACTCCATATTCCTTCAGATTCAATTACCATGTATAAGTGACAACTCCAAATCTGCATCTTCAGCTTCATTCTTTCTCCTAGATTCCAAATCCACAGATACAATTCTCTATTAGTTATCTACTCTTAGATGTCCAACAAGGACCTCAAATTCAACATAAACCAAAGCATACTTACAATCATCCCTCACAAAACTGTCCTCCTAATACTTTAACTTGGTGAACAGCCCTCCTATCCACTTAGTTTGCCATGTCAGCATGGTGAGGTTCTGGTGTAGAGTTGTTAGTTTGGTCAAGCAAGCACTAGCCTGAATTCATCAAAAATCTTCATCAAAGTCCCCAGTTTGTGGTCTGCCCTATGGAATTTGGACTTGTTCATCCCCACAGTTGCATGAGAATTCTTATAAAAATCTGTAAATATTTACATTATACACACACATCTCCTGTCAGTTCTGTTTCCCAAGAGAACCCTAATATACAATCACTTTAAAAATCTCCTCAATCCTACAACTTATGTCTCATCCTCAGTTCTATGCCCATGGTTCTTACCACAATCCCTAAAATATTACAACAATCTCCTTGAACTTCCTGTTTCTAATTTTGCTCCCACCCTTCTAATCTATTTGATATTGATCACAAGAATAAGCTTTCCAAAAAAATAGTTAAGTCTGATTACCTTCCCAGTTACTTAAAGACCTTTAATGATTCCATCATTCATCTATAAAAGACTGAATTCTCTAACACAGCTTACATGGATGGCCATTTTCTCTATGACCCCATCTCTTAACACTTTCCTGTATTTCTTAACTTCCCCACCCTTAATTTCTTCTAAGAAAGGCTATATACCTTTTATCTGATATACTTTTACCAATCTAGACTAACAACAATTTCCTTGATCTGGCTAATTCTTGAAAGACATTCATATCTTAGTTTTACCTACTTCCTGCGGAAAGCTTTTCCTGATCAACTCCTTCCAAATTAGGGTCTCTTTCATATGATCTCATGGTATCTTATACTGAGCTCCTAGCAACTGCACTTACTCCCTGTCCTGTCATCACGTTATTTGTCTCTTACTACCAACTCATTATTTGTCATTGCTTCTCAAGCACCATACACAATAACTGACACAGAGAATGTACTGAATAATAAATATTTATTCAATGTAACCAAGTGATCAGATGTCTCAAGATTTTATGGTGATTTTGATATTACTTTAAAAATGTCTTGAACAATAGTTATGTCTCCACAACATAAAAATGAGTAAGAATAATAGCTGAAAGGACAAATCACTCATATTAATATATTCGAAAGTAATAAATGACCAAAAGATGGAAACCCAGGTATCCATTAAGTGATGAACAGATAAACAAATTGCAATGTATACACATGACAGAATATTATGCAGCTGTAAGAAGAAATGAAGTCATGAAGCATATGACAACATGGATAAACCTGGAGGACATTATGTTGACTGAAGCAAGCCAGACACAAAAGGACAAATACTATATGACTGTATTAGGAACTAAATATAATACAGAAAGCCACAGTTAATCTGTGCAAAACTGGTAAAGAGGTTCTGTGAAAATGAATAGAAATGGTAAAAGCATATCATACAGTGTTTGCAACTAGCAGAGCTATTACATAGGTATGACAGTGGTTGAAAGAGAAAGTCTAAGGCCGTGTATATTACAAGAAGGAAGTTAAAAAATGTAACAGGGACTGTATAATATAACTTTGTGTGAGATATGAATGACTAGAGAGTTAGAAACAGAATAGCAGCTATGTATGCCAGAGTAAGCATAGAAAGATTGAAGGGTGATAAAGTTTTTTGTTTTAAATTATTATTGGCATAATGAAAATGCTCTAATAATGATTGAACTGATGAATGCACAACTATGTGATTATATCAAATATCACTGATTGTACACTTTGGATGGATTTATGCTCTAATATGTATCAAGAGAATTGATCTGTTAAAAAAAAAAAAGTAACAGAGGGCCAATGTGGCTCAGTGGGAGCACCAGCTTCCCACATACAAAGTCCTGAGTTCAACCCCCAGCCCAGGTACCTTGAAGAAAAAAAAAAAAAATTAATAGGAACTTCAAGAATTCTCCAGTTACTATTGTTCATTATTTTAAGATTTATTTATTTCTCCCCCCTCCCTCCCTCGTCTGTTCTTTGTGAACATTCACTATGTGTTCTTCTGTGTCTGCTTGTATTCTCATTAGGCGGCTCTGGGGACTAATCCTGGGACCTTCTGGAGTGGGAGAAGAGAACATTTTCTTGGGCCACCTCAGCTCCCTGGTTTCCTAAGTCTCTTGTTGTCTCTCCTTTGTGTCTCTCTCTTTTTTTTTAAGATTTATTTATTTCCCCCCTTTCCCCTCCTTCTATCCTGCTGTTTTTTGCTGTCTGTGTTGTCTTCTCTTCTCATTTTCTCTCCTCTAGGATTCACCGGGATTTGATCCTAGAAACCTCTGATGGGGAGAAAGGTTCCCTGTCAATTGCGCCACCTCATTCTGGGTCTCTGCTGTGCTTCACCTTCACTCTCCCCTTGTCTCTCTTTTGATGCGTCATCATCTTGCTGTGACTCACTTGTGCAGGGCACTGGCTCACCACTCAGGGCACTCGCGTGGACACTTGTGAGGGCACTGGCTTGCCACGTGGGTACATTTTCTCTTCTTCTTTTCACCAGGAGGCCCCAAGAGTCGAACCCAGGTCCTCCCATATGGTAGGTGGGAGATCTGTCACTTGAGCCACATCCACTTCCCATCTCTGTGTCTCTTTTTGTTGCGTCATCTTGCTGTGCCAGCTCTCTGCATTGGCCGGCACTCCTGTGTGGCGTGGCACTCCTGTGCAGGGGTACACTCTGCATGGGCCAGCTTGCCTTGTGTATGTAACCCTGGACCTCCTATATGGTAGACAGGAGCCTAATTGCTTGAGTCACATCTGCTTCCCTCTCTGGTTTTTTTTTCCCTTAGGAAGTACCAGAGATTGAACCCAGGACCTTGTACATGGGAAGCAGGCACTGAATCAACTGATCTACCCCTGCTCCCCTCTCCAGTTTGTAATACTATTCTTAGAGAGTAACTGCATATAGAATGAAAAATGAATCTCTGAAATGTAGAGAGCCAACCAGAATGAGTTTGGGAAAGTGGGAAAGGTTAGGCTCATATATCAGAAAAATGACTCTCTTCATGTGTTTCATACTCTTGCCTCAGCAAACTGACAAGTAACTATAAAGCAAGGATTTTCCAAGACAAGTGAAAAACACTCAAAACTTTTAAATCAACTAATATTTTCACTAAACAAATTCTTAGATAACATAAGTCATTGTTGATAAGTGTACTGTTCTCCATTCAAAAAAGCTAGAGAAAATGACCTTTTATTTTTTAAAAAGTATTCGTTTTTCTTTATTTATTCCCCCCCCCCCCCCCATGGTTTCTCTCATCTGTTTACTTATTGTTTGGTCACCTTCTCCAGAAGGCACCAAGACCCAAACCCAGGACATCCCACATGAGAGGCAAGTGCCAGACAGCCTGTGCCACATTCACTCCCTGAGGGATGCAGGGTCTGCTGGTTTATGGCATCTTCTCGTTGTGGCGGGAGGTGGCATCTGCACAACGTTTTTTGTTTTTGTTTTTGTTTTAATTCACCATGCTGCCATTTACTGTTTGAAATCTCTGGGTGAGACACTCTGCTTGGTTTTTTGTTTTTGTTTTTAATTAATTTACTGAAGTATAGCACTCATACATAAATGGTATATACTTAAGTGTAGAATAATAGTTGCGAACTTACAAAACAAACATATATAACATCATACAGGGCTCTTATAACTCACCCTACCACCAATAACGTGCATTGTTGTTAAACCTTTTGAACTAATGATTAAAGAGCATTGTCAAAATATTACTACTAAGCAAAGTATTTCCCCCCAACCAGCCCTATTATTATTTTCATATCATTTATATATAAACATACATAAACAATTAAGTGTATAGCAAAAGATGTGAACTTACAAAGCAAACATGCAGAACATCATACAGGGGTCCCATACATCATCCCTACACTAACACTTTGCATTGTCTTGAGACATTCCTTACAAATTATGACAGAATATTGTCAAAATCTTACTACTAATCATAGTTCTTAACTTACATTTCATGTGTTTTTCCCCCAACCCATGCTATTGTTATTTTTTAAATATATTTGTTATGACAGAAGTTGTAAACTTATAAAACAATCATGCACATGTGCAGAATTCCCAAACAACACACCTCCATCAACACACCACACTGTGGTGGAACATTTGCTACAGATAAGATAATATCATCTGATTGTTAACCATGTCCATAGTGTACACTGGCTCACATCTTCCATACTGCCTCATTATCACTACAGTACATCTTTCACATAGATGCAAGAATATTATATTATTACTACTAACCACAGTCCATAGTTCACTCCAGGTGTATTTTTCCCATGCTTCTCCACATTCCCAACACCCTGCAGTAGTGATGTACATTTCCTCTAGCTCACAAAGAATACTCTTGCATCTGTACCATCAAACACGATTCTCATCCACCTCTTGGTTTACTGTGCTATTCAGTTCCTAGATTATGCTCTAGCATTCTGTCAGTTGGCATTTACATACCTAGACTGACATTTTCAGCAACATTCCCATTTATAAACTAGCTGTAACTCACTGTGTGTTACCATCCAATCTATACATTTCCACACTTTAACAGTAAAGCTAACGAAAACTTCTACATACATTAAACATCAGTAGTCCACTCAGTCCTCCTCTTATCTCCTTTAAGAATCCACCACCTACCACCAGGTCTTGAAGATATTTTTCTTTAATTTCTTCTAGAAGTTTTATGGTTCTTGCTTTTATTTTTAGCTTTTTGATACATTTTGGGTTAATTTTTGGATAAGATGTGAGATGGGGGTCCTCTTTCCTTCTTTTGACTATGGATATCCAATTCTTTCTGTACCATTTGTTTAATGGATTGTTTCGCCTGAGCTGTGTGTTTGACAGGTTACTTGAAAATCACTTGACCATATATGTGAGGGTTTGTTTCTGAACCATAAATTTGGTTCCATTGGTTGATTGTGTCTGACTTTAGGCCAGTACCATGCTGTTTTTACGACTTTAGCTAGGTAATATGATTTAAAGTCTGAAGATGAGGGTTTGTTTTTCCTTTTCAATAGTGTTTCTGGCTAATCGGGACCCCTTACCCTTCCAAATAAATTTCATGATCATGTTTTCAATTTTTTCTTTAATGCTGGTGGGATTTTTATCGGGATTGCATTGAATCTGTATATCAGTTTGAGTGGATTTAACATCTTAATGATATTTAGTCTTCCAGTTCATCCATGAGCATGGACTGTACTAGTTCTTTAGGCCTTTTCTGATTTGTTTTAACATTGAGTTGCAGTTTTCTGAAGACAAGTGCTTTACATGTTGCTTGAGTTTATTCCTGACTATTTGAGTTTTATCTGTCATATTTTATTTTCACCACTCTGTTGACACTTTGTTACTTTTATTGATATACTCGTCATTTCTAAACTCTCTTTCGGGCACCTCCCTCCTGGTTTTTTCTTTTCAGACTCTAGCACACTCTTTAGTATTTCCTGAAAATCTGGTCTCTTGCTTAGAAATTCTCTGTTTCTGTTTATTCGTGAACACTCTAATCTGCCCTCATTTTTGAAAGAATCTTGCTGGATATAAGATTCTTGGCTGGAAATTTTTCTCTTTTAGTATCTTAAAGCCTCTATCTTCTTGCCTCCATGGTTTCTGGTGAGAAATCAGCACTTAATCTTATTGGGTGTCTCTTATATGTTATGCTTTGCTTTTTGCTTGCTTTCTTTGTCTTTGGCATTTGACATTCTGATGAGTATGTGTCTTGGAGTTGGTTTATTTGGACTTTTTTAGATGGGAGTATGTTGTGTTTCTTGGACAGGATATCTACGTCCTTCAATAGGGTTGGGAAATTTTCTAACATTATCTCTTCAAATATTCCTTCTGCCACTTTTTCCTTCTCTTCTTCTTCTGAGACACCCATGACAAGTATGTTTACATGCTGTTTGCTGTAATTTACTTCCCTGAGACCTTGTTTAATTTTTTCCATTCTTTTCTCCATCTGTTCTTTTGTATGTTCACTTTCAGAGGCCATTTCTTCAAGCTCACCAAACCTTTCTTCTGCCTTCTCAAATCTGCTATTATAGGATTCAAACTTTTAAAAATTTCATTTATTATACGTTTCATTACTATAAGATCATCTATTTTTCTATGTATGCTTTCAAATTCTTCTTTGTGCTAATCCAATGTTTTTTTAATATCTTTAATCTCTTTAGCCCTCTCATTGAATTTATTAAGGAGATTTGTTTGAACATCTATGATTAGTTGTCTCAACTCCTTTATGTCATTTGGAGGCTTATCTTGTTCCTTTAACTGGGACATAGCTTCCTGTTTCTTGCTGTGGATTGTAAATTTTTGTTGGTGTCTTGGCATCTGGCTTACTAGAGTATTTATTCTTAGTGCAGTTTTTCTCTTTAGTTTAGGGCTTCCTATCCTTTCTCCCTTGCTGGTTGTGCAGTAGGAGCCAAGCATGTAGTTGGTGCTGTAAGTTGTGGAGGCTCAAGCTGTCCTCATTGTCTCAGGGACCAATGAAGTTTCTTCCAACTTTCTCCTTTGCCAGGGGTAGGGACAGAGTCATAGCTGTGTGGAATAATCCAAGTGCAGGCCTAGACTGTAGTTGCCCAGAGAGACTGATGAAGTTTCACACTCCTTTCTCCCCTTCCTGCAGCAAAGGTGGAGCTGTAGGTCTGGGCAGCAATCTATGCAGTTTGGGTCCAAGATGACTGCAGTTGCCCGGGTAGACTTCTGATTTTCAGTCTCTTCCAGTCACAGTTACCTGCAATTAACTGGATAAGCTGGTGTAGAGCCCACCAGCCTCCTGCCTGCCAGAGGTGGGACTGGTGCCCAGGCTAGGGCTGCAGGCTTATCTGGGTTAGAGAAACTGGTTCCTCTTGTCACTGATTTTCAGTCAGTCTGGCTTCCCCTCCAGCTGGGAGCAGAGTCAAAATGGTGGCCACGGGCCTCTTTCTGACTTGGGCTGAGTCTCACCCCAGCTGTTCTCGGGGTTATATCTTAGCCAGCCAAGTCTATCAATCAGCAGCTGAAATCGACAGCCAACCATGTTCTCCCCTGTTTTGGGAAATGGAGCTTCCAATTCCAGCTACAGAATAGCTCCTGGGGTGGCTCGTGCCACCAGAGTAGGATAATCACCAGCCTCTGGTTCTTGGCCAGTAATTTCCTGGAGAGGTGGCCCAGGTCCCTGCAGCTTTCTCCCTGCTGGAGGTGGTACTGGGGCCCAGACTGGAGCTGCAATATGATCTGGATAGAAAGAAGCTGGTCCCCACCAGCACTGTGATTCCAGGCCGCCTGGCTTCTCCTCTGCCAGGGCGGAGTTAAGGTGGCAGCTCCCTGCCTCTTTCTGACTTGGACAGGCTCAAACTTTAGCTGCTCTCAGGATTGTACTTTAGCCCACTGAATTTACTCATCAGTAGCTTAAATTCATGCCCAACTGTCTCTTCCTCCCCGTTTTTGGGAAGTGGAGCTTTCAATTCCAGCTGTGGAACAGCTCCCGAGGCGGCCTGTGCCTCCAGTGGAGGATGGGCACTGGCCTCCGGGGCGTGGAGCGCTCTATTGATGAGTCTTCTCTGCAGATGTGCAGACGCCTCCTTCCATTCCTTCAGGGATGTTGCAGGATGCTCTTTTGGACTCCTGGAGCCCCCAAACAGGTGCTTTAGCTAGCTCCAAAGAGCTCTGGGTGTTTACTAACTGCCTTGTAGCAGGAGCTGACTCTAGGAGCTCCTTACTCCACCGCCATCTTGATGGTTCTCCATCCCTGCTTGTCCTTTTTTAAGAAGCACTGGGATCCAAACCCAAGACCTCCTATGTGGTAGGTGGGTGCCCAACTGGTCAAGCCACATGTGTTTCCCAACCTTTTATTTAAGATTTTATTTATTGCCCCCCACCTTGTTGTTTGTTTGCTGTCTGCTCTCTGTGTCCATTCACTATGTGCTCTCTGTGTCTGCTCGTCTTCTTTTAAGGAGACACCAGAAACTGAACCTAGGACCTTCCACGTGGCAGAAAGGCACTTAATTGCTTATCTTTCCTCTAATTGTCTTTCCTCTTTATGTCTCTGTCTTTCCTTTTTATGTCTCCTTGTTGCATAATCTTGTTGTGTCAGCTCATCGAACTTGCCTGTTGTGTCAGCTCGCTGTCTTGCTAGTCTTCTCCAGGAGGCACCAGGAACCAAACCTGGGACCTCCCTTGTGGTAGGTGAGAGCTAAATCACTTGAGCCACATCTGCTTCCCTTCTTGACCTTTTTTAACGTTCTCTGAGATTTCTTTACATTTTAAAAAAGAGAGCACAGTAACATAAATTTTGATTCTACTCGTGGGAACAATTTATTTGTGATTCAATAAATTCAAATATTTGATATAGCTATTAAGATACCAATAAATTTTATTTTTTCTAGGTAAATACTCTCACATACAAGTGTAATGTGAAACATGCATTTAAAATATGAAAATATTGTATATGGTATTAGGAATTCTTTTAAGTCATTCAGACCATCTCTCTTCCATTTTGAATAAATATGAGTTATACTTACATATCTAAAATACATAATTCAAAACTAATTTTGGTAATTTACTCCAACAGATAAAACACTCATTTATAATGCTACTATGTCAGTGAAAAAAAAAGAGAAGGAAAGGAAAATTCAAGAGTTAAATACCATTATAAAGCTAATAAAATAAAGAATGATTGTGGGAAGATAGTGGAGTAGGGAGCTCTAAGACTCACTCCATCCATAAAACAACTATTAAACAGACAGAAACTGTATGAAAGATCTTTGAAATTCCAAAGGCCAGAAGAATACTGCAGAGCATCCAGGGAAGAGGCTGATAAATTACAGTAGAGACCAGTAAATTACTCTCTCTACAAAGCAGCTAACAGAGCCCACTCCACCAATCTCATGGTAGGTGCCATGGAATACAGTCACTGGATAGCTGCTGGTGACAAAAAAGGACTTAAAAATCGTCTTCCCCAAGAAGGGTGGGCACAGATAATTGCTGACCACAGCTTTTGATTAGGGAATTCAGATCACTGGGGCCCAGCTCTGAGGGTATCCACTGTTTAAACCCACCCTGGAAAAAGGTGGTGACAGCTACTGTTCCAATCTTTCCAGGACTGGAACAGTAGCAGTGGAGATTTAAAAATACTGTACTCTCTTAGGGCTGCAGTGGACAGTTAGTTGCATTTGCTGGGCAATCCAGGAAAGCTCAGGTATAGGGAATCATCAGACAAAGCTTTGGCACCCTTCCTAATGCCCTCCCCAGAGTACTTTGGAACAAGCCTGAGCCTCCTTTGTGAGTCCCTGGACTTGTGGGAAAAACTGATATAGGAAAGTCCTCCCTGATTTGTCCTCCTCTCAGAATCTGAACTCTAGGCAAAAGAAGCTTGAGATAACAAAAGGAGTATAATAAACTAGAGGTGGACAAAACTAAACAAAGGCCTGCCTACTCAAAAACCTAGGAGAGGGAGCTCTATTCCCTGGGAAACAGAAGGCACAATCAAATTCCTGTAGACATTCAAAACAACCAACAACAAACAAGCAAAATCGCAGGACAAGAAAAGATAGGGAAAACCCTGTAAACTGCATTCCTTTTGGGCAGGCCTTCCTGATAGGAGGGCTGAAGCTCAAAAAAAATGTTTTATTACCAGTTGTTTACAAAATTTAAAAAAAACGGGTATCTCAGAATAAACCCCAGAGTTAACATTTTAAAATATTAAAATGTACCATGTGCAACAAGAGTATAAAATAAAGAAACAGGAAATGATGGTCCATCCAAAGAAGGTAGATACAAATCCAGAAAACACAAATGAAGATGATGAGAATGTGGACATACCAAACATACTTTCAAAAAATGATTTTAAAATACTTTAGGAGTTAAAGGAAAACACAGAGATAGAATTAAAGGATAATATGAAAACAATGAATGAATGACATAAAATTCTTGGTAAAGAGAAATTTCAAAAAGGAACCGAACAAAACTACTGGTGTGGAAGACCACAATAACTGAAATGAAAAATACCTTGGAAGGTTTCAAGAGCAGACTAGAACAATCAGAAGAAAGGATCAGGGAACATGAAGACAAGACATTCAAACTGAGTAAGGCTGGGGAGGAAAAAGAAAAAAGAAATATTAAAAGACAAAATAGCCTAACACCCTTCTGCAACATGACACCGTCAAGTGCAACAATATGAACATTATAAGAGTCCCAGAAGGAGAAAAAGGAAGAAAGGGATAGAAGGGATATTCAAAGAAATAATAACAGAGAACTTCCCCAACCGAGCAAAAGATGTAATATGCACATATAAGGAGCTCAGAGAAAACCAAATAAGATAAATATAAAGAAAACTATACATGCCGTCATATATTGATCTTACTACCAAATGCAAAGGACTAGGAGAGACTTCTGAAAGCTCCAAGAGAAAAGCAACACATTACATACCAGGCAGTCCCAATTTAACTGAGCAACAATTTCTCATCAAAAATCATGAAGGCGGGAAGCGGACTTGGCCCAGTGGTTAGGGTGTCCATCTACCATATGGGAGGTCTGCGGTTCAAACTCCGGGCCTCCTTGACCCGTGTGGAGCTGGCCCATGCGCAGTGCTGATGCACACAAGGAGTGCCGTGCCATGCAGGGGTGTCCCCCACGTAGGGGAGCCCCACGTGCAAAGAGTGCACCCCATAAGGAGAGCCACCCAGTGTGAAAGAAAGTGCAGCCTGCCCAAGAATGGCGCCGCCCACACAGAGAGCTGACACAAGATGACACAACAAAAAGAAACACAGATTCCAGTGCCACTGACAACAACGGAAGCGGACAAAGAAGATGACACGGCAAATAGACACAGAGAACAGATAACTGGGGTGGGGGGAGGGGACGGGGAGAGAAATAAATAAATTAAATAAATAAATAAATAAATCTTCTTTAAGAAATCATGAAGGCAAGAAGGAAGTGTATAGAAAGACTTAAACTCCTGGAAAAACAAAAACAAAAATCACAACTGCCAGCCAAGAATTTTATATCTGGCAAGATTCTCTTTAAAAAATGAGAGAGAAAGTAAGGTGTTCCCAGATTTAAAAAAGTTAAGGACCTGCCCTACAAGCAATGTTAAAGGGAGTTCTTCAGACTGAAGGGAATGGACACTAGACAGTGGTTCAAGCAGCATAAAGAAATAAAGACTTAGGGAAGCAGATGTGGCTCAACCAATTGGGCTCCCATCTATTATATGGGAGGCCCTGGGTTCACTTCCCAAGGCCTCCTTGTGAAGGCAAGCTGGCCCGCATCCATGGAGAGCCCGCACTTGTGGAGAGCTGAAGGCCGTGCCCGCAGAGAGCTGATGCAGCAAGATGACACAACAAAGGGAGACAAAGTAGACACAGAAGAACATGCAGTGAATGGACACAGAGAGCAGACAGCAAGCAAGCGGCAAGGAGGGGGATAAATAAATCTTAAAAAAGAAAGAAAGAAAGAAAGATCTGTGTAAAACGTAACCATTTGGCTAACTATAAATGTCAGTATTACTGTAGTGTATTGTTTGGTATGCAACTCAACTTCTTACTTCCTACAGATGCTAAAATGCAAATGCATAAAATGTAATGATAAATCTGTGTTTGTGGACATAACAGTGTACAAATATATATGCAGTGAAAGGAACAAAAAATGGTGGGTGGGGGGGCAGAGAGGTATAGGAAAAGAATATGCACATGCTATTGAAGTAAATTTGGTATCAATCCAGAAATGACTGTTAAATATTTAGTATATTATTTTAACCCCATGGTAACCACAAAGAAAATGAATGCAAAACCTATCCAGATAAAAACAAGAAGGCACTCAATATGGTACAACATAAAAAAAAATCAAATAAAAGTAGGAATTAATTGAACTGAGGGAAAGAAAAGTTAAGAGACTTACAAAGGCTAAATAGTAAAATGGCAGACAAAAGCCCTGTATTATCGGTAGTAACTTTAAATGCAAATAGATTAAACTCTCCAGTCAAAAGGCACAGATTGACAGAATGGATAAAAAAGCATGACCCAACTATATCCTATCTGCAAGAAATTCACTTTAAATTCAAAGACACAAGTAGGATGAAGGTGAAAGGATGGGGAAAAAATACATAATATGAAGGAGTAGCCAAAAGAGAGCTGGGGTGGCTATATTAATATTTTAAAAAGACTTTAAGTGAAAAACAGTTATGAGGGACATAGTGTTTATATACTGACAAAAGGGGACAATTCAACAGGAAGATGTGACAATTATATTTATGCACCTAACAGAGAAACCCCAAAATATATGAAGCAAATACTGACAGATTTGATGGAGGAATTGACAGAAAGGTCTGTAAGAATATTATGAACTGTACACTAATAAATTATATAGAACAAATGAAATGGACAAATTCTTAGAAAGACACAAACTACGCCCTGCCCCAGTTGTCTATTCTCTGTGTCCATTTGCTACGTGTTCTTCTTTTGTCTGCTTTTGTTCTTGTCAGCGCCACGGGAATCTGTGTCTCTTTTTGTTGTGCCATCTTGATGCATCGGCTCTCCATGCGTGAGGCGCCCTTTCTGGGCAGGCTGCACTTTCTTTCGTGCTGGACGGCTCTCCTTATAGGGTGCACTCCTTGCGCGTGGGGCTTCCCTATGCGGGGCACACCCCTACATGGCACAGCACTCCTTGCAAGCATCAGCGCTGCACATGGGCCAGCTCCACACAAGTCAAGGAGGCCTGGGGTTTGAACCGCAGACCTCCCATGTGGTAGACAGACGCCCTAGCCATTGGGCCAAGTCTGCTTCCCAAACTACCTATTTGATTTAAGAAAAATAGAAGATTTCAACAAACCAATTACTAGTAAAGAGATTGAATCAGTCATCAAAAACCTACTAACAAAGAAAAGTCAGGACTAAATGGCTTCAAATGAGAAGTCAACCAAGCATTCCAAGATGACTTAGTTTAAATTCTGCACAAACTCTTCCCAAAAATGCAAGAGGAGGAATACTGCCTCATGCTACGGGGCCAACATCAACCTTATACCAAAGCTACATAAAGATACCACAAGAGGGAAGCAGATTTGGGTCAACTGACAGAATGTCCACCTACTACATGGGAGGTTCAGGGTTCAAACCCAGGGCTCCTGACCCACGTGGTGAGCTGGCCTACGCACACTGCTGATGCATGCAAGGAGTGCCATGCCTCGCAGGGGTGTCTGCCACATAGGGGAGCCCCACACGCAAGGACTGCACCCTGGAAGGAGAGCCGCCCTGCACGAGAAAAGCACAGCCTGGCCAGGAGTGGCACCGCACACAAGGAGAGTTGACGCAGCAAGATGAAGCAACAAAAAGAGACACAGATTCCCAGTGCCTCTGGCAAAAATGCAAGCGGACACAGAAGAACACAACAGCGAATGAACGGAGAGAGCAGACAACCGGGGCCTGGGGGGGGGGGGGGGGGCGAGGGGGGAGAAATAAAACAAAACAGTAGGCAATAAATTCCCATTGTTTAAAAAAAAAGATATCACAAGAAAACAAAACTACAGACTAATATCTCTTATGAATATAGATGCAAAAGTCCTCAACAAAACACTAGCAAACCAAATCCAACAGCATATTAAAATGATTATACACCATTACAAAGGAGAATTTATCCTTGGCATACAAGGTTGGCTCAACATAAGAAAATGAATTAATGTAATATAACACATTAACAGAAGGAAGGAAACAAAACCAGATGATCATCTCAATTGACGTGGAAAAGGTATTTCACAAAATGTAGTAACGTTTCATGAGAAAAAAACAAAAACAAAAAGCCACTTAGAACACTAGAAATAGAAATAGAAGGAAACTTCCTCAACATGATAAAGGGCAAGGTTGGAAAACTGGTGACAAGAAGGTCTGGAGAAAAGGCACATGAATATATCTTTCAGAGTGGACAAAAACACAAAGATATTTGTGTCCCAGGTGAATGCTCACCAGAGGGTAACTTCAGCAGAGGAAGATTTTAATTACCAAGTGGATGAGATGACCCATTCTATGAATACCAGTTTGTCTCCTTCCCCAGCATCTCCTGTCATTGCCCAATGGACTCATGAACAAAGTGGACATGGTGGTTATACATGGGCTCAGCGACATGAACTTCACTCACCAAAGCCAACCTGGCTACAGCCACTGCTGAGCACCCAATGTGCTAGCAGGAGAGACCCATATATTTAGTTCCCAATATAGTATCAATACCTGAGGTTATCAACCTGCTACCTGGTGGGAGAGTGATTATATTGGACCACTTCCACCATGGAAGGGGCAGAGATCTGTTCTAACTAGAATAGACACATACTCCAGATATGGGTTTACCTTCCTTGCCTGCAAAGCTTCTGTAAAAACTATTATCCATGGACTTACAGAATGCTTTATCATGGTATTCCAAATATAACTGCTTCTCATCAAGGAACCCACTTCACAGCAAATGATGTGCAGGAATGGGCACATGCTCATGGACTTCACTGGTCTTACCATTTTATCCATCATCCGAAGCAGACGGATTGATAGAACAATGGAATGGCCTGTTGAAGATTGAATTACAGCACTAACTGGGTGGCAATACCTAACAGGGCTGGGGAAATGTTCTCCAGGAGGCTGTGAATGCTCTAAATTAGCATCCACTCTATGGTACTATTTCTCTCATAGTCAGGATTCACAGGTCCAAGAATCAAGGGGTGAAGACAGAAGTGACACCACTTACTATTACCCCCTAGTGATCCACTAGGAAGTTTTTGTTTCCTGCAAAATTAAGCTCTGCTGATCTATAGGTCTTAGTCCCAAAATGAGGTGTACTTCTATTAGAAGACAAAACAATGGTTCAACTGAACTGAAATTAAGACTGCCACCTGGCCACTTTGGGTTCCTCATGCCTCTTATTCAACAGGCAAATGAGGGAAATACTGTACTGGCTGAGGTGACTGATCCTGGTTATCAAGGGAAAATAAGACTGCAAATACACACTGGAGGTAAAAAAGAGTTTGTCTAGGATATAGGAATCCCTTAGGGTGTCTCTTAAAATTGCTACCCTGACCTGTGATTAAAGTCAATGGAAAACTGCAACAACCCAATCCAGGCAAAACTACCAATGAACCAGAAACTTCAGGAATGAAGGTTTGGGTCACCCCATCAGGCAAAGAACCACAGCCGGCTGGGTGTTTGCTGAGGGGAATGGGAACCTGGAATGGGTAGCAAAAGAAGGTACTGATGAATACGAACTACAACTACATGGTTAGTTACAGAAATGAAGAATATAATGGTTATGAATATTCTTCCTTGTTTTAAGTATGTTTGTGTATGAACATAAAGAAAATATCTTTGTTTTCTTCCGTATTTTATCAACTCATCAGGTGATGTAATTCGTATTAGTTTCATTTTATAACATTTAAATTATAGGATATCAAGTTAAAGAGTGAATATTACCCAAGGACTTTTACCCTGTTCTGGAGAGATTTAGTGCATTTCTAGTTGTATGCAGGACAATGGAGTATTTTAAGGGGAAAAATACATCGTTATTCTTTTTAGTTACAGATTAAGTACAGTTTAAGATGATGTGTATGGGTGCCAAAATGACAAGGGATGGACCGTGATGGTTAGGCTCATGTGTCAATTTGGTCAGGTAATGGTGCCCGTTAGTTTGGTCAAGCAAGCACTAGCCTAATTGTTACTGTGAGGACATTTTGTGGACTTAAATCTTCAGTAAGCTGATTGTATCAATGGGTGATTAATCAACTGAGGAGATTGCCTTCAGTAATGACAGACATTTCATCCAATCAATTGAAGGCCTTAAAAGATGAAGTGATGATTTCAGCACTTAGAAGAGAGAATTTCCATCTCTACTTCAGTCAACTTTTCCTGGAAAATTCATAGAAAACCTTCATTGGAGTTCCTGGCTTGCAGCCTCCCTTACAGAATTTGTACTCATGCAGTCCAACAATCACATGAGACAATTTTGTAAAATCTCATATTTACAGATATTTCCTGTTGGTTTTGTTTCCCTAAAGAACCATGACTAATACAATGGGGTACAAGAGTCACCCCATAAAATCAGCAGTGTTTCTGTATACAAGTAAGAACAATGTGAAAAAATCAAGAAAAGAATGATCTGACAGTCTGAAGTTCTTTTAAGAATTCCAAAAAGAAAAAGATTATGTTTTTGAACTAATCAATTACTGTGGGTATGGGACACTTGATTGGACCATGTGAGCAAGGGATGACCCAGGATGAGTCTCTGTCCTCTTGCTAGGTCTGACATAAACGGAGACACTGAGAGAGACAGAAACAGAGAAAGGATGCCACCATATGGATTCTGCCATGTAAAAAAGAGGACTGCAGGAAAACAGAGATGCTGTAAGGGCTGAGAGAGGTCCTAGATTCTGGAACCAGCAGAGCATAGATGCTGCGAAAAGAGGCTCCCAAGAAGCTGGGGTCACAGAGTAGCTGAAGGCTGAAGAGATGAGTCATATGCCTGATAGCTCACAGCTGAACTCTGGAAGAAAGCAAAGGAGCAAGACAGAGAGGAGGCCTGTAAAGAGACAAGCCCTAAGCCTGATTGACCACAGCTGAGCTCCAGGAAACAGTATATTCTGGTGGGAAAGGCCAGGACCTTGGTAGAGACTGGATGCCATCTTTGCCATGTGGCAGGACCCCAGAGTCAAAAGAAGCTGACTGTGGTGAGAAAGCATCTCTGATGGTGCCTTGATTTGGACATTTCATGACCCCAGAAATGTAAGCTTTTACCCCTAAGTAAAATTTCCATTATAAAAGCCAACTCATTTCTGATACTTTGCATTAGCAGCCCTGCTATCTCTTTTAGGCAATGGTTTCTTAGACTTTAGACCCTAAGTACAAGCAACAAAAGAAAAAATAGATAAATTAAATTTTGAGCCTCATCAAAATTAAAAAATTTTGTGCCTCAAAGGACTTTATCACGAAGTAAAACAACAACCTATATGGTGGAAGAAAATATATGGAAATCACATATTAAACATATATTTAATATATAAAGAAATCCTACAACTCAACAACAAAAAGACAACCAAATTAAGGAATGGGCAAAAGATTTGAATAGACATCTCTCCAAAGAAGATACACAAATGGCCAGAAAGTACATGAAAAGCTGCTCAACATTATTAGCCATCTTGGAAATGCAAATCAAAACCACAATGAGATACCATTTCACCCCCATTAGAATGGCTGCTATTTTTAAAAATGGAAAATAAAAAGTGTTGGAGAGGATGTAGAGCAATAGGAACAGTCATTCTTTACTGGTAGCAATGTAAACTGGCAGTTCCTCAGAAAACTAAGCATAGAAAACTACCATATGATTCAGCATTCCTATTACTAGATATATTCCCAAAGAACTGAAAGCAGGGATTCAAACAGATATTTGCACACCTACATTCATAACAGCAATATTCACAATTGCCAAAAGATGCAAGCAACCCAAGTACTCATCACCAGATGAATGGATAAATAATTGATAAATAATATTCCATACAGCGGAATATTATTCTACCACAAAAAGGAATGAAGTCCTGACACAAGCAACAACATGGATGAATCTTGATGACATCATGTTGAGTAAAGTAACATAAACACAAAAGGACAAATATTGTATAACACTGATTTATAACAATTAGAATAAGCAAAAAGCAAACTCATAGAATCAGAATCTAGCATAAAGGTTACAAGGGGATGGGGTAGGGATATGGAATGGGATGTTAATATTTAAAATGTACAGGGTTCCTATTTGGAATGATGGAATGTGAGGTAATGGATGGTGGTGATGGTAGCACTACAAAGTGAATGCAGTTAGTAACATTGAAATATATATATCTGAATGTGATTAAAAGGGAAAGTGTCAGATTGTATATATGGTAACAGAATATAGAATATAAATTAATAACAGTGTAATTATGAAAATGTGTTATCAACAGATGTAACAAATGTTCCACATCAATGTTTTGATGGTGGAATGGTATATGGGAATCCTGTATTTTATGCATGATTGTTCTGTAAACACACATCTCCTCAAAATAAATTTTTTAAAAAAATTAATAAGACAAAAATAAGCAATTAAAATTCAGGACACAAGTTCTAACATTTATGACTGAAAAAAGAATAATCACAGAATAATTGTACCTAACAAAATAACTAATATGATGAAAAACTAATATGTATAAATAACAAGAAAGATGAAATCATTTAAGAGAAACACTTAACAAATACAGTCCTTGAAAGCTTAAACTGATTTCAATTCTGAAAATTCTGAGAAAATGACATGAAATCTGAAAAGTAAAATCTACAGATGGAAGTCTAGTACTGTGTGTTTTACCTCTGGGAGTTGCAGGCTGCACCATGAGTCTATTCTTAAATTACAAATCTGTTGTGTGGGGAGCGGGGGAGGAATAACTGTGTTACAGGAAAAAAGAATAGAACAAATTGTTGTAAGAACAGAACATGTAGTTTTTAAATTTTTCTTTATTCCTAACACATAACTTTATTCTTTATAGTTTTTAAACATATGAAATGGACTCATCTATATTTAGAACACCTAATGCCCTATGTGTATCTTAGTATAAGAATGATCCTAAAGAGGCCACTGCTATTACACTCACTTTATTTTTTTAAAAACACGTATTATTAAGGAAGATGAGGAAGGATTCTTTTGTACTTTTTCCTTTCCCTAACATAAACCAAAATACCAATGCAAACCACTGTCAAGGAGAAAAGAAAAGGGAGATTGGATGGGACAGCAGCTGTGTTGAAGCTCATAAAGGACATGCGTTGGCAGGTTTTTGGAGCGACGCCTGCAACACAATGTGCCTAGATCTAGTCTGATTCCTAAAACTAAAAAAAAAAAAAAAAATTCTGTACTTGATGTTTTGCCTTTTACAGAAAACTATTTCTTTCTCTACCACAGAACAATTTTGCTTGAGCTGTACAGTTTTAATTCATTAGTCTTAGCATGTTAACATGTTGACATAGGGCATGGGGGGGAAGCATGGGAAGGTCATTAATTTACAAAATGAAGAAAAACATGGCCAAGGGTGATTCAGAAATGAATAGGTATCATAAAATGTATCATAAAGTACCTTATACCTATATACCATATTAGTTTTAAAACACTTATTTTTTCCACTTGCAATTTCTTTTTTTTTTTAAATATTTATTTATTATTATTTTTTAATTACATTAAAAAAAATATATGAGGTCCCATTCAACCCCACCGCCCCCGCCCCCCACTCCCCCCACAGCAACACTCTCTCCCATCATCGTGATACATCCATTGCACCTGGTAAGTTCATCTCTGAGCATCACTGCACCCCATAGTCAATGGTCCACATCATAGCCCAGACTCTCTCACGTTCCATCCAGTGGGCCCTGGGGGGATCTACAGTGTCCCGTAATTGTCCGTGAAGCACTATCCAGGACAACTCCACGTCCCGAAAACGCCTCCACATCTCATCTCTTCCTCCCGTTCCCCACACCCAGCAGCCACCGTGGCTACCGTTCCCACACCCATTTCACATTTCCTCTGTGGACATTGGATTGGTTGTGTCCATTGCACACCTATGTCAAGTGAGGGCTTAGATTCCACATGGGTACTGGATGCTCTCTTCCCGCTTCTAGTTGTAGACACTTTAGGCTCCATGTTGTGGTGGTTGACCTTCTTCAACTCCATGTTAGCTGAGTGGAGTAAGTCCAATAAGTCAAAGTGTAGGAGCTGAAGTCTGTTGAGGCTCTGGGCCTGGGTGTCATATTATCAGTCCAGAGATTCAAATCCCCTACATATATCTTAAACTCAGCACCAACTACAATTCCAATAAAGTAGCATGCAAGTCTTGTGAAAAGAGATCCCCTCTGAGTCCATTTCCATCATGCAGAAACACCAGCTCCAAAGAAGGGCCATCTGTCATGGCAGTGAACCCGTTCTGCCATGACCATAGAACCCGTGGGTCTCTTTATCCCTCAAAAGAACCAATACCTGGGGTTGTATCTACCTTATCTGTCTCTTAGACTCTGTTCAGTTGTACATAGGGGTATTCCTTCTGACAACCTCCAGACTCTTTTTTAGAGACTCACAGCCTTATAATCTCATTTCTCCTTTCCATTTCCCCCTTACATTAGGTCAAACCACTTCCCGAAGTCATGTTATTATATGTAGACAGGTATATTCTGCTGTTCTGCATTGAATCTTTAATTCAAGGTCATTTTCTAGTTGCTTCTTCAGCTGGTATGTGGTAGTGATCCCTCGGTGCCAGGGAGGCTCATCCCCGGGTGTCGTGTCCCACGCTGGGGGGAATGCATCACATCTACACGCTGAGTTTGGCTGTGAGAGTGGCCACATTTGAGTAACATGAAGGCTGTCAGGAGGAAACCCCCAGGCACAATGCTACTCTAGGCCTTGTTCTTATTGCAGGTGCATAGGCTCAAAAGTGTAGCCATTAGTATCAAGAGCCCACTGTTGGGCCCTCCTTCCTTCCTGGTTCTTGCCGTTGCACCTGGAGGATTGCCGCTGCTCTCCCAGGGCCCACAACAGTGACCCCCCGGCCAGGAGCCCAGTACCCCCCCAGCTGTTGTTTTTAATTGTTTCCACTATGAGTATATATAGACATTACCATATACCCTGGGCATATGCCCTGTATAACTCCCTGTCAACCATATATATCCTGTCAATAACATCCCATATCAGTATTCCTTCGCTGCCATTGTTGAACCACTCTGTGATCCAAAACTTCCCGTAAAGTGAATCCCAACATAATGTCAGCTTCAGAAGAGTCTTAGATCACCAAAATTCATATATACAATATACAGTATTTCCCCAGATCCACCATAAAACCTTTTCCCTTCCTCAGCAATAATCTTTTAACTTATTCATATCATATTTCCTGAAACTGATGTACAGATTCCGAAACTATAGTTTTCAAACAAGGTAACATTTGTGCTTACTATGTGGTCCATACTTTAGGTTGTACAGTTTTCTAAATTTTTTAGTTATCCTATGTTTTGTCTTATGGTTTTCATTATTAGTCTGTCGTCCCCTATATGTTTTTGGTATAATATTATCTGTTTTATATTCATCCTCGTGTACTCTCACATAACTCCTCTTTTGCCCCCTTATTTACCTTTGTTCTATCCATTGCACGTCCATTTTCCCCTCCCCTTAGGGCCCACAACGCCTGCCAATCTAATGCCCTGGGAGCCGTCCTTTCTCATGAGAGATACAGTTCTCTCTATTCGACGGCATTAGTCTTCCCCAGGATATGGGTCCACCCCACTCAATGGTAGAACCCACCTTGGCAAAATGAGCCTTCAGCTATTCCCTCCGGAGTCCGTCCCGCATCAGATCATACCCCCTGAGCGTCCTAACCAGGTGACCCTCCTATTTATACTTTGATACGTTTTACTCAACATTTAGTTCTCAACGAACTTCTGGCACTCTCCCATGTTTGTATGTTGTCCCTCCCTCCCACCTATTTCTTGGACCATATTACCCCTCTTCCCATCCCCAGCCCCCCTCAAACCCAGAAAACCCCACCCGAAGGTAACCCCTTGCCCCCATTTTGTCCCTTCTTTGTGCTCATACTTACCCCCAGCTCATCACAGATTCCACCCCTACAGACATTAACTCACATCCTTCCTCCACCCCCCGATTTCCAGTAAGCCACTTTTCCAGACTCTAGCTCTCTGAGGCAGTTAACTTATTTCATATCATTGAGGTCATATAGTATTTGTCCTTCAATGCCTGGGTTGCTTCACTTAACATAAGATTCTCAAGGTTCATCCATGTTATCACGTGCGATTGTAGTGTATTGGTTCTTACAGCTGAGTAGTATTCCATTGTGTGTATATACCACATTTTATTGATCCACTCATCTGTTGATGGACTTTTGGATTGATTCCAACTTTTGGCGATGGTGAACAATGCTGCTATGAACATTGGTGTACATATATCGGTTTGTGTCCTTGTTTTCAGATCTGATGGGTATATACCCAGCAGTGGTATTGCTGGGTCATATGGCAAATCTATGGATAATTTTTTGAGAAACTGCCAAACTGTCCTCCAGAATGGTTGGATCCTTCTGCATTCCCACCAGCAATGGATGAGTGTTCCCCTTTCTTCACATCCTCTCCAGCATTTGTATTCTACTGTTTTTTTCATGGCTGCCAATCTTATGGGAGTAAGATGGTATCTCATTGTAGTTTTGATTTGCATTTCCCTGACAGCTAGGGATTTGGAGCATTTTTTCATGTGCTTTTTAGCCATTTGTATTTCTTCTTTGGAGAAGTGTCTGTTTAAATCTTTTTCCCATTTTTTAAATGGGTTGTTTATCTTTTTGTTTTCGAGATATATGAGTTCTTTATATATGCAAGTTATAAGTCTCTTATCAGATATATGGTTGCCAAATATTTTCTCCCATTGTGTGGGTTCCCTTTTTACTTTCTTGACAAACTCCTTTGAGGTGCAGAAGGCTTTAATTTTGAGGTAGTCCCATTTATGTATTTGTTCTTTTGCTGCTCGTGCTTTTGGTGTGATATTCATGAAGCCATTTCCTATTACAAGGTCCTGTAGATGTTTCCCTACACTGCTTTCTAAGGTCTTTATGGTCTTGGCTCTTATATTTAGGTCTTTGATCCATCTAGAGTTGATCTTTGTATAAGGTGTGAGATGGTAATCCTCTTTCATTCTTCTACATATGGCTATCCAGTTCTCCAGGCACCATTTGTTGAATAGGCCATTCTCTCCCAGTTGAGAGGGTTTGGTGGCTTTATCGAATATTATATGGCTATATACATGAGGTTCTATATCTGAACTTTCAATTCGATTCCATTGGTCTGTGTGTCTCTCCTTATGCCAGTACCATGCTGTTTTCACTACTGTAGCTTTGTAGTATGTTTTGAAGTCAGGAAGTGTGATTCGTCCTATTTCGTTTTTCTTTTTCAATATGTCTTTGGCTATTCGGGGCCTCTTTTTATTCCAAATAAATTTCATAGTTAGTTTTTCTAGTTCCTTAAAGAAGGCTGTGTTGATTTTTATTGGGATTGCATTGAATGTGTAGATCAGTTTTGGTAGGATAGACATCTTAATAATATTCAGTCTTCCTATCCATGAACAGGGAATATTCTTCCATTTATTTAGGTCTTCTTTGATTTCCTTGAACAATCTTGTATAGTTCTCGATGTATAAGTTTTTTACCTCTTTAGTTAAATTTATTCCTAAGTATTTGATTTTTTTATTTACTATTGTGAATGGTATTTGTTTCTTGATTTCCTCCTGATCTTGCTCATTATTGGTGTATAGAAATGCTACTGATTTTTGCGCATTGATCTTATAACCTGCGACTTTGCTAAACTCATTTATGAGTTCTAGGAGCTTTGTTGAAGATCTCTCAGGGTTTTCTATATATAGGATCATGTCATCTGCAAATAATGAAATTTTGACTTCTTCCCTTCCAATTTGAATGCCTTTTATATCTGGTTCTTGTCTCAGTGCTCGAGCCAGTACTTCCAAGACAATGTTAAATAGGAGCGGAGACAATGGGCATCCTTGTCTTGTTCCTGATTTTAGAGGGAAGGATTTCAGGACTTCGCCATTGTAAACAATGTTGGCTTTAGGTTTTTCATATATACTCTTTATCATGTTCAAAAAGTTTCCTTGTATTCCGATCTTTTGGAGTGTTTTTATCAGGAAGGGGTGCTGTATTTTGTCAAATGCCTTTTCTGCATCTATAGATATAATCATGTGGTTTTTTTCTCTCAATCTGTTTATATGGTGTATTACATTGATTGATTTTCTTATGTTGAACCATCCTTGCATACCTGGGATAAATCCCACTTGGTCATGGTGTATAATTCGTTTAATGTGTTGTTGAATACGATTAGCAAGTATTTTGTTAAGTATTTTTGCGTCTAGGTTCATTAGAGAAATTGGTCTGTAATTTTCCTTTCTTGTGTTGCTTTGTTTGGCTTTGGTACTAGGGTAATGTTGGCATCATAGAAGGAATTAGGCAGTGTTCCTTCTGTTTCGATTTTTTGGAATAGTTTCAACAGGATTGGTGTTAGTTCTTTCCGGAATGTTTTGTAGAATTCACCTGTGAAGCCGTCTGGCCCTGGGCTCTTCTTAGTTGGGAGATTTTTAATGACTGATTCTATCTCTTTGCTTGTGATTGGTTTGTTAAGATCATCAATTTCTTCTTTCGTCAGTATGGGCTGCTTATATATTTCTAGGAATTTGTCCATTTCCTCTAAATTGTCATTTTTGTTGGAATATAGTTTTTCAAAGTATCCTCTTATGATAGTCTTTATTTCTGTGGGGTCAGTGGTGATATCGCCTTTCTCATTTCTTATTTTGTGTATTTGCATCTTTTCTCTTTTTTTCTTTGTTAGTCTCGCTAAAGGTTTGTCAATTTTGTTGATCTTCTCAAAAAACCAGCTCTTGGTCTTGTTTATTTTTTCAAGTGCTTTCTTATTTTCTATTTCATTTAGTTCTGCTCTTATCTTTGTTATTTCCTTCCTTCTTCTTCCTGTTGGGTTACTTTGTTGTTGTTTTTCTAATTCCTTCAAATGTGCAGTTAATTCTTCAATTTCTGCTCTTTCTTCTTTTTTGATATATGAATTTATGGCTATAAATTTCCCTCTCAGTACTGCTTTTGCTGCATCCCATAAATTTTGGTACGTTGTGTTATCATTATCATTTGTTTCAAGGTAGTCATTGATTTCTTTTGAGATTTCCTCTTTGACACACTGTTTTTCTAAGAGTGTGCTGTTTAATTTCCAAAATGTCGTGTGAAGTCTGGGTCTCTGTCCCTTGCAAATTTCCAGCTTGACTCCACTGTGGTCAGAGATATTGTTTTGTATGATTTCGATCTTTCTGAATTCATTAAGCCTTTCTTTGTGGCCTAGCATATGGTCAATCTTGGAGAATGTTCCATGTGCGCTTGAGAAAAATGTATATCCTGCTGTGTTTGGGTGTAATGATCTATATATGTCTATTAGATCCAGCTCTTCTAATATACTGTTCAAATGTTTTGTTTCTTTAGTGATTCTCTTTTGAGATGTTCTGTCCAGAGTTGATAGTGGTGTATTAAAATCCCCCACTATAATTGTAGATGCATCTATTCTTTCACTTAGTTTTTCCAGCGTTTGCCTCACATATTTAGAGGCGCCCTTGTTAGGAGCATAAATATTTATGATTGTTCGATCTTCTTGACAAATTGTCCCTTTCACTAAAATATAGTATCCTTCTTTGTCTCTCACAATTGTTTCGCATTTAAAGTCTATTTTGTCTGATATTAATATAGCTACTCCTGCCCTTTTTTGGTTGTTGTTTGCTTGTATGATTGTTTTCCAGCCATTCACTTTCAACCTCCATGAGTCTCTGGGTCTAAGATGTGTCTCTTGTAGGCAGCATATAGATGGGTCGTATTTCCTTATCCAGTGTCCCAGTCTGAATCTTTTGATAGGTGAGTTTAATCCGTTGACATTCAGTGTTATTACGTTTAGAGAGTTATTTATGGTAGCCATATTTTGGTTGGATTTGTGTTTGTTATATTTTGTTTGTGTTATTTTATTTTCCCCTTCTATTTTTGTCTTTCTTGTTGCTTTTACACTCTCCTCCATCTCTGACTGTCCTGTTTTTTCCTTTCTTCCTGCAGAATTCCCTTAAGAATTTCTTGAAGGGGAGGTTTCTTGTTGATATACTCTTTCAGTTTCTGTTTATCTGTGAATATTTTGAACTCTCCATCATTTTTGAATGCTAGTTTAGCTTGATAGAGTATTCTTGGTTGGAGATTTTTTTCCTTTAGTACCTTGACTATATCATACCACTGCCTTCTTGCCTCCATCGTTTCAGATGAGAAATCAGCACTTAATCTTATGGAGTTTCCCTTGTATGTGATGGTTTTCTTTTCTCTTGCTGCTTTTAGAATTTTTTCTTTGTCTTGAGCATTGGATAATTTGACAAGTATATGTCTTGGGGTGGGCCTGTTGGGGTTTATGACCAGTGGAGTGCGCTGTGCTTCTTGGATATGTACATCTGTCTCTTTCAGTAGATTTGGGAAGTTTTCATTCATTATTTCCTGCAACACTCCTTCTGACCCCTTTCCCTTCTCTTCTCCTTCTGGAATGCCTATAATACGTATGTTTGAGCATTTTGCGTTATCATTCAGGTCCCTAAGTCCTATCTGGATTTTTTCTACCTTTTTATTGACCACTTCTACTATCTGTTTGATTTCCAATGCACTGTCTTCCACATCACTAATTCTCTGCTCTGCCTCTTCTAGCCTGCTGATATTTGCTGCAAGTGTATTTTTGATTTCTTGAATTGGGGTGTTCATTTCCATCATATCTGTTATTTTTTTGTGCATGTCTGCAATTTCCCCTCCAAGTGTTGTCTTCACGCTGTTAACCTCTTTCATTACTTCATCAAATTTGTCGGTGATAAATGTTCTGAGATCTTTCATTGCTTGTGCGAAGTCCTGCCCCCCTTCCTGATTTTCAGTTTGTTGACTGGATTCAGCCATGTTTTCCTGATTACTGGTTTGGTTTGTAGATTTTTGTTGCTGTTTTGTCAACATTTTTTCTTGATGGGTTTAATCAGTTCCTTAGCTTCTTTGTCTAGTCTTGGAGATTAATTAGCTGTTGTTTTTGCGTAAGTGTTATATCTTCTCTTTGTCACTTTGTTCTTCTTATTCCAATTTCTTATTGCTAGTTAAGCTCACTTTAAAGGAAAGTATTAGTGCTGGGGAAAGTCAATTGTGTAAGGAAGGAAAAAGTGTGAAGTAGTATTGGTGATATATGTTTACAAAGCAACAATATGAGTTCTGGGAGGATGGAGGTTAGATCATGTAAATTGTGTAGAGTTATAGTAGTAGGAAAGTACCTATAATGAGGTAGACGACTGAATATGGGAGGAATGTGGGAGGAAGAGGCTATTGTTTTCGTGAGAGAGGGAAAGAGAAAAGAAAGGTAATAGTTTCAGGGACGAATACCAGATGGAAAACTAAACAAAGGTATTAGAAATTAAGAGTTAGACACTTTGTGGATCAAAGAAAGGGAGATGGAATATAGGAGAGATAGCAGATGGTGGAGGATATCAAGTTGTAGGGGAAAGGGGATAGTGTAGATAGGCTAAATCTATTCACAGAGAAATGAGGCAGTGGAGGGTGAGGAAACCCAGCAAATGTGAGGTATTTCCTGTAGGACCTATTGTATTGTTAAGGTAAAATAGTATAAGAAGAATATTGGGGACAAGAAAGAGAGGATTGAGAAAAAAAAAAAAAAGAACAACAAGAACAACAACAACAAAAAATAAAAAATAAAAATAAAAAATAAAAAAAAATAAAAAAAAAAAAAAACAAAGAACAGAAACCCCGCCGCCAGGCTCGGCTGGGCCCAGCTGGGCTCCGGTCCCCCGCCCGCCGCCCGCCGCGGCTCGGCTGGGCTCGGCTGAGCTCGGCTTTCCCGCCCGCCGCCCGGCGCGGCGTGGCTGGGCTCGGCCCCCCCGCCCGCTGCGGCTCAGCCGGGCTCGGCCGGACTCGGCTTCCCCGCCCACCGCCCGCCGCGGCGCGGCTAGGCTCGGCTGGGCTTGTCTCCTTCGCCCGCCGCCCGCCGCAGCACAGCGCGGCTCGGCTCTCCCGCCCGCCACCCGCCGCGGTGCTAGCTGCCTCGGCTCCGCCTACCCAAGGAGGGAGTCCTCCACACGTAGCTGGGATCTCCGTGTATATTTCACAGATGGATCCTCTCTGTTACCTTCCCTCCAAATCGATGTCCAGACACCTCCGGACCAGGAAAAATCCCGAAACAGCCGGTCCCAAAGAGTCTCCGACGCCTCCCAGCCGATTCCCCCCAGGAGCTAGTATCCGGGAAGTTCACTCAGCCGCCATCTTGCCTCCCCCTCCTGAAAAGTCCCAAATTATATCTTATAGACCAGTCCTTTCCGTTACCTTCCCACCAAATCGATGTCCAGACACTTCCTGCCCTGAAAAAATCCTGAAAAAGCCTGGTCCCGGAGAACCTCCAGCGGTGCCCAGCTGCCTCTTCTCAGGAGAGACGGCAAGGCAAGCTCACTCAGCCACCATCTTGCCGGAAGTCCCCACTTGCAATTTCAATTCAACTGAACATACTTAAGAGGAAGTGTTGAAGTGATTTTAGTTTTTCATACAATTAAAATTTTGATCTGGCATAAATACAAAATTTAAAATTGCAGGAGTAAAGTAAGAACTGATAACAAATAGGCACATGTTTAATGAACAGAGTTGGAAAAGTCAAGGAAGACAATAGATGTGTAAACATAATGGAGCGCAGTGTAAATGAACCTGGAAGAGATTGAAGGCAAGAATCCATACAGTTGGTTTAGGCTCAAATGAAATGATATGCATAAATATTCCCTTGACACAAAAATGAAAGATGAAAAGATGACTAAAGCTCTAGATATGTTTTTACATAGATACGTAGGAAGTAAGAAGTAGAGAAAGTTCAAGTCCCTATGTTTTCAGTGAAGAGGTAGATTCTTTTAATTAAAATGAGAGAGATGGGGAGGTTCCTCAAAGAAAATTGTGGTGTTTTACACCAAACGTCATCAAACAAAGGAATAAAAGACTTCAAAATTTCAAAAACTAAAATTACAGACAAAAGGCAGCTTAACAAATTATGGAAGCATTACTTTAAAAAATCCTATCCGGACACATTTATCTCATTTAATCCTAAAAACAAACTCAATTGTTTCTCCAGTGTTCTAAAAGATGAATAAATGACATGACCAAGATCTTCTTGTTAATGAAGAAAAGTAATAAAAAATATTTGACCATACTCACATCTCATAATACTAAACCCCATATATATTTTTTTACTTTTTAGCATTGATATTGTACCTTCTTTGCCATTGTAACAAAAGTATTACAAGGTACTGTTAACTATAGTCTATAAGTTCCATTACTGGAATTTTTCCATGTATCATCATATTCTTAACACCTTGTAAGAGAGAAGCATTCTCATATTTGTACTATTAACCACATTCCTCATCTATCACCGAAATCACTGTATTATACTGTCCCTAGATGAGCTTCTGGCTGTCTTTCAATGAACATTAACCTCCTTAGACTATCCCTTCAGCCATGATCACATTTATACAAATAGAGCTCTTATGTAAAGAATGGTTTTTAAATTTTTAAAAGGTTGGGAAAGAAAACTTTCAGTTTGCTAAGGGCAGCCAATGCAAAATACCAGAAATGGTTGGCTTTCATAATGGGAATTTTTTAGGGTAAAATCTTATAGTTCCGAGGCTGTAAAATGTTCAAATCACAAGGTATCATCATTTTTTTTTTTAAAGATTTATTTATTTATTTAATTTCGCCCCCCTCCCCTGGTTGTCTGTTCTTGGTGTCTATTTGTTGCGTCTTGTTTCTTTGTTTGCTTTTGTTTCTTTGTCTGCTTCTGTTGTCGTCAGCGGCACGGGAAGTGTGGGCGGCGCCATTCCTGGGCAGGCTGCTCTTTCTTTTCACACTGGGCGGCTTTCCTCACGGGCGCACGCACTCCTTGCGCGTGGGGCTCCCCCACGCGGGGACACCCTTGCGTGGCACGGCACTCCTTGCGCGCATCAGCACTGCGCATGGCCAGCTCCACACGGGTCGAGGAGGCCCGGGGTTTGAACCGCGGACCTCCCATATGGTAGACGGACGCCCTAACCACTGGGCCAAAGTCCGTTTCCCTCAAAATTGTACTTGATCTTAGCTATGGCCATAAGGCAAAGAAAAAAATTTAAAAAGTATAAAGACTGACAAGGATGTCATAAAGCTGTTTATTCAAAGACCACTCTGCAAGAGGAAAATCATAAGGAACCAACATGAAAGCTTCTAGAATAAATAAGTTTAACAAGGTCACAAGGTTTAATTTCAATATCCAAAATAGAGCAGTACAGCTATACAAAAGCAAAATAAAAATTAGAAATATTTATAATGTTATCATACAAATGTTATCAGCCCAGCATTGTCTACTTGACACATGTACAAGACCTCTACAATGAAAACTAAAAAGTATTCCGGAGAGAAATTAAAGATCTAAGTAAACAGAGAAATATACCACATTTAAGGATCTAAAGATGTGAATGTTTTGCAACTAATCTACAGAGGTAATGAAATGGCAAACAAAATCTCAGCTTCCACAAACGATATAGAAAGCTAGAAAGAACAGTCAACAGTCTGACAACAAGAACAAGGAAATAACAACCCCCAAACAAACTATGAAAACAAACTTTTATTGAACCCACCAAGAGAAATTAATGAAGTCTACCAGATCCTTTCTACGATCTCTAATATGGAGGAGGTAAAAGACCTTAAACCATTAGGGGAAGTGCACAAACCCTGTCACCTTTTGAACACTGTTGAAAATCCATTAGAGTGAGGGGAAAGGAACAGAATAAAATCCTATACTCCTTTGGGAAGAAAACAAATACAAGTGTAGAAGGGACAGAGAAGTCCTCATTTCTGAAATCCAGGACACTTGTTTGCCCAGTCTATATGGTGAATATGTTATCACATTCAGTAAAATAATGGATCTAGGTGGAAATGGCAGCAATCTGGGCAGTAAACGCTTAACTAGCAGCTTGAGTCAATCTCACCAGAGAACAAACCCATACCATGAGTGACCCAGATTATCTGACTGGCAGCTGCAATTTGTTTTTGCACTCTGCAGCCCCAAAGGGAGATGCTTTCAATCTGCCAGTCTGTAGTCTTCCAGGCACAGGCCAAAAGGCTAAATTATTGGCAATAGCCAAAGAGTCAGTAAAAATATAATAAGATCAATCAAGGGGAGTACTGGTCAGAGCTAAGAGAACAGAGTGGAGTGACCACATCTACTTTGGGTTTTCTGTAGCTGTCAGTAAAGGTGACAGCTAAAACAATACAGTGGAAACCATCAGTTTTTTAACTTAGTGAACATTCCCATCACTAAACTCGGCAGGCCCAGGTATTTATTGGAAATTCTGTGAATGGAGGGCTCCAATGAACCAGAGGCTGGGTTTCAGGTGGCAAAGTAATAGATAAGATTTTCCCCAAAATGGGTAGCTGTAAGTCCTTGATGCAAAATTAAGATGAAACTAAGGCTGCTACTGGTCTGAACACACTATTTTCATTTAACCAATGAGGTCTACTAGACCGTTTCTTTGTTAGTCACCAAGTCTAAGTTAACCTACCCCAAAGGAGAGCATAAAACCAGAAAGTAACAGGCATCTATAGGTCATGTTTTAACACGAGCTTGGCAGTAGGGCAATAGCTGCCCACCTTTTCAAAAGGGGTATACTTGGTAACTGGGTCAGGCAGAAAGCAGTGGCTCAGGCAGGTGTCACTACTCTACTGGGAAATGGCCTAAGTATTCCAGTAGCCACCAAATCTTTACCTTAAGCTGTGCTTTTTTTCCTTCCTGGGATTATATATTGCTTTGCTGGACCTTGGGGGAGACAAGGGATCACCTCTTTACATGCGCCAGTCCATGAAGATGAAAATCTTGGGACTTTATGAGCATTCCCAGTATATGTACACAAAAAAACATCAATACCAATTCCACATTTTACAGTAGAAGCCAGAACAAGAATACATTTAGCTTTATTGGAATTTGAGTGTTTTTATTCCCACAGCACAGACAAAAGAGTTTAGCACATAAAGAAGTACTACCATGGCTGTCAGAGACATTATTTCCTGACAAGGAGCATGAGAAATACAGGGTAGCAGAGGAAGGTTGCCTGCAGAGGGGAAGCTTTTCTTCTGCTTTGGCTCCTTACTCCAGAATCAGAGTTGCTGCCTCTTCTCATGTACCTCCAAGCTCCTGCAAGCATCCTGGCCTAAGAGTCTCCAATTTGCCACTGTGCATGCTGCTGCAACTCCATCCTACAATCTTCAATGCCTTTTGCCACTTGTCACCTAGTATGCTTTCTCCACACAAAACTGGGTAGGGTGGTGACTTAGGCACTTGTATACAACAAAGCTATACAAGTGTGAACTCCTCCCCTAAAATTCCCTACCATATTTGACATTTTTCTTAAGCAGCTGAGATTAGGGTAGAGAAGGAAAGAGGTATCAGGGAGAAGAGAGCAGCTCTACACCAATAAGCAAGGCTTTGAATTTACATTTGATTTCAAGTGGCTACCCACTCGGACTCAACATATGAACTTATAATTTAGTTTGGGTATTTAGTCTACCCAGAGCTCTATATCCTCATTGCTGAGACCTCTTAGTTTAGCTTTGGGGACCACTTAAATCAGCAGCCTACAGCCATACCACCTTTAGCTTAGTTCTCTGAGGTTTGCTGCCTCATTGATGTAATAACATTCTTTCCACTTTCAGCCTAGGGAGTAAACAAAAACTTAAGCACCATTTGAGCAGCTTGGCTTAATCATACCTCTTACTGCTTAGCCTCTAAAAATTCATTAACAGGTAGGTCAGTAGGAGAACCTTACTTTCCACTAACCCAGCATTTTAAGCAAAAGCATTTGCTAACATATTTCATATGCCCTAACCTAACAGAAATGGCCCTTGCCCTTTCTATTCCAGAAAGCCATTTATCTGTCAACATTGCATCCTTGTTGCCAAAACTGTCAAAAATTGTGAAGGATTTGGGATTTTACTCTACTTGAAACTATGAAGTTACTCCTATTTCATGGATGCCTACAGATGACATAAGGCACCTGGATCAGAGGCAAAAGACTTTACTACTTATGACACAAGAAGCAGTATGAGCATCATGTTAGTGACAGTCATGTTGCCCTCCTAGACCCCTGGCAGAGGGACCTGGGAGGATGCAGCTTATACAGTGGGTTTGCTTCACAACCTAAGAACAGTGAGTTTGGGAAACTTACCTTCTTTATAGAAAACAGAAGCAGGTCTGCTCTTTATACTGGGGAATTATTCTCTCATCCCTCAAAGTAGTTAGTTACAAATACAATCCTGAGAAATAGCTTGGGTTAAGAGCAGTCAGCTCTTGGCATTCTTGGCATACCCAGCAAAAACATTCACAGATGTTCAAGGCCCATGGCAGACTGCTTCTCCTATTCAATCTAATACCAGAAGTACTAGATAATACAATAAAGCAAGAAAAAAAAAAAGTCACACTGATTGTTGAAGAAGCAGTAAACTGTCTGTATATGCAGACATTAATTGTCTATATAGAAAATACCATGGAATTAACAAAAAAGCTCCCAGGATTCCTAATGGATGAGTTTAGTAAAGTTGCAGGATACAAGGTCATACACAACAACCAGTTGTAACTCTATATAGTAACAATAAAAAATTAGAAATTAATTTAAAAATTAGGTGCTATTTCAAAAGTGATTTTATTTATTTATTTAACACCCCTTCCCACCTCATTGTACAAATCTAACACAATATGTACAGGATATAAAAGAAAAGAATCTTAAAACACTAATAAAATAAATCAAAGAAATAAAAGAGATACCATGCCCATAAATTGGGAGACTCATGACTAATAGGATATCAATTCTCCCTAAATTCATCTATAGATCCTCTGCAATCCCAATTGAAATCACAAGCAGGGGGGAGTAGATACGGCTCAGCACTTGAGTGCCCATGTCCCACATGGGAGGTCCCAGGTTCAGTTTCCAGTGCCTCCTAAAGAGGACAAGCAAGACAGTGAGTTGGTGCAACGAGCTGACACAATGAGTTTCAATGAAATGATGCAACAAGATGACCCAACGAGGAGATACAATGAGAGACACAACAAGCAGGGAGCAGAGCCACCTCAAGCGATTGGGAGCTTCCATCCCACATGGGAAGTCCTGGGTTTGGTTCCCAGTAGCTCCTAAAAGAAGATGAACAGACACAGAGAGCAGACAGCGAGTACAAACAATGAGGTGGGGTGGGGATAAATAAATAAATAAAATCACAAGTAGAACTTTTAAAGATATTAATAAACTGATTCTAAAATTTATATGGAGACACTAATGAACTAGAATAGTCAAAACAATCTTGACAAAGAATAACAAAGTTGGAAGACTCACACTACCTGATTTCAAGACTTTTTACAGATCAAGACAGAGTGGTTATAAGCAAAGAACAGACCAAAAGATCAATGGGAAAAGACTAAGGAACCCAGAAATACAACCACATAAATATGGGCAATTGATTTTTTACAAAGTGGTAAAGGCAATTCAATGAAGGACAGTCTGTTCAACAATGTGGGATCAATTGGACACCTATAGGCAAAACAAACAAACAAACAAAAAAAACCCTAAACTTTGACCAATACATAACATTTTAGAAAAATTTATTCAAAATGGATCATAAACTTAAATAAAAAAGCTAAGACTATAAAACTTGCCAGAGTAAACACATAACCTCTTTCTGAGGTTGCATTAGGCAGAGTTAATTCTCAGATACAACATCAAAAGCACAACCCATAAAATAAAAAATTAATAAATGGTACTTCATCAAAATTAAGAACTTGTATTAAAAAGTCACTAGCAACTGAGAGCCAGTGTAGCTCAAGTGGTTGAGTGCTGACATACCACATATGAGGTCCTGGGTTCAAATGCTGGCCCTAGTACCTTTAAAAAAAGCCACTAGTAAAAGAATGTAAAGACAAGCTACAAGCTGTGAGAAAATATTTGCAATTCACATATCTAAAAAATGGCATGTATCCAGAATATATAAATACACACAAAACTTAATGAAAAAATTTTAAAATGGGAAAAATATTCAAACAGACACTTCATATACAGATGGCAAACAAGTACGTGCAGAGATACTCAACATCATTAGTCATTAGGGAAATTCAAATTAAAACCATTCTGAGACTTCACTACATACCTGTTAGAATGGCTAAAAGCAAACAACAAGAAGAAACTGACAAAACCATATGCTGATAAGAATATAGATCAACTGAAAGTCTCACACATTGCTGGTAGGAATATAAGTAACCACTTTGGAAAACAGTCTGTCAGTTTTTTAGAGAGTTAACCATATATTTACCATAAGACCTAGCAATTCCACTTGTATTTTCCCACAAGAAATGAAAATATATGAACCTCTGGTTCATCTTTCTTTTTGGTGTTAACCTTTTTTTCCTAACATGTTCTGGTGTCTGATATCTACTTATTCTGAACCACTTTTCTTGTAGTTAAATCTCATATTAAATGAGTTTACATTCTTGAATTGTTTAATTTATAAATCCTAGATTATAGTTCTAGTTTTTGCTAATCTATCCATTTAAATCCCTAAATGTGCATCAGAAGGTAGCAATAACTGAATATAAATTGCAATAAGCATAACCTTTACCTATCATTAGTAACCTCTGAAAATGCATCAATTTTGCTAAATGAACACTCCAAGTAGTAAAATGGTAGGTACTGAGTCGATAGTGGGAGTACAATTTATAGAGAAATTTTACCATTCTCTAGCTATACACATAAAGAATGGCAGCCTTCTTACAAAGGCATCACTGTATCCAAAGTTTCAATAACAGACCACTAGATCACAAGACGCCATTCAACTGTTTGTCCCAAAAGCACAGAACTCCTAAACAGGTCGGAAGAAGGGACTCTGCATAGCTTTGTTAAATATATAATATAGGTGATCAATTGAATTGGCCTCGGGACTCAGAAATGACTTTAATTCTGTACAGTAACTTAAAGTAGGAAAATTATGTAAAGAAAAAAGCAACAGAAAAGATAGAGAAGCCAATGTTTAAAACAAGCAATGATTAAATCAAAAAGAAAAAGTCAATAACAGTAAGAGTATTAAATGAGGTAAAGAAGGATATAAGGCAGTCAAATTAGTAAGTCAGAAAATGTGGGGGAAATAATTTGAAAAATGCCCCAAAGAAAAATTGTCAACAGCAAGACAACAGAAGGAAGTTATACTGTAGTAACAGCTGCAGGGTCCAAAATCTAGATGCAGATGAGAAGAAGGAAATAAATGTCAGGTACTGATTATGATTATTTTAATGATGTATTTGATGCTGGCAAATGACTTACAAATACACAGTATAAAAAATAAAAGTGAAAACTTTTAAATGCCCAACTTAGGGAAAGGTAGGGAAATATGGCAAGGAATGCTTTGTGGAATTATCTCTGTAAAGAGATGTAATCCTGGTGCATGCACTCTATCCAGTTATAATCAGCTTTCAATTATTCTTTCATAGATATGAATCACAATGTTGTTGATGATCTACTACACTGGCTACACCCCACTTGATGGAGCTTTCAGCAGATGGTCCATTTCTATTTTCTGGGCAGAACATTTGTTGTGAAAGTAATTTAAAGTTGAGGAGCCAACTGAAATTCCTGAATTGGTTTTAAACTGCAAAAATCCTTTCTTCTCTGGATTCCAGTATCAGAGAAAGTTGAGAGTTAACTAAGTATTTAACAAAAAGCACCCATAAAGCAATATAATTTAAAAAGCTATTTTAAGCAATTAGTTCACTGCTTTTGCATATATACTTTGCAAAGAGTTCCAAAGCACTTTGAATTGTGGATCATTCCAATATTTTACAAGGTTTATCCTTTACTTAAATACATAAGAGAATCATCAAAAATGCACATTGGAACTAGCCACAAACTGGGTAAGAATGATTTAATATGAACAGTGCACTATAAATGTGACCAATAAATTACTCTCTTATAGTCACAGTTCCCAAACTTTAGGGAGGTAAATGTGTAAAAATAAAAATCAAAGAGTCCCCATAATTTTAGGAATTAAAACAAACCCATAATCAAATACATATATATATATTTTTTTTCCTTTTTTTTAGGAGGTATCAGGGATTGAACCTGGTACCTCACACATGTAAAGCATGTGTTCAACCAGTGAGCTACAGCTGTACCACATGAAAAAGATTTTAATGAAGCTCCTTGTGGGGGTTAGGATAATATTTCTTGCTTAGTTATTACTGGGAAAGATATTTTATAACACATAAATTTTGGTGTAAAATCACCAATTGTGGCATTTTTCAAAATTGGTATCCTATATGAATACAAAATGTATTAAATACACAGGTGTGAAAATCTGTATTAACGTGGAAGCCAGAATCTTTGTAAATTATAACATGTAGATTGATATTAACTTTTTCAAGAAAATAATATCAATCTAATGGTTTACGTATTTGCATATTTCTTTTTTTTTTTTTCTGGTACTTTGCATCCACACCCTTTTTTTAAAAAATATTACATTAAAAAAAATATGAGGTCCACATATACCCCCCACCCCCCTCACCCCACTCCTCCCCCCATAACAATCTCCTCCATCATCATGAGACATTCATTGCATTTGGTGGATACATCTCTGAGCACCGCTGCACCTCATGGTCAATGGTCCACATCATAGCCCAAACTCTCCCACAGTCCACCCAGTGGGCCATGGGAGGATATACAATGTCCGGTAACTGTCCCTGCAGCACCACCCAGGACAACTCCAAGTCCCGAAAACACCTCCACATCTCATCTCTTCCTCCCACTCCCTACCCCCAGCAGCCACCATGGCATATTTCTTAAAAACAGGGAAAGTTAGGACTACTCTTCTAAGAAACAAGAGTTTCCTAGTTTTTAAAAAGTAATAAAATTACACTAAGCATTGTATGCAATAATAACTATTGTTTGTGATATCTTGAGTATTTTAACCACAATCATTTGTATTGGCAATACAGAGCAATGTCCAGACCTAAGCTTTTCTTAGACCATTATTTCTCTCGAGACCTAATATCATGCCTTTCAAACTAACCTGAACATAATTTGAACACACTTGTCTCACAAAAGTAAAAAAAAAAAAATTTTTTAAAGAGCACAGGTATATATTGCAACAAAAAGAATCAAAGCTATACTCTGACCCAGAAAATGAATGACTTGCCAAAAGTCACACTGATAATAAGGATGGAACCCAGAACATCCAATCCTGAGTCCCAAGTACTTTTGTGATTTTCCAAAGAGAGAGCCAACCATCTGCTTAGAATTTGCAACACAGGCTCTGCTCTAACTTACTTTGACTTTCTCATGTCAACAAACTCTGTGCCTAGGTTTCCTCTACTTCAGAGAGATATTTTGACAATAAATATAAACAAATACCTGGGCTCTTCAGCAGAAAAGCACTATATATTCCACTACGTTAAAAAAAATTCTCCTCCCCACTACAAATTTCCCAATCCAACTCGCAACTCATGCTATTACCTATTCTCTGGTGCTAGTCTTATGCTTAAAATAGCATTGTATGCGGTGTGCATGCATGTGTGCATGCAAGCTTTCAATATGGCTGGCTTTCTAACAAGATTCTTTTTCCCAAATTTCAAAATGCATGAATAATAGCAAAACAACTTTCTCATTTTTAGCACTACCAATGCCTTGCCACCCAAAGCTGTGCATAAAATTTTAGAAATTCAAACAAAATTTTCTATCACATAATTCTCAACTTCTATAGAAATATAAGAATGATATACTATTTAGCTATTCCTCTATGAGGCTTAAATACAACCAGTGGGAGAAAACAAAAATGCATACTGCTTTTCAGAATTATAAAAGAATAATTCCAACTGCAAATACAAAGCTTAGTATACAATATTTTAAAAAACGATCATGAATATTCCTAAAATACTGGTTTTAGGTAACGATTACTATTCTAATAAATCAATCATTTGCAGTATATCTTCTATTTTGTCAACATATATACCCTCTAGTCACTTTATAAATTCAAGTTTAAAAATATTCTCCTTACTATTGAGATTAAAAAACTATTTTATAGGTAATCAAAGTTAAATGAACTCCATTTTAAATTTATTTCTTAAGTGCATTACATGCACCGTTATTTTCATTCTTTTAGAAACCTATATTAAAATGATTTAGCTTTACTCTAAGAAGGCCTATAACTAACTTATTTTTTCTTTTACCATATATATTTATCAATAACATTAACATATGGCTACATATAATATTTAAGGAATAGCAATCCACTAAGAAATATGTTCAGGTCAAAAATTTTAAAAGCCTGTTGAAACAAAATATAATGGCAAATGATCAGTATATACCTACCGAATTAAAGGGTTACCAAAGATGAAAACAGCGCAGTAATTTCTAAAGTATCATAAACGATTAAAGCTTTATACACTGAGGCTATCCTAGAAGCACTGCAATTTCAAAATACGTATTTTATGGTATCATCACCTTAGATCAATTTAATATTCTGAATAAATGAATATATGAATACCCAAATGGATGAACACTGAAGTCATAACAATGTTTTGTACCTTGAGATGTTCACAACAATTGGGAATACACAGAGAAGATGACTTGAATACAAACAAACTAGTTGAAATTCAATGTGGTTCATAGTGAAGATGCAGTGGTTTTCTAGTAGAACAAAGCATCTCAACCAAAAACATATATATATGACTAAAATATTCTCTAGTGCAATTATTCTAGCCTTGAAAAGATTATATACTTTCTACTAAATAATTCTTTCTTGCAACCCCCTACCTTTCCTGCATTTTTAAATATTTGGCATAAGTGTACAACAAACCAGGATAGAATACACATTTTAAAAGGACAAATTATGCATATTCTATTTAAGAACAACATACTACTTATAAATTTAGCCTTTTTATAAAGCATCCTTATATAAAACAGTGGGGGGGGGGGGAATCCCTGCTATACATATGAAGCACAGTTTAAGCCCAATACAACTGACCAATCAAAATTAGTGAATGCACTGCATCTCTCTGCAGTGGAGAGAAGCGACAAGGTAGGCTGTCATTCTGCAAAAGCTGCCCAGAACAGGCTTTTCCTCTGAAAAGCAGTGCCATTCCTTTTTAGAAAGACTGATCTAAATGTTGTCTCTAGAGACAAGAAGCCTTCAGTATGTTAAATTACTTTCATTACGTATTTTCAGACGCTTATTGATTTCACAGTAGGAAGAGTGAGAGACTGCATCAGCCTCTAAGCAGCACTACATGTTCCATACATTAGCAGTACTGCTGAAACAATGGCACAGTACAGACACATTTTCATTAAGGTCATTTTTGAAGAGATGTGCATGACCCTCCTCGCCCAGTCCTCTACTAACAAGTGAACAAAATGAATCAATCAAAACTGGAAATGCTTCAACTACAGCAAGAATTTATCAAATCTTTAGCAGAGGTAAGATGTGCTCCTTTTTATAGTATACAACTGCTTTTGAACAGGCATAGTGGGGTAAAATTACTTTGAAAAATTTCATCTTAGATTTTAAGTTTCTTTAATTCTTCTTATTGTTAAACATGGCTTTTTTTTAGATCTATTTAAGACATGCTATGCTTTAAATGTAATTTTTTAGGATGCATTGTTAAATACAAAGGACACTCGTTAATTCATCATGAAGACATTAGCTTTTAAGTCACTTCAGGCATTCTAAATATTCTTAATGTTTCTTAAGTGTTCAAAAATATATTTCTTTAAAGAACCAGATTTACTATTTACTTATTACTTTATTACTTAGTTTTAGGATAAGTTTATTATTGAGTATATCCATTAACAATGATCCAACATTCAGTTACATTTTTGCATTACCTTTTACATTTCAATTAAATGGAAAATTCATCAATGGAGATTTATCGTGGAATTTGTTTTACTCAAATAAAATTCAAACCATGTGCTAATAATTAAGCAAGAGCTTACAGCAGGAAATGTTTATTATAAAGACACAAGGGAATGGCAGTATGTTTAGTATATACTAATTGCTCATAATTTCTGAAAATACAGGTTAAGGTTCTAAAATGAGAGCAGAAATTAGTCAAAAAATACAGCTTTTCTCCCATCGTTATAGTTGTAATGTTAATTCTGTTGTTAAATCACATATACAATCCTCGTTAGGGGAAGGGAATATGTTATTTAAAGAAATCTTTAATTTTATGCTTATGGTTCTAGCTTTAATAATAATGCTTGCTTATTTTAATAATACTATGTGTTGCAAAATAAACTAAACTAAAACAACTTTCAACAGGAAATTATCAGAAACCCTGCTTCTTAACCTTTTTTTTTCTTCCTTTTTTACAAGGACCCAAAGCAGCTAACTCAGTATTTACAACTGACAATATAAATATGAAGAATGCAACTGACTGAGCATCATCATAGCTGTCTCAGCCATGAACTGCAGGATATTCTTGTAACACATGATTTTAAGACATCAAGGAGTTAAAACCAGGGAATAGTCTACATTATTGTTGGAATATAACAAACCAACAGCATCCTAAAAAGATGCTAGATAAAATAGCCACAAAAAGAAAAATGATACAACTGCAAAAGCCTGAAAACAAAATGGGAGCATTTCTGAAGAGAGAATTTATACTTTAACATATCAGAATTGTAGAAGCTGATTTTTGAAGAAATAATGAAATGTGAAATTCCAAATGGAGAATGTACATACTTTACCAGCAAGCTAAATGAAACATTAGCAAGTGTTTTCCTCACTAAATATTCAGATATTCATATCAATTGATATGACTAATGGATTTTTTCATCTCGGAGGTTTATAACCAATTATGTATCCCCTTCTAATGAAAACAAACCAAATTAAATAGCAGATGGTTTTTATCAAAAGAACATGAACTGGATTTATAATATAAAGCAAGTTACATGATCAAGAAATCATTTCAAAGTAATGAGGACAGCTATAGAAACAGATTTACAGTAGTAACAAAAGAATGGCTAAATATATTTTCGAAACTAGAAACCTTATGTATCCTTTTTTGTTTTCACGTATCTTGGAAAATAAAGAGACACTATGATATATTCCCTCAAAGGGAAACAAAACTACCATTTGAGGAAGTTTTCTCTTGATCACGACTTTTTAAAGCAAAACAAACAAAAGTTCGTGTACTAGTCTTTAGAAATGCTTCAGCCAACTAAATCTCACAATTCATGCAGTCGAAGTATTGGAGAGAAAACAAAAGAATTCTACAAGACATGAAATAAAACACAGCTACTTCACTGTTGCCAGGTGAAAATTCATGTCAAATATCTGTCAGTGACATCATGTATCAATTTGTGAAAAACTACCATAGTGAGCCAAAAGGCCCATAAGGCAACAGCAAACAGGTAGGTCAGAAAATGCATGCACCTCATCACACTGTTTAAATTTACAAAAGAAAAAAGCCTTGCTCTAAAGGCTATGCATTTTTCTTAATTATCATCTGACATTTCTGCTCTAGTTAATTGTAAATCTAACTGATGTTACAAAGAACTGATGTTTAATCTGTCAGTTCACAAAATTTGGCATACTTAAAATTTTCTATATTTATGAATATCAGTTTTAACTAAGACCATCACTTGACTATACATGCCTTTAGTGATGCTTTATCTCACGCTCAAAAGATGTTATTTGTACTTCTGAAATATTATCTCCCAATAACATACATAAATACTGTATTCTAAAATTCATCAAAGGTTACATCAAGTGAAAGGTTAAGATGAATTTTGAAAATTAGCTTTCATGATTTATATTTGAGTTTGATTTTACAGTCAAAATACTATTGATTTCATATTTTAAACTGAATATACTGACTACTGAGATTTTAACCTAGAAAACCAGACATATTTTCACAAATTACTTTCAACCCTGATTTATTTAAATATAGATTTGCATGAATTAGGAAAAAAAGTTTGGTTTTTTAATTTTTTTAATTAGAAATTTTACACTGGGTGAATTATACAAAAGGTTTCACAGGTAATGTGTAAATTAGGCTTGCTCAAAAAATGGGCTTTAGATTCTCCTTTTCCCTAGAATTTCACTTTAAAAACACTGTTTAAACAAATAAAACCAATTGATATATTCTTTTAAACCACTACAAAGTTGACTGTTTCTCAAAATGGTATTAAATTTTAATTTCCTCCTTCCACAAAATGAAAGAGGGTGTGCTCACAAAATAAATCTTTTATAGGCCTGATTAGTACCCTTTTATAAAGCTTTGTAGCTTATTTTTACTCTAATATAATTTCTTTGTCCTTCCAATTTTTATAAGTTTGCAAATTATGAAGTTCAGCGAGCATTTTCACTGTCATATGTGAAATACTTATCATTTTTCTATTTCTGTGGGAAATAACTCCACATACCCTCTAAGCACACTATACTGTTGACTTCTGAATATGAATTTCAAATAAGAACATGAACAAAACAGTTTAAAGCAAACTGATGCTCTGCATCATTTACCATTTTATAGGAACACTCATCCTGTTTTTTGAAAGCTCATGAAAATGACGACACCTATACTAATTATGCTAGAACATATTAAAAGAGTATTTATTCCCCACTTAGTCACATTTTAAAATGAAAAATTTAAACACACTTGGGTCAAAATTAATTTTGCATATGGGTAGTTTTTATGGAAAAATATATTTTGCCTCAAATAATATGCTTGAAAAATCCAAATGAGGAAAACCTTTTTTAGTATATTAAATAATTTTGCATTATATGGGAACAATCCACATACAGGTCTTTCTTCAAAGGCAGAATCTAATTTCCTTTGGCATCAAAACAATACAACTTATATGTTTCTTAATTTTATATTTTCCATTAATAGCTTACAAACTTAAAAATCAAACTAAGTACGCAATTAAAAGACTTTTTTTCACAAAGATAACCTTTTATACAAGTTATTTAAATTGTCAAATATCAAATAGTTTATTCTATTTCACTTTCTAGGGAAAAAAGCAACTGCTGCAAAAGAATGTGCTTTTCTCTCATTCTGGAAGTCAACATGCAGTCTGAATCTAACATTACAGTGCGAGATGACATTGATGACATCAACACCAATATGTACCAACCACTATCATATCCATTAAGCTTTCAAGTGACTCTCACTGGATTTCTTATGTTAGAAATTGTGTTGGGACTTGGCAGCAACCTCACCGTATTGGTACTTTACTGCATGAAATCCAACTTAATCAACTCTGTCAGTAACATTATTACAATGAATCTTCATGTACTAGATGTAATAATTTGCGTGGGATGTATTCCTCTAACAATTGTTATCCTTCTGCTTTCGCTGGAGAATAACACTGCTCTCATCTGTTGTTTCCATGAGGCTTGTGTATCTTTTGCAAGTGTCTCAACAGCAATCAACGTTTTTGCTATCACTTTGGACAGATACGACATCTCTGTAAAACCTGCAAACCGAATTCTGACTATGGGCAGAGCTGTAATGTTAATGATATCCATATGGATTTTTTCATTTTTCTCTTTCCTGATTCCCTTTATTGAGGTAAATTTTTTCAGTCTTCAAAGTGGAAATACCTGGGAAAACAAGACACTTTTGTGTGTCAGTACAAATGAATATTACACTGAACTGGGAATGTACTATCATCTGCTAGTACAGATCCCAATATTTTTTTTCACTGTCATAGTAATGTTAATTACATACACCAAAATACTTCAGGCTCTTAATATTCGAATAGGCACAAGATTTTCAACAGGGCAGAAGAAGAAAGCAAGAAAGAAAAAGACAATTTCTCTAACCACACAACATGAGACTACAGACATGTCACAAAGCAGTGGTGGAAGAAATGTAGTCTTTGGTGTAAGAACTTCAGTGTCTGTAATAATTGCCCTCCGGCGAGCTGTGAAACGACACCGTGAACGAAGAGAAAGGCAAAAAAGAGTATTCAGAATGTCTTTACTGATTATTTCTACATTTCTTCTCTGCTGGACACCAATTTCTGTTTTAAATACTACCATTTTATGTTTAGGCCCAAGTGACCTTTTGGTAAAATTAAGATTGTGTTTTCTAGTCATGGCTTATGGAACAACTATATTTCACCCTTTATTATATGCATTCACTAGACAAAAATTTCAAAAAGTCTTGAAAAGTAAAATGAAAAAGCGAGTTGTTTCCATAGTGGAAGCAGATCCCATGCCTAACAATGCTGTAATACACAACTCATGGATAGATCCTAAAAGGAACAAAAAACTTACCTTTGAAGATAGTGAAATCAGACAGAAATGTTTAGTACCTCAGGTTGTCACAGACTAAGGAAAAGTCTAAGTTTCACCAAACCTACATTCAAAAGCATTCAAATTTAAATTGTAAAAAAACAAAATTACTGCCAAATATACGAAAAAAAATATTTTAAGTATTGGTTTTGTTGTAAATTTCAATGTAAATGTCAATTAGATTAGATCATATATACAATTTCTTCATTATTTAATGTATTTGTTGCATGGTAGTTTGTTGAAGTAATACCATGTGTATATTCTGTCAATAATATGTCCACAAAAGACATTCATGTAGTCATATTTTCTAAAGAATAAATATATAGCCTTAAAACAGTGTACAACTCTAAAATGTAACTGACACAGGTATCCTTGATTTTTAAAATAAAGTACATTGTTTATAAGCCACAACTAAAGGTACACACATATATATATAAATATATATATGATGACAACTGGAATAGCATTTTAATATAAAACCAAAATTAAGGGTTCAAAACAATCAAAGCAATCCAGAATTTCTTGTACCACTACATTGTGTTTCCCTGTATATTTGATGCATCAAAGAAATGAAATATGTATGAAACTTTACTTTTTTTCTTGAATGTAAAAAATCATAGGATTTATCACATTCAAAATTCTAGTACCAAAACACAAACAACCCTGTATATATACAGTTAGATAGGGAATATTTGAAATTCAAGCTTATTTGTCATAATTTAAAAGTCTGATTTTCTAAAATCAAGGGCATTATGCCTATAATATATAAATGAACCAACAATAAAGAGAAGGAAGAAAACTAAAGCAAGTAAGTCTCTTTCCTCCTTCTTCACTTGAATGATACTTGTAAGAATCAGTGCATTAAAATCAACTGATTTCCTAACTTTATTCAATTCAGCCTTTTTATATATTGGAAGGTATCTATCCAAGTCTGAATACCAGGAAGAAAACAAAACAAAAAAGACTTTATACCATTGTAATAAAGTCTAACAAAGCCAGCTGTTCTTAATTTTAGATATATAGCAACTTTAGAGTAATACAAGTTACAAAATGTTCCTGCACTATCATATCTCCTAAGTGTTTCAAAATACAGTACTTCTATTTCCCCTCTGAAAATCATCAAAGTAACAATAAATCTTGTCACTTTTTCTAGTCTGTTCCAATTAATTTAATTTCAAGCATTTCTCTCCAATCCCCTACTCATGTTGGGAAAGTATGAAATTACTAAAACTAACTACAAATTTTCAGGATTGGGAATCTCATATCAAAAATATATTTATTCCAATTGTTATAATCTAACAAACTATCAAGGAATGTCAATATCACTGTCAGAAAATTAGCAATAAGTTAACTCAAAATAGGTAAATACTTGCTGCCTTATAACTGGTTGACAATATTTTATTCTATTTTTTAACAGTGGATTTAACTGTACGAAGTAGCAACTCATTTTTATAGGAAAAATTATGTAAAATAATTTAAAAATTTATCACTTTTCTGTCACCTAATCTAGTTTACTGAACATCTTAATCCTTGGGGAAGTGAGCATCATGCAATAGCTTGAATTCACTGTGGTGACATTTCAAATTAAATAGTGATTTATATCTGATAATAATGTTAACATAATGACAAATCCTGGCAAAGCCCCAGGTTCCTCGTAATATATTTTCCACAGTTTTATGGAATCAAAGATACGCTTCAATTTTACAAAATGTAGCACAGCAAGTAAAATTTATTTTTTCAAACCCTGAAGACAAATTAGGACTTCCTGGATAAATATCTTATGAAAACTTTAATTCAATAAATATATTTGGCACAGAGGATTGCCTAATATCAACATACAAAATTTTTGAAATAATTAATTTTAATTCCCAAACATAAAATTGAAAACTTTCATACTGTTTTATAATCTTAATAAAAATTAGACTACTTTTAGAGTTTCGCTTTTAAGAAAAAACCTTTTCTTTGTGTTTTAAGTATTTTTAATCATCAAGTCTATAAGCATGCCAAAGAACTCAGGTTAAAAAAAATAGAGATTTCTAATATATTTACCTAAACTGCTTTCACATCCTTTGTAATAATCTAACAAAATATGAAATAAATAGAAAATATAATATTGCTTTCTAAATAGTTATCTAAATCTATGCTTAACATTGGATCAGACAATTAATAAGCAGTTTTGTCCACTTGTAATGATCTTTCAGGCAAACCCAAGTGTATACATTAATTTACAAAGAAAATTTATACTTACTAGACAACTTCTAATGCATGTTATAATGTATTAAATAATATATGATATTCACAAAATGTTTGTGCTAAAAACTCAGCTTTTAAAAACAAGTCACATATGTTTGCAAATACTGACCTCAGTTTAAACAAGAGAATGAAAAGCTTATATACTTTTTATTAAATATTTTTTCTATGAAATGGTGAATTATTTTTATTTTCCTCATGATGGCCTTCACCTTCCAATGTGTCAAAATTTCACTTTATCTCAAGGAATCTTTTTAAAAAATCATAATTGCTAGCTTTTCCTAACAGGAAATCCTGATATGAAGATTAAAAATGCAAAAGCAATAGAGGCAATGGTAAACTTGATATGGGATCCTTCTAATAACTTTGTATTTTTCCATCCACAAGCTACAAATAGCATAGATATCATGATTAATAGGGTTAGTTCTTCAAAAGAACAGAAATAATATTATTTTAAAAACTAATTGAAGATGGACTTTACAAGTATGGAAATGTTTATTTGCTTCATTGTTTTGCTTGTCAACTTAAGTGGGTTAATCTACCAATTACTAACTAGCAGATGTTCAACCCTATTATAAAAGGTGAATTATTTATAGTTATGCTTTTTATAAAAATTCCATTCATAGTAGTCCTGCACTTCTCACCAATAGTAAGTCAATTTTTAAGTATGTAGTCTATTTTTTCATCCCCCAAATAAAATTATAACAAAATCTCAGAGATTAGACTGAGATTAGATTTAAAGGTGAAAATGTTAACTTTTAAGAAAACGGGCCCCTAGTAGGGCTTAATTCCACAAAGCAATTTCAACATTACTTTCCATTTTATGATCAAGTAAGCTTTGTAATTCATTTAAATTTGGGTTCTTACAATATAGAAAGTATTTCTGGCAGATAATTTGGCAGATTATATGCAGTCATTACCTTCAAGAATTCAAAATCTAGAATCAAAGTATTAAAAAAGCATGGTAATACTGATAAGAGAAGGTTGTGGTAAATGCTGTAACAGAAGGGTAATGTTATTAATAGATTATAAAATTAATAGTCTTTAAAAAGGGATTATGTTAGATTCAAGAACAGCATAAACAAAAGCATTGCTAAAGAAAGCTGTTGCTGTTCTGGGAACAGCAAATTGTTCTCATTAGAAGGAGTGGAATATAGTAGAGAGAAATCGGGAAAGTTAAATTGGGGCCATAAGGTAGAAGAAATCCAAGGCAGAGAAATCTGAGCAGGGGAGTAACACGATTAGATATGAGCTTTAGAAAAATTAATAAAACAACAATATATAGAGAGAATAGGCTGGGTAAGACACAGCAAAAGGAAGGTTGCCGCCATTGCCTTCAAAAATAATGAAAACCATGGCAAAATGTCATAGCAGTAGCTCTGCAAAGGAGTGGAAAGATGTGACAGGCAATGTGAAGGGACATTCAGACTTGACTAGGACATCTGATATATAAGACTGAAGAATAAAAAATGATGACCATAAGAAGGTCAAGAAGAAACTAGATTATCCTCAATGAGCTAAGGAGCTATTTAACTATGCTTTGCAAAAAGTATGCAGATGACAAGGCAAAACAAAAATGTTTTGGGCAAAGCAGAAAATTAATTACGTAGTAACATTATTCAAGAATGTTCTAATTATTAGAATCTCTATTCAAAACCAAAAATTTCTAATTGTTGCTTTAAAGTATTTACTTAATATTTAATATATTGGTTAAGTGAGGTTTTTCATTAAACTTGTTATTTTCTTCTGTAGTAACTTTTTTATTTGTGAAAAAATAAAAATTTAATGGAAAAAACACCAGGCCATATAAAACAAACAAAATCATTCTTTGCGTTTTTTCCCTTACTAATAATTTATTATGAACATCCATCCAACTCATTTCATACATACCTCTCTCATTCTTTTTTACTGGTTACATAAAAGTATTTTTTAAAAATAAAGAAATGAAAAAACATTGCAATATCACCAAAAGATAGGCCTAATAAAAGACCTAATAATCCCATTTATATTATAACTAAATAGCTTCAAGTTATAGTTCAACATCATCTTGAAAAAGGTAAATTAACTTCGCAAATGTGAAGCAGAAAGCTATTTTTCTGAATGGAGAGAAGCAAGGGAAAAATATATATGTACTTCCTTTCTTCCTTTCTAATAAATAAAGAGAAATAACAAAGGAAACTTTTGGAGGCTATTTTCTTTACATCTCAGTGATAAGCACTTAAATGTATAATGTAATTCCAAGGTAAGGCACATTGCAACTGCAGTGACCCTCAGGAGAGCTAAATAAAAGACAACAAATAATAAATGTTACGAGAAAAAGGAACTCAGGCATATGAGAAAGAGAAAAATAGGGAATAATAAAGTTTAGATGAGTTAGAAAAAAGACCCTCAACACTCAAGAGACGTTCAGTTTGCAGAGAAATACAAAGAGAACATAGAATTGTAAGTTCCCAGAAAACTAATGCTTACTTGAAGCTTGACCTTTTTCACAAATGTATGCAAAACCATAAAATAAAATTTTTAGAAAAGAAATCCTGGCTGACAAACTTGGTAGTTTTTAACTATAACAACATATATTGCATACGAAGAATTAAGTATCAGAACAATTCACAGAAGTGAATGGTGTTAAGATGTTGAAGCAAATGGAAAATTGGGCTTATCACTAATAACAAAAGCTATTATCTTTTAAGGAATATTCATTTTGGCAGAAGAAAAAACTGAGCAAACAAACCTTAAACAATATTTCTTTTCTTGCTCATGATAAAATAGCACGTGAAAATAATCCTAAGTAGTTTCACCATTTTATTCACACATTATTTTACAGATTTCTATAAGCTGCATCCATGCATTCAAGCATGACAACTTTGTACTTCCACTAGCAAGTGGTAAAAAGTGCTATCATTCCTGTCACTGCCACCAATATAACTCCCTACCATTATCAAACCTGAGGCATCAAGTTAGATAAAGGAAGATAACTGCATCTGACTGGGATTGGGGTCATTCTCCTCACCCTGCTTCTATGAAAGCTTTACATCATATCATTTCTGAGCGGTATTAAGCCAAGACAGACAGACAGAGCATATCCACCAAATTTTCAAGATGAAAAGAAAAAGCAGCAGAGAGGATAATACATAACATTACGGGGAATTACTTTCCCTTGCAGACTGCTATGGACATACAAATCTAATAGTAGATGCACTATAATTTTTTTTAAATTTAACATAAATTGTTTAAAATATCACTGCTAAAAAAAATGAGAATTCTGGCCATATGAGACACAGGCTGTAGAAGGGAGAATTGTAGGTGCATGCATATATCCAGTAATATTATACACACTCTCATATGTCATATATGTTGGGTATTGATGGGTAGAGAAGAACCAAAGGTAACGATTTCAATCTAATATTATTAATTCCTTAGCTTAGGAAAGGTCAAAAGGTGATCATCAAATTTATATATTCTATAATTTAATGGCTTTCTTCCCAAGTCTTAAAAATTTTGCTCTTTTGATACTAATTTTTTCTATCACTTTTTATAAATGATAAAATACTAGCAAACTGTAGCCACCTAACTTTATGAAACTGTCAAATTCATTCAATAAAAATTTGTAATAATAATATAATCTTTTATTTTAAAAGCTTCAAAAAAGTGCCTGATAGAATATTAATGGAATTGAAAATGAACAATTTTTAACGTCTCTAAGCTTCTACTTAGCATCTTATATAAAAGAGAATTTCTTAAAATGCAATCCACATATCAGAATCCTCTATAGTGCTTGTTCAAAATGCCAATTCATGGACTTGCCTCAGTCTTACTGAATCAGAATCTCTGGAGAAGCAATTCTGAAAAATCTACATTTTAATAAGTATTCCCAGTGATTTGTGTGATGAAGTTTCAATACCACTGCTTTAGATATTTGAAGATAGATTATGTGTCAAGATGACATTCAAGTAACTAATATATAAAAAGATATAGAAGTAGTTCTGAAGTCAATTCAGGCTATGTAGCCTTTAAAAAAAAAATTCCACCCATCTCCCACCACAGCTCCCTTGTCTGTTTGCTCTTTGCTTTTGTTCATTGTCTGTTCATTGCTGTTGCTTGCTGTCTGTTTCTTCTTTAGAAGGCAATGGGAACCAAATCCGGGACCTTTCCTGTGGTGGGGGGGGGGTGTCCAACTGCTTGAGCCACATCTACTCCCTGCTCATTTTGTTTTTGCTTGCTCCCTGCTCACTGTTTTGCTCATTGTTTTTGCTCTTTTTTTTTGTTTGTTTCCTCGACGTCCGCTCAGTGTGTGTTTGTCTTCTTTAAGAGGCACCGGATCTGAACCCTGGTCCTCCCATGCTGGAGGCAGATGCCCAACTGCCTGAGCCACATTGGTCCCCAGGACTGCTTCCTTAAAGAATATTTTTAGAACTTACTTCAATTTTACTAATAAAATTTTAGTTTAATTGTACATATTATAGTCCACTAGGACACTAAATTCTTCAAGATTAAAATATTATTTTTAAAGGAAATTAAACAAAAAGTTTTCTTACAGAAATCATATATGCACAGAAGATAAAATAGTATCAAACATGAAAAAAATGACACCATAAAATGTTATTTACTTTTACTTCACTCAACCAAAATCCTCAATTACAAAATTGCTCAGCTACTTTCTCTCATAAAATTATCATCTTCAGATCAGAAATTAAGAATTAAGCATTTTTGCTCCTTTCAATATAAAACTTCTATGAAAACAGAATATCCAAAAACATAAAATAAGGGGAAAAAAACAAACAGATAATACACGTAGAAGACAAGAATTACTGCTAAAATGAACTTGTAGTGAAAATACTGACAACTATATCTTGTCCATCTTTTGAACAGATGTTATTCAGGTTAGGTAAGTGGCCTGAGTCAAACATTTTTCCATTGTTCTGCCAACAATAAGATTTAGGGGACATTCAGCTACTCTTTGATCAAGTTATGATATCTTTAATTTAATTTCCTATTCTGTTTTATAACAGTTTAAGTAACACTGATATTTGAGAAATACCTCAAGTGCTATTGCTGAATTACTACTCTAGAAACATTTCTCATCAGTCCTTTCAATAAAAATTATTTCTATCTACTTTGATATTATCTTCTCTTAAAACTCTGTTACTTTTTAACAGTTTCACTAACTGAACCACAGAACCAGTCAATGATAGCTTAGTATTAAAACTGGGCTGCTAGAAAATACACCTTAAATACATAAAGATAATAGCTCCAATATTGGATATGGCCACCTTAACAAAAGACATTTGCCAAATAATATATTCCAGATTAAATATAGAGAAAATGACTTTGGTATAGTGTTTCCTGGAGTCTCATACGTCCCTTGAAACTGTATGCAAATTTTCATGTGTTTGTGTATGCTTTACCTAAAGCAACCATTTACAAATTTAATAAGACCCTCAAAAGAATCTGTAACCTAAAACTAAAAATATTCTCTGTGCTCACAAGAAAACAGGGAGACAAAATTGGTAAATGTTTATATAATTTTATTTATTTATATTTTGACTTCTTCTAAAGAAAATATAAGACAACTTTTAAAAACCATACAACATTAGATACAACTAAACTAAATAAGAAAATAAGTAATTAAATCAGGGCAAGAAGGATAAAAAGAATGAAATTTTTTTTAAAAATCCTGGTATAAAATGCAAACGCAAAATGGTTATCATAAAGTCTTGTGTTATTACGAGAGGTAAGCCATAATTTGTTCCCTATGCTTTCTGTTAGGTAACTCAAAGAGGGAAAAGGGGATTAATTATATACCTCTTACCATAGTTAAGAAAAAAATTATCCCACTTCTCAGAAAACAAACTATTCCTGAAACTAGAGATCATCTCTCTCATGGGTATTTCCAAAAAGAATATAACATAAAGAATATTTTCCAAATAGCTTTACAATAAAGACATCCTAAGTCTCATATGAGTGTTTCTTATGTCCATCAGTGTATAAAAATGGACAGAAAAATCTTACAGAAAAGGCAACAATGAGTCTCATATGGTTGGGTCTTATAATTTTTCTCATTGTATTTAATACAATAATGGCATCAAACTAAAGGGAAATTCAGTAAAAAGAAGTATATGGATAGAAACAATATAATGTTTTCCAGGTATAAAACCTCTACTATTTTGGTTTAATCCAAGGATAGATCTATAATATTAAAGCAGTGGTATGAACACACCTAAGAGGTCAGACTGGGTGGAAGAGAGGGGATAGCACATCCAGGTGAAAAGAAGGCAAGTGTTCCTAAAAATAAAAAAGTCCCTAAGTTATTCTCATGTACTCAATCTCCTCTTACAAACAACTTCTTCTGCCTCAGAGATCGCTAATCCATGGGAAAAAAATCTTCCATCAATATTATCTCTCAACAATTTCACTAGTGACTGCAGGCAGCCAGGGGAGAAATTAAATCTTAAACAGCCCTGGCTACATGCCAGGACACAAAGTCTGCTGATTGGCAGAGCCCCCTTCCTCTGGAGTGTATAAAAGCTTAATACTTAGGTAGTACAAGTGTCTCTCATCTCCAAAACAAAGCCAGGGGGGAGGCCTGTAAAGCTGCTAGCTCTTCCTCCTAGTCATAGTTGATTTCTCATCTCTGATGCAAAGTAGCTAGAGTATAGAAATTCCATACAATGAATCAAGCAGTTGGCCTCTCCAGGGAACTGGCCAAGGTGGGATCTTGTCCCATACTTTTATGGGCCCTGTGTGCTATGTAAGAAATAAAGCAGTCACATGCTTAAAGTCAGGGACCACGTAGCAACTCACTGGGCACCATGATTCAAAGACTCAGAATGGATACAATAAGAGCTGTAAGGAAAGACTTGGGTTCTCAGCTACATGATAAAATACACCATATAAATATTTTATCACTGTTCTTAACTATAAAAAATAAGAGAAGCTTTTACTTTGAAACACAGTATTCTTCTATTAGTACCATTTATATTAAAAAAATATGCTTACCGCTTTTATAACCCAACAAACTTCTCAAGACTACACAGATGTTTCTAAATATTAAATGAACAACATGTCAGAAGACCTAGTAAGTAGATTCACAAAAGACCCAGACTAATTGTCACACAGTAGTAATCGGAAACTATTATCTTACACAAGTGTGTTACCTTGTACGTATTTTAAAAATTATAAAAGCATCTTTGAATGGTCCATTATGATAGCACTTGGCCCTTATTTCCCCAAATGTGAACATTTCATAAAGGCTTGGTGTTGCATGAACCTATAAAAGTGTGAGCAATTAGACAAATATGGCAACATAAATGTCACAAGTCAAAATATAACTCTAAAGAAAAGTACAGGGAAGCGGACTTGGCCCAGAGGATAAGGCATCCATCTACCAAATGGGAGGTCCACGGTTCAAACCCCAGGCCTCCTTGCCCCGTGTGGAGCTCGCCCATGCGCAGTGCTGATGTGTGCAAGGAGTTCCATGCCACGCAGGGGTGTCTCCCGCATAGGGGAGCCCCATGTGCAAGGAGTGCACCCCGTAAGGAGAGCCGCCCAGTGCGAAAGAAAGTGCAGCCTGCCCAGGAGTGGTGCCGCACACATGGAGAGATGATGCAGCAAGGTGATGCAACAAAAAGAGACACAAATTCCTGGTGCCATTGACAAGAATAGAAGCAGACACAGAAGAACACGCAGCAAATGGACACAGAGAACAGACAAACGGGGTGGGTGGGGAGGGGAGAGAAATAAATAAAAATAAATCTTTAAAAAAGAAAAAAAAAGTGCATACAAAAAGCAGTGAGGTTCAAAGGAAAAGAAGCACATGTAAAGTACACCTGGAAAAGTTGCAGAAAATAAATGGCATTTGAAATGAACTTTGAATAGGGGTAAGACTGGCTGATAGCATTAGGGAGAGAACAGCATATCAGACAGAGACACAAGTATGAGCAATTACAGGCACAAGAAAAAAAAATGTACAGACCAGATAATAATTCAGTTTGGCTGGTACATAGATAATGAATACAGAAACATGGGGAGATAACCCTGGAAAAATATGTTTGTCAGGCAAAAAAATCTTTTTTAAAAAAATTTAAACCTTCAATGAAAAATAAAGGTTTAAATTCAATGAAAGGCTCTCTAGATTTGATAGTATGGGACAGCATCAAAAATATATATTCATCCTCTTTCTATTTCTACCATTCTAGCTTAGACACTTTGTGTTTTAAGCCTCTGACTTGGTATCTTCACCTTAATCTCTCACAACTACCATTTTCCTCTTCCTCAAGTATATCCTATCATCAAAGGTGATCTCTGATCCCAAACTCTTTGCTGTGACTTAAAAGATAAGTTTTAAAAGAAAATAATTCAAATCTAAGTATTACAGAAATGTCTGAATTTTTTTTTCCACATAGAACTAGAGATATCCCAGAAGTTATACAGAGATGTAGTCCTGAAAAAATGTCAGTGGAAAAATGAACATATCAAATTCTATTTTCCTATTAAACATTATAAAAGGAAACACTGGAAAAATCTAGTCATAAGCAGTAGTAGGTAAAAGAAACTACAAATGCAACCAAAAAATTTAATTCCAAAATTTAAAAAAGGAAAATAAAAATAGACAATTGAAATACAGTACAAAAGCAAATTAGAGTATGTATTATGAAGTAATGGGATATTTCATATCTGTTGTGAAGTGATAGCTTATTCATTAAATGGTACTGGGAAAATAACTAAACATTGGAAAAACAAAGATAAATGCTTACCTCATTCCCAGGATCAGTGAACTGCACAACAATGGAAAGCAAAATTCATAACGTATTTCATGTGGCAATGAATGGTACCTCTAGAGTTATGAAATGTGGTGATATGTCCATAAATTATACCAATATAAATTCCAGATGGTTAAAAATAAAACCATAAAAAGATTTAAAGAATATGGAGGTGAATGTTTTTGATACTGTGCTGAGGAATGAAATCCACTATTAAATAAAAAACTGACAAATGTGACTATAAAGCTTTTAAATTAAACATTAAAAAAATCAAAGAATACACTTGCTTTAATATATAGGTTCAATTTTTCCAAACATACAACCATATATTAATATTAAAGCAAAGGTATTTTTGTTATGTAAAAAACACTAACAAAAGAACACAGTGAGGAGTGGATGTGGCTCAAGCTGTTGAGCCCCTGCTCCCCACATGGGAGATCATGGGTTAAGTTCCAATGCCTCCTAAAAACATAAAAAACAAACAACAAGCAAACAAACAAAGAGAGAAAAAAAACAACTCAGGGGAGCTGATATGGCTCAGTGGTTGAGCACTGGCTCTCCACATATGAGGTCCTGGGTTCAATCCCTTCCTGATACACCTCAAAATAAACAAACAAATAAAAAACCACAGCAATAAGAAAATGGACGAAGAGCACAAACAAGTAACTCACCAATGAAAAACAAAGAAGAAACACAAAACTATTCAACCATAGTCAGCAAAACAAAAAAAGCAAAAACAGCAAAAGCAAAAAAATTGGAATAAATTTTAAAAACGCTAATTGAAATAAACTTTAATTTTCATATATATGACTGGCAAGTAGCTTTTAAAAATGCTAATGTTATTAATTTTGCAAAGGTGTAGATATCCTCTTCTACACTGCTACTGGAAAAACATTTCATTTTTGAAATTTTAAGCAAAACCTTAAACATGACCTTGACCAAGAAAATTACAGTTCTATAATTTGCATAAGGAATAAACAATTATGCAAAGATGTATGTTCAAATATGGTCATCAAAGCACTGGTTATACTCATGAAAAAATATGTGACCAAAATAGTCAATAGTAGACTATTCAAAAAATTATTGGTAAGTTTTCAATTGAATATTATTTTAATCACTAAAATTATGATATGGATGATTGTTTATTATCATGGAATGATGTCTATAATGTAATGTTAAGTATAAAATAATATGTGTAATAGAAATAGTACATAGACAAATAGTTGGGAGGTTTGTATAATAGATACAGTAATGTGTAGGCAAAAAATTGGGAGGATGGTTTTCCAAAATGCTAGTTACAAATTTTTGGTGTGATACCTAAATTTTCTAGTTTTCAACAACTAACATATACCTGAATTTTCTACTTTTCACAATGAACATATATTATTAGTCTAAGTTTACAAATTTAAAAAGGCTTACAGAAATAATATTTTATTAAACCACTGATGACAAAATGTATGATAACAGCATTTGATTTTTAAAATAACAGAATTAGGCTGATTATTCTGAACCTTTTTTTTTTTTTTAAGATGCAGCATATTCAGACCTTTTAAAAATTCCTTCCTCAATTGTACTTAGGACCTTAGTAGTCACAAAGTATAAAATCATGTTATTAAATGAAATATATACAAGCAAAACTGAGTCTCTGAAAGTCAAATTAATTGGTCACTTGTATATAGTATTTAAAGCAGTTATTTTCTCACAAAGTCATTGTCCAAATTGAGAATTTCTCAATCCATGTCTTGTTCTTCTTTAGTTATGTATAACTTTTATTTATATGCATACTTTATTACTCAAGAGTAGAACATATAACCACAGATTATCATGTATGTCCAACGTTTTAGTTTCCTAGCTGCTAAAACATCATATAGTGGGTTGGCTTAAACAATGGGAATTTATTAACTCACAGTTTTAAGTCTAGGAGAAGTCCAAAATCAAAGAGTAAGCAAGGCAATGGCTTTCGCAGACAACTGCTGCATTCTGGGGTTGGCTTCCAGGGATCCTTGTTCACTGGCTTTCCTGTCAAATGGCAATGCACACGGAGGTATCTTCCCTCTCTTCCTGGTTCCACTGACTTCCAACTTCTGGTTCCTTACCATGGTTTCTCTCACTTTCACTCTACTTACAAAGGACTCCAGTAATTCGGATTAAACCCAACCTGATTCAAGTGGGCCATGCCTCAGGAAGCGGATGTGACTCAAGCAATTGGGCTCCTGCCTACATATGGGAGGTCCACAGTTTGATTACCGAGGCCTCCTGGTGAACACAAGGTAGCCCATGCAGCAAGCTGGCCCAAGAAGAGAGCTGGCCTGCGTAGGAGTGCTGGACTGCAACGCAAGCCTGCCCGAATGGAGAGCTGATGCAGCAAGACGATGCAACAAAAAGAGACACAGCAAACAGACAATAAGAGACACAGCAGACAGGAGCTGAGGTGGTGCAAGAGATTGAGCACCTTTCCCCACTCCAGAAGGTCCCAGAATCAGTTGCTGGTGCCACCTAAAGAGAAGATAAGCAGACATAGAACACAAAGGAAATGGACACAGAAAGCAATGAGGAGTGAGGGTAAGGGGTGAAATAAATAAATAATTTTTTTTTTTTAAAGTGGGCCACACCTTAACTGAAGTAACACACCTTGAAGTGATCTTATATACAATGGATCCACACCCACCAAAATGACCATGACCAGCAACATGCCCAAACTGAATTCAATTCACCACACCCAATGTAACTTTCAAAATGACATAAATTTGTTCTTTAGTTCTACTTGTAAAGAAAGATGAGAAGAAAGCAATATTTTGGGGACCTAACATATACTAGAAAAAGAGGAGGCAATCTATAAACTGTCTCATTAAATTTACCCAAGAGTTCTTTGAAAGCTGAGAGAGAAGTTAACCTGACTTGTCAAAATTTACATAGTGAGCAGAAGGAATAGAAATGGAATTTAAAGCAAGGTCTAGGTGGTTTCAGAGCCTATGTTTTCATGTCTCTTAATTACAAATTACATATCAAAAACATTTATATTTTATGGGATCATTTTACAATGTTTTGAAGTTTCTTAAGTTTTAGTAAAGTGAATATTACTTTTCTGAAAGACAAGTTTATGAATCCTGTGCTCTTCTACTTATTACATTAAAATAACTACTCTCCATGTGCGCATTCAACAAGATATATTCATAACTCATTTATCCTCAGCAGAAGTCTTCCCAATCACTCCTTTCCAGGTTTTATTTTTGTTACTACAGTTTAACTCACTCTGAAATATCAATTTCATTAATTTGTTTTAGATGGAAAGTATCAATTAAGGGGCTCTCTTAATTATCACCAAATCTTATCAAAATGACATCAATAACAAACAAAATTCCTTATCTTCTACTCACTCTCCCAACAATTACCACAGTTCGGGAGAAGACCAAGCAAATAATGTTTCTCTCCATCTCCCAGAGTCATCATTTTGCGTACCCTCCTAGCACTGAAGCTTAACTAGATTCAGCTGGAGGACCTCGGTCATCATGCTACAATCCCAATAAAATACAATCTTATCCCACTAAATCTCTTACACCATTTAGACTCCTAAAACATGTTTTAACGACACAGGATCTCTACTCTGTTCCAAGATGCAACTCTTCCTCAAGTCTCCTCTCAAGTGAAGGCTTAATTCTGCCTCAATCAATGGCCTATTTCACCTTCTGAAAATAATGACTTCCATTTCCAAACTTATTTTAGCAATAGAAGCTTTTCTTTTTGAAGTATTTTACAAAAACCAAATTTATAAATAAGCAAACAAACAAACAAAAGGCAGATTATTCCCTATGAAGCAAAATTAGGGTACAAGAGTGGATATAGTTCAACATTCCCTTTATCCAAATCTCTATGATTCCTCAGAACAGTTGAAAGGAAATGATTTTGAAGTACTAGTTTTATTAGGAAACTCTGTGGGAAATTTCTTGCACATTTTACTCAGATCCTGACTAAATATTATCCATATTTTTATTAAAAATCAAATAACTTTGACTCTTAACTAGACTCTACCACATGCTTATAATCGTATCTGAGACAGTATCTGTATTAGTCAGCCAAAGGGGTGCTGATGCAAAATACCAGAAAATGGTTGGTTTTTATAAAGGGTATTTATTCGGGGTAGGAGTCTACAGATACCAGGCCATAAAGCATAAGTTACTTCCCTCACCAAAGTCTATTTGGAGCAAGATGGCTGCCGACATCCATGAGGGTTCAGGCTTCCTGGTTCCTACGTTCCTAGGGCTTGCTTTTCTCTGGGTTCAAGGATAATTTTTTCTTGGGGCTGGCTTCTCTTTCCTCTGTGAGCTTAGTTGCCAGGGCTCCAGCTTAAGTTTTCAGCATCAAACTCCAACATCGGAAGCCCTCAACTCTGTTCTTGCCATGCCAATGCCCTAATCATAACTAAATCATGCCCAGATACAGATCAGATTACAAGCATAATCCTATATTGTTTGTTATTCATAACCACATCAAACTGCTACACCCTGCAATGATCTTTTTACATGTGCATGTTATATTTGCTACAGCTGGTGTACATATGAAACAAAGCTACTAACCATGGTTGCATTATAGTTTACATTATGGTTTATGTTTTAGACTATACACTTTTCTAAATTTTTGGTAACTTTATGGTTTACATTTTAGACTATATACTTTAATAAATTTTTGGTGATATTTAACATGGCCTATATCATCATTGCATGATCTTGTGGAACACTTCCATTGCCTCCCAGTTACCCCCTCTTCCATCTTTTCTATTCCTCTCTCTCCCCTTCCCCTCAGGGCCCACAGTGTCAACCAAGCTTCACTCCTTGAAGGACAAGATTCAAAGATACTTGTAACAAGGCTGAGGGTTTGACCCACTAGTCTGTCCTCCCCAATTGGGAGCCACCCATGCTCTCGAGAGACACCCTCTCCTTTGTTTGAGAACATCCAGACTCCCCAGGATAGGGGTAGAACACCTTCCCACTCATTGTATGGTTCTCCACCCACTGATATAACACACCATGTCAAGATGAGCACTCACACACTCCCTAGAGCCTGCCTCAGGTTCACCCTGTGCCAGATGCCCCCCTGTCAAACAGCTTAAACAAGTAGCCCTTCCTTATATTTTCTAAGAAGCTTTCTCAGCATTTTGGTTTCAACCGTGTACCTGGCATTCTCCCATGTTCACCTGCCTTCCTCAAACCCTCCCTCAAATCCATGGAGAGAGGACGGCCTGCGCTGGAGGACAGCTGGTGCAGCAAGATGACGCAACAAAGGGAGACAGGCAGACACAGAAGAACGTGCAAGTGGCAAGGGGGGTAGAAATAAATAAGTTCTTAAAAAAAATCTATGATAATCTCCACAATTTCTAAATTCATAACCTTAAATCACACTTACAGAGTCCCTTTTGCCATGTACAATACCATATTCACAGGTTTGAAGGATGTGAATGTGGAAGCCAGGAGCAAAACATGTCACTATCCTTTGTCTAAATCAGAACAGTTGTTAGGATAGGCTGCACTTTTTTCACACAGGGTGGCTCTTCTTATGGGGCATGCTCCTTGTGCATGGGGCTCCCCTACGCAGAGGACACCCCTGTGTGGCATGGTACCTCTTGCACGCATCAGCACTGTGCATGGGCCAGCTCACCATATGGGTCAGGAGGCCCTGGGTTTGAACCCTGGACCTCCCATGTGGTAGGTAGACACGCTATCTGTTGAGCCAAATCCACTTCCCTCACTGCATTTAAAAACAAAAAATGTTTGAAATCTCAACCTACAGAGATTTTTCTCAAAGTAATTAAAATTTGCAATGCTCATTCAACTTCATAGACTTTTAATAAATATGACAAACATGCAAAAACTAACTTAGTCCACCTTCCACTAATGAAAGTGAACTGGGCAGTTGTAATTTCCTAAATCAGGGCAAATTATTTAAAAAAAAAAAAAGCAATAAAAAGAAAAATCTATATGAAGGTATATTGGAAAGTAACTAATGGCAGGAACATACTAAAGGAAAGATTACCTTTGAAATACAGCAACTGCAATGAGTAGGCAATGGCCTTCATTCACCACCACCATCCCAACTACCCCCATTCTACTATCCCTACTCCCTGTAACCCAATGTGACACTTTGAAACTGGGTGGATTCCAGAAAATCCTGCTCTTAAATCCATTTCTGAGTATGTGTACCTACTGTAGATAGACATTTTAATTAGATTTAAACCTCCTTCTTTCTTTTGATTAGATCACTTCAGTAAGACATGATCTAGGGTGGGTCTTAATACTCTTATGGTATTCCGTTATAAATGGAGATTTTAAAAAGCTGCAAACACAGGAAAAAAGCGACAGAGACAGAAAGAAGTCACCACAGGTTGAAATCTAAGAAACCAGGTGAGACAAAAGCCACAGATAGAATAGCCTAAACATGAAAAAAACGAGGCCCAGAGGTGAGGGAAGAAACTAGCAAGCAGACTCTACCTGCTACATGTGCCTGACTATCCAAAACTGAACTCGGGGAGAAAGTGAGCCTGAGGAGGAGGAGGCAGAGACCAACAGAACTGCCACTGTGCCTGGTCATGGGGCAGGAGTCCAGGATCACCAGCAGCCAACCCTCTGGGAGATATATTCACCTGATGCCTTGATTTGGACATTTTTCCCAGCCTTAGAACTGTAATCTTGTAAGTTAATAAGTCCCTTGTAAAAGCCAATTCATTCCTATTGCATGGGTAGTCTTTAGCCAACTAAAACACAGTTCCTACAGCTCTTGCAAAAGAATAAGAGAATTATATGTCTACATGTCTAGATGATAAAGGACAAAAATCAGGGAGGACAGAGTAGCTACAAATTTAGGGGAAAAAATCCTAAAAGCAACAGACATGGAAGTGATAAGATCAAAATACTTCCCTTACTATGAAACGCACTGGCAAGATGCAAAAGGACTGTAGATGGGAGGAGAAAACAAGAAGAAATCAAAGGGGAGTCTACACTGGAAAGACTGGTAAGATTTGTGAGTTTGCTGCTTTTCTTAGAATGTGGGCATTCCCCAACCAGCACATATCTCAGCAACAGAAAGCTAAAGTTTTACTAACTTAAAGTGTCAGAGGAAAGAGCTTATGCCAGCAAAGCAGGTAGAAATTTAGGGGAAGAGCTCTGAATATATATTCAGGGAGTAGAAATGGCTCAAGGAGTTGAGTACCTGCCACCCACAAGGGAGGTCCCAGGTTTGGTTCCCAGTGCCTCCTAACAAAGACAAACAAACAATGAGCAGACATCGAGCAGACGTAAAGCAAAAACAATGAGGGAAACGGACTTTGGCCCAGTGGTTAGGGCGTCCGTCTACCATATGGGAGGTCCGCGGTTCAAACCCCGGGCCTCCTCGACCCGTGTGGAGCTGGCCATGTGCAGTGCTGATGTGCGCAAGGAGTGCCTTGCCACGCAAGGGTGTCCTCCGCGTGGGGGAGCCCCCACGCGCAAGGAGTGCGCCCGTGAGGAAAGCCGCCCAGCGTGAAAAGAAAGTGCAGCCTGCCCAGGAATGGCGCCGCCCACACTTCCTGTGCCGCTGACGACAACAGAAGCAGACAAAGAAACAAAAGCAGACAAAGAAACAAGACGCAACAAATAGACACCAAGAACAGACAACCAGGGGAGGGGGGGAAATTAAATAAATAAATAAATCTTTAAAAAAAAAAAAAAAAAACAATGAGCATGACAATGAGCAGACCGTGAGCAAAACAAAACAAAACAAAACAAATAAGCAGGGAGTGGAAGTGGCCCAACTCACACATGGGAGGTATAGGGTTCAGTTCCTGATGCCTCCTAAAGAAAAAACAAAACAGACAACGACTAAACAATGAGCAAAAAGACAATAACAAGCAGACAACAAGCACAAAACAATGAACAAAATCAGCAAGCAAACAGACAAGGGAGCCATCTTGTGGACACACACACACACACACACAGTTTATTAGTATCAACTGACCCAAGATCTACAGGGATCAGGCCACAAAAGTACCAGATGTAAGACAAATGAACAGAGAATGGACAGGGACTACAAAATGTGGGAGATCAGATTGTGCAGTTTGAGACCAGGTAAGTTTAGTGCCAGGAAAAAAAACAACAAAAAGCAATCTCAGAGAACATAAAAGAATCCAGAGTCATTAAAATGTGTCATGGCAATGGCAATTTATACTGAGGTGGAAAGAAATAGGAAAACATGACACACTATAAAAATGACAGACAACTGAAATTTAATCTAAGTAGTTTACAGATGTGGCATTTAGCATACAACGACTTCAACATAGCTAATATTTCACCTAGAGTAGCTCAAAACTAATATTAAATACACTGTGCTAAATTAAAGATGCATGTTATAATCCCTGGGAGGAACCACTGAAAAATAAGGTAAGCTTATTCATAGAAAACACACAGACAAAATAAAATGGAATAAATAAAAGCACTGGAGTAAACCAAAAGAAAGAGGCTTCTGATTAACCAGGATCATAGAGGTAGAAGATCCACAGAACCATTTCCCCACAGAATTTTTGAGCAACTAGCAAAAACTGGCAAAACCACCTTCCTCAAAAGTCTAGAAAAGAGTTAAAGAGCAGCAATACTAGAACAAGGGCTGAAGAAAAGGTAGCTTCAAAAATGGTAGGAGGTGGCATAAAGATAGACATATTGCCCAATGGAACAGAACTTAGAATTCAGAAATAGACCCTGACATCTACCCTCAACTGATTTTCAACAAGGCTGTCCAACCCACTCTGCTGAGTCAGAACAGTCTATTCAACAAATGCTGCTAGGGGAAGTGGATATCTATAGCTAAAAGAAAGAAGGAGGACCCTTACTGTCACAACTTATAAAAATTCACTCAAAACAGGCCTAAATATAAAAGATAGAACCATAAAACTCCTCCAAGAAAATGTAGGGAAACAACTTCAAGATCTTGTGGTAGGAGGTAGTTTCTTATACCTTACACCCAAAGCATGAGCAACAAAAGAAAAAATAGATAAATGGGACCTCCTCAAAATTAAAAACTTTTGTGCTTCAAATGATCTTTCATTAACTGTAAGAAATATTTCACAATAATGTAAAATGTTGGTGCTGGGGTAATATATGGTGATCCTGTATGGTATGCATGATTGTTTTGTAAACACACAACTTCTTAAATAAAAGAAAAATTGCACACATAATGAAAATGAAAATATACATATATATATAAAATGGTAGAAGAAGTCCCTGATGCCCTTACTGCCTCTCACCAGAACCTCTAAAGCATGGTGAGGAATCATTCAATGCTGCCATTGTGGATGCCTAGTCCTATTTCAAACAGAGAAAAAAACTGTATACACATACTGGGGTACCTTATATCCATGCCAAGCTATCTGATGGCAGTCTAAAAGACTGAATCAGGAAACTCATCTCAAGCTCAAACTCCTAGAATTTACCCTTCAGACAGAAGCAGCTTCTGGAAATCCAAAGCAGTGTAAGAGAAGCAATTCCAAGTGGCCTTCGGAGAAGGATTATTGGCTTTAAGTTAAGCAAAGGACTGCCAGCTTGAAGTTAAACAACAGATCATGTAAGAGGGGAAGAAGGTTTGTCCTAGGGGAAAATTACTGTAAAGAGGGGAATACCAAAGGCCATAAACAAGCCCAAGCCCAAGATAAGATTCAGTCTCAGAAAAGAAACAACCATGAACTGCACATTCACCTTGGGCTAAATTTCTAGAGAGGAGGGCCAAAATCTGAAGAAGAGCAAAAGTTAACACAGGAAATTTGCAAAGACTGTGTGTCCTTGTTTCAGTCTTTTGTGGATCCATCAACTTATATTCTTAAGCTAACCCATTCCTGTGCATGGAAGGCTATTGTGTGGGAGCCCTTTTGGATAGAGACAATTAAGGATCCTTTGATTAGTTAGATTCAATAAAGGACTCTGATTATATCTCTTTAAACTAGATCACTCTAGGTCTTTTGATTGGATGATGTCAGTGACGCATAACCCAGGCTGGGTCTCCATCCTCTTGCTGGGTGTTATATAAACTGAGAACTGAAAGCAGAAACATATAGAAAGACAGAAGAGGCATAGAGAAAGGGCACTCTACCATTTTGACACTGCCATGTAAGAGAGAGGACTCCAGGTTTGCCTACCACTGCAAAAAGACTGAGAAGCACTAAGAGACTCAAGGAGCTGAGGCCAAGATGCCTGATCATCTATAGCTAGATGAGCTTGGAGAGAAACTAGAGAAAAACCAATAGACCCTCCATCTTGCCTTGTCACATGACAGGACTATAAGATCAGCTAGAGGTAAGCGGACTTGGCTCAATGGATAGAGTGTCTGCCTATTGCATGGGAGGTCCAGGGTTCAAACCCAGGGCCTCCTGACCCATGTGGTGAGCTGGCACTCACACAGTGCTGATGTGCGCAAGGAGTGCCCTGCCACACAGAGGTGTCCCTCACGTAGTGGAGACCCACATGCAAGGAATGCACCCTGTAAGAAGAGCCACTCTGCATGAAAAAAGTGCAGCCTGCACAGCAGTGGTGCTGCACACATGGAGAGCTGATGCAGCAAGATGATGCAACAGAAAGAGACGCAGATTCCCGGTGCCACTGACAAGAACAGAAGCAGACACAGAAGAACACACAGCGAATGGACACAGAACAGACAATGCGGGGGGAAACAAAAATAAATCGAAAAAATAAAGTGGGTGGGAGATGTGGCAGCATGATTATTTAAAAAAAAAAAAAAGATCAGCTAGAAGATCAGATCAAGTTTTGGTAAGACAGTATCTCTGATGATGCCTTGACTTGGACATTTTCTAACCTCAGAATTTAAGCTTTGACTCTAATAAAACTCCCACTATAAAAGCCAACCCATTTCCGGTCTACTACATTTGCAATCTTTAGCAAGCCAGAACATTGTGAAAGATGTTTTTGATTTAAGTTTGTTTTTCTTACCTCCTAGCACATGTGGCAATCCCTGTCAGGTCACTAGACAGATACAAACTTAAGGAGAACACAGTTCAGGAACTAAATCCCAGAGTTAGCTCTTTAAAATATTAAAACATACAGCAAGCAACGAAACACTAAAAGACAAACAAAGGAACAGGAAATGATAACCCATATGAAAATACAAGATAAAAATCTGGAAACTATTAACAAAAAAGACCATTCTTTGGACATTTCGGACAAAGACTTAAAAAAAAAAATCCAGAAGCAGATGTGGTTCAAGCAGCTGGGCACCTGATTTCCACATGGGAGGTCCCAGGTTTGGTCCCAGTGCTCTCTAAAAACAAATAAACAAACAACAAGCAAAAACAACAACTCAGGGGAGCCAATGTAGCTCAGTGGTTGAGTACTGGTTTCCCACATATGAGATTCTGGGCTCATTCCCTGGTCTCAGTAACTCAAAGCAAACAAACAAAAAAAAACCCTCACCAATATATTCAAGGACATAAAGGAAAGGAATAGGTAGAAAAAGAAGAAATGCAACAAACAAAATGACAACCTCAATATAAAGAAAGAAATTTTAAAAAGGAACCACACTGAAATAATGGAGTTAAAAACTATAAAAACAGAAATGAAAATGTCCCTGGATGGTTTCAAAAGCAGACTGGAGCTCGCAGAAGAAACAATCAGTGATCTCAAAGACAAGACAACTGAGATGATTTAGCTGAGGAGAAGAAAGAATTAGGAAAAGCAAAAAGAGCTTAAGAAAATTCTGAGACACTATCAAGTGGACCAATGTACTCATTATGGGAGTACAAGAAGGAGAAAAAAGAGTGAAAGAACAATGAATATTCAAAGAAATAACAGCATAAAATTTCATAAATTTAATGAAAGACATGATATGAACATTGAAGAGACCAAGGAACACCAGACAGGATAAACTTGAGAAGAACCACACCCAGACACATACTATTCAAACTGATGAATGCCAAGGACAAAGAAAGGTTCTGAAAGCTGCAAGGAGAAAAGCAACATGTTCAGTACAAGGGAGTCCCAATAAGATTAAGTGCCAATTTCTCATCAGAATCCAAGGAAGCAAAAAGGCAGTGGACAAAGGATTTAAATTGCTGAAAGAAAAGAAATGCCAACCAAGAATTTTTACATCTGGTAATTCTATCTTTCAAAAGTGAGGAAGAGATTAAAATACTAATAGATAAACAAAACCTGGCAGAATTTATCACCACCACTAGACCTGCCCTTTAACCAACACGAAAGGGAGTCCTTCAGACTGAAAGAAATGGACATGAGACGGTAGATTAAAAAAAAAAAACAAAGGAATGAAGACATCTAATAAATGTAACCACATGGGTAAGTGTAAATACCAGTAAAATTGTGGGTATATAATACAACTTTTTACTTCTTAAAAGTTCGAAAATGAAATGCATAAAAAATACTGATAAATTTCTACATTTGAGCATACTTTGTAGAAGGATACAATTTTGAACAAAAACAACAAAAAGATGAAGGGACAGAAGAGTGCAGTATGATGGTTAGGCTCATGTCTCAACTTGGCCAAATAATGGTACCTAGTTGTTTGGTCAAGCAAGCACTAGCCTAGTTGCTACTGTGAGGAAATTTAATGGACTTAAATCATCAGTAAGGTGATTGCATTGATGGGTAATTATATCTACAATTAAATGAACAGATTGCCTTTAGCAATGAGAGACATCTCATCCAATCAGTTGAAGGCCTTAAAAGGAGAAGGGATGCTTTCAGCAGGGAGAAGGAAAAATTTCTGTCTCTAATTCAGCCAGCCAGCTTCTCCTCAAAAAACCTTCATCAGAGTTCCTGGCCGATAGACTGCCCTATGAAATCTGGATTCATGTGTCCCCACAGTCATGTGAAATAATTTTATAAAATCTCATAATATTTACAGATATTTCCTATTAGTTCCGTTTTCCCAGAGAACCCTGACTAGTACAGCTTAGTACCAGGAGTGGTTCTTAAGAAACAGAATCTTAAAAATGGGATTTATGACTTGGTTCTGGGGTTTCTGCAATGGGCTCTCTACTACGACTGTATTCAAAGACATTAATGACTATTTCCAATAATCAAGACACCAATGATAGTCCATGGCATGAGTTGGCGACAGAGATATGCAAAATATCACCACTTGATATAGCTACTCATACGGTTATAAGAGGCAAGGGTCTGGGTGAGAGTGTTTTTGACACTTTAGAGTTTTGTGGAGTTAAAAGGTATGATGTTGGCTAGGTGAAACATGAACCAAAACATGAACATTAACTGGGGACGAAATGCCAGAAGTGCCCTGGTATACTGTAGATGAGGGAATCCAAAGGTTTAGAAACTGCAATACCTAGACTGGATGTATCATGTAAGGTCTGTTCAGTCACCCCAGGAATGTCCAGGAGACAAACCTTTCACCAGGACTGTGAGGAATAAATTTGTGAGACTAACTCCATCTTTCATGAAGAGCTTGGTGGCTGGAGGCTCTTCTCTGTAGGTCAGATATAACATTGGGAACTACTGTCACTGAAATGGGATCCTTAAACACAATCAGAATGACTGGACCCAGGTTGAAAGAATCCAAGTGGCAGCAATTAATCACCAAAGACAAGGTGGATATGGCTACCATAATGAACAGCAGATTCAAAGCAACAATCAAGTGTCTCAGTCACAGAGACCTATGGTATTGGCTAACAGATCATGAGGTACATCTAGAAGTAAAATAGATGGGCAGTCTATTAAATTCCTACTTGCTCTGTATAAACAGAAGAGTTCTATTCTGGGTCAAGGGAATAAAAGTCTAATTTGAATTATAAAAAAGAGTTACAGCCCCTTAATCAATTTGCAAACCTGAGACAGTTTACAGACAAGAGTGTCCTGAGCAAGGGTAAGGCCAGACTCTTGCAGAAGGACCCTGTTATACTGTAAAGAACTTATACTGTTAATCTTCCTCCCAGCCTTCCCCAAAGAGATCCACAGCCTTTTACCAGGGCAACTGCACTGAGAAAAAGGAAATAATCAGATATACTGGGGATTATTAGACACTAGCTCATAAGTGACATTAATTCCAGGAGGCCCAAAATGTCACTGTAGTCCACCAGTCAGAGTAGGGGCTTATGGAGGTCATCAAATTGATGGAATTTTAGCTCAAGTCCATCTCATAGTGAGTCCACTGGATCCCTGGACCTATTCTGTGGTTATTTCCTTAGTTCTGGAATGTATAATTGGCACAGACATACTCAGCAACCAGCAGAATTCCTACATTGGTTCCCTGACTTGTGGAGTGAGGGTTATTATGGTGTGAAAAGTGAAATGGAAGCCATTAGAACACCCGTATCTAGCAAACTAGTACATCAGCTCTCTGGTCCACTGTCATAATATTCTCTTCAGGAAACTTGATCATCTCTCCATCTGACAAGACATCACACTGGTCCATAATATTGATGATAGCATGTTGACTGAACCTAGTGACCAAGAAGCAACAACTAATCTAGACTAACTGGTAAGGCATTTGTATGTCAAAGTTAATACTGCTACTTGGTCACTTTGGACTCCTCATGCCTCTGAATCAACAGGCAAAGAAGGGAAGTACTGTACTGGTTGGGTTTATTGATCTGACTATCAAGGGGAAACAGGACTGCAAATACACAATGGAGGTAAAGAAGAGTTACAGGAGATCCTCTAGATGTCTCTTAAAATTGCTACCCTGCCCTGTGATTAAAATCAAATGGAAATCGGCAACAACCCAATCCAGGCAGAACTACAATTAGACCAGAAACTTCAGGAATAAAGGTCTGGGTCATCCCATCAGGCAAAGAACCATGCTGGCTGAGGAGCTTGTTGAGAGCAAAGGGTACATGGAATGGGTAGTGGAAGAAGGCAGCAATGAATATGAAGTACAACCACAGGGCCAGTTACAGAAACAAGGATTGTAATGGCTATGAATATTTCTTCTGCATTTTGTTATAAGTATGCTTGTATATGAACATAAAGGAAGTATCTTCGATTTCTTTCCTATTCTATCCCCTCATGGTATGACGTAAGTTGTATTAGTTTCAGGCTGTAATATTTAAGTTATAGGATTTCAAGTTTAAGAGTAAATATTACCCAAGGACTTGTACCCTCTCCTAGAAAGATTTAGTACATTTCCAATTGTACACAGAACATTTGAGTATGGTTAAACAGAAAATGTGTGTAATCCTTTCTGTTTAGAGATTAAGTATGGTTTTAAGGTGATGTGTATAGTTACCAAATTGGTAAGACATGGTTTGTGATGGTTAGGGTCACGTATCAGGTCATGGGGCCTGGCTGTTTGGTTAAACAAGCACTGTTCTAATTTTTACTGAGAGGATAATTCTTCTTTTTTAAGATTTATTTATATCTCTCCCCTCACCCCATCCCCCCACTGTCTGCTCTCTGGGTCCATTCGCTGTGTGTTCTTCTGTGTCCGCTTGCATTCTTGTCAGCAGCACTGGGAATCTGTCTCTTTTTTACTGTATCATCTTGCTGCATCAGCTCTCTGTGTGTGTGGAGCCACTACTGGGCAGGCTGCATTTTTTTCCCCTCAGGGTGGCTTTCCTTGCAGGAACGCACTCCATGTGCATGGGGCTCCCCTACACAGGGGACACTCCTGCATGGCACAGCACTCCTTGCACTCATTAGCACTGTGCGTGGGCCAGCTTACCACACGTCAGGAGGGTGTAGTTTGAACCACATGTCAGGAGGCCCTCGGTTTAAATCCTGGGTCTCCTATATAGTAGGTGGATGCTCTACTGATTGAGCCAAATCCGCATCCCTGTGAGGACATTTCATAGATTTAAATCATCGATAAACTGATTGCATATGACTGATTACATCTATGATCAACTGAGGAGATTGTTATTAGCAATGACAGACATCTCATCCAATCAGATGAAGGCCTTAAAAGGAGTAGCGAGTTCAGCAATCAGAAGAGAAAGAAATTTCACCTCTATTTCAGCCAGCTAGCTTCTCCTGGAGACTTCACTGAGGACCTTCATTGGAAGTCCTGACCTGCACTCTGCCCTAAGGAATTTCAACTTGTACACCCCCACAGTCATATAAGACAATTTTATAAATCTTGTGATATTTACAAATTTCTCATTTTGGTTCTGTTTCCTTAGAGAACCCTGACTAATACATGTAGGAACAATGTATATAAAGGATACCGAAGTTAGGTTGGTATGAAATCAGATCTGATTGTTACATATTTGGGATGCTAAATTTAAGTCCCCTACCAGCCACAAAGAAAAAATACATAAAATATATGTAGAAACAAATAGAAGGTACACAAAATGGCACACTACTGGAATCAAACAAATACAAAAGTAGACTTTAAAGACAGAATTAAGGGACAAGGAAGTTTTAAGATACAGAAAGACCAAATAGCAAAATGGCAGGAGTCCTTTATTATCACCAGTTACTTTAAATGCAAATGGTTTCAACTCTTCAGTCTAAATGCAGGGACTACCAGAATAGATTTTTTTTAAAAAGCAGGACACAACTGTAAGCTGTTTATAAGAGAATCACCTTAAACTCAAAAGATAAAAGCAGGTTCAAAATGAAAGAATAGAAAAAATATGTATCATACATACAGTAACCAAAAGATAGCTGGGGTAAGTATTTTAATAGATAAAATAGTGTTTAAGTTAAAAACTATGACAGGGGAAGCAGATGTGGCTCAAACCTTTGGGTGCCCACCTACCACATGGGAGTTCCTGAGTTCGGGTCCCGGTGCTGCCTAAAAGATGAGCAGATGCTGCCCCCATCACAAATGAGCTAGATGCCACCCCGACAGCAATGAGATAAACGCCGTCACCACCACCAACCACCAAAACAAGCAAATGCCACAAGCCAGCAGATGCTGCAGACCAGGGAAGTGGATGTGGCTCTAGCCATTGGGCACTCGCCTTTCATGTGGGGTGGTCCCTGGTTCAGTTACCAGTCCCTACCTGAGAAGGCAAGCAAATAATGAGCAGATAGACTAGAGAACCACCTGGGGGAGGGGGAGTTAAATAAAGGAAAATAAAGTAAATAAATAAATCTTTTTAAAAATGCAGGGGCAAATAAGGTCACTACATACTGATAAAGGAGTCAATTCAAAAAGAAGACATAATTACAAATAAATAGGTACCACTGGCAGAAACACAAAATTTATGAAGCAAATAACAGATTTAAAGGGAGAAATAGCTCTACAATAATAGCAGGACAGTCTAATATACCACATTCAATGGCGGACAGAACATTTAGACAGAAGATCAGAAAGACAACAGAAGATTTAAATGATACTATAAACTAAGTAGACCTAGCAGATGTATATAAAACACTACTTCACCCCAATAGCAACAGAATACACATTCCTTTCTAATGCACATGCATCATACTGCTGGATAGACCTTATTTTGGGGTACAAAACAAGTTGCATTAATAAAAAACATGGGAATCATATTATCTTCTCTGGTCACAATGGAATGAAACTAGAAATAAATGAAAGAGAAAAAGGAAAGTTTCACAAATATGTGAAATAAAACAACAAACTCTTAAACAATTAATGAGTCAAAGAAATCACGAAGAAAATGAGGAAATATCAAGAGGAATGAAAATGAAAACAAGACATACCAAACTCTATGGGATGCAGCAAAGGCAGAGCTGAAAGGGAAATTTGTAACTCTAACCGCTATGTTAAAAAAGACATAACCTCAAGGACTGTGTGGCAATGGCGTCAGATTAGGCAGATAGAGCTCAAATCTCTAACAAAAACCATGGAAAAAGGGCCAAAAGCTGCCCAAGGGACCTGCTTTGGGGGTCAGCAGACCAGGACAATGCTTCATAACTTCCAGGAGGATGAGGGACAGAGATGAAGAAGCCAAAACAACAAACTGTGAGTAATTAAACCTCCAGCCTGCTGGAAAGGGGTCCCTTGCCCCTTTCAGTGGGGGTAAAATCCCTGGTCCATTGCAGTTGACTGAGAGGAGAGCAGACATCTTCCTCCCTGTCAGCTGTTACAAGGGAAAAAGGAGAGGGAGGAGGGGGATTTTCTTCAGTGAATTCGGTAAGCGGAGCCCACTTCGAATCTTGGCTTTCGCCAGGCAAAAACAAAGTAAAACCCAGAGAGAAACACCTCCAAGGGAAGGTATACCAAGCGCCATCTGCTGGCCAATCTGGAAATTATGGAGACAAAAACTGCTTTTACAGCAATATGTACCCCACCCCTTAGAGAAAGTCTGTGCCCATTAGTGAGTTTCTGGCACAATTTTGAAAATTTAAGATTGGTAATTATATAGACTTAGAATAATCTGAGCCAAATAGGAAATTATGGCTGTGAAAAAATAATAATAGGCAAGAGAGAGAAATTGGCCACCACAGTAAATTCACCAACATATCACATGCCTAGACATAAGCAAAAAAATTACAAGCCATACTGAGGAAAAGGAAGACATGGTCCAGCCAAAGGAACAAACCAAATATCCTGAAGAGATTTAGGATTTAGGACAATCAATTATAAACACACAATCTCCTAAACCAACTTAAAGAATGGAAACAAAATATGACTTAAAGGGATCAAGGATATTAAGAAGACACTGGGTGAGCGTAATGAACAATCTGAAAGTCTGCAAAGAAAAGTAACACACCTTTTGGGAATGAAAGACACAATGGATGAGATTAAAAATAAATTACAGGCACGTAAGAGTTGATTTGAATTGCTTCAAGACGGAATTAGTGATTTCAAAGGCAGAACATCTGAAATGGAAAATACAGGAGAACAGAAAGAGAAGAGAATGGAAAAAACAGAATAGGGTGTCGGGCAACTGAATGGAAACACACATATTGCCAGTGTCCCAGAAAAAGAAAATGGAAAAGGGGCGGGAAGAATATCTAAGGAAATAATGACTGAAAACTTCCCTACCCTTATTGACATAAATATCAATATCCAAGGACAATGCACCCCAAACATAATGAACACAAATAGACCAAGCCTTAGACTCTTACTATTCAGAATGCCAAATATCAGAGATAAAGAGAAGATTTTGAAGGCAGCAAGAAAAAAGTAAAGCATAACATATAGGGAAACCTGATAAGATTAAATGCCGACCTCTCAAGAGAAACCATGGAGAGAAGAAAGTGGTATGATGCATTTAAGGCATTAAAATAGAAAAATTGCCAGCCAAGAATTCTGTGTCTGGCAAAGCTGTCCTTCAAAAATGAAGGGGAGTTCAAAGTCTTACAGACAAATAAAAATTGATAGAATATGTTACAAAAAGACCAGAATTATAAGAAATAATAAAGGGAGTGTTATAGTCTGAGAGGGAAAAACAAGGGCAAGAGACTTGGAGAAAAGTGCAGAAATGAAGATTATTAGGAAGGCTAAATTAAAGGGTAAAAAACAGACTATAATATGATACGACAACAGAAAGGCAGAGGTAAATATGAATGAAGTAAGTAATGCCTTTACAGTAATAACACTGAATGTTAATGGCTTGAACTCCCCAATCAAATGACACAGAATGAGAGAATGGATAAAAAATTATGAGCCATCTATTTGTTGTCTACAAGAGGCTCTACTTAGATGTGAGGACACAACCAGGTTAAAAGTGAAAGGTTGGAAAAAGACATTACATGTAAACAGCAACCAAAAAAGAGCTTGAGTAGCAATATGAATATCAGCTGAAATAGATTTTAAATGCAAAACTGTTATAAGGGATGAAGAAGGTCATATTATATTAATAAAAGGGGGTAATTCAACAAGAAGTACTATTCTAAATACTTATGCACCTAACCTCAGTGCCCCAAGATACATGAAACACACAACAGAAATCCTGAAGGGAGAAATAGATGTTGCTATACTAATAGTTGGAGATTTCAATACCCTACTCTCAGTACTGGATAGAACATCTGGACAGAGGATAAAGAAACCAAAAACTTGAATAATAAGATAAATGAACTAGACCTAACAGTCATCTATAGTACATTACACTCCAAAATAGCAGGATATACATTCTTTTCAAGTACTCAGGGATCCTTCCCAAGATAGACAATATATTAGGTCACAGGACAAGTCTCAATAAATTTAAAAAGATTGAAATATAAAAACACTTTCTCTGATCATAATGGCATGAAGCTGGAAATCAATAATTGATGAAAAAAGGGAAAATTCATAAACACTTGGAAATTAAACAATACACTCTTATGCAATCAGTGGATCAAAGAAGAAATTGCAAGAGGATTCAGCAAATATCTTGAGAGGAATGCAAATGAGAACTCAATGTATAAAAACCTATGGGGCACTGCAAAGGTAGTGCTGAGAGGGAAATTTATAGCCCTCAATGCTCACATTAAAAAAAGTTAAAATTGATGATCTAACTGCACACCTGAAAGAACTAGAAAAAAAAACAATCCAAAGGAAAGAAACAGTAAAGATCAGAGCAGAAATAAATGAAATCAAGAATAACAAAAATAGAATCAACAAAATCAAAAGCTGATTCGTTGAAAAGATCAACAAAATCAACACACCCTTAGCTAGACAGACAAAGAAAAAGGGGAAAGACACAAATAAATAAAATCAGAAATGAGAGGGGGGACATTACCACTGACCTTGTAAAAATAAGAGAGATTGTAAGAGGATACTATGAACAACTATTATGCCAAAAAACTAGAAAATATAGACAAGATGGACAAATTCCTAGAAACACATGAACCTTCTACACTACCTTAGAAGAAATAGAAGACCTCAACAAACCAATCGCAAGTGAAGAGATTGAAATGGTCATCAAAAACCTCCAAAATATGAAATGCCCGGGACCAGATGGCTTCACAGGTGAATTCTACCAGTCATTTAAAGATGAAATAATACCAATCTTACTCAAGTTCTTTCAAAAAGTTGAAGAGGAAAGAATGCTACCAAACTTACTCTATAAAGCCAACATCACCCTAATACCAGAACTAGATAAGAAAATTACAGACCAATATCTCTAATGATATAGATGCAAAAATCCTCAACAAAATAATTGCAAACAGAATCCAAAATACATTAAAAGAATTATATACCACGATAAAGGTTTTATTCCAGGTATTCAACAAAAGAAAATCAATTAGTGTAATAAACCACACTGATAAACTGAAGAAGAAAAATCACATGACCCTCTCGATTGATTCAGAACAGGCATTTGACAAAATACAGCACACCTTCTTGATAAAACCACTCTAAAAGAAAGAAATATTGAATGTAACATTAAAAAAAAAAAAGAAATAGAAGGAAGCTTCTCAATATGGTAAACTGCATATATGAAAAACCTACAGCTAGCACTGTCCTCAATGGTGAAAGAGTGAAACCTTTCCTGCTGAGATCATGAACAAGACAAGGATGCCCAATGCCATGACTGTTATTCAATATTGGGCTAGAAGTTCTAGCTAGGGCTGTTAAGCTAGACAAAGAAATAAAAGGCACCCAGTTAGGTAAGGAAAAAGTAAAACTTTCACTATTTGCTGATGACATGATCCTATATCTAGAAATTCCTGAAAAAATCAAGAACAAAGCTACTACAGTTAACAGATAAGTTCAGCAAAAGTGACAGGATAAAAAGTTAATACACAAAAATCAACGGCGTTTCTATACACTATTGATCTGCAATCTGAGGAGGAAATTTTAAAAAATTCTCTTTATATAGCAACTAAACCAATAAAGTATTTAGGAAAAAACTTAACCAAGAACATAAAGAAACTGTATTCAGAAAACTACAAAATATTGGTAAAAGAAACCAAAACAAGGTTTAAGTAAATGGAAGGACATTCTCTGTTCATGGATTAGAAGACTAAATATCATTAAGATGTCAATTCTATCCAAACTGACTAACATATTCAAAGCAACTCCCATAAAAATTCCAACAGCCTTTTTTGAAGAAATGAAAAAGCCAATAATCAAATTTATTTGGAAGGGTAATGGGACCTGAATACTCAAAAATGTCTTTAAAAAGAATGAAATTGGAGGATTCTCACTTCTGAACTTTACAGTCAAGTGATTTTTGAAAAGGCTGTTAAGCCTACCGAGCTGGGCCAGAACAGTCTATTCCACAAATGGTGCTGGGAGAGCTTGACAGAAAGGAAAGGAAAAAGGAAAAAGGAAAGGAAAGGAAAGAAAAGAAAAGAAAGAAGACCCCTATTTCACACCTTATACAAAAATAAAGTCAAAATGGATCAGGGACTTAAATATAACAACAACCATAAAACTCCTAGAAGAAAATGTAGGAAAACATCTTCAAGATATTATGGTAGGTGGGAGTTTCTTAAATGTTATGCCCAAAGCATGAGAATGAGTAAAAATAGATAAATGGGACTGTCTTAAAATTAAACACTTTTGCACCTCAAAGAACTTTGTCAAAGGTGAAAAGGAAGCCAACACAATGGGAGAAATGATTTGGCAATCACGTAGCTGATAAAGGTTTAATATCCATGATATATAAGGAGAGCATACAACTCAACAATAAAAAGACAAAGTATCCGATTTAAAAATGGGCAAAAGACTTGAAAGGACAACTGTCCAAAGAAAAATACAAATGATGAAGAAACACATGAAAAAATGTTCAACATCACTAGCTGTAGCAGTTTTTGGATTATGTCTGCAAACTGGTCTGTTCTTCTAGGCCAACCAAACTGGTCTGTTCTTCTAGGCATACTGTACTGGATTCAGAGGTTTCACTCTTACTTGATTAAATAATGATTACAGCTTTGATTGGGCCACATCAGTAGGATATTGAGTCTCTGCCCCTTTGTGGGGGGACTCACAGAGATAACGACAAGGCAAGGAATTAAAGTTTTAATGTTGGAGCCCTGGGAAGTAAACACACAAAGAAGCAGATATGTGAGGAAAGAGAGAAAACTCCATTATACGTGAGAGACCCCAGGAAGAGAGACCAGCCTTCCGCCTGAGTTTGCATTTGAGCCCAGAAAGAAATGAGCCCCATGAGAGAGACAATATTTATCCCAGCCTACAGCTGATATTGAAATAAGCTGGGACCACAGAGCCTTAATAGAAAGAAGTCTGAACCCTTGCAGATGTCAGCAACCATCTTGTTTCAACACATGGCAAAAGACTTTGGTGACAGAAGTAACTTATGCTTTATGGCCTGGTAACTGTAAGCTTCTACCCCAATATATCCTTTACAAAAGCCAACAGATTGCCTGTATTTTGCATCAGCACCCCTTTGGCTGACTAATACACTAACAAATAAGGAAATTCAAATAAAAACTACAATTAGATATCATTTCACATCTATTAAACTGGTCGCTGTTGAAAAGTCAGAAAACTGCAAATGTTGGAGAGGATTTGGAGAGACAGGAATGCTTATTCACTGTTGGTGGGAATGTAAAATGGTATAGCCACTGTGGAGGACTGTTTGGCAGTTCCTAAGGAAGTTGTATAGACTTGGCAAGGGACCTGGCAATACCAGTGCTAGGTGTATGTCCAGAAGGACTAAGAGCAGTGACACAAATATACATTTGCCCACCGATGTTCACAGCAGCGTTATTCACAATAGGCAAAATTTGGAAACAACCCAGATGTCCATCAACTGATGAATGGATAAGCAAATTGTGGAGTATACACACAATGGAATATTATGCAGTGTTAAGAAGAAATGAAATCGTGAAACATATGATGACATGGATGAAAGTAGAGGACCTTATGAGGAAGGAAGCAAGCCAGACACAAAAGGACAAATACTGTATGACTGCCCTATTATGAACTAAATATATTATGTGAAATATAAATATATTATGTGATGTATGAATATGAAAATTGCACATACAAGATTGTTTTTCTTTGAAACTGAACAAATGAAAATTAATACTGTAAAATGCTAATATCAAACAAAAAAACCCCATTATACTAAGTGAAGATCTGAAACAGATTATTACATACTGTATGATTACATTTACATAAAATGTAAATATAAATCAATTTATAAAGATAAAATGAGATTAGTGGTTATGTAGGTCTGAGGAATGAATGCTAAGGGGTGTGGAGTTTTTCTTTTTGGAGTAATGAAATTGTTCTAAAATTTTTGAGATGATGAATGTAAAACACTGTGACTATACTAAAAGCCACTGATTATACACTTTGGATAGAAAAGCCAGAAACAAGAGCTATGTACAATGGAGAAAGCAAAGAGAGATTGAGAAGTGAGGGATTCTCTTGTTATTTGTCTATTTTTTGTTATTATTTTCACTGAAATAATGAAAATGCTCTAATAATGACTGAAGATCTGATGAATGCACAACTGAGTGATTATACCAAATACTACTGATTGTACACTTTGGATGAATGGTATGCTTTAAACATGTATGAATAAAATTGACTTGTTAAAAAAAAAAAAAGACAACCTCAAAACTGGAGTATCTAGAGAAAGAAAAATTAAACTAAACCCAAAGCAAGTAAAAGGAAGGAAATAATGAAAATTAGAGCAGAGATAATGGTATGACATGTCATGTGACAAAGATGTCCAGGATCACTGGCAGACTATCTTTGTGGAGAAATCATTGCCTGATTATGCCTTGATCTGGACATTTATCTCAGTCTCAAAACTGTAACCTTGTAAGACAAGAAATCCCCATTGTAAAAGCCAACCCATTTCTGATATACTGCTTTCAGGAGTCCAGCAGACTAAAACAGATGGATACTTCTACCGACTCCATAGGAATAAAAATGATTATAGAAAGATAAAATGAACATTAAACCAACAAATCTGATACCCTACATGAAACGGAAAAATTCCTAGAAATATGCATACTACTTACACTGACAAGAAGAAATAAATGACCACTACAAATAAGATAACAAGAAAAGAGACTGAATAATAATAAAAAAAAGCTAACAACGAAGAGAAGTCCAGAACCAGATGGCTTCACTGGTAAATTTTACCAAACATTCCAAGAAAAATTCACAACAATCCTCTTCAAAATCTTCCAGAAACTCAGAAGATTGAACACTCCCTAACTTTTTCTATGAGGCCAACATCACCCTACTACCAAAATAAGATAAAAATATCACAAAAAAAGAAAATTGTAGACAAATATTCCTCATGAATATAGAAGCAAATCCTCAACAAAAGAGTAGCACACCAAATCCAAAAGTACGTTATATACCATGATCAAGTGAGATTTACCCCAGGTATGTAACAGTGCTTAAATGTAAGGAAATCATTTAATGTAAAACACCACATTAATAGGAAAGAAAAAAACAACCACGCAATTATCTTAATTGATGCAGACAAGGTATTTGACAAAATCCAACTCCCCTTCTTGATAAAACACTAGAAAACAAGAATAGAAAGAAATTTCCTCAACACAATAAAAGGCATATATAAAAAAACATAGCTAACATCATACTCAATAGTGAAAAACGGAAAGCTTTCCCTCTATGATCTGGAACAAGATAAGGATGACTACTGTCAACCAAAGTTATTCAACACTCTCCTTGGTAGTCCTAGCCAGAGGAATTAAGAAACAAAAAGAATTTATAAAATTCATCGAATTGAGAGTAAAGAAGTAAAATTTTCCATGTTTGCAAATGACATGGCCCTATCTTTACAAAATCCTGAAAAATTCACAACAAAGCTAGTAGAGCTAATATATTAGCAAAGTAATGGGGTACAAGATCAACACACAATCATTAGTATTGTTTCTATAATGAGTAATGAACAATTAGAAGAAATCAAGAAAAAAAATTTACAATAGCCTCTAAAAGAATCAAATATCTAGGAATAAATTTAACCAAGGATTAAAGGATTTACATGTGGAAAATTACAAAACATAGGCTAAAAAAAAAATCAAAGACCTGAATAAATATGACCTTCTGTGTTAATAGATTGAAAGAGCAGATACAAACATGTCAATTCTAACCAAAGACATATACAAATTCATTGCAATCCCAATAAAAATTCCAACAGTTTCTCTGCAGAAATGGAAAAGCCAATCATATTTATATGGAATGGTAAAGGGACTCAAATAGTTAAAGCCATCTTTAAGAATGAAGTTAGAGGACTCAGACTTCCCAATCTTAAAATTTATGACAAAGTCACAGTAATCAAAACAGCATAATCAGAAATAAAGCATCACACCAATAGCCAATTCGTGGTTTTACTGTCACATGTCAGATTACTGAGGAAATTGTGCTGCTATATGTTAACTCAGTTCACTTGATTACTTTTCATTGTGTCAAACAAGTCTCTAAAGGCCACCAACCATGAAGCTATACAATTACTTTTCCACACTTTATTCAGTAAACAAAAATAAATAACAAAGAAATGGTGAAGTAAACTGGAAAACTTTCCTTCAGCTTCTTCGTTGGGTGTTCACTTTTATTTATTTTTTCCCCCAAAATGTGGCAACTAAGGGTCAGGAAGTACAGTGGCATAGAAGAAGGACTAAAACGGAACAAGTAAAAAGTGAAACTAAATTTTTGTTAGATTTCAATTTCAAAGTTTCAAATCTTTGCAAAACTTTTTTCAGTTGGACCCAAAATCTGTGTCAATACTTTTCATTCCACACTTGTCAACTTTAGTCAAAGCCTTGCGAGCTGCAGTCATTTTGCTAGTTTTCATTTCCATCTTCAAATCTTAAGGGTTAAATTTTGTGTAATCTTTTGCTGCTACATACTCATCTGATAACTTTTATTTTCTTTGATGGAGGGTTTGAGAATGCAGCCAAACGTTCTGGAAGCTTTAAGTATTTAGGTAAGTCATAACTTAATTCTTTAGGAATGTATTCAGATATCAGACCATGGGCATTAAGAATATGTCTCTTTTTTATAGAGGGAACTTGGTCACCAGATAAAAACGCAGCTGACAGTACCCTGAGGGCTCCCACATTGACCTTATTGGCTTTTAAAGCTACTCTAGAGTTTGATTAACCATCTTTTCCAGCAATTTCAATGTCTTCTCTTTGCTGTATTTGTAATATTTCTTGATGTCTATTTCTTTTTTCTATGTCACACAGCAAGTAACTTCAACAGTTCAGCAAATTTCAGCAACAAGAAGCAATAGGGAAATTTGTCATCCAACAAAACTCAATCTAGTGCATGGGTTCTTAACCTGGGGTCCATGGACCCCCAAGATTTCAGGGGATCTGTGAGCTTGAATTGAAAATTCAAAAAAAAGAGTATTCTTGTGGGGACATGCTGATGCAGGTGTGATATATTTATCAAATTATGCACAAGTATAGTTGTGGACTTAATAAGAGTTCCATGGTTTTCATCTGACTGACAAAGGGGTCTGTGGAACAAAAATGGTAAAGAATCCCTGATCTAGTGGCTGAAACATTCTCTCTTTAACAGCCTTTTTAAGATAGTAGAGAACCAGAAATAAGAGGTCCACTGGTATGGCAAAGTGGAGATACACTTCTGATTGAACTGATTGATGTATAAAACAAGAATGGTGTTTTCCCTTGAAAACTTTTATTTCAAACAGCTGCCAGAGACACATACTGAACAAGTAAATGGCCCCTTTCTTGAACATGGGTTACCAATTTAACAAACATAAGCCCACTTTTTTTTAAGATGTGTTTTTTGTTTTTATTTATTTCTGTCCTCTTCCCTGCCCCTTACCATCTAGTTGTCTGTTCTCTGTGTCCATTCGCTGTGTGTTATTCTTTGTCCTCTTGTATTCTTGTCAGCGGCACCGGGAATCTGCGTCTCTTTTCTGTTGCGTCATCTTGCTGAGTCAGGTCTCCATGTGTGCAATACCACTCCTGGGCAGGCTGCACTTTTTTCACGCTGGGCGGCTCTCCTTAAGGGGCGCACTCCTTGTGCGTGGGGCTCCCCTACGTGGGGGACACCCCTGCATGGCATGGCACTCCTTGCACACATCAGTACTATGCACGGGCCAGCTCATCACATGGGTCAGGAGGCCCTGGGTTTGAACTCTGGACCTCCCATTTGGTAGGTGGACGCTCTATCCGTTAAGCCAAATCCGCTTCCCTGTAAGCCCACTTTTGATCTTCTCTGGAGCATCATTCAAATATTCTAGCAGCAGGAACATATAGCACCAGGCATACACTGTGTCCCCATGCTCCACGCCGGCTGCCATTCCACCTACCTGCTGCCAGGCCCCTGACTCAGGAGCCCAGTTGCCAATGGTAGGAGAAGGTCCTGTTTCAGGTGGCAAAGCAGAGGGATGAGGAGGTCAAGGAGACAGCATGTGGGGCCTGTCGTGTTTCACTTCCAGGACGGGCTAGCCGCTGGCCCTAATTCATTTTTGACAAAAGTGCACTCAAGGGGGAAAGAGTAGGCTACTCAAGAAATGGTGTTGGGAAAATTGGATATTCATATGCAAAGGATCCCTACATGATTGTATTTATATGAAATTTTAAGAAGGGCAAAGCAAATCTACAGTAACCAAAAGCTTACATTGAAGGGAGGGGGAAATGATTTAAAAAGTTACACAAAACAACTCTTTTGGGAGATGAAAATGTTATATATCTTGACTGTGAGATTGGCTTACACAGGCGTGTACATTTGCCAAATCTCTTCACAGTATACATTTCAAATGGGTATATATTATTTTAAGGAAATTATACCTGAATGAAATTGGTTTTAAAAAATGAATTTAAACCATTCTATTTATTGATGTATCCCAAATAAGGTATACCTACACTACTCTGAACCTAAGTCTGACATCAAAGCTCCTCCTTCAGTTCTTCCTTTAAATCCAATAGTTGTCCATCCCCTTTTGGGAAGTAAGAGATTATACTTTAAGAACAAAGAAAATTCCAAGTCCAAATGGAATCACTGGTGAATTTTACCAAACACTCAAAGGAAAACTAAAACCAATCCTTCTCAAATTTTTCTGAAAAATAGAGGATATACTTCCTAACTCATTCTGATGCCAGCATTACCCTGATACCCAAACTAGAAAAAGACTTAAACAGAAAAGAAAATAGCAGACGAATATCCCTTATGAATATAGATGCAAAAATCTTCAAAAAAAACCACTAGCAAACCAAATCCAACAGCACATTAAAAAGAATATACACCATGACCAAGTGGGATTTATCCCAGGAAAATAAGGATGGTTCAACATAAGAAAATCAATCAGTATACTATACAACATTAATAGAAGGAAGGAAAAAAGACACGAGTATCTAAACTTAAACAAAAAAAGGCATTAGACAAAATCCAACATCTTTTCACTTTAAAAACACTCAGAATTCTAGAACAGAAAATAACTTCTTCAACATGGCATAGGGCATTCATGAAAACATCCACAGCTATCATCATCCTCACTGGTAAAAGACTGAAGATTTCCCCCCTAATATCAAGAACAAGACAATGATGCAGGCTTTCACCACTGCTATTTAGCAGTATAATAAAGTTCTAGCCAGAGCAATCAGGCAAAAAATAAAAATAAATAAAAGTCATCCAAACTGGAAAAAAGATGTAAAACTATCTCTATTCTCACATTACATGATTCTGATATAGAAAAATCCCAATGAATATACAAGAAAGCTACTAGAGCCAATAAACAAATTAGAAGAAGTTGTAGAATACATAACCAATACATAAAAGTTAGCTGTGTTTCTATATACTAGCAATGAATAATCTGAAATAAAAACTAAGAAAACAATTCCATTTACAATAGAACAGCATTTAAAAGAATAAAATATCTAAAAATAAAAATAACCAATCAGGTGAAAAAATTTTACATTGAAAAGTACAAACATTAGTGAAACTAATCAAAGACAACCTAAATAAACGACAAAACATTCCATGTTCATTGATTGGAAGACAGTATTGTTAAAATGTCAGTATCGGACTTCCAGGATGATGGCGGACTAGGAAGTCACAAAGGAGGGAAATCTCGAAGACAGAACTGTGAATTGAAATCAGTAGCTCCTGCTGCCAGCAATATCCCCCATGCTAAAACACTTTAGAATTCTCAGGTCTCTGGGACTGCCTCTACAAAGGGGCCTTCAGGCATCTATCACCCAGGAAAGGGGGGAGAGAGAGGGACACAGCTTAAGGCTGACTCAGCTTCTGATCCAGAAATTTGTTCTGCTGTGTTCCATTACCCTTCCAGGCCAGGTAGGAACACACGGTGTTTTGCCCTGTGAGCCTGCAAAGGGCTGCAGAAATCCATCCCTTGCAATCTAATCTCCCTCTTTTCTAACCAGGACTGATTGTTCAGGATACCCCAGGAAAGGGGAAGGAGAGGGAAACAGACTAAGGCTGACTCAGCTTTTGACTCACAGATTTGGTCTGCTGTGTCTTAGAAGCCCTTCCAGGTCAGATGGGGGTGCGCCACTGTTTGCCTTGGAAGCTGGCAAGGGGCTAAAGATATAGACGCCTTTCCGATATCCTCCTCTACTAACTAAAAAAGATTATTGAGGACTGAGAGAGGAGAGGAAATATCTTCTAGCCAGAAAGAGAGGGGTGCCAGAAAAGGCTGCAGAACTGCCTCAGACAAAGTTTGAATTACAAGGCTCCTAGCCTCCAGACAGGATGCGGGATCACCATGATTAGTCTGTGTTGCAACAAATACACTCTGAACTGAGAGGCGCCAAAGAGTACCATCTGCTGGCACACCAAGGAAGTGCATGTGAAAATTGAAAATAAGTAGGAGAAGCTTTTTCCAGCTTCTATAGACTCCCTCCCCAAGGCCCCAGGAAGTGAGTCTACAACCAATTACTGGGTTCAGTGCCCAGTTTTGAACAATGAACAGGACAATCCTAACAATCCAGGCAGAGCCAAGAATCAAAGAGCAATAGTAAAACACAGCCTCCTACCACTAAATCCCTAAAAGAGAAAGAAATTGAGCATCTGATCCTAATCAGATGCCTAGACAGCAGCAAAAAGTTACAAACTATTAAAAAAAAAAAGAAGACACGGCCCAAAAAAGGAACACATCAAAACCCCAGAAAAGACACAGAATTTGAGAGAAATGATCAGCAAGATGTGCACAAATTTCCAAAATCAAGTAAATTAGATGAAAGACAATATAGGGAAGCAGAGGTGGCTCAAGGGACTGGGTTCCCATCTACCATATGAGGGATCTTGGATTCAGTTCCTGGGACCTCCTGGTGAGGGCAAAGCTGGACCACGCCACAAGCTAGAGCACCAAGATGATGCAATAAAAAACAGACATAGAGGAAAGACAATGACAGACACAACAAACCAAGGAGCTGAGGTGGCTCAAGTGATTTAATGCTTCTCTCCATCATGGGAGGTCCCAAGATCAGTCCCCGGTGCCTCCTAAAAAGAAGACAAGAAGAGAAGACAAGCAGACACAGAAGAATGCACAACAAACAGATACAGAGAGTAGAAAGTGAACACAGGTAGCAAGGCAGGGGGGAAATAAATAAAATAAATCTTATTAAAAAAAGACAATATGGTTATAAAGATAAATAACATCAAGAAGACACTGAGGGAAGCAGACTTGGCCCAGTGGATAGGGCGTCCTTCTACCACATGGGAGGTCCGCGGTTCAAACCCCAGGCTTCCTTGACCCGTGTGGAGCTGGCTCACATGCAGTGCTGATGCGTGCAAGGAGTTCCCTGCCATTCAAAGGTGTCCCCCGCGTAGGGGAGCCTCACGCACAAGGGGTGTGCCCCGTAAGGAGAGCCGCCCAGTGTGAAAGAAAGTGCAGCCTGCCCAGGAAAGCGGCACACACATGGAGAGCTGACACAACAAGATGATGCAACAAAAAAACCACAGATTCCCGTGCTGCTGACAACAACATAAGCGGACAAAGAAGATGATGCAGCAAATAGACACAGAGAACAGACAACCAGGGTGGCGGGGGAGGGGAGAGAAATAAATAAATCTTTTTTAAAAAAAGATGCAACAAAAAGAAACACAGATTCCCGTGCCGCTGACAACAACAGAATGGGACAAAAAGAAGAACAGGCAGCAAATGGACACAGAGAACAGGCAAGGGGGGGAGGGAAGGGGAGAGAAATAAATAAAATAAATCTTTTTAAAAAAAAAGACACTGAGTGAGCATAAATAATCTGAAATACTGAAAAGAAAAGTAACAGAGCTCATGGGAATGAAAGATAAAATAGGTAAGATCACAAAAACACTACAGGCATAAAACAGTAGACTCAAAATGATAGAAGAAAGAACAAGTGATACCCAAAGACAGAGCTGCTAAAATTGAAGAAAAGAACAGAAAGAGAAAAGAATGGAAAAAAATTGAGCAGGGGCAGAGACAGCTGAATGACAACATGAAATACAACAACATACGTGTCATGGGAGTTCCAGAAGAAGAGGGAAAAGGGGCAGAAAGAGTATTTGAGGAAACAGCTAAAAATTTCCCAACTCTCCCAAAAGAAATGAACTTACATGTCCAAAGAGCGTACTGTACACCAATCAGAACAAATCCAAACAGACCTACTCCAAGACACATACTATTCAGAATGTCTAATGTCAAAGAAAAAGAGAAAATTCTCAGATCAGCAAGGAAGAAGCAACTCATCACATATAAGGGACTTCTAATAATAGCGCAGATTTCTCTTCAGAAACTGTGGAGACAAGAAATCAGTGGTATGATATAATTAGGATACTGAAAGAGAAAAACTGCCAGCCAAGAACTCTTTATCCAGCAAAACTGTCCTTCAAATATGAAGCTGAGTTTAAAATATATACAAACAGAAACTAAGAGAGTTTACAAAAAAGAATCCACCTTTGCAAGAAATATTAAAGGAAGCCTTAAAACCTGAATGAAAAAGACAGGAGACACAGGTTTGGAAAAAAGTATAGAAGAAAGAATAGCAGAAAGTATAACCAAAAGAGAAAAATGACAGAGAAAAATGATATAACATATGAAAACCAAAGAATAAAATGGAAGAGTAGTGTATTTACAGTAATATCACTGAATATGAATGGATTAAACTCCCCAATCAAAAGATACAGGCTGACAGAGTGGATAAAAAAACATGAGTCATCCATATGCTGCATACGAGAAACTCACCTTAGACCCAGGGATACCAAATAGGTGAAAGTGAAAGGTTGGAAAAAGATACTCCACAAGAAGAGTAACCAGAAAAGAACAGGGGTAGCTATACCAATATCAGATAAAACAGAATTTAAATGCAAAAATGTTATGAGACATACAGAAGGCCATTATATATTAATAAAAGGGACAATTCGTCAGGAAGATATAACAGTTATAAATATCTATGCATCTAACCTGGGGTATTTTGTCCCAAAATACATGAGACAAACTCTGGGAAAACTGAAGGGAAAAATAGACATCTCTACAATAATCGCTGGAGACTTCAACACCCCACTCACATCATTACAGACACCAACTAGATAGAAGATCAACAAGGAAAGAGAGAACTCGAACAATACAATAAACAAGTTAGACCTAACAGACAAATACAGAGCAGTGCACCCAAATTCAGCAGGTTATACATTCTTCTCAAGTGCCCAGGGATCCTTCTCCAGGATACACCACACACTGGGCAAAATGCTGCTTTTAATAAATATAGAAAGATTCAAATTGTACACAGCACTTTCTCAGATCATAATGGAATGAAAGTGGAAATCAATAATAGGAAAAAAGTAAATTTGCCAATGTGTGGAAGTTGAACAACACACTCCTAAATAATGAATGAATCAAAGAAGAAATTGCAAGTGAAAATCAGTAAACATATTGAAACAAATGAAAACAAGAACACAAGAAACAAGAAAACAAGAACAACAGTGAAGGCAGTCTTGAGAGAGAAATTTAAAGCCCTAAATGCCTATAATAAAAAAGAAGAGCTAAACTCAAAGATTTAACTGAACAACTAGAGAAACTAGAAAAAGAACAGCAAACCAATCCCAAAGCAAGCAGAAGGAAAGAAATAATAAACATTTAGAGCAGAAATAAAAGAAATTGAGAACAAAACAAGAGAGAAAATCAACAAAACCAAAACTGGTACTTTAACAAATGAGTTCAGCAAAGTGGCAGAATACAAGATCAACATGCAAAATCAGTAATGATTTTGTACACTTGCTGAACAACCTGAAGAGGAAATCAGGGGGAAAATTCCATTTTTAGCAGGAACAAAAAGACTCAAATACCTAGGAATTAATTTAACCAAAGCAGTACAGGACCTATATGCAGAAAACTATAAAACAAAGCTAAAAGAAATTTTAAAAGATCTAAACAAATGGAAAGACATTCTATGTTCATGGAGTGTAAGAATAAATATCATTAAGATGTCAATCTTACACACACTGATTTACAGATTCAATGCAATACCAATCAAAATCCCAACAGCTTACTTTACAGAATTAGAAAAGGTAATTACCAAATTCATTTGGAAGGGAAAGCACACCCAAAGAGCCAAAAGCATTCTAAAACAGAATAGACATGATGTGGGTGTTACTTCACTGCTTGACCTCCAAACATATTATAAAGGTCCAGTGGTCAAAACAGCATGGTACTGGCATAAAGACAGACACATCCATCAGTGGAAGAGAACTGAGAGTCCAGAAATAAACCCTCACTTATACAGTTAACTGGTTTCTGGCAAACCTACCAAGTTAATATTAATGGAACAAAACAGTCTCTTCAATAAATGATGCTGGAACGGCTATCTATAACAAGAAGAATGAAAGAAGAATCCTATCTCATTCCCTATAAAAGAATCAAGTCAAAAGGATCAAAGACCTAAATATAAAAGCCAGGACCATAAAACTACTAGAAGAAAATGTAGGGAAACATCTTCAAGGCCTTGTAGTAGGTGGTGGTTTCTTGGACATTACACCCAAAGCACATGGAACAAAAGAAAAAATAGATAAATGAAACCTCCTCAAAATTAAACACTTTTGCACCTCACAGGACTTTGTCAAAAGGGTGAAAAGGCAGCCACTTAATGGGAGAAAATATTTGGAAATCAAATATCCAATAAGGGTTTAATATCCAGGATATATAAAGAGATGTTACAACTCAACAATAAAAAAACAACCCAACTAAAATATTGGCAAAAGGGTTGAATAGACATTTGTCCAAAGAAGAAATAATAATGGCAAAAATACACATGAAGAAATTCTCAACATCAATAATGATTTGGGAAACGGAAATCAAAACTACAACAAGATATCATTTCACACCTATCAGAATGGCCACTATTAAAAAGACAGAACTGTAAGTGTTGGGAGGGTGTGGAGGGATAGGAACACTTAACCACTGTTGGTGGGAATGCAGAATGGTACAGCCACTGTGGAGGACAGTTCCTAAAGAGGTTGAATATAGACTTGCCACATGACCCTGTAATACCACAACTGGGTATATACCCAGAAGAACTGAGAGCAGTGACACCGATATCGGCACATCGATGTTTATAGTGGCATTATTCACGAGTGCCAAAAGTTGTAAACAACCCAGGTGTCCATCAACAGATGAACTCATAAACAAACTGTTGTCTATTCACACGATGGAATGTTATGCAGCTGTAAGAAGAAATGAAGTCGTAAAGCATAGGACAACATGGATGAACTTGGAGGACATTATGTTGAGCGAGGCAAGCCAGACACAAAAGGACAAATACTGTATGCTTGCATTACTGTGAACCAAATATATTGTGTAACATATCGTATGATTTAAAATTTTTATATGTATCCTTTACACTTAAGAAATGTGAAAAAATGTAAAAAATTTAAAAAAGGATGTCAATACTACTCAAAGCAATCTACAGATTCAATACAATCCATCAGAATTCCACCAACCTTTTTGGCTTAAATGCAATAGTCAATCCTCAAATTCATATGAAGGGAAGCGGATGTGGCTCAAGAGATAAGGCCTCTGCCTACCATATGGGAGGACCCAGGTTCGATCCCTGGGGCCTCCTGGTGAAAAAGAAAAGTATGACTGTGCGGCGAGCCAGTACCCACTTGAGTGCCTGTGTTGTGAGCCTAGTGTCCACATGGCAAGCCAGTGCCTGCACAAGTGAGTCACAGAGCAAGATGATGATGCAACAAAAGAGAGACGAAGGGAAAGTAAAAGTGAAGTGCGGCAGAGACCAGGAACTGAGGTGGCACAATTGACAGGGAACCTCTCTCCATATCAGAGGTCCTCAAGATTGAATCCCTCTGAATCCTAGAGGAGAAAGATGAGAAGGGAAGACAAAAAAGAGAAATAGATACAGAAGATCACAGAACGAATGGCCACAAACAGCAAAAACAGCAGAGTGGTGGCAGGTGTGAGGAAAAATAAATAAATAAATCTAAAAAAAAAATCCATATGGAATAGCAAGGGGTACTGAATAGACAAAAGAAATTGGAGGACTCACACTTCCCAATTTCAAAATTGATTACAAAGTTACAGTAATCAAAACAGTGTGGTACGGACATAATTGAAGACAAACAGAACAATGGGATAGAAACAAAAGTTCAATAATAAATCCATACAGTTGTGTTCAATTGATTTCCAAAAAAAGTTAATCCCTTTCAAAAGAAAAGAACAGTCTGTACAACAAATGGTGCTGGGAAAATTGGATTCCCACATGCAAATGAATGAAACTGGACCCCTACTTCACAACATATAAAAACCTTAACTTGATATGGACCAAGGACCTAAATATAGGACCTAAAACCATAAAAGTCTCAGTTGAAAACATAAGAGTAAATCTTCATGACCTCAGCTTTGGCACTGGAGTCGGACATATAACACAAAAAAACACAAGCAACAAAAAAAATAATTTGGATGTTGATTAAAATTAAAACTTCTGTGAAAGGACAGTATCAAGAAAATGAATCAAGAAAATGAATCAACCTACAGAATGTGAGAGAATAGTTGTAAATTTTATGTCTGATATATAAATAAATCTCACAACAAGACAGACAACCCAATTGAAAATGAGCAAAAGACATGAATAGAGCATTCTTCAAAGAAAATACACAAACTGCCAACAAACATAAGGAAAAAACACTCAAATTAAGATGGTAATGCAAATCAAAACCACAATGAGGTAATGCTTCACACCTACTGGGGTGGCTATTATTAAAAAAGAAAGAAAAAAAGAAAAGAAAGGAGTGCTGTGTGAGGATACTGAAAAATGGGAATCTGAGTACATTACTGGTGGGAGTGTGAAAGAGTACAGCCACTGAAGAAAACAGTTTGATGGTTTCCAAGTTAAACGCAAAACTATCATATGACCTGGCAATCCCAATTCTGGGTATATACCCCAAACAACTGAAAACAGAGACTCAGGTAATGGTACATCAATGTTTACAGGAGCATTATTCACAATAGCCAAAAGGTGAAAACAATCTAATGTCCACCAACAAATGAACAGATAAAACAATGTTTATACATACAATGGAATTTTATTCACCCATAAAAAGTAATGATGTTCTGATACATTGCTACCACACAGATGAACCTTAAAAACATTATGCTAACTGAAATAAGCCACACACAAAAGGGCAAACATTGTGTGATTCTAATTATATGAAATAACTAAAATAAGCAAATTCATAGAGACAAAGTATTTCAGAGGTTACCAGGGCCTGGGGCAGTGAGGGGCAGTTATTGCTTAATGGGTACAATTTCTGTTTGAGATGATGTAAATGCTTGGTAATGGATGGTGGTGATGGTAGTACAAAACTGTAAATGTAATTAATACCAATAAATTGTATACTTAAACATGGTTAAAATGGCAACATTTTATGGTACATATGTAAGTTGTCACAACATTTTTTAAAAGTAGAGTAGAAATGTACTTGAAGAAAAGAAGTGGAAGGATAGGGTGGGGAAGACTGGAAAGAAGAAAAGGAAAACTGGAAAGAGTACAGGAGAGAAGGAGGTATTAAAGAAATGATGAGAAAAGAAGAAAAGATAAATGAAAGGGAGATAACTGACAAAACTGTATGTACTTTATAAGTTATAAATACCACACCAATATTTAGTATTACTATATACATAACAGGAAAAGTAATAACTGTATATGAATTCAAAAAATGAGAGGACAGAATGGAATGGTAAAGAGATCTGGAGTTTGTTCGTTTTTACAGATGGTCAAGTAGTACATCTGTACTTCAAGTTTAGGTAGGCAGTTAATATATAGTCTCCATGTCTATCTCTTCCTTTGTATCTCCATTTACTTGGAAAGAAACCTTTCTGAAACAGCCCCCACTCCAAATCCCCTCAGATCCTGTTAGCCCAGGTGGGGGCAAATGTTCACATCGAGACCATTACTGAGTAATGAAACTACCATGGTCAATCATAATATAAGCCCTGGAGAAAGGGAGTGGCTTCTTCTCTGAGCTCAAGGTTACTAGGAAGATGACCAATCAACAAAAATGGGACTCTGCCAGAAAGGAAGAATGGAGAAAAGGGAAGCCATTCAATAATGTATGCTACAGTGATTGAATGTAGATCCGTATGCACTGGAAACCATACGAAGATATAAGAATTAGCATCCTGGTTTGAACAATAAAGACTTTATTCAATTACTCTTCCTTGAACATATTTAGGAGGTCTTCATGAATAATTTCTGGCATATTCAGCATTTTCCTCAAGCAGTAGCTCTGGATAAACCTGACAAGTGAACAAATCAATCTGCAAATATTAAGACCATATAATTTAGACATGGAGATTTTTCAAAGCAGATTTTGCCAATCCCTGTCACTGCAATAAAAAACCTCCAAAGATTTCTTATGTACCTTCTGATTCTGAACATTATGCCTTAATGTACCCACAGGATAAATTAGCCATAAGATACATATATCCCTAGATAACTAGCTTGGCCATTTTGAGTAATACGGAAGAAACCAAATGGATTTTAGAAAATGATTTGCCTGAGATAATGACTATAGGATTTTTTCTCTCTCCAAAGCGGAATTTTTAAAGATTTAGTGTAATTAATATGGAAACTGTATCGCTCATCACCACTGACCAATGAAAATATTCCTAGTTATGATTTAAAAACAAAAACTACATTATCAGCATTATTTTCCTCAGGACATACTCTGATTCATCAAAATGGACTTCAAGTCTATAACACAGAAATTAAAATGAATAAAATTTCAACCAATATGCCTCTCAGCATAGCATACCTACCTGTCCTGTTGTTTATATGGTTTAAAATGGAGTTTTAAAAGTATAGCAAAAATAATAAATTTACATTGAACCCTTTTAACTTAGTCATAGTTGATTTCAACTTACCAAAGCAGGGAATGATAAAAACTATTTCAAATTATTCTTGTTCTTTTCACACATAAAGTAACGGCCTATAATGGCAATCTAGAGTAGAAAAACGCACCTAAAAAATTCCTGTACAATTTTATACTTAGAGACCCATAGCTGCAATTAAACAAGAAGAAAAGAGACACCATTTTAAAATAAAAGTCAATATAATAATAGGCCTATATTTCTGATACTATGTTTTATACAGATAAGATATACTCCAATTTTTTTAAAAATTAACATTAGTGGTAATATATATAAATATTTCATATTTCACTGCTAAATACACATGTAGCAGTGAAAGAGGCTGAGTACCACTTGTTTGTAAGTTCAACAGAAAATGAAAACCTCTTAAAACCAATAAATTGCAAACTGAGGTACATAAAGTTTGAAGAACTTTACACTAAATAAATTGTTCTCACTGTGAGAAAAGTACTAGCAGAGGATGACAAATAGTAAAGTAGATTACAGAGTTCCCAAAAGCACTATTAATCAAGCACAGGGACTAAATATATATACCTAGAAATGCTACTACAAGTTCGAAATGTATGAAAATCAATGTTCTGAAGTTTAGGAAAGTGGACTGCTTGTTTTTGTGTGGATGTTATCCTGTTTTTTTGACACTTTACTACAAAAAGTAGAATCAATAAAATAGGATCATAGATTCTATATAAGTATCAACCATTAAATACAATATTTAGTAATATTAGTTTCACCTAGTCCAAAAAACAAGTTTTTATTCATATTTTTAATATGATCATCTCTACCACATGCAAAGAGATACCAAAGTGTTTTTAAAAAATGAATATAGAATAACTTCCATCTGTTTGCAGCTTGACCCATTCCCATATATAAGAACATTCAGACACCCAACTAAATAAAAAATACTTACTGAAAATGGTTATCACCACGTGATTAAATTATAGGCTTAAAAATGCATATATTGAATTCTCTATGTCAAAGCTGTCACAAAACACAATGTATGTATTTATTCTATAAAAAGCAAGGAGTTAATTTTGTTCTTTATTATCTAGAGTAACACGCAGCACTTAAGAGGCATTGAAAAAAATGGTTGAATCAATGAGTGAATTTATCTAAGCTTTAATTTCTTTATCTATAAAATAAGCATAAACCTGTTAATAATAATCATACCCATGGGGAAAACCAGTCTCCTTTCCTCTCAGTGTTTCTAGTTTGGCCCATCTGTACTCTCATGAATAAGGAGATTCTCTTACCATGCCCCTGATATACTCCATTCCAGGGAAGAAAGAATGAATTTTCTGACTGAAACTCTTTAGTGAAAGTCAGAGATCACTAGTCCATGCTTCCTAATTGGTGGGGGTTTTAACTTCAAGTGTTTGAAGTCTCTAGGCTCTTGATCAGTGATAATGCTTGTACAGGGATGAGTAAAGGCCAGTGTTCTTCTAAATTCCTATCTCCACTGCCATAAGTAAAATAAGTTTCCCATGGGGAACATCACTGGAAGTCCCATTTCCAACTTTAGATCCAAGCCAATTTCACTGTCCAGCTTTACCCTTAATAAAGCTTAAGTCTGACATCATGTTTGTCCCTACCACCGCTGTTCTCTGATTAAGGATTTAGACTGGAGAAAGGATAGGTGAATGATTAGGTTTTCTTTTGCACAGAAGCAGTGAAATCACTCAGCCTGTGTTCACTGTGCCTGACATGGTGAGTGCTCAACAAATGACAGTACTTCCATCTATGTATATATATTTTAATATACTTTTTTTAAAAAGATACTTAGATTACATAAATGTTACATAAAAAGTGTAGGGGATTCCCATTTGTCCCACTCCCTACCCTTCCCACACTTTCCCACATTAACAACATCCTTCATTAGTGTGGTATATTCGCTACAATTGATGAACACATACTGGAACACTGCCACTAAGTGTGGATTATAGTTTACATTACCGTTTAAACTCCCACACAATTTTCTAAGTTATGAGGAGATATATAACGGTCTGTATCTGTCATTGCACATCATTCAGGATGGGTACACAATATATTTTAAGTGCATGAATGAAAATTAGCTTCTGACACTACATTTGAAAGAACCTGGTCTTCTCAAGCACAGAAAGTGCATCTTAATTATTCCTGTTTTTCCAAATTCCCAACAAACTAGAGGGTTTATGCAAACTGAAATCTAAGTGTTTGATAAAGAAATTATATGAATTATAAATCATGACTTTCATAAACAGTATAAAGAATATCCAGAAAAGCATGGCCTACCTAGCTACATTTTATAGAAGAATTTTTCCACTTTAATCTCTCTTAGTAGAAAAGGTAAAAAATAGGATAGATAATAATAACATAAAAAACTACATAAAGTTAACAAGAGACCCAAAACATAAGACCTATACATATATATATATATATATATATTTTTTTAAACTAAAAAACTTTGAAAATTTGAAAGTAGAACTGAAAAAATGAAAAAAAGCATACTATGCTTATGTTTGGCAAGCAGGAATGTTAGAAAGATACAAATTTTATCATAGAAAGCTATAAAGTGGTTGTCTCAAAACACTAACAAGTTTATATCTTTTAACAAGTGGAATTGAATAGAAAATCATTTTCAAGTTCCAGAAACTAAATTAAAGATTGAACACTTAAAGTCTAATTCATGTCTAGAATATAACTGTACTTAACACAGAAATACAATTTTAATTGGAAGCAGAAACCACATCAATTGTATTGTGTCCTGATTGGAGAAAAACTGTGTAAATCTGATGGGGACCTATAACAACATAAAGCATAAGAAATAAAAACTTAAGAATCATGAGATGAATAGCCATAAAAGTTCCTATAACTCAAAACTTTTATTCAGCACTCCAAGTGTACCAAGCATATTATTAGTATGAAGATGTAGGCATTGAACAATAAAGTGTGTGCCAAACATTTGAATCAAACAAGTTTCCCTTGATCTAACTTGAATTTTACCAGTTTTCCGATTAAAATTTATTTTTCCACTTAATCTGCAAAAGAGAAAAAAAAAACACGTTTTTATTCCAATAGATAGCTTATATCTCATTGCCAATTGATGAACTGGTACTCTGTATTAGAAAATAGTTCCTTGTGGACTTGCTGAATAGGAAAGATAACATATTAATATGGATTTAGAGAATCAAGGGAAACTTCAGAAGGGTGAGTTGTCATTACACTTTGAAATAAATCCAGTCATCTCTACCCAGCTATGAATCTAATATTCCATCTCTCCCCAAAAGCATAATGAAAACACCTATCAGAGAGACAGGGAGGGGGAAGGGGAATTAATGAACCCTCACTGCCTCAAATGAAGACATTAACAAGAAAGCTGGTTGCCACGAGAACTCCCTTCAGGTCATCCCTCCTTATTTCTTCTTTCTAGTCTCTTTTTTCTTCCCTTTTTCATTTGTTGTTAATTCTTATTATGTATTTTTGTAAACCATATTAATGACTTCTTCAGAACAAGTCAGGAAATAAACATATCCATAAACTTAATTCACTTCACAGTGTTGCCAAAATAAAATTTCTGATCCAGAAAAAAGAGGAAACAGATCCTGGATTATAATAAATTTACCAAGGTAAATACTTCCTCTTGGCAGCCACATGTCCTTCAAAATCTTTCTTAAGATAAATAATATACTTTTATGTTTTTTTCAAAATTTTTATCAAAAAGCAAGAGTAATGTCTAAATAGGGAGAAATAAAATGGGAGTAATCAAAATGAAATCAGAAGTAGAGAAGAAGTAGGTTCAAACTGAGTTTCACAAGTTCAAATAAAATAATACAAAAACAGAACTTCCAGGAAGATGGCAGAGTAGGGAATTCCAGGATTCACTACTCCTTCAAAACAGTTAGTAGGAAGGCAGGAAGTGACTGAAACAACTACTGAGGGGCTAAGTAGGACAGGGAAAAACTATACAGCATCCTGGGAAGAGCAGGAGGAAGAGGCTAAGAAACTGTGATAAAGAACTGTGAGTAGCTCAATCTGACACAGTTGCCAGAGCCCATCCCCACTCTCACGGTTGGTTCAGGATGGCTGCTGCAGATGGCCAAATACATGGAAGTCCTCTTGTTAAAGAATGGGGGGTGGGAGGAACACAGCTGAACATTGATCAAAGTTTGAGATTGGTGAATTTGAATCGCTGGGTCCCATCTCTGACCTGCTGTTTCAGCCCACCCCAGGAAGGAGCAGCATTGGGCATGTTTCAACCCGGCCCCTGATAGCAGCAGAAGTGACAGAGTTTTCTAAAAATACAGTACTTCTTAGAGATGCAAGGAAGTGTTTGCTGAAGAGCACCATCTGCTGTGAAGGCCAGGAAAGTGCAGCTTCAAGGTATAACCAAAAAGGCTTCTGGCTTCTTTCCTGACCCTCAGTCCAGGATCTCCGGAGAAGATGTGCACCACTTCATGAGCAGCTGGCCCTGTTTTGTATGGGAAATACTGACTTGGGAAAGTCCTTCTGGGTTGACACTCTTCCAGCAATTTGTCCTCCATGCAACAGCAGCTAGAGGCAACAAAAGGAATATTTAAAACAAAACAATAAAAAAAAACAATCAGAACAGATCTAGGTTCCCAAAGAAGGAATTGTTTACTGGGAATGAAACAATTGCATGAATTGTATAATCTTAAAAATTGTACTGCAATCCAAGGCAAGACCTGATGAATAAGAACAGAAAAATCTGATTAAAGATAGGCAATTCTAAAGGTCTAGAGTAAGTAGAAACAAGAATCAAAGAAGAGTCTTAACACAAAGCCAGTCAAATATAAAACCCTAAGCAAGAGAGAAATTACACTAAGAGCAAACTCACCCAGATAATCAGATACATAGACATCAGCAAAAATTACAAGCCGTACTAAGAAACAGGAAGATATGTGTGATGGTTAGGCTAATGTGTCAACTCAGCCAAGTAATTGTGCCCATTTGTTTGGTCAAGCAAGCACTGGGCTAACTGTAAAACAAGGGCATTGACGGACTTTAGTCACCATTGACTTTATGCAGTGGTAAATCATAGATAGCTGGTTATAATTACATGAATCAGGGAGACTGTCATCAGTAATTAGTGATGCTTTATCCAATCAGTTGAATGCCTTAAAAGGGGAAGTGATTCCAGCATTGAGTGAGAATTTCCCAGCTCATCTTTGTACAGCCAACACTTCCCAGAACTCATCAAGAACCTTCACTGGACTTTCATCAGAGCCCCTGGTTGCAGCCTGCCTGTGGAACCTGGACTTGCGCATCCCCACAGTCATGTGAAAGACTCTGATAAAATCGCATACTAATGACAAATATCTCTTGTTGATTCTGTTTCCCTAGAGAACACTGACTGACACAATATGGCCCAGTCAAAAACAAATTAAAATTTTGGAGGAGAACCAAAATTTGAAACAACTAATCAATGATGATTGAAATAGCTCCTAAATCAATTCATGGAGGTTGCAGAAAATAAAGAGATAAAGGAAATTAAGGTGACACTGGTTGACCATAAAGAAGAATTTGAAAGCGTTAAGAAGAAACAAAACAGAAATTGTGGGGATGAAAGGCATAATAGAAGAGATTGAAAACAGAGAACTTGAATAATATGATAAATGAATTAGACCTAAAAGTGATATGCAGAACAATGCACCTCAAAACAGGATATACATTCTTCTCAAGTGCTCATGGATCATTCTCCAGAATAGACCACATGTTAGGTCACCATACAAGTCTCAATAAACTTAAAACAACTTAAATTGCAGGAAGCATTTTCTCTGAAGATAATGTAATAAAGCTGGAATCAATAACCAGCAGAGAAGTGGAAAATTCAAAAACATATCAAAGTTAAACAACACAGCCTTAAAGAGTCAGTGGGGGAAGCAGATGTAGCTCAAGTGATTGAGCTCCTACCTACCACATGGGAGGTCCAGGGCTCGGTTCCCAGGGCCTCCTAAAGAAGGAAGACAAGCACATGCTGAACAGACACAGCATGAGCAACGAGGGAATGGGAGAAATAAATGAATAAATAAAATAAATTTTTTAAAAATGAATTTAAAGAGTTAGTGGGTCAAAGAAGAAATTGCACATAGAAGAGGTGGCATTGGATTGGGAAAAGTGGACATAATGGACAAAGGATATGGGGAAAGGCAGGAAGAGATGAGAGGTGGAGGCGTCTTCGGGACATGGAGCTGCCCTGGATGGTGCTTCAGAGGTAATCACCGGACATTGTAAATCCTCACAGGGCCTACATGATGGAATAGAGGAGAGTATGGGCCATGATGTGAACCAATGTATATGAGGTGCAGAGGTGCCCAAAGATGTACTTACCAAATCCAATGGATGTGTCATGATGATGGGAACGAGTGTTGTTGGGGGGGGGGAGAGGGGGGGTGGGGGGGTGGGCTTGAATGGGACCTCACATATATATTTTTAAAGTAATATTATTACAAAGTCAATAAAAAATAAAAAAATTAAAAAAAAAAAAAAGAAGAAATTGCAAGAAAATTCCATAAATATTTCAGGACAAATGAAAGTGCGTATCCAACATATTAAAATTTATGGGATATAGCAAAGGCAGTGCTGCAAGTGACATGTATAACCCTACATCTACATTAAACAAGGAGAGCTAATATCAAAGACCTAAATGTACAACTGGAAGAACTAGAAAAAGAGCAGCAAACTAAGTCCAAGAATTAGCTAGTGTGATAGGTAATGGTGTCTTAGACTTCACATCCAAAGTGCAAGCAACAACCACAACAACAACAAATTATATACATATAAATAGGACCTGCTCAAAATAAAAAACTTCTGTGCTTTAGAGAAGTTTGTCACACAAGTAAAAAGACAGCTGCCTCAGTGAGAGAAAATATTTGGAAACCACATATCCGACACAGGTTTAATATCTAGAATATATAAAAAGATTGTACCGCTCAACAATACAAAGACAAACAACCCATTTGGAAAATAAGCAAAGAGATCACACAAATGGGTAAAAATACATGAAAAATACTTAACATGACATGCAAATCAAAACCAGAGTACATATCATTTCACACCTACTAGAATGACCACTATTTTTTAAAAAAACAAAAAATAACAAGTGTTGGAGAGGATGTAAAAAAATAGGAACACTTATTCACTGTTTTTGAGAATGCAGAAGAGTACAGCTGTTGTGGAAGACAGTTTGGTGGTTCCTTACGAAGCAAAGTATAGAACCGCCACATGATCTGGCAATCCCACTACTAGGTATATCTTAGAAGAACTGAAAACAGGGATACAAACAGATATTTGCACAATGACGTTCATAGAGGCATTTTGCACAACTGCTAAAGGATGGAAACAACCCAAGTATCCATCAACTAAAGAACGGATAAACAAAATGTGGAATATACATACAATGTAATGTTATTCAGCTGTAAGAAGAAATGAAGTCCTGATGCATGAGACAAGATGGGTGAATCTTAAGGACATTATATTGAAATAAGCCAGACACAAAAGGACAAATATTGTAGAATCTCACTGACTAATCATAAGCATACTCATAGATTTAGAATCTAGAACTAGTTCACCAGGAGATAGGATGAGAGTAGAGGCTGGGAAGATGAAGTTAAATTTGTGCAGAATTTCTATTTAGGTTGATTGTAAATGTTTAGAAATGGACAGTGGTGATAGCAGCACATTATCATGATTGTACTTAGCAGCACTGAATTGTTTTCATATGTGGCTGAAAGAGGAAGTTTGGGTCATATATTAGTAGAAAGAAAGTAAAAAGACAGAACATGAGACTGTATAACTCAGTGAACCCCAATGCAGACAATGGACTGTGGTTAATAGTACAAATATTAAGAAATGTTCTTCCATGAATCATAACAAATATTTGACACTATTACAAGATGTTAATAATAGGATGGTATATGGGGAAAATACACCTAATGTAAACTATGGAGTATACTTAAAAATAATATTATTCTTTTATTAATTGTAACAAAGATACACACTAATGCAAAGTGTCAAAAATATGAGTGTATATGCGCATGTTCTGTTTTTTATATGACTTTTCTGTAAACCCACTTCTCCAATTAAAACAAATAATTACAATAATTTTTTAAAAACATCAAAGTGAAAGAAACCAGATACAAAGGACTAATTACTGTATGATTTCATTTATATAAAATGTAAATACAAATAAATTTATAGATATGGAATTAAATTATGGTTATGTAGGGCCAAGTAAAGAGAGAGGGATTTGGTGGTGGATGCTAAAGGGAATGTGGTTTTTCTTTCTGAAGTAATGAAAATGTTCTAAAGTTGATTGTGTTGATGATTAGAAAACCCTATGATTACACTAAAAGTCATGGATTGTACACTTTGGATATATTGTACGTGAATATAACTCAGTAAAACTGTTTTTAAAATGTAATTATATTCATCATGAAATAAAGTGAAATACCTATCAAAAAAACAAAATCAGAACCATCTAATTCTAAATAGTACAAATTTATATTTTCCTTGTTCCCTCTACATTTGAATATTCTAATTCAATAGTACCCAGCAGAATTTTACCACTTGATAACAATAAAGCAAAGAGCACGCTGGACTCTTTACTAGTGATTGCATTGTAGGTGGGATAAGGTGTCCAACAAGCAAAGAAAGGAAAAGGGCAAGTGCCATTACCCAATTAATATTCCAAAGGGGAAACCAGAAAGGGCGAATGCTGATTGTAGAAATATAGCAAGCACTTTCTGGTTTCACCACTGTAGCTTCAGGTCATCGTGGGCATGGACTAAGCAAACTTGTTACTCAACCTGATCCAGATGTAATGATATTATGAGAATATTTTCAATATATCCAATCCTGTTAAATTTTCACATAGTAATTTAATTTTTTCAAAATTGCCTTCCTCTGGTTCAAAACAACAGCTTAACCAGAAATTAAAATTTCTGAAAAATATTAAATCTATGAGTCATATAAGGATCCTGCTTAGATGGACTAATAACAATTGAAAAGGATAACTGGTTAAATTAATAAAAAAAAAATTAAGTACATAACTTGGTTAATGCTCAAAAAAATGCTACCACTTTGTAGTAAGGCCCATCTAAATTTTCATCTAGTCCCAAGACTCTGCATAAAGAAAAGTCATAAATCAATAATGATGCAATTTATTCCTGCAATCTATGCAATGTAATTTTATTTTCTAATCATTATATAATAACCTGCATGAAAAACTGCAATGAATATGCACTAAAAATTGCTTATTCTTTGCCAGTAAAATACAAGAATGATTTTAAATTTTACTTTCTCTATTGCCTAAGGATGCTGAGCATCTTTTCATATGCAGATCTGCCAACCATATTATCTTCTCTAATGAACTGTTTACTTAAATCTTTTGCCTAATTTTTAATGACGTAGTTCTGTTTTTAATCCATTTTGAGTTCTTTTTGTGTTCTGCATACAAGTCCTTTATCATAGATAAGCTTTGCAAATACTTTCTTTCCTTCTGTGGCTTGTCTTTTCAATCAACTAACAGTATCACTAAAAGAACAGAAGTTTTAAAATTTTATAAAGTCCAACGTGGTAATTTTCTTTTTCTATGAATTGTGTCAAGTATGATATAACTAAGAATTTAAAGATCCAAAGATGTTCTGTTATGTTTCCTTTCAGAAAGTTTATAGTTGTAGGTTTTACATTTAGGACTCCAATCATTTTGAGTTAAATTTTTTATATAATATGAGATATGGATACAAGTGCATTACTTTGTATATGGCTATCCAATTGTTTCAGGAACATGGTAAAAAGCCTATCCTTTCTCCACTAAATGTGCCTAAAGTCAGTTGTCCATATATATGTATAGATCTATTTCTGGACTATTATATTCCACTGATTTATTTATCTGTATGTCTGCATTACTACAACATGTGTTTATAAATCTTCAAATCAGGTAGGTTTAGTCCTCCGAAGCCCTCCAACTTTGTTTGCTTTAAAGGTTTTCTTGGTTATTCTAGAGCCTTTGTACTTTCATACGAATTTTAAAATAAACTCATCAATCTAAATAAATAAATGCTTGCTGGGCTTTGGATTGTGATTTTGTTGACCCTTACAGATCAATTTGGAGAGAATGGTATCTTAACAATATCAAGTCTCTCAACTCATGAACAAGTTATATTTCTCTAATTAGGTTTTCTTTAGTTCTTCTCTGTAATATTTTTATAGTTTTCAGTGTACAGGTCTTGTACATATTTTGTCAGATTCATTCCTAAGCAGTTAAGAAATGTGTTGTGTTTAAAGTGGTATTTTTTTTTAATTGACTTTGTAATAATATTACATTAAAAATATATATGTGAGGTTCCATTCAACCCACCCCCACCCCCCTCTCCCCCCCCCAACAACACTCGTTCCCATCATCATGACACATCCATTGGATTTGGTAAGTACATCTTTGGGCACCTCTGCACCTCATAGACAATGCTCCACATCATGGCCCATACTCTCCTCCATTCCATCCAGTGGGCCCTGTGAGGATTTACAATGTCCGGTGATTACCTCTGAAGCACCATCCAGGGCAGCTCCATGTCCCAAAGACGCCTCCACCTCTCATCTCTTCCTGCCTTTCCCCATACCCATCGTCCACCATGTCCACTTTTCCCAATCCAATGCCACCTCTTCTATGTGGACATTGGATTGGTTGTGTCCATTGCACCTCTATGTCAAGAGGAGGCTCAGATTCCACATGGATGCTGGATGCAATCCTCCCATTTTCAGTTGTAATCACTCTAGGCTCCATGGTGTGGTGGTTGTCCTTCTTCAACTCCATCTTAGCTGAGTGTGGTAAGTCCAATAGATCAGATTGTAGGTGCTGGAGTCTGTTGAGGCTCAGGACCTGGCTATCACATTGTCAGTCCAGAGATTCAAATCCCCTAAATATATCTTAAACCCCAACATTAACTGCACCTCCAGCACATTAGCATGAAAGTCTTATGAAGGGAGATCCCATCTGAGTCCAGATTCATCACACATAAACACCATTTCCAAAGAGCGGCCATCTGCCCTGGTAGTTAACCCCATCGGCCATGACCATAACTCCCATGGGTCTCTTTAGCCCTCAAAGGAACCAATATCTGGGGGTTGTATCTGCTTTATCTGTCTCTCTGACTCTGCTCAGTTGTGCATGAGGGCAATCCTTCTGCCAGCCTCCAGACTCTTTTTTAGAAACTCGTAGCCATATAAACTCATTTCTCCTTTCCATTTCCCCCTTACTTTAGGTCAAACAGCATTTTAAAGTCATGTTATTTTATGTAGACATGGATATTCTGCTGATCCGCATTGAACCTTCCGTATAAGGTCATTTTCCAGTTGCATCATCAGTTGGTAGTTGATAGTGGTCCCTCGTTGCCAGGGAGGCTCATCCCCGGGTGTCATGTCCCACGCTGGGGGGAAGGCATTGCATTTACATGCTGAGTTTGGCTTCGAGACTGGCCACATTTGAGTAACATGAAGGCTGACAGGAGGAAATTCCCGGGCACAATGTTGCTCTAGGCCTTGTTCTTTTTTTTTAGGTTTATCAGCTCACAAGCATAGTCATTAGCATCAGGGGCTCACTGTTGAACCCTCACTCCCTCCCGGTCCCCGCCGCTGTACCTGGGAGACTGTTGCTGCTCCCCTAGGGACCACGACAGAGCACCACTGGCCAGGAACCCAGTACCCCCCCTGCTGTGGTTTTTAATTGTTGCCACTATGAGTATATCCAAACATTACCATGCACCCTGGACATATGTTCTGTACAGCTCCCTGTCAGCCATATATCACCTGTCATTGGTATCCCATACCAGTATCCCTCCATTGCCATTGTTGAAACACTCTGTGATCCAGAACTCCCCGAAATTTGAAGCCCAATATAATGTCATGGTCCCTTACTAGGGAATGGCATATAGCGATGGGTTTAAAGGCTAGATAAAGAACTTGGATAAAGTTAGATAAAGAACTTAGATGAAGAATGTTGACTTGAAAAAATTCCACATCCTATCTTTTTCTTTTTTTTTTTTTTTTTTTTTCCCCCCCTAATTATTCAGCTTTTCTTCACAGGAGTCCTAGACCAGAGCAATGCATATATATAATATACAGCACTCCCACACATCCACCAGAAAACCTTTTCCCTTCCACAGTGATACTCTTACGCCCTATTCATATCATATTTACTTGAAGTGATGTACAGAGTCTGAGACATTAGCTTTCTAACAAGGTGACATCTGTGCTTACATTATGGTGCATACTTTAGGATACACAGTTCTTTACATTTTTAGTTATCCTATGTTTTACATTATTGTTTACATTATCAGTCTGTCATCTCCTATATGTTATGGTGTAATATTACATGTTTTATATCCATCCTTGTGTACTCTCAAGAAACTCCTCTCTTACTCCCCATTTACTTTGGTTCCACACATTTAACGTCCATTTTCCCTTCCACCTTGGTGCCCACAGTGACAGCCAACCTCCGTTTCCTGAGGAGCCACTTCCAGAGATAGATGGAATAGTGTTCAGGGCCTAACTTGCTCAACTGCCCCAATGCCCTGGGAGCCACCCTTTCTCTCGAGGGATACAGTTCCCTCTATTTGATGGCATTAGTCCTCCCCAGGATGTGGGTCCACCCCCACTCTCACTACTTGGTTTTCTACCCCATGGTGTCACCCACTCTGGCAGAATGAGCATTTAGACATTCCCCAGGAGCCCGTCCTGCATCAGACCCTCCCCTCCGAGCATTCTAAACAGGTAACCCTCTTTATTATATTTTGATATGATTTTCTCGGCATTTTACTCTCCACCACCTCCTAACCCTCTCCTGTGTTCGTATGCTACCCCTCCCTCCCCCCACTTTTGGGCAACGTTACCCATCCGTCCCTCCCCAGCCACCCTCAAACCCGCAAAGCCCCAACCAAAGGCAACCCCTTGCCCCCCTTTTATCTCTTCTTTGTGTTCATACTTACCACCATCTCGTCTTAAATTCCACCCCTGCAGACATCGGCTCATATCCTTCCTCCACCCTCCGATTTCCTGTAAGCCTATCGTTCAGTCTCTTGCTATCTAGGGCAGCTTGGTTATTTCATATCATTGAGGTCATGTAGTATTTGTCCTTCAATGTCTGGGTTGCTTCACTCAACATAAGGTTCCCAAGATTCATCCATGTTATCACATGTGTTTGTAGTGTGTTTGTTCTTACAGCCGAGTAGTATTCCATTGTGTGTATATACCACATTTTATTGATCCACTCATCTGTTGATGGGCATTTGGGTTGATTCCAACTTTTGGCAATAGTGAACAATGCTGCTATGAACATTGGTGTACATATATCGGTTTGTGTCCTTGTTTTCAGTTCTGCTGGGTATATACCCAGCAGTGGTATTGCTGGGTCATATGGCAAATCTATGGCTAGTTTTTTGAGAAACCACCATACTGTCCTCCAGAATGGTTGGATCCTTCTGCATTCCCACCAGCAGTGGATGAGTGTTCCCCATCCTTCACATCCTCTCCAGCACTTGTATTCTTGTTTTTTTCATAGCTGCCAATCTTATGGGTGTAAGATGGTATCTCATTGTAGTTTTGATTTGCATTTCCCTAATAGCTAGAGATTTGGAACATTTTTTCATGTGCTTTCTTGCCATTTGTATTTCTTCTTCGGAGAAGTGTCTGTTTAAGTCTTTTTCCCATTTTTTAAATGGGTTGTTTATCTTTTTATTTTCAAGATATAGGAGTTCTTTATATATGCAAGTTATAAGTTTCTTATCAGATATATGATTGCCAAATATTTTCTCCCACTGTGTGGGCTCCCTTTTTACTTTCTTGACAAACTCCTTTGAGGTGCAGAAAGCTTTAATTTTGAGGAAGTCCCATTTATCTATTAGTTCTTTTGCTGCTCGTGCTTTTGGTGAGATATTCATAAATCCATTTCCTATTACAAGGTCCTGTAGATGTTTCCCTACACTGCTTTCTAAGGTTTTTATGGTCTTGGCTCTTATATTTAGGTCTTTGATCCATCTTGAGTTGATCTTTGTATAAGGTGTGAGATGGTAATCCTCTTTCATTCTTCTACATATGGCTATCCAGTTCTCCAGACACCATTTGTTGAATAGGCCACTCTCTCCCAGTTGAGAGGGTTTGGTGGCTTTATCGAATATTATGTGGCTGTATATGTGAGGTTCTATATCAGAGCTTTCAATTCGATTCCATTGGTCTATGTGTCTCTCCTTATGCCAATACCATGCTGTTTTCACCACCGTAGCTTTATAGTATGTTTTGAAGTCAGGTAGTGTGATTCCTCCAATTTCATTTTTCTTTTTCAGTATGTCTTTGGCTATTCGGGGTCTCTTTCCTTTCCAAATAAATTTCATAGTTAGTTTTTCTAGTTCCTTAAAGAAGGCTGCGTTGATTTTTATTGGGATTGCATTGAATGTATAGATCAGTTTTGGTAGGATAGACATCTTAATAATGTTCAGTCTTCCTATCCATGAACAAGGAATAGTCTTCCATTTATTTAGGCCTTCTTTGATTTCCTTGAACAATCTTGTATAGTTCTCGATGTATAAGTTCTTTACCTCTTTAGTTAAATTTATTCCTAAGTATTTGATTTTTTTATTTACTATTGTGAGTGGTATTTGTTTCTTGATTTCCTCCTGATCTTGCTCATTATTGGTGTACAGAAATGCTACTGATTTTTGCGCATTGATCTTATAACCTGCGACTTTACTAAACTCATTTATGAGTTCTAGAATCTTCGTTGTAGATCTCTCAGGGTTTTCTATGTATAGGATCATGTCTTCTGCAAATAATGAAATTTTGACTTCTTCCTTTCCAATTTGAATGCCTTTTATTTCTGGTTCTTGCCTCAGTGCTCGAGCAAGTACTTCTAAGACAATGTTAAATAGGAGCGGAGACAGTGGGCATCCTTGTCTTGTTCCTGAGTTTAGAGGGAAGGAGTCTAGGATTTCTCCATTGTAAACAATATTGGCTTTAGGTTTTTCATATATACTCTTTATCATGTTCAAAAAATTCCCTTGTATTCCAATCTTTTGGAGTGTTTTTATCAAGAAAGGGTGCTGTATTTTGTCAAATGCTTTCTCTGCATCAATAGATATAATCATGTGATTTTTTTCCTTCAATCTGTTTATATGGTGTATTACGTTGATTGATTTTCTTATGTTGAACCATCCTTGCATACCTGGGATGAATCCCACTTGGTCGTGGTGTATAATACGTTTAATGTGTTGTTGAATACGATTAGCAAGTATTTTGTTAAGTATTTTTGCGTCTAGGTTCATTAGAGAAATTGGTCTGTAATTTTCCTTTCTTGTGATGTCTTTTTTTGGCTTTGGTACTAGGGTAATGTTGGCATCATAGAAGGAGCTGGGTAATGTTCTTTCTGTTTCGATGTTTTGGAATAGTTTCAGCAGGATTGGTGTCAGTTCTTTCCGGAATGTTTTGTAGAATTCACCTGTGAAGCCATCTGGCCCTGGGCTCTTCTTAGTTGGGAGATTTTTAATAACTGATTCTATCTCTCTGCTTGTGATTGGTTTGTTAAGATCATCAATTTCTTCTTTCGTCAGTATGGGCTGCTTATGTGTTTCTAGGAATTTGTCCATTTCCTCTAGATTGTCATTTTTGTTGGAATATAGTTTTTCAAAATATCCTCTTATGATAGTCTTTATTTCTGTGGGGTCAGTGGTGATATCGCCTTTCTCATTTCTTATTTTGTGTATTTGCATCTTCTCTCTTTTTTTCTTTGTTAGTGTTGCTAAAGGTTTGTCAATTTTGTTAATCTTCTCAAAAAACCAGCTCTTGGTCTTGTTTATCTGTTCAAGTGCTTTCTTATTTTCTATTTCATTTAGTTCTGCTCTTATCTTTGTTATTTCCTTCCTTCTTCTTCCTGTTGGGTTACTTTGTTGTTGTTTTTCTAATTCCTTCAAATGTACAGTTAGTTCTTCAATTTTTGCTCTTTCTTCTTTTTTGATATATGAATTTATGGCTATAAACTTCCCTCTCAGTACTGCTTTTGCTGCATCCCATAAATTTTGGTATGTTGTGTTATCATTATCATTTGTTTCAAGGTAGTCATTGACTTCTTTTGAGATTTCCTCTTTGACCCACTGTTTTTCTAAGAGTGTGCTGTTTAATTTCCAAATCGTGGTGTGAAATCTGGGCTTGTCCCTTGCAAATCTCCAGCTTGACTCCACTGTGGTCAGAGATAATGTTTTGTATGATTTCAATCTTTCTGAATTCGTTCAGCCTTTCTTTGTGGCCTACCATATGATCTATCTTGGAGAATGATCCATGTGCGCTTGAGAAAAATGTATATCCTGCTGTGTTTGGGTGTAGCGATCTATATATGTCTATTAGATCAAGCTCCTCTAATATACTATTCAGATGTTTTGTTTCTTTGGTGATTCTCTTTTGAGATGTTCTGTCCAGAGTTGATAGTGGTGTATTAAAATCCCCAACTATAATTGTAGATGTATCTATTCTTTCACTTAGTTTTTCCAGAGTTTGCCTGACGTATTTAGAGGCACCCTTGTTAGGGGCATAGATATTTATGATTGTTCGATCTTCTTGACAGATTTTCCCTTTGACTAAAATGTAGTATCCTTCTTTGTCTCTCACAATTGTTTCACATTTAAAGTCTATTTTGTCTGATATTAATATAGCTACTCCTGCCTTTTTTTGGTTATTGTTAGCTTGTATGATTGTTTTCCAGCCATTCACTTTCAATCTCCATGCGTCTCTGGGTCTAAGATGTGTCTCTTGTAGACAGCATATGGATGGGTCATATTTCCTTATCCAATGTCCCAGTCTGAATCTTTTGATAGGTGAGTTTAATCTGTTGACATTCAGTGTTATTACTATCAAGGAATTATTTGTGTTAGCCATATTTTGATTGGATTTGTGTTTGTCATATTTTGTTTGTATATTTTTTTGGTCTTTTTTGTTGTTGTTGTTGGTCTTATACTCTCCTCCAACTTTGCCTTTCCTGTTTTTTCCTTTCTTCCTGCAGAACTCCCTTTAGAATTTCTTGAAGGGGAGGTTTCTTGTTGGTATACTCTTTCAGTTTCTGTTTGTCTGTGAATATTTTGAACTCTCCATCATGTTTGAATGCTAGTTTAGCTGGATAGAGTATTCTTGGTTGGAAGTTTTTTTCCTTTAGTACCTTGACTATATCATACCACTGTCTTCTTTCCTCCATGGTTTCAGAAGAGAAATCAGCACTTAATCTAATTGAGCTTCCCTTGTATGTGATGGTTTTCTTTTCTCTTGCTGCTTTTAGGATTTTCTCTTTGTCTTGAGCCTTGGATAATTTGATAAGTATATGTCTTGGGGTGGGCCTGTTGGGGTTTATGACTTGTGGAGTGCGCTGTGCTTCTTGGATATGTACATCTGTCTCTTTCAGTAGATTTGGGAAGTTTTCAGCCATTATTTCCTGCAACACTCCTTCTGACCCCTTTCCCTTCTCTTCACCTTCTGGAATGCCTATAATACGTATGTTTGAGCGTTTTGCATTGTCATTCAGGTCCCTAAATCCTAATTGGATTTTTTCTATCTTCTTATTGACCCCTTCTACTATCTGTTTGATTTCTGAGGTACTGTCTTCCACATCACTAATTCTCTGCTCTGTCTCTTCTAGTCTGCTGATATTTGCTGCAAGTGTATTTTTGATTTCTTGAACTGTGGTGTTCATTCCCATCATATCTGTTATGTTTTTGCGTATGTCTGCAATTTCCCCTCCAAGTGATGTCTTCATGTTGTTAACCTCTTTCATTACTGCATCAAATTTGTCGGTGATAAATGTTCTGAGATCTTTCATTGCTTGTGCCAAGTTTTGCTCCCCTTCGTGATTATTGGTTTGTTGATTGGATTCAGCCATGTTTTCCTGATTATTGGTTTGGTTTGTAGATTTTTGTTGCTTTCTGGTCATCTCTTTATTTTGACGAATTTAATCAGTTCCTTAGCTTCTTTGTCTGCTCTTGGAGGTTAATTAGTTGTTATTTTTGCATAGGTGTTATCTCTTCTCTTTGTCACTTTTTTCTTCTTATTCTAGTTACTTGTTGTTGGTTAGGTTCACTTTAGAGGAAAGTATTAGTGTTGGGGAAAGGCAACTGTGTAAGCAAGGGAAAAGTGTAAAGTAATATTGGTGATGTATGTTAACAAAGCAAGAATATGAGATCTGGGAGGATGGAGGTTAGATTCATGTAGATTGTATAGAGTTATAGCTGTAGGTAGAGTACCTTTTATGAAGTAGATGACTGAATATGGGAGGAATATGGTATAAACTACAAAGCTATTGTTTTCATGAGAGAGGGAAAAAGAAAAGAAAGGTAATAGTTTCAAGAGTGGATAACAGACAGAAAACAGAACAAAGGTATTAGAAATTAAGAGTTAGACACTTTGTGGATCAAAGAACGGGAGGTGGGGGATGGAATATAGGAGAGACAGTAGATGATAGTGGATATCAAGATGCAGGGGAAGGGGGATAGTGTAGGTAGCCTAAATCAGTTCACAAAGAAATGAGGCAGTGGAGGATGGGAAAACCCAGCAAATGTGAGGTGTTCCCTGTAGCACCTATTGTATACTTGAATTAAAATAAAATAAGTGGAAGATGAGGGACAAGAGGGAAAGAGAAAACCGAAAAAAAAAAACTAATTATAATAAAGAAAAAAAGAAAGACAAGAAGAAAGGAAGAAAGAAAAAGAGGATGGGCAAACGGTGGGGAACAGATAGGGGGAAGAGAGATACAGGTATACACGTGTCACAATTGCAACACTATCTAAAACAACAACCAAAAAACCCCTAAATAACTATATTTAAAAAAGGACTTTGGGGGACACGCTAGGAGAAAAGACTAGGGGATAATGTAATATTAGCAATCAGGGCATCAAAAAGAGTAAAAAATAAGATAAAGTGAAAATAAAAACAAAGCAATATGAACCAATAAAGATAAAATGCAAACGTTAAGGTCCAGGGCACTCAAGGACCCCAGGTAGACCCCAGGGGGTGATGGATTCAGGGGTGGAAAGTCTGAGACACTGAAGACTCCAGAGGTGTGAGTCTGGGGTGTGGACCGCCAGAGTCCAGGGGACCCAGACCTGGCAACCTCAAATCTGGTCCACAGAAAGCTTAGGAGCCCCGCAGTGCAACACAGCCCTCAGGGATCCCCGTAGCTGGGTGCCAGCCCCGTGGGGGAAGCCAGGTCCGCAAACTCTATCTTGAATGTCTGATCCCTGCAATTCACCTACTCCTCAGGGTTTCAGCCTTTGGACAGCTCCCTCCCTGTGCGCCCACAAAACGGCCACTTGAGGGCGCCTCTACACCACAGCCAGTTCAATGACCCAGATCCCAAGCCCCGCCGGGTGGGGTGGGCTTCAGCTGGAAACGCCGAAAACAGACTCTAAGATCCGAAATCCCAAACTTCGCAAAATATTCCCCAATCGGCTTCCAGACGTGTCCTCCTCCCTCACTGCACCCTACAACAGTCTCCCAATTGTGTCCCCTTATTGCCCAAAATCCAATTCCGTTGCAGATCGGCAGCCGGACCTGTGGGGATGGGGCTCCAGGCGGAAGCGCTACCCCCCCTGTCCGGCAACCAAAAGGTCCCCCGCTTCACAACAAAACACCGTCTGTCTCCCCAAATCGATCTGCAAAGGAGTCTTGTCCCAACAACCCCTCACCAGCCAGCCCAGTATCCGCGAATTTCTCAGCACCGCAAAGCCTCCAGAAAAAGGAAAAAAAAAACAAAAACCCCTGGCCGCCGCGGCTCCGGAGCTGCAGGAGCGCCCGCTACTGCGGCTCCGCCCACCCAAGGAGGGAACTTCCCGCGCCCAGCTGGGACCTCCGTTTATATATTATAGACGTATCCTCTCTGTTACCTTCCCACCGAATTGACGTCCAGACACCTTCCAACCAGCAAAAATCCCCGAAACAGCGCAGTCCCAAAGAGCCTTCAACGCTGCCCAGCCGCCCCCTGCAGAGACATTACCAGGCAAGCTCACGCAGCCACCATCTTGCCTCAACTCCTCCAAAGTGGTATTTTTCATTTAAATTTCCAACTGCTCACTGCTGGTAGACTGTACAAAGCTACAACTGATTTTTGTATATTGATCTCATATCCTGAAACTATGCTAAACTCCTCTACTAGTTCTATTACCTTTATTATAAAATCAGAATAAGACGCTACTATACCGCTATTAGAATGGCTAAACTTAAGAAGGTTAACCACAACAAATGTTGGCAAGAATGTAGGGGAACTGAAATTTTCCTACACTGCGTAGGAATATAAAACGTTATAATGATTTTGAAAAACACCTTGGTACTTCCTTAAAAAGTTAAACATACAGATACCATATGACCCAGCCATTCCACCCCTACGTACTTACCCAAGAGAAATAAAAACACATGTCTACACATATGATTTTTAATAGTGAAAAACTGGCAACAACCCACATGTCAATCACCAGTTGAATGGATGATAAAATTATGGTATACCTGCATAATGGAATATTATTCAACAATAAAAAGGAAAGAAATACTAATATACTCAACAACATGGATAAATCTCAAAATAATTATGCTGGGTGAAAGAAGCCAGACAAGAAAGAATACATACTATATGATTCCATTTGTTTAAAATTCTAGAAAATACAAACTAATATAATATATAGTAACAGAAAGTAGACCAGTAGTTGCCTTAGGATGAATTACAAAGGGATATGAAGAAACTTTAAGAGCCACAATTATGTTCATTTTATTTACTTTGGTAATGGTTTCATAGGTGAATATGCATGTCAAAACTTACTTAATTTTACATTTTCAATATATGCAGTTATTATATGCCATTCATACCTCAATTTAAAAACTGAAAAAGTACTGAAATGAAATAACTGCCATTAAGTATCCAAAACACTATTTTTATATTGATATATAATTTGCATGCCATTACCCATTTACCCTTTTACCCTTTTAAACTCTTTTACCCATTTACCCATTTTACCCATTTACCCATTTACCCTTTTAAAGTGTATATAGTTCAGTGGTTTTTAGTATATTCACATAGTTGTGCAACAATCACTACTATCTAATTTCTGAACATTTTCGTAAACCCTTAAAAAACCCTGGACCCATTCACAGTCACTCAGCCTTCCCCTCATCACCTCAGAATATACTTAAGCATTACAGGACAATGCATTTCTTCTGTCACCCAATTCAAGCTGAAGACTTTTCAAGTCTAATAGGCTGATTTTAAGTTAATTTTAAGGATCTGTGATACAAGTACTATCCTTTATCATTTTATTCTTTCTATCGAGAACTAGAACCATTTTGATATATTGTTAATTTTAAAGATGGTACAATCACAGAAATATTAGTGTACATGTACTATGCAATAGTGATTGCCAAATGATTACTTTTACAAAAATATTAATTCCAAATGTAGAAACTTTAGTCATCTTGTTCTTAGCTTCTCCTTATTAGTTAACAATGCTTGGATTTGCCAAGAGTGAACCACAGTGGTGAGTGATAAAGAGATATGGCTTTGCAAATATTTAACAGCGCATGATCTGCAAAGCTTTAAAAATTTACATTAACACAGTCCATTTTGTGATAATTCTATCATGAACTATACTTTCCCAACAACTATAAACATTTAATATTTATAAAAGCTCTGGGTAAAGCCGTTACCACACTGTTAAAATAATGGGCTATACTCTGCATTCAAAACACTGTGATTGATATGTGTGCCTATTTGGACTACAGCTTCAGCTGCTTCAAGAAGAAATGATAACCAGAATGATCTAGAAGAAATGATAATCATACATAATAAATCTTGCAATCATTTTAATCTCTTTTTACTGGTTTTATTATTCCACAAGAAAACTATACTCAGGCATTATTCACATCTTAAAATTTAACTTTTTATGCAATATATTCCAAGTATACTAAACTACAGGCTAAGCACATGACCAACCTTGTGTCTAATTAAGATCTATATCCAAGCATTACACAACTGGAAAGTTGTTTAAGCATGATTTATGAAAGGGATAACATTTTTTTTCTTAGTCAAGAATTGGTGGGGAGCAGATGTGGCTCAAGCGGTTGAGCGCCTGTTTCCCTCATGGGAGGTCCCAGGTTCAGCCCCAGTTGCCTCCTAAAAATAAACAAGCAAACAAATAAAAAACCAACTCGGGGAGCCAATGCAGCTCAGTGGCTAAGTGTTGGATTCCCACATGTGAGGTCCAGGGTTCAATCCCTGGCCCAGGTACCTCAAAAAAAAAAAAAAAAAAAAAAAAAAAAAGGAATAAGCATTACAGCATAACCATGTAATTGAAATACCAAATACAGCAAAATCCAAAGAGAACACGTAATGTACATCTTTCTGATATTCTTTTGGTATAACGATGTTCAAAGCATGCTGCCCCATACTAAGTGGACTCTTGATATTTGAGGTGGATATAAACAAAGAACTCCTAAACAAACAAATGAACAAATACCACTAAATGTATCCAATTCATAAGTGAAAAGAAGAAAACCACAAAGCTTCATTAAAAGGTAGGTGGTTGGGTATTTCTATATATACTCATTAATTCTTTAAAATTTTACTGGAAAAATTATGTACTTCTTCATCCTGGACCTTGGTAGTTCTTGTTAACAGTCAAAACAATGAATGTCAAACCACTGAATAACAAGGGTCTGCTCAAAATGTTTGAGATAACAATGAATGAATGCATAAATGAATCAAATAAATCTTCTAGGCATAATATCAACATGGAACCTATCATCAAAAAAGCATGGTTATGCCTGGATATTTCCCCTTCAGAAACTGAAACTTATGTTCACTCAAAAATCTGTTCATGAATGTTTATAGTATATCTATTCATGAACACCAACAACTGAAAACAACCCAAATATTCTTCGACCAGTGAACAGATAAACAAACTGTGGTACAATCTATATATGGGAATACCACTCAGCAATACAAATAACAAATTCCTTGTACACACAACAACTTGGACGATTCTCAAAGGTATTATGTTGAATAAAAGAACCCAGCCTCGAACGATTACATACTATATGATTCCATTTACATGACAGTCTCAAAAAGACAAAACTACAGTGATGGAGAACAATTAGTCATTGCCAGGGTTGGGGTAAGGGGAGGACATGACTATAAAGAAGTAGCATGAAGGAATTTTGGGGTTAACGGAAATGTTCTGTATCATGTGGTGGTTCCATCAACCTATGTTATGCATGTGTTAAAAATACACATAAGTGTATACCAAGAAAGGTCATTTTTTACTATATGATAATTAAAAAAATAAATATCATTTCCATGAAATCAACTAATTTTACTCATCAGTTTTGGAAATGTGATAATGCTGAAAACAATTATTTAAATTTGTTCAATAATATTTTTTAATGGTGATAACTTAAAAATCAACAAATAAAGTGACTTGAAATCTTTAAAACTTTATTAACTTTTTATTCAAAAAAGACTTACCAAGTTCATTGACACTCTGAGCAGCTTTAGTGATCTCTCTACTTCCCCCTTGAAGTTGTCCTTGGAGTCTCTTACTGAGATACAAGATGCGTATTATTCTCCGAAGCAAATCACAGGCAACCTGTGCAAATATCAGTGTTAAGTAGTATAAGCAATTATGATTCAAAACTATTCAAATGTGAATCTGTTAATTCTTTTCAGGTGCTAAAGAGTCATGCCTTTTTTCCCCCCAGCAATCAGAATAGTGTAGGGAGCACAAAGTAGTACTATATTTATCTTTTACATTAAATTCAGATTTATCCTAAATGGTTAGTGTGGCAGTTTGATACTATTATGAATTCAAAAAATAGATACTCTATTATGTTTGTAAACTGGCCGGTCATCTGGATTTATTAGATTGTATTGGATTCAGAGGTTTCACTTTTACTTGATTAAATTAAGATTGGAGATTTCATTCGGCCATGTCAGTAGGACACTGAGTCCCCGCCCCCTTGGTGGGTAGACACTCAGACAGAAAAAGGACACAGAGAAGAACACAGAAGCAGATACACAGGAAGAGAGTATGCTTCATAGACATGGCCCCAGGAAGAGAGATGAGACTAATAATCTACAGCTAACCTTTTGGAGAGACCAGAGGAGGGGAGCCCAGAAAGAAAGGAGCCCTGGCAAGAGAGACAAGCCTTATGCCAGCCTACAGCTGAGATAGGAAGAAGCTGGGACAAAAGAGCCTTAAGAGGACTGAGGAAGGTTGAACCCTCACAGACGTCACTCGCCATCTTGCATCAACATGTGGCAACAGACTTTAGGTGAGAAAGTACCTCTTACGGTACTTTGAGTAGGACTCTTTAGGGCCTGATTACTGTTAAGCTCTTACCCCAAATAAATACCCTTTATAAAAACCAACAGATCTCTGGTATTTTGCATCAGTACCCCTTTGGCTAACTAATAGTCAGAAATAATAAAGAATTTTGAATTGAGGAGTTGTGAAGTGCAGGGACTCTTCACAGTCCTAGAATAGTTTCTCGCTGCATCACCACCATTTTGAATGGCACTGAAGCAAAAATATCTCCCCTGTCCAATGAGGAAAATCCTAACTGGCAGCAACAAAAGAGTGCGAAACTCCAGTGTATTAGTCTGCCAAAGGGCTGCCAACGCAAAGTACCAGGATGTGTTGGCTTTTATAAAGGGCATTTATTTGAAGGAAAAGCTTACAGTTTCAAGGCTGTGAAAAGTCCAACACAAGGCATTATAAGAAGTGCTTTTTCACCAAAGTCAGCTGCCACATGTTGAATCAAGATGGCCAGCAATCTCTGCCCAGGTTTCAGCCTTCCCCTCCGGGCTCACCCTTTCCTCTTGAGCTCTGTGGGCCCAGATTTTTGTGGCTACATGCTGAAGTGATCCTACAGTTCTCTCCCTCCTGGCATAGGGTTTCTTTCTTCCTGGGCCTCCTATATCAATCTCAGCTGTTCGGCTCTGCGCTCTTCTCAATTTCAGCTGTAAACTATCAGGCAAAGGGCTCATCTGTCCCCAGGGCCTCAGCTGTTTGAGCCTTCTCCTTTCTGTCACATGGCAAGATCAAAAATGACAGAGCTCTCTCTTCCTGTGTCCGAGTCGTCTTTCTCTGTGTTTCTGTTTAAATTAGACCCAGAAAGGGGGCGGAGATCCAACCTGAGTCAATGCCTTACAGATGCAGCCAATCAAAAGCCCTAAAGTGATCTTATCAAGTAATGTAATCAAATACCCTTCAAAGGAATTTAATGCAATTAAAGGGTAATGGATTAGTTTATAAACATAATCTTTTTCTTTTTGGGATTCATAAAATAATCTCAAACTACCACATTGGGAAAGACAGGAGGTCTGATCCCCCCACCATAAAATTGTTTTCTGGACAAAAGACACACACAGGCATACACCAAATACATACTGTTGAAAAATTATGTGTTAAATATATTTACCTTTCTGTTTTTCTGAGCAACAATAGTCCAAGCGAATGAGGTAAATAGGTTTTCGTTCATTTTACTTAAAATACTTAAAATAAATAAAGGTACTTAAAATAAATAAAGGATACCAAATAAGAATTTCCCCCTGGAAAAGGGAGGATTGGGACATCTTAATTTTTTACATAAATGATTTTTATTTTCTGAATAGGTAATATAAGCACACAATTCAAAATTCAAAAGATTAAAAGGGAATAACATTGAAATTCACACTCTAATCTGTCTACCCCAACTATGTACTTAAAAGAAACAATCATTATTATCAGTTTCTTGTTTTTAAGAACTGGCATTTTTAGATAAGCCATTTGGAATGTAGAACATCTAGCAACCATTCCTCTGGATTCTAAATACATCAAAAGAGAAATACCAGGTTTTACTCTAGCCTAATTACCTAGAATTATCCCTCTAGAACTCTCCGGTACCAATAAGGAGTATGCCCTCAAACTTCAATCTTTGAGTTTATTTGTAATGTTTCTATTTTTACCAAATATAGTTCATCTGTCACCATTTTTTACTGACTATTCTTCTGTTGTACAACACAAGTTATTATTTGATCTATAAACATCACCCTAATCCAAACTGTTACCACCTTCACTTTATCACAGTGTCTCCCGGCTAATTTTCCAGTCTCTGGATTCTTCTTCCTGAAACCCATCCTGCCAGATTTATCTTCTTTGAACTGTAATTTTCAGCACTCCAGCTCCCTTTTTAATAAACTTCAATGGCTCTCTACTAACAGATGTTGAATCTTCTCAGAATTGCATTTAATAAATTCCTCCATCAACAAGTCTTAATTTATAAAGCATCGACTCTCAACACTTTCCAATAAAGTTCCCTCCACTCTAATCAATTTCTTTCCGTTCCCTGTTTTTCTTTTTTAGACTTTTATTGTTAAATATAATACACAAAAAACCATACACATAAATAAACAGTTAAATGAAGTATGAGGTTAATAACCTTGGAACCACTATATCAGGAGACATAACCATGTCAGCTAGCACAGAAGGCCACCATAAACCCTCATCATTCCCCTCCCAACTCCCATCCCCACGAAGAGAAACCACTATCTTGTCTTACAGTAATCATTTCCTAACTTATAGTTTTATCACAATAAATGTATGTACAGTAAACTATAGCATTTAAGTATAGCATTTAATGCTGTAGTTTAATTTTGCCCTTTTTTAATCTATTAATTCCCTCACCATCTCTCTTATTTCCTTGCAATCTGTTGAATACTTTGGAAAATTTGTCCTGTAGAATCTCCTACAGACTGGGTTTTGCTGGCTGCATTCCCATAATATAGTTTACCATGTTTTTCCATATTATGTATTTCCTGTACATTGATTGCTAGATCTAAACAGCTATATCAGATTCAAGTTTGACATTTTTAACAAGATTATTTCATAGGTGGCAGTGTATTCATAACACATGTATGATTTTCTCTTTTTGTGTTGTTAGCAACCAGTGATAATGTCAAAATTCATTAAAACATAAAAGACTGTAAAATAGTAATGGCCCAATTATATTATTCCACCTTTATTTATTTGCTAGCATCTAAAACTGTCTATTAAAAAAGGAAACTTTACCACATCTACTATTTGTTTACCTAGTGGTACAGTTTATACATGAAAGCCAGAATACATATTTGATTCCTTCCCTTGGTTTATTAGTTTTCAAAATGAAGAACTGGTTTCCTAATACCTACCAAACATGACCAGTTAGTGATCTGTTTGCTTTTTTATCAATATCACTATGAACTCATAGATTTAAACATACTGAGGTATGCCAATCTATTACAGCCTATTTATCCTTACTAATATACAAATTGACCCATTTTTTAGCCAGTAGCTGCTGAAGGGGATCAATTGTACTGGTTTGCCCAGGACTGAGAAATTTCCCAGAATGTGGAATTTTCATTGCTAATACTGGAATGGCTGTTCACCCTAGAACCTCTTCAAGTCAGCTCCTGAGTACTTTTATCATGATTCTAGTAGTCACTGATAGCTTCCTTGGTATCTGGTATAAAAATGTTCCAGGATCATTTTACACATTTTATGCATCACATGTGAAATCAAAGATTTCTCAAATAAGCCCTAGTTTCTTTTGGACGAAATGGCATTTCAAGACCACATTCTGGGAAGGAGACTTGCTCATCTCTGGGATTTTTCAATAGACATAACTAAGAAATGTCGAAAGTGAAATATTATATAAATACTCATTTCCTTTATTCTATAATACAAATAAAACCTGCGATTAATATGCAATACAGATACACAAAAATATATACATATAAACATATATAAATACATACTATCTTAAGATAAAATGAAAATATCTCATGAGCTCATACTGAAACTCCCAATTAAAATTTAGGAGCACAAGTTATTTATCTAACCTCCTATCTTTTATCATTTCTTCCACACTGAGAATTCTGGCCCTCAAGGTCATAGGGTTAAAATAACTGGAATAATGCATAATTATTCATTTGTTTTATTGTACAACACATAGAAAATGTTATCTGAATTATAAAACCAACAGTAAATAAAAAATTGCTGAAATTAGTTTAAAAATATATTTTGCACATGCCAGCTCTGCATTTTTTTTTTCAGGTGAATTCTATTTCATCATCAAAGCATACAGCCATTTCATAATATACTCGCATTTATATTCCTCATTTAATCCTAATTCTAATGCTCAGAATTAATCTTAACATTGCTGATTCTCCTCTCATTTGCTCATTGGAAGTGCACACTCTACTAGATTATTATTGTTCATGAGAACAATACTCCCTGCATTCTTGTATATTGACGCAGGCTCTGTACTTGAAAATTAGTCAGGCTGGTGTTGATGCACAACAAACCAGCCTGAAACTTAGTGTCTTAAAACAATAATTTATTTCTTTTAATTCTGAGGGGCAGGAATTTTCAGGGTTCAAAAGTTCCAAATGGTATCACTTGGGTCACTCACTCTACTGCATTCCACTAATATCTAGGCAGGATCTTGGTGATACAAAAAGATCTCACTTACATGTCTGGTACCTTAGTACTTCTCTACCTATCATCTCAACATGGTAGCTTGTGCTTCCTCAAAGCGTGGTAGTCTCAAGGTAATGAGACTTCTTACATGGATACTAGCTTTCCAAAAGCAAGGCTAGGCCCCAAATTAGAACAGCATCACTTCCATTACAATGGGTTTTTCATTTTTGCTATCCTAGGTTCTCTGTATGTTTTCATAGTGCTTGGGAAGGTTCACAAATTAAGTTTCTCCTACCACCTTCCCTCTTCTTTCCTTTCTGCTACATTTCATTGTTTAATGGATAATTATGAAACCACTGAAATACATTTGTATTCATATACCAATGTAGATAAACATTTTTTATTTTTATTCATTTATTTTAAAGATTTATATATTTATTTCTCTCCTCTCCACCCCCCCACCCCGGTTGTCTGTTCTCTGTGTCTATTTGCTGCGTCTTCTCTGTCCACTTCTGTTGTTGTCAGCGGCACCATTCCTGGGCAAGCTGCTCTTTCTTTCGTGCTGGGCGGCTCTCCTCACGGGGCGCACTCCTTGCTCGTGGGGCTCCCTTACACGGGGACACCCCTGCGTAGCACGGCACTCCTTGCGCGCATCAGCACTGCACATGGGCCAGCTCCACACGGGTCAAGGAGGCCCGGGGTTTGAACCACGGACCTCCCATGTGGTAGACGGACATCCTAACCACTGGGCCAAGTCTGCCGCCAAGATAAAATTTTTTAATATCGTATCAACTGAAACTTTAAAAAGGATCCTACAAAATTACATGACAAAAACCATGTACACATGAAATATAAAAATGAGAAAGGGCTTTATGGGTGATTTCTCTCTCTTTTATTCTAAAGCTTTCTCAAACTTTCTTACTTATATAATTTAAAAGTTAAAATTAAATGAAGAATTCTTTATTTAAAAGCTAAAAACTTCAATGATTTAAAAAGTTAGAAATGACGAAAAGATAAATTTAAAAGGGAAAACATAAGAATGTATATCTCAATAAAGCTATTCTATTTCAAAATATGGTTAAAAGTTTGAAACATTTACAATACTTAAAAGTTAAACTCAAATTTTATTATATAATTCAAAGGTAAAATGTAAATGTATATAAGGGATAATAAGCTCTTCAAAAATTTTTTTTTCTGAAAAACAGGCAATTCATAAGCAAAAATATTACTAAAATAAGCTAAGACACTGAAAATTAAATTCATGTATATAGATGAAGCAGAAGCTTCTGCTTGGGTTAAGAAGACTGGGATGAGAATGAAATAAAGAGAAAAAGCAAAAAGATTAAAGTATAAAAGTACTTCCTTCTAATTGGGGATACAATTATGATTTTAGGTTTAAGGCAAAAACATTCTTTCTAGCTATTTCTTGCTTGCTTTTCTTTTTTAAAGATTTACTTTATTTATTTCTCTCCTCGCCCCCCCTCCCCCCCATGTCTGCTCTCTGTGTCCATTTGCTGTGTTTTCTTCTGTACCTCCTGGCATTCTTGTCATGCAGCACCAGGAAACTATGTCACTTTTTTGGTTGCGTCATCTTGCTGTATCAGCTCTCCATGTGTGCGGGGCCACTCCTGGGCGGGCTGTGCTTTTTTCCCGCAGGGCGACTCTCCTTGCAGGGTTCACTCCTTGCGCATGGGGCACCCCTATGCAGGGGACAACCGGCGTGGCACGGCACTTCTTGCACGCAGCAGCACTGCATGTGGGCCAGCTCACCACACGTGTCAGGAGGCCCTGGGTACCAAACCCTGGACCCTCCATATGGTAGGCAGATGCTCTATCAATTGAGCCACAACCACTTCCTTTGCTTGCTTTCTTCTATCACATGCATTTAAAGGAACTGGGGGCTCAAAGAATAGAGAAATTAAACAGGATCATTAAGGTTTCCCCAATGTTTAAAGTGGAAATGGCTAGAAAAGTAAAAAGATTAGCAATGGTTAAAAGATAAATAAGATTCCAAAGAGCCTTTACACTCCAAAACAGGTTGAAGGACAACAAACTTTTAAGATGAACTTCCTTCCTAAGACAGGATGAGTCAAAAAGGAAAAACTTAATATTAGAAATAAAGATGACAAAATGTATCTTTCTTTTTTCTTTTCTCTCCCCTTCTTCTTTTCCTCCTTTTTAGTTAATCAACATAAATGTCCCAACAGTGAGATACTTCTTATAATAAGAGTGTAGAAAAGGAAGGCTAACATTTAGTAACAATAATAAATATAAAAACAGCATTTCACTAAGGAACCAAGAGAGTCTACAACTGCAAGCAGGAGAATCTCATCCATCAGCCATGTGGGATCTAAGCCCCTCTCAATTTAGAGGTGGAGTGGGAATCGCCATCCCAGAATCCTCAGGATGGAGGAATAAAGTATGGATTAGAGTAGACTTACTGATATTCTACTATAGAATAACTATGACTCTAGCAATGGAAGACAGTATATCACTGATGTGGAGCCAGTGGCCATGGAGTTGCTGAAGGCAGGGAGAGGGAAAGAGAGGTGTGATATGGGGGCATTTTTGGGACTTAGAGTTGTCCTGAATGATATTTCAGGGACAGATGCAGGACATTATATATCCTGCCATAACCCACTGAATGGACTGGGAGAGAGTATAACCTACAACGTAAACTATAATCCATGCTGTGTAGCAATGCTCCAAAAAGTATTCATCAAATGCAATGAATGTACCATACTAATGAAAGAAGTTGTTGATGTGGGAGGAGAGGAACCTCTTATACTTTTTAATGTGACATTTTGTGTAATCTATGTATCTTTTAAAAAAAGAGATAATAAATACAAAATTAAAAAAACAAAAACAGCACTTAACATGAACAATCCTGACCTCTCAGGGTAATCATAAAAAATAAAAATATAAAGTAACAGAAACTATCACAGCTAGAAAACACTTCATAAATAGATCTAGTACAAACTCTTATTTTAAAAGTACTAAAGTTTGTTCATTGTAATTCCACTAGTTAGTGATGAAGAATAGCAATCATGCCTCATAACTCCTAGTCCAGCACTCCTGAGATCATATAATTGAAGGAAACCCCACAGGGGTCCCTCTGTGTTCTTGCCTGGAGCAGATGAACTGGAATCCAGACAGAGATGGTCACAGGAGGAAGCAGGTTTTTTAACACTGACAGATGGACAGGAGATGGGGGCCTCAAATCTACCTTCTTCAAATAAGGGAGGCAGAGTTTTTTTATGGATTCAAACAGGGAGGGTAAAGTGGTTACCAAAAACAAAAGTTCAGTCAAGAATAACCTCACAACAGTAAGCATACACAATGGTGAGCCTAGTTTTGAGATAATCAAAACAAAAGTTCAGTCTAGCCAGTTTCAGTAATTCCAGGCATTAATTTTTGGCTAAGCTATGAAACAATGGGAAAAAAAAAACAACACAAAACCCAGCTATACAATGATTCCATAATCATAATCATTTGTTAATTCTTAACCCTTTGTCAGAGTTTCAGGTTTCATTTTTACTTCAAAACAAGCTGGGCACTTTTGTTTACCAACTAAGCAGCTAAAACTATTTTACATTAAGTTATGGTGGGCAGGATTGCCCAAATAAAGACCATGGTGTTTGTAGAAACAAAGGTGGAGGTGGATTTAAATTGCTGTGGTTCATAAAGATATAACAGTAATTTATGAAACTAGATTTTATTCAACTCCAGAAAACTTCTGAAAAAGAAAAACTATATTTTCTACTTTTTTACATATTCCACGAAATTGAAGCAGGCTAGTAAAATAGGAAATAGACGGATCTGGAACCTGGCAGAGTCCACGCGGACATCTGGAACCCCCAAGATGGCTGCTGAAGGAACTCCACCCCCCGGATTCTGCTACCTAGAACAAAGACTTCTTCCTGGGAACAAGGAAAAGTCCTGGATGTTCTCTAGAAACTTTATCTTTGGGTCCTCACTAAGGAATTGATGGGTGGGGTAATCAATCCAAACAGCAAATAACTGAAACCCCCTCCCCTTCCATAGCAAGGGGGTGGAATAACTAGCAATTTAAAAGTAAACTGTGAGGCTTGACCGCGTTCTCTCACCCTGCTCTTTTGCCTGCGGACCTTTCCTGCCCTGTGTACCGCTGTCGCCATTTTTCCTTTGCCATGTGGCCACCCAAGTAACCCCAGGGATTTATAATCTATAATGGGGAATTGTAGCTTGTAAATTAGCCCTCTCCATCCCTTTTCATCCCCTTCCTCACTACCTGGGACCACTGCTCTGTAATTTTCTCCCATTTCTCTTTCCTCCCTACCTGAATAAATTACTGGCCTAACTCACCCAATGTGCTCTTGAAATTCATTTCTTCAGCATAGTCAAAGAACCTAAATGAAATCCAGTAACAGAATCAAAGGCAAAGAACTCTAAATTTAGAGAAAGAAAATCTATACCACAATCTTAACTCTTGTGAACTTGCTATATGAATTTCAGCAAGTGTTTCCAGAACCTCAGTTCACTCACCCATAAAATGAAGATATATAATTCTAAATAAAATTATGAAAATTTAGTGATATAAAATACTTTAAAATGTTTCATAAATTGGGGCAAAAAACCCTGCATAAATATGAAATACTTTTAACACCAAGCTAAGCAGAAAAAATAATAACGTATTAAAATTTATTGTCAAAAGACTATTCTATAAAGGGGGAAAGGAAAGAAACTGCACAGTTCTGGGAAGTTTAAGATCTGGAGTTGAAAGACTAGAAGTGAACTGAAATTAAACTTTGAGTGAGCTGACTAAAATTAAACAATAAACTGTATGAAAACAACAATGTGTGATACTCTGTAAACTCAATGAAAATGCACATGAGGAGTAATAGTCCTGGTTATAAAGCAGGCTAGTAAGATAGGGAATTAATAGACAGATCTAGACCTTGGTAGAGTCCACATGGACATCAGAAAACCCCCAAGATGGCTGCTGGAAGACCCCACCCTCAAGATTCTGCTATCCAGAACAAGGTCCTCACTAAAGAATTGATGGGTAGTGTAATCAATTGAAACAGCAAACAGTTGGAACCTCCTCCCCTGCCATTAGCAAAGGCACCACACACACACAGAGCTGACACAACAAAAAGAAACACAGATTCCTGGTGCCCTGATAAGGATAGAAGCAGTCACAGAAGAACACACAGCGAACGGACACAGAGCAGACAAGGGGGAGGGGGGCGGGAATAAATAAAAAATAAATCTTTAAAAAAAAGCAAACCGTGAGGCTTGAGCCCGCTCTCGCCCTGCTCTCTTGCCTGTGGACCCATCCTGTCCTGTATGTGCTGCTTTTTTCCTCCTCTGCCATGTGGCCACCCAAGTAAACCTGGGGATTTATAATCTATAATGGGGAATTGTAGCTTGTAAATTAGCCCTCTTTATCCCTTTTCACCCCCTTCCTCTCTACCCGGGACCCCTGCTCTGTTATTTTCTCCCATTTCTCTTCCCTCCCTACCTGAATAAATTACTGGCCTAACTCACCCAGCATGCTTTTGAAATTCATTTCTGCAGCATAGCCAAGAACCTAAATAAAATCCAGTAACAGTTAGTTCTGCTAATAAAAGCACCTCTGTCCTCAAATATAAAGTTTACTATACTCAAAATTAATTTCCATTCTTGGTAAAAAATATCAGAATATTTTATAAAATTTTATTATGGGCAACTTTGTAAATATAAAGCAGAATTATTTTTCTTAGTTAACAATGTGTTCCTTATATATTAATTTATTCTTTCAGTAAGAAGGAAAAAAAAACAGAATTCCAGTGAAACTTAATGTCATGTTTTTCAATACCAATATAAGTAATCTAAAAAGATCCTAAAAGCAATATTTAAATCCCAATTTAACCATAGAGAGTAAATTCTTTTACACAATCTGTTAAGATAAGAATAAAACACTAGTTCCCTGTAGAGGACTCTTACAATACTTGGAGCAATTATACTGCCTATGGACCCCTCTAAGAGAAGTGATTTGGGCAGTGCCACATATGAGTCACCATATTTCAGGTCAGGTAGGCTTGTAACATGAATCATAATTGATTAGATGAAGGAAACAATGCTAATTCAAAGAAAGCCATCCAAAGTCTGACCAGTGGCCTAAGAGATCATATAGTATATGGACTGCCTAAAACTGGTCCTGGCAATGGAGAAATCACTATTCTCCTTCAGCAAGTATACATTCAAGAAAAAACTGGGAGTTAAATGTGGTTCAAAGCCTTTGTGTACCTGCTTCCCACATGGGAGGTCCTAAGTTCGGTTCCTCCTAAAAACAAACAAGCACATAAAGTTTTAAAAAAAAGGAAAAAAAAAAAATAACAGAAGCTGAGGTGGCATTAAGCAGAATCTTGAGACAAAAGAAGCAAAAGTGAATTGAAACAAGCAAAAAAGGAGGAGGCATAGTCTATAGTGGCAACAAGAAAAAGCAGAGAGATTGTAACTAGGGTTAAGAATTAACAATTATGATTATTAAATCATTATATAGATGTCTTTATATTATAAAATAGCAAAAGGTTACTACCTGAAATCACTTTGAAGCTAGCTAGAGTGGTCTCACCCTTGTTTATGGTTACTCTAAACTTAACTTTACCCTTGTTTTTGCCTACCTTAGTGATGGTAATTCTATATTGACCTTACCATTGTTTATACATTAGGCTCACCCTTGTGTGTACTTACTATTGGGATGGTAACCACTCCATCCACCTCAGTTTAATCCTATAAGAAAAACCTTATGACTGACCTCTACTCTGTGCTTTTCTATCCCAGAATCTTGATCTCTGATAATGATTGTAACTTTGTGACTTACCCTGGGTTGCAAAATATTAGAATTTCTGTAGATCAGAGAGGCAGTTTTGGGGCCATCTAAAGCACATGATCTCCTTTGCTTGTACAACCAATTAAACTCATTATCTCTCTGAAACTCCACTGTCTAAGGAATTGTCTTAAAGACATATGGGGAGAATGAACTTGTTTTTGCTCAGAATCAATTTGGTGACCCAACAGTCACTAAGGACAAAAGAGTCCCTGAAGGAGTCCGACTGCCCATGGTTCTGGGGCCCCAGTGAGAGAAGTAAGCACAGTAACTGAGATTTCTGCAACCACTAGAGCCTCCTGGTCTAAAGGCTCGATAAAGTAGGTTTTTCCTACCTCACTGGCACTCAATATAACTTAGAATCAGAAAGAAAATGGCCAGAGTGTGGTTTTATAGGGAAGAAATCTGTATTTCTATTCGACCAGGACAGCTCTCAAGAATCAGTAGCTAAACTGGAAAAATCTCTATTCCTTTGGGAAATGCGTCTAGGAAGAGATGAAAAATTTGTGTAACATGCTTACCTCATTCCCCTCATCAGATTTACATAGGTGGGAAAATGGTGGCCCATTCTATAAAAAGGACCCAGGGAAAATAAAAAGCTTAATTATTCCAACCTGTAATTGGTTGGTATTAATGCTTTGTGGATAATAAAAGATAAGGGAAAACAGTGAATGAAAAAGCAGAGAAGAAAACAGATAAGAAACAGAAAAAATCATGACAAGTGAGCGTATGCTAGAGAGAAATTAGGGAGCATTAGTAAAGTATCTTAAGTGGAATGCTAATGGTGCTGAGGATCAGGCTAAGTAAGAACAGAAAAAGGTGCCTGAAGCTATAAACTTAGAAAGAATAAGTGTAGTACAAGAATCAGAAGAAGTACCTCCACTTTTCTAGAAAAGATTTATACTGCCTCTTGGGAAGACACTAATATAGACCCAGAAAATAAGACGTTTAAATATAACCTTTATTACTCAAAGTTCTCCAGATATAGGAAGTTACAGAAAAGTGATGTGAGACTAGAATCACCTATCTCTAGTTTAGTTAGCATTGCCTATGAAATTTAGTACAATAGGGACCAACTTAAAGAAAACCTGTACTTTAGAAAATGACGGACCCTGCTCAAAGCTCTAATAAACAGAAAGCGGTCAGAACAAGATTTCCACAAAAAGGTTAAGGCCCCTCGGCCCAACCTCCAATGTTCAAGGACTGGGGAAATTTTTAAACTAAGAACCAATCAATGTGCATATTGAAAAGAAGAAGACACTGGAAAAGGGATGGTCCTAGAAGTCCCTGGGAAAAAACCCAAGAACAGCTAGATGAGAACCGACAGAAATCTGGAATAAAATAGCCCAGGAGGAGGGGGAACTTTACTACTGAATTAAAATCAACTATTTAAAGCGTACCTTCCTTGCTAAGAAATCTGTTAACCAAATAATACCCAGATAACTTTTCCTCCAATTTATATGTGTGTGTGTTTGTGTGTTTCCAAGGACAAGCTTGCATACTATAGACAACACTGATCCCAAAGGAGATCTTAAAAGCCGTAAAAACCAGAGATCTGGAAAGATGGAAAACCTGGAGAAAAACATACCGAAAGAGAGAGAATTATAAGTCAAGTTAGTAAGTTTTATGCTTCTGTTGGTGTGTCTAATGCTATTTGTGTCTGTTTGTTCAGTGTATATTTTCATACCTCCAGATGGTAATATCAAATTAAAAAATGAATATACTTGAAAAAAAAATTTTAAGTTAAAAAATAGCCAGGAAGATGGCAGTCTAGAAAGACACAGGACTTTCTTCTCTCCCAGAAAAATAGCTAGAGGACAGGCTGAAAAGGCCCTGAGAACATGGTTTAGGACACCAGGCAAATGCTGAACACTGCCTGGAAGAAAAGATTGACGAAGGAAGGGAATCACGATGGCAAAGCTATGAGCTGAAACCAGTGGCTGCTACTGCCAGCACCCGCACCCACACTAAAGACACTTTAGAATTAATTCTCAGGCCTTTGAGCCGGCTAAAGATAAAGGGAGTTTCAGGGATCCACCACCCCAGGAAAGGGAAGAGAGGGACACAGCATAGGGCTGACTCAGCTTTTGACTCACATATTTCAGGCCAAATGGGACCTCGCCGTGTTTGCCCTGGAAGCCAACACGGGACTAGAGAGATATGACGATCTCAAACTCCCTATATCTTCTTTCCAGAATTAACTGGTGAGGGCACACCTCCCCAGGAAAGGGGAGCAAAAGGAACACAGAATAAGGCTGACTCAGTTTTTGACCCACAAATTTAGTATGCTGTATCCCATGAGCTCTTCCAGGATAAGTGAGGCCATACCACTGCTTACCTTAGGAGCCAGCAAGGGACTGAAGAGATATGGGACTGAAGATATCCGATCCTCCAATCTTTCTCTCTACTAACCCGGACTGATTATTGAGGACGCAGAGGGGAGTGGAATTATTTCCTATGTGGGAAAAGGGAAGGGGCTACCAGAGAAAGCTGGAGAACTATCGTATCTTAGCCTCCAGGCAGGAACCTATATCACACTGATCCAGTCCATGTTGCAGCAAAAACACTGTGATAGACACAGAACTGAGAGGACTGCCAAAGAGCACATTTTGCTGGCATGACCAAGGAAGTACACATGAGATTATTAAAAGTAAATAAGAGGAGTTTTATCCAGCCTTTATAGCATCCCTTCCCAAGGCCCTAGGAAGTGGGTCTGCAACTCATTACTGGAGCAAGAGCCCAAAACAGGGGAATTAAGAGGGACGATTTTAACAATCCAGGTTGAACCAAGAATCAAAGCGCAGCAACACAAAGCCTCCCGCCACTAAATTTCTATAAAAAGGAAAGAAATGAAGCATTTGGCAAACTGCCATCCCAATCAGATGCAAAGACATAAGCAAAAAGTTATAAGCCATACTAAGAAAATGGAAGACATGGCCCAAGGAAAGGAATGTATTAAAGCCCCAGAAGAGACACAGGATTTGAGACAACTACTTAACAACATGCACACAAGTTTCCAAAATGAAATTAATGAACTGAAAGACAATATGACTAAAGAGATAAAAAACATCAAGAAGACACTAAGGGAAGAGGATGTGGCTCAAGTGATTGAGCTCCCACCTACCACACGGGAGGTCCCAGGTTCAGTTCCTGGTGCTTCCTGGAGAAGACAAGCAAGACAGCAGGCTGGTGCAATGGGCAAGTGCAGTGAGCTGACACAACATGATGATGCAACAAAGAGACTCAAAGAGGAAAGATAATGAGAGATGCAATAAAGCAGGAAACTAAGGTGGTTCAAGTGACTGAGTGACCTCTCCCACATGGGAGGTTCAAGGTTCAGCTTCCTGTGCTTCCTAAAAAGAAGACAAGCAGACACTGAGAGCACACAGTGAGCACAAAACAACGGGGGGGAGGGGAGGATAAATAAATAAATAAATCTTTAAAAATAAGAATACACTGAGCCAGCACAGAGAATTTGAAATCCTGAATTAAAAAGTAACAGAGCTCAAGGAAATAAAATACACAATAGGTAAGATAAAAAAAACACAAAAGGCATACAACAGCAGATGCGAAATGATAGAAAAAAGAACAAGTGATACCAAAGACAGAACAGCTGAAACTGAGAGAGAAAAAAACAGAGAAAAGGGTCTCAGAGAGATGAATGACAACATGAAATGCAACAACATACATGTCATGGAAGTTCCAAAGGAAAAGAGAAGGGAAAGGGGCAGAAAGAGTATATGTAGAAATAATGGCTGAAAATTTCATAACTTTCACAAAACAAATGAACTTACATGTACAAGAAACACACCGTTCCCCAATCAGAACAAATCTGTATATAACTAATTGAAGATGCATAATACTCAAAATGTCAAACATCAACAATAAAGAGAAAATTCCGAGGGCAGCAAGGGAGAAGCAAACCATCACACACAAGGAAAACCTAATAAGATATAGCACGGATTTTGCATCAGAAACCATGGAGGCAAGAATACAGTAGTATGAAACAATTACTGAAAGAGAAAAACTACCAGCTGAGAATTCTTTCTCCAATAAATTTGTCCTTCAAATATGAAGGTAAGTATAAAATATTCACAAGCACACATAAAAAAAGACACTTCATAAAAAAGAATCCACCTTTGGAGGATTCTTAGAGCATGAAAGAAAAAGAAGAGAGAGGCTTAGAGGAGAGTACAGAAGAAAGAACAGCAAAAAGGATAAACAAGGGAAATGAAAATGAGATATGATATATGAAAACCAAAGAATAAAATGATGGAAGTAATAATGCATTTACATTAATATCATTGAATGTTACTAGATTAAACTCCCCAATCAAAAGACAGGCTGATAGAATGCATAAAAAAACATAAGCCATCCATATGTGGCTTACAAGAGACTCGCCTTAGACCCAGCAATATACAAACTGGCTGAAAGTAAAATTTTGGAAAAAGATACTCCATGCAAATAGTAACCAAAAAAGAGCAGGGGTAGCTATAATATCAGTAAAAATAAACTTTAACTGCAAAAAAGTTATAAGAGATACAAAAGGCCACTATACATTAATAAAAGAGACAATTCTAGAGGAATATGTAACAGTCATAAAACTCAATGCAACTAACCAGTGTGGTCCAAAATATATATGACAAACTCTGGAGAGAAAATAGATATCTCTGTAATAACACTTGGAGATTTCAACACAATTCGCATCATTAGATAGAACAACCAGACACAAGATCAACAAGGAAATAGAGAACTTGAACAATATGATGAACAAGTTAGACCTAACCTGCTTATAGAGAACGTTGCACCCAAACTCAGTGGGTTACACATTCTTCTCAAGGGCCCATGGATCTTTCTACAGGATAGACCATAAGTTAAGGCACAATTTAGCTCTCAATAAATATTTAAAAATTGAAATATTACAAAGCACCTTCCTTCTCAGATCATAATGGAATGAAACTAGAAATCAACAACAGACAGGAAAGAAATTAATTTGTCAATGAGTAGAGGCTAAACAACACACTCCTAAATAATCAATGGGTAAAAGAAGAAAATGCAAGTGAGTTCAGTAAATATATTCAGACAAATGAAAACAAGAACACAATTTCTCAAAACTTATGGGATACATAAAGCAGTCGTGAGAGGGAAATTTATGGCCCTAAATGACATTTAAAAAGAAGAAAGAGCTAAACTCAAAGATTTAACTGAACAAGTAGAGAAATCAGAAAAAGAACAGCAAAACAATTCCAAAGCAAGCAGAAGGAAAGAAATTATGAGGATTGGAGCTGAGAAAAACAAAACTGAAAACAAAAAACAATAGAGAAAAATCAACAAAACCAAAAGCTGGTTCTTTGAGAAGATCAGTAAAATTGATAACCCCCATGTTAAAAAAAGAGAGAGAGAGAGAGAGACGATGCAAATTCAGAAATGAAATGGGAGAAGTCATAACTGACTCAACAGAAATAAAAAGGAAATTAAGAGGGTATTATGAGAAACTGTATGTCAACAAACCAGACAACCTAGATGAAATGGACAAACTCCTAGAAATGCACAACCAACCTACAAGGACACTACAAGAAATATAAGAACTTAACAAGCCAATCACATTTAAAGAGATTGAATCTGTCATAAAAACCTTTCAACAAAGAAAATATCAGGACCAGATGGCTTCACAGGTGAATTCTACCAAGCATTTTGAGAAGAATTAACACCAATCCTGTTTAAACTCTTCCAAAAAATTGAAGAGGGAAAATGACCCAAAATATTTTATGAAGCTAACATCACCCTAATACTGAAGCCAGCTAAAGATACTACAAGAAAAAAAAAAGTATAGACCAATCTCTCTAACAAACATAGATGCAAAAATTCTCAACAAAATACTTGCAAATCAAATCAAAAGACTTACACATCATGACCAAGTGGGATTTATTCCTCATATGCAAGGCTGGTACAACTAAGAAAATCAAGGAATGTAATACCCATTAAGAAAGTGAAGAGAAAAAACACATGATCATCTGAATCAACACAGAAATGGCACTCAACGAAATTCATCATCCTTTCTTGATAAAAGCACTTCACAAGATAGGAGTAGAAGGAAAATTCCTCATATAATAAAAGGCATATATGAAAAACCCAGAGCCAACATCGTACTCAATGGGGAAAGGTTAAAAGTTTACCCTTTAAGATAAAGTACAAGACAAGGTTGCCCACTGTTACCACTATTATTCAGTATTGTACTAGAAGTACTAGATAAAGGAATTAGACAAGAAAAATAAATTAAAAGCATCCAAATAGGAATAGAGGAAACAAAACTCTATTTGCAATGATATGATCGTATATTTAGAAAATTCTGAAATGTCTACAGTAAAGCTTCTTGAGCTAATAAAGGAGTTCAGCAAAGTGGCATGATACAAGATCAACACACAAAAATCAGTAATGTTTCTGTACACTATTATTGAACAATCTGAGGAGGAAATCAGGGAAAAAATTCCATTGCAACAGCAAGAAAAAAACTCAAAGTAAAAGACCTATCTATAAAAAACTACAAGACACTAAAAGAAATCAATGAAGACCAAAACAAATGGAAAGACATTTGGTATTTATGGATTGGAAGACTAAATATCATTAAAATATCAATCCTACCTAAGCTGATTTATACATTCACTGCCATACCAATCAAAATTTCAACAGCCTACTGTACAGTTATAGAAAGGCAATTACAAAATTCATTTGGAAAGGAAAGTACACTCAAATAGCCAAAAGCATTATAAAAAAGAGGTGTGATTTGGGAGGAATTCCCCTGCCTGACCTTGAAACATATTACAAAGCTACAGTGGACAAACCACAATAGTACTGGCATAAAGAGAGACACACTGATCAATGGAATAGAACTCGGAGTCCAAAAACAAAACCTCACCTCTAAGATTCTATTAGTCACCTAAAGGGGTATTGATGCAAAGTACCAGAAATCTGTTGGCCTTTATAAAGGGTATTTATTTGGGTAGAAGCTTACAATCACAAGGCCATAAAGCATAAGCTACTTCTCTCACCAAAGTCTGTTGTCATGTTTTGAAACAAGATGGCTGCTGGTCTCTGCGAGGATTCCTCCTCCCTCTTCCTCTAAGGCGCCTTGGTCCCAGCTCCTTCAGGCTTTATCTCTCTCCCCGGGGCTCAATTCGTTCCAGGCTCAGCTGCTCTGTTTTCTCCACAAGGTGAGCTGTAGACTATCAGGCTCTCTCTCTTCCCGGGGCCTCTGCCATGTCTATGGATTCGTCTCTATTCCTCTGTATTCATCTCCTGTGTGTTTACTTCCCAAGGTTCCAGCAGCAAAAAGATTCAAAACTCCCTCCTCTGTCCTGTAGTTTTCTCTTTGAGTCCCGGCCCCCTTGGTGGGTGAGGGTTCAATGTCCTACTGATGTGGTTGAATCAAAACCCTAATCATAATTTTTTTTAAAAAGATTTATTTATATTTATTTCTCTCCCCCTCCCCCGCAACCCCCCACCCGGGTTGTCTGTTCTCTGTGTCTATGTGCTGAGTCTTCTTCTTTGTCCACTTCTGTTGTTGTCAGTGGCTCAGGTATCTGTGTTTCTTTTTGTTGTGTCATGTTGTTGTGTCAGCTCTCCATGTGGGGGGCACCATTCTTAGGCAGGCTGCACTTTCTTTCACACTGGGTGGCTCTTCAATACGGGGTGCACTCCTGGCGCATGGCGCTCCCCTATGTGAGGACACCCCTGCTTGGCACGGCACTCTTTGTGCACATCAGCACTGCACATGGGCCAGCTCCACACGGGTCACGGAAGCCCGGGGTTTGAACCGCGGACCTCCCATGTGGTAGACGGACGCCCTAACCACTGGGCCAAGTCTGCTTCCCCCTAATCATAATTTCATCAAGTAAAAGTGAAATCTCTGCAGTTAATACAATCTAATACACCCAAAGGAATAGACCAGTTTATAAATAAAATCCAATATCTATTTTTGGAATTCATAAATAATACCAAACTGCTACAATGGTCAACCAGTTTTTGACAAACCTACTAAGTCAATGTTAATGGGACAAAACACTCTTCAACAAATGGTGGTGGGAGACTGGACATCTACAACCAAAGAATGAAAGAGGACCCCTGTTTCACTCCCTATACAAGAATCAACTCAAAATAGATCAAAGACCTAAATATCAAAGCCAAGACCATAAAACTCCTAGAAAAAATTAAGGAAAAACATCTTAAAGACCTTATGGTAAGTGATGGTTTCTTGGACCTTATACCTAAAGCACACACAACAAAAGAAAAAACAAATAATGGGACCTCCTCAAACTAACCACTTTTGCACCTCAAACAACTAACTCAGTGGAAGAAAATATTTGGAAATCACATCTCCTTAAGGGTTTAATACTCATGACCGTACAATACACCTACTGGATATATACCGAGAATAACTGAGAGCAGTGACACAAATGGACATCTTCACACTTATGTTCATAGGGTATTATTCACGATTTCCAAAAGTTGAAAACAACCCAGGTGGCCATCATCTGATGACTGGATAAACAAACTGTGTTTTGTTCACATGATGGAATATTATGCAACTGAAAGAAGAAATGAAGTCATGAAGCATTTGATAACATGGATAAACCTGGAGGACATTATGTTGAGTGAAGCAAGTGAGACACAAAAGGACAAATACTGTATGAGTGTGTTCCTATGAACCAAATACACTGTGTAACATACTGTATCGTTCCATTTATATAAATGGAAATATAAATCAATTTATAAAGATGAAATTTGGTCAGTGGTTATGTAGAAGGGAAGGAATGATAAAGGTTGTGGAGTTTTTCTTTTTGGAGTAATGAAATAATTCTACAATTTTTTGTTATGATGAAGGCACAACAGTGTGATTATACTAAAAATCCACTGATTATATACTTCAGATAGATCATATGGTATGTGAATATATCTCAATAAAACTGCTTAATAAAGAAATAAATCACTGTGCAAGAATAGCCAGAAATCACAGCTATGTTCAACAGGGAAAAGAGAGCAAGACTGAGAGATGAAGAATTTTCTTGTTTATCTGTTTTGTATTATTATTGCTACTAATGAAATAATGAAAATGCTCTTACCAATGATTGAAGCGATAAATGCACAACTATATGGTTATAACAAATACCATTAATTGTATACTCTGGATGAATTCTGTGCTTTATTAATATGAATCAATAAAACTAATTCATTAAAAAAAAAAAACTAAAAGGTTGTCCTGAATTACTCCACAATCTTTTTATAGCTGATCTTAACATCAGGGTTTTCTCCTAACTTTGAATTCCAGTGACTCACTGAAACTTGTTTAGGAAGCTTATAGGGAATTGGCAGGTGTGGAAAGATGGGAGAGATGTGAGTTTGGCTTGGAATGTTGTCTATGAGACTGGAAATCAAAAATAATAAGGTGGAAGGGTGTAGTTGGGCAGTGGATAGGCATAACAGTGGTGCAGTGATGCTATTGGTCTATACGGTGCTGGCTTGTGGCAGGGGATGGGGTGGGTTGGACTGTCCATGAAACTGGAGAGAGGGTTGGGGGAGGGAGCAGGTGAAATATGGGGATTTGTGGGTATGTGATTGAAACAACAACAGTGGGAATGTTCTGTTGGCAAATATGGCAGGGGAGGGTTACAGGTTTCATGTGTTGGATGTGGGGAGCATGCAGGACAGGGTGCACCTGGGGCAGGCTTCTAGGGAGTGTGTACTGTTCATCCTGTCATAGTGTGTAGTATCAGTGAGTGGAGATTCACATAATAAGCGGGAAGGTGTTAGACTCTCTCATTCTGGGGAGTCCTGCTACAATCTCAAAAAGGGGAGAAGGAGTGTCTTGATGGCATAGGGAGTGCCTAATAGGGGAGGACAGGCCAGAATGTCAAGCCCTCAATGTTGTTGCAAGTAACTATGAATCTTCTCCTTCAATGTGTTAATCTTGGTGGTTACCATGGTTCCTAAGGGGGAGGGGAGGGAGGAATAGAATTTACAGAAGATGGGGCAATTTTGAGACGATGGAATTGTTCTATATGATCTTGCAATAATGGATACAGACTATGTTAAACCTCTATGATGTGGACCATTGACCATGAGGTGCAGTGGTACTCAGAGATGTATTCACCAAACGCAATGAATGTCTCATTATGATGGAGGAGATTGTTGTTATGGGGGGAGGAGTGGAGTGAGGGGGGTGGGGGGTATATGGGGACCTCATATTTTTTTAATGTAATATTAAAAAAATAAAGACAAAAAAAAGAAAAAAGAAAAAAAAAATCTATAGAAGTGTAAGGTCCAAAAAGTAAACCATAATGTTAATTGTTGATCATGGTTAGTAACAATGTTTCAATATTTGTACAGCAACTGTAACAAATGTAACAATCCACATGCAATATGTTATTAATAGGGGAAAGGAAAAAAGAGGATGTTGGGTATACCGGAATCCTCTATATTCTGTACATGACTTTTCTGTAACACGAAGTTTCTTTGAAGACAAAATGAAAAAAGACACTGGAGGAATAAACAGGAGAAAACGTCACTGAACATACAAGACAACAGACCTTACAGTGATGAAAGACATAATGTCCAAAAATTTTTTTAACTTTATATTTTCTTATTATTTCAAACCTTAAATTTTTTTTTTTTGTATTTTACTCATTTTAAAAACTAACATTACTATATTCATTTTCCTATTAATTGTATTTGGTTATTTTGTTGACTTCAATTTTTTTTTTTTAATATTTATTTTTCATTTACTTCTCTCCCCTCACCCCCCCCCCCCCGCCCTCCTCCCCAGTTGTCTGCTCTGTGTGTCCATTCACTGTGTGTTCTTCTTTGTCTGCTTGTATTCTCGTCAGCAGCACAGGGAATCTCTCTCTTTTTGTTGAGTCATCTTGCTCCATCAGATCTCCCTATATGTGGCACCACTCCTGGGCAGGCTGCATGTTTTTCATGCCAGGTGGCTCTCCATACAGGGCACACTCCTTGCTCATGGAGTTCCCCTACGCAGGGACACTCCTGCGTGACATGGCACTACATGTGCGCATCAACACTGCATGTGAGCCAGCTTACCACATGGGTCAGGAGGCCCTGGGTTTGAACCCTGGACCTCTTGTGTGGTAGGCAGATGCTCTATTAGTTCAGCCAAATCCACTTCCCTGTTGGCTTCAATTTTGAGGATGTTTTGGATTACAAAAGGGTTACAACTATGGCAGGGAAGGATCACTGGTACAGGGTGTCAGAGACGGGGGATGCATGGTAGGAGGTTCACCTGGGACATACCTATAAGGCATATGAATGTGTTCAAGAGTTCATGGGACATTGTCACAGGGGGTGGAGTTTCACACAATAACTGAAAGAATATCCAATTCCCATCCCGGGGAGCTCTGCCACATTCTCTAACGGGACAGCAAGAATCCCCCAAGTACAGGGGCAGTGCTTAGTGAAGGAGGACAGACCACTGATGGGCCCTTAATAGTGATGACTGTACTTATAAACCTTTACTTTGAAATTGAATCTTAGCCTAGTATTATAGTGTGCCTATGAGTTACCTCTCAAGAGCCTCCTTGTTGCACAAATGTGGCCTCTCTCTAGCCAAACTCAGCATATAAATGCATTACCTTATCCCCCTTCTTGTCCCCTCCCCCCGGCCCCCAAAGCATGGGACATGACTCCTGGGGATGAGTCTCCCTGGCACTGAGGGATTACTACCAAGCACCAAATAGCAATGCAACTGGAAAAAGACTTTGACCAAAAGGGGGAAAGAGTAAAGACAAATGAGTATATATGCCTAAGAGACTTCAAAGTGAGTCAGGAGCTCATTCCAGACATTACGCCTATGCATATCTCAGCAGGATCTCATTGACTGCCATAGTAAATACAGCCTCAAATAGCGGGGTTCCTGAGGGCTCTGGAGACATCCACACTATAGACAGGGCTGACAGCTCAGGAGTCTGGCACCCTGTTGGTGGTCCCTACTTTGGAATTTATGTTCCCCAATATGACAAAGTTGGACTTGGTTGTGGTTTCCCTAAACATGGCACTTCTGCCCCTTATATTTGAACCTATATTTAGTACTAGAGTTGACAGGTGTATGTCCAAGAGACCTAAATCTTTGGGCTGTCCATGTACCAGTTGGGCCCTGAATCTCAACAGAGTTGCAACACATACTCTCCAGTTGATTGGATTAACCCAGAACAACTAACAAGGAGATGATAATGGACAACAACCATCTCAAGGAACAAAGAGAGTGTGCACCTGCAAGTAAGAAAGTCCCATCCATGTGCCCTATGGGATCTAAGCCCCCTGTCAATGAAAAGCAGAGTTGGCATCACTATCGCACAATTCTCAGGATTGGGGAATGAACGCTATTCTAGAGTAGATTAAGAAAGTATATTTTTTAAAAATGAAAAAATGATACAGACAGAGGGGCTGAGCAAGATGGCAGCAGAGTAAGGAGCTCCAAGAGTCAGGTCATCATACAATGCATTTAGTAATTACCCAGAGCTGTTTGAAGCACCTATTTGGGGAGCCCAGGAGAACACTGGAGTATCCTACAACTTTTGTGGAAGAATAGAAGGAGACAGCCCATCTGTAGGGAAGATTCGTGAGTTACACACACCACATAGTAGAGGCTGGTGCCCACCCCCAGTTGGTGGCACAAGACTCTCTGAGATCTGTTTCCTGGCTAGAACTGAAAGGTACATTTCCCAAAAGCAGGGGAAAAGAGACAATCAGGCACCAATTACAGCTTCTGATTAGTAAATCTGGCTGGTTAAAGTGTAATCATAAGAGTAGCCAAGTTTGAAACTGTACAAGTGAGAAAGATACTGGTAGCCTTCACTTTAACTCCGCCCTCAGCATGAGGGGAAGAGGGGCTGACTGATATTCACAGTGACTTTAGGAACTGGCTTCTTTCTACTCAGGTCAGACTGCAACCATAGCCTAGGCTCCAGCCCCATTTTTGGCAGGGAGGAAACAGGGAGGACCTTCACCAACCTCCCAGGCAACTGTAGCAGCTTTTGACCTGCACTGAATGGACTGCTGGACACTTCTGGCTCCATCCCTGCCCTCCCCTCCACCAAAGGATAGGAGGGGGTGGGGTGGTGTTTCCCTAGGCTCTCCGTGCAAATATAGTAGCTTTTGTCCTGCATGAACTAAATTGTTGGGTATTCCTGTACTTCCATCCCTGCCCCTGAAAGGAATCACACTCCTTCAGCCTGTCAGGGCAACTGCAGGTGCTTTTAGCCTATGTGGACTAGACTGTTGGGCAGGCATTCCTGAGGATCCATCCCCACCTCTGTCAGGAGAGGAGGGCGGCCAGTACTTCATCAGTCTACCTGGGCAACTATGGTCAGTTTTTGCCCACATGGCTTAGTTTGCTGTTCCCACCTGTGGTTCTATCCCTGCACCAGGCAGGGGAGGAATGGGCATGAAGCTTTATCAATCTCTCAAGGCAACCATATACAGTCTTGGCCTGCATGGCTTAGATTACTGCACACAGCTGCAGCCCCATCCCTACCCCAGGCAGTAAGGTAGGAGAAGCTTCACAGGTTCATGGGACAAGACGGGCAGTTTCAGCCTCCATGGCTTACAGTTCCAAATGATACCCTGCTCTCATTCTGCTACCATGCAGGGAGAAAAGGCAAGAAACATAAAAAAGAGCTGAAAACATTCAGATTGGTTAAACACAAAGTTCCAAATTAAGTTGAACCAAGTATCAAAGAGGAGCTGTAACAGAAAGGATGTTGTTAATGTGGGAAAGTGTGTGAGGGATAGGGAGTGGGGGCATCTGGGAATCCCCTATATTTTTTATGTATCATTTATGGAATCTAAGTATCTTTGAAAAATTAAAAAGAAAAAAGTTTTTTAAAAACCTAACACATGGTACTTACTAGATTTAGGGAATAATACATCCCTGCAGAATATGTTCAAAAAAATAAAAATCAGAGAACAAGAAATATGAAGTATAGCAATATAAGGAAGAAATAAAAAAGAACTTCCAGAAAGAAAAACCTGCCCTCTGCTCCCTGCTCTGGCTGCTTTTCCTCTGCCATGATTGCCATGCAAGTAAAATCTGGGCACTTAAAATCTATAATGGGGTATTGTAGTCTGTAAATCAGCCCACTTTATCACTTTTCAGCCCCTTCCTCTTCACCTGGCATCCATGAGCTATTATTTTCTCCCATTTCTTGTCCCTCCCTACCTGAATAAATTACTGGTCTAACTCACCCTAAAAAAAAAGAAAGAAAGAAAGAAAATTAATAAATGGACAAGTTGAACATAGGCTAAAAGCAGCTAAAGAAAAGATTAATGAAAAAGGAAGGCCAATCAGAAAAAACTCCAGACAGCAGCATGCAAAGACAAAACCATGTAAAATAAGAACAGAGTGGTAAAAAAAGGTGATAAAGTTTAACATCGTTTAATCAGAATCTAAAGAGAAAAAGAGAGAGAAAATAGTCCATATTTGAAAAAAATCATGCCTTTGAAATGAACACATACATTCAAAAAGAAAAATAAATCCCAAGTGAGATGAATAAAAAGAAACCACAAACAGATACAACCTACTGAAACTGAAGGGAGTCAAATGAAGAAAAAATCTTAACCAGAGAGGAAAACAGGTTAATTTCAAACACCATGATCAGAATATCAGCATCTCAGCAACTAAATTTGAAGTAAAAAACATAAAGGAATTCTACTCCAAAAAGAAAAAAGTTTAAGAATGAAATCAAAGACAACCCAATTTCAAAATAGGAAAAGGATTTAAAAAGACATTTTCTCAAAGAAGTTATACAAATAGACAAGCACATGAAAAAGATCTTTAGCATCATTAGTCACAGGACAATGCTAATCAAAACCACAAAGAGATACCATTTTACAGCCACTAGGATAGCTATAAATGAAAAATAATGGAAAATAAGAGTTGCTGAGGATGTGGCAATATTAGAGCCTTCATACCTAGTTTGTATGAATGCAAATGGTACAAATGCAAAACAATTTGACAGTTCCTCAAAATGTTAAACATAGCATCATCATGTAACCCAGACTTTATACTCCCAAGAGTATTTTGAAAAATATGTCCACACAAAAATTTGTACAGGAATGTTCATAGAGGCCAAAAAAATGGCAACAACGCAAATGTCCGTCACCTTGAGAGTGGTGTGACAGAATTTTATGAATCCCAGAAAGAGATTATGTTCTTAAACAAACCCAGTGAGGGGGGGGGGGGGGTGGTGGTGTCGGTTCTTGCATTAAGTTCAGTTAAGGGGCTTTTGATTAGACTACTTGATGAGATAGCTTTACAGCTTCTGATTAGACTATATCAGTGAAACATGAGGTAAGTTGGGTCTCTGCTCCCTTGCTGGGTCTGATATAAACAGAAACACAAAGAGAGAGACACACAGGAAAAGGAAATTCTGTCATTTCTGATTCTTTCACATGAGAGAGGACCTGAGGGTCACCATCAGCCAAAGCTAAAGCAGAAAGCACTCAAGAGGCTGGGCCAATGGAACAGCTGAAGGCTAAAGAGACAAGTCATACGCCTGACAGCCTACACCTGACCTAGGGAAGAAAGCAGAGTAGCTGAGACTGAGAGAGAAGGCCTGTAAAGAGACAAGTCCTATGCCTGGCTGTCCAAAGTTGAGCCCTGGAAGAGAGATTCTGCAGGTGAAGGCAGGGACAGCAGCAGAGATCAGTGGCCACCTTGCTTTGCCATGTAGCAAGACCTCAGGATAATCAGTAGCTGACTTTGATGAGAAAACATCTCTGCTGATGCCTTCCTTGATTTGGACATTTCATGGCCTCAGAACTGTTAAGATTTTACCTTAAATAAAATTCCCATTATAAAAGACAATCCATTTCTGGTACTTTAAATTGAAAGCCCTATGACAAACTAAGACAAATGGACAAAAAAAAAATGTGCCATATCTGTACAATGGGGTATTATCTGACCATAAAAATAAAGTATTGACACATGCTACCTGGATGAACCTTGAAACATGCTAAGTGAAACAAGTCAAACACAAAACGACGAATATTTTATGATTCCACTCATATGAAATGTCTAGAATAAGAAAATCCATAAAGACAGAACTTGAATTAGAGTTTTGGTAATGGTTGGTGGTGATGGTAGGACAACATTGTAAATGTAATTAATGCCAATGAATTGTACACTTAAAATTCGTTAAAATGGCAAATTTTATGGTATAAATGTGTTTTAGTTTACTGAGGCTACCAATGCAAAATAACAGAAATAGGATGGCTCTAATAATGGAATTTATTCAGGGAAAATCTTACAGTTCCAAAGCTGTGAAAATGTCCTAATCAAGGCATCATCACAGAGAAGCAGCTGTGGCTCAATCAGTTGGGCTCCCCTCTACCATATGGGAGGCCCTTGGTTCACATCGTGGGACCTCCTTGTGAAGGCAGGCTTGCCCGCACTCCACGGAGAGCCGCTGGCCCACAAGCGCCGTGGAGAGCTGACTCAGCAAAGTGATGCAACAAAAAGGGAGACAAGTAAAAACACATAAGAGTGTGCAGCAAATGGATACAGAGAGCAGACAACAAGCAAGATGCAAGGGTGGGGAGAGGAATAAATAAAAATAAATACAGGAAAAAAAAAAAGGCATCATCACAGATGCTTACACACCAAGGGTCGGCTGCTGGATCCTGGACTCCTGCCACACGGTGAGGCAAAATGGGAGCTCTCCATGTGGGTCTCTGCCTTCTCTTTCAAGCTGGCTTTCTCTTGGAGCTCAGATGTGGGCAATCAAGCACATGGAAGGGCTCATCTCTTCAGCTTTGAATTGCAATGTGAGCCTAGTCTCTCAGGGGCCTCTTTCCATACCTCAGTGCCCTACTGATTTAAAGCATACATAGTCTCCAGTCTCCAGGACCTCTCTCACCCTTTCAGGGTTTTTGTCTAACTCTGCCTCTAGGCAATCTTCTCTCTCACATGGCAGAGTTAAAATGGTGGCTTCCTTTCTCTGTGTGTTTCTGTTCCCAGTTCTCAGAGCCAAAGAGCAGAGACCCAACCTGGGTCAACTCTCTCTGGCACAGTCCAATCAAAACCCTAAACCAATCTAATAAAGTGATCAAATCTAAAGGCTCCTTAACTGAATCTAACACGATCAAAGGGTTGCACACCCACAGGAATAGATTAGTTCAAAGAACATGATCTTATCTGGGATTCACAGAACTTCAAACTGTCATACTCTACCCTCTGGATCCCGAAAAGACATGTTCTTTCTATATGTAAAATGCATTCATTCCATCATAGTCCATCCCTTGTCAACTTGGCAGCTATATATAGTACCTTAAACCATACTTAATCTCTAAAGAAAATAAGACGTTTTTTCTTTTCATCTAATTATCAACTGTCCTTTATACAACAGAACAGCACTCTGTTCCCTCCAGAATAGAGTGCAAGTCCTTGGGTAATAGTTACTCTTCAACCTGACATCCTTAATATCATAATGTGAAACTAATACAACTTCTGTCAGTTTTTCTTTTAGTTTCTCAAAGGCTGACAATGTAAAAATACCAGAAATGGGTTGGCTTAATAAAGGTAGTCTATTAGGATAAAAGCTTACAGTTCTGAGGCTGTGAAAATGTCCAAATCAAGCCATCATCAGAGATGCTTTCTTACCAAAGGTCGGCTACTGGATCCTGAAGCCTGCCATGTGGCAAGGCAAAATGGTGCTCTCCATCTGGTTCTCTGCCTTTCCTCCAAGTCACTTTGTCCCTGGGACTTCTGTCATGTGGCAAAGGAAAATGGTGGCTGATCTCTCCTTTATCCTCATGGCTCACTTTCTACCCAAGCTCAGCAGCCAGACATCAGGCGTATGGCTCATGTCTTCCTGGGCCTCCTTTCTTCAGCTGTGGCTGCTCCACTGATTCCAGGCTCCAGCCTTTCTCTAAGCTCTTTTGGGGTTTCTCTTGGCTTCTCGCTCAGCTATAGTTAATCCTAGACTCCTCTTTCACATGGCAGAAAAATGGCAGCTGTTTTTCTTATTCTGTGTTAATGCTTTCAGTTCTCAGTTTATACATGACACGAGCAGGTGCACACCCAACCTGGGTCACACCTTACTGATATAGTCCAATCAAAGTCTCTAAAGCAATCTAATAAAAAGTGATTTAAACAGGTTCCTTAAGTGGATGTAATACAATCAAAGTACCCCACACCTAAAAAGAGGATCAGTTGAAAAAACATGTTCTTCCTGGGACTCACAAAACTTCACGCTGTCACACATTGACATATATATACAGTGGTACCTTGGTACTCAATGTTAATTGGTTCTGCGAGGCATAATGAGTACCAAACAAATTTTTCTCATAAGGAATAATGTAAATAAATTTAATGCACTCCTAAACCAAAGACAATGTACATTTTTAAGACAATACGTAAAAAGATAGGGCTGTCTATCATTACTTTACATGAGAAATAAACCTAAAAATCAATAAATATTTATATTAAATAGAAGAAAAACTTCACTTTACCTGTACTGAAAAGAGTCCACGGCCTAATAGATGGTAGGAGGAGTAGAGGTTACATGGAGTGTTTGCTTGGAAGGAGAGTTCCCTTCCAATAGAACACTAACACTTCAGGTGTTCGCTTTTCTGCCTTTTTTCAACTTGTACCAAGGCTTTGAAGTACTCTTTGACACTTTCACTAAAAACTTGTCCAATGAGGACTGCTTTTGTCTTCTTTCAGAATTTCTCCAAAGTGTGAAATTGTTTGGTCATTCAATAAATTCACATTTCTACTTGTCAGAGCTTTGTCCAGATGGTATTTCTCCACAAAGTGAACTTCTGTCCACTTTGCACACATTTATTTTATCAAGGAACTGGGGACATCCTCCCTTCTCTCCTCCTCACCTGTAGAAATCTCTTCAGTCACCTCTTGTTGCTACTTCTCCTGTAGTTCCTACAGCTCCTCAGTGCTGAGCTCTTCCAAATGTTCCTCCACTAACTCCACAACCTCAGCAGCATTGACCTCCAGACCCATGGATTGGTCTAAAGATACAATATCTTATACAACTGTACCCTCTGTACCTGCAGGCTTGGGGTCTGCCTCAAACCCTTTTAAGTCTCTCTGAGTCACAGCTTCTGGCAACAAATTCTGGCCTGGTAGTGCCTTCTCCTCTTTTGTCATGTAGGTTCTACTTTTTTTTCCAAAAAATTCCAGTCTCATCACAGTTAAAAACTTGGTGAGGAATAAAATCCTCAACCTCTTTGAGTCTTGAAATTCACTGATGAATTCAATAGCAGCCTGTTTATTAGCACTCGGGGCCTCACCATACTTCATTGATACTATGGATGTCGGTCCTCTTTTTAAAATTATCAAACCAGCTGTGGCTGGCCTTAAAAACTTCAACACTTGCATCACTCAGCACCAGTTTGTTTTTCAAAAGGTTGGCATGCAACACTTTTTTTAATTAATGTATCATGGCTTCTGATACACTGTCACACACTAACTGCTTCTCATTTATCCAAATTAATAACAGCTTTTCAACTTCAAGTGTTTGGAAATGCTGTTTTGTTACTACTTTAATTCCTTCAGCAGTATCAGCCTTTTTAAATCACTTCTTTATTCTTAATGATGGCGGAGATCACTGCTCAAGGCGGACCCACGATGAGGAAAAAAGTACAAACATACACAAAATGACCACAGAAGCTAAGATAAGCCCACAATGGGATGTGCACAAAAGAAGAGCTCCCACATGACTAATGCATGACACTTTCTTTCAGCTTGAAAGGGTAACAAGTCATGAGGCAAGCAACACTGACAAGTTCTAGCATACACATGCAGTCCAAACAAACTAGGAGCACCAGGACAAAATTTTCATATCAAAATGTGTCAAGGACCAAATTGATGACTTTCAAAGCAGTCGAGTACCAAGGTATGACTGTAAACACAATTTTTTTTTAAACTGGGGGAAACAATAAATACCTAAGAAAAATTTCTGAAAGACATTAAAGATATTAATAAATGGGATCATATTCATAGAACACTCAGTATTACGAAAATGTCAATTCTCTGCAGGTGAACTTAAAAATTCAATATAACTTCAATCAAACCAACTCTCTTTCTAATTGACAAGGTAATTCCAACATTTCTTTGCAAATATAAAGTGATTACAATTCCCAAGAGATTTCAAAATACAAAGAACATGGTGGGAGGACCTTTTCTATTAAATATCAAAGCTGAGAATGAAACTACAGCAATAAAGGTAGTATGATATTGGTGCCAGGAAAAACAAATTAAAGCAATATACCAGAAATGAGCACCCAAAAGCAGACCAATGTATGAACAATGAAAATGAATCAACGGTGACAGACAAGTTCCATGGGGAAAGGACAGACTTTTCTTATGTACTAATATGACTTATGTATCATTAATTTTAATGGCATAACGTTAAGATGCATATTAAGTTTTATTTTACACACAATGTCAATCTATCATAACAATACAGCAAGCAACTAGGTATAACGAGCCATGCAAAATTTTGTAAATATATCTCAACAACACACCAAGTTTCAAAAATGTAAAATCTAAGCAAAGGGCAGGGAAATAGAATTCCTATGATGAAGCAAGTAATAATTAGAAAAAGGGCCATAACCTAATGACAACTGACTATGGTTTAAATTGTCTTAAGACTATTAAACCAGGTGCCATGCCCCAACCACGAACTAGTTAAGATAAGAGAGAGAATTCTTTTTTATTTGGATTCGGTATCTTTATTACAAACCTAAAATGGGAAAAATATATAGTAGTCTGAAAAGGTAAATAAATAAGAATAAGAACTGGAATAAAATTAAGAATAGATCTTAAGAAATAAATCTAGGGTACTTAAAATTTTGTGAACACATCTGGTCTGAATGTAATCATTATAGTATGTTGTATTTTATACACTACTCTTGAAGATGTTTATAGCATTTACGTAAACATAATACATCAAATTCAAGTTTTTTATTTAAATGTTTAAAAGATTTTGATTAAGTAAATTTGTATCACTGTTTAAATGTATGGGAGAATAGATTCCTTAAATTAATAAGTTTTGTTTTATCCATTGAATAGGTAGCCCATGGACATTTAAAGGAATATCATTTAATGTTAAAGAACTATTTTTAATAAAACTACAAAGTTAATAAACTAGAAATACTAAGAAAATAGGTGATGAGTATTCTCCATTCAAGGTCAGACATTAAAAATTCCATCAAAAAGTATTCAGCCTGGAGTCAAAATATGAGTGTAATTTCTAACAAAAACCTGGCTTAAAAACCAATCCAAGAGACAACCAGCAAGATGGCAGCAGAAAAAGGAGATCCTAGAGTCAGCTCCTGTTACAGGGCAGTTAGTAAACACCCAGAGGATCTGGAGCTAGCTGAAGCACCTATTTGGGGGCTCCAGGAGACCAGAAGAGCATCCTGTAACATCCTTAAAGGAAGGAGGCTACCACTCATCTGTAGAGAAGATTTGTGAGTAGAAGCTTCCACACCATGGTGGCCGGGGCCCATCCTCCACTGGAGGTACAAGCCACTTCAGGAGCTGTTCAGCAACTGGAATTGAAAGTTCCACTTCCCAAAAACAGAGGAAGAAGAGATGATTGGGTGACAACTTCAGCTACTGATGAGTAAATTCATTGGGCTAAAGCATAATTCCAAGAGACGCTAAACTTTGAACCTGTTCAAGTCAAAAAGAGGCTGGCAGCCACCATCTTAACTTCACACCTAGGCACTAGGGAATGCTGGGCAGACTGAAAATCACAGTGCTGATAGGGACCGACTTCTTTCCATCCAGATCAGATTGCAGTTCAGCCTAAGCCCCAACCCCCACTTCAGCAGGAAGGAAGATAGAGGGATCTGCGCCAGCCTCTCCAGGAAATTACCAGCCAAGCTGCGGAGGCCGGTAATTATCCTCCTTTGGCAGTGCAAGTTGCCCCAGGATCTAGTGTATGGCTGGAATTGGAAGCTCCATTTCCCAAAACAGGGGAGGAGGAAATGGTTGGCCACTAATTTGGGCTACTGATTAGCAGACATGGCCAGCTAAGGTATAACCCTAGGAACAGCTAGGGTGTGGATCTGTCCAAATCAGAAAGAGGCCAGTGGCCGCCATTTTGACTTCACACCCAGCATGAGGTGAAGCCCAGCTGACCGAAAATCATAGGATGGTAGGAACCAGTTTCCTTCACCCAGATCAGCATGCAGCCCTAGGCTAGGCTTCAGCCCCACCTCTGGCAGGGAGGAGGCTGGCAGGGCCTCCACCAGCCTATCCAAGTAACTTAAGGTACCTTTGGTTGGCACAGACTGAATAATCAGAAGTCTTCTGGGACAACTGCAGTCATCATGGACCTGCACTGCATAGATTGCTGCCCATACGTGCAGCTCCATCCCCACCCCACGCAGGGGAGAAAGGGGTACAAAGCTTCAACAGTCTCTCTGGGCAACTACAGGCAGCCTGCACAACTTGGATTATTCCAAACAGCTGTGACTCTGTCCCTACCCCCAGAAAAGAGGAAAGTTGGGAGAAGTTACATCAGTCCCTGGGGCAATGAGGGCGGCTTGAGCCTTCACAGCTTATAGCACCAACTACATCCTTGTTTCCTACTGCAAAACCAGCAAGGAAAAAAGGCAGGAAGCCCTAAACTAAAGAGAAAACTGCACCCAGAATAAATACTCTAGTAAGCCAGATGCCAAGACACCAACAAAAAATTATAATAAACACCAAGAAATAGGAAGATATGGTCCAGTTAAAGAAACAAGATAAGCCTCCAGAGAACATAAAGGAGTTGAGAAAACTAATCATAGATATTCAAACAAATCTCCTTAATAAAGTCAATGAGATGACTAAAGAGATTAAGACTATTAAGAAGACATGGATGAAAACAATGAAGACTTTGAAAGCATATACAGAAAAATACCAGATCTTATGGGAATGAAAGACACAATAAACAAAATTTTAAAAACACATTGGACTCACATAATAGCAGATTTGAGGAGGCAGAAGAAAGGATTGGTGGGCTTGAAGAAATGGCCTCTGAAAGTGAACATACAGAAGAACAGATGAAGAATGCAAAAAATTGAACTAGGGCTCAGGGAACTAAATGACAGCAAAAGACGTGCAAACATACATGTCATGGGTGTCCCAGAAGGAAAAGAGAAGGGAAAAGGGACAGAAGTAATATTTGAAGAAATAATGGTAGAAAATTTCCCAACACTATTGAAGGCCATAGATATCCATGTCCAAGAAGCACAGCATACTCCCATCTGAAAAAATCCAAATAGAGACATATACTAATCAAAATGTCAAATGAAAAAGACAAAGAGAGAATTCTGAGAACAGCAAGAGAAGAGCACTGCATAATATACAAGGGATACCCAGTAAGATTAAGTGCTGACTTCTCACCAGAAACCGTGGAGGCAAGAAGACAGTGATATGATATATTTAAAATACTACAAGAGAAAAACTTCTAGTCAAGAATCTTACATCCAGCAAGATTGTCTTTCAAAACTGAGGACGAGGGGAAGTGGACTTGGCCCAGTGGACAGGGCATCCATCTACCACATGGAAGGTCCGCAGTTCAAACCCCAGGCCTCCTTGACCTGTGTGGAGCTGGTCCACACACGCAGTGCTGATGCATGCAAGGAGTGCCGTGCCACGCAGGGGTGTCCCCCACGTAGGGGAGCCCCACGCGCAAAGAGAGCGCCCCGTAAGGAGAGCCGCCCAGCACGAAAGAAAGTGCAGCCTGCCCAGGAATGGTGCCACACACACGGAGAGCTGACACAGCAAGATGACACAACAAAAAGAAACACAGATTCCCGTGCCGCTGACAACAACAGAAGTGGACAAAGAACAACATGCAGCAAGTGGACACAAAGAACAGACAACTTGGGAGGAGGGTGGCGGGGGGGAAGGAGAGAGAAATAAATAAAAAACAAAACAAAACTGAGGACGAGGGAAACGGATTTGGCTCAACTGATAGAGTGTCTGCCTACCATATGGGAGGTCTAGGGTTCAAATCCAGTGTCTCCTGATGCGTGAGGAGAGCTGGCCCATGCGCAGTGCTGATGCATGCAAGGAATGCCATGCCAGGCAGGGGTGTCCTCCGTGTAGGGGGAGCCCCACATGCAAGGAGTGCACTCTTCAAGGAGAGTCGCCCCATGCAAAAAAAAGTGCAGCCTGCCCATGAGTGGTGACACACATACAGACAGCTGGCACAGAAAGACGATGCAACAAAGAGAGACACAGATTCCTGGTGCCACTGACAAGAACGCAAATGGACACAGAAGAACACACAGTGAATGGACACAGAGAGCAGACAATGGTGGGAGTAAGGGGAAAAAAATAAATAAAAATTAAATCATTAAAAAAAAAATGAGGGTGAGATTAGAATATTCAGATAGACAGAAACTGAGAGAATTTCTAACCAAGAGACCAGATTTTCAGGAAATGCTAGAGTGTGCTGGAGCCTAAAAAGAAAAGACAGAAGACAAAGGCATGGAAGAGGGTCTACAAATGAAGCTTGTATCAGTTAAAGTAACTACCAGTGGTGAAAACAAAATATGGCAGATAAAACTCAAATAGTCAGGAATAAACTTAATCAACTATGAAAGGCAAGTGTATTCAGAAAACTGCAACTCAATGTTAAAACAAATCATAAAAGCCTAAATAACTGGAAGAACATTTCATGCTCATGGATTGGAAGACTTATTAAAATGTCAATTCTACTCAAACTGATATAAAGATTCAATGCAATCCTGATCAAAATTCCACCAGCAATTTCTTTTTATTGAAAACACAATTATCAAATTTATTTGGAAGGGTAAGGGAATAGCCAGAAAGGTCTTAAAAAGGAAAAGGGAACCCTCATCTCCAGACTTTAAATCGTATTACCTAGCTATAGTGGTAAAAACAGCATGGTATTGGCATAAAGACAGACACATAGAACAAGGGAACCAAACTGATGGTTCAGAAGCAGACCCTCACAGGTATGGTCAAGTGATTTTTGACTAGCCTGTCAAACCCACACAGCTTGGGCAGAACAGTCCATTCAACAAATGGTGCTGTAAGAACTGGATATTCAGAGCCAAAAGAAGGAAAGAGGACTCCTATCTCACACCTTATCCAAAAATTAACTCAAAAGGGATCAAAACCTAAAAATAAAAGCAAGAACCCTAAAGCTTCTAGAAGAAATTATAGGAAAATATCTTCAAGACCTGGTGGTGGGTGGTGGATTCTTAAAGGAGTTAAGAGGAGGACAGAGATGGACTACTGATGTTTAATGTATGTAGAAATTTTAATTAGCTTTAGTGTAAAAGTGTGGAAATATAGAGTGGATGGTAACAAATAGTGAGTAACAGCCAATTTATAAATGAGGATGTGGCTGCAAATGGTAGTCAAAGTATGTAAATGCCAATTGACAGAATGCTAGAGAATAATCTAGGAACTGAATAGCACAGTAAACCAAGCGTGGATGAGAACTGCGGTTGATGCTACAGATGCAAGAGTGTCCTTTGTGAACGAGAGCAAATGTACATCACTAATGATGTTGGTGGGAATGTGGAGAAGTATGGAAAAAATACAAGTGGCGTGACCTATGGACTGTGGTTAGCAGTAATAATATAATATTCTTGCATTTATGCCAAAGATGTACTGTGTTGATAAAGGGGAATTATGGAAAATATGTGCCAAATGTACACTATGGACTTGGTAAGTATCAGATGATATTATCTTATCTGTTCCACTACTGTGTGGTGTGTTGATAGAGGGTTGTTGTTTGGGAATTCTGCACATGTGCATGAAGGTTTTAAAAGTTTACAAGTTCTGTCATAAAAAATATATTTAAAAAACAATAATAGGGTAGGATGGGAGAAAAAGACACCAAATATAAGATAAGGGCTACAATTAGTAGATTTTGACAATATTCTTTCATAATTTGTAACGAATGTCTCACAACAATGCAAAGTACTGGTGGAGGGTTGATGTATGGGACCCCTGTATATGATGTTATGTATATGATGTTACGTATGTTTGCTTTGTAAATACACTTATTGCTTATATATGCTTATATATAAATGATATAAAGATAATAATAATAGGGTGGGTTGGGGGAAAAATACTTTGGTTAGTAGTAATATATTGACAAGGCTCTTTAACCATTAGTTAACAATGTTTAACAACAATGCAAGGTATTGATGGTAGGGTGAGGCATGAGAGTCCTGCATGGTGTTATATATGTTTGTTTTGTAAGTTCACAACTATTACTATATACTTATTGCTTATGTATTTTTATGTATGAGTGATATACTTCAATAATTTTTTTTAAAAATCAATACCTTCCAACTCTTAGCATTACTTACATGTGATTAAACACTTTTTATCTGCTAGATTTTTTAATAGGTTCAGTGTTTTTATGTAAATATTACAGCATGACTAGCACAACTCTGTAAATAAGCAAAGACATTAAAATACTTACAATTGCAATCCATATGTTAAAAAAGTTAAGTAGGGAGCAGATTTGGCTCAAGCAGTTGAACTCCCACCTCCCACATGGGAGGGCCCAGGTGCCTCCTGATTTAAAAAACAACAACAAACAAAACAAATGAAAATACCAATTCAGGGAAGCTGATGTGGCTCAGTGGTAGAGCTCCAGCTTCCCACATATGTGGTCCCAGGTTCAATGCCCAGCGCCCAGTACCTCAAAAAACAAAAACAAACAAAAAGTTTAAGTAGATAAATGGAAATTATAAAAAAAGGACTCAAATCAAACTTCTGCACATAAAAACTACAGTGCTTGAGATGAAAAATACACTGAATGGGAATAAGGGCAGATTAGACCGCATAAGAGATTGAAAATTATACAAAATAAAACAGAAAATAAATACTAGAAAAAAAATGTACAAAGAATCAGTGAGCTGTGGGAACAGCATGAAGAGGACTATTATAATTTGGAGGCCCAAGAAAAGAAGAAGGAAGAGGGACAGAAAAAATATTTAGAGAAATAAAATCCACAAATTTTCCAAAATTGATGAAATCCTTAAAGTCCCAGATCTGAAAAGCTCAATGAACTGTAAACACATACACACCAAAAAAAAACCCCAAACATACACACACAAAAGCAAACAAATGACACCAAAGCACATCAATCAAACAGCTCAAAACCCAAGATAAAAACAGTCAAGAAAGAGACCAAAAAAACACCACAAAAAAGACATATGAACAGGACAGTAGGCATGGATAAAACAGCAGGATTATAGATAAAATGAGAAACAAATGAGGAAATGACAAAGTGTTGAAACAATAAAAATAAATAAGATGGCCAAGGGAGGAGGTAAGGATGTGGCTGACAAATGACATGTACAATTTTTTATAAAAAATGCAGGGCTTTATCAAGTCTTCAGATTACATTCATAAAATATAAATTTGCACACCAATGTTCATAGCAGCATTATTCACAATTGCTAAAATATGGAAACAACCCAAGTGTCCTTCTACCAACAAGAAGATAAACAAAATGTGGTATATACACACAATGGAACGCTATTCAGCTGTAAGAAGAAATGAAATTGGAATGCATACAAGAGGGACAATAACATGGATGAACCTTAAGGACATTGTTGTGCTGAGAGAAATAAGGCGGACACAAAAGGACAAATATTGTATGGTTTCAATAATATGAACTAAATAATGAGTAAACTCATGTAGGTAAAATCTGGAGTATAGGTTACTAGAAAGTTGAATGTGGGTAGAAAATGGGAGCTGATGCTTAATGTATGTAGAATTTTTAATAAGATTTATTGTAAATGTATGGAAATGAATAGAGTTGAAGGTAATTTATTATAGTGAGTATAACTATAATAATATGGCCGATTTAAAAATGTGATTGTGGCAGAAAGGGGTAGTCTGTGGATATAATATTTCAATTGAAAGAAAGCTAGAGAATAATATATGGACTGCATAATACAATGATTTTGGTGGTGGATGAAGACTGTGGTTAATAGTACGAGAATGTTCCTCCTTTCCAAAATTACAACTAAGGTAGCTTATGGATAACAGTTAACAGTAATACTATAATATTTTTGCAGCAATGGCAAAGAAGATGTTATATCAATTCTAAGGAATAACAACAGTGGGGTAATAAAAGCATATGGGATTTTAACTTTTAGAGTAATGAAAACATTATAAAATTGACTGAGATAATGAAAGCACAACTCTGTGATGAATATGAGAACCACTGAGTATACACTTTGAATGGATTGTACAAAGCATGGAACTATATAACACAATGAACCCTGTGGTAGAAGATGGACTCTGGTTCACAGAACAAATATGGGAACATTTTCTCATTAACTATAACAAGTATATCCAGGGTGTCATTAAACAGGTGGATTGGGGGGAAATACACCAAATGTAAGAGATCAGCTATAATTAGTAGTAATGTTTTGACGATGCTCTTCCATAGTTTATAACAACTGTTTCACAACAATGCAAGGTGGTGGTGGTGGGGTAATGTATGGAAGCCCTGTATGATATCATGTTTGTTTTATACATTCACAACTAATACTAAACACTTATTGTTTATGTATGCTCATGTATGAATAACTTCAATTTTTAAAAGTTAAATAAAAAAGAGGAATGCAAGGCATAAAAGAGAATTTTACTTTGTCCTTCCTAAATTGGAGTCCGAAATTATCTGATTTTCTATCTGATTTACAAAGAAAATAATACAAAAGGGAAAAGGTATATTTGTGAAATTATTCATTGTGATAGTATTTACAAATATGAAAAAGTTTGAAACAATCTATAGGTGAATAATTTTTGAATAATCACAGAAACTATGTGGAAATAAAATGAAGAAATGCTTGCTGTATATATTAGTCAGGCAAAGGGGTGATGATGCAAAGTACCAGAAATTGGTTAGCTTTTATAAAGGGTATTTATTTGGGGTAAAAACTTACAGTCACAGACCCTAAAGAGTTCAACCCTGTCACGGTTACTTCCTCACCAAATTCTGTTGCCACATGTTGAAACAAGATGGCAGGTGACATCTGCGAGGGTTCAGCCTTCCTCTTTCCTCTTGAGGATGCATGGGGACAACTTTCAATCTCAGCTGTAGGCTGTCAGAGGGCTCATTTCTTTCCAGACTCAGCTGCTCTGTCTCTTCCTAAGGTCAGATGTAAACTATGAGGCAAATGGCTCATCCCCACAGCAGCAGGATCAAAATCCTCTTCCCTGTCTATGAAGCTCTCTCTCTTTTCTTGCATATCTGTTTCTGGGTGTCTCCTTGATTGAGTGTCTGTTTATATAGTCCACAAAGGGGTAGGGACTCAAACTGAGTTACCCAAATGGCATGGTTAAATCAAAGCCCTAATATTAACATAATTCGATCAAAGACATCTCAGCTGAATCTAATACAATCAAAGGGTAGCACACACTCAAAGGAACAGACCAGTTTACGAACATAATCTGTATTTCTTTTCGGAATTCATAAATAATATCAAACTGACACACTGTATTTCTTTCATAAAGCTAGAAAATCACTTAATAAAACTAAATTTCCTGGGATTTCTGGGAATATGGCACTAGAGTACATAGGCAGGGCTCAACTCTCTTACAAAAAGAAGAGCAAAGAAGCTGTCTGAAGCAGTCAATTTCAGTGCTGCACATCCTCCAAGAGAGCAAGGGAATGAGAGAAGCAACCAAAACAAAAACTGTGAGTTACTAACCCACATGAATGGGAATGATACACACCCCCCACCCTCAAGGTGAAGAGCCTAGGTAAAACTCCGGCTCACTGCAGCCAAGCAAGAGGGGAACAGGTGTCTTCTGCCCTGGGAAGAGGGTAGTTGCAGTGTAGGGCAGAGAGTGGTTTCTCTTCAATGGTTTTGGCCAGCAGAGCCACTTTGAATCTCAGCTCTAGCCTGAACAGATTCATGGGCAAAAGGAGGTAGAGGAGGTTGAAAAAGACACCTCCATGGAAGGATTCACTGAAGAGCACCATCAGCTGGCAGGCCAGGAAACTGCAGGGAGAAAAATGATTTCTGGAGACTTTTATGTCTCAGAACCCTTGGATCTGCTCTGTGCCCTCTTAGTGAGTCCCTGGCCCTACTTTAATTAACTTAATCTGGACAGTTTTAATGACTTAATATAAGTTGAACCAAAAAATTGAGGAAAAGCCATGAAACAAAACCATAAGACAAGAGAGAGAACTTTTAGAGTAAGTTCACCAACATAAAATGACTAGATATCAGCAAAAATTATAAGCCCCACTAAAAAAACAGGAAGAAATGGCCCAGCCAAAGGAACATACCAAAAATCCTGACAAGACACAGGGTTTAAGACAACTCATCAGGCGGCGGACTTGGCCCAGTGTTAAGGCATCCGTCCACTACATGGGAGGACCGCGGTTCAAACCCTGGGCCTCCTTGACCCATGTGGAGCTGGTCCATGCGCAGTGCTGATGCGTGCAGGGAGTGCCATGCCACGCAGGGGTGTCCCCCGCATAGGGGAGCCCCACGCACAAGGAGTGCGCTCCGTAAGGAGAGCCGCCCAGCACGAAAGAAAGTACAGGCTGCCCAGGAATGGTGCCACACACAAGGAGAACTGGGAGAACAAGATGACACAACAAAAAGAAACACAGATTCCTGTGCCGCTGACAACAACAGAAGCGGACAAAGAAGACACAGCACATAGACACAGAGAACAGACAACCGGGGAGGAGTGGGGGGGGTGGGAGGATAAAGGGTCCCGAGTAGCCAGAAACATCATAAAAAGGAAACGCGAACCCTCATCTCCAGACTTTATATTATCTAGCTATAGTGGTAAAAACTGCATGGTACTGGCATAAAGACAGACACACAGACCAATGGAACCAAATCTACAGTTCAGAAACAGACCCTCACAGGGGAGATAAATAAAAAAAATAAAATACAGACACAGAAGAATGCACAGCGAATGGACACAGAAAGCAGACAGCAAGCAAAAAACCTCAAAAGGGGGAGTATAAAAATTTTTTTAAAATAAATAAATAAATAAAAAGAAGAGCTAAAATTGAAGCCCTAACTGCACACCTGGCAGAACTAGAAAAAGAACAGCAAACTAATCCCAAACCAAGCTGAAGGAAAAGAACATAAGAATCTGAGCAGAAATACACGAAACTGAGGGGAAAAAAATCAAGAAAAAAAAAAAAACTTGGTTCTTTGAGAAGATCAACAAAATCGATAAACCCTTAGCTAGACTGACAAAAAAAAAAAAACGAGGAAAGATACAAATAAATAAAATCAGAAGTGAAAGTGGGGGCCATTACCATAGATACTGCAGAAGTGAGAGAAATTCATATATGGATCATGTGAACAACTATACATAAATAAACTAGACTAAAAAATGGACAAATTTTTAGAAACACAAGAACAACATACCCTGACCCTAGAAGAAACAGACTATCTCAACAAGCCAATCACAAATAAAAGGATTGAATCAAACATCAAAAACTTCCCCAATGGTGGTGGACTTGGCTCAGTGGTTAGGGTGTCCGTCTACCACATGGGAGGTCCGCAGTTCAAACCCGGGACCTCCTTGACCCGTGTGGAGCTGGCCCATGCGCAGTGCTGGTGCACGCAAGGAGAGCCGAGCCACGCAGGGGTGTCCCCCACATAAGGGAGACCCATGTGCAAGGAGTGTACCCCCTAAGGAGAGCCGCCCAGCTCGAAAGAAAGAGCAGCCTGCCCAGGAATGTTGCCGCACACACGGAGAGCGACACAACAAGATGACGCAACAAAAAGAAACACAGATTCCTGTGCCACTGACGACAACAGAAGTAGGCAAAGACGACGCAGCAAACAGACACAGAGAAGAGACAACCAGGGTGGGGGGGGGGAGGAGAGATAAATAAATAAATAAATAAATCTTTTAAAAAACAAAAAAAACTTCCCCAAAATGAAAACCCCAAGACCAGATGGCTTCACAGGTGAGTTCTATCAATCATTCAAAAAAGATCTACTAACAATCTTGCTTGAGCTCTTCCAGATGAAGATATGAAAAAAGAAAATTACAGGGAAGCGGATGTGGCTCAAGGGATAGAGCTTCCGCCTACCAGACAGAAAGACCTGAGTTCAGTTCCTGGGACCTCCTGGTGAAAAAGAAGAAGGAATGCATGCCCACATGGCAAGCCAGTGCCTGCCAAAGTAAGTGCCCATGCGGTTAGCCAGTGCCCTGCACAAGTAAGTCATGCAGCAAGATGATGACACATCAAAAGAGAGACAAGAGGAAAGTCGAGGTGAAGCGTGGCAGAAACCAGTTAGCACAACTGACAGGGAACCTCTCTCCCTATTCGAGGTCTCCAGGATTGAATCCCAGTGAATCTCAGATGAAAGAAAATGAGACAAGAAGACAACACAGACAGCAAAAACAGCAGGGCAGGAGGAGGGGATGGGGGAAAATGATAGATAGATTAGATAGATAGATAGATAGATAGATAGATAGATAGATAGATAGATAGATAGATAGATCTTTAAAAAAGAAAAGAAAATTACAGACCAATATTTCTAACGATACAGATGCAAAGATCCTCAATAAAATACTTGCAAACTAAATCCAAAAGCACATTAAAATAACTAAACACCCCAATCAAGTGGGTTTTATCCCAGGTTTGCAAAGATGGTTCAACATAAGGAAATCAACTGTTTTTAACTAATAATTAGTTAATAACTGTGAACATTAATACTGAAGAAGAAAAACCACATGATCTTCTCGAATGATGCAGAAAAGGAATTTATCAAATATAGCATACTTTCCTGATAAAAAACACTCCAAAAGACAGGAATAAAAGGAAGTTTTCTCAATATGGTAAAGTGCACATGTGAAAAATCCACAGCTAATATTGTATTCAGTGGTGAAAGACTGAAAGCTTTCCCTCTGAGATCTGGAATAAGAAGGATGCTCACTGTCACCACTGTTATTCAATTTGGTGCTATAAGTTCCAAGAGTAATTAGGTATTAAAAAAAAAAAAGGCACCCAAATAAAAAAGGAAGAAGTATAACTTGCACTAATTGCTGATGATATGATCCTCTCAAAAAATCCTGAAAATTCCACAACAAAACTATTTGAACTAACAGTCAAGTTCAGCAAAGTAGCAGGATACAAAATTAATATGCAAAATCAGTATCATTTCTATACACAAGTACTGAGTAATTATGGAGGAACTCAGGAAAAATTTCCACTTATCATGACTAAAAGAATAAAAAATTTAGGAATAAACTAAGAACATAAGAACCTATACTCAGAAAACTATAAAACATTGCTAAAAGAAACCAAACACAATCTGAATAAATGGAAGGACATTCCATGTTCATGGACTGGAAGAATAAATGTTGTTAAGATCTCAATTCTACCCAAATTGACTTACAGATTCAACATAATCCCAATAAAACACCCAACAGCTTTTTTTGCAGAAAAAGCCTTTTATCAAGTTTATTTGGAAGTCCAAGGGGCCCAAAAAAGACAAAAAATGTCTTTCAAAAGAACTAAGTTGAAGGACTCTCACTCCCTGACTTTAAAGCCTATTACTTAGCTATAGTGGTAAAAACAGCATGGAACTAGCATAAACATATACACCTTAACCAATGAAATCAAACGGAAAATTAAGAAATAGACCCTGATATCTACAGTGAACTGATTTTCAACAGGGCTTTTTTTTTTTTAAGATTTTATTTATTTATTTCTCTCCCCTTCCCCCCCACCCCGGTTGTCTGTTCTCTGTGTCTATTTGCCGCGTCTTCTTTGTCCGCTTCTGTTGTTGTTAACGGCACAGGAATCTGTGTTTCTTTTTGTTGCGTCATCTTGCTGTGTCAGCTTGTTGTGTCAACTCTCCGTGTGGGCAGCACCATTCCTGGGCAGGCTGAACTTTCTTTCACACTGGGCGGCTCTCCGTACAGGGCACACTCCTTGCGCATAAGACTCCCCTATGCGCGGGACACCCCTGAGTGGCATGGCACTCCTTGTGTGCTTCAGCACTGTGCGTGGGCCAGCTCCACACGGGTCAAGGAGGCCCAAAGTTTGAACCGTGGACCTCCCATGTGGTAGACGGACGCCCTAACCGCTGGGCCAAGTCTGCTTCCCTCAACAGGGCTTTTCAAACCCACGCTTGTGTGTCAGAATAGTCTATTCAACAAATGACACAGAAGAACTGGACAGCCATAGCTAAAACAAAGAAAGAGGACCCCTATTCTCAAACCATATGCAAAATTAAATGTGGTATATAAATACAATAGAATACAATTCAGCTGTAAGAAGAAATGAAATCAATTTGCATAGGATAATATGAATGAACCTTGAAGACATTATATTAAGTGAAAAAAGCCAGACACAAAAGGACAAATACTGTATAGTCTCACTAATATGAACTAAATACAATGAATGAAATCACGGAGTTAAACCCTATAGTATAGGTTACTGTCAGATAGAATGTGGGTTGAGAAGGGAAAGCTGATGCTGAACATATGTAGAATATTTAATAAAGTGGATTAAAATGTGCAGAAATGGACAGAGTTGATGGTAATGGATTATAGTAAATATAACAGAATGGTCTAGGGAGGATATTTTCAACTGAAAGAAAGTCCCGGGATAATCTAGGGACTGTGTAACATAGTGATTTCAGTGGAGGGTAGTTATTTTAGTTAAAAGTAAAAACACAAAAGTTCCTCTGTTACAAGGAGTTAGGAATATAGAGAGAACTTCCAGGAAGAAAGTGGATTAGAGAGACACAAGTCTCACTTAACTCCCAGAAAAAAAACTGGAAAACAGAGAGAAAGGACATGGAAAAAAGAGATCTAGTATTATGACACCAGAGGAAGGCTGAATAGCATTGCAAAGGGAGAGAAGCAAAGGAAAACAATCTTGGCAGAAAGACTGCAAGCAGAAGCTGCAGCTACAGGCAACCTATCCCTCAACCTTGCAGAAGACAGCTTTGAATTCCTAGCTTCTGGCCCACAGCTAAAGAGTGGGCCATAGGAATCCACATCCCCAAAAAATGGAAGAGATCCACAGCCTAAGGCTGATTCAGCCTTTAATTAACAAATTTGGTCCCCAACTGCTCTGGCAACTAGAAGGGAACTAAAGAGATCTGACCCTCTCAATCACCCTCACTACAGCTGAGACTGGTTGTTGAGGATACAGAGGGGGAATGGAATTAATTCCTACCTGGGAAAAGGGAAGGGTCTGCTGGCAAAGGTTGGAGAACTGCCTCTAAGAAAGTTTGGTCTGTGAGGCTCTGAAGAGCCTCAAGGAGGACCTTGTGGCACATTGTTGCCGTGGGTGTGGCAGTAAACACACTCAGACCATGGATTACTGTGAGAGGGGTGCCAAATAGTGCCATCTGGTGATGAACCAGGGAGATACATACGAGGAAATAAAAATTGGTGGGGGGGACAGGCAAGATGGCAGCAGAGTAAGGGGCTTCTGGTGTCAACTCATGTTACAAGGCACCTTAGTAGTCACCCAGAGCTATCTAAAGCACCTGTTCAGGGGCCCCAGAAGACCAGAAGAATATCCTGAAACATTCTTGAATATGGAAGAAGACTGCCCATCTGCACAAATGAATCGTGAATAGAGTCCACCACACTGGAGAGGTCAGTGCCTGTAGCGCAAGCTGCCTCAGGAGCTGATCAATGACTGGAGTTGGAAGCTCCATTTCCAAAAAATACAGGGAAAAAAGACATGTTATGGCACTGATTTCAGCTACAGATTAGTAAATTCAGCAGGCTAAAGTATAATTCTAGGAACAGCTAAACTTTGAAACTGACCAGGTCAGAGGCCAGTTACCGCCATTTTGACTCTGCCCTTGGCATGAGGAGAAGCAGGGATGATTGAAAATCACGGTGCTGTTACAGACCGGCTTCTTTCCACCCAGAATGGATTGCAGGTCTAGCCTAAACCCCAGCCCCACCTCCAGCAGGGAGGAAGCTGGGGTAACCTGAACCCCCTCCCGGGGAAACTGCGAGTCATGCCACAGAGGCCAGTGCCCATCCTACTCTAGTGGTGCAAGTTGCCTCAGGAGTTATTTCATGGCTGGAGTAAGAAGCTCCATATCCCATAAACGGTGGTCGAAGAAAGAGTTGTCCACCAAACTTAGCTACTGATTAGTGGACTTAGCTGGCTAAAGTATAATCCTAAAAACAGCTACAGTTTGAGCCTCTCCAAATTGGAAAGAGTCCAGTACCTGCCATTTTGACTCCACCCCCAGCATGAGGGGAAGCCTGGCTGACTGAAAATCCAGTGAAGTTAAGGACTAGCTTCCTTCCACCAAAATCAGACTGCAGCCCTAGCCAAGGCTCTAGCCCTACCTCCAGTAGAGAGGAAGCTGGCGGGACCTGCACCAGGTTCTCCAGGCAAATGAAGGTGCTCTCCGCCAGCATGCAGTAAATAGTTGGTCACCTGGGGCTGTATCCCCACACCTCAATAGGATAGAAGAGGAGCTGGGTAAACTCAGCCTCTCCAGGCAACTGCAGGCATTTTCAGCCCACACAAAATGGTTTGTTCAGTGCCTTCGGAGTCCGTCTCCACCTCTGTCCCCCCATACGATAGGAGTAGGCTAGGGTTCCCTCAGCCTCTCAGGGTAACTGCAGACACTTTTACTCTGCACAAACCTGATCATTGGGTACCCATGGCTCCAGGTCCATCCCCAAAAGGACAAGAGACAGTTTGTTTTTGCCCAACATATCTGGATAACTGCAGGTGCATTTGGCCCACACAGCCTGGACTGGTGGCTACTTGTGGATCCATCTTTACCTCCCAACAGAAAAGGAGAGTGCTGGTGTTTCCGCAGCCTTTCCAGGCAATAGAAGACACTTTTGGGCTGCATTGACTGTACTGCTGGATACCGATGGATCCTCCCCTACTACCTAGTAGAAGAGGAGGAGGCCTGTGTTTCCTCAAACTCTCCAGGCAAAGGGAGGCACTTTCACACTTCATGGAATGGACTGCTGAATGTCCATGGATCCACCCCCACGCCCAATAGCAAAAGAAGGGTCTGGGGTCTACACAGACTGTCTGGATAACGGCAGGTACTTTTGGCCTACAAGAACTGAAATGCTGGGTGCCTATGGATCGAACCCCATGCCCTAATAAGATATGAGAGACTGGTGTTTCCTCAGCCTTTCCAGGCAAGGGAAGCTATTCTCAGCCTAAAGGGACTGAACTGTTCGGAACCCGCAGGACCACCCCCACCACCCAATAGGATAGGAGGGGGCTGGGGCTTCCTCAATATCTCTGGGTAAAAAAGAGTACTTTCAGCCTACAGGGACTGAACTATTGGGCACTGGTGGTGCCATTCCCACCCCCGAAAGACCAGAAAGAACAGTATTCCCTCAGCCTCTCAGGAGAACTGCTGGCATAACTGACCGCACAAAATTAAATTGTTGGGCACACAAGGATTGGTTACTATCCCCAGCAGTAAAGGGGTCTGGTGCTACATCAGTTTACCTTGGCAACTGTGGTCATTTTGGAACCACAAGGCATAGATTTCTGCCCATAACTATAGTTCCTCCCTGCACAAGGTAGGGGAGGAAGGGGTGTGAAGCTTCATCAGTCTCTCTGGGTAACTACAGACAGTCTTGTCCTGCCCAACTTGGATTATTATATATGGTGGCAGCTCTGTCCCTACCCGACAGAGGAGAAAGGTGGGAGAAGCTTCATCAATTCCTGGACAACGTGTGCAGCTTCAACCTCCATAATTTTCAGCACCAACCACATCCTCAACTGCTACTACACAACAGGTAAAGGAGAAAAGACAAGACAACCCTAAAATGAAGGGAGAAACTGCACCCAGAATAAACACATCTAACAAGTCAGATGCAAAAACACCAACAAAAAATTACAATCTATGCTAAGAAACAGGAAGATATGGCTCAGTTAAAGCCTGCTAATGACATGAAGGAGATGAGACAACTAATCATAGATGTTCAAACAAATCTCCTTAATAAATTCACTGAGATGGCTAAAGAGATTAAGGATATTAAGAAGACAATGGATGAGCACAAAGAAGAATTTGAAAGCATACATACAAAAAGAGCAGACCTTATGGGAATGAAAGGTACAATAAATGAAATAAAAAACACACTGGAGGCATATAACACAAGATCCCAGGAAGCAGAAGAAAGGATTGGTGAGCTCGAAGATATGGCCTCCAAAAGTAAATATCCAAGAGAGCAGATAGAGAAAAGAATGGGAAAAAAATTGAACAGGGTCTCTGAGAACTAAATGACTGGAAGAGACATGCAAACATACGTGTCATGGGTGTCCGAGAAGTAGAAGGGAAAAGGGGCAAGAAGGAATATTTGAAGAAATAACGGTGGAAAATTTCCCAACTCTATTGAAAGAAATAAATATTCATGTCCAAGAAGCAGAATGTACCCCCATCCAAATAAATCCAAACAGACCAACTCCAAGACACATACTAATCAGAATGTCAAATGCCAAAGACAAAGAGAGAATTCTGTGAGCAGGAAGAGAAAAAGCAAACATATAACATATAAGGGATACCCAATAAGATTAAGTGCTGATTTCTCACCAGACAACAGGGAGACAAGAGTGCGGTACGATATATTTAAGATACTGCAAGAGAAAAACTGCCAGCCAAGAATTTTACATCTGGCAAGATTATCTTTCAAAAATGAGGGTGGGATTAGAATATTCACAGATAAACAGAAATTGAGAGAGTTCATAACAAAAAGAATGTCTTTGCAGAAAATACTATTAACAGTGTTACAGGATAAAATGAAAAGACTGGAGAGAGAGGTTTGGAAAAGAGTATAGAAATGATGACTGTATGAGTAATAGTAACTAAAAGTGTCACAAATTAAATGCCAGGTAAAATGCAAAGATCAAAATAGATGAAATAAGAACTGCCTTTACAGTAATAACACTGAATGTTAATGGATTAAACTCCCCAATCAGAAGACAAAGACGGGCTGAATGGATAAGAATATATGAGCCATCTATATGCTATCTGCAAGAGACTCACCTTAGACCCAAGGATACCAATAGATTGAAAGTGAAAGTTTGGAAAAAGATATTCCATGCATGTAGTAACCAAAAAAAAGCTGGGTAGCTAGACTTATATCAGATGACATAGACTTTAAAAGCAAAATTGTTATTACAGACAAGAAAGGACATTATCTATTAATAAAAAGGACGATTCACCAGAAAGATATACACAATCATAAATGTATATGAACCTAGCCAGGATGCCCCAAGATAAATGAGACAAACACTGGAAAAACAGAAGGAAGAAATAGACATTTCTACAATAGCAGTTGGAGACTTCAATAAAGCACTTTCAGCACTGGATAGAACATCTGGGCAGAAGATCAGTAAAGAAACAGAGAGCTTGAATAATATGATAAATGGACTAAACCCTCTCAATGAATTCAACAAAATCAAAATCATACAAAGGACTTTCTCTGATCATAATGGAATAAAGCTGGAAATCAACAAGTGGCAGAAAAAGGGAAATTCACATATATGGAGATTAAACAACACACTCAGATAATCAAAAAAGAAATTTCAAGAGAAATCAATAAATATCTCGAGACAAATGACAATAAGAATACAACACATCAGAACCTATGGATGCAGTGAAGGCAGTGTTGAGAGGAAAATTTATAGCCCTCGATACCTATATTAAAAAAGAAGGTAGAGTTAAAATCAATGACCTAACTACACAGGTAGAGGAACTAGAAAAGGAACAGCAAACTAATCCTAAAGCAAGTAGAAGGAAATAACAAAGATCAGAGCATAAATAAATGAAACTGAGAACCAAAAAACAATAGAGAAAATTAATAAAACCAAAAGTTGGTTCTTCAAAAAGATCAAAAGAATCAACAAACCCTACCTAGACTGACTAAGAAAAGGAGAAGATGCAAAAAAAATAAGAAATGAAAACAGGACCATTATTGCTGACCCCACAGAAATAAAACAGATCATAAGAGGATGCTATAAACAACTTAATGCCAAAAGCTAGACAATGCAGACAAAATGGAAAAATTCCTAGAAATGTACCAACAACCTACATTAAACCTAGAAGACATAAAAGACCTCAACAAATCAATCACAAGGAAGAGATTTAAACAGTCACCAAACAGCTCCCCAGAATGAAAAGTCCAGGACCAGACAGTTTCACAGGTGAGTTCTACCAAGCATTCAAAGAAGATTTAATAACCATTCTTACGCAAGTTCTTCAAATAAATTAAACACGAAGGAAAATGCTACCAAACTCATTCTATGAAGATAAAATCACCCTAATACAAAATCCAGATAAAGATATTACAAAAAAAAGAAAATTACAGATCCATTTCTCTAATGAAAACAGATGCAAAAATCCTCAATAAAGTACTTGTTAATCAAATACAACAAACATCAAAAAATTTCTTCATCCTGAACCAGTGGGTTTTTTACCAGGCATACTAGGGTGGTTCAACACAAGAAAATCAATCAGCATAATACACCATATTAACAAATCAAAGAAGAAAAATCACATGTTCTTATCAATTGACACAGAAAAGGCATTTGAAAAAATAAAGCATACTTTCTTGATAAAAATACTACAAAAGTTTCCATTTGAAGGAAACTTTCTCAACACGAGAAAGGTCATATATGAAAAACCCACAACTACAATGCACTCAATGGTGAAAGACTGAAATCTTTCCCGTTGAGTCAGGACCAAGACAAGGATGCCCACTGCCACCACTTTTGTTCAATATAGTGCTAGGGATTCGAGCTAGAGCAATTAGGCAAGAAAATGAACTAAAAGGTACCAAAATCAAGAAAGGAAGAAGTAAAACTTTCACTATTCACAGATAATATGATCCTGTATCTAGAAAGTCCTGACAAATCTACCACAAAGTTGCTAGAGCTTATAAACGATTTCAGGAGATTGTCAGGATATAAGATCAATACACAGAAGTCAGTGTTGTTTCTACACACAAATAAGGCACAATCTAAGGAAGAAGTCAGGAAAAAAATTCCATTAACAACAGCAACTAAAAGAATCAAATATTTACGAATAAACCTAACCAAGGAATATACCTAATACACTGTTAAAGAAATCAAAACAGACCTAAATAATTGAAGGAACATTCCATGCTCATGGATTGGAAGACCAAATATCATTATGATGTCAATTCCATCCAAATTGATATAGATTCAATGCTATCCCAATAAAAATTCCAACAGCATTTTTTAAACAAATGGGAAACACAGTTATCAAATTTATGTGGAAGGGTGAAAGACCCCAAATATCCAGAAACATCTTAAAAAGGAAAAGTGGAGTTGGAGGACTCTACTTGCAGACTTTAAATCATATTACCTAGTAAAAATAGCAGGGTATTGGCATAAAGACATACACATAGACCAACGAAACCAAATGATGGTTCAGAAACAGACCTTTACATCTATGGTTAAGTCATTTTTAACAAGCCTGTTAAACCCACCCAGCTGGAGACAGAACAATCTATTCAACAAATGGTGCTGGGAGAACTGGATATCCATAGGCAAAAGAAAGAAAGAAGGTCCCTATCTCACACCTTATACAAAAATTAACTCAAAATGGATCAAAAATCTAAATATAAAAGGAAGTACAATGACGCTCCCACAATGAATGGAGGGATCATCTTCAAGACCTGGTGGTAAGTGATAGATTCTTAAACCTTACACCAAAAGTACGAGCAACAAAAGCAAACATGGATAACCGGAACTCCTCAAACTTAAACACTTCAGTGATACAAAGGACTTCATTAAGAAGGTGAAAAGGCAGCCCCCTCAATGGGAGAAATTATTTGGAAACCAGTTATCCGCTAAGGGTTTGATTTCCATTCTATATAAAGAGATCATACAACTCAACAATAAAAGAGCAAGCAGTCCACTTTAAAAATGGGCAAATAATATTTATCCAAAGAGGAAGTACAAATGGCCAAAAAGCACATGAAAAAATGTTCCATATCACAAGCTATTAGGGAAATGCAAATTAAAACAACAATGAAATATCATCTAACACTGCACAGAATGGCCATTATTAAAAAAACAGACACCAATAAGTGCTGGAGAGGATGTGGAGAAACAGGAACACTCCTTCACAGTTGGTGGGATTATAAAATGGGGCAGCCTCTGTGAAGACAGTTCGGTAGTTCTTCAGGAAGCTAATACAGAACTGTTGTATGATCCAGCTAGCCCTCTACTAGGAATATATCCAGAAAATTGAAAAACTATGACACAAACAGACATCTGTACCCCGAGGTTCATAGCAGTATTATTCACAATTGCCAAAAGATGGAAACAACCCAAGTGTCCCTCCACCAATGAATGGATTAAATAAATGTGGTATATACATATGATGAAATACTATGCTGGAGTAAGAAGAAATGAAATTGGGACACATATGATAACATGCATGAGTCTTGAAGACATTATACTAAGTGAAGTAAGTCAGACATAAAAGGACAAATATTGCATGGTCTCATTAATATGAACTAAATATGAAGTTTAAACACATGGAGCTAAAACCTAGAATAGAGGAATAAGGAGGAATAAGAGGAAGGTTGAGAAGAAATACTGATGCTTAATATATGTGGAAGTTTTCATTAACTTGACTGTAAATGTGTGGAAATGGATAGAGTTGATGGTAACACACTATAGTATAACACATTATAAACCAGCTCAGGTTTATAAATGGGATTGTGGCTGAAAAGGGTAGTTTAGGGAAGTAAATGTCAATTGAAAAAAAGCTAAAGAATAATCTAAGGAATGAATAACAGTGAATCCAGAGGTGGAAGAGAATTGTGGTTAAGGGCGCAAATACAGGAGTGTTCTTCTGTGAACTGGGGCAAATATACATCATTATTGCAGGGTGGTAAGAATGTGGAGAAACATGGGACCATCTCATAATGTGTAACAAATGTTCCACCATGGTGTGGTCTGTTGGTAAAGGAATGTTGTATGGGAATTCTACACATGTGTATGATCATTTTGCACGTTCACAACCTCTGAATTAAAAATATATTTTTAAAAAATAGGGTGGGTTGGGAGAAATTACACCAAATAAACTACTACTATAGTTAGTAGTAATATTTTCATGATGCTCTTGCATAGTTTGCAACAAATGTTTCACAACAACACAAAGTATTGGTGGAGGGGTGATGTATGAGATGTTAGGTATGTTTCACACAAAAAAAATCTTTACTATACACTTATTGTTTATGCATGTTCATATAAGAATGATACACTTCAATAAAAATATATTTTAAAAACATTTTTTTAAAAAGTAAATAAGGAGGCAGCACATGTAGCTCAAGCAGATGGGCGCCCATCTCCCACATGGGAGAACCCAGGTTCCGTTCCGGGTGCCTCCTAAAGAAGATGAGCTGGCACAATGAGCTGATGCGGCAAGAAGACATAACAAGCAACAAGTGGAAGTGGCTCAAGCAGTTGGCACCCACTTCCCACATGGGAAGTCCAGGGTTAGGTTCCCAGTGTCTCCTAAAGATGCCAAGCAAACAAATAGCAAACAGATGAAGGAGCCATCTCAGGGGCAAGGAGGAAAAGTTTTTTTAAAAATAGTAAGTTAGAAAAGATTTTTCCCACCTTTACATCCTTCCTCCCAAAAGACTAAGGAAGGGGGTCTGGAAACCACTACTAGGTCCATGGCCTGGATCTAAGTAACAAACAGGCACAAACCTAAAAGACCTAGAACAGGTTAAGGCAAGAATCAAAGAACATAAGTGACACAAAGCCTCCCACCACTAAATCCCTATACAAAAGAGAGCAAGGAAGTAGAGTAAATTCACCATCAAAATCAGATGCCTAGATAGCAAAAAAGAATTACAAGCCATACTAGGAAATGGAAGAAATGGCCCAAGAAAGGAATATATCAAAGCCAAATATGAGACACAGAATTTGAGATAATCAGTGAATTTCATGCAAATCTCCAAAATCAAATCAAAGGGTTGAAAGACAATATGGCTAAGGAGATAAAGGACAAAAAGACACTGAGCAAGCACAAAGAAGAATGTGAAAACCTTAAAAGAGGGAAGCAGACTTGGCCCAGTGGTTAGGGCATCCATCTACCACATGGGAGGGCTGCAGTTCAAACCTGGGCCTCCTTGACCCGTGTGGAGCTGGCCCATGCGCAGTGCTGATGCACTCAAGGAGTGCCGTGCCACGCAGGCGTGTCCCTGTGTAGGGGAGCCCCATGCACAAGGAGTGAGCCCCACAAGGAGAGTCACTCAGCGCAAAAGAAAGTGCAGCCTGCCCAAGAATGGTGCCACACACACGGAGAGCTGACACAACAAGATGACACAACAAAAAGAAACACAGATTCCCATGCCGCTGACAACAACAGAAGCAGACAAAGAAGATGACACAGCAAACACACACAGAGAACAGACAACCGGGACAGGGGCTGGGGCGGGCTGGGCGGGGGGAGAGAAATAAATAAATCTTAAAAAAAAAAAAAAGTTTCCCCCCTTCCTATTGGAAAGAGAATACAAAAAGGAATAAAGTCATTAAAAAAAAAAAAAGAAAACCTTAAAAGAAAAATAACAGCACTTAAATGAATGAAAGACACAATTAGGTGAGATAAAAAATACATTAAAGGCATACAATTGGAGACTCAAAATGATATGTGATGCCAAATACAGAAAAGCTGAAATTGAAGAGACAGAAGAACAGAGAGAAAAAGGAATGGGAGTGGAATGATAACACAAAGCACAACAACATATGTGTCACGAGAGCTGAAGAAGGAGAAAAGAAGGGAAAGGGGGCAGAAAGAGTATCTGAGGAAATAATGGCTGAAAATTTCCCAACTCTCACAAAAGAAATAAATTTACATGTCCAAGAAGTGCAGTGTACACACAATCAGAATAAATCCAAAAAGACCTACTCCAAGACACATACTATTCAAAATATCAAACATGAAAGACAAAGAGAAAATTCTGAGAGCAGCAAAAGAAAGGAAAACTATTATATACAAAGGATGCACAGTAAGACTTAGTGAGGATTCTCATCGGGAATCATGAAGCGAGAAGACAGCAGTAGTATAATATAATTAGAATAACGAAAGAGAAAAACTGTCAGCCAAGAATTCTTTATCTGGAAAAATTGTCCCTCAAATATGAAGCTGAGTTTAAAATAGTCACAAACAAACAAAGAGAGTTCATAAAAAAGAATCTGCCTTTGCAGAAAGCATTAAAGGTAGTCTTACAACCCAAAAGAAAAAGGAGAGGGTGACTTGAAGGAGAGTGTAGAAGGTAAGGCTGGAAGAAAGAATAATCAACAGAGTAAAAACACAGACAAAAATAAAATATGAACTAAGAAAGAAAAGTACAAAATGCTGGAAGTAACTAAATGCATTTGCAGTAATATCACTGAATGTGAATGGATTAAACTCCCCAATGAAGATATAGACTGATAGAAATGATTTTTTAAAAACCACTGCTTGTATGCTTTTGTATGGATTTGTGCTTTATTAACATGTATTAATAAAACTGACTTGTTAAAAAAATATAGAGACTGAAAGAAAGGATAAAAAACATAAGCCATTCACATGCTATCTACAAGAGACTCACCTCAGATCCAGGGATGCAAATCAGCTGAAATTGAAAGGCTGAGAAAAGATACCCCACGCAAACAGTAACCAAAGAATAACAGGGGTAACTATACTAATATCAGACAAAATAACTTTAAATGCAAAAAAGTTATAAGAGATTCTACTCAAATTGATATGCATTCAACGCAATCCCAATAAAAATTTCACCAGCATTTTTTAAATAAATGGAAAATATGATTGTCAAGTTTATTTGGAAGGTTAAGGAGTCCTAAATAGCTGGAAACACCTTAAAAAAGGAAAAGCGAAGTTGGAGGACTCTCATTTCTGGACTTTAAATCATATTGCCTAGAAGGGGTGGAGGTGGGATAGGGAGTGGGGGTATACAGGAACCTCTTATTTTTTTAATGTAACATTTTGTTTGATCCATGAATCTTTTAAGACTAAAAAAGTAAAAATTTAAAAAAATTTTTAAAAGTCGTATTGCCTATCAAAAGTGGTAAGAACAGCATGATACTGGCATAGGGACAGAGACAGAGACCAATGGAACCAAAATGATAGTTCAGAAACGAACCCTCATGGTTAAGAGATTTTTGATTAGCCTGTCAAAGCCACCCAGGTTGGGCAGAACAGTCCATTCGACAAGTCAGGATGAGGATTGTGGTTAACGGTACAGATGCAAGAGGGTCCTTTGTGAACTAGAGCAGATATACATCATTAATACACAGTGGTGGGAATGTGGAGAAGCATGGGAAAAATACAACTGGACTGACTTATGAACTGTAGTTAACAGCAATACTGCAATATTCATACATCTATACCAAAGATGTAATGTGTTGATAATGGGGAAGTATGGAATAAATATACAAGAGGTATGCTATGGACATGGCAATAATCAGATGTTATTATTTCATAATCTGTAACAAATGTTCCACCATGGTGTGTTGTTGTCGTTAGAGGGGTGTTGTATGGGAATTCTGCCAATGTGCATGACTGTTTTGTAAGTTTACAAGTTCTATCATAAAAATATATTCAAAAAATAATAATAGGGTGGGTTGGGGAAAAATATGAAAAATGTAAGATAAGGACTATAGTTGGTAGTAAAATTTTGACAATATTCTTCCATAACTTGTAACAAATGTCTCACAACAATGCAAGGTGTTGGCGGTGGGTTGATGTATGGGACTCCTATATGATTTTATACACATTTGCTTTCTAAGTTCACAACTTTTACTATACATTTATTGTTTATGTATGTTCATGTATAAATGATATAAAAAAATAATAATATGGTGGGTTGGGGAAAACTACTTTGGTAGTAATATTTTGAGGATGCTCATTAATCATTAGTTAAAAATATTTCCCAACAATGCAAAGTATTGGTGGTAGCGTGAGGTATGAGAGTCCTGTATATTATGTACGTTTCTTTTGTGTTCAGAATTACTATACAACTATTGTTTATGTATGCTTAAGTATGACTGATATACTTCAATAAGTTTTTTTTTAAAAAAAGCATCCAAATAAGAAAAGAGGAACTAAAACTCTTACTATTCACAGATGACATGATCTTATATTTAGAAAATTCTTAAAGGTCTGTGACAAAGCTACCTGAGCTAATAAATAACTTCAGCAAAATGGGAGGATAAGATCAAGATATAAAAATCAATTATGATTCTGTTTACTATTACTGTATCATCTGAGGAAGACATTAGGGGGAAATTCTATTTACAATAGCAAGAAAAAGACTCAAATACCTAGGAATTAATTTAACCAAAGTAGTAAAGGACCTATATACAGAAAATTACAAAACAATGCTAAAAGAAATCAAAGACCTAAACAAATGAAACAATATGCCGTGTTCACGGATCGGAAGGCTAAATATCGAAAATGTTAATCCTACCCAAACTGAATTATAGATTCAATGCAATACCAACCAAAATTCCAACGTCACAGAAATAAAAAAGGCAATTACCAAACTTATTTGTGTGGAAAAGTACACCCAAATAGCCAAAAGCATTCTAAAAAAAGAGCAATGAGGAAGGATTTTCACTGCTTAAACTTGAAATATATTAGTTTCAGTAGTCAAAATAGGATGGTAGGGAAGTGGATGTGGCTCAACTGATAGAGTGTCTGCCTACCATATGGAGGGTCCAGGGTTCAATACCCAGGGCCTCCTGACCCGTGTGGTAAGCTGGCCCATGCACAGTGCTGCCACGTGCAAGGAGTGTCGTGCCACATGGGGCACCCCTGCGTAGAGGTGCCCCACGCGCAAGGAGTGCACCCCACAAGGAGAGCCACCCTGCATGAAAAAAGCACAGCCCGCCTAGGAGTGGCACTGCACATATGGAGAGCTGACACAGCTAGATGACGCAACAAAAAAAGAGACGCAGATTCCCAGTGCAGCCTGGCAATGCAAGTGGACGCAGAAGAACACATAGTGAATGGACACAAGAGAGCAGATGATATTGGCATAAAGATAGACATGTTGATTAGTGGAACAGAACTGAGAATCCAGAAATAAACCCTCATCTCTATGTCCAACTTGTTTTTGACAAACCTACCAAATTCACATTAAGGATACAAAACAGTCTCTTCAATAAATGATGCTGTGAGAACTGGATATCCATAAACAAAAGAATGAAAGAGGACCCCTATCTCACTACCTATACAAGAATCAACTTAAAATGGAACAAAGACCTAAATGTGGGAAATGCAGATGTTGCTCAGTGGTTGAGTGCCTGCTTCCCATGTACAAGGTCCGGGTTCAATCTATGGTACCTCCTGAAAGAGGAGAAAAGGAGAAAAAAAAAAAAAGACTTAAATATAAAAGCTAGGACCATAAAACTTCTAGAAGAAAATGCAGAGAAACATCTTCAAGATCTTGTGATAGGTGGTGTTTCTTTGGATCTTACAAACATGCTCAACAAAAAGGTAAATGGGACCTCCTCAAAATTAAACAGTTTTGCACCTCAAAGGACTATGTCAAAAGTGTGAAAAGGCAGCCAACTCAGTGAGAGAAAATATTTGGAAATCACATATTCAATAAGAGTTCAATATCCATGATATACAGAGATGCTGCAACTCAATAATAGAAGGCAAACAACCCAATTTTAAAATGGGCAAAAGACTTGAATAGACATTTGTCCAAAGAAAGCAAATGGCAAAAAAAAAAAAAAACCATGAAAAAATGTTCAACATCACTAGTAATTAAGGAAATGCAAATCAAAATTACAATGAGATACCATTTCACACCTATTACAATGGCCCCTATTTAAAGACAGAAAACTACAAGTGTTAGAGAGTATGTGCAGAGATACGAATGCAGAATTCACTGTTGGTGGACAATCAGAAAGGTACAGTACTTTGGAGGACTCTTTGGTGAATATAGACTTGCCATGTCACTTGGCAATACCACTATGAAGTACATACCCAGAAGAACTGACAGAAGTGACACAAACAGGCATCTGCGCAACAATGATCATAGTAGCATTATTCACAATTGCCTGATGCTGGAAACAACCCAGGTGTCCACCAACAGATGAATGGATAAACAAATTGTGGTGTCTACAGACAATGGGATATTATGCTGCTGTGAGAAGAAATGACATCACAAAGCATATGGCAACACAGATGAACCTTTAGGACATTATGTTGAGGGAAGCAAGCCTGACACAAAGGACAAATACTGTATGATTGTGCTATTATGAACTAAATTTATTGTGTAAACTCATGGAGGTAATAACTAGAATATGGGTCACCAGAAAACAGAATGAGATTAGAGAACGGAAAGCTGAGAGTTAATCTGTACAGAATTGGTAAAAAGATTATGTATTAATCTTTGGAAATGAAAAGGTGAAAGCACAACATAGTGTTTGTAACTACTCATGCTATTATATGGGTATGATAGTGGCTGAATATGTTGTGTTAAAATGGAGATACATGGAAAAATACAACTAATGCACTGTAGAGATTATACCTAACAGTTAATATTGTAATACTTTTACAGCAATGGCAAAGAAGGTACTATATCAATGCTAAGGTCAATCATAAGGGTATGGGATTTTTCTTTTTGCAGTAATAGAAAAGTTCTGAAATGGACTGAGCTGATGATAGCACAATGCACACAAGCTGATGAAATGAACTGAGCTGATGATAGTAATGAAACTGAGAGCCACTGAGGTTACACTTTGGATGAATCATACAAGGTAGAGTACCATATAAACACAGCGAACCTGTGGTGAATGATGGACTGTGGTTAAGAGTACACATATGAGAATGATCTCTCATGAACTTTAATAAATATACAATAATAATATATGGTGATAATAACGGGAAGGTTTGTGGAGAAAAAGCACCAAATATAAGCTATGGACTATAGACAGCACTAATATTATAATGCTCTTTCATTAACTGTAAGATATCTGCCATAACAATGTAAGGTGCTGGTTCTGGGGCAATGTATGGGAATCCTCTTTGGTATGCATGACTGTTTTGCAACCTCACTACTTTTCAAATTAAAAAAACAAATTCTCAACTTCCAGGAAGATAGCAGACTAGAACGACATGGGACTCTCTTCTCCTCCAGAAAAACAGCCGGAGGACAGGCTGAAACAGCCTAGAAAAAGATCTTCAAGAGTTCAGAACACCAGGCAAAGGCTGGACACCACCCAGAGGAGAGAGGGATAAAGGAGGGAAATCACAACTATGGAACTGTGAGTTGAAACCAGAGGCTACACTTGCCTGCACCATTCCCATTAAAACACTTCAGAATTCTCAGGCCTCTGGGCCTGCAACTACAGACAATAGGGGCTCCAGGGATCTACTACCCCAGGAAAGGAGAGAGAGAGGGACACAGCCTAAGGCTGACTCACCTTTTGACTCTTAAATTTGGTCTGCTGTGTCCCAGGAGCCCTTTCAGGTCAGGTGGGGCTCTCCTATTGTTTGCCTTGGAGCCTTCAATGGGCTAAAGATATTCATCCCTCCCAATCACCTCCTCTACTAAGGGACTGACTGATTATTGAGGACTAAGAGGGGAGTAGTGATATTTCCAAACAGGGAAAATGGAGGGGGCTGCCAGAGAAGACTGGAGAACTTCCTCAGAGAAAGTTTGAATTACAAGGCTCTTAGCCTACAGACAGGAAGGTGTATGACATTGATCTGGTCTGTGTTGCAAAAAATGCACTTGACTAGGCACTGAACTGAGAGGAGCCAAAGAGCACCATCTGCTGGCAGAGGAAGGAAATGCATGCAAGAAAATTAAAAATGAGGAGAGGCTTTTTCCGTCCTCTCTAGCCTCCCTCCCCAAGGCCCTAGGAAGTGACTCTAAAACCAATTACTGGGTCCAGTGCCCAGTTTTGAGCAACAAGCAGGACAATCCTAACAATCCAGATAGTGCCAAAAATCAAAGAGCAATGGTAACGCACAGCCTCCTGCCACTAAATCCATAAAAAAGAGAAAGAAGTTGAGCATCTGAGTAAACAACATCCTAAGCAGATGCCTAGATATCAGCAAAAAATTACAAGCCATACTAAGAATTGAGAAGGCATGGCCCAAGAAAAGGAATATATCAAAGCCCCAGAAAAGATGCAGAATTTGAGAGAACTAATCAGCGAGATACACACAAATTCCCAAAATCAACACAGAACACCTAATATTGAAAAGAGAAAAGAATAGAGGAGAAAAGAACATTCTGTGTTCATGGACTGGAAGAATAAATATTGTGAAGATGTCAATCTTACCCAAACTAGTTTATAGATTCAATGCACTACCAATCAAAATCCCAACAGCTTACTTTACAAAATTAGAAAAGGCAATTACCAAATTCATTTGTAAGGGAAAGTGCACCTGAATAACCAAAAACATTCTAAAAAAGAAGAGCAACAAGGGAGGTATTTCACTGCCTGACCTTGATACATATTACAAAGTTACAGTGGTCAAAAAGGCATGGTACTGGCATAAAGATAGATACATTCATTCAGTGGAATAGAACGGAGAACCCAGAAATAAATCCTCACCTATACAGTCAACTGGTTTTTGACAAACCTACCAAGTTAATGTTAATGGGACAAAACAGTCTCTTCAACAAATGGTGCAGGGACAACCGGCAATCTATACCAAAGAATGAAAGAGGACCCTATCTCACTCCCTGGACAAGAATCAACTCAACATGAACCAAAGACCTAAATATAAAAGGCAGAACCATAAAAGTGAGAACCATAAAACTTACTAGAAGAAAATATCAAAAAACATCTTTAAGGCCTTGTAGTAGGTGGTGGTTTCTTGGACATCACACCCAAAACATGTGCAACAAAAGAAAAAATTGATAAATGGGACGTCCTCAAAATTAAACACTTTTGCACCACACAGGACTTTGTCAAAAGGGTGAAAAGCAGCCCTCTCAATGGGAAAAAATATTTAGAAATCACATGTGAGTTAAGGGTTTAATATCCAGGATATATAAAGAGATGTTACAACTCAACAAGTAAAAGACAGACAACCCAATTAAAAAATGGGCAAAAGACCTGAATAGACATTTGTCCAAAGATGAAACACCAATGGCAAAAAAACACATGAAGAAATGATCAACATGAGTAATGATTAGGGAAATGCAAATCAAAACTACAACGAGATATCATTTCACACCTATCAGAATGGCCACGATTAAGAAGACAGAGAACTACAAGTGTTGGAGAGGATGTGGAGAGATAGGAACACTTACCATTATTGGTAGGAATGCAGAATGGTTCAGCCACTGTGGAGGACTGTTTGGCAGTTCCAAAAGAAGTTGAATGTAGACTTGCCACATGACCCTGCAATACCACTACTGGGTATATACTCAGAAGAACTGAGAGCAGTGACACAAACAGACATCAGCACACCAATGTTCATAGCGGCATTACTCACAAGTGTTAAAAGTGGAAACAACCCAGGTGTCCATCAACAGATGAATGGATAAACAAACCGTGGTGTAATCACGTGATGGAATGTTATGCAGCTATAAGAAGAAATAAAGTTGTAAAGCATAGGACAACAGGGATGAACCCAGAGGACATTATGTTGAGTGAAGCAAGCCAGACACAAAAGGACAAATACTGTATGCTTGCATTACTATGAACCAAATATATTGTGTAATATACTGTATGATTAAAAAAAAAATGTATAGGTATCCAGTACATTTAATTGAGAAAACACGTTTTGTTTTTTGTTTAAAGATTTATTTTATTAATTTATTTCTCTCCCCTTCCCCCCCTCCCGCCAACCCCAGTTCTCTGTTCTCTGTGTCCATTTGCTGGGTGTTCTTTTTGTCTGCTTCTGTTGTTGTCAGCGGTACAGGAATCTGTTTCTTTTTGTCGCGTCATCTTGCTGTGTCAGCTCTCCGTGTGTGCAGTGCCATTCCTGGGCAGGCTGAACTTTCTTTTGCACTGGACGGCTCTGCTTACAGGGCGCACTCCTTGTGCATGGTGCTCCCCTATGCGGGGGGCACCCCTGCGTGGCACGGCATACCTTGCACATACCAGCAATGCACATGGGTCAGCTCCACACGGGTCAAGGAGGCCCGGGGTTTGAACCGCGGACTTCCCATGGGGTAGACAGACGCCCTACCCACTGGGCCAAGTCCGCTTCCCAACACATGTTTTTATTCAAGTGTGTTTTAGTTTTAATTTATATTTTCAATTACTAAACATAAAATATAAAGTTAAAAAAAAATTCTCAATCTATTTCAAACAAAAAACCCTGAACTTCCTGAAAGATGCATACACACTGCAATAAGAACAGCAAGTTATATGTTCCAATTCCTTAGATTTAATCACAGCACACTGTAAAAATTCCTTCCCATTCTCTATTAATATGAATAATTTTGAATTCAAAAAAAAATTAATAAATAATTTTATACTGCAGTGAATGAAGCTAATTCACCTTAATTTATTAGATTTATATTTTTTTAACTAGATATACTAATTTAAGGCATTTCTGGTATTTTTCCCTTGTCTTTCATATTCTCTTTCCATTCTCTTACTTCATCAGAACCCATACACTTGAAATACACGCACTTCTAAAAACAAGTGAATAGTGAAATATAAAGAAATTAAAAATGATAACCCACCTGAAGTCTTGCTAGTTGTGCAGTACGGGCTACTATTTTATTGTAAGGCTCAACAATTTTTGTTTTCATCCTGAAGAGGAGAGTGAGAATAAAATCATTTTTAATATATCAATAGATAAAAATCATTCCATTCTATTTATTTACAAAATAAACAATAGTACCTATCGACAGCTCCCTGTAAGGCCCCAATTCTTGTGTGCATCATCTGAAGAACATCTAGAAAAGATAAGAGCTTACATTAGCTTTACAAATTTACAAAGGTTCAAATGGGAGGGGGAGGGAATTAAATTACAAGAAAAAAGTATATACATATATAATTTTAACTTTGTCCATGACCATTCTAATTCAAGCAACCAATGGCTCTTATCTACACTATTGCAAAAGCGTCTTTCTAGTCCAGGGGTTCTTAAGCAGAGGTCCACAGTCCCCCAAAAGGTCTATGAAAAGATTTCAGGGATTCCAAGAGTTTAAATTGAAAAAACTCAACTTGATTAGATGTCCAACATGATATGCGTGTTGCCTTGTGAAATATACATCACAGTTTAATGTTCTTATTCAAGATAAACAACAGTCTGCACACCGACGTCTTTAAAAAATAAATTTAACTTTCCTATATTTTTGACATAGTAGATTATTTAATGTGTTCAGAAGCACATATAGGTAGCAGACTTGGCCCAGTGGTTAATGCATCCGTCTACCACATGGGAGGCCTGCGGTTCAAACCCCGGGCCTCCTTGACCTGTGTGGAGCTGGCCCATGCGCAGTGCTGATGCGCGCAAGGAGTGCCCTGCCACGCAGGGGTGTCCCCCGCGTAGGGGAGCCCCACACGCAAGGAGTGCGCCCCGTAAGGAGAGCTGCCCAGCGCGAAAGAAAGTGTAGCCTGCCCAGGAATGGTGCCGCACACATGGAGAGCTGACACAACAAGATGACGCAACAAAAAGAAACACAGATTCCCTTGCTGCTGACAACAACAGAAGCGGACAAAGACACAGCAAATGGACACAGAGAACAGACAACCGGGGTGGGGGGTGAAGGGGAGAGAAATAAATAAATAAATCTTTAAAACAAAAAAGAAGCACATATGTATAGTATTATACCATTTTTTTATTTTAGTAATTATATTTCAAAACATAGAACTGATTTCTTTTGCAATTTTATTTTATGCATTTAAAAACATTATTCTTGTGCAGACATGTTGGTGCTGATGTGCTGTATTTACTAAATAATACATAATGTGGACTTCCTATGATTTTTATTTTAATGTAGCATGTTCCAGGCACAGTGGATAACTACCTGCAAAAAGGCTGGTAAGGATGGCAGAGATGGTTTTACGACACCGTGAGAAAACTCACATTTCTAAATGTTTCCCAAAAATGACCATTTGAACAGCTGTTGAACCTTGTGAGATTATCGGGTATTGAAATTATGGGAAAGTTGTAAAACATGATTTTGAATAATCCTAAAATTTAATTTAAAGACATGTCAATGTTGAGTGTCATAACACTGTCTGCTACTACATTCTGAGAACAGATCTGTGGTTTTCACCTGACTGGCATAGGGATCCAGGGAACAAAAATGGTTAAGAACCCCTGATCTAGACTCTCTCTCCAGTCCATGCTCCACAAAAGAAGCCTGCAATGGATGGGGAGTGACTGATTAATGGCACAGGGTTTCTGTATGGAGTGATGAAAAAATTCTTGCATTAGATAATGGTGAAGGACACACAAAGTTATGAATGTATTTAATGCCACTAAACTATATACTTTAAAATGGTTAAAATGTTAGATTTTATGTTATATATATTTGATGATAATGTTATAAAAGAAATCTGAGTGACTGTAAAAGTATAAATTGTTTAACATTATTCCCTTGCTTAGAAAAACCCTTCAATAGTCTCCCCTTCACTCCTACACTAAAACTAAACTCCTCAGTCTACAAGACCTTGCACAAGCTGTATCCAACCTAGGTCTCCAGGTTCTTTAGTGTCACTTTTCCGACTAGCTGCATATTGGCCATGTTAGCCTACACTCTGTTCTAGGAATTCCTCAAGTTCTTTCCTATCTCAGAGGTAGAACCTTGGCATATGGTGTACTCTTCCTGGAATACTCTCTCCAACCCTGAACCCCAACCTCAGGCTCCTACTGGATAAACTCCTATCTATTCCCTTTAAACCTCAACATAAATGCCACTTCTTCACAGAAACAATTGCTAACAAATCTCCCAATTAATTTGGATCTTCTTGTTATTCTCTCCTACAGCAACCTCTACTTTTCCTTCCTGCTACTAATTATATTAGGTAATTACATATCCTTTTGTATATGTGTTAAAAACTTTTAAAAAATTTTTGTTGTTGTTAGTTATATACAATCTTTCCATTTTAACCACTTAAACATTCAGTTTTGTGGGGTTAATTACATTCACAATGTTCTGCTACCATCAACACCATCAAAAATACTTTCAGAAAGCGAGCAACACGACAGCAGAGTAAGGAACTCCTAGAGTCAGCTCTTGCTATAGGGCAGTTAGTAACCACCCAGAGTTATCCAAAGCACCTGTGTCAGGGCTCCAGGAAACCAGAAGAGCATCCTGCAACATCCTTGAAAGAATAGAAGAAGACTGACCATCTGCAGAGAAGATTCGTAACTAGAGCATTCCATGCCATGGAGGCCGGTGCCCATCCTCCACTAGAGGCACAAGACGCCTTGGGAGCTGCTCCATGGCTGGAATTGGAAGCTTCACTTCCCAAAAACAGGTGAAGAAGAGACAGTTGGGCACCAACTTCGGCTACTGATTAGTACATTCAGCGGGCTAAAGTGTAATCGTAAGAACAGCTAAAGTTTGAATCTGTCCAAGTCAGAAAAATGCTCAAAGCCACCATCTTAACTGTGCGGCACCAGGAGAAGCGGGACGGGCTGAAAATCACAGTGCTGGTAGGGACTGGCTTCTTTCCATGAAGACTGCAGCTCTAGCATAAGCCCCAACCCCACCTCCCACAGTGAAGAAGCTGGGGGAACCTATGCCAGCCTCTCCGGGAAAATACAGCCACACCACAGAGGTTGGTGATCCTCCTACTCTGGTAGTGCAAGTCATCTCAGGAGCTATTTTGTGGCTGGAATAGGAAGCTTCATTTCACAAAAACAGGAGAGGAAAAGAAGGTTGACCACCAATTTCAGCTACTGATTAGTAAATTAGTAAATTGGCTAAAGAATAACCCTAAGAACAGCTAAAGTTTGAATCAGTCTAAGTGGAAAGAGGCCAGTAGTCACCATTTTGACTCCACCCACAGCATGAGGAGAAGCTGGGCAGACTGAAAATCAGTGATGGTAGGGCCTGATTTCTTTCACCCAGATCAGACTGCAGCCCTAGGCTAGGCTTCAGCCCCACCTCTGGCAGGGAGGAGGCTGGCGGGCCCTGTACCAGCTTATCAAAGTTACTGCAAGTACCTTTGGCTGGTACTGACTAAATAATCGGAATTCTACCAGGGCAAGAGCAGTCATCTTGGGCCCACACTGCATAGACTGCTGCCCACACCTGCAGCTCCACTCCTGCCTGAGGCAGGGGAGAAAGAGGTATAAAGCCTCATCAGTCTCTCTGGGCAATTACGGCCTAGGCCTGCACAACTTGGATTATTCCATATAGCTATGGTTCTGTCTCTAACTGGCAAAGGAGAAAGTTGGGAGAGGCTTCACTGGTCCCTGGGGTACTGAGGGCAGCTTGAGCCTCCACTGCTTATAGCACCAACTACATCCTTGGTTCCTACTGCACAACCAGCAAAGGAGAAAGGGCAGGAAGTCCTAAGCTAAAGAGAAAATCTGCACGTAGAATAAATACTCTAGTAAGCCAGATGCCAAGACACCAACAAAAAATTACAATCCATACCAAGAAACAAGAAGATATAGCCCAGTTAAAGAAACAAGATAAGCCTCCAGATGACAAAAAGGAGCTGAAACAACTAATCATAGATGTTCAAACAAATCTCCTTAACAAATTCAATGATATGACTACAGAGATTAAGGACAATAAGATGACACTGGATGAACACAAAGAAGAATTTGAAAGCATACACAGAAAAATACCAGATCTTATGGGAATGAAAGACACAATAAATGAAATAAAAAACACATTGGAATCATATAATAGCAGATTTCAGGAGGCAGAAGAAAGGATTGGTGAGCTTGAAGAAATGGCCTCTGAAAGTGAACATACAAAAAACAGATGAAGAATGGAAAAAATTGAACAAGGTCTCAGGGAACTAAGGGACAACAAGAGACATGCAAACATACGTATCATGGGTATCCCAGAAGGAAAGGGAAGGGAAAAAGGGCAGAGGGAATATTTGAAGAAATAATGGCAGAAAATTTCCCAACCCTATCCATAGATATCCATGTCCAAGAAGCACAGCACAGAAATGAAGATTATATCAATGAAAGTAACTAAAAGTGTCAAAAGGGTGGTGAAAATAAAATATGGCAGATAAAACCCAAATATTCAGGAATAAACCTAACCAATGATCCAAAGCACTTGTATTCAGAAAATTACAACTCAGTGTTAAAAGAAATTTAAAAAGGCCTAAATAATTGAAAGAACATTCTATGTTCAGACAGGAAGACTAAATATCATTAGATGTCAATTCTACTAAAATTGATATACAGATTCAATGCAATCCCAATAAAAATACCACAAGCATTTTTTAAATAAATGGAAAACATGATTGTCAAATTTATTTGGAAGGGTAAGGGGCCCTGAATAGCCAGAAACATCTTGAGAAAGCAAAGCAAAGTTGGAAGACTTATTTTCAGACTTTAAATCACATTACCTAGCTACAGTGGTAAAAAGAATATGGTACTGGCATAAAAACAGACACAAAGACCTGTGGAAGCCAACTGATGGTTCAGAAACAGACCCTCACATGTATGGTCAAGTGATTTTTGACTAGCCTGTCAAACCCGTCCAGCTCAGGCAGAACAGTCCATTCAACAAATAGTGCTGGGGGAACAGGATATCCATAGCCAAAAGAAGGCCTCACTTTTAGAGGCCATTTCTTCAAGCCCACCAATTCTTTCTCCTCACACCTCATACAAAAATTAACTCAAAATGAATCAAAAACCTAAATATAAAAGCAAGGACCATAAAGCTTCTAGAAGAAAATGTAGGAAAATATCTTCAAGACCTGGTATAGGTGGTGGATTCTTAAAGGAAATAAGAAGAGGATTGAGAGGGACTACTGATGTTTAATATATGTAGAAGCTTTAAAAGTGTGGAAATGTACAGAGTTGATGGGAACACATTATAGTGAGTAACAGCTGGTTAACAAATGGGAATGTGGCTGAAAATGGTAGTCTAGGGATGTAAGTGCCAATTGGCAGATTGCTGGAGACTAATCTAGGAACTCAATAGCACAGTAAACCGAGAGGTAGATGAGAATTGTGGTTGATGGTACAGATCCAAGAGTGTCCTCTGTGAGCTAGAGCAAATGTATGTCACTACTTCAGGGTGGTGGGAATGTGGAGAAGTATGAAAAAAATACAACTGGAGTGACTTATGGACTGTGGTTAACAGTAATAATGTAATATTCTTGCATCTGTGCCAAAGATGTACTAAGCCAATAACAGGGTTATATGGAAAATGTGTGCCAAATGTACACTATGGACCTGGTAATAATCAGATGATATCAACTCATAATCTAACAAATTTTCCACCATGGTATGGTGTGTTGGTAGAGGTTTGTTGTTCGGGAATTCTTCACATGTGCATGATTGTTTTGTAAGTTTACAACTTCTGTCATAAAAATATATTTAAAAAATAATAAAAGAGTGTGTTGGAGGAGGGGGAATATACCAAATGTAAGATAAGGACTATAATTAGTAGTAAGATTTTGACAATATTCTTTCATAACTTTTAACAAAAGTCTCACAACAATGCAAGGTGTTGGTGGAGGGTTGTTGTATGGGGCCCCTGTATGATGATATGCATGTTTGCTTTGTGTAAGTTCACAACTTTTATTATACACTTACTGTTTATGTATATTCATATATAGATGATATAAAAATAATAATCAGATGGGTTGGGGGAAAAATACTTCAGTAGTAATATCTTGAGGATGCTATTTAAGTATTAGTTAAAAATGTTTAACCACATTGCAAGGTATGAGGTATAAGGTATGAGAGTCCTGTATGATGATATACATGTTTGTTTTATAAATTCACAACTATTACTATATACTTATTATTTATGTATGTTCATGTGTGAGTGACATGATTCAATAAATTAAAGGAAAAAGTTTCATTTTAACTATTCTATTAAACTATAAATTCTTGGAGGTTCAGAAAAGTATCCTTTCATTAACTATAGTATTACCAAAGTCTAATTAAGAAACTTTCCCATGATAAGAGTCAATGAATATTGGTTAACTATGTGCTAGGTAAATAATAAACATGGACAGCAATTATACTATTTACCTAAGCATAGAACGAGGCAAAAAAAATTTTTTTTAATTAGTAAAATAAGCTTACCAATATTACAGAGATTTAATTATTTTGAGCGCCATTCTTTAAAACTCAGTTTCTGTATTTTATGGGCACAGATAGTGTCTTGTAAACATAATATTCTAAATAAATTTAATTATAGACATATTATCATATATTAGATGAATTAATATTAGCACTAGTAAATATTCCCGTCAGCAAACAAACTTGCTCTAAGATGCCTCAGTTCAATGGAATTCTCTCTGGACTCAAGAATTCCCATATTTCTGTTGCCATTTGACATGAACCTCCAAGAATGAATTGTTTTTTAATTGTTTTCATCACTTTCTTACCTCTAATTTTATCAACAACCAACTATCAACAAGGCTTCAAGCATATACCATCAGCTCCTATCAAATGTCACCAAAAATCTCCAAGTTGACAAATTCTACTGTCAATTCTGTCCTTACCTTGTCTGAACTCCCAGAAATTTTGTGACAAAATTAGCCAGTCTCTCCCTAAAATGCTTTCTTCTCTAGGCTTCCAAGTCATACTCTCCTGGGTGTCTTCCTGCATTATTAGTTATTCCTACTCTTCCTGTTAGATCTATGCATGCTGGAATAACCTAGAACTTGACCTCCAGCCATCTACAATCACTGTTAGGAATTTTCATTCAATCTCAATACTTTAAATACTGTTTCTGTTCACTGATTTTATACATATACATATACATGCACATGCATATACTTATATAGATTTTTTTTTAATATCTGTGCATATACACAAACACACACACAATCTCTGGCCCTGAACTCTCCTATATCAGACTTAAGATGCTTAAAAGAACTTTTATCGTCCCCATCAAAATCATAATCCTCTCTAAAAAAGCCCATTTTAGACCATCATCTATCCAATTTTTCAGATTAATATCCTAAGAATCATTCCTGGTGACATTTTTTTTCTCAGCCCTTCCATCTCCTATCAACAAATCTCATCAGCTATGCTTCCATGTTATTTTAACAACTTCTCTCTTTTCAGCCACCACTCTAAACCAAGCTATCAGCTTTGCCCACTCTACTAGTTTAGTATCTGGTATCTCAGCTTTTGCCCTTGCCTTTCTACAAAACCATGAGAGTAAACTTTTTAAAACATTAAGGTAATCACATAATACCCCTGATTAAAAGCCTCCAATGGTTTACCATTGCACATATAATGAAATAAAAATTCCTTTCCAAAGCACTCCTCTATAATATTCTCCCTCTTCACTAAACCAAAGCCACACTACACTGGCATTCTTCTTTTTCTTCATTTTGAAAAATTTTTACTGTAGTATATCATTCATACATGAGCATACATAAACAGTAAGCATATTTTAAAAGTTGTGAACTTACAAAACAAACATGCATAACATCATACAGGGCTCCCATACATCACATCACCCTACCACGATAGTGTTCTTTTTGCTCTTCAAACATGCCAAGTTTATTCCTGTATTCCCCTTTATTACTGCCTCATACAGTGTTTCTGTCTCATCATTCAGATCTTGGTTAGAATGTCATCTTCTCAATAAAGTCTTCCCTGACCATCCTAGCCAAAAGGAGGCTCACTTTCCTCTACCCTATCATTTATTTTAGTTTATTCACAGGACTTACAGATATCTGAAGTTATCATTTGTACATGTATTTTATCTACCTCCCCAACTAGAATACAGTCTCCATGAGGACAAGGACTTTTACCTATTCTTCACAACTGCCTAGAACCTAGCAGGTTCTCAATTAGTATTTGATTAATTGAATGAATAAATAAATGAAGGAATGGGGATATTTTTAAATAAAATGGGCTTAATAAATATACCTCCAAATTCCATAAAGACAAGGACTCTGTCTTGTTTATTATTTCCTGGAACCTAATACTTTCTAAATATATATTTGAATGAATAAATAGGGGTACCTTTTTATATAAAATATGCTTAATAAATTTACTATCAAACTACTTATATGGCAAAATGATTTAATATATAGAAAAAAGCAGATGAAGTAGAAGTTAGGGATAATATCAATTTTTAAATATACACTACACTTAATTTTTCCCATCACAAAATAACATACGAATAAGTATTGAGAAATACACACCATGCTAAAATTAATACTAAGAAATTCATACTTTTAAACTTATGTTCAACTTCCTGGAAAATGAAAGAATAGAGAGTTATAAGGCTCATTCATCTCCTAAGAAAGAGCTAGTGCACAGGCAAAAACTAGGCAAAACAACTGTTCTGGGGCTCCAGTAACCAGGGGTATACTATAGTACAGCATCCAGGTAAAAGTAGGACAAAGATACGGAGCAACTGCAGCAAGAAACCATAAGTAACTTCCTTGGTGGCGGCTACTGGCACCCATCCCTCACTCTCCAGGCAAGCAGCTTCAGGTTGAGTTTTGTCCCTGCCCAGCAGGTGGCCACAGACAAGAAGGGACAAGGAAGGCCACTTCCCCAAGAAGAAAGAGGGATACACCAGTTTTGGGCTGGCAAATTTAGGTTCCTTGGCCTGTGGTTTCAAGCAGACAAGCCAGGCACTGCTGTACCACTGTTTCAACCTACATCAGGGGCAATGCCAGCAAATGATTAAAGGTACCCTGCATTCTGAGGGCTGCAAGGAATAAGTTGCTAAAGAGTGCCATCTGCTAGGCAGGTCAGGAAAGCACAGGCTGGTGACATTGAATAAAAGGCTTTGGGAGACTTTCTTGACCTCTCCCCAAAGTCCTTTGGAACTGGTCTGTGCCATTTTGTAGGTACCTGGCCCGGGTTTGGTTGAGAAATACTGATGAACAAAGTGTCAAAGAACACTAACACAAAGCCAATCAACAAAAAAATCTCAGACAAAAGAGAGAAATTGACCTTCAGAATAAACTTATCAAGACAATCAGATGCCCGACATCAGCAGAAAATTACAAGTCATACTAAGAAACAGGAAGATATAACCCAGTGAAAGAAGCAAATTAAAAAATCAGAGGTGATACAGAATTTAGAATTAATCAAAAGATGGTCAAACAAATCTCCTGAATAAATTCTAGGAAATGAAGGAAAACACGGCTAATAAGATAAAGGATATTAATTAAACTGTAGGTATGTATAAAGAAGAACTTAAAACTATGCAAAGAAAAATATCAGAAGTTATGGGAATAAAAGACACAATAGATGAGGTTAAAAATACACTAGAGGTATAAAACAGCAGACTGAATGGGTAGAATAACAGATAAGAAAAGAATAGGAAAAATTGAGTGGGGTCTCAGGGAACTGAATGACAGCATGAAGCACACAAAAATATGCATCATGGGAGTCCCAGAAGAAGAGAAGGGCAAAGGGGTGGAAAGAATATCTGAGGAAATAATGGCTGAAAATTTCCCAAGTCTTTGAAAGACGTCAATATACATAAGAAATGCAATGTACTCCAAAAAAGGATAAATCTCAATATACCTTCTCTAAGACACATACAAATCAAAATGTCAAATGCCAAAAATAAAGAAAGATTTCAGTAAGTAGCAAGAGAAAAGTGATTCATTACATACATAGGATGCACAATAAGTGCCAATTTCTCATCAGAAACCATGGAAATGAGAAGGCAGTATTATGACAGACTTAAATATAACAAGAGAAAAACTGCCAGCTAAGAATTCTTCATCCAGCAAAACCGTCTTTGAAAATTGAGAGTGAGTTTAAGATTTTCACATATAAAAAGAAACTGAGATTCATCTCACACCGCATTGAATGGCCATTATTAAAAACAAAAAAACAAAAAACAGTAAGTGCCGGAGAGGATGTAGAGAATAGGAACATTCCTTCACTGCTGGTGGAATTGTAAAACCATGCAGCCATTGCAGAAGACAGTTTCATGGTTCCTCAGGAAGTTAAATATAGAACTGCCATATGATCCAGCAAATCCTCTACTAGGAATATATCCAGAAGAACTGCAGATACAAGCAAACATCTGTACACCGATGTTCATAGCATTATTCATAATTGCCAAAAGACAGAAACAACCCAAGTGTCCATCAAACAATGAATGGGTAAACAAAATGTGGTATATATATACATATGATGAAATACTACGTGGCAGTAAGAAGAAATGAAATTAGGACACCCCCATATGATAACATGGATGAATCCTGAAGACATTATGCTAAGTGAAATAAGCCAGACACAAAAGGAAAAATGTTGCATATTTATGCTCACTAAATGAACTAAATATGGAGAATAAACACATGGAGTTAAAACCTAGAGTACAGGTTATTAGGAGATAAGAGGAGGGCTGTAAAGGACTACTGATGCTTATGTATGCAGAAGTTTTAATTACCTTGACTGTAAATATGTGGAAGTGGATAACATTGATGGTAATGCATTACAGTGAGTAAAGAGCTGGTTTACAAACAAGATTGCAGCTGAAAAGAGTAATCTAGGGACATAAATGTCAATTGAAAGAAAGCTAGAGAATAATTTAGAGACTGAACCCAGAGGTGGATGAGAATGATGGTTGATAGTACAAATACAAGAATGTATTTCTGTGAACAAGAATGTCTACTCATCACTATTGCAGGGTGGTGGGAATGTGGAGAAGCATGGGAAAAATACAATTAATGTGACCAATAGAGTATAGTTAACACCAATACTGTAATATTCTTGTGTTAATGCCAAGGACATACTGTGTTAATAATAGGGGGTATGGAAAAAATATGCCAAATGTATGCTACAGACCATAGTTAATAGTAACAGTCTAGCAATATTATCTCATAATCTGTAACAAATGCTCCACAATGGAGTGGTGTGTTGGAGAAAGGCTGTTATACAGGAATTTTATACATGTGCATTACAGTTTTGGTGTTCACACCTTCTGTAGTAAAAAGATATTAAAAAAAAAAATGACTCAGAGAATTGGTTAACAAAAGAACTGCCCTACAAGAAATATTAAAGGGAGTTCTGCAGGATGAAAGGAAAAGACAGGAGAGGCTTGGAGGAAAGTGTAGAAATAAAGACTGTCAGTATGGGTCATTAAAGGGTAAAAAGAGGGAAAAAAATAGGAAAAGACATGAAAGCCAAAAGATAAAATGGTTCAAGTACAACCTTTACAGTAGTAACAATGACAGTTAATGCATTAAATTCCCCACTCAAAAGAAGCAGATTGGCAGAATGGATAAAAAAAAATTTTTCAATTAAAAAATATGATCCATACATGCTAACTAAAAGAGACACACCTAAGATGCAAGGATAAAAAAAATGATGAAGGGAAGTGGATTTGGCTCAATGGATAGAGCATCCGCCTACCACATACCACATGGAGGTCCAGGGTTGAAACCCAGGGCTTCCTGACCCATGAGGTGGGCTGGCCCATGCACAGTGCTGATGCATACTAGGAGTGCCGTGCCATACAGAGGTGTCCCCCGCGCAGGGAAGCCCTATGCACAAGGCGTGTGCCCCACAAGGAGAGCCGCCCCGTGCAAAAAAAGTGCAGCCTGCCCAGGAGTGGCACTGCACACACGGAGAGCTGGCACAGCAAGATGACACAACAAAAAGAGACACAGATTCCCAGTGTCACTGACAAGAATACAAGCAGACACAGAGGGCAGAAAACTGGGGCGGGGGGGAGAAGGGGAGAGAAATAAATAACTCTTTAAAAAAAAGATGAAAGTAAAAGGCTAGAAAATTAAAGAAAGGATTTTTTTTTTAAATTTAAAAAAAAATTTTTAAAAGGCTAGAAAAAGATATTCTCCACAAACAGTAACCTGAATAATGATGGGGAAGATAAACAAGTATCAGACTAAATAGACTTTTAAATGCCAAGCTGTTATAAGAGACAAAGAAGGACATTATATATTATTAAAAGGGTCAATCTGCCAAGAAGAAATAACAATCATTAATATTTATACACCTAACCAGGGTGCTCAAAGTACATGAGGCATATACTAGTAAAACTGAAGGAAGATATATTAGTGACTACAATAAGAGCTGGAGACTTCAACACACCACTCACACCAATAGATAAAACAACTAGACAGAGGGTCAATGAGGAAACAGAGAACTTCAATAATAGGAAAAAAGAAATAAACCTAAGAGTCATATACAAAACAAGGCACCTCAAAACAGCAAGATACACACTTTACATATACATCAAGGGCTCATGGATCATTCTACAGAGTAGACCCACATGTTGGGTCACAAACAAGTCTCAAATATTTAAAATAACTGAAATTATACAAAGCATCTTCTCTAATCACAATGAAATGAAACTGTAAATGAAAAACAGGTGAGCATTTGGAAAATTCACAAATACAGAGGTTAAACAATACACAATAATCAATGGATCAAAGAAGAAACAATAAGAGAAATTAGTAAATATCTCAAGACAAATGAAAATGAGAACACAACATATCAAAACTTATGGGATGCAGTGAAAGCAAAGTTGAGAGGGAAATCTACAGCTCTAAGTGCCTACAACAAAAAGGAAGAAAGAGCCCAAATAAATGGCCTAACTCCACAAGTGGAGGCACTAGAAAAAGAAGAGCAAACTAATCCCAATGCAAAAGAAAGTAAAGAAATAACAGAAATTAGAGAAAAAATAAATGAATTTGAAAACCAAAAAAAAAATAGAAGCAACAAAACCATAAGTTGGTACTCTGAGAAGATCAATAAAATAGATAAACCCTTAGCTAGACTGACACAGGAGAAAAAAGAAAAAAAGAAAAGGAATCAGAATTGAGAAGGGGACATTATTACAGACCCCACCGAAATAAAAACAATCATAAAGTACTCTGAACATGCCAACAAGTTAGACAACAGATGAAATGCACAATTCCTTAGAAACACACGAACAACCTACACTAACTCTAGAAGCAGTAGAGGATTTCAACAAACTAATCACAAGAGAGTGAATCGTCATCAAAAGTCTCCATACAAAGAAAAGCACAGAACCAGATGCCTTCAGAGGTAAATTCTACTAACCATTCCAAGAAAAATTAAAGTCAATCCTGCTCACTCTTGCAAAAACATGAAGACGAACTGCTACCTAACTCACTCTATGAGGCTAACATCACCCTAATAACGAAGTCAGATAAAAACACTACAAGAAAGGAAAATTACAGACCAATTTCACTAATGAATACAGATGCAAAGATCCTTAACAAAACACTTGTAAATCAAGTCCAACAGCACATGAAAAGAATTATATGCTATGATCAAGTGGGTCTTATGCCAGATATACAAGGGTGATCAAAACAAGAAATTCAATTAATGTAATACAACATATTATCAAATTGAAGGAGAAAAACCACGTCATCTCCATTGACTCAAAAAGACATCTGACAAAATCCAGCATCTTTCTTGATAAAAACACTACTAAAGATAGGAACAGAAACAGCCTAAACATGAAAAGGGGCATATATGAACAACCCACTTCTAACATCGTACTAGATGCTATAACTGGAAGTTTTCCCCTAAGAGCAGGAACAAGACAAGGATGCGCACTGCCACAAATGTTATTCAACATTATACTAGAAGTTCTAGTCAGAGTAATTGGGCAAGAAAAGGAAATAAAAGGCATCCAAATCAGAACAAAGTGAACCTTTCAATATTTACAGATGAAATGGAGATCCAAAAAACCTACAATAACGCTACTAGAACTAATAAATGAATTCAACAAACTGGCAGGATACAATACCGATATGCAAAAATCAGTAGTGTTTCTGTACACTAGTAATGAGCAATCTGAGAAGGAAATAAAAAAAAAATCCATTTACAACAGCAAATAAAAGAATCAAATATCTAGGAATAAATTTAACCAAGAATGCAAAGGACATGTATTCAGAAAACTAAAGAATTGGTAAAAGAAATCATAGAAAACCTAAATAAATCATAGAAGACCTAAATAAATTCCACGTTCATTGACTGGAAGACTAAATATCACTAACATGTCAATTTTATCCAAATAAATTTAAAGATTCTAAGCAATCACAATCAAAATTCCAACAGCTTTCTTTGCAGAAATGTAAATGCCAACTATCTAATTTATTTGGAAGGATAAGGGCCCCCGGATAGCCAAAACACATCTTGAAGAAGAAAAACAAAGTTGAAGGGCTTGAATGTCCAGACTTTAAAGCATACTACAAAGCTACACTGTTCAAGGTACTAGCATAAAGATAAGACATACTGACCAATAGAAATGAACAGAGTTCAGAAACAGATCCTCGGCGGCAGACTTGGCCCAGTGATTAGGGCGTCCGTCTACCACATGGGAGGACCGTGGTTCAAACCCCGGGTTTCCTTGACCCGTGTGGAGCTGGCCCATGCACAGTGCTAATGCGCGCAAGGAGTGCCCTGCCACTCAGGGGTGTCCCCTGCGTAGGGGAGCCCCATGTGCAAGGAGTGCGCGCCGTAAGGAGAGCCGCTCAGCGCAAAAGAAGGTGCAGCCTGCCCAGGTATGGCGCCGCACACACGGAGAGCTGACGCAGCAAGATGATGCAACAAAAAGAAACACAGATTCCCGTGCCGCTGACAATAACAGAAGCGGACAAAGAAGACACAGGAAAATGGACACAGAACAGACAATCTGGGGGGGGCAGAAATAAACAAATAAAATAAATCCTCACATACATGGTCAACTGGTCCTTAACAAGTTCATCCAACTGGAACAGGAGAGTCTCTTCAACAAATGGTGCTGGGAGAACTGAATATCCATATCCAATAGAATGAAGCAGGACACCATCTTCTATCTTATACAAAAATTAACTAAAAATGGGTCAAAAATAAAAATATAAGAGCCAGGACCATAAAATTCCTGGAAGAAAATGTAGGTGTAATAGTCTGCTGAAGTGGTGCCAATGCAAAGTAGCAGAAATCTGTTGGCTTTATAACGGGTATTTATTTGGGGTGAAAGTTCACAGTTCCATGGCTATAGAGAATCCAACTCAAGGTTGCTTTCTCACCAAAGTCAGATCCACATGTTGAAGCAAGATGGTCGCTGATCTCTGCATGGTCTCTCCTTCCCTCTGGGCTTTCTCTCCTCTCTCTCCTAGTTAGGGCACTTCTCTCAGGGCTTCATATATCAGTCTTAGCTGTCTTCCCAAGGTCAGCTGTCAGCTATCAGGCAAATGGTCCATATCTCCCCAGGGCCACAGGATCAAAAATGACAAAGTTCTCTCCTCTTCAATGTGTCTTCTTGAGTAAGTGTCCATTTATATCAGTGCAGGACTCAACCTGAGTTATACCTTGCGAACATGATTGAATCAAAACCCTAATCTTTTTTTTTTTTTTTTTTTTTTAAAGATTTATTTATTTATTTAATTCCCCCCCCTCCCCTGGTTGTCTGTTCTTGGTGTCTGTTTGCTGCGTCTTGTTTCTTTGTCCGCTTCTGTTGTCGTCAGCGGCACGGGAAGTGTGGGCGGCGCCATTCCTGGGCAGGCTGCTCTTTCTTTTCACGCTGGGCGGCTTTCCTCACGGGCGCACTCCTTGCGCGTGGGGCTCCCCCACGCGGGGGACACCCTTGCGTGGCACGGCACTCCTTGCGCGCCTCAGCACTGCGCATGGCCAGCTCCACACGCAAAACCCTAATCTTAAAGGTCATTTAATCCAAGACATCTCAGTTGAAAATAATGAAATCAAGAGTATCACATCCCAAGGAACAGATTAGCTTACAAAAATGATCTTTCCCTTTTGGGAATTCATAAATAATCTCAAACTGCCACAGTAGGGAAGTATCTTCAATATTCTGTCCTGATTTCTTACACCTTACACCCAAAGCACAAGGAACAAAGAAAAAATAACTAAATGGCACCTCCTCAGAACTGAATTCTTTTGAGCTTCATAAAAGGTGAAAAGGCAACCTACTCAATAGGAGGAAATACTTGGAAATCACATATCCAAAAAGGCTTTAATATCCAGAATCTATAAAGACATCTACCACTCTACTATAAAAAGGCAAACACCTCAATTAAAAAATGGTCAGGATGGGAGAATGGAAAGACATGGGACTCTTGTCTCTCCAAAAAAAAAAATAGATATAGGACATGCAGAAGTGGCCTGGAAAAACAAGGCTGGACACCTCCCAGAAGAGAGAGGGACAAATGCTGGGTGGGGTCGCATCATTTTTTTGCCCTGGAGTCAGAAAAGGACTAAAGAGATCTGACCCTCTAAATCTAACTCTCTATGAACTGGGATTGATTGTTGAGGACTCACCTCCCCAGGAAAAAGAAGAGAGAGGGACACAGCCTAAGGCTGACTCAGCTTTTGACCAAAACATTTGGCTTGCTGTGTCCCAGGAGACCTTCCAGGCCAGGTAGGGCCATGCCATTGTTTGCCTCCGGAACTAGCTCAAGACTAAAGAGACCCAAGACTAAAGAGATCCAACCCTCTGAATCTCCCTCTCTACTAACTGGGACTGATTGTTAAGGATGCAGAGGGGAGTGGAATTATTTTCTACCTGGGAAAAGGGAAGAGGCTACCAAGAAGAGTTGAACTGTCTCTGAGAAAGCTTGAACTGGGAGGCTCTTAGCCTTCAGGAAGGAACCTTTAACACATTGACCCAGTTCCTGTTGAAGCAAACGCGCTATGATCAGGTATTGAACTAAGAGGACTACCAAAGCTCACTATCTTCTGGCACACCAAGGAAGTACATGTGAGGAAATTAAAAATATATGAGGGAAGCAGCTGTGGCTCAATTGGTTGGGCTCCTGTCTACCATATGGGAGACCCTGGGTTCGTGTACCAGGGCCTCCTTGTGAAGACAGGCTCACGCTCACGCCGCTGAGAGCAGCCCAGCCCGCAAGCGCCGCCTGGCCTGCAGACGCCACAGAGTGCCGCCCCGCCCGCAAGCATCGCAGAGCACCGCCCAGCCCGCAAGCATCCCGGAGCCCAACTCAGCAGGGTGACCCAACAAAAAAAACAGGAAACGGGCATAAAAAAACACAGAAGAGTGCACAGCAAATGTTCACAGAGAACAGACAGCAAGCAAGCCGCGAGGGGAGAGGGGAAAATAAAAAATAAATAAATACAAACAGAAGAACACACAGCGAATGGACACAGAGAAGAGACAGCAAGCAAAAAGCCACAAGGCGGGGGGCGGGGAGAATAAAAAAAAGTATATGAGAGGTATTTCGAGACTTTATAGCCTCCCTCCCCAAGGCCCTAGGAAACGAGTCTGCAACCCATTAAGGGGTCCAGAGCCCAGTTTTGTGCAACTAACAGCGACAAACCTAAAGATCCAGGTTGAACCAAGAATCAAAAAATAGCAGTTAACACACAGCCTCCTGTGACTAAATCCCTATAAGAGAGAGAAATTGAGCATCTAAGTAAACTACCAACCTAATCAGATGCCTAGACATCAGCAAAAAATGAGGAGCCATACCATATTAATCAGCCAAAGGAGTGCTGACGCAAAGTACCAGAAATCTGTTGGTTTTTATGAAGGGTATTTATTTGGGGTGAAAGCATAAAGGTAAGAGGCCCTAAGAATCCAATTTAAGGTTACTTTCTTTCCAAACCCTGTTGCCACCTGTTGAAGCAAGGTGGTGTGCAACATTTGTGAGCGTTCAGCCTTACTCTTCCCTCTTAAGAATCCATGGGTCCAGCTTCTTCCAATCTCAGCTGTACGCTGGCATAGGGCTTGTCTCTCTTCACCAGACTAGTTTCTTTCCAGACTAAGCTGCTCTGATTTCTCCACACACTCAGCTATAAACTGTCAGGTAAATGGTTCATCTCCCTTCCTGGGACCCCAGTCTCAAAGTCCTCTCCTCTTCCATGTCTCTGGAGCTCTCTCTTTTCATGTGTATCATCTTCTATGTATCTACTTCCGTGAATGATCTTTTATATAGGCCACTAAGACCACAAGGACTCAACTCTGCACACCCTAATGACATGGTCAAATCAGAGCCCAAATCTTAATTAAATCAAGTCAATGTAAAGCCTTTGAATTAAAATCAAGCAAAGGGTATCATGCAGTGGAAAGACCAGTTTACAAATAAAATATCTCTTTTTGGATTTCATAAATAATATCAAACTTCCACACATACTAAGAAAACAGAGGACACGGCCCAAGAAAAGCAATATATCACGCCACGGAAAACAAGCAAGATTTAAGAAAATTAATTAACAAGATGCACACAAATTTCCAAAATCAACTTAATGAGTTGAAAGACAGTATGGATAAAGAGATCTATGACATTAAGAAGACACTGAACAAGCACAAAGAAGAATCTGAAAACCTGAAGAAAAAAGTAACAGAGCTTACAGGAATGAAAGACACAATAGATGAGATTAAAAAAAAAAAAACAACACACACACACATTAGCAAAGGGGAAAGTCAAGATGGCAGCAGAGTAAGAAGCTCCTGGAGTCAGCTTGTGATACAGGGCAGTTGGTGGTCACCCAGAGCTACCTAAAGCAACTGTTTGGAGGACTCAGGAGACCAGAGAAATACCCTACAACATCCTTGAGAATGTGGAAGGAGGAGACTGCCCATCTGCACAGAGGATTTGTGAGTAGAGCTCTCCATGATGTGGAGGACAGTGCCTATGGTACAAGCCACCTTAGGAACCATTCTGTGGCTGGAGTTGGAAGCTCCATTTCCCAATAAATGGAAGAGGAAGACAAGGTGTGGCACTGACTTTAGTTACTGATTAGTGGATTCAGTGAGCTGAAGTATAATCATAGGAACAGCTAAACTTTGAGACTGTCCAGGTCAAAGGGGAGCCACTAGCCGCCAATTTGACTCCACACCTGGCATGAGGGAAGCGAGGCTAACTGAAAATCACAATGCTTGTAAGGACCAGCTTTCTTTCCACCCAGGTTGGATTGCAGGTCTAGCCTAAACCCCAGCCCCTCCTCCAGCAGGGAGAAAACTGGGGCTACCTGCACCACTTCTCTGGGAAACTGCAAGCCAGGCTGCAGAAGCTGCTGCCCATCCTACTCTAGTGGTGCAAGCCACCTTGGGAGCTATTCCATGGCTGGAGTTAGAAGCTCCATTTCCCATAAACGGTGGAGGAAGAGACAGTTGTCCACTGACCTCAGCTATGGATTAGTGGACTTGACTGGCTAAATTATAACCCTAGAGACAGCTAGGGTCTGAGCCTGTCCAAGTGGGAAAGAGTCTGGTAGCCGCCATATTGACTCCGTCCCTGACCGTGAGGGGAAGTTTGGCTGACTGAAAATCCAGTGAAGTTAGGGACTAGGTTCTTTCTACCAAGATCTGACTGCAGCCCAAGCCTAGGCTCTAGCCCCACCTCCAGCAGAGAGGAAGCTGGAGGGTCCTGCACAGGCTCTCCAGGCAACTGCAAGTGCTCTCCACTGGCCCAGACTGAATAAACAGTCACCTGGGGCTACATGCCTACACACCAATAGGACAGAAGAGAGAAGAGTGCTGGGAATCCTCAGCCTCTCCAGGGAATGGCAGAAGTTTTCAGCCTACACAAACTGGTTTGTTGAGTGCCTTCGGGCCCATTTCCACTTCCATTGCCCCATAGGATAAGAGAGGGCTGGTGTTCCCTCAGCCTCTCAGGGCAACTTCAGGCAGTTTTGGCCTGCACAAGACTGACTGTTGGGCACTTGTGGCTCCACCTCCATCCCCAATAGGACAAGAGATGGACTGTGTTTGCCCAGCCTCTCTGGGTAACTGCAGGAGCTTTGACCCACACAGCCCAGGCTGGTGGGTACTTGGGAATCAACCCTCACCCCCCAATATGAAAGGAGGGGGATGGTGTTTCCACAGCCTTTCTGGGTAATGGCAGACCTCTGGCCTGCATGGACTGGACTACTGGATGCCTGTGAATCCACAACCACGAACAACAGGATAGGAGGGGTCTGGTTTCTCTACAGTCTCTCCGGACAATGGTGAGTATTTCTGGCCTACAGGGACTGAACAGTTGGACAACCGTAGAACCACCCACACAGTCCAATAGGATAGGAAGGGCTGGTGCTTCCTCAGCCTCTCTAAGCAATGGCGGGTACTTTCGGCCTATGGGGACTGAACTGTTGAGCGTTAGTGGTTCCCTTCTCAGCCCACAAAAGGCAAAAGGGACAGTACTCCCTCAGCCTCTCAGGGAAAACGCAGGAGTATTTGGCCCAGAGATTAAACTGTTGGGCACTGCAGAGCGTCCATTCCCACCCCCACAGGGAGAGGGTCAGGTGCTATGTCAGTTTACCTGAGCAACTGTAGTCATTTTGGACGCAAAAACACAGACTGTTACCCACAATTATAGCTCCATTCCTGTCCAAGGTAGGGGAGGAAGGGGTGTGAAACTTCATCAGTGTCTTCAGGTAACTGCAGTCTTGTCATACTCAACTTGGATTATTATACATGGCTGCAGCTCTGCCCCTACTTGCAGATAAAAGAGAAAGGTGGAAGAAGCTTCATCAATTCCTGGGGCAATGTAGGCAGACTCAGCGTCCACAGCTTATAGCACCAACTAACTACATCCTTGGCTCATATTACACAACCAGCAAGAGAGAAAAGAAAAAACAATTCTAAACTAAAGGGAAAAACTGCACCCAGAATAAATACATCAAGCAAGCCAGATGCGAAAGCACCAACAAAAAATTACAATCCATACCAAGAAACAGGAGGATATGGTCCAGTTAAAGGAACAAGATTAGCCTAAAAATGATATAAAGGAGTTCAGACAACTAATCTTAGATGTTCAAACAAATCTCCTTAATAAATTCAATGAGATGGCTAAATAAATTAAGGATATTAAAAAGACATTGGATGAGCACAAGAATTTAAAAGCATACAAAAAAATAGCAGAACTTATGGGAATGAAAAATGCAATAAATGAATTTAAAAATACACTGGAAGCATATAACAGTAGATGATATGATTGTATATCTAGAAAGTCCCAAAAAATCTACAACAAAGCAGCTAGAGCTAATAAATTATTTCAGTAGTGTCAGGATACAAGATCAATATGCAAAAATCAGTGATTTTTTAATACACTAGTAATGCACAACCTGAAGAGGAAGTCAGGAAAAAATTTCATTTATAATAGCAACTAACAGAACCAACCATTTAGGAATAAACTTAACCAAGTTTGCAAAGCACTTATATTCAGGAAACTATAATGCATTGTTAAAACAAATTTAAAAAGACCTATATAATTAGAAGAACATATATGGATTGCAAGACTAAGTATCACTAAGATGTCAATTCTACGCAAATTGATTTACCTATTCAATGCAATCCCAGTAAAAATTCCACCAGCATTTTTTAAACAAATGGGAAACACAATTATCAAATTTTCTGGAAGGGTACGAGGACCTAAATAGCCAGGAACATCTTAAAAAGAAAAAGTGAAGATGGAGGATGCTCACTTCCAGACTTTATATCATATTACTTAGCTACAGTGGTAAAAACAACATGGTATTGGCATAAAGGTAGACACCGACCAATGGAACCAAAATGATGGTTCAGAAACAGACCTTCACATCTACAGCTAAGTGATTTTTGATAAGCCTGGCAAACACACCCAGCTGGGACAGAACAGTTTATTCAACAAATGATGCTGGGAGAACTGGATATCCATAGCCAAAAGAAAGAAGACCCCTATCTCACACCTTATACAAAAATTAATTTTAAATATAAAAGGAAGTACAATAAAGCTCCTAGAAGAAAATGTAGGGAAACAACTTCAGGACCTGGTGGTAGGTGGTGGATTCTTAAACCTTATACCAAAAGCATAAGCAATGAAAAAAAATATGGATAAATGGGAACTCCTCAAACTTAAATACTTCTGTGATTCAAAGGACTTCATCAAGAAGGTAAAAAGGCAGCCCCCTCAATGGGAGAAAATATTTGGAAACCACTTATCCGATAAGGGTTTGATTTCCATTCTATATAAAAAGATCATACAACTCAACAATAAAAGAGCAAGCAGTCCAATTTAAATATGGGCAGATTTAAAGTAGATATTGGTGGCGGACTTGGCCTAGTGGTTAGGGCGTCCGTCTACCACATGGGAGGTCCGCGGTTCAAACCCTGGGCCTCCTTGACCCGTGTGGAGCTGGCCCATGCATAGTGCTGATGTGCGCAAGGAGTGCCATGCCACGCAGGGGTGTCCCCGCGTAGGGGAGCCCCACGCGCAAGGAGTGCACCCCGTAAGGAGAGCCGCCCAGCGCAAAAGAAAGTAGAGCCTGCCCAGGAATGGTGCCGCACACACAGAGAGCTGACACAACAAGATGATGCAACAAAAGGAAACACAGATTGCTGTGCCACTGACAACAATAGAAGTGGACAAAGAAGATGCAGCAAAATAGACACAGAGAACAGACAACCGAGGTGGGGGGGGAGGGGAGAGAAATAAATAAATCTTTAAAAATAAATAAATAAATAAAGTAGGTATTTATCCAAAGAGGAAGTACAAATGGTCAAAAAGCGCATGAAAAAATGTTCCATATCACAAGCTATTAGGGAAATGCAACAACAATGAGATATCATCTAACACTGCATAGAATGGCCATTATTAAAAAAACAGACAACAATAAGTGCTGGAGAGGATGTGGAGAAATAGGAACACTCCTTCACTGTTGGTGGGAGTGTAAAATGGAGCAGTCTCTGTGGAAGGCAGTTTGGCGGTTCCTCAGGAATCTAATATACAACTGCCATATGATCCAGCAATTCCTCTACTAGGAATATATCCAGAAGAACTAAAAACTATGACACAGACAGTCATTTGCACACCGATGGTGTTCAAAGCAGCAGTGTTCACAACTGCTAAATGGTGGAAACAACCCAAGTGTCCATCCACCAATGAATGGAAAAAAAATGTGGTATATACATACAATGGAATTTTATGCTGCAGTAAGAAATGAAATTGGGACACACATGATAACATAGACAAAAAAGGACAAATATTGCATAGTATCAATATGAACTAATTATGAAGAATAAGCACATGAAGTTAAAACCTACAGTATAAGTTATTAGGAGATAAGAGAAGGGTTGAGAAGAACTGCTGATGCTTATTGTATGTAGAAGTTTTAATTAACTTGACTGTAAAAGTGTGGAAATGGATAGAGTTGATGGTAACACATTATAGTGAGTAGCAACTGGTTTATAAATGGGATTGTGGCTGAAAAGGGTAGTCGGGGGAAGTAAATGTCAACAGAAAGAAAGCTAAAGAATAATCCTAGGACTAACAATACAGTGAGCCCAGAGATGGATAAGGATTGTGGTTGAGGGTACAAATGCAAGGGAGTCCTTCTGTGGACTAGAGTGGATATATATCACTATTGGAAGGTGTTGGAAATATTGAGAAGCATGTGAAAACTACAATTGGTGTGACCAACAGACTGTGATTATCAGCAATACTATAATATTCTTTCACCAAAGCCAAAGATGTACTGTGTTGATAATGGAGGTACGTGGAAAAAGTGCACCAAATGTAGGCTATGGACCATTGTTGCTGGTAACACTCTGATGATATTATCTCATAATATGTAACAAATGTTCCACCATACTGTAATGTGTTGGTGAAGGGATATGGTATGGGAAATCAACACGTGTATGATTGTTTGGCAATTTCACAACCCTTGTAATAAAAATGTGTTTTACAAAGTAGTGTGGGTTGAGGGAAAAATACATCAAATGTAAATAAGATAAGGACTATAGTTGGTAGTAATATTTTGACAATGTTCTTGCATAGTTTGTATCAAATGTTTCACAACAACGAAAAGTGTTGGTGGCAGGGCAATGTATGAGACCCCTGTATGATGTTACATATGTTTATTTTGTTAAGTTCACAATTCTTACTATACGTTTATTGTTTATTCATGTTCATGTATGAATGGTATACGTCAATAAATATTTAAAAATATATTTTAAAAAAACAAAAAACACATTAGCAGCACACAACAGCAGACTAGAAGTGATAGAAGAGTAACTGATATCAAAGACAGAACAGCTGAAACTGAAGTCAAAAAAAAGGAAAAAACTGAGCAGGGGCTCAGGGAGTTGAATGACAACACTTAACACAACAATATACGTGTGTGTCATGGGAATTCCAGAATGAGAAGAGAAGGGGAAAGGGACAGAAAGAGTATTTGAGGAAATAATAGCAGAAAATTTCTGAACTCTAACAAAAGAAATCAACTTACAAGTCCAAGAAGCACACCATACCCCAATCAGAATAAATCTGAATAGACCTACTGCAATACACATACTACTCAGAATGTCAAATGTCAAAAAGAGAGAGAAAATTCTGAGAGCAGCAAGGGAAAAGCAAACTATCAGAGTTGATGGTAACACATTATAGTTAGTAGCAGCTGGTTTATGATCTAGGGACTGAATAACACAGTGAACCCAGAGGTTAATGAGAATTGTGTAGTAGAAGCTGTTTTATGATCTAGGGACTGAATAACACAGTGAACCCTGAGGTTAATGAGAATTGTGGTTGATGGTACAGGAAGAGTGTCCTTCTGTGAGTTAGAGCAGATGTATGTCACACTACACAGTGGTAGGAATGTGGAGAAGCATTGGAAAAATAAAACTGGTGTGACCAGTGGACTGTGGTTAACAGCAAAACTGTAATATTTTTGCATTAATACCAAAGATGTACTATGTTGATAATGGGGTGTATGGAAAAAAGGGTGCCAAATGTATGCTAAGGACCATAGTTGGTGGTAACAGTTTGATGATATTATCTTATAATCTGTAATAAAAGTTACAATGGTATGGTATGTTGGTGAAGGAGTACTGCATGCGAATTCTACACATGTGCATGATTGTTTTTAAGTTCACAACTTCTGTAATAAAAATATATTTAAAAATTAATAATAGGGTGAGCTGGGGGAAAATACACCAAATGTAAGATATGGACTATAGTTAGTGGTAATATATTGACAATATTCTTTCATAATTTGTAATAAATGTTTTATAACAATGCAAGGTGTTGGTGGTGGGGTGATGTCTGGGACCTTATTATGTGATGTTATGCATGTTTGTTTTGTAAGTTAACAACTATTACTAGACATTTATTGTTTATGTATGTTCATGTATGAGTGATACACTTCAATAAAATTTTTTTAAACGTTTCAAAAAAGGACTCCAAGAAAAATGAAAATAAGGAAAGAAGTCATGCCTACTTTCATCAACATCCACTCTGGTATTTGTTGTTGTTTTAAATAACAAATTCTTATAGGAGCACAAAATGTTTACCAGGCATTGTTTTAAGCATTTAACTAACTCTTTTCCTCCTCAGAATAATGCCATGTTTTTACATATTAATCTCCCTGTTTCGAAGATAAGAAAACTGAAGCAAAGAAAAGCTTAGTAACTTTCCCAAAGTCACACAACTGGTAAATAGCAGAACAAGGATTTAAAACCAGGTAGTTTAGCTCAGGAGTTAGCAAAGCATGGTTAACCACCTGTTTTATTAAAGTTTTATTGGAACATAGCCACACTCATTTGTTTATGTATTGACTACTTGCTACAACACAAAGTTGAGTCATTACAACAGAGACCCCATGGCACAATCTGAAATATTTGCTATCTGACCCTTAACAGGAAAAGTTTGCTGACCTCTTGTCTGGCTCTAAATTATGAAATATACCTTCCAAAGACTCAATTCCAGTTGCCTGTGCCAGTAAATCTTCATGTCTTGCAACAACCTGAAAATCAAGAATGAATATTAACATTTGTTCTTACTAAGTATAGGTACAATCCATTATAACCACAATGTAGAACAGTATATAATGTGGGAAAAAATTACTAATACAAAAAAAAAGAAGATTTGCTTGAGATGGGTCATTAGCAAGAACATACCACACACACATTTACAATTTATGGTTTATTTCGCTAAGAATATAGAACCTAATAAGAACGAGAGAGCAACACTGAGCAGGACAGGAAAATTTCAGAGAACTCTTGCAAGAAGCCTTCTCTTGAGAGTTCTAGGCAGAGTTAAGTGCATTGTCCCCTAATCTCATAAATAATATTTTGTAGAATTCTATTTAAAACTGTCATCATTTGTCTGTCATTATGATGTGGGCTGTGGGTGGGAGGATGTTCATCTCTTCATAGATAACCTAAGCTGTCTGTGTCCTGACTTGTGGGTGTGGGACGGTAAGAAGCCGCAGTCCTGCCCTTGGTGACCATGGCAACAACTCTAATCCTGGGAAACAGTTTAACAATGCAAACTCTATAAACTTTAAATATTCAGGGAAAATGCAAACCAAATGTGCTAAAAGCTTATCTAGAATGTATAAAATCCATGCTAAAAGCGTACCTAGAATGTGGAAGATATATGCTAATTCAAGTCTATTGAGCACCGAAATAAAGAACAATTTGGCCCTTCCTCTCTGTATAAAAGGAACTCAAAATTCTTGCTCAGGGCTTGGGTTTGAAACAGGAAATCCCGAGTCCAGCCGGCCGTCAATAAATCATTTTTCCTTTTCAAAATCATTCCTGAGTCCTGGCCTTTCTATATGCAAATAATTGAACCTCTCATGACTTCTCCAACAATTACGGACAGCTACTCATCACTCTATCCCCACAGTGAAAACCAGAGCCTGATGATCAAAAGTGTTTTATAACAATTTGTCAATTTAAGAATATAATTGGAAATTCAGAGTTAAAGAGAACTTAGAAGTCATCGCAGTCTATTCTAAGTTGCTCTTTAAATTGATAAAGAACTTAAAATACAAAAAGGATAAATGGCATGTCTCATGACACCAGATCAAGGTTTCATGATAAGCAGTTTATTTATTCACATATTTGTTCATTTAAATATATATTATCTGCTCATACAAAAGGCAACACTAGAAGTATACAACAAAACCACTGTAATTACAGAATTTTACAGGAAGAAATCTTCAGGATTACTCCAATTTTTTCTTCTCATTATTTACTCCAACCCATTTGACAGGTATTTAAAAAAAAAAACACACACCTCAAAGACATTAAGTGAAATAAATGACAAAAAGAGAAGTAGATACAGAAGATCACACAGCGAATGGATACAATCAGGAAAACCAGCAGGGTGGGGGGAGGGGGACGGGAAGGGGAAATAAATAAATAAATCTTAGAGGAAAGGAAAAAAAAGATTAGGGCTTTGATTCAAACACTTCAGTAAGGTGTAACTCAGGCTGAGTCCCCACCCCCACGGTAGACAGATATAAACAGACTTTGACTCAAGAAGACACACTGGAAGAGAGAACATTGTCATTTTTTATCCTGGAGCCCTGGGAAAAGATGAGCCATTTCCCTGATAGTTTGCAGCTGAGAGAAAGGACATCCTGAGAGACACGCCCTTTGCCAGTCCACAGCTGAGATCAAGAAAAAGCTGGGCCCATAAGAGGAAGAGGAAGCCCAGGAAGGAGAAACCAGAGAAATCAGCAACCATCTTGCTTTGACATGTGACAACGGACTTTGGTGAGAAACCACCTTGAGTTGGACTCTTTAGGGCCTTGTAAATATAAGCTTTTACCCCAAATAAGTACACTTTATAAGAGCCAACAGATTTCTGGTACTTTGCATTGACACCCTTTTGGCAGACTAATACACGAGGTAAGCACAAAATTTTAAAAGAGGCTATTTAAAAGCAGTACAATCTGTGATGCCTAGCTGGCCCTTCCCCCACCCCATACCTGCTGCACTCGCACTGCAGATCCCTGGTTCCAGTTCTGGAGGGAGCAAAGTAACCTTTGTGCATAAACTGGGAGGATGTATTTCTGGCCTGATGTCTCTGGCTGTGGCCCTACGGCCACATAATCCCAGAACCTGTTCGGAGTACAGAAAGCAGGACACAGTGCTCCATTACAGGGGAGAGCAGTCAGGTCAGGCTGCCTGGTGTAAGGGCTTGCTAGCTGTCAGACACATACTGCAATGAACAGGACAGTGCCAAAAGTATTTCTTAGGCAAGAGGGAATATCTGGACCCATATAAATGGGGGAACTCCTAGGATAACAAACACACTCAAGACAATACACATACCAAGAAAGATTAGGGAGGCCCCTGCTTTTTGACCTGGGGCTATTCTCTTAACTCGCTGTATGAAAGTGTCATGACAGAGTCATGCACTAGTGTAAATGCAGACTAAGAAAGGTATTTTCTTTTTTCTTTTTTGGTTAGCTTCAGGCACTCAAAGAAAGTTCTATCACAAGACTACAAACTTAAAGAATAGACTCCTCAGGGTCTAAATTCCAGTAATAACACATTAAAATATCAAAATGTCTGAGTTTCAAAAAAAGGAAATCTAGAAAGAAAGAAGCAGTTATGGCCAAGGCAAAGAAGAAAGATAAAGCATTAGAATTCAATGAGGAAGGGAAGCGGATGTGGCTCAGGTGACTGGGCTCCCACCTACCACATGGGAGATCACTGGTTTGGATCCCGGTGCCTCCTAAAGAATACAGCAAGCTGGCATGACAGGCAGATGCAGCAAGCTGGCACAACAAGAGATACAAGAAGAAAAAACATAATGAAAGAGACAACAAAGCAGGCATCAGAGGTTTCCGGTGCCTCCTAAAGAAAACGGAGTTGACAGGACTGGCAGGAACAGCAAGCTGACATAACAAGATGACGCAACAAGAGACACAGAGAGAAAAACACAATGAGAGACATAACAAAGCAGGGAGTAGAGGTGGCTCAAGCAATTAGGCACCTTCCTCCCACATCAGAGGTCCCAGGTTTGGCTCCCGGTGCCTCCGAAAGAAGCAAGGAAAACGAACAGACACAGTAAGTGAAAAACAACAACGGCATGGGGAGAAATAGATAAATAAAATAAACCTTAAAAAAGAAATCAATGAGGAGGACCAGACCTGGGACAAAACAAAGACTTTCAAAAAACTTCTTAAAAAAAAAAAAAAAGGCCCTCAATATTCTCAAAGAGCTAAAGGAAAATATGGACAAAGAACTAAAGGAAACCAGGAAAATGATAGGTGAACACAAAGAGAATATCAAGAGGGAAATATAAATTATGAAAAGGAACCAAACAGTGCTGAAGACCACAGGAACAGAAATAAAAATGTCTTAGAGCAGTTCAACAGCAGATTGGAGAGGACAAGAAAAACAAAAACAAAAAAACAAAACAGCACTTGAAGATAAGACAATTGAAATAATTCAGTCTGAGGGGTAGAAAGAAGAAAAAACAAAGAAAATTAAACAGGGAGTGGATGTGGCTCAAGCAGTTGAGCCCCCACCTCCCACATGGGAGATGCCAGGTTTGGTTTCTAGTACCTTCTAAAGAAGACAAACAATGAGCAGACATCGAGCAAAAACAACAAGTAGACATCGAGCAAAAACAACCACCAGATGAGAAAAAACAATGAGCAAGACAATAAGCATAAAAACAAATGAGAAGCAGATGTGGCTCAAGAAGTTGAGTGCTCACCTCCCACATAGGAGGTCCCAAGTTGAGTTCCCAGTGCCTCCTAAAGAAAAATCAGACAGACGAGCAAAAAAGTGAGCAAAAAAAAAAAAAACGAGGGAAACGGACTTTGGCCCAGTGGTTAGGGCGTCCGTCTACCATATGGGAGGTCCGCGGTTCAAACCCCGGGCCTCCTTGACCCGTGTGGAGCTGGCCATGCGCAGTGCTGATGCGCGCAAGGAGTGCCGTGCCACGCAAAGGGTGTCCCCCGCGTGGGGGAGCTCCCACGCGCAAGGAGTGCACCCATAAGGAGAGCCGCCCAGCGTGAAAAGAAAGTGCAGCCTGCCCAGGAATGGCGCCGCCCACACTTCCTGTGCCGCTGACGACAACAGAAGCGGACAAAGAAACAAAAGCAGACAAAGAAACAAGATGCAACAAATAGACACCAAGAACAGACAACCAGGGGAGGGGGGGAAATTAAATAAATAAATAAATCTTTAAAAAAAAAAAAAAAAAAAAAAACGAGTAAAAAGCAATAAGCAGAAAATGAGCAGAGAACAAGCAAAAACCACGAACAAACAACAAGCAAATACAACAAGCAAACATATGACAGAGGCATACTTGAGGGGAGGGGGAAGTAAACAGAGAATGAAGAGGCTGTGGGGAAACAGATTTGGCTCAAGTGATTGGGCTCCAGTCTACGATATGAGATGTCCAGGTTCAATATCCAGGATCTCCTGGTGAAGGCAAGCTGGCCCTAGCAGAAAGCTGGCCCAAGAGGAGTGCTGGCCTGCATAGGAGTGCTGTCCTTCAGGGCAAGTTGACCCAAGCAGAGAGCTGGTGCAGCAAGTTAACACAACAAAAAGAGATACAGAAGAGAGACAATAAGAGACGCAGCAGACCAGGGAGATGAGGTGGTATAAGTGACTGAGCACCTCCTTTCTCCCATTCCAGAACGTCCCAGGATCGGTTCCTGGTGCCGCCTAAAGAGAAGACAATCAGACACAGAAGAACGCATAGGGAATGGACACAGAGAACAGACAATGGGTGTGTGGGTATCGGGGGGGAAATGAATAAATACATTTTAAAAAAAGAACCTGTGGGATACCATCAAGCATATCAATATACACATTGTGGCAATCCCACACAGAGAGGAAAGAAAGGGAAAGAGAATAAACAAAAACAAAAAAAAGAGAATAAATAATGGCAGAAAACCTCCCAAATTAAACAAAACACATGAATATGCACATTCAAGATGCTCAACAAATTCCAAAAAGAATAAAACCCAAAAAAGCACCACACAATGGCATATTAACATCAAAAATAAAGAGATTTTGAGAGCCACAAGAGAGAAGCAATGTGTCACATACAAAGTAGCAAAAATAAGAATAAGTGTTGAGACTTACAGGAAGATATAGCAGTCTAGAAAGGACTTTCTCCTCTGACAGAAAAATAGATAAAGGACAAGGAGAACTAACTGGAAATCAATATTCTAGGGTTTAGGACACCAAAGGAAGGCTGGACATGGCCCAAAAGAGAGAAGAGCAGAGGAAAAGAATCTTGATGGCAAAACTCGAACACACTTCAACCAAGCTTTGAACGGAGAGGGCTGCCGAAGAGCACTATCTGCTGGCTGACCAAGTAAGTTCACCTGAAGAAATTAAAAGTAAGAGAAGCATTTTCTGGCCTTTACAGCCTCCTTCCACAAGGCCAATGGAAGCAAGTGTGTACCCCATTACTGACTACAGGGCCCAGATTTGAGTAACTAACAAGGACAACTATTAAGACCCAGAACAGGCTGAACCAAGAATCAAAGAATAGCAGTATCACAGAGCCCCCTGCCACTAAACACTGAAGAAAGAGAAATTGAGCATCTGAATAAACTCACCATCATAATTAGATGTCTAGATATTGGCAAAAAATTGCAAGTCATACTAAGAAAATGGAAGAAAGAGCCCAAGGAAAGGAATATATCAAAGCCCCCGATGAGACTCAGGATTTCAGGAACTAATGAATGAAAGTCATACAAATTTCCTAAACCAAATTAATGAGCTGAAAGACAATATGGCTAAAGAAATAAAGGACATCCAGAAGACACTGAGGGAAATGGATGTGGCTCAACCAACTGGGCTCCTGTCTACCATAGAGGTCCAGGGTTCAATGCCCAGGGCCTCCTGGTGAGAGCAAGCTGACCCATGCAGCAAGCTGATCCATGAGGACAGCTGGTGCAGCAAGATGACACAACAAGAGACACAGAGAAGAGAAAATAGAAGACACAGCAGAAAAGAGACCTGAGGTGGCGCAAGAGAGTAATTGCTTCTCTCCCACTCTGGAAGGTCCCAGGATCAGTTTCCTGAGCCACCTAATGAGAATACAAGCAGACAGAGAAGAACACAGTGAGTGGACACAGGAAGCAGACAAGAGGGGTAACAGGGCAGGGGGAGAAATTTTAAAAAAAGAAATCTTTAAAAAAAAGGAAGACACTGAGTGGGAGCCAGATGTGGCTCAAGTGGTTGAGCATCTGCTTCCCACATGGGAGGTTCCAAGTTTGGTTCCTGGTGCCTCATAAAAACAAAAAAAATAACAAACAACAAGCACAGCAAAAAATTAACTCTGGGGAGTCAATATGGCTCAGTTAATGAGTGCTGGCTTACCATATACAAGGTCCAGGTTTCAATTCCTGGCCCAAATACTAAAAAAAAAAAAAAAAAACAAGAAAACAACATTGAGTGAACACAAAGAATTTGAAAACCTGAGTAGAAAAGTAACAGAACTCATGGGATTGCATGGATTGCAAGATATGATACGGGAGATCAAAAATACTTTAGACACAGGGAAGCAGACTTGGCTCAATGGATAGAGCGTCCACCTACCACATGGGAGGTCCACAGTTCAAATCCAGGACCTCCTTAACCCTTGTGGAGCTGGCCTACGCGCAGTGCTAATGCGTGCAAGGAGTGCCGTGCCACGCAGGGGTGTCCCCTGCATAGAGGAGCCCCATGTACAAGGAGTACATCCCATAATGAGAGCCGCCCATTGTGAAAGTCCATTCTGCCCAGGAATGGTGCCGCACACACAGAGCTGATGCAGCAAGATGACACAACAAAAACAGACAGAGATTCCCGGGCCACTGACAAGAATAGAAGCAGACACAGAAGAACACACTGTGAATGGACACAGACAGCAGACAACTGGGGAGGAGGGGGGGAAGGGGAGAGAAATAAAAAAATAAATCTTAAAAAAAAACAGACACATACAACAGCAGACTAGAAGTAAGAGAAGAGAGAATAAGACAGAACAGCTGAAATTAGAGAGAAAAGAATGGAAAAAAATTGAGCAGGGGTGCAGGAAAAAGAGTTTCATCTGTTCTATTGTAGATGTTGCCTTATTGTAGATGTTACAGTTGTTCCCTATTATTGTAGATGATGTTGCAGTTCAGATAGCAAACAGCTGCTCAGTAGTTTCCAATAAATACAATGTGCAAACTAGGGTCGAGCCTCTCAGTTCCAGAAGCTATGAGTCCCCTGGTCCCATCTTTATCTCCTCTCTTGTGTCTCTCTCTCTGTTCCTTTATTTCTTTAAGTTCTGCATTGCCTTCCCTACGAGCCAACCTATCACTGAACTGGTTCTCAGCACAGGGGCTCGGGGAATTGAATCATAACAAGTGCAACGATGTACATATCATGGAGTTCAGAAGGAGAAGAAAAGAGAAAAGCAGAAAGAGTATTTGTGAAAGAAATAAACTTACATGTCCAAAAAGAGCACTGTACCCCAATCAGAACAAATCCAAATAGAACTAATCCAAGACACATACTACTGAGAATGTCAAATGTCAACAATAAAAAGAAAATTCTGAGACGAGCAAGGGAGAAGCAAACCATCATTTACAAGAGACACCCAATAAGACTTAGTGCAGATTTCTCATCAGAAACCATGGCAGCAAGAAGATAGTGGTATAATACAATTAGGATACTGGAAGAGAAAAACTGCCAACAGAAAAATCTTTATCTGGCAAAACTGTCCTTCAAATATGAAGGTGAGTTTAAAATATTCACAAACAAATAGAAACTATGAGAGTTCATAAAAAAGAATACACCTTTCAAGGAACTATTAAAGGTAGTCTTGTAGCCCAAAAGAAAAGACAGCAGAGACAGGCTTGGAGGAGAGTGTAGAAGGCAAGATTAGCAGAAAGGATAATGGAAAGGAAATGAGTAAAAAGACTGACAAAAATAAGAAACAACATATGAAAATCAAAGAATAAAATGGTGGAAGTAAAGAATGCATTTACAATAATATTGAATGTGAATGGATTTAACTCTCCAATCAAAAGATACAGGCAGACAGAATGGATAAAAAAAATAAGCCATTCATACGCTCCCAACAAAAGACTCACCTTAAGACTCAGGGATACAAAACAACTGAAAGTGAAAGTTTAGAAAAAGATACTCCATGCAAGCAGTAACCAAAAAAGAGCAGAGGTAACTATACTAATATCGGACAAAACAATTTAAATGCAAAAAAGTTACGAGAGATACAGAAGACCATTACACATTAATAAAAAGGACAATCAGGAAGAAATAAATCATAAATACCTATGCACCTAACCAGGATGTTCTAAAATATATCAAACTCTGGCAATACTGAAGGAAGAAAAAGACATCTTTACCCTATTAGTTGCATGCTTCAACACACTATTTATATCATTCAAAGGAACTACACAGAAGAGCAACAAGGAAACAGAGAATTTAAAAAACATGATAAAAGAGCTAGACCTAATAGATATATAGAGAATACTACAATCCAAATCAGGGAGTTATATATTCTTCTCAGGTGCTCATGGATCTTTCTCCAGGATATACCACATGTTAGGTCACAAGGCAGGTTTCAATTAATATAAAAGACTGAAATTATACAAAGCACCTTCTCAGATCATAAAGGAAAAAACTGGAAATCAATAATAGACAGGAAAGGGGAAAATTCACAAATGTGTGGAGATGGAACACACTCCTAAATAAGCAGTGGGTCAAAAAAGAAATTGCAAGTGAAATCATTAAATATATTGAGATGAATGAAAATGAGAACACAACTTATCAAAACTTAAGGGAGAAAGCAAAGGCAGAGCTGAGAGGGAAATTTATAGCCCTAAATGCCTACATTAGAAAAGAAGAGCTAAAACAAAAAATCTATTTGAACTGGAAAAATTAGAAAAAGAACAGCAAACCATTACCAAAGCAAGCAGAAGGAAAGAATAAAGATTAGAGGAGAAATAAATGAAATTGAGAGAAAAAAGAAAAAAGAAAATCAACAAAACCGAAAGTTGATTCTTCAAGATCAATAAAATTGGCAAACCCTTAGCTAGACTAACAGAAAAAAAAAAAAAGAGGAAATAAATAAAATTAGAAATCAAAGGGAGGGTAAGCAGATGTGGCTCCAGCTATTGGGCTCCTGCCTACCACATGGCAGGTTCATGGTTCAGTCCTTGGTGCCTCCTAAAGACAGTGATGTGTGCAAAGGGCAGGCGTGGCAAGCTAACACAACAAGATGACACAACAAGAGACATAAGAAGAAAAACATAATGAGAGACACAACAAAGCAGGGAGCAGAGGTTCCCAGTGCCTCCTAAAGAGAATGAGTAGGACAATAAGGTGAAGCAACAAGATGACACAAGAGACACAAGAGGAAAAACATAATGAGAGACACAACAAAGCAGGAAACAGAGGTGAATTAAGTGATTAGATGCCTTCCTCCCACATCAAAGGTCCTGGGTTCAGTTCCCAGTACTCCCTAAAGAAACAAAGACAAACAGACACAAGTGCAAACAACAAAGAAAGGGGTGAGGAAAGACAAGAAAATAAAATAAATCTTTTTTTCTGAAATAGGCAATCCATTTTATTATTTGGGTTTCTAATCCAAGAATATAAAATAAACCTTTAAAAATTAAAATTAAAAATTAAAAAATGAAAGGGGAGAAGTTACAACTAACCCCACAGAAATAAAAAGGATCGTAAGAGGATATTTTGAGAAACTGTATGCCAATAAACCAGACAACTTAGATGAAATGGGCAAATTCCTAAGAACGCTCAACCAACCCTGCTACAAGAAATAAAAGAACTTAACAAGCCCGTCACATTTAAAGAGACTGAATCCATTCTCAAAAATTTCTTGAAACAAAAAGTCCAGAACCAGATGGCTTCACAGGTGAATTCTACCAAGCATTTCAAAAAGAATTAACACCAATACTGTCTAAACTCTTCCAAAAAATTGAAGAGGAGGGAAAATTACCCAGCACATTTTATGAAGCTAACATCACCCTACACACTAAAGCTGGATCAGGATACTACAAGAAAAGAATATTACAAACCAACCTCTTTAACGAACACAGATGCAAAAATTCCAAACAAAATATTTAAATATATTGTGTAATCTCATGGAGTTAGTAACTTGGAAACGGTTCACCAAAAAACAGAATGAGATTAGAAAATGGAAAGTTGAGGGTTAATCTCTGAAGAATTGGTTAAAAAAAAAAAAAAAAAAAAGACTGTTAATCTTTGGAAATGAATAGAAAAGGTGAAAGCACAACATACTGTTTATAATTTGTTATGCTATTATACAGGTATGACAGCGGTTGAAACAGAAAGTCTAAGGTCATGTATATTACTAAAAAGAAAGCTAAAAAATGTAACATGGGACATATAGTAAAATCTCATGTGAAATATGAATATGGGTCATACTGCATATGTAAGACTTTTTCTTTGAAACTGAACAAAAGTTTACATATGTTAATGTTACTAGATTTCAATATCAGGCAAAAAAAAAAAAAAAAGAAACCAAAAACATTATGCCAAGTGAAAGAAACCAGACACAAAGTACTATATATTGTATGATTCCATTTTTATAAAATGTAAATATAAGTCAATTTATAAAAGTGAAATTAGATTAGTGGTTATGAAGGGCAGAGGAAAAATAGAAGGACTGAGAGGTGACTGCTAAGCGGTGTGAAGCTTTTCTCTTTGGAGTAATGAAACTGTTCTAAAATTTTTTATGGTGATAAATGCACAAAACTGTGATTATATTAAAAGCAACTGATTATGTACTTTGGATAGACTGAATGGTATGTGAATAATTCTATATTAATCAGCCAAAGGGGTGCTGATGCATAGTACTGGAAATGTGTGGGCTTTTATAAAGGGTATTTATTTGGGTAAGAGCTTACAGTTACAAAGCCACAAAGAGTCCGTCTCAAGGTACCATAAGAGGTACTTCCTCACCCAAAGTCTCTTGCCATGTGCTGAAGCAAGATGGCAGACAATGTCTGCCTTCCTCTTTCCTCTTAAGGCTCCATGGTCCCAGCTTCTTCAAATCTCAGCTGTAGGCAGAAATAGCACTTCTCTCTTCTTCTGGAGCTTGTTTTCTTCAGGCTCAGCTGCTCTGTTCTCTTCACAAGGTCAGTTGTAAACTATCAGGCTCATCTCTCTTCTTGGCCTCAGGATTCTCTGTGTATCTTCTCTCTCTGTCTACTTCCATGCGAGAAGTTGTTTTATCAGCCCATGAAAGGGGCTGGTACTCTAATGACATGGTTGAATCAAAGCTCCAATCTTAAAATAATTTAATCAGACATCTCAGCTGAATCTAATACAATCAAAGGGTTATCACACCCAGAGGAACAGACCAGTTTACAAACATAATCTATATCTCTTTTTGGAATTCATAAATAATATCAAACTGCCACAATATCTCAATAAAACAGGGTAGGGGAGGGGAGAGGAGGGGAGGGAGAATCGCCAGAAATAGCAGCTATGTACAGCAGGGAACCATAGAGAAATTGAGAGGTGATGAAGTTTAGTTTGTTTTAATTTTTTTATTATTATTGTTGAGGTAATGAAAATGTTTTAATAATAATTGAAGTAATGAAGGCACAACTGTGCGATTATACCAAACATCACAAATTGTACACTTTAGATGGAATGTATGCTTTATTAATACGTATCAATAAAATTGATTTGTTTAAAAAAAGGAAAATGTAAAATCAGAGCAGAAAACAACAGAAAATTTAAAAATGAATAAACAAATCTCCTTAAATAAGGTAAAACAAACAAACAGAAAAAAAATAAAGAATTATTGATTTCTTACCAGAAACCATGGAAGGCGGCAGTGGGATGACATGTTAAAAGTACTGAAGGCAAAATAATGCCAAATTCTACATCCAGCACCATTATCTTTCACATATGAGGGAGAGATTAAGACAATCCCAGATAAACAAAATCTGAGAAGAGTTTGTCATCAATACACCACCCTACAAGAACTGCTAAAGAGTTCTGCTGGTTGAAAGGAAAGGACAATTGATAAGAGATCAAAGCCATATGAAGAAATAAAGATGTCAGGTGAGGGTAACAATATGGGTAAATATAAATGCCAGTACTAATTGTATTTTTTGGTTTGTAACTTTTTACTTCCTACAAAATTTAATGACAAATCAGTGATTTGGGGTTCAATGTATAAACTTGTAATCTGTGACAGAAGTACATAAAGGTGAAGTAACAGTAGGATATAAGAACATAGTTTGTATATGCCATTGAAGTTCAGTTGGTATCAAAGCAACTGAAATTCTTATAGATTTAGGATATTAAATTTAAGCCCCATGGAATCTACAAAGAAAATACCAAACAGTACGCAAGTTCATAGAGACAGAAATTAGAGTACAGGTTGCCAGGGGTGGGAGGCAGGGGGAATGAGAAGTTAATGCATAATAGATATAAGGTTTCTGTTTGGGGAGATGGGAAGTTTTAGTAAATGGAAGGTAGTTAAGGTGCTACAATACTGTTACTATGATTACGCCCATTGAATGGTATGCTAGGAGTGGTTGAGATGGGAAAGTCTATGTTGTATATATGGTCCCACAAGTGAAAAGAAAGAAAAAAATATAGAAACAATGATAATTAAATGCAATACATAATCATAGATGGGATCTAGCAAGGGAGAAGAAAAGGTTCAAAGGGAGATTATTGGCCTTTATGAATAAAATGGAGCACATACTATAAGCTTTATATAAATGTTCAATTTCTAGAACTTGATAACTGCACTTAAAAGTACATACATAAGTGAATATCCTTGTCCTTAGGAAATATACATAGAAGTATTACATGTTCAAGGAACATGATGCACACAACCTACTCTCAAATGTTCACAAAATGAATTGACAGACGGATGGATAGAATGACATGGAAAATGTAGTAAAATGTTAATTTTGGTGGATCTGGGTATCTAGGAGTAATGGGTGTGTTGAAATTCTGTGCATGAGATTTGTATTATTTTTTAATAATACAAAAAACAACACTGGTAGGTTATGATAATACTGGTAGGTTATAATCCTATAAATATGCATTTGATTAAATAATAATAGGATTATAAAAATGTTAAGTTATCACTTTAGATTCAATGATCTATACAATCCAGAAGATTGAAATTACCTGTAGATGTAGTTCTTTATCCAACTGACTGATTCCTTGGGCAAGTTTTGCTAGTTGTTCAGCTATTACAGCTCGATGAATAGATTGGGAGGTATACGTCTTCACATCAAAATCTTCACTTAAAAAATCACTATAACACTCTGGAGAAAAATAAGAGTAAACACTTACTACTAAACCACAGATATTAAACAATGGAACAAATATAACCATAGTTAACAAATTTTGAGATCTTCCTATATACTGGAAACTATTACAAATGCTTCCTTTAATAATGAGGAGGAAGTGGGAGAGACAGCTGCAGAAGAGAAACAGTAATACTGACCAGAGCTTTCCAAGTGCCAGGCATAGATCTAAACTCTTTACATGTGTTAACTCATTCAATCCTCAAAATGACCCTGTTGAGTCTATCATTCAACTAGATAAGACACAGTCTGAGATTTGAACACAGGCAGTCTAGCTGCAGAGCCCACATATTGAATCACTCTGCCATACTAATTCATTGTTAAATGAACCAAAAGGAAGGAACACATTGAGTAAAAGATTACAAAGGTAACTACTAACCGTAACCTTTAACTAACTATAACCTTTAACCCAAGAAAACAAAGCCATTGCTAATGAGAAGACAACAGAAAAACTGGCTATATAGAATATTTATGACCTGAGATAGCTCTACATAATCACACAAATAAAGTTAATAAACAAAGTGAATCTGGAATTTTAATAAAAATTGGCAAATAAAACTTATAGGTATTACTAAAATTAAGATTAATGGGTAAAATCTGTAAATGAAAAGAGAAATTGTGTTCAAAATAGATCCTTAATAGACAGGAAAGAGAAGTGAGGCTTGATGTTAAGATATCTTTCTGTATAGAAAGTTACAAATCTATGGGTGAAAGAAAAATGGAGATATAAAAGTTAAAACAGATACCTAGAAGTGAGCTTAATGTAGATATATACCTACAACCTCCTGATAGATATATGGTAGGTTTATGGCTTCCCTAACAGAGATTATGAAATTAATAAAAATCAAAACAGAGCATTTAAGAATAAACTTCAGTTGTTTCTAATAATTAATGTATTAACATATCCACTATATGCTCCATGAGTATAAGACCTTCGTTTTGTTTACTACCACATCCCCTGAGCATGAACAATGCATGACTCATGGCAGGTGCTCAATACTGGGTGGCAGAATCAATGAATCTATATATCCGCTAGAAGTATTCTGTTAAAAGCAAAGACTCAAATTACTGACTGTTCAAGAGAAAACTGTTACTTCAGCCTTTAATCTAAGAACTTTATTTCCTTTCATTTTACCAAGTGATTCTCAAAATTAAAGATTTTTCCATGTAGACAGTGGCAAAGTCCACTCCAACTTGAGGGAAGGTTTAGAGAAGCAGCACATATACTACTGCACATTTTAAGAAATAAGAGGGAAACTGACCTTAGATGTGTAGATCAGAGTGCATGTTGGGTATAAAGGGTAAAGAATGATAGGAGATGACGTTCCAAAGGAATTGAGCAGCAATTTGAAAAGTCTTGTAAGACATCCAAAAAGTTCAGACTATATTCCATTTAAGGTTTTAAAGCCAAGAAAGAATATGGGCAGCTTTGTGTTTTAGAACAATATCATTGGCAACAATGTGGACGGTAACTGAAAAGGAATTACACAGTAATAAGCTAGAGATGGCTTACACTGGCTTTTGCCAGCCAATTGTGAAATTTTCAGGAATGTTGTAAACCACCTGGCATCACGTGTAGTTATCTTAAAATGAACCACGGAGTATTTACACCACAGAAATGTGTGAACACCACAAAATCAGGCCTTTTTCTATTTTTCTGGATAGCTGCTTTACCAGCATATCCTGGCTTAGAGACAGAGGCCAGTAAGATTATTAACAATTTAAGTAAGAGATGTGAAGGCCTGACCTAACAGAGCGGCACTAAGAATATCAAGGAAGTGATAACATTTGACAAATATTCATATGGCATAATACACAAGACTTAGTGGCAAGCTGAAATTGGGTGATTACGTAGAATTAAAAAGTCAAGGATAGACATGAACAGACACCTGCATACCAATGTTCACAGCAGCATTATTCATTCACAAATGCCAAAAGATAGAAATAACCCAGGAGTCCATCATCCAATGAATGGATAAACTGTGGAGTATTCACATGATGGAATATTATGGAGCAGTAAGAAGAAACAAAGTCGTGAAATATATGCCAACATGTATGAAACGAGAGGACATTATACTGAGTGAAGCAAGCAAACACAAAAGGACAAATATGATTGCATTATGAATAAAATATATTGTGTAAACTCATGGCGTTAATAACTACGACATGGGTCAACAGAAAACAATGAAGTTAGAGAACTGAAAGCTGTGGGCTAACTTGTACAGAACTGGTAAAAATGTGTTAATCTTTGGAAATGAATAGAGGAGCTGAAAGCACAATATGTTTATAACTAGCAGTGCTATTATATGGGTAAGACAGTGGTCTAAAGGGAAAGTCTAAGGTCATGTATATATATTACTAAAAAGGAAGTTTAAAAATGTAACATGGAACTGTATGGCATAGAAAATCTCACATGGAAATATGAATATGGGTAATAATTGCATATATAAGACTTTTTCTTTGAAATGCAACAAATATATGTTAATGTTACAAGATGTTACTATCAGGAGAAAAAAACAAACACACGGCATGTTTAAGTGAAAGAAATCAGACACAAAGAAGTATATATTGTAGGATGACAATTATAAAAAATATAAATATAAATCAATATATAAAGATGGAATTAGATTAGTGGTTATGTAGGGCTGGGGAAGGATAGATGGTGTGAAAGGTAACTGTTAAGGGGTGTAGATTTCTTTTTGGAGTAATGAAATTGTTAAAAAAATTTTTGTGGTAATAAATGTACAACACTGTGATCATAATAAAAGCCACTGACTACACTTTGGATAGATAGTACGGTACGTAAATGTATCTCAATAAAATTGCTTTTAAAAAAAAAGGAAGTCAAGGATGATTCCAAGTCTTTTGTTTAAGAAATTGACATAGGGAATTCAGCTTTGCACCAAGCTAGACCATTAGGCATTGTATATACAAAGATGAATACGAACAGACCCCTGCCTCTAAGTTACCATCTAAATACAGAATAAGCACACATCTAACTAACATACGTCTAACTAACCATATATAATTAGTGTTCGCAGAGGTTAAAGAGAGGAAGAAGTTGTTAGGGGAGAGGTGTTTTTTGGAAAAGAATTCATTTTCATCTGTAGAACTTCATTTGTTCGTAAGTTTTCATATGTGGAACTAGCACTGCTTGTTTACTATCTATCTTGAAATGTACAGCAGATGGTTTAAAATGTAGTTCTATAGTTCATAACAGAGGTAAAGTCTACTGTATCAGTTTCCTAGGGCTGTTGTAATAAAGTACCACAAACCTGATGACTTAAAACAACAGATTTTCAATGTTCATAGTTCTGGAGGTTAGAAGATTGAAAATAGTGTCAGCAGGGCCATGCTCTCTCTGAAGGCTCTAAACAAAGATCCCTCCCTTGCCTCTTTCTAATTTTGGAGGTTACCAGGAATCCTTGGCATTCCCTGATTGGTGCCAGCAAAATTCCAATCTCTGCTTCCCTCTTTGCATGGCCTTCTTCCCTCTGTGTACACCTGTCTCTGTGTCCAAATCTCCCTCTTCTGATAAGGACACCAGTCATATTGGATTAAGACCCACCTTAACCCTGTTTGGCCTCATCTTTTTTTTTTTTTTTTTTTTTAAGATTTATTTTATTTATTTCTCTCCCCTTTCCCCCCATTGTCTGCTCTCTGTGTCCATTCACTGCATGTTCTTCTGCATCCACTTGCACTGTCTGGCGGCACTGGGAAACTGTGTCTTTTTGTTGTTGTTGTTGTTGCGTCATCTTGCTGCATCAGATCTCCGAGTGTATGGTGCCACTCTTGGGTGGGCTGCACTTTTTTCATGCCGGGCAGCTTTCCTTGCAGGGCTCACTCCTTGTGCATGGGGCACCCCTAAGTGGGGCGCCCCTGTGTGGCACAGTAGTCCTTGCGTGCGGCAGCACTGCACGTGGACCAGCTCACCACATGGGTCAGGAGGCCCTGGGAATCGAACCCTGGACCCTTCATATGGTAGGTGGATGCTTTATCAGTTGAGCCACATCTGCTTCCCTGGCCTCATCTTAACTAACCATAAGGACTGGGAGTTAGGACTTGAATGTATCTTTTTAGGGGACACAATTCAACCCATAACAACCATATGTGTATATTTGTGTGTATAGATGTTTTTGAGACCATAAAAAAGACAAGATGAGTTAAGAAGAAATTTTAGAATGCAAATAAGGGGAGTGAGACGGAGAGGGTTCAGAAGCCAGGAAAACGCCAAATATAGAGGAAATGAAGGCAATAAAAGAGAGTAAGAAATGGAAATAGAATGGGAAAAGCTAAAAGAAGGGACAGTGTCAACAAAGTAAGTGATCAGTTAGTGCCAAAAACCTTACAAAGGGTGAATACTGATCACTGGATTTGCCAATTGAGGCTGATCGTCTTTAATGTCATATAATGCTTCTCTTTTCATTATTTTCTCATTCTCGTAAGTGGGCACATCAGAAATACTTCATAAATTTTCAAACTATGCAACTACCCACCAATCCTATCCTATGCCACTGGCAAATCCCTGACATGGTGAGTCACTGAGGTAGCAGGATAGAACAGGAATCTGAGAGAAAAAAGGGTGCCACAGGAAAGCACTAGGGCAATAAGGACAAAACAGTTCAGTGTAAAATTCCTGTTCGAAATTGCTCATCTTTGCCTGTACCTGAGAGGAATTTCCTCCCAACGAGGGAAGATTCAACCACCCAAGGCTGAATACCTGAAGACAACAGATAATGAGAAGCCCATTCTACCCTCTCCCCTGGTCCCACACAGGCGGGCAGACACTCAGAACCAACGAAATTGTTGTACTTCCAATTCTTTTGCATACTCAGAACCAGCATGAGTGTTGCAATTCACAAGTCTTCATTTACATGAAGGAAGGAAGCAGAGTGTAAGGCCACCTTTAAATAAGGCCGCAGCCCTAGCGCCAGTAAGTCTCTCTCTTGAGCATGCCCACTCCCCTGTCTCAGGTGTGTACTTTCTCTTTGTACTTTCCCTTCCTTTTGCTTTACAATAAACTCTTTATTTACTTGCTTAAAGTATGGAGCATCCTTAAATTCTTTTCTGTGACATGGCTTAGAACCTGGAAACAAACCAACAACAAATCTTTGATGAGTTAGCTAGGAGAACTGGTAACACCCTTTGGAACCCAACAAAGACTGGTGAGTCTAGGCTTTTAATCAAAAACTATTGGTGCCCTGTTTTGTCTGTCCACCATTTCCTTCCACCATTTCCAGTCTCTCTCTTTTGTCTGTTTGCCCTTTCTTCCTGCCATTTCCTCTCTCTATTTTAAATGGGTTTCTGGATCAGCTCTAACAGGACATAACCTTGGACAACCCAGAGCTCATGGCTCCCTTTTTGGAGGTGGCAGACGCTAGCCCCACACCATTTAGATTCAAGGAGACTCTGGGCAGCAGGTGAAACTGTATTAGTCAGCTAAGGCAGAACTCAGGCAAGATACCAGAAATATGTTGGCTTTTATAAAGTGTTTTTATTTGGGGTAGAAGCTTACAGTTAACAGGCCATAAAGCATAAGTTACTTCCCTACCAGAGTCTATTGCCATGTGTTGGGGCAAGATTGCTGCCAAGGTCTACCAAGAGTTCAGGTTTTTTGGGTTTCTCTTCCTAGGGCTTGTTTCTCTCTGGGCTCAGCTGCTGTGCTCTGTCCACAAGGCCAGCTGTAGACTATCAGGTAACTGGCTCTTTCTCTCTCCCCAGGTGTTCTGCAGTGTCTAAGGAGACCTCTCCATTCCTCTGTCATCTTCTTCTGTGTGTTCACTTCCCGAGGCTCCAGTTCAGAAACTCCAGCATCAAAACTCCAACATCAAAACTCGAACTTACTCCTCTGCTCTGCCATGTAGTTTAATCTGTGAGTCCCCATCCACCAAGGGGGCAGAGAATCAACAGCCTACTAACATGGCCCAATAAAAGCCAAATCATAATTTAACCACACCCAGGCACAAACCAGTTTACAAACATAATCCAATATCCATTTTTGGAATTCAAAAACCATATCAAACTGCTACACCATCCTTGAGGCCTGACTGGGGACATTCCCAGAGTTATGGGGAAGTCTACCTGGCCCTCAAATCTCTCCTTGCCCACTCAGTAACATTGTCCAACACAATATCTGATAGTTTCTGTTGTTTCCCTTGCATTCTCTCTTCTCTTAAGCCTGTTGGTTCCACCACTCAAGTCCTGGGACAGAGCTCCCCAAGGCATAATCTTGGCCAGACCAAGTTTCTCTGGCTCCCTCCTTTGAAGGTGGTAGGGGCATGTCCCCTGACCATGCAGATTCAAGGAGAACCTCGGCCACAGGAAAAATCGCCCCTGAGCCTGATGAAGCATGTGGCTTGAGTCGTGTAGAAGCCCATAATGGTTAGGCTAATATGTCAACTCGACCACGTATTTGTACCCAGTTGTTTAGTCAAGTTAGCATGGGGCTAATTGTAATACAAGGACATTTATGGGCTTTAGTCATCGGTGAGTTTACTGCATAGATGGCTGATTATATCTACATTGACCAGGGAGATGGCCATCAGCAATGAGTGACACTTTATCCAAATCAGTTGAATGCCTTAAAGGGGAAGTGATTTCAGCATTCAGAGAGAATTCCCCAGCTCACCTTTGGACAGCCAATGTCTCCCAGAAACTCATCAAGGACCTACAGTGACTTTCATCGGAGACCCTGGTTTGCAGCCTGCCTACAGAACCTGGACTTGTGCATCCTCAGTCATGTGACAGACTCTTATAAAACCTCATACTAATTACAGATATCTTCTGTTGATTCTGTTTCCCTAGAGAATCCTGACTAACACAAAGCCCAAAGGAGAGGTCCCAAAACTACCCCATTGCCTCATACTCCATCTTCCTGCCATTCTCTCATTCCCTTCCCCAACTTTTCTGCGATTTCTCTATCCTCTCCTTATGCCTTTGCTCAAAATATAACCACCACCTGTTGCAGCACCTCCTCAGGCCAATAGCTGACCCCTTTTAATTAGGGTGTCTTCAATCTTCCAATTACTTCCGTCCTTCTCATCACTGGGTGTGTGAATGCCTCAGAAACCAAAAATGTTATTTGTTAACAGGGCCCCCAAGACTCTCACCCTTGGCCGTGCCTGGTAGTCTGTCCCTTCCTCAGTCCCATCAAGGCCCTGAAATCCCTGTTAATCACTACCTCCTATCCCTCAAGGATTTCTGCCTGTGAGCTGCAGAACAATCAGCTTCTGCCTTCATGATGTCTGGTTTAACTGCAAACCTAGGTCCCTGGCAGGTGATAAAATGAGTTCCTGACCTCCAGTCCCTAGTCGTTTGGTCAATCTTAAAATCGCTCTCATAGACACTTTCTAAGACCTCTGCAACAATGGGCCACACTAGAAGGAAAGAAGCTCTAGGAAGACCCCATTCTGGGGAGGAAGTTCGGCTTGGCAGCTTTGGTCTGGGAACCAGACCAAGAACTCTCTCAAGATCTCTAAGGCCCTAGGGACACCCAGTGACAGGGGGTTCTGATCCCCAGGATGTCAGATGGTGAGCAAGGCTCCCAATCCCCAGGACAGCAAGCAGTTTCCATTCAGTCAGGTCTAGAAGTGGGACACCACTAAGACTGATAAACGCATTTTCAACCTCACATAGAATAATGGGCGGCTCCTCAAGCATTCCCAGACTCCTCATTGGAATGTCTCCTCAGGAACTGTGACAACCTGACAATTTATGGTGTAAGAAGGAAAAGGCTAATCTTTTTCTACAACACCACATGGCTGCAAAATAAATTCAAGCATGGCTAAGAGTGCCCAACAAATGGGACTCTAAATTATAACCCCATACTCCAGGTTAGACCTCCTGTGTAAGAGGGAAGGAAAATGGCTAGAAATTCCTATGCCCAGTTTTTCGTGGCTCTGTATCAAAACGAGAACTTAAAAGGTTCTTGTCAATTGTGTTCTGCATAAGGAAACTTCAGGGTGAGGAAACCCTTCCCAATAAAGAAAAAGATATCTTAGATGACCCTCTTCTTAGTAATCCACCCCATTATGACTCCATCCTGGATCCAAAAATCCCTTTAGACCACCCCAAGTAGGGGCAACAGTGCCTCCCTACTAAGGTCTAGAATCTAGTCTGGCTGGCCACACCTGGAGTGGGGCCTCATTCCACCCAGTAAAGAAGCCAGAAGGTGGCCTATCCCCCATACGAGAAGTGACATGTCCACTTTTTCTATAAACGACTTGCCACAATGCAAGAAAGAGATGTGTTGATTCTCCAAAGACCCTGCTAAATTTACTGAGGAGTTTCAGCACCTCACACTGGCCTTTGAACTAACCTGGGGTGACATGCACATTATTGTCTTAACTTGGTGCACTCCAGAGGAGAAACTCCAGATCTGGATCAAGGCACAAGAGCACACTGAGAGACTGGCCACCCAGCAGGCTAACCAGTATATGGCAGGGGCAGTAGCAATCCGGAATTCAGATCTGAGGTAGGATTATCACAGGGGGCAGGCAGATCTGAGGGCAAGAGAACATATCATCACATGAATCCTCGAAGGGATGAGAAAGTGTACTACCAAACCAGTCAATTATAACAAACTTAGGGAAATCACTCAGGAGAAGGATGAGAACACAGCCATCTTTGAAGGAAGGTTAGTGAAGGCAATGAAAAAATATACTCTGGTTGATCCTGAATCTAGAGAAGGACTGATCCTCCTAGGAACTCACTTAACTAGCCCGTCTGCCTTGGAAATCCATAGGAAGCTATAAAAGCTTCCCGTGGGTTGCCAAACCTCCATGAATACCCTTTTAAAAACAGCCTTTTCAGTTTTCAACAATTGTGATGATTCCAAAGAGGAACAGATAGGGAATGGCAGGCAAAGGGCCCAGAAACAGGTTCACCTTTTAAGCGCCACCGTTAAAAGCACCCTGTCACCTTGGGGCCAAACAACCCAGGCTCCACGCCAACAGGAACCCATGTCCAGTGTGGCGAGGCTGGTCACTAGAAACTGACTGCCTCAAGCTGCCGTGCCTCCAAGACCTGCCAGGGTCTTGCCGCAGATGTGTAAAGGATGGGCACTGGGCCTGCTCACCATGACCGAGACGGACTGAAGGGGCCAGAGGCCAGGCATGGACAACACCACAAACCACCATAAAGAGCCTTGGGTAAACCTCGACATGGCAGGTAAGACTGTAAACTTCTTATCTGATACGGAAGACCCTTACTCAGTCCTGACCTGTCACTCTAGACCTCTTGTCTCACTCATGCCCAAAAGTGGGAGTCGATGGAGAATCCAAATATAGGCTGTTTATTGACCCTCTCCCCTGTAGAATAGGGAACTTTGTCATAAACCATCAGTTCCTAGTTATTCCAGAATGCCCAGCCCCACTACTCGGATGAGACCTCCCACACTCCTTGGGGGCTAGTATACAATTAATATACCCAAGCCTAGTTCCCCAAGTGTCTGGCACCCTGTGAAAGGGAACTAGCAAGCCTGGGTTTGAGACCATTTGCCTGGCTGCAGTAATCAGAGCCAAGCCCCAAGAACCCCCTAAGCATAATACCCCAGGAGATAAATGAACAAATAAACCTCTTAGTGTGGGATACCGGAGGACTAGTGGCATACCAGCGTAGGCCCCCTCCAAGTTCCCTCAGTTCCCATTTCTTATAACCCAAATCAATCCTACCCCCACAGGAAACAGTATCCCCTCAGGGATGAGGCTGTCAAAGATCTTCAGCCCATAATTTTAAAATTCTTAAATAATGGCCAATAGCACTTAACAGCTGGTTCAAGACCTGAGAACAGTTAATAGCCCTGTCATACCAATCCATCCTGTAGTATCCAATCCTTACACTCTATTAAATCAAGTTGCTGAATCTGCTGCCTGGTTCACTGTCCTTGACCTGAAGGATGCCTGTTTCTGCATTCTACTCCCCCTGGATTCTCAGTTCTTTTTTGCTTTCAAAATAGCAGTGGTCTAGCCATAACCCCCCAGTACAGCTTACATGGACTGTGTTGCCACAAGGGTTCTGGGATAGCCCTCATATTTTGGTAATGCCTTGGTTCAGGACCTGGCTGATCTCCATTTGTCTCAGAGCATCCTCCTACAATAAGTGGATGATCTGCTACTTTGTAGTCCGACAAAGGAAGTTTCCAATGCCAACACCATTTTAGTCCTTAATTTTCTAGCCCATAGGGGCTACAGAGTATAGGCATCTGTAGCAGTTTGATACTGTTTATGAATTCCAAAAACAGGTACTGGATTATATTTGTAAACTGGTCTGTTCCTCTGGGCATATTAGGTTGTATTAGATTCAGAGATTTCACTTTTACTTGATTAATTTATTAAGGCTATGACTGGGCACATCAGTAGGATATGCCCCAGAGGGCAGGGACTCACAGAGAAAACAACATGGCAGAGGACAGAGTTTGGAATTTTTTTTGATGCTGGAGTCCTGGGAAATAAATACACAGGAGAACACAAAGGAATAGAGATGGCTCAATAGACATGGCAGAGGCCCCTCAAAGAGAGAGAGTATGATAGTCTACAGCTGACCTTATGGAGAGAACAGAGTAGCTGAGCCCTGAGAGAGACTAGCCCCAGGAGAGAGATGAGACTTATCCCAGCCTACAACTGATATTGGAAGAAGCTAGGACCACAGAGCCTTAAGAGAAAGAGGAAGCCTGAATGAACCCTTGCACACGTCCATAGCCATCTTGCTCCAACACTTGGCAGCAGACTTTGGTGAGGGAAGTAACTTAAGCTCTATGGCCTGGTAACTATTTATTTGGGGAATAGCTTCTACCCCAAATAAATACACTCTATAAAACCCAACAGATTTCTGGTAGTTGGCATCAGCACCCCTTTCACTGACTAAGACAGCATCTAAGGCACAAATCTCTCAGCAAAAGGTCTCTTATTTATAGTTTTTCCTTGCCCCAGGGGAAAGGGCTCTCTCCAGAAAGGATTCAAGCTATCACAAGCATTCTACTAAAGCAAACAGACAAACAACTGCTGCAGACTTCCCTAGGAGTGGCTGGTTAATGTAGGCTGTGGATACCCAGATTTGGCAAACTTGCTTTGCCTCTATATGGCACTACTGCAGGGGCCAACAACCAAACCTTAGAATGGGGAATGGACCAGGAAATTGCCTTCCATGTCATAAAACAGGCTTTAATTAACCGTCCAGCCTTAGGAACCCCTAACCTAACCAAACCTTTCTTTCTGTACAAAATCGAGAAGGAGTGGCTTTGGGAATATTAGTCCAGAAATTGGGTGAGATTTCTTGACCAGCAGCTTATTTCCCCAAGCTTCTGGAGAATATTGCACAGGGTTGCCCAGCTTGCCTGAGGGGAGAGTGGTAACCACCCTTTTAATAGAACAAGCCACCAAAATAACCTGGGAACAACCCCTCACAATTTTTACCCAGGGGTAACCAATGACTTACAGTAGCTGGTTAACTAAATACCAGGCTCAATTACTAGAGTCCCCTGACAGTACAGCTGGATTTAGCCAAGACTTGCTGTTGTGATGGTAATTCTAAACTGAACTTACCTTTGCTTATGGTGATTTAAAGACTAGTCTCACCATTGTGTATACATACTATTGTGATAGTAATTATAGACTAAACTTAATTTTCTTTATGGTTATATCAAGACTAGCCTCACCCTTGTGTATACTTGCCATTAGGACTATAACTATCATCTGCTGTTTGAATCCATAGAAACTCCTGCTCCCCATAATTCAGAGGAAGGCAGATTTGAGCCAACCCTGTCTCCTGTCCTTCTGCTGGTGTTAATGACCCTGCTTTCTCTCATGACCATCCTGGTATGGGCTCCAATTCATCTGCTATGGGCAAAAACTCAGAAGGGCCCCTGTGGGATTTCCTTCAACTTAGCACCCCACAACCTTTGAGGAGATCACTGCCTGGTGGAATCCCTGATCCTTAGAGTTGGATGTCCACTCTTCCAGTCCAGCAGCCACTAGAGTCCTGTTACCACGGAAGTCTGGGGAGTGGGGGATCTCCCACTCCACATCAAGGATCCAGAAAGCAGCAAGTCATGAGAGAAACCAGTTTTCCCTGAGACTTCAATGATCTCTGTGAGAAATTGGTGTTGCTCATCCAAAGCCTGTCAAAGCCAAAATGCAGAGCTCTGAAGCAAAAGAAAGTGGTGAAGATTGCATTTTAAAGTAGTGAGAACAATTTGGCTATAAGACAATGACTGAAGAGAACTAAATTTATGTAAAACTGCATGGTCACAGTGCAGATTTGAAAAATCAAAAACAGCCTTCAAAGAGATGTGTTGATCATGTTATATTGCAGTTACACTTATTTTATAAGGGAATGAAAATTATAAGTAAAATTATTGAATTGTGTGTTTTTGTTGTATGTCTAACTCTCTATTTGTGTCTACTTGCTCAGAGAATATTTTCATACCTCTGGACAGTACTATCAAATTAACAAATGAAAATCATGAAAAGAGCACTATTCAAATTGTTAAAAAATTAAATAAGTGCTTATATATATGTAAATGAATATTCCTGGAGCCCAAATTAGAGAAGTTAAGCAGGATAGAAAGGTCATATACTTGGCCCAATGGATAGGGCATCCACCTACCACATGGGAGGTCTGTGGTTCAAACTCCAGGCCTCCTTGACCCATGTGGAGCTGACCCATGCACAGTGCTGATGCACACAAGGAGTGCCGTGCCACGCAGGGGTGTCCCCCGCCTAGGGAAGCCCCACGCACAAGGAGTGCGCCCCATAAGGAGAGCTGCCCAGCGCGAAAGAAAGTGCAGCCTGCCCAAGAATGGCACCACACACACGGAGAGCTGACACAACAAGATGACACAACAAAAAGAAAACACAGATTCCTGGTACTGCTGATAAGGATAGAAGGGGTCACAGAAGAACACAGAGAATGGATACAAAGAGCAGACAACTGGGCAGGGGGAAGGGGAGAGAAATTTTTAAAATCTTAAAAAAAAAAAAAAGAAATCTAAATATAGAAACTATTGAAAGAAGAGTTTATCCTAAGCTTTTTAACTTACATTGACACCACCCTCCCTACCCCACCCCAGTCTTTTCTTTGAGGGAACTATAGGGGAAGGGCTAGGTGTGGAAAAATAGGAAAATGTAAGTTTAGCTTTAAACTGTCTACTAGGCCAAGAAATTAAGACTAATAAGGACAGAGGAGATGTTAAAGAATAACTCTTGGTATGCATAGTTTGTCTTCTAATTCCCCAAATTAAACCTTTTAACAGCCTTGGAATACAGTAATTAATAATCCAATCACCAAATTTCATTAAGGAAAAAGTCCTTGAAAGCTATGAAAAGCTTTTTCTAAATTATAGTTAAAACAAATTAAACAATATAATATATTCCAGAACCTGGCAGTCAGTATGCTTTAAGGTTATTCAAAATTTTAGAATATTATTAAAAAGGAGGTTTTAGCCTCCAGTGGAGGAAGAAAAAAAAGAACATTTCTTGCACAGACTATGACTGTTTCAATTTTATTTGGCTTGGGTGTAATCTCTAGATTTAGGGAATACTAATAAAATAAATTAGCATTATGATGAAAACTTTAAGTTTGTGTTTAATGAAATTAGAGAAAATGTAGATCTCTCCTAAAGTTAAAATGACTAATTTTCACTGAACAGAATGAAGAATGTAAAACAAAACTTAAATGGATAAAGTAAATTTCACTGGTTGCTAACTTTAATTTAATAAGCTCTTCTAGAGGTGAAGTAACTAGTCTGTGTGGTTATGGCTAATTATAGAAAAATGCTTTTTGTAAGAGCATCTTCTAAACTGAAATATTTCAATAGCTAATTCCAGGAAGCCATTATGAAAAAAAACCTAAATTGATATAGATAACAAAAAGTAACTTCATAACAGAGAAAGCTGTCAAAGGCCACCTCGATCTGCATGTCAAGATGGTAGTAGAAGGAAGATAATCTTAATTCCATTGGAACTTCAGGTTTTCATAAAATAATTAGGAAGTAGTCTTTTCCTATACAGCTCAAGGAAAATACCTGTTAACATGATCATGGTAAAGGTGTAAAGTAAAAAGTAAAGTAATAAAAGTAGTCAAGGTCATTTGAAACATTATAAATTGCATTGGAAGTATTTAGAAACTGTATAAAAATTAAAAGGAATAGACTTCAATGTTGCCAAACTCTCTTGTGCATTTAAACATGGCCCCCAGTATTCTGCATGGTGCCCTTCCATTTCAGTTATTGACTAAATCAGTCACTATAACCCCTAAAATAATAAAAGTTATATACATCCCCTGGTCATGCTCCTGAAGTAGATGGAAAAATGTTGCTGTTTCAGACTCCTGCAGCAGCCAGCCATGGCTTGATATCACTAGATTTACAATGAACAGTGCCTCCAGACTGGCTCTGTTTCATAGTGCCAGGGGGTGATGCACCAGGTTGGTGAAACACTGGAGCTTTTCTCCAGGATCAATGGGGCTGCAGCATGCTGGCTGTGTGAAGGATATAACAAGTGGAGCAGCAATTACCAGAGTAATGAGAGTACAACCTAAACAAACATAATTCACATTATGACCTGCTCCCATGGAGACAACATGTATGGTATTACAAACTTGGAGCTTAGATCTACTAGCTGCAGCTCAAAGAGGAACTTCTACATTGATTAGTATTAAGGATGTACCTATATACCTGATGAATATAATACCTCCTCTATTCTAGATCATATGCAGAGGTATACTGAACATGTTAAAAGTCTTAGCAAACTTGATTCATTTTCTAATTAATGAAAGTGCTATAAAAGAATAACTCTCTTAAGGGCTGCTTTTATTTTGCTCACCATTTGCTTGTCTTGTTGCTTAAATTGTCTTTGTGAGCTTAAGTCTAGGTTATCCCCAAAATAATATGATTTTCCTCACCCCTAACCAACAGAATAACTACAGAAGATGAAACCTTCACCCATTCTCACATTTGCTGCTACTTTCAACTATTAAAATGGAATTTTCTTTCTTTGCCTGAAACAAGGCTTACCTGAACTGCCATCTGGACAGGTTTATGCTCACTAGTATACAGCACCCCCTCCGTATCTTATGGACCCACCAACCTCGCTATCCCATTCTCTGTGTTCCTAACCTTTCCTGGCTCATACCACTTTTAGGTCTACTCTCAACCTTTCTCTTTAGACTCCTATAGGCCCTCATGATTTTAAAGCCTTAACCAGGTTTATCTTCCAGATGGGATGCTTTACAAAGCAAATCAATGATCATGTGAGGATGCCAGTCAGTTCCAACCACCATCCTAAACACACCTCCCCTCAGCCTCAATAGAATAGCTACAGAGTTTTTTATACCCTGTCAGGCAGGGACTACTGCTCCTAACAAGCAGGAAGCAGCTACAGAAAAATGATCATCGCCTAAAGAGTAAGGGTGAAAACTCTGAGGGGGCACTTGAGGCAGGTTAGAACACGGACCTGAGGGGGGAAAAAAGGCACCACAGGAAAGCAGTAGGGCAATAAGGTCAAAACAGTTCTGTATGCAACTCCTGATTGTGGTCACCAGTCTTTGCTTGTACCTGATAGTAGAAAGTTCCGGGAACAAGAGAGGAGTCTACCACCCAAGGCTAAATACCTGAAGATAGGTAATGAGGAGCCCATTTGTACCCTCTCCTCTGATCCTCATTCAGCCTGCAGACACTCAGGACCAATGAAACTATTGTGTTTCCAATCCTTTTTCTGCATACTCAGAACCAATGAGAACATTCCAATTTACAAGTCTTCATTTACATGGAGGAAGGAAGGGCAGGGAAAGCCAGGCTTAAAAAAGGTCACAGCCCCAGTGTGCCTCTCCCTTGAGGACACCCACAATCCTGTCTCAGGTATGTACTTTCTCTTTCACTTTATAATAAACTCTTTACTTGCTTGTTTAAAATATGGCGCATCCTAAAATTCTTTTCTGCAATTTGGCCAAGAACCTGGTAACCCACCACCACCACCATCACTGTTACCAATGGAAATGTTCGATTCCTCAGGAATCATGAAGTGGGGGGAAAGGGGAGTACACCACTGAAATTTGGAGAAGATAAGCATTTAAAGGAAGCATCTAGAGAATGAGGCATAAAGGAAAGCATGGAAGCCATAAGGCACATCAGGAAAGTGTTTCAAGGAAAGGGATGTCAAACACTATTCAAGTTCAAGTAAGGTAAGGACCAAAAAGTGTCCATTTGATTTATCCACAAGTAAGACATTAGAAACCTTGGCAAAGCAACTTCAATAACACAGACTGGGAGTGACTGGGTCCCAAAGGACACAGGAAAAAATCCACAATACAAGAGGAGGGACTGGCCTCAAGAAGAAGGGACACTATTTACATTGTAATTGAAAATAGAAGGGGGAAAGGAAAAAAGATGGCTGCAGGTTCAGGTTAGAGGAAGTTCACATTTTACGGATTTTGTATTTCTAGGGAAGTTGAAGGTCATTTATTGAGATGAGGTAGCAGAGTCAGAGGTATGAAAAGAGTAGAGAAGAAAATAACTGTTGAGAAAGAGAACTAAATAGGAAGATATGGAAGGCAGAATAGGGAACTATTTACCCTCTAAAAACTGATGGCAATTCCAGGAATGCATCCTTCTGATACATACACAGCAATGTTTGATATGTGTTGTTACTTCCACTAGCTCACTTGGGCACGTCCTATGTATCTTCAAAACCAACTTCACCTGGAAAACCTTTCCTGACACGCCTCTAATCTCTCCCCAATCCCAGTCATCACCCTCCTCTGTGTTAATGTTTTACTTTTTAAACAATTCTAACTGCCACCCTTACAAAACTATATCACAGTGCTTACTTTTATACCTCTGTAACAGACTTTCTACTAGATGGTAAGTTACTTGGGGGCAGAAATTCCACATTTATTAGAAGCCCAGAAGAACTTGGTTAAACTGAATTTAAATTGAGATGCAAAAATGCATTATAGGAGACCCTAACCTACAAAATCCTATACAGAAATATATAAATTATCATAAGACAACAATTCCTTTTAATTATTATTATTAATTACTATTGAGGGCAATAATAAAATACAAAGAAAAAATAATTCAGAAGTTTAGTGCATATACTCCCTACTGTGATGCACAATTAAATATATATACTGTACCTTCCATATGCAAAATACTGTTATTCACATTGTATAATACGCAAAGGGGTTTTATAATACAGTTACGAGATTAAAGCAAGTATACAAGCGATTTAATGTAATATACAATGTATGGCAGTTACGAAAAAAATTAAGAACAAGTGAGAAGGACCTTTATTTTTTATGCTTAAAAATTTGACCTTTATTCTGAAAAACAAAGAGGTTTAGGAATAGTAATCAGATCAATACAATTTCATGTGCTTTTAAAGTACATATTTAACTTATCTTATTTAGGCAACTTCTGTCCGAGACTATCAATACATATGACGTCTGTAATCGATGCAAATGGTTAATCCAGCCTGGGCGAATGCTCCGAACTCTCCCCCATATCATTATGGAATAATTACCTCGTAAAAAAATCAAACAGGCTGCAAGCTGCAAGAGGGCTCACCTGGGTAGTCCAAGAATTTGTTAAAGGAGGGAGTATTTCCAACTCTATTTAAAAACGAGCCCTTCTTTTTCATTAGGTTTGTAAACTGCTCTAGGTCTTACACTTTTTCTGGAATCAAACGCTTCACAATCTGGTCAAGAACTGCGGCAGCAGCCGGTTGCTGCCAACGTGGTCACCGGGTGCGGGATCCTGATACTTCAGGGACGCCCCGGACATGGGGGAAGAGGCCAACGAGTTGAAATGAGGCGCAACCAGAAACCAGGTATCCCGCCAGACAACCAACCGGAAGGGAAAGGGGCAGTGAAACCCAGTAGAAACGAGTAGACGAGGCCAGCACTCGGACGCCAGGGGGCCGGGCTGAGGGGAGTGGTCACGTCGACACTGAAAAACTTTCTGCAGAGCAAGGAGTTGAGTACCCACCCTGTCCCAACTGCGTGGCAGGACAGCCTCACGACCCGGCCAGACCCCGTCTCCTTACCGTCCTGCAGAAGCTCACGGGATGTCGCTGCAACCGCTCCAGATCTCGGAACCCCAAGGCCAGCCGCAACAAAGCCGCCGTCGCTACCTTCCATGTCGGCAGGTGCCGGGTTGATGGCGTCAGGGGCGGGAGTGCAGGCCGCCCCGCCCAGGTGGTGACGCAGAATTCCGGCGCCGCCCGCGCAGTCCCGCGCATGGTTTCTGACCCGCTTGGTGAAGCAATTTGGCGGTAGAGCGGCAGGATCTAGACGCTGTGGGGCTGGCAGAGTCGGGCCGAACTCCTTCTTTCTCCGCCGGAGAAACCAAAGCTTCTGGGAGTAGAGGCCACAGCTCCGAGCCCTGGGGACTAGCGTCGTTTCCTCAACCGAGAAGAGGGTGGTGGCCGCCGTGCTTACTTCTAAAGCAAGTATTAATCCTAAGGAAACTGGGCCCTCGCGGCGAAAGACAGGAAAGGAGAACGGAGATTTCTGGAAATTTGATTTGTGCTCCACGCTCACAACAGGCGGCGTTTGTTGCTACCCAGCTTCATCTGACACATGCCTTGGCTTGCAACCGTGGGATAAAAGTGGCCGGGAAAAACTTGGGAAGGAAGTTGCCAGGGATGAATAGTAAGGAGAATTAGGGAGACTCAAAAGTTGATGAAGAAGGCAGATTGGGCCAGGAAAAGACAAATGGGATTCACTGTCTCTCCTTTCCCTTCCGTGAGACCTTGCTTGATCTTATGCTTTTTCTGCCTTTTCTTCGTTGTTTCAGCCATATACTGAGTCACTCCAGACTTATTCTTAGTTACAGATTGATGAATTGTCTGATTTGAAGTTATAAAGTTGGTTCAGTTCTCGTTATATTTTCTTTACTAATACACCTGCATTGTTGACCGATAATCCTAGATTAGGAGGACAACACATACGCAAGAGAGTCGCAAGCATTTCCATGTAAAAAGAAATAAGTTGTAATATAACTTTGACTTTTTATTAAGTGGATGTGTGTTCAAGGAACCAGTTTTTCCCATTCCTAGGGCTACATGTTCTCTCTTCTTTCTGCTAACAGAATAATAGTCCTTACTTTGTGTCAGGCACCGTTCTAAGTACTTTATAACAACCCAAAGAGGTGAACAAGTCTCATGCTACTAGCCACTACACTAAACTATCTCTAGACTTTATGTCAGGTTTTTCCATAATTTGTTTGATCCTAGTTATGATGTGATTGTTCTGAATAGAGGTCACACGAATTGCCAATGGCAGTGTGCTCAGACTCGAGGCTTTCATTATCATCCCTAATAAACAACTGGTTTTTAAAATAATACTTGGGTATTGATGAATAGCATTATCTTTGAATTATGTACTGTTTCTCTTTTCTTAGCTTTTACACTGGAAGACTTGAGAAGAGTTGCATAATATCCATTCAGTCAGTGAAGAATTTTGAGCCCATACTCTACATATCCATACGAGTTTATAAACATAAACTCCATTCCTCTTCTGAAAGAACAGCCATTCTAAGTAAACAATTGTGCCAGGTGTGTGGATTTATTTATTCCAGTCGTTTCAAACTTGTCTGCACACTGAAATTGCAGAGAGAGCTTTAAAAAAAATTTTTTTGCTTGGATCCTAGATCCAGAGATTAAGATTTAGTTGGTATGGTGTATGGCTTAGGCATCATGATTCTTAAATGTTTCCCAGGTCATTCTAATGTACAACCAAGATTGAAAGCTACTGATTTATTCCTCAACAAATGTTTATTGAGGGAGGCCTTCTTAGTGCCCTATACTGTGACTTTGAAAATGAATAAAAGTAAAATTGTTCTTAGCAAAGTCCAACAATTTAGTTACCTTTGGACACTTCAGTCATTATTTGAAGTTTTTCTGTAATGTTTAATATACTAATCCTTTCCTCTTTTGGTAATACACTCTCCTTCCTTGTTTTTTTTAATATTATTTTTCAGATTTATTCTTCCAAGCTCCTGAGTTTATCTCTTCAATTCTCTTTTGCAATCTCCTTTCCTCTGACTGTTTCTTAAATGTTGGTGCTGCCAAGGCTTTCTAACTCAGATGATATCCCTCCTTGTCCATGATTTAGTTTCAACTTACATGAAGGCTAAAGACTGTCAATTTAAGTCTTCAACTCTTTCTCTTAGCACCACATCTACCTAACTACTTAAGGCATCGCTTCCTGGATAGCTCTTGAGCATCTCAGGTCCAGTGTGTTCATATGTGAACTCATATTTGCCTGTGGAAATCTATTCCTCCTCCTGGTTCTCTTTCTCATTGACTGGCATTGCCATCCCACCAATTTCTCAAACCAAAAGTATACAAGTCACCCTAAAGTTCTCTTACTACATGACATTAGTTGTCATCATGTGATTTCCACCTTCTAAATATCTTGCCTATTTTTCTTTTGATTGCTAAATATCTTCTAAATGCATTCCTTCTTGCTAGTCTCACTCCTAGAATCCCAGGTCAAATACTTATTATCCATGACCTGGTCTGCTGCAATGGCCTCTTTACTGATAGTTTATCACCAGCTCTGCCCTCTCCAGTCAGATCTTTCTGAATGAGAAATCCAATCGTGTCATGTCCTTGCTTAAAATTTTTCAAAAGCTTTTCACACTCAGACCATATGGCACAGAAAGGAAGGGAAAAAAAATCTGGTATGCCTGTGGAAGTATGTCACATAGGCATATGTAAAAATCACCCACAAAGGAGGAAAATTTATTAATAACCAAAGCCCTACAGTATAAAAGATATAAGGCCATTACTATCTAGGCCTCCTCCCTCCCTCTGTAGTCTAGTTATAACTGAGATAACACTGAACTACTGATAGTTCACCAAAAACAGCATGCACTCTCATGCCTATGGCTCCACATGTGCTGTTCTCTAACTGGACACTCTCCCATCTTCCATGTAGTCTTAACTCAAGCTTACCTTCCCCCTCTGTTGATGATTTCCATCACTTCCTTAGATAAATATTTCTACAACAAATGTACATAGGTATACATATATTTATAACGTATAACATTTGACTATCTTTTTACCAATGCTTATAGGTGTATATGCACACACATGCTATTGTTTTATGTAACAATTTCTAAATCCCTAATTTTTGAGGTCACAGTAAATATTTTCATCTGTATTCCCAACATGTATGAGAAACACAATATTTGTTGAATGAATAAATACTTGAATGAATAAAAGCATGTCTGTGCCCTCAAAAATTCCAGGGGAGAAAGCAGTGTTATGATCACTTTTGAAAAAAGTAATTGCAAATGTCGATACCATAACAGAGGCATGTCTAGGGTATGGTGCATAAATAAGAGGAAGACCACCTGTGTCTGGGATTCAGGGAAGACAATTGAAGGCATTGTGGTGAGGAATTGAGTATCAATGCTGTGGGGCAGCGAAGGTGTGCTCAAGTTTTAGTTAAAGGAACCTCTAGGATGAAGCACTTGTGGGAGATGGAGAAAGTCTAGGCCAAACCCAAGGTTTCTGACTTACGTGGGTAGGGTAGGTGGTGACAGCATAAACCAGGATATGACATGCAAGAGAACAGGTTTGACCCATGAAAAGGAAACTACTTTTCTGCTCCTTAACAGAAGGTGGCTTACATTCTTCCAAACATGAATTTTCATTTTTTAAAAAAGTTAGTAATTTTGTCTAGGTTTTATTATATCAGTAATAGTGATCAGCTATAAGATAAACTTCTACCTATGAAAATTGAGATTCATGAATTATATTCATGCCATACCAGAACTTTAAAGATGAGTCAAGTAAAAAAAAAAAAATTGCATTTTGAGCAAACATCTTTCTAAAGTTCAGCAATAACTATTTCTCAGTTACTGAAGATAAAAATTAGATTATGGAAAGCAACCAACACTATGAAATGATAGTATAACCATTATAAAACACTTCTGAACTATCTCATCACTTACATTTCTTTGGGTATAACAAGCAGTTTACTATATAACTATATGATCATAATTGAAATTTCACTAGCTAAAACCACATTTAAATTTTAAGAAATATTAGATTTTTTTGCCTTCTGAATCACATACAAAGAATAGGAGTTGAGAATAAAAATAAACATACTAGGATATCTTTTTTTTTTAACACTACTTGAAGTTGTATTACTGCTATTAAACTTCCCTGGATAAAGCAAGATACTTCAAAGTGACAGACATGCACAGTATGATAAGTGAAATGATTCAAATAAAATTTCCTGGTCTATCAGTGATAAAGTAACATGTAAAATTTTAAAGTGACATGAAAGAAGTCACAACTTAGTATCTTATTTCCTAGGGCTGCCATAACAGTACCACAAACTGGGTGACATAAAGAAATGGTAGTAGAGGCTAGAAGTCTGAAATCAAAGTGTTGGCCTTGTCATGCTTCTTCTCAAGTCTGTAGCCCATGTCATGCCTTTCTCATGTCTTCTGGTGGTAGTCTCCTGCAATTGTGGTGTCCTCCGCCTTAGTCCTTCCTCCCACGACATTCTCCTCCATGTCTGTCTATATCCAATTCTTCTTGCTTATAAGGACACCGGTCATACTGGATTAGGGCCTACCCTAATCCAGTTGGGCCTCATCTTAACAGTACCTTCAAAGACCCTATTTCCATATAAGGTCACATTCACAGGTCCAGGGGTTAGGAATTGAATCTTATTTTTCTGTATCTTGAGCATTCATTAATTTGAACAGAAAATATTACTTTAATAAGTATAAATTTGAAACTTAGTGTTCAACATTAACAATTACAATTTATGTAGAATGTAACACTTTCATGCTGTGCTAAGAATTATCAGGGACTTATAAATAGGGACAAAATTCTGCAGTATTCTATTCGATATGTAAAAAGAAGCAAAGATGAAAAGTATGTGTCCTTGGCAAGTGAAATTGTTAGAATAACATAAATTCATCAAGTGAAAGTATGTTTTCTCTTTGCAAATGGATTTTTTTTTTCAGATTTGAAACAAATCTGGATTCATGAAGAGTGACTGCAAAAAAGCCACAGTATGTCAAGAAAGAAAAAAAGATCCAATAGAAATGTTTCATTCTGGGCAGGTTGTAAAAATCTGTGCTCCAATGGTTCGATATTCAAAGTAAGTATTACAAATTGTTAATGAACTAAGATTTGATTTCCTCATTAGGCTTTGACTTTTTAAAAGTACTTTAAGACTACGCTATCACATGGGCTCTTCAAACCCTGACTTTGAATCATAATCTAGGCTTAAGTCCTCATTCTACCATTTGTCTAGTACATGCATGACCCTGAGTAAGACAGTTAACCTCTCCAAGCTTTTTTTTTTTAAATCTGTAAAAATGATAGTGGTTACAAATCCCATCTATAAAGATATATGTGGATATTAAGTAATGTAAGTATTCATGTGTATTTGTGTGAATATAAGTCTTCCTTTCTGTTAGACCATTTAGTAGTTGCATGTTTAGATTTTTAAGAAATTCCCAAACTTTTCTGGATTAGCTATACTACATTGCTTTCCTACCAGCAATGTATGAGTGATCTAGTTTCTCTACAATCTCACCAACTTTTGGTATTTGTCACTATTTTTCATTTTAGCCATTCTGATAGATGTGTAGTGATATTTGCATTTCCCTAAGAGCCAGTGATATTTTATACCTTGTGCTTATTTGCCATCTTTAGATATTCAGGTAAAATGTCTCTAAATATCTTTTCCCATGTTCTAGTTGGATTGTTTGCTTTTTTATTCTTGAGTTCTAAGAGTTCCTTATATAATCTAGATACTAGTTCTTTGTCATGTATGATTTTCAAATATTTTGCTCCCTGTCTTTAGCTATTCATCCTCTTAGCAGGCTTTTTCACAGAGCAAAAGTTTGTTTTTGTTTTTGTTTTTGTTTTTGTTTTTGTTTCATCCAATTTATCTTTTGTTTTCCTTTTATGGATTGTTTGTGGTGTCAAGTCTTGAAATCTTTGTGTAGCCTAGATCCTGGATTTTTGGTTTTTCTAAAAGTTTTATGTTTTACATGATCCATTTAGAGTTTGTGATACATTTAGAGTTAATTTTTATATAAGAATTGAGACTAAAGTTGAGATTCTTTCTTTTTCCCTTTTTTTTTTAATTTGCACATCGATGCCAATTGCTCAAGCACCATTTGTTGAAAAAACTATCATTCCTTCAGTGAATTGCTTTTTCACCTGTGTCAGAAATCAATTGGTCCTGCTTGTAGAGCTCTTTTTGTACTTTCTCTATTATTTTCCATTGACCTAGATTACATTGAATGATTTTTTTTTAATTAGAGAAGTTGTGAGCTTACAAAACAATCATGCACAATTTGCAGAATTCCCATACATTAACCCTCCGCCAACACCTTACATTGTTGTGGAACATTTGTTACAGATTATGAAAGAACATGACCACTAACTCATCCATAGCATACACTTGGTGTATTTTTCCCCTGATTATTAACACTATATATTAGAATTGTATATTTGTTATAGTTCATGAGAGTATACACTATTTGTACTGTTAACCACGGTCTATCTTCCACCAGATGGTTCACTGTGTTATATATTCCCATGCCTTGTACATTCTGTCCACAGTTTATACTCAGTTGCTCTTGCTTTCATCACAGAGTTGTGCTGTCATCACCCCAGTAAAGCTTTGAATGTTTTCTTTAATCCAAAAGAAAAAAATCCCCTACCTCTATCTTTGCCCTTAGCATTGAGATAGTATCTTCTTTGACATTGATGCAAGAATATTACAATATTGCCGTTACCTATAGTCCATAAATTGCATTAATTGTATTTTTCCCATGCATCACTGTATTCTTAATAGTGGCATAAGTGGCATACATTTGTTCCAGTTCATAGAAGAACATTCATGTATTTGTATTATTAACCACAATCCTTATCCACCTCCAGATTCACTGTGTTATTTGGTCCCTAGATTATTTTCTAGTTTTCTTTCACATTGAATGATTTTTTAATTTTGAGCCAGTCTTGCATCCTTGGAATAAACCCCACTTACTCATCGTGTATAATTCTTTTCATATATTGCAAAATTCTTTTTGCTATTTTGACTATCATTTTTTGCCTATATTCATGAGGAATATTAGTCTGTAGTTTTCCCTTTTTCTTCTGTTTTTATGTGATTTTGGTATCAGGGTAATACTAGCTTCTTTAAATTAACTGGGAAGTGCTTCTTCCTCTTTTATTTTCTGGAAGGGATTATGTAGTATTATGACTAATTTTTTTTTCTGTGTTTGATAGAATTCTCCAGTGAAACCGTATGGGCCTAGTGATTTCTTTTTTGGAAGTATTTTAATTATGAGTTCAATTTCCTTAATATTTATAGGCTACTCAAATTATCTATTTTACTCTAGGTGAGTTACGGTATTTTGTTTTGGACCATTTCATCTAATTTGTCAAATTTATGTGCATACAGTTCTTCATAGTATGCTCTTATCCTTTTGATGTCTTCAAGGTCTATAGTAGGATTTATTTTGGATCTCCTTTTTTTTTTTCCTTACCAATCTTGCCAGAAGTTTGTCAATTATCACAATGTTTTCATACAACCACCTCTTTGTTTCATTGATTTTTGTTTATATATTTTTTTGTTTTTGTTTTCAATTTCATTGATACAATGAATTCATTTTCATTAGTTTCTTTATTATTGCCTTACTTCTGCTTGTTTGGATTTATTTTCCTGTTTTTACCTTGGTTCATGAGGTAGAAGCTTATTAGATTATTGATTAGAGACTTTTTTTCTTATATATGCTTTCAGTCCTATTAATTGCCCTCAGCATTGAATTAGCTGTGTGCTACAAATGTTGAAATATAGTATTTTCATCTTCATTCAGTTCAGTGTATTTTTAATATTTCTTTTGAGAATCCCTCTTTGACCCATGGATTATTTAGAAGCTTATTGCTTACTTTTAAGTGTTGGGATATTTTCTTACCTTTTCATTATTGATTTCTAGTTTGATTCCCTTATGATGAAGCAACACACTCTGTGTGATTTCAGTTATCTTAAGTGTGTAAAGGTTTATTTTATGGCCCAGGGTATGGTGTGTCTTGCTATATGTTTCATGGATATTTGGGAAAAAAGTGTATATTGCTGTCATAGAGTATTTTATAAATGTTGATTTAATCCTGTTGGTTAATAGTATTGAGTTTTATATCCTTGCTGGTTTTCTGTCTAGTTCTATCACTTGTTGAGAGATGAAATTTAGAAGTCTCTAACTTCGATTTTTCTTTTTCTCCTTTCAACTCTATGAGTTTTTATTTCATATAATTTACATCACTGGTGCATACACATGTAGGATTGCTGTTTTCTTGGTGGGTTGACCCTTTTATCATTATATAATGTCTCTCTCTGTCTCTGATAATTTTCTTATCTCTGAAATCTACTTTATCTGATAAGATAGCAACTCCTGCTTTCCTTTGTTTAATGTTTGCGTGATTTAACTTTTCCATGATTTTACTTTCACTTTACCTGTATCATTATATTTGAGGTGGTATCTTGTAGACAGCATAAGGTTGGTCATGTTTTTTAATTCATTCTACCATTCTTTGTCCTTTAATTTATATGTTACATCTTTTACATTTAATATAATTATTAGTATGTTCAGGCTTAACTGTTCCATTTTATTATTTGTTTTCTATTTGTTCCCTCTGTTTTTCATTTTTCTGTTTTCTTTTTCCAGCCTTTTGTGAGTTACTGGAACATTCTTTAGAATTCCATACTGATTGGTCCAAAAGTTTTGTTTTGGTTTTTTAATGAATTTAACTATTTTTTTCTCTCTCTTTTTTTTTTTAATTTCTCTCACCTCCCCCCCCCCCAGTTGTCTGTTCTTTTGTGTCCATTCGCTGCGCGCTCCTCCCCATCCGCTTCTGTTGTTGTCAGCAGCATGGTAATCTGTGTTTCTCTTTGTTGTGTCATCTTGTTGTTGTGTCAGCTCTCCACGTGTGCGGCACCACTCCCAGGAAGGCTGAACTCTCTTTTGCACTGGGTGGCTCTCCCTACGGGGCGCACTCCTTGCACGTGGGGCTCCCCCACGCAGGGACACCCCTGCATGGCACAGCACTCCCCACACACATCAGTACCATTCATGGGCCAGCTCCACACAGGTTAAGGAGGCCCGGGGCCCGAATTGTGGACCCCCCATGTGGTAGACGGATGCCCTAACCACTGGGCCAAGTCCGCTTCCCAGTCTATATGTTTTTAGTGTGTCTTTTAGTATAGCTTTTGTAGTCATTGCTCTCGGTATTATATGATACATGCATAATACGTCACTGTCTTTGGTATTGTCATTTTACCAGTTTGAGTGAACTATACCTCCCTTTACATCTCTTAATCTTCCTTGTTTATAATATAATTTTCTTAAATATTTCCTCTATGTGCATTTAGAATCACATCAGACAGTATTATTATTTTCTCTTTAACCTTTAACCATCAAACATAATTTAGAAAACTGTAGAGGAGAAGGAAAGTCTATTCTTTTTTTTACAAACACTATCCCTATACTCCTCTCCCCAACCCTCCCCATAACCTCTAATCTACTTCATTCTCTGCAAATTTGCTTTTTCTAATCTTCTCTTAAAAGTGATACTATACAATTTTTTCCTTGTGTGCCTTGTTTATTTCACTGAACCTAGTGTTTTCAAGGTTCTTCCATGTTGCAGCATATTTCATAACTTCATTCTTTCTTATTGACAAATAATATTCCTTTGTGTGTATGTTCCACATTTTGTTTATCCATCCATTTGTGGATGGACATTTGGGTTGTTTTTCCACCTTTTGAATATTATGAATAATCCTGCTATAAACATTGGTCTACAAATAACTATTTCACTCTCTTTGTGTGTATACCTAAAAGAAGAATTGCTGGATAAAATGGTAATTCTATATTTAACTATTTGAGGAACTGACGTACTGCTTTCCACAGTGGCTACATCATTTTACATTCCTGTCGACAATACACTAGAGTACCAGTTTCTCTACATCCTCTCCAGCACTTGTTATTTTCCTTTTTTTTTAGTAATAGCCATCCTTGTGGATGTGATGTTCTGTCACATTGTAGTTCTGATTTGCATTTCCCTAATTGCTAATGCTGTTGAGCATCTTCTTCAGAGAAATATTCAAGTCCTTTTCTTAAGCCATTCTTTTAGGGTAGATCTGTTAGCAAAAGATTCTAATATTTTCCTTTCATCTGAGAATATCTTGATTTTTCCCTTCATACTTGAAGAATATTTTCACTGAATATAGGATTCTGGCTTGACAGTTCTTTTCTTTCAGCACTTGGAAAATATTCTTCTGTTTTCTCCTAGAATTAAGGTACTATTTTTCTTTGGCTGCTGCCGAAGATTTTTCTTTATCTTTAGTTATTTATTTATAATGTATCGTGACATAGATTTCTTTGGGTTTATCCTGTTTGTGGTTTGCTCAGCTTCTTGAATATGTAGGTCTATGTCTTTTGCCAGATTTGGAAAGTTTTCATCCATTATTGCTTCTGTTACCTTTCATTTCCCTACTCTTTCTCTTCTCCTTCCAAGATTCTCATAACAAAAATGTTGCATCTTTTATTATACTCCTATCAGTCCCTGAAGTTCTGTTCAGTTTTTTCTTCAGTCTCTTGTTCAAATTAGGTAATTTCTTTTGTTCTGTTTTTCAGTTCACTAATTCTCTCCTCTGTCCCTCCATTCTGCTATGAGCCCATCCACTGGGCTTTTCAGTTTGGTTATTATTTTTGTCAGCTCTAATATTTCCAATTGATTCTTTTTTTTTCTCTCCCCTCTCCCCCTGCCACAGTTGCCTGCTCTTCTGTGTCCATTCGCTGTGTGTTCTTCTGTGACCGCTTCTATCCTTATCAGTGGCACCGGGAATCTGTGTTTCTTTTTGTTGCATCATCTTGCTGTGTCAGCTCTCCGTGTGCGCAGCGCCACTCCTGGGCAGGCTGCACTTTCTTTTGCACTGGGCGGCTCTCCTTACGGAGCGCACACCTTGCATGTGGGACTCCCCTACACGGGGGAACACCCCTGCGTGGCACGGCACTCCTTGCGCGCATCAACACTGTGCATGGGCCAACTCCACACGGGTCAAGGAGGCTCGGGGTTTGAACCGCAGACTTCCCATGTGGTAGACGGATGCCCTATCCATTGGGCCAAGTCCACTTCCCAATTGATTCTTCCTTATACCTTCAGCTTCTTTGCTGGCACTTCCTATTTCTTTACTGAGACTCTTTTTCATTTATTTCAAACATTTTCATAATTTCTCATTAAAATATTTTTATCATGGCTACTTTAACATCTTTGTCACATGATTCTAACATTTTTATTACCTCATTATCATCATCTATTGATTGTCCTTTTTCATTAATTTTGAGATCTTCCTGGTTCTTAGTATGACAAATGATTTTCATAGTTCTATATTATGTTTTGAGACAGGATCTTATCCAAACCTTCTATTTTGTTGTTTTTTTCTGCAGTAATAGGTAGGGGGAGTAGAATGCCTCATTACCGCCAAGTGGGGATAGAAGTCTTTGGCCTCCATTGATACCCTGGTGGGGCTCCTTATTACTGCTGAACAGGAGTGGGAGTTCCAGCTCTGCATGGTGGGAGTGGCTTCATTACCACTGGGTAACAGTATGTCCTTACTTTCCACTAGGCTTCCTCTCATACCACCCCAGTGGAAGTGAGAAGTTCACCTTGTTACTACCAGGTAGGGATGGAAGTACAGGCTCCCCGCATGCTCTCCACTGACACACAACATAGAGGGGACCTTTCTACCAGCCAGCAGGGGCCTACACAGCATTTCTTACACAATCACAACAGGGGTATTAGAGCATCATTTTATATCCTTCTGAGGGTAGAAGTCTAGGAACCCCACTTGACCTTTGCTGGAGGTGGGGACAGGGTTACAGTTTTTTTCTGTGGGGTTCGGCTGGAGTAGATCCATTATCATCTAAAAGTTTTTTGTCTTATTAGTCTACCCCAGGGTTCCATGGCCACGTTTTGCAGCCATGTATTTTCTGCCAGGACTTCGACTCATCTTCCCTTTTCCTAAATTAGCCTGCCTCAACTCCTCCCTCAGAGGGTTTATACCCTTATTCTTAAGAGGGTGATGAAGGATGATGGTTATTTTTCTGTAACTACTTCTTGCTGGTTAGGGGCAGTAGGCCGTATATGACAAGGTTTAAAACCTTTTTGCTACTCTTTTGCACTTGAAGGAAGACAGTTCCAGCACCTGTTTGGAATTGGATGAAATCTCTGCATGACTAATAAGGCATTGATTCTGTAAGAAATAAACTTAATTAGGATTTTGAAGATACATGGTCCTATTAAAAGTATAAAGAAGATGGTGGTAAGCAGGCCCAAAAAGAGGGCCAGCCATGACAAGCCAGGTGTCTTCAGAGGCTGCATCCTGCCAAGGTTGCTGGGAAACAGTATTTTCCCTTGAGTTCTTTTATGCTATTGGTTAACTCTAGGAATAGATTGTGGTAGACCTGCTGAGTTTGATTATAAACTTCCAACCCCAGTTCCCACAGCAGTGGTTATGCTTCAGACAGTTAGGAGAGGTATGAAGAGAGACATTGCCCTAGACAGAAACTCACAAAGACAGGAAAGGCAACAAGACAAGCATATAGCAAGCAAAATAAAGACAGTACTTAAGAAGGCCATTACTTTATCTTATAGGCACATTCATTAACTACTTAGAAAGTGAATTAAATTTACCAGGACTTTTAACATGTATAGACATGTCGTAGACACTTTTATTGTTTTAGGGGTCAATAACCAACCTAGCCAATAACTCATACAGAGAAACACTATTCAGTGTACTGAATGCCTGGTTTGAATTCACAAGAGATTTGACAATATTGAAATCTAGCTCTTAATTTTTATATAATTGTGAAATACTTCCAATGCAGTTTATAACATATTAAATGAACTTAACTATTTTAGTACTTTACTTTCTACATTAATTCCTTTTTACGTAATTATTACACTAATTAACGGGTATTTTACTTTAACGATACAGGAAGAACTACTTTAATTATTTTATGAAAACCTAAGATTCCCAATGGAATCAAGATTATCTTTCCTTACCAGAACTTTAATCTGCAGATTGAGGTAGTCTCTGACAGGTTTCCCTGTTATGAAGTTACTTTTTCTTATTAATATAAATTTAGGTTTTTATTTAATGTCTTCCTGGAATTGGACATTTAAATGCTTCAGTTTAGAAGATACTCTTACAAACTCCTTATAATCATAACCACATAGACTAGTTACTTGACCTTTAAATAAGCTTATTAGGGAAGAGGACTTGGCCCAGTGGTTAAGGCGTCTGTCTACCACATGGGAGGTCCGCGGTTCAAACCCCAGGCCTCCTTGACCCGTGTGGAGCTGGCCATGCGCAGTGCTGATGCGCACAAGGAGTGCCGTGCCACGCAGGGGTGTCCCCCGCATAGGGGAGCCCCGCGCACAAGGAGTGCGCCCCATAAGGAGAGCCGCCCAGCGCGAAAGAAAGTGCAGCCTGCCCAGGAATGGCGCCACACACACGGAGAGTTGACGCGGCAAGATGACACAACAAAAAGAAACACAGATTCCCATGCCACTGACAACAACAGAGGTGGACAAAAAAGAACATGCAGCAAATGGACACAGAGAACAGACAACTGGGGCGGGAGGGGGGGAAGGGGAGAGAAATAAATAAAATAAATCTTCAAAAAAATTAAAAAAAAATAAATAAGCTTATTAAATTACAATTAGCAACCAGTGAAATTTACCTTTATTTCATAAAACTTGAACTTACAATTTTCATCACCTTCAAGATTTAATACATATAATGCTAATTTTTTAAATTAGTTATCCTATAAATCTAAAGAGATTACATCTAAGCTAAATAAAATTGAAACAATTATAGTTTATGCAAGGAGTGTTCTTTTTCCTTCCTTTATAGGAGGCTAAGCCTCATTAATAAAATTCTAAAACTGTGAATAATCTTAAAAGTATACTGACTGCTAGGTTCTGGAATAAACTATAATTGTTTAATTTTTTTTAATTATAATTTAGAAAATATCTTTCCATTGCTTTCAAGGACTTTTCCTTTATTCACTGAAATTAGTAACAAAATTAGTAATCACCTTATTTTAAGGCTGTTAAAACATTTTAATTGGGGAATTACATGACAAACTGATTCTTAATTCCCCAGGCTAGAAGATGGAGTTTTAATCTGCCACACCTAACCCCTCTGTCATAGCTCTTGCAAAAAAAAAAAAAAAAGGCTCTTGAAGCTGGATAAGTCAGAGAGCTTAGAAAAATCTTTTCCCATTCCCAATAGTTTCTATATTTGGATTTCTATATTACCTTTCCATCCTGCTTAGCCTAATTTGGGCTCCAGGAATATTCATTCACATATATGATCATATATTTAATTTTTAACAATTTGAATAGAGCTGCTTTAAGAATTTTTATTTATTAATTTGATATCTCCATGCCAATGTATGACAATATACACTGAGCGAATAGGCAGGCACAAATAAAGAGTTAGATGCAAACACACAACTCACTGATGCTATTTATATTTTCATTCCCTTACAAAATAAGTTTAACTATCAAATAACATTTAAAAGATGTCTTCGAACACTATTTCTAGTTACTCTAATTTGCACTGTAACCATGCAGTTTTGCATAAGAATTCTGCTCCTTTTAATTATTGGCTTATAACCAAATTTTTCCTAAGGCTTTAATACAATTTACAACATTTTCCTTTACTTCAGAGCTTTGCTTATTTCCCATTTTGACTCTGACAGACCTTGGATGAGAAACACTAATTGCATTGTATACTCACTGAGGCCATCGAAATCTCAGGAAAACCTGGTTTTTCTCATGACTTGCTACTTTTAGCAACATCAACACTCAAGGTGGGAGGACCTTCCTCCCCAGTCCTCTATGATAAAAGGAGTCTGGCAGCCACTAGATTGGAAGAGTGGATGTTCAGCCCTGAGGGCTGAGAATTCCACCAGGCAGCAATCTAATCCACACCTGGAGTCATGAGAGAAACCAAGGTCATTAATACCAGTGGAAGGACAGGAAATAGGGTATCTTAAATTTGCCTTCCCCTGAGCCATGAAGGGGAGAAGTAGTCATGAAATAACCATAAGCAAAGGCAAACTCAGTTTAGAATTATCACAATAGCTGAAGTCTAAGAGCAAGGTGAAGCTAGTAAGCTAGTAAAAAAATAACCATAATCAAAGGTAAATTATTATATGATTCAAAAAAAAGGTTATATGTATCCAGTACATTTGAGAAATGTATGGTTTTATTCAACTGTCTTCTTTTTATATATTTTTTTTTATGTTTGTGGCATCTTTTTTTTTCAAATTCTCAATTTATTCTTTTTTTAAAAAATATTACATTCAAAAATATTTTCTAATATAAAGTCATCTTAAATCTTAGTTAAGATTTCTTAACTCTTAACAGTGTCTAGTAAGTTTTTACTTTAGAATAAATTGGGCATTTTTTTTATTAACTAAGCAACTAAAAGTTTTATTAGTAACAACACTAACTTTTCCTGCTTTTCCAGCAGTTGAACCAATCCCACTTGTGATTTCTTTAATCCATCAAATTCAATTGCAATATGGTATTGACATTTAAAGACTCAATTTTAGGTTACCTTTCACTGTTATCCAATTTGTAACAGGGGAACCCCAAATCTGATTTACGAGCTTCTAGGCACAAGCAGACTGACAAAGTTAAAACAAGCACAGATTAAAACAGGAGAGAGTTTTACACACTTAGCTTAATTTAGGGAAAGAGCTGCCTTTAGAATCACATAATCTTGGGGTTCTTAACCTTTTTTGTTTCACGGATATCTTAAGTCCACGCTATACTATTATTTAATAAATATATCATCCTGCACCAACACAGCCCCACAAAAATAATGTATTTTTTTTTTATTATTTTCAATTCAAGCTCATGAACTCTCGCAGGGACACCCCTGCATGGCAGGGCACTCCTTGCATGCATCAGCACTGCGCCAGCGCCACGTGGGTCAGGGAGGCCCCGGGTTTGAACCGCGGGCCTCCCATGTGGTAGACGGATGCCCTAACCACTGGGCCAAGTCCGCCGCCTCCTTATCCCTTTAAGGAGACATGGCCATGTAGTCTCCGGCCCTCAGTTTTGTCTGTCCTTACCTTCTTTCTTACACAGATTAACTGGAATTCAGGGTCCCATGCAGAGACTACTTTTGGCCATACTATGGCCATGTGGTGGGACAGGAAAAGATTAGCCTCTTTTTAAACTATCACTGGGCAGGTTGTCCCAATTAGAAGCTGCTGATCAGGGGAGGGTAAACATGTTTGTCAGTCTGAGTGGCATCCCACAGATAGACCTGGTCAAATGGATTGCTTGCCGAGCCAATGTCCTGGAGGTCAGGAGCCCTGCTCGCTATCACCACATTCCGGGGATTGGGAGCATTACATCTCTGGGCATCCGCAAAGCCTTAGAGGTCTTGAGAAATTTCTTAGTGCGGTTCTCAAGCCTTAGTTCCCAAACTGGGCTTTCCTACTCAGAAAGAGACTGGCTAGGGACCTTCCTTTTGCCTACTCTTCAGAAGTCTTAGGGGATAGCCATGAATGAGCTCATCTCATGGCCACTCCCAGGGTCCCAGTTCCTCAGTTACACCCAACATTAAAAGGCAATTAAGAAAGGAGATTGATCTGTGGCTTCTAGGCAAACAGCCTCAGGGGCCCCAGAGGTAATGGATTAAGAGGAATTTCTGGGCCTCCCGGGGGGCTGAGTAAGGAACAAACTTCCAGGGCACAGCCCAGGATGAGTCTTGGGGCCTCACTAATAAAAGAGGGCACAGACAGGCTTTAATTAAAATTCACCAGGCTCTGGCAGGGGTTGGGTAGTGCCACTTGCTTCTGTCTCCTGGCTGGCTTGCCAAATAATGTTACTGGATGGCTCTGGTTTCTGGGCTTCTAGGTTCTTGGCTGATGTCGCATAAAAGAACTTAAGGATATGCCATAGGGTAGGCAAGGGAGTAAAGAGTTTATTAAGAAACAAGAAAACAAGAAAAGTGCACAGTCCAAGGCATGGACACAGGCATACTGCAGGGTGAGTGGCATGGGTGAGGCCCCAGGTCATGGCGTTTTAAAGTCTGTTTGCTGTTCTGATTGGTTGCCCCACCTGTCATTTCTCAGGGGGCCAATTGTGAGGCCTTTCAAGGCTATCAGGCTTTTCCTTGACTCCTAACAGAATTTCATTACAATCTTGTTCCAAATGGTGTTCCCATGATCGTGTTCTCCTGGGGTCCTTCCAGCAGCCTTCTTGATGGCAGTTTTTCCCATGGGGGGTTTCCAGGCAGGGTTCCATGGCCACATGTTTCACAGCCATGTTTTTCTGCCAGGTCTTAGACTCATCTTCCCTTTTTATAAACTAGTGTGCTTCAATATGATAATGTTACTTTCTAAATGTCTAATTAAAGTTTTTATTGCTCACAGGTTGGCTTTTAGAACTCTAGTAAGAAAATACAGTTGTGATCTGTGTTATACACCAATGATAGTTGCTGCTGATTTTGTCAAATCTATAAAAGCCAGAGACAGTGAATTCACCACAAACCAAGGTATGTAAAATCCATAGTTTCCTGGCTTTGTAAAACTTTTTAAAAATAAATAAACTTCAACTGTCTCATCTAATCAGAGACAACACATTTCAGAGGTTTCATTTTAAATTGTTTGGTTTATAAGTCTCACTTCAGATACAAAGTCACTTGCTTTTCTTTTCAAAATAGAACCAAATCCTGTGGTCAATATTTTACTAAGTGAATTATCAGTAATATATCAAAATGTAAGTTCAGCCTTTATTAAGGCCCCAGGTCCTCTCACCTGGACTATTAGAATAGATTCCTATCTCACTGTCCTTCTTCCTGGTTACCCTCCAAACAGCTGAAAGTGACCTTTCTAAAACGTAAATTTGATCAGACCTCTTCCCTGCTTGAAACTTTCTTGAATTTCTCATTGCCTAAAGGAGTGCTTCTCAAAATGTAGTCACCAGACCTACATTATTATTGATCATTATTATTATCGGGAAACTTAATAGAAATGGAAATTTTGCCTCCCCTCAAAGAATAAAATTTTAGCACCTTAGGATAATATATAAAGTCCTTCCTGATCTAGCCTCTGATAAGATGCAATCTTATCTCCCGTCAGTTCCTCCAACATCCTATTTTCTTCCTCAGAAATACTAAATTATTTTCAGGTCCTTGAACGTGCCCTGTTCCCTCACATATCTCTACCTGGAATAATTTTCCCAGTCATGCCTGTACCCCAGCTCCCCAGCTCTCTGGCAAACTATAGCTCGTGCTTCTTAATCCAGACCTGATTTTCCTAATCAACCTCTACTCATGCCCTCTCTCCCTCCCTCATAAGTACAGGCTCTTCATTGTTGCACTAATCATACAACATTATAATTTCTTCTTTATCTACATGTCTCTCCCACTAGACTATAGGCTTCTTAGTGTTGGAGCTGTTTCTTACTAGTCTTTTATTTTCAGCATCTAACATAGTATTGAAAATATGTTATATTAGAGCAATAAATGGTTATAAGTTGAAATTCTGTAACTTTTCTGAGTTGCAAAGCGTGAAAGCACCCTACATCCTCATCAAGGAAAATCAAATTATTCTATCCTGTCATAATTCTGTAAATCAGTGGATTGCCAAAGATCCTAAGGCAGTGGAACTGGATAATTCCTAGAAAATTGCATTTTATCAAAGAGCCAGTAATTTTCATAGATGGTCCTCAGAAACACTGTAGGAAACACTAAAATGCATATATCCAAAGTTTATAACACTAACCAAAAATGAGAAATCCGATATTTAAAATCTAGGATAGCTCTAGTACTATATTAAAATTTAAGACTTTTATATGTAACAGAAGATCACAAATATACTTAAACAAAAACTCGGAAAAAATATAACTCAAGATAGATAGCAGAGCTAATTTCTTTGTTTTGTTCATATAAAAATACAATAGAAAAATCACTCTTAGAAAAATAGCTTATGAAGAGAAAGTACTCAAAAATATACAAATGTTGGATATACAGTATAGGATAGGCTATCAGGAAACAAGAACTTTCATCCATTTTGGTGGAAATCTGTATTGGATAAACTCTGTTGGAAGGTAATTTTGTAATATCTGTCAATATATTAAATCCCTATATCTAACAGTAACTACTAGAATTTAACCTATGAATATGCCCAAAAATATATGTATATATTTATATTGATTGCAAGAGGCACAAATGAAAAAAATCTAGAAGTCCACTGTATGATCAATATTTACTGTCTTATTTTATGCATACTATACATACAGTAGAATACTAGCCACTAAAAAGAATAAAATACATCTGACTAGCTCACGCAGATACATCATAAGTTGCAGGAAATAAAAGTAGGAAGCATAGCAGTGTATATAGAAGGTTCCCATTTGTTTAAATTTTACAGTTTATACATAAAATTGTTCTGGAAGGATGAACAATAAAGTAATTCTCACCTTTTGGGGAGAGAATGTGGGAAAGAATGTGGAAAAACTTACTTTTCATTTTATACCCTTTTTTACTGGTTGACCTTTTACTAAATGTAAATTGCTTTTAATTTAAAATATATAAAATTATTTTAAAGCTATCTTATGTGAACAGGTGCTTCTAGACTAAAAATCATCAATGTTACTTCATCTTGTACAAACATTAGAATTTGGCATAATTTGTGCATGTGTATACATGTTTTCTTCCTATGGATTTTAATTATGAGCTGTTCATTTTATCAGGTGATTGTCCTTTGATTGTTCAGTTTGCTGCTAATGATGCAAGACTTTTATCTGATGCTGCCTGTATAGTCTGTCCTTATGCGAATGGAATAGACATTAACTGTGGTTGCCCTCAGAGGTAAAGCTCAAAGTAGTTGGAAGAATTTTTTTAAAAGATTAAAGAAAAAATTTTGCAAACATGGTAAACTTATCTTTCTAGTTTTCGAAAATTAAAAAGGAAGGAAAACAGAGTTTAAGCACTAGAACTTTAAATAAGAAGTAACAAAAAAGTATAAGAAAAGTTTATATAGGAACATTACGCAAACATCTTTCCTTATGGTTGAACCAGTATATAGACCCATGACAGGTGTTTCTTATTTCACCATTAAAATTTGTGCATGTGATTCTGCCTTGATCTTCATCCATAAGTAATGTGAGAATCAAATATTTATAGTAATTTTACCATTTTGTCATTCATTCATTCCTGCTCTAAAATCTACGATTCTTTGATTTGGGAGCTAGCCACATGTTTTCTTTATATTAATTCCCCTTATAAAAATAACTTTTTATACTCACCTTTTCTTTCTATACCACAATTATTTGACTGTATTTCAGTAGCTAGGTATTCATAGGATGTACTTAATTTGACAATTATATTCCTACCTTACTGGCATGTGGCACTGTTCTATATTATCTGTCAATTATTTAAAATGTTTTTAAAAATAAAATCAAGGTTTTAAGCAAAGCATAATCCAAATAAGATTAGACATATCTGTATACTCATTAAGAGAATTTAATAAGCTGTTTAGTGGTATTGGAATGCAGTAAGCCAGAAATGACTTTCTACTTTTGAGATTTATAATACCTCTTGTTATAAACAATAAATATCAAATTTGGATTTAAGTAAATCTGATGTAATTGCAGTTAATTACAAATACCTGAATCAATATTGGATAAGTGAATTTGACTTTTCTCACTTGCCAATGAGAAGTTTCCTCTAAGTACATTTTGATCTGAGAACATGTTTTCCTAATCTCATGTTAATCTGATCCACTTAGAAACAATGGATCTATGAATTTTTAAAATGCTTCTTTTATTCCGGATGTCTAGAGATAGATGCATTTATATGGCAGTGTTTTCATTTAGATTTTATCTTTTCTTCAGCCATTTACAATTCATATTTTGTTCTTTTTGCTTTATAAAGATGGGCAATGGCAGAAGGTTATGGGGCGTGCTTAATAAATAAGCCAGAGCTTGTTCAAGATATGGTGAAACAAGTGAAAAATCAAGTGGAAAATCCTAGATTTTCAGTTTCTATTAAAATAAGGTAAAAAAAAAAATATTTTACTCTGTTAACAAGATAGTCCCTTACTTAGGAAATAGAACAATATTCTTTTGGGGTGGGGAAGTCTATCTTCAACAAATTGGTACCTGATTTATGGAAACACTGAAACAAGATATTTAGTAAATGACTGTATACCCAGAATTTTTTTTATAATGCCGAAGAACTTCCTTTTTTGTTTTCCAACAAAAATAAAAACACTGCTTTATTTTTGAAAACTTACCCCAGAAGAAATCCTCAACTTTTTCCACGTATTACTTAATTAATGCTAAGAAATATTCCTAATTATTTGTCATCCTAATATTGCCAAAAGTATAATAGCTAGTCTTAAGTGGGAAGGAATCCCTAAATGAAACTTTACTGATAGTGGCATAAACTGAAAATATGATATAACAAAGCTAACTACATGATGTAATATATGAAATATTTAATTAGTGTATTCATTTTAGACTTAAGATTTGTTTGCTGTGAACAGACAGATGTAATCTTGGAATTATAGGATCCATGATGACCTTACAAGAACTGTAGATCTTTGTCGAAAGGCTGAAGCAACAGGAGTTTCCTGGATTTCAGTCCATGGAAGAACTGTTGAAGAAAGACATCAGCCAGTCCACTATGATGCCATTAAAATAATTAAGGAAAATATGTCTATACCTGTTATTGCTAATGGAGACATCAAAAGCTTAAAAGAAGCAGAAAATGTGTGGCAAATTACTGGGGCAGATGGTAAGAAATATTTTTTAATTAGCCAAAAAAAGTGGGGTAGGAAAGTAATGTTAATGTAATTTTCATTATTATTCTTTAACCCTGAACCATATTTTCCCACTGTACTAGTTTAAGCTGAGCAACTTACTAAAATGCCACTTTTTAAATTTTTTTAATTGAAGTTATCATTCATATATGAACATCCATAAACAATAATTGTATAGTATAAAGTTGTGAACTTACAAAACAAACATGCATATCATCATACACTACCCCACCACCACCACCTTGCATTGTTGTGAAATAGTTGTTACAAACTATGGGAGAGCACTGTCAAAACATTACTACTAACTGTAGCTAATACCTTACATTTGGTTTATTTTACCCCACAACCACCTGGTTATTGACATCCTCTATTAGTATTTAACTTGTAGTTCATGAGAGAATGTTCTCATATTTCTTTGGTTAACCACAGTCCGTCTTCCACTGCAGGATTCATTGTGTTTTACAGTTCCATGCTTTGTACAATCCATTCAAAGTGTACACTCAGTGGCTACCATTAGCTGTTAATACTTAGAAAAAATAGATTATTTTAAATGTGCAAATGAATTCAGTTACTTCTCTTCCACCATCATATTCAGTGACTAAGTGTGTTATAGATAGCCTATTAGTAAAATAGAGCCCCTAGAATAGAAATGAGTTAATGAACTCAGTAATTGGTCATAGAAATCTAGACTTTTATGCAGTCTTCCTAGCCTCTTACATTTTATGCATACCAAGCCATAATGACAGTGATTCCTACATGGACAAATGCAGATAAATTTAACTTTAAGCAAACCCAATTTATGACAATCTGGGATTATACTAGAGAAATACTAAGGATTAATTGCTTAATGTTGAAGGCAGTTTTTACAAAGAAGAATTCACAGGAAAAATTCTTAAAAAGTACATTTTAACTTGGCTAGCTTACAAAAAATACCAGAATAAATTGTTTTATAATTTAAACAGACAAATGTAATATAGATATTGTGAAACCTTGTAATAATACTGTATTTTTAATATCTTCAGTTTGTTACATTGGCCTCATAGTCATGGATTCTTAATGAATGGATAAATGTGGTGTGCTTTAATTTGTAGGTGTGATGGTTGCAAGAGGACTTTTAGCAAATCCAGCGATGTTTGCTGGATATGAGGAAACACCGCTGAAATGCATCTGGGATTGGGTTGACATTGCTCTTGAACTTGGAACACCTTATATGTGTTTCCATCAGCATTTAATGTACATGATGGAAAAGATAACTTCAAGGCAGGAAAAAAGGGTGTTTAATGCTTTGTCAAGCACATCAGCAGTTTTAGATTACCTTACAGACCATTATGGCATTTGACTGGACTTTCTAAATTTTAAGACATAATTTTTTTTGTTCTACAATGAAAGCACAAAATTACATCTTCTTTTTTCTTAAAATCAGTGACTCTCAAACTATAGTATAAAATAGGTTCCCTGGGTAACATTTTTAAAAGCATTCCTTGACCCTACCCTCAGAGATTTTGATTTAGTAGATCTGGGAGATCTACAATTTTAAAGAAGAACCCAGTTGATTGAAACAACCTGGTCATACTAGGTCCAAACATCAACAATACTCTGAATCCTGTTATGGATTGGGGGTGTGGAGAAAGTGAGAAGTGCTGCGTTTTTTCCCTAAAGGAATCTTGTTTTTTACATTTTTAAACAAAACTTTTTACTATAATACTAAGAAAGTATGACTCATAGAGTATCTATAAATTAACTATAAGTGTGTTTTTAACTAAAAGAAGTGCAGAGAAGTATCAGAATAATGCCAGCATCTTGTAAAATGAAAAGGAACATGAGATTCTATATAGAATTGCGTTCAGACTTAGATTAAAAAGTCAAATTGGAAAATCAACTGGTACTGTCTAATTGAATTTCACACCTCACAGTATTTGTTTCAGATGTATCTGAAGTTAATTGGACGTGATGATTTCTATTATTTAAAACCAAGATGCAGCGAAGCTCTTTAAATGACATTAAATTTGGTACATTTCAAGCTTTCCAGAAGGTTTCAGAGTTTGTTAAATATACCCATAATCTGAAATGTTAAAATTAACTGTAGTTCCTTGCATCTTAAGTATAAAAAATTTCATCACTAATCTGGAGATGACTGTTGTCTTGAAATACCATTTCCTAGACAATAGTAACCAAGTTTTATTTTTAACTTTAAAACTTAATTTTCATATGGTTTTAATGATGTTATTTTTATGCCTCCCAGCAACTGATAATTTTAGCTTTAAAAATTCCATGATTTAGGAATGTTACTCATAGAATTATTACTGATGAATGTGTCTGCAAGAATTATGTCATGTTGAAGTAAAACAGTTCCATAATTATTTGTATTAACAAAATGAAAAATATTAGAATATAATTATCTAAAACAGATAATTTAAGAGTTTGGTTATATTAAGTGAATAAATTTTAAAATAAGCTCTGTGCTGCCATATTTTTTCTTAGGCACATTCACAGTGCTTTCATTTTTCAATTAGTGTATTTTTTTTTTAAACATTTTTTTTCTTTTTTTTTTTCTTTTTTTTTTTTTTTAAAGATTTATTTATTTATTTAATTCCCCCCCTCCCCCGGTTGTCTGTTCTTGGTGTCTATTTGCTGCGTATTGTTTTCTTTGTCCGCTTCTGTTGTCGTCAGCGGCACGGGAAGTGTGGGCGGCGCCATTCCTGGGCAGGCTGCTCTTTCTTTTCACGCTGGGCGGCTCTCCTCACGGGAGCACTCCTTGCGCGTGGGGCTCCCCCACGCAGGGGACACCCTTGCGTGGCACGGCACTCCTTGCGCGCATCAGCGCTGCGCATGGCCAGCTCCACACGGGTCAAGGAGGCCCGGGGTTTGAACCGCGGACCTCCCATATGGTAGACAGACGCCCTAAGCACTGGGCCAAAGTCCGTTTCCCTCAATTAGTGTATTTTTAAAGCTAACTGGAATATATTACACTAATGAAAGAAGTTGTTAATGTGGGGGAAAGTGGGAGGTGTGGGGAGTGGGGCATATGGGAATCCCTTATATTTTTTTTAAGTAATTTATCTTTTAAAAATAAATAAAAAACATTAAAAAAATAAAGATGACTTTTTCATTTGATATGAATAGTATATAAACAAATAGGAAGCAATGGTCAAAACTTAATCATTTTGATGTTTATAAATTAACTATGACTACCATTAGGGTAAGATGCATATTATTTTGAAGGAACCAGTATGGAAATTTTTATTTTAAAAAAATTACTTCTGGTTACTTTATGTTCAAAGTCTTTCTTATACATGTTATCAAATATACTTAGGATAAAATTAGAAAAAGCACCAATTTAAATGTTTTTATGTTCTTTTAGTTCCCTCTTTATGTTCAACATTTAATGTTTAAAATAATTGTACTCTCCTGAAGGATAGTACTTTGATTTGCATTCCTGATATGTTGTCAATATTGAAGGGAAAAAAACTAATAATTTTATTCACTCAATTTGAAAGCTCGGAAAATAGCAATTCAAAGAATAAACCCATTTAACGTTTTGTGTGCTATTTACCTTTTAAAAAAGACAATATTAAAAAATAATTTTAAAAATTTTAAATTATTTAAAGAAAGAATAAACCCATACGCGGCATTGCTTTCCTTTTCTCCCAGTCCGCGAACATCGTCCTGAAGTGCAATGGTCTTTTTCCAGGGTATGAACAAGAACCAAAAGAATTACAAGAGTATGTGTTGTGATATTACAAATTCTCCTACATTTTCTGAACAAAAGCTATACAATCAGCAAACCTAGCACTTTTGTTTATATATAGCTTAACTTCGGGCAATAAACGGTTCCCATCAAAAAGAGAGCTACAAAAATAACATATATAACTGGAAAGGAATGCGTTTTCAACACGTTCACTGGATTTGCACCGTCCTATCTAAACTCTGGACCCCTGTGGCATTCCTTCTCCCAGGATTCCAAGAGGCTCAGCCAGAAAACCTGTTAACCTACCGCTCCCACTCTATACACAGTTTATCACTGTAAAGCCTGCGCTCCCGAAGGGCTTGAGGGCCTCAAGTATGGGGCTGAAAAGTCTGAGTCATCCTCTAACTCCACCACCAACTTAAAAACAATTACTGCCAATAAACGTAGTCGCGAGCGCTGCAGCCTACAACCACCAACGGGTCAGGCACCCTACCACCCCAGTGGAAGGGAGGAGGCCAGCGCGGGTGGGAGTGGGTCGGTCCTCACCAGCGATTCTCCCAACCTAACTTGCCCACCCACCCGACCCGCGGGCAGCGTCGTCTGACGTCGGCGGGCCAGGCCGGCAGCGGGCGGGGAAGGCAGGGCGAGACCCGGGGCCGCGATCTCGCGAGGTGACGGGGAACGCTAGGACGCGCAGAACCCGCCCTGCTGCCGCGCTGCGGCGGGATCGCGCGCCTTTCCTCGGGTGTATAATTGCGGAAGCTGGCGGTGCACCCGGCGCCCGGGTCTAGGGCCCTCCGTGCGTTCGGGGAACCGAAGGACCACGAACCGCGGGACGTTAGGAGAGGGAAGCGTTAAGCTGCCGTCGCCGCGAAGTTAGTCAAAAGAAAGCCCTTGGTCCCCGCAGGCCTTCTGGTGGGGCTCTGCTCGTGGGAGAGGTGGACACACGGCCTTCCGGCCCACCCTTTACCTTTTTTCTTCTCTCCCAGGTTTAATGCCAGGCGCCTCTAGTTAGGGGAAGATCGGACGCGGTAAACCCCCAGTACTTAAAACCTTGCGCCCCAGGTGTCTTTTTAACCGTTTTCTTTGAAAGGCAGCAAAGTAAACAAAGTGTTTTCTCTGTTTAGGTGTGAAGAGAAAAAAATGACACTTCAGTGGGCGGCAGTTGCAACCTTTCTTTATGCTGAAATAGGACTCATTTTAATCTTCTGTCTACCTTTTATTCCTCCTCAGAGGTAGGAAACCTTCAAATCGTTACGATAATAAATATTTGATTAGCCCCTTTAGACTGCTTAGTATGATGCAGAAAGTTTTCTTACGATTAAAAAAAAAAGTTTTGACAAATTATATAAAGGTGCTCTTTAAAAATAAAGTAACAGACAAATTAGGTAATGTATAACAATATTAAAATATCACTTATATAAAACTTGTGTTATGTATACAAATAAATTAACTTTTTTTTTCCTCCCTTAGGAGAAGAAACCTAGTTCCTTTAGTGCTGTTGTTGGTAGAGCGAGTGTAGCTCTGGTTGAGCGCCTGTTTCATATGCATGAGATTCCCCAGCTCAATCCCTAGTATCTTCTAAGGAAAAACAAAAGTAGTTATGGTTATACCTTTTTTTTTAACTTTTTATTTTAAAATAATTTCAAACTTACAGGAAAGTTGCAAAAATAATGAAATGGATATGCTTTTACACTTATTTTGTTGCCCTGAAAGGGAAGAATAAATATCAATGGATAACTTAAATTTACAGTACCGTATGGTTGCAAAAACATTTCATTGGAAATAGATGAGTAAAATTTAGAAACTTAAGCCAATGAATAATTTTTTAGTTTGGGCCTCATGTAACCAAAAAGTATTATCGTTGATGTTTAATGATAATTTTACCACTTTTTATCCCACACAAAATTAAGTACTGAATATATTAAAAATATCAGAAACATGTTAAGATTAGTTCCATAGCAGACTATCTTTTAAGAAGGTCTTTTAAGTATTTTAAATATTTTCATCCAAGCATGGGCTCATTTTACCCTTTAAAGTAGTTCGTTTATTAACAGTTCAGTTTTAGTTGCAGAAATTTGATAGTATGTGTGGTGAAATTTACATTGAACAAAAATGTTGCAAGACTTTTGTTTGTACATAAGGCATAAAAGAAAATAAATGAGATCTTAGAGATAAATCACTAAAAGCATAGTGAGATCATGGAACTGGAAGAGACTTAAGAAAATTTAACCTTGACTCAAGTTTCAGGTAGTCTTCCACAATTCTTAACTTTCTTTAAGCTATTTACATTTCTACTCTCTTCTACTATTGTCTTTCAGTTATACCATCATTTTTCCTTCCTTACCAAAGAAAGAAATTGTGAGAAAGGGCCTTAGAGATTATTTTATACAACCCATCATTTTAGATTACATTACTGAGACTGAGAGAGGAGAAATAGCCTAAGCCCACTCAGCTGGTCAGTGGCAGATTCTAGATAAGAATCTAGGACTTCTGCCTCTCAGTCTGTTGATTTTGTTTCAAGCCCTCAACAACACCCTGTTTTGCTTTTTGTTAATGTTCCCAACAATATATATACATATATTTTTTGAGATACTGGGGTCAGGGACTGAACCCAGGACCTTAGGTGGGAAGCCGGTCCTCAACCATTGAGCCACATTGGCTCCCCACACCAATAAAATCCTATATTCAGTAGAAGTAAAGCTTATATATAAACATCTGATTTATAAATGAGGGTTAAGGATTTGCAAAAACATGTATTTTGGTTTGTTGGTCTTTTCTTCTTCGAAGGGCCCATTAGTTATGTGTCAATCTTTTTTTTTCCTACTAAATATAATATTTTACTTATTCTGGTCAAGTTAACTATTTGATAGATACAGTGTGTTTATTTATTCACAGTGTATAAATATATCCTCATGTACAAATATACCTAAGGAAATGTATATGTGCACACATCCATATTTAGAATGTCTGTACTGTGTGTGTCTACAACTTTTATGTGCATATCACTATTATCTTCAAAGAAAGAGTCTTCGTTTAATTTGTCTGTTTTCTCATACAACCCAGTGGTTAGAGGCACTTGCTCTGGAGTCAGACTGCCTGGGTTTATATTCCACTTCTGCAGGGTTACTAACTGAGTGATCTTGGGCAAATTATTTACCCTATCTATACCAGAAAATACTATTTACCTTATACAGTGAGGGGATTACATGAGCTAAAACATATAAAAGTGCATGGAACAGCAGTATAAAAAGGACTCGATAAAGCTGCTGTTAGCTCTTCACTAAACTGACTTTTATTATAAACTTTTAGTTGTTCCCCATAGAAATTCTATTTTGTGTTCACTTTTATTTTGGCCCTTGAAGAAATAAGTGAATTTATACTTGGACTTAGACCAAGATGTTGCCATTTATTTTCTTTCATTAAAAAATAGAAATTTTGTGTAATGTAAAGTTTGAATAGCTTCCTAAATAAAATGCTCAGAATTGAAACCATAGAGTCAAAAGGAACGCTTCAGATGTAATTTTCTCCCTCTCCCCACCAACTTCAACCATGTAGAGTTGTTTTCAAAACTTACTAGTTAATTGTCATAACCTTTAAATTGTTTTTAAAAGTTGTTAGATCTTGTAAGTATATTTAGGTTTACCTTGATGTGTCTTCTTTGGACTCAGTTAATGTGTTACTCATTTAAAATACTTTTGTGCAAAATCTGTACTTTTCCAGTTGTCTGATAGATTACATGTAACTCTTTGCCACTTATCCCATGCTTTCTTATTTTTAGTCCACTTGTACTCTACAAGTCATCTAGACTATATCCTTATCTCGTTTCTACTATGTTAAAATCCTGGTCTTGGTGTAATCACAAATTCATCAAGCCATATATACATTTAAGATTTTTACACTTTATGTATACAATACCTCCTTTTTTTTCTTTTTTTAAAATTCTCTGGTGTGAAAGTACAGAAACTCTTTTACCTGGAGTAAATGTTAAATGTGTACCATGTAAAAATGTACAGTATGGAGTTAAACCCCTTACCCCTGAAATGTTGCTAGTTGTTAGATCAGTAGATGTTTGTTATTTCTGTGTTGTTAACACTCAGATTAGGCAATAATTATAAAGTGATAGCTTCTATCAATAATATAACATTTTAATAGAATTCCTTTTTAAGGTTTTGGTCGGTATATTTATTTTAAAATTTTTTTCATTTTAGATAATTTAAGCCATCAGACAGAAGACAATCAAATATTCAGTTATTTGAAAGAGTTGTTCTTTATTTCATGAGACATCTTTATGTCTTGTCAGGGAATTGAAAAATTTTTAAACTCAATTTATTCTTTTCACTCACTATACAATGATAAAAAGTTCATTCCGTATTTAGAAAGTATTACAAAGTTTTCGTTTGCTTTTTTTAACACCTAATATAATTATATTACTTTACAGATGGCAGAAGATTTTTTCCTTTCATGTCTGGGGTAAAATTGCAACTTTTTGGAACAAGGCTTTCCTTACTATTATAGTCTTATTGATTGTTCTGTTTCTAGGTAAGTACTAGAGCCCTCTTTTGAATAAGCATAAATCTTATGTTTAATGAAGTCATGATTTTTAATTAAGTTGATGTTATTAATGTACAGTTGACATATAGTTTATTGATAATATATATAAATATACCAATATATTGATACACTGTTAATAGATATTACTGTCTACATAAACAACCCAAATTTCAGTCAGTACATGGTTTTTAACCACTTTTGGCACATATAGCCCTTTCTTAAGTGTCTGATGAAAGCTATATTCTTGGGAAAAAAAAGTGTATGTTCACAAAATGATTATGGTAATCACAAAACTTTGAAGCCCATCAATGGAACACAGATCAAGAACGGTTTGTTTGATGGTTAAGTGCAGGAGCTTTAAAGGCAAGCAGATATGTATTTACCCCTTTAAGCCTCAGTTTTCTGTCTCAAACTGAGGTATCAACACCTTCTTCACTGGGTGATTTTAAGGTTTAAATGCAATAATGAAAGTACAAAGCCCAGTCCTGAGAGTTACTGATTATTAGTCCTCATGGTTACCAGTTATATATTTCTCTGTTATTGTGATGTCCTAAGCACATAGGGGCTTAGGTGTCACAGAAGCAAACAGAGGAATAGAATCATTAGGCCCTTTGCAGTGGGTAAGTTTTAATTGGATCTTGGTTGAAAAATAGCAACAACAGATATAAAAGACATTTTGGACTATGCTGGTGCCTTCTGAACTGGGCATTTTCAAGCACACCTCTGCTCTTACCCCTCTACCTTGCCCTTTTTTTACAGATTTATTTTATTTATTTCTCCCCACCACCTCCCACTGTTTCTGCTCACTGTCTGCTTTCTGTATCTGTTCGTTGTGTCCTCATCTTCTTTTTTGGAGGCACCAGGAACCAAACCTGGGACTTCCCATGTGGAAGGGAGGCACCCAATGGCTTGCACCATCTCTGCTCCCCACCTTCTCTTTTTGGTTTCCTCTTCACCTCACTGGTTCCCATCCCGGCTTTGGGCCCCCCCTCCAAATTTAATTAATTAATTGAGAAAATAAAAAGATGTTTGGGGGCTCTTGAGAAAATTTGAACCTGGACTGATTATTAAGTAATATTAAGGAATTATTCTTAACTTTCTCTAGGTGTGATAAGGAATTGTCTTTAAATAGGGGCTACCAGCCTACCTCCCAGAGGCCAGATGCCTATTTTTGTAAATAAAATTTTATTGGAACACAGCCATGCCCAGTTGTTTACATATTGTCTATATCAGCTTTTACATTACAACTACAGAGTTTAGTAGTTGTTGCCACAGAGACCATGTGGCTCTTGAAGTCTAAAATAGATACAGTCTAACCTTTTACAGAAGTTTACCAACACCTATGTGGTAAATGTGGCAAATGTTAAAAGTTGGTGGATCTGAGTATCTGGGATGGAGGGTGTCTTTGTCAGCCAAAGAGGAGCTGATGCAAAATACCAGAAATCTGTTGGTTTTTATAAAGGGTATTTATTTGGGATAGAAGCTTATAGTTACCAGGCCATAAAGCATAAATTTCTTCCCTCACCAAAATCTGTTGCTAGGTGTTGCAGTAGGATGGCTGCTGACATCTACAAGGGTTCAGGCTTCCTGGGTTCCTCTCTTCCCAGGGCTTGTTGCTCTCTGGGCTCACCTACTCTGCTCTCTCTACAAGGCCAACTGTAGACTATCAGGTGAATGGCTTGTCTCTCTTCCCGGGACCTCTTCCATGTCTAATGGAGACTTCTCTCCTTCCTTACATATTTGCTTCTCTGTTTACTTCCCCACTTCCAGGATCAAAATTCCAACTTCCCTTCTCTACAGTGCAGTTTTTCTTCAAGTGAGCAGGTACTCAACATCCTACTGACATGGCCCAATCAAAGCCTTAATCATTATTTAATCAACTTAAAGTGAAACCTCTAAATCCAATGTACTCTAATATGCTCAGAGGAACAGACCAGTTCACAAACATAATCTACTATCTACTTTTGGAATTCATAAACAATATCAAACTGCTATAGAGGGTATGTTAGAGTTTTTGGAATGGGTTTTGTATTATTTTTGCAACTTTTCTTTGAGTTTGAAATTATTTCACATTGAAAAGTGTTTTTTTAAAAAGTTTACCGGGAAGCAGATGTGGCTCAAGCAATTGGGCTCCTGTCTACCATGTAGGAGGTCCAGGGTTCAATACCCAGGGCCTCCTGGTGAAGACAAGCTGACCCACACAAAGTTCTGCCCCGCACAGGAGTGCTGGCCCACACAGAGCTGATGCAGCAGGATGACGCAACAAAAAGAGACAGAGGAGAGACAATAAGAGACACAGAAGACCAGGGAGCTGATGTGGTACAAGAGAATGATAGCTTCTTTCCCACTCCGGAAGGACCCAGGATCGGTTCCCGGAGCCGCCCAATGAGAATACAAGCAGACACAGAAAACCACACAGTGAATGGACACAGAGAGCAGACAATGGAGGAAGGAGGGAGAAGTAAATAAATAAATATTCAAAAAAAAAAAACAGTTTACCAACACCTTTTATATGTTTTAATGTCTTTATCCGCAGGAGAGGCATGCTGAAATATTTACGAGAGAAATGTCATGATAGTTTCAACTTACTTTCAAATGGGTTGGGGGCAGGAAGGCAGACAAAGCAAATATGTCAAAAGGTTAACAATTGGCAGAGGAGTTAGTTGGAGTTTTTGATGCTGGAGTCCCAGGAAGTAAACACACAGGAGAAGAACACAGAAGAATGGAGAGGGCTCCATAGGCATGGCAGAGGCCCTGGAAAGAGAGAGAGCTTGACAGTCTATAGCTTACCTTGTGGAGAGATGAAACAGCTGAGCCCAGGGAAAAACAAGCCCTGGGAGAGAGACAATACACCCAGCCTACAGCTGATATTGGAAGAAGCTAGGACCACAGAGCCTTAAGAGAAAGAGGGGGAAGCGGACTTGGTCCAGTGGTTAGGGTGTCCATCTACCACATGGGAGGTCCACGGTTCAAACCCCGGGCCTCCTTGACCCGTGTGGAGCTGGCCCGTGTGCAGTGCTGATACGTGCAAGGAGTGCCGTGCCACGCAGGGGTGTCCCCCATGTAGGGGAGCCCCACGGACAAGTAGTGCGCCCCGTAAGTAGAGCCACCCAGCACGAAAGAAAGTGCAGCCTGCCCAGGAATGGTGCTGCACACATGGAGAGCTGACACAACAAAAAGAAACACAGATTCCTGTGCCGCTGACAACAACAGAAGCATACAAAGAAGAAGATACAGCAAATAGACACAGAGAATAGACACCTGGGGCGGGGGGGGGAGGGGAGAGAAATAAATAAATAACTCTTTAAAAAAAGAGAGAGAGGAAGCCTGAACCCTTGCAGATGTTTGCAGCCATCTTGCTCCAACACATGGCAGTAGACTTTGGTAAGGGAAGAAATTTATGCTTTATGGCCTGGTAACTATAAGCTTCTACCCCAAAGAAATACCCTTTATAAAACCAACAGATTTCTGGTACTTTGCATCAGCACCCCTTTGGCTGATTAATACAAGACCTTTAAGGTTCTTGTCAAACCAGAAATTCTATGAGTCTTATAAATCACTTTTTTTTTGAAGTAACTGAGGTCAGAGAGATTGAGTTACTTGTCTAACTAAGATCACCCAGCTACTTCTTGGCACTTCAGTTTTTGATACACATTACAGAGTATGTTCTCCCTCAAAATTCCCTCAAAAGTTATGGTTGTAAGTTAAATAGGTTTTATAAGGGCCAATCTGGGAGCAAAACCATGTAAGACACTGTTTGTGGGTTACTGTGTTTCACATTCCAAACTACCAACCTCTTAAATGGAATGCTTTTTATAAACCTAGGAACATCTGATGTGAGAAGGTATGCATATTGTAAAACATGATTGTATCACAATGTAAATGGGTTTGTGATTCATTTCAAAATGTCACTGGTAATTTTCTCATTTTCCATTATTGCTAATGATTTGGTTCTATCTCCAGCCATATAAGAAATCACAATTTAAAAGTAAGGAAAAATTAGGAAAACGGGTCCCAAATGTACCACCAGCTAGTTAAACGACCTTTGAAATTGCATTTCAGCTTTCTGAGTTTGGTTTATTCATTGGGAAAGAAGAAAGAGAAGGAAGTAACCTCTGAAGAACTAGCTCTAGAAGAGTATTGTCATCCTCTAATTCTAACATTATCACAAGAATTTCTACTGAAATGAAATTATCACTGAATTTTGACTGAAATGTGAGGGTGAAGAGCGGTAGTAATGGTTCTTTTGGATACATACAACAGAAACTAACTCAATATAATAAAATTTGGGGTTTTTTCAGAGTAGCCAAGGGAAGGAAGGAAGCCAAATTCCAGGTAGGGACTGGTATAAGAACTGAAGTGTCCCTTTTGACTCTGCATTTCTCCCTGCTGCCAGGTGATACAGCTTCAGGTATACACAAGGCCATCTCTGAGCATAATCCCAATTCAGATGAAAAAAGGTGCTCCTGCTGGTACCAGGTACCCACCCCTGTTCCGATAAGCTGTGGCCAGAGGTTGCAGTCACAAAGTAGAATCATGACTGCTAGAATTAGATCTGTGGGCAGTGGTTAACTTCCAGAGAAGAGAGACATCATGGATAGTTAAGTGCAGGGGCTTTATATGAAAGCAGCTATGTACTTTCTTAAGTTTCAGATCCATCACAAGTGGGGTAATAACATATACTTCAGTGGATTGTTTTTAGAACTTAAATTAACGTATGTAAAAAGTGCATAGTGCAATATTCTAGTCACTAGAATAATGATAGTATACATAATTCAAAACCAGTAGATAACTCAATCTTAACTTGTATTTTACTTTGGAATTCATTTCATTTTTCTTGTCATCTCTCTAATAACCATTACAATTTTTTATATTCTTAGAGCCAATTCTAACTGAAAGTGTGTGTGTGTCTGTGTTAGGAGGTGACAGTAGGCAGAGAGGAAGCAGAAAACCCAGGAATATGTTTAGTATCAGCAGAAATGCAGCCCAGGAATTTGAAAGTTTCTACAAGTGATCCAAGAAAAAAGATTTTCTCCATATGATTTAGAGAATTCACTATATATCACACCCTCTCATTCTTTTTTCCCCCACTTCCATTTTTCAGATATAGTATCCTTGTTATTATACAGGTTATTAATTCTACAGGTGGATTTATAAGACTTTTTGCATTTATAAACCTCTTTATTGGTTGATGTTCAGCATGTTTGCATAATGGATCAGTATTATTATTCCCATTTAATTGCCTTGGAAGATAAATCACAAAGAAGCATAATGATCTTTCAGACTGCTCTTTGGTTCCTATGGCCTGTTAAAAGTAGCACACTGGTTGGCATGCTTTTATATTATTGAGACAATCTGAATAGCAGAGGGGAAATAGCCATCATTAAGACAGGAAATTTTTAAAAATAGATTAGATAACATTCTAGAAAAATATAATTTTCTACATGAACTCCAATATATATATAGAGAAAATTTGAGCCAACCATTTTCCACGGAAGAATTATAGGGAGTTATCAAAATGCTGTCCCCCAACAGAAAAGCACCAGATCTAGATAGGCTTATGATTAATTCTAACACTTTCAAAAACCACATATTAACAGTTATTCACACTGTTCCAGAATTTAAAGAAAGAAAACATCAAATTTAATGAAGCTATTTAATATTGATTTCCATATTTGATAAAGATTGCACACATGCAATATAAATGTAAATAATAATCTTGAGGCAAAAATCCCAAATGTTAGCAAAGTGGATTTAAATCTGTTAATGTAAGTATGTTTCTATTATGGGAAATTCATTAATATAATTCATTGTATTAACAGATTCAAGGAGAACAGTTTTGGGTTTTTTTGTTTGTTTGGGTTGGGTTTTTTGTTTTGTTTTGCTTTATCTTTTTTCGAGGTACTGTGCTGGGGATTGAAACCAGGACCTCAAATATGGAAAGCCAGCACTCAAGCACTGAGCCACATCGAGTTGGTTTTTTTATTTGTTCACTTGTTTGTTGTTTTGTTTTTAGAAGCACAGGGAACCAAACTCAGGACCTCCCATGTGGGAAGCAGGCACTCAACTGCTTGAGCCACGTTTTATATTTCTATAATGGGAAATCCATTAATATAAATTTCACTGTATTAATGGATTCAAGGAGAAAAGTTATATGATCATATCCATATATACTGGAAACGCATTCAACTAAATTCACAAGCTATTCTCTTTTTTTGAATAACAACCATTCTTTATTTTCTTGAAAACTTATTTTTAAAAGTAACCATGAATTCCTATTTATCCAGCATTTTACTTGGAGGAGCAACACTGGCAACATTCCCTCTAAAAAGTCAGGAGCAAATCAAGGAAGGCCACTGCTTACTACTATTTAAAATTATTTTTTACTAAATTCAACAGTTGTTGATACAAACAGCCAACACAATTAGGCAAAAGAAACAATATAAAATAAGAATTAGAAAGCAAGTGAAGGAAATCCCACAAGGGCCCCTCTGGGTTATTGCCCAGAACAGATGAATTGGAGTCTACAAAGGGATGGTCATGCAAGAAAGCGGGTTCATTAAAACCAGCAGAAGGACAGGAGACAGGGTTGTCTAAAATCTGCCTTCCTTGACCCACCAGGAGCGGGAGTTGTATGGATTCAAATAGGAAAGAGTAGAGTGGTTACCATCACAAGGGCAAGTATACACTAGGGTGAGCCTAGTTCTGTAATAACCATAAACAAAAGTAAGTTGGGTCTAGTATTACCATCAAATAGTAAGTATACACAAAGGTAAGGCTAATCTTGAAATTACCATCAACAAAAGTAAATTCACTTTTGGGAGTGGATGTGGCTCAAGCAGTTTACCCCTCTTTCCTACATGGGAGGTCCCAGGTTGGTTCCAGTACCTCCTAAACAACAACAATAACAATAACAACAAGCAAACAAATGGGAAAAGAAAAAAAAAAAAAGCCTTAGGAAAGCCAGTGTGGCTCAGTGGTTGAGCACTAGCTTCCTGGCCACAGTACCTCAAGAGAAAAAAAAAGTTCATTTTAGAATAACCATGACAATAGTGAGTATACACAAGGCTAAGTCTAAAGTAACCATAAACAGGGGCTAGACCTCTTTAGAATGACCATCACAAGAGCAGGTCTAGGCTAAATCCAACCAGTTTCAGCTATTTCAGATATTAACCTTTTGCTATTTATAATATAAAAACATCTATATAATGATTTTGTAATCATAATTATTTGTTAATTCTTAACTTTCAGTTACACTTTCTGGCTTCATTTTCACTTCAAAACAAATTGGGCACTTTTGTTTATCAACTAAGCAACTAAAAAAATCTTTTTAATGTTGGGTTATGGAGAACAAGACTACTTCAATCAAGAACCTAGTGTTTGCAGAACATGGGCCTGGATTCAAATTGTTTTAGTTCATAAGTAGTGAAACTGTGAACAGAATGATTATATACCTGGAATACTAAATATAAACAATAAAATATTTCAATAGGGTATCAATATATAAAATCAACTTACAAAGATCAGTAACCCTTAAGTACATGTATACCTCATTTTATTGTGCTTCACTTTATTGCATTTCACAGATAATGCAATTTTTTATGAATTTAAGGTTTGTTACATTTGTAGCCTATCCCATTTTTCCAATAGGATATGCTCATTTCATTTGTCTGTGCCACATATTGGTAATTCTCAGGCTATTTCAAACATTTTCATTGTTATATCTGTTATGATGATCTGTGATGAATGATCTTTGATGTTACTATTGTAATTGTTTTAGAGTGCCATGAACCATGCTCACATAAGACTGTGAACTAATCAATAAATGTGTCTGCTCTGACTGCTCCACCAGGCACCATTCCCCCTTTACGCTCCCTCTCCTTGGGCCTCAGTATTCCTTGAGACACAATAATATTGAAATTAGGCCAATTAGTAACCCTACAATGGCCTCTGAGTATTCAAATGAGAGGAAGATTCTCACAGCTCTCATTTAGAATCGAAAGCTTAGCGAGGAATGCATGCCGGAAACCATTATAGGGCCAAAAGCTAGGCCTCTTGCACCAAACTGTTAGTCAAGTTGTGACTGCAAAGGAAAAGTTCTTGAAGGAAATTAAAAGTGCTGCTTTTAATTAAAAGTGAACACACAGATGATAAGCAAAACGGCCTTCTTGCTGAAATGCAGAAAGTTGTAATAGGATAAATGATCAAAATACCCAAAACATTCCTTTAATCCAAAGCCTAATGTAGAGCAAGGCCCTAACTCTCTTCAGTTCTTTGAAGGCTGAGAGAGACTAGAAAGCTTCAGAATTTATAGATTCGTTCATGAGGTTTAAGAAGCCGTCTCCATGAAGTAAAAGTGCAAATTGAAGCAGCAAGTGCTGATGTAGAAGCTGCAGCAGGTTAGCCAAAAGATAGAACTGAGATCATTGAAAAAGGTGCTATATTAGTCACCCAAAGGAGTGCTGATGCAAAATAACAGAAATCTATTGGCTTTTATAAAGGGTATTTATTTTGGGTAAAAGCTTACAATTACAAGGCCCTATAGAGTTCAACTCAAGGTTCCTTTCTCACCAAAGTCAGTTGCTTACATGTTCAGCCTTCCTCTCAGGTATAGACTGGCATAGGGCTTTTTTCTTTCTGATCCTTCTTAGCTGCAAACTCTCAGGTGCTGCCTGGCTCATCTCTCTTCCCCGGGGCCACAAGATCAAAGTTCTCTCCTCTTCTATGTCAATGGAGCTCTCTTCCTGTGTGTCTTCTTGAGTGAGCATCTATTTATATCAGCCCACCCAGGGGGCAGGACCTCAACCCTGAGTCATGCCCTGCTAATGGTCGAATCAAAGTCCTAATATTTTATCAAGTAAACTTAAAACCTTTGAATTTAATGCAATCAAAGTGTATCACACTCAGGGAACAGACCAGTTTACAAACATAATTTTTCTCTTTTTGGGGTATTCAAACTGCCACAGGTGCCTACACTAAACAACAGATTGTCAACGTAGAAAAACAAGTGTTTTATTGTTAGCAGAATGTTCTGAGTTCTGCATTTCTAGATTCTTGATGGCTTCATTGCAAGAAAGAATTAACAGATGTGCCAGTAAAATGAGACCAATAAAAGGAAAAGGACATACACAGGACATCAGTGTGGGTGTGCTACAGGATGAGAGTGCAACATGGGTCCCTTGGGTAGGCCTTTTTAAGGCCTTTCTCCTCCCCCTCTTACTCAAGCTAGGCAGAGACCCCAGCTATTTGCTATTCTGATTGGTTGCCTTTCAATCTTTACCTCTTAGCTTACAGAGTACCAGTGGGGAGGCCTTTCTGTTTGGAGTTATCCATGGCTTCTTTTGAGCCCAGGAGTTTTAAACAGGATCATGACCAGGGTCTTGGTGTGTTTTTTGGCTGTAACAGTTACAGCTTTGTTCTTAAGCAGTGGCTTCCCCTCAGGGGGTTTTCAGGTGGGGTCTTGTGGCTATGTTCTGACCATTGTCTAACCTCATTTCCTATACTAATCAGCCTTACCTCCTCCCTCAGAGAGTTTACACCCCTGTTCTTAAGGAGGAACCTGAAGGGCAATGTCGTTCTTCTATAGCTGCTTCCTGCTCTTTAGGGGCAGTAGTCCTTATCTGATAAGGGTGTGAAATTCTCCGGCTATTCTATTGAGGTTGAGGGAAGGTAGGCCTGGCACCATGGTTGGAACTGGATGAAATCCACACATGATTAATACCATATTCTGGAAGGCATTGGTTCTGGAAGAAATAAACTTAGTTAGAATTTTGAAGATACAAAGTCCTACTAAAAGGATAAGTAAGTTGGTGGTATGTGGCCCCCCAAAAGGGAGCTAGCCATGACATACTGGACTATGGGAGAGAGAAAGATTGGTTGCCTCCAGAAGCTATATACTCCCAATACTGATGGGCTTGATCTTGTAGATTTTCAATGCTGTCTAAGACTATTTTGGAGCAATTTACAAAGAAACAGCATTCCTCCTTGAGGAAAAGGCAGGTTCCTCACTGTTGCTGTTAGCATGTTTAGGGCTTTGCAATATTGAAGCACCAAGGTGGCAAGGGACATGGAGGAAAGAAAATCTCTGTTATATAAGGGCTTCTAAGGCATGGCTAGTTTCTTCTGTGCTTTTGGTTAACTTTAGAGAGAGATTGTGGTAGACCTGCTGAGTTTGGTATAAAATGCAACCCCAGTTCCTACAGCAGTGGCTGTACCTAGGATAGCTAGGAGTGGAATAATGAGAGGAATTGTCCTAGGCATAGACTCACAAAGACAATATAGACAACAAGACAAGTATATGGCAAACAAAAGAGATACAGTACTTAAGAAAGCCATTCTTTTATCATATAGGCACGTTAACTACCTAGAAAATAAGTTTGCAAAGACTTTTAACATATTCATTAACCCTCTGTATTATGGTGTAGAATAGAAGAGATGTGTTCCTTGGGTATATAGGTACAGTACTTAATACTAATCAATTCATAATTCCTCTTTGAACTGCAGTTAATAGTATAAGCTCCAGGTTTGCAATACCATACATGTTGTTCTCCATGGCAGCAGGATGTAACGCCAATTATGTCTGTTTAGGTTCTACTCATATTATTCTGGTAATTATTGCTCCACTTGGTATGTCCTTCACAAAGCCAGCATGCCGCAGTACCATTGCTTCTGCAGGGAACAGGAGTGTAGGCTCCAGTGTTTTACCATCCTGGTGCCTAACACCTTTCAGCACTATGAAAAAGAGCCAGTATGGAGGCATTGTCCATTATAAATCTAGCAATTTTGAGCCATTGCCAGCTGCCACAGGAGACTGAAACAGCAACATAGGTTCCATCTACTTCAGGAGCATGACAAGGAGATGTGGTAGGGACTTGTATTGTTTTAGGGGTTATAGTGACTAGTCTAACCAATAACTCAAATGGAGAGACACCATACAGGGGCTGGGAGTCTGGTTTGAATGCACAAAGAATGATAGACAGTAAGTCTTATCTCTTTTAATTTTTATACACTTTCTAAACACTCCCATTGGAATGTATGACATATCAAATGAGCTTGACTATTTTTTAGTATTTTTTATTTACACCTTTACCATGATTATGCTAATTAACAGGTATTTTACTTTGCAGTATAAGAAAAAACTACTTTCTCCATTATTTTATGAAAACCATATTCTCAATGGAATTAGGATTATCTTTCCCCTACCACATTATGAAGTTACTTTTTGTGGTCAATATCAATTTAGGCTCCTATTTAATAATGGCTTGCTGGAATTAGCCATTTAAATACTTCAGGTTAGACAATGATTTACAAACTTCTTATAACCAACCTTAACCACACAGACTAGTTACTTTGTCCCTTAAATAAGTGTATTCTTGCACTTCCAGGAAATGGCAGACTAGATAGACACAGGACTCTTATCTCACCCAGAGAGAGCTAGAGGATAGGCAGAAATGGCCTGGAAAAAAAATACTTTAGGGTTTAGGGCACCAGAGGAAGGCTGGACACTACACAGAAGAGAGAGGAACAAAGGAAAATAATCATGATGGCAAAACTGTGAGTTAAAAGCCACAGCTGCGACCACGGACATCCTCCCCTACCCTATAGACACTTCTGAATTCTCAGGCCCTGGGGCCAGCAGCTGTAGACAAAGGGGACTGCAGGGATCCACCTCCTCAGGAAAGGGAAGAGAGGGGGACACAGCGTAAGGCTAACTCAGCTTTTAACCCAAAAATTTGGTCTGCTGTGTCCTAGGAGCCGTTCCAGGGTGGGGCCATGCCATTGTTTGCCTTGTGAGCCAGCAAGGAATAAAGAGATCGGATCCTCTCAGTCTCACCCTCTACTGACTGAACTGGTTATTGAGGACACAGATGGGAGTGGAATTATTTCCTTCCTAGAAAAATGGAGGAAGCTGCCACAAAGGTTGGAGTACTGTCCATTAATATTTACTGTGGAGTTCTCATCAGAAACCATGGAGGCAAGAAGTCAATGGTACAATGCAATTAATGTACTGACAGAGAAAAACCGCTGGCCGAGAAATCTTTAACCAACAAAATCGTCCTTCATGTATGAAGGTGAATTTAAAATCTTCACAAACAAAAACTGAGCGTTCTTAAAAAAAGAACCCACCTTTACAGGACATATTAAAGGAAAATGTAAAACCTAATAGAAAAAGACAGGAGAGAGGCTTGAAGGAGAGTATAGTAGAAAGAATAGAAGAAAAGATAACTAAAAGAGAAAAAAGACAGGTCCTAGTCCTGAGTGAGAAATTTATTACCCTAAACACTTATATTTAAAAAGAGGTGGGGAAAAAAAGGAGAAATAGCTAAAATCAAACTTCTAACTGAATAACTGGAGAAAGTAGAAAAAGAACAGCAAACAGTTCCCAAAGTGAGCAGAAGAAAGAAATAATAAAGATTAGAGCAAAAATAAATGCAATTGAAAACAACAACAAAAAAAAAAAAAATTGAGAAAATCAGCAAAACCAAAAGCTGGTTCTTTGAGAATAGCAAAAAAAATTGACATACCCCTAGCTTGACTAACAAAAAAAGAGATAAGATGCAAATTAAAAAAAAGGATCATAAGACGATATTATGAGGAACTATATGTCAACAAACTAGACAACCTAGATGAAATGGGCAAATTCCTAGGAACACACAAACAACCCTGACACTACAAGAAATACAAGAATTTAACAAACCAGTCATGTTTAAAGAGATTGAATCCATCATCAAAAATCTCCCAACAGGGAAGCAGCTGTGGCTCAATCAGTTGGGCTCCCATCTACCATATGGAAGACACTGGGTTCATGTCCCAGGACCTCCTTGTGCAGGCAAAGCTGGCCCTTGCGCCACGGAGAGCTGACGGCCCATGCACCACAGAGAGCTGGCACAGCAAGATGATGCAACCAGAGGGAGACAAGCAGATACAGAAAAAAACACACAGCGAATGGACACAGAGAAGAGACAGCAAAAGAAAAGGAACAAATTAATCTATAGAAAAAAAATCTCCCAACAAAATACCTGGACCAAATGGCTTCACAGGTAAATTCTACCAGGTATTTCGAGAATTAACACCACTGCTGTTTAAACTCTTCCAAAATAGTGAAGGGGAAGGAAAATTACCCAGCGCATTTTATGAAACCAACATCACCCTAATACCAAAGTCAGATAAAGACACTACAAGAAAAGAAATAACAAATCTCTCCAGTGAACACAGATGCAAAAATTCTAAACAAAATACTTGCAAATTGAATCAACAGTACATCAACAGACTTTTTTTTTAATTTTTATTATTTATTTCTCTCCCCTCCCCCCGGCCCCAGTTGTCTGTTCTCTGTGTCCATTTGCTGTGTATTCTTCTGTGACCGCTTCTATCCTTATCAGCAGCACTGGGAATCTCTGTTTCTTTTTGTTGCGTCATCTTGCTGTGTCAGCTCTCCATGTGTGTGGCACCATTCTTGGGCAGGCTGCCCTTTTTTTCGTGCTGGGTGGCTCTCCTTACAGGGCACACTTTTTGCACACGGGGCTCCCCTATGCGGAGTTTCCCCTATGTGGCACGGCACTCCTTGCGCGCATCAGCACTGCACATAGGCCAGCTCCACACGGGTCAAGAAGGCCGGGGGTTTGAACTGCGGACCACCCATGTGGTAGGCAGATGCCTCATCCATTGGGCCAAGTCCACTTCCCTCAAAAGACCAAGTGGGATTTATTTTTGGTATGAAGGGTGGTTCAACATAAGAAAATCAATTAACATTATATACCCCATTAACAAATTGAAGGGGGAGCAAGAATCATATAATCATCTCAGTCAATACAGAAAAGGCATTTGAAAAAATCCAGCATCCTTTCTTGATAAAAACACTTCAGAGGAGGGAAGTGGATGTGACTGACGCAGTTGGCACCTGCCTACCACATTGGAGATCCCGGGTTCAGATCCCAGTGCCTCCTAAAGAAGATGATCAAGACAGCAAGCTGTCAAGACAGGCTGGCATATCAAGCTGACTCAACAAGATGATGCAATGAGGAGACAAAATGAGGAAACATGATGAGAGACAAAACAAGCAGGGAGCAGATGTGGCCCAAGTGATTGGGTGCCTCCCTCCCACATGGGAATTCCTGGATTTGGTTCCTGGTGCCTCCTAAAATGAAGACGAACAGATACAGAGAGCACACAATGAGCAGACAGGAAGTGCAAGCATTAAGGGGGAGAGAAATAAACCTTAAAAAAAAAAAAAAAACTTCAGAAGATAGAATTCAAAGGAAAATTCCTCATATGGTAAAGGGAATATATGAAAAACCCACAGACAGCATCGTATTTAATAGGAAAATTCGAAAGCTTTCCCTCTGAGATTGGGAACATGACAAGGATGCCCACTTTCATCATTGTTATTCAACATTGTCCTACAATAGGAGTTCTTAACGAGGGTTCATTAGCTTGAATTGAAATTCAAAAAAACATTATTCTTGTGGGGACATGTTGATGCAGGTGTGATATATTTATTATGTAATACACAGTAAAGTGTGGACCTAGTAAGGGGTCCATGGTTTTCACCTGACTTGCAAAGGGGTCCTTGGAATAAAAAAGATTAAGAACCCATCTCCTAGAAGATCTAATTAGAGCAATTAGAGAAAAAAAATTAAAGACATCCAAATTGGAAAAGAGGTAGTAAAACTCTATTTGTGGATGACATGATCCTATATTTATAAAACTATGAAATGTCTTTGACTAAGCTAGTTGATCTAATAAATGAGTTCAGCAAAGTGGCAGGATACACAGTGAACATGCAAAAATCAGTGATGTTTCTGTACACTAGTATTGAACAATCTGAGGAGGAAATTAGGGGGGAAATTCCATTTACAATAGTAACAACAAGACTTAATTACCTACGAATGAATTTAACCAAGGAAATATATGACATATATGCAGAAAACTACAAAACATTGCTAAAAGAATTCAATGAAGACCTAAACAAATAGAAATACATTCTGTGTTCATAGATTTGAAGACTAAATATTGTGAAGATGTCAATCTTACTCAAACTGATTTATAGATTCAGTACAATACCATTCAAAATTCAACAGCCTTCATTACAGAAATAGAAAAGGCAATTACAAAAATTCGTTTGGAAGGGAAAGTGCACCCGAATAGCTAAAAGCATTCTAAAAGCAAAGAGAAACATGGGAGGAATTTCACTGCCTGACCTTGAAACATACTATAAACGACAATGATCAAAAAAGCATGGTATTGGGACCCAGATGTGGCTCAAGCAATTGTACTCCCATATACCATATGGGAGGTCCAGGATTCAATTCCCATGGCCTCCTGATGAAGGCAAGTTGCCCCATGCAGTGAACTAGTCCGAGTAGAGAGTTGGCCCATGTGCAAGAGTGCTGACTCGCACAGAGTGCTGGCCCATGAAGAGAGCTGGCACAGCAAGACAAAAAAAGACAGAGGAGAGACCATGAGAGACACAGCAGACAGGATGCCGAGGTGGCGCAAGAGATTGAGCATCTCTTTTACACTCTAGAAGGTCCCAGGATCAGTTTCCAATGCTACCTAAAGAGAAAACAAGCAGACACAGAAGATCACACAGTGAATGGACACTGTGGGGGCGGGGGCGGTGGGGATGGGTAAATAAATTAAAAACCAAAACGACAGCATGGTATTGGCATAAAGGTAGACACGTCAATCAGTGGAATAGAACTGAGAGTCCAGAATAAACCATCACATGTACGGCCATGTTTTTGACAAACCTACCAAGTCCATGTTAACAGGACAAAACAGTTCTTTTCAGCAAATGGTGTACCAGATATCCATAACCAAAAGAGTGAAAGAAGACCCCTGTCTCACTTCCTATAAAAAAATCAATTCAATAAATATATAAAAAGGCAAAAAAAAAAATCAACTCAAAATGGATCAAAGACCCATTAATAAAAGCAAAGAATGTAAAACTACTAGAAGAAAATGTTGGGAAACATCTTAAAGACCTTGTGGTAGGTAGTGATTTCTTTGACCTTATACCCAAAACACAAGCAACAACAGATAAAATAGATAAGTGGGACCTCCTCAAAATTAAACACTTTCATACCTCTCAGGACTGTGTCAAAAGGGTGAAAATGCAGCCAACTCAATGGGTGAAAATATTTGGAAATCACATTTCCAATAAGGGTCTAATATCCATGTTATATAAAGAGATGCTACAACTCAACAACACAAAGATAAGTGACCTGATTTAAAAACTGGGCAAAAGACTTGAAAAGACATTTGTCCTAAGAAGAAATACAAATGGCAAAAAACACACATGAAAAAGTCTTCAACATTACTAGCAATTAGGGGAATGCAAATCAAAGCTACAGTGAGATATCATTTCACACCTATTAGAATGGCCTCTTTTAAAAATTCAGAGAACGACAAGAGCTAGAGAGGATGTGGACAGATAGGAACACTTATTCACTGCTGGTGGGAATGTAGAATTGTACAGCCACTGTGCAGGACTGTTTTGCAGTTCCTAAAGAAGTTGAATATAGATTGCCACATGACCCGGCAATACCACTACAAGGTATATACCCAGAAGAATTGAGAGCAGTGATAGGAACAGATATCTGTACACCAGTGTTCATAGCAGTGTTATTAATGATTGCCAAAAGTTGGAAACAACCTATGTGTCCATCAGCCAATGAATGGATAAACTGTGATGTATTCACATGGTGGAATATTATGCAGCTGTAAGAAGAAGTCATGAAGCACATGACAACATGGGTGAGCTTGGAGGACATTATGTTGTGTGGCACGAGCTAGACACAAAAGGACAAATACTGTATGATCGTGCTATTATGAATTAAATATATTGTGTAATCTCATGAAGTTAATAACTTGAATATGGGTCACCAGAAAATAGAATGAGGTTAGAGAATGGAAAGCTGAGGGTTAACTTGTGCAGAATTGGTAAAAAAGGATATATGTTAATCTTTGGAAATGAATAGAAAAAGTGAAAACCCAGCATAATGTTTTTAACTAGCAGTGCTATTATGTGGGTACAAAAGTAGTTTAAAGAGAAAGTCTAAGGTCATGTATACACCAAAAGGAAAGCTAAAAATATAACATGGGACTGTATAGCATAGTAAAACCACATGTGAAATATGTATAGGGGTAAAATTGCATATATAAGATGATTTTTGTTTGAAACTGAACAAATGTATGTTAATACTACAAGATGTTAATATCAGACCCCAAAAAAGACATTATTGCTGATGAAAGAAACCAGACATAAAGTACTACATAATTTATGATTCTGTGTATATAAAATATAAGTACAAATCAATTTATAAAGATGAGATTAGCTTAATGGTTTTAAACACTTGGGAAGATATGCTAAGGGGTATGGAGTTTCTATTTTTTGGTGTAATAAAATTTTCTAAAATTTTTTTTGGTGACGAATGTACAATATTGTGGTTATACTAAAAGCAATTGATTTTACATTTTGGATAGATCATATGGTATATGAATATATCTCAATAAAACCAATCAAATAGCTTATTAAATTAGTTACCAACCAATAAATTTACTTTTATCTACTTATGTCTTGCTTACAACCCTTATTCTGTTCTGGGAAAACTAGTCATTTCAATTTAGGACAGATCTTAATTTCATTAAACTCAAACTTACAATTTTAATCATCTTAAATATTTAATACATATAATGTTAATTTATTTTATTATAAGCCTAGGAAGATTATACTCAAGCAAATAAAATTGAAAAATTAAAGTTTATGCAAAACATGTTCTTTTTTTCCCCACAGGAGGCTGAAACCTCTCATTGTTTTAATTACTACTCTAAAATTGTGAATAACCTTAAAAGCATACTGACTGCCAAGTTCTGGAATATATTATAACTGTTTAATTTGTTTTAATCATAATTTAGAAAAACCTTTCCATAGATTACAAAGACTTTTTCTTTACTTATTGAAATTTGGCAGTTGGATTATTATTTTTGTTTTTTAGATTTATTTATTTCTCTCCCCTTCCCACCTCTCCCCCTCCCCCCCATTGTCTGCTGTCTTTGTCCATTTGCTGTGTGTTATACGTCCACTTGCATTATCTGGCAGCACTGGGAAACTTCATCTCTTTTTGTTGTTGTTGTTCCATCATGTTGCTGCATCAGCTCTCCATGTGTGCGGCGCCACTCCTGGCCAGACTGTGCTTTTTTTCACGCAGGGCAGCTCTCCTTGTGGGGTGCACTCCTTGTGCATGGGGCACCCCAACACAAGGGTGCCCCTGCATGGAATGGCACTCCTTGTGTGCGGCAGCAGTGCACATGGGCCTTCTTACCACGTGGGTCAGGAGGCCCTGGGGATCGAACCCTGGACCCTCCATATGGTAAACGGACAGTCTTATCAGTTGAGCCACATCTCCTACCCTGGCAATTGGATAATTAATCACTCCTCTTTTTAGGCTTTTAAAAGGTTTAAATTGGGGAATTATGGGACAAACTATGATTCTTAATTCCCTGGCATAGTACACAGAGTTTTAAGTTAAACTTACATTTCCCTATCTTATCACACCTAGCCCTTCCCTCATATCTTTCTCAAACAGATGGTCCTGTTGGAGGGACAGAGTAGGTAAAAGAACTTAAAAAAAAAAAAAACTATTTTTTCCCTCCCAATGATCTTTCCATCCTGCTTAGCTTTTCTAAATTGGGCTCCAGGAATACTCATTTACTTATATAAGTGCTTAATTAATTTCTTTAACAATTTGAATAGGATTCTTTTAAGGAATTTCATTTGTTATAATTTGATATTGCCATATCAAATATTGATATATATTTGAAAAGATATACTGAACAAGTAGATGCAAATAGAGAGTTGGATACAAAAACACAACTCATTAATTTACTTATAATTTTCATTCTCTTACAAACTAAATTTTAAAAGTCTCTTTGAAGCCCGTTTCTGATTATTCTAATCTGCACTGTGACCATGTAGTTTTGCACAAGAATTTCATTCTTTTTAGTTATTCACTTATAATCAAATTGTTCCCAATGCTTTAAAATACAATCAACAACATTTTCCTTTACTTCAGAGCTTTGTTTATTTCCCATTTTGACTTTTACAGACCTCAGATGAGCAACATCATTCACAGTATATACTCAATGAAGTAATTGAAGTGTCAGGGAAAACTGGTTGCTCTCATGACCTGCTTCTTTCAGGATCCTCAGTGCTTAAGTTGGGAGGCCTCCCACTTCCCCTTCCTCAGAGATAACAGGACTCCATTGGTCACTGGACTGGATCAGTTGACATCCAACCCTGAGGATCCAGGATTCCACAGGGCAGTGATCTCCTCAAAGGTCATGGGGTCCCTCCAGGTTCTTCCCCAGAGTAGGTAAATTGGAGTCTACACTTGGATAGTAATTGAGAGAAAGCAGGGTTATTAACTCTAAAGGAAGGACTAAAGACAGGGGTGTTTCAAATTTGTCTTCCTCAGAGCCAAGGGGGAGCAGAAGCGTCCATGGATTCAAACGGAAGAATAGAGTAGTTACTATTACAATGGAGAGGCCAGTCCTGAAACAACCATAAGCAAAGGCAAGCTCAGTTTAGAACTACCATCACAATAGCAAGCATACACAAGTATAAGGCTAGACTTGAAGTAACCATAAACAAAGGTAAGCTTAACTTAGAATTACCATCACAGTAGGTGGTTTAGGCTAAATCCATCTAGTGTCAGCAATTTCAGATACTATCATTTTGCTATTTTATACTATAAAGGCATCTATAAATGATGTAGGCTATGGGTGGGGTATTTTTGTAGATAACCTGAGCTGTATATTTTCTGAGCAGTGCATTTCGGATAGTAAGAACTGCAACCCTGCCCTTGGTAACCATGACAACAACTCCAGTCCCAGAGAAAGTTTAGCAATGCAAACTCTATAAACTTTAAATATTCAGGGGAAATGCAAACCAAATGTGCTAAGATGTTATCTAGAATGTATGAAGTCCATGCTAAAAGTTTACCTAGAATATGGAAGATATATGCTAATTCAAACCTATTAAGCACTGAAACAAAGAACCATTTGGCCCTTCCTCTGTGTAAAAGAAACTCAAAAATCTTGTTCGGGGCTCGGATTTTGGAATAAGAAGCTCTGACCACCCAGCCGGTCATAAATAAATCCTTTTTCCTTCCCAAAATTATTACTAAGTCCTAGCCTTTCTATACACAAATAATTAAACCTATCTCAACTTCTACATTTTGAGGGGCTTTTCTGGGATTTGCAAATGAAGGCCAGAGGAGGTAGCCTTTCATTTCCCTTCCAGATCCCTAAGGAAGCCGGGAGGAACCACAATCTGGGTGCCCCTGGACTAAACTTAATCCAGAAAAAATGTGGGCTCCACCGGAATCTTCCCGATGAAAATTGAGGGCAATGGAAGGTCTGAAAAGAAAAATTTCTGGGAATGAAAAAACTCCAAACAGGAAAGAAGTTAAAACTCCCTGGGGTGCATAGTCAGGAAAACCCTAGCTTTAAATTGCTAGGGTGGGAAACGGAGCACCTCCAGAGAGAGAGATAGAGAGAGAGAGAGCCCTAGTACATACAAAAATTTAGGGGAAAGCCATTCTCTTTAGGTCTGGAAAAAGGAAAAAAAAGGGGAAAGCCTGGTGTTTTGGGTTTGTGTAACTGCATGTTAGAATCCGGTACTGGTCTTGTCTCTACTGAAAGAGTGGAGGTTTGATTATAATAAAAAAAGATGTTTACAGGTTCGAGTCCTAAAGTCCTGGAAATTGGTCTGGATTTTTAAAAACTTGGTTACAGGAAAATAAATCGGCTTTTCTATTAAAGCTTGGTCTGGGTGTAAAGTTAAACAATAAAAAGGTCTAGCTGAGATCTTTTGTTATGATGCTAGATTGCGAATTAATTCACTTCATATCAGATGTTATTGTTAACAGTTCTCTCTCTTCCTAAAGTTTGTAATGGCTGCAGAGGCAATCGTGCTGGAAAAAAAAATACTTAAACTTGGTCAAATTAATGAGTTTTGTGCTTTGGTAAGCTCAGTTTAGGTATTGGAGTTGTATGGTTGGTAAAGTGGTGAAATTTGGTCAAGCTTGAACCCTTCCTTGCCGTTGGCAAAACAGTGAGTTGATTGTAGTTTGTAAAACAAAACCAAGGTATGAGTGTGTGTATGCATGCTGTGCTGTTTGGCCTCCCTGTGTCAGCCCCATTTGCAGGAATTCAGGGATTGTCTGTGTCTGTGTCCAAGCCACGCCCCCAAGTTTGTTAAAGCTGGTCTAGCCAGGATAGCTGGTGGAGCTAGTGGCTTGTATCATAGCCCCGCCAGGATAGGGAATCCCCAGGAAAAGCAGTGAATTTGGTGGGTTCTTTCGGGCTAATTTTAGCAGCCTAGACCTTCCCAGCATTATCTTCTCTCCCCTCCTCCCTAGGAAGGGGGAGGAGCTTTCCCCTTTCCACTCAATCCAGGCCTTCTATTCATAAGCCACATTCCTATCAAATCACTGATCAACCTGGAAGGGGGAAAGTAAAGAAAATATCTGTCTTTATAAATCAGTGCTTTAAAATGTTTAAAGCTGTAAATTAGTAAAATACCTTGGTCTAAAAAAGAGGCTCTTGCTTGAGAACAATAGACCTCAAGTCACTTAATAGCCATTTTAATAGTCTGGCTGAGAATGTTAGCAGTAAGAGTCGTAAAACTGCCAAAAAAAAAAAGGAATAAATCTCAACTTTAAAATCTGTGTTTGGTTTTTGTCGGTTGCTTATGCCTAAAAATTCACTGTAAAAGGTAGTTTAAAAATGAATCTTTAAATGCCAATACTCTCTTGCTGTTGAATTAAATGCATAACTCACAAATAAAAATTGGTTCCGTTACTAAAAAAAAAGCAGAACTTCACAGAATTGTTACTAATAAAAGTCTTGTAACTTAATTAGTAAAGATATCCAATTCACCTTAAGGTTAAAACTTAATGAAAACTATGAGTTAAGATCATTTATAAATGCATTTACGTTATAAAACAACAAAAAGATAATAATGGAAATTATAACTGGGTGGATTTAACCTAAACCTATTATTATAAATATAAATTCTAAACTAACCTTCATTTATAATCACTTCGAGCCTAGCCTCACCCCTTGCCTTTGTTTATGGTTATTTCATAGCAGCTTCTGCCTCTATAGCCCAGCGAAAAACAACCGTGAAACATCCCTGTCTCCTGTCCTACTGGTATTAGTGTTGAAGAATTTGAGAGAGGTTCAGTTATTTGCGTATTGAAAGGTCAGGACTCGGGAATGATTTTGAGAAGGAAAAATGGTTTATTGACGGCCAGTGGGACTCAGGAGCTTTCTGTTTCAAACCCGAGCCCAAACAAGATTTTTGGGTCTCTTTTATTTATTTATTTATTTTTTAGTCAAGAGTAATTGTGTTTATTTTTTTTGACATTCATATACCTTTTTTTTTTTTAATTTTTTTAATTATTTATTACATTATTACATTAAAAAAATATATGAGGTCCCATTCAACCCCACCACCCCCGCCCCCCACTCCCCCCACAGCAACACTCTCTCCCATCATCATGACACATCCATTGCACCTGGTAAGTTCATCTCTGAGCATCATTGCACCCCATAGTCAGTGGTCCACATCATAGCCCAGACTCTCTCACGTTCCATCCAGTGGGCCCTGGGGGGATCACAGTGTCCCGTAATTGTCCGTGAAGCACTATCCAGGACAACTCCACGTCCCGAAAACGCCTCCACATCTCATCTCTTCCTCCCGTTCCCCACACCCAGCAGCCACCATGGCTACCGTTCCCACACCCATTCCACATTTTCTCTGTGGACATTGGATTGGTTGTGTCCATTGCACACCTATGTCAAGTAAGGGCTTAGATTCCACATGGGTACTGGATGCACTTTGGGTCTCTTTTATACAGAGAGGAAAGGCCAAAAGGTCCTTTTGTTTCAGTTCTCAATAGGCTTGAATTAGCTTATATTTTCCACATCCTAGGTAAGCTTTTAGCATGGACTTCATACATTCTAGATAAGCTTTTAACACATTTGGTTTGCACTTTCCCTGAATATTTAAAGTTTATAGACTTTGCATTGTTAAACTGTTTCCTGGGACTGGAGTCATTGCCATGGTCACCAAGGGCAGGACTGCAGCCTCTTACCTTTCCACACCCACAAGTCAGGACAGACAGTTTAGGTTAAGGTTATCTCTGAAGAGACAAAAACCTCCCACTCATAGCCCACATCATTTCCCACCTTATGCCAAAGTTTAACTTGCTAAGCTTTGTCATAATTATTGTTGGAGCTCTGAGGTGGGTGGCTGTTTGTTGTTTTGATTGATTACTTATCAGTTTTCAGTATAGCATCCAGGATCCTGTTTCTAGAAGTTTAGAAGTTGTTTGACTCCGGACAGCAGAATCCTGGGGCAGGGGCCCCCCTGCAGTCATCCCGGGGCCACCAGTGCCCACGTAGCTCTCCAACCAGGCTTCAGATCCATCTATCAATCCTGTTTCACCCTTAAAGAGTTTGCACCTTTAATCTTAAAGGTGTGCTGAAGGGAGATGCTCTCTCTTCTGTAACTGCTTCCTGCTGGCCATGGGCTGTAGTTATTGCCTAACAAGGTGTAAAACTCTATTTTATTTTAACTGGAGGAAGATGGATCTGGCCTTCTGCATGAAGTTGGATGAAGTTTTCATATGGTTAATAAGATGTTCGTTCTGAAAGAAACAAACTTAATTAAAATTTTGGAATACCTGGTTTTAAAAGAGGACATTGGATTACAGAGGTAGACAAGGTTAGATGCCTATAAAGATGGCACCCCTTTTTAAAAGCTGGTGGGAACAGTATATATATATATATGTATGTTTTTTTCCTAAGTTATTTATTTTTAGAGAGAAATTGCAATAGATACTTAGCTTTGTTTGAAGACACATTTCAAGCTGTTTAATGATTGGCACTCATGTGCTCTGTCAGATGCTCCTGGTGAACTGGCACCCTTTGGGCCATTGGTTTCATTCAGGATTAGTACACCAAGTTGGAAATTTTCTTAGTTTTTAACTGTGGGAGTGATCAGAACTACAGAATAAAGGTTTTTTACATTTTGGTTTTAATTGTACAATTTCTGGTAATTTTGACTGTTCACAAATAGGAAACTCATTATTAGCAAGCAAGCCTCATTTTTGCTACACAATAGAGTACAGTAGAATAGTAAGTTGACTGAGCCTGGCTGAGACTGCCACCTTATTCTATAGACATATTTATTAACTGTTTAGAAAATGAATTTACTAGGAGTCAAATATGTCTAATATACTTTTGCACTTGATTCAAAATAGAAAAGATAACGTTATAATTAGGCATATATTTAGTACAGGATAAAAGTACAGTACTTAATATTAACTAGTGTATTAATGCATAAGGATTCAGAGTTGCAATTAATAGTTTTAAGTTTCAGGTTTGTAATACTTTGCATGTTATCTCTCCATGGGAGCAGGCCATAATGCCAATTGTGTTTAAGTTTTACTTACAGTATCCTGGCATCATGGCTCCACTTAGCATGTTCTTCATGCAGTGAGCAAGTCGCAGTATTGTTGATCCTAGAAAGAGTTTCCAGTATTCTACCAGCCTGGTGCATAGTGCTCTCTGGTACTATTGGAACAGTGCCAGTCTGGAGGTGATATGCATTGTACACTGGAGGTGAGTCATCATTGACTACTGCAATGTAGTTTCCATTGACTTCAGGAGCAGAACCAGAGGCTGATATAGCAAATATTTCTAATTGAGGGGTCAGTGACCAGCCTCGCCAATAACTCACATGGAGAGGCAACCTGTAATGTATTCAAGGTCTGGTTTGAATGCACAAGAGTTTGACAATGTTAAAGTTTATTCTTTGATTTTATATATATATTTTAAACAATTTAATGCAACATATCATATATCCAATGACTGTTTACTTATACAATTTTACCATTAAGATAATAGTAGGTATTTTACTTTGTAATAGAGGGGAAAAACTATATTTCATTGTTAATTTGAAGACAGAAGATTCCCAATAGAATCAAGGTAACTTTTTATTACTCTTTACTTAAATATGCACCTTGCAGTGGCCTTTGGACAGGTTATATTATCACGAAGTTATTCTTTGCCACCAATACCAATTCAAGTTTTTAGTTAACAATGACTTCTAGAACTAGAACTAGTTAAATGTTTTCAGTTTGGAAGATGTTTTACAAACTCTTTATAATTGACTACAACCACATTGACTAGTTACCTTATGTTTAAATAAACTTATTAAATTACAATGACCAAAGAAATTTACTTTATTTAAAAGAGCATATCTACAGTCTTTCTTCTTTAGCTTAATTTCATTAACTTGAACTTACCATTTTTATTACTCTGAAGATTTTGTATATATAATATTAAATTATTTAATGGGTATTTTATAAACTAAGGGAGATTATACCCAAGCTAAATAAAATTGAACCACTGTAGTTTATATAAGGAATGGTCTCTTTTTTTTTTTTTACAGGAAGCTAAAAATGTCTTTAAGTTATGAAAATGAATAATTTTTAAAAGTATACTGACTACCAGGTTTCAGTTATACAATTACCTAATTTGTTTAATCATAATCCAGGAAAGATTTCTCCATAGGTTTTATGGACTTTTTTACTTACTGAAATTTGTCAACAGAGCCACTAATTACCTTTATTTTATTGCTGACAAAAGGCTTAAACTGGGAAATTACAGGGCAAACTGATTCTTAATTCCCCAGCCTAGTAGATAGGTTTAATATGCCACACCTAGTTCTGCCCTCAAAACTCTTGCAAAGAGGAGGCCCTTTCCCAATAGTTCCTATAATTAGATTTTTATATGACCTTTCCATCCTGCTTAGTCTAATTTGGGCTCCAGGAATATTTATTCACATATAACTGCATATTTAATTTTTGACAATTTGGATAGAGCTCTTTTAAGAATTTTTACTTGTTAATTTGATATTATTATCCCAATGTATGAAGATATACACTGAGCAAGTAGGCAGGCACAAATAGAGTTAGACACAGAAACACAAGTCATTGATGTTACTTGTAATTTGCATTATTTTATATACCATTTAGTTTAGCTTGGATTTTAGAAATATATATTACTTATATAACTGCATATTTAACCCCAACAATTTGAGCAAATAGGCAGGCATGAATAGTGTGACACAAAAACATAACTTTAGTTACTTAAAACTTCCATTTTTTAACAAAATAAGTGTAACTGCAAAAGTGAAACTTTTCTTAATTTGCACTATGACTGTGCAGTTTTACACTATGACCATGCAGTTTTACACAAGAATTTTGTTTCTTAACTAATGGCTTGTAACCAAAATGTTCCCAATGTTTTAACACAATTTTTTTGTTTCAGAACTCTATATTTTACCTTGAATTTAGCAGAATTTTGAAAATAAGCAACAAGTTTAATTCTATGTATATTTACTGAGGCTATTTGAAGCCTCAGGAGACAGACTGATTTCTCTCATGAATTGCCACTCTGAGGAACACTGACAGTTAAAGCAGGAGACTTTCTTCATTCCACCCAGTCCTTGGAGATAATAAAACTCCAGTGGTCGTTTAACCCTAAGGGCTAAGAATTCCACCAGGCAGCAATTTAGTTTACACTTGTATTCATAAGAGAAAGCAGGGTTACTAATACCAGGGCAGGAGACAGGGATGTCCCAGCTCTTCTCTGGACTGTAGAGGCAGAAGCAATTATGAAATAACCATAGGCAAAGGCAAGGGGTGAGGTTAGGCTTTAAGTAACTGTAAATGAAGGTAAGGTTAGTTTAGAATTTACACTTACAATAATAGTTTCAGGCTAAATTCACTGTTATAATTTCAGTTATTATTTTTCTGCTGTTTTATAATATAAATGCATCTATAAATGATCTTAACTCTTATAGTTTTCATTAAGTTTTAACCTTAAGGTGAATTGGATACTTTTATTAATTAAGCTACAAAAATTTTATTAGTAACAATCTTGTGAAGTTCTGCCTTTTCTTAGTACCGGAACAAATTCTCATCTGCAGGTTATGCATTTAATTCAACAGCAAGAGAGTATTGGCATTTAAAGTTTCATTTTAAACTACCTTTTTTACTGTGAATTCTTAGGCTCCAGCAAGTGACAGAAGCCAAACATAGATTTTAAAGTGGCGTTTTATTCCTTTTTTTTTTCTTGCTCTGTAGTCTCACAACCTTGAAGTTCTCAAGACCATTGAAAAGGCTATCAAGTGATTAGAGGTCTATCTTTTCAAGCGATATCCTCCTTTCTTCAGACAAGTTTACAGTTCTAAAACATTTTAAAGTATTTTTACAGTCTTACAGAGGGAGAGAGATTCGGAAAAGTAAAGACCCTGGGCAGAATGCAAATGTATTTTTGGCTTTTGACGCCCTAGGGAGGGAACTTTACTGCATTTATTTTGATTCTGCTTTTCATCCCCTTCACCTTCCCCCTTCCAGGCAGTTGGGTGCACAATAAGCAAATAGAAACGTGGCTTATGAATAGAATTTGTGGACTCACTGGAAAGGGGCTAGCCGCTCCGCTTTTCCAGCTTTCTGCCAAAATGGGCAGACAGAACCTACTCAAATTCGGCACCCCTCCCGGGGACCCAGCCACCCTGACTGGGGCAGCCCCAACAAATCCGAGTGCGTGGCGCGGACACAGACAGCCTCCAAGCCCCGGCAAAGGGGTGGACCAGAGATGAGGCAGCAGAGCATGCACAAACATCCAGACTCCGCAAACATCCAGACTCCTCAGTTTTGCCCATAATCAATTCACCCCCTTTTCCAATGGCAAGGGAGGGTTCCACCTCAATTAAATTCCACCACTTTACATAACCCCACAACTCCAACACCAGTATTGAGCTGACACAGACAGAAGCACAAAGGTCACTAATCTGACCCACAAGTTCTATATATATGTTTTTTCTCAGCGTGGCTGCCCCCGCAGCCATCTCAAACCTTAGAGAGAACACTTAACATTAACATCTGGTATAAAGCGAATTCATTCACAATTCAGCACCATAACAAAAGATTCCAGCTAGACCTTTTTCACTATTTAACTTTATACCCAAACCAAGCTTCACTAGAAAAGCCGATCCATTTATCTGTAACCAAGTTTTTTTTAAAATCCAGACCAATTTCCAGGATGTTAGGACTCAAACCTATAAACAGTCCATCCTATTAAAATCAAGCCCCCACTCCTTCGATTGATATAAGACCAATACCAGATTCTAACATGCAGTTAGACAAACTCAAAACACCAGGCTTTTTCCTGGTTTTTCTCCTTTTTCCAGACCTAGAGAGAACGGCTTCCCCCCAATTTTCTGGGGCTACTAGGGTTCTCTCAAGAGGTGATCAGCATCCCTTCCTAGCAATTAAAGCTAGGATTCTCCAGACTGTGCTCACCCGGGGAGTCTTACCTTCTTCCATGTTCAGAGTTCTTTTTCGTTCCCAGAATCCTTCTCTTCAGACCTTCCATTGCCCTCGATTTTTGTCGGGAAGACTCTGGTGGAGCCCACATTTTTTCTGGATTAAATTTAATCCAGGGGTGCCCAGATTTGGGGTTCACCTGAGTCCTCCCGGCTTCCTTGGGGATTTGGAAGGGACAGCAAAATGCTACCGTCTCTGGCCTTCGTTTGCAATCCTGGGAGAGCTCCCAAAAATGTTGTATAATTTGAGAGAGGTTCAATTATTTGAGTATAGAAAGGCCAGGACTCGGGAATGATTTTGAGAAGGAAAAATGGTTTATTGGCGGCCAGCAGGACTCTGAAGCTTTGTGTTTCAAACCAGAGCCCAAACAAGATTTTTGAGTCCCTTTTATACAGAGAGGAAAGGCCAAATGGTCCTTTTGTTTCAGCTCTCAATAGCCTTGAATTAGCATATATTTTCCACATCCTAGGTAAGCTTTTAGCATGGACTTCATACATTCTAGATAAGCTTTTAGCACATTTGGTTTGCACTTTCCCTGAATATTTAAAGTTTAGTTTCCTGGGACTGGAGTCGTTGCCATGGTCACCAAGGGCAGGACTGCAGCCTCTTACCTTTCCACACCCACAAGTCAGGACAGACAGTTTAGGTTAAGGTTATCTCTGAAGAGAGAAAGAGCCTCCCACCCATAGCCCACATCATTAGTAACCCTGCTTTCTCTCATGATTCCAAGTGTGAACTAAATTGCTACCTGGTGAAACTCTTAACCCTCAAAGTTAAACGTCCACTAGAGTTTTTTCATCTCCAAAAACTAAAAAAAATTAAGGAAGCTTCCTGCCTTAACTGTCAGGGTTCCTAAAAGTGACAATTCATGAGAAAAACCAGTTTCCCTGACACTTTTTAAAATTTATTTATTTATTTCCCTTTCCCCACCCCACCCCCAGTTGTCTGTTCTCTGTGTCTGTTGGCTGTGTGTTCTTCTGTGTCTGCTTGTAGTCTTGTCAGCAGCACCCGGAATCTGTGTCTCATTTTTGTTGCATCATCTTGCTGCATTGGCTCTCCGTGTGTGAGACACCAGTCGTGGGCAGACTGCACTTTTTTTGCAGTAGGCGGCTCCCCTTACAGGGCGCATTCCTTGCGCGTGGGGCTCCCCTACGCAGAGGACACCCCTGTGTGTCACGGCACTCCTTGTGCGCATCAGCACTGTGCATGGGCCAGCTCATCACACGGGTCAATAGGCCCTGGGTTTGAACCTGGGACCTCCCATGGTAGGCACACGCCCTATCCATTGGGCCAAATCCGCTTCCCATTCCCTCAGGCTTTAATAGTCTCGGTAAATATACATAGAATTAATCTTACTCATCTAAAAATCTCCTGTAGTCAAAAGTAAAATATAAGTTTCTAAAAAAAAATTTGTGTTAAAGCATTAAAAACATTTTGGTTACAAGCCATTAGTTAAAAAGCAAAATTCTTGTGCAAAACTACATGGTCATAGTGCAAATTTTAAAAAACTTTCAAAAATCTTTCAGTTGTTTTGTAGTCACACTTGTTTTGTAAAAAAAAAATGAGTTTTAAAAAATAATTGTGTTTCTGTATCAAACTATTCATGTCTACCTATTTGCTCAAATTGGTAGGGTTAAATATGCAGTTATATAAATAATATATATTTCTAAAACCCAAATTAAACTAAACAGTACATAAAATAATTCAGATTTAATTAACATCAATGAGTTGTGTTTCTGTATCTATTTATGCCTGCCTATCTGCTCAGTATATATCTTCATACGTCAGGATGGTAATATCAAATTAACAAATAAAAATTCTTAAAAAAGCTTTATTCAAATTGTCAAAAATTAAATATGCAGTTGTAAATTTGTAAATGTTATAGACCAGAGATATCAACCAGACTCAGACTCTGAATAAAGTTCCAATTGAGAGTTTTATTAGCCGCAGGGCGACTGCCTCATCCTACAAGAGGAGACAGCAGCCCGGGATCTCAGGGGAAGTTTGCTTATATAGGCCTTTAGGTTCAGGGCGGGGGGCAATAGCTCAGCAAGCAAGCACGTACAGAAGCAGATGTTTGCGGTTAATTAAGTGCTGGGAATTCTATCAGGGGAGACAAGCGGTGGGAGAGTTCTTATTGTTTACAAGGGTCTGGGTCAGGTTGGTCTTTTGTCAGGGGCTGACAAGTCTTTTTACAGGAGGACGCTCTGAGATAAGGTTTTACAGTCGAGCAAGCTTGTTACAGAAGTGAGATATATGCGGTTAGGGGGCTGTAGAATTTTCCTCTTGGGTGGGGGTGGTCATAGACTCCTACTTCTCCACATAAATAATGTAAATATGTAAATATTCCTGGAACCCAAATTAAACTAAACAGGATAAAAAGGTCATATAAAAATCTAATTATGGGAAGCGTACTTGGCCCTGTGGTTAGGGCGTCCGTCTACCACATGGGAGGTCCTTGGTTCAAATCCCAGGCCTCCTTGACCTGTGTGGAGCTGGCCCACGTGCAGTGCTGAGGCACACAAGGAGTGCTGTGCCATGAAGGGGTGTCCCCCGCATAGGGGAGCCCCACGTGCAAGGAGTGCGCCCTGTACGGAGAGCCGCCCAGCATGAAAGAAAGTGCAGCCTGTCCAGGAATGGCGTCACACACACGAGAGCTGACACAACAAGATGATGCAACAAAAAGAAACACAGATTCCCGTGCCACTGACAACAAAAGAAGCAGACAAAGACGACGCAGCAAATAGACACAGAGAACAGACAACTGGGGTGGGGCGTAGGGGGGAAGGGGAGAGAAATAAAAATAAATCTTTAAAAAATATATCTAATTATAAAAACTATTGGAAAAGGGCCTTCTCTTTACAAAAGCTTTAAAGGCGAAACTAGATGTGGCAGATTAAACCTATCTACTAGGCTGGGGAATTAAAAATCAGTTTACTCTGTAATTCCCCAGTTTAAACCTTTTAACAGCCTTAAAATAAGAGTAGGATTCTATTGCCAAATTTCCATAAGTAAAAAAATGTCCATAAAAGCTATAGAAAGATCTCTCCTGAATTATAATTAAATTATGCAATTATAATATATTGCAAAACCTGGTAGTCAATATGCTTTTAAAATTATTCACAATTTCAGAACTCAAAAAAAAAGTTTTGGCTTCCTGTAGGAGAAAGGGGGAAAGCATTCCTTGCATAAACTATAATAGCTTCAGTTTTATTAACTTGGGTGTAATCTCCCTTAGTTTATAAAGTACCCATTAAATAAACATTATATGTACAAAATCTTTGGAGTAATAGAAATGATAAGTTCATGTTAATAAAATTAAGCTAAAAAATTATAAATATGCTCTCTTAAAGAGAGTAAACTTCTTTGACTGATAATTGTAATTTAGTAAGTTTATTTAAATATAAAGGAACTAATTCATGTGGTTGTAATTAATTGTAAAAAGCTTATAAAAACATCTTCCAAACTAAAACATTTAAATGGTTCTAATTCTAAAAGTCATTGTTAACTAAAAACCTGGATTAGTATTAATGGCAAAAAATAACTTTGTGGTAATAAAACCTGTCTAAAAGTCACCGCAAGGTGCATATTTAAGTAAATAGTAATAAAAAATTATCTTGATTCTATTAAAAATTTTCCATTTTCATTTTAACAATGAAAAATAATTTTCCCCCTCTATTACTAAAGTAAAATACCTACTATTATCTTCATGGTAAAATTGTGTAAGTAAACAAAGTCATTTAATATATAGTGTGTTGGATTGAAATGTTTAAAATGTATAAAATCAAAAAATAAACTTTAACATTGTCAAACAATCTTATACATTCAAACAAAGCCTTAAATACATTGCAGGTTGCCTCTCCATGTAAATTATTGGCTAGACTGATCACTAACCCCTCAAATAAAAATATTTCCTATATCAACCTCTGGTTATGCTCCTCAAGTCTACTAAAACTACATTGCAGTTTCATACTCCTGCAGCAGCCAGTAAGAACTCACTCAGTACAGCCAAGCGTATAATGAATATCACCTCCAAACTGGTACTGTTCCATAGTGCCAAAGAGCACTATCCACCAGACTAATAACTAATACTAAAAACTCTCTCTAAAATCAATAATGCTGCAACTTGCTCACTGTGTAAAAAACATGCTAAATGGAGTCATGATTACCACAATACTATAAGTAAAACTTAAACACAATTGGCATTATGGCCTGCTCCCATAAAAAAAAGACATGTAAAGTATTACAAACCTAAAGCTTAAAACTATTAATTGCAACTCAAAATTCTTATGCAATTATGTAATTAAGTAATACATTAATTAATATTAAGTGCTGTACTTTTATCCTGTACTAACTGTATGCCTAATAATTATAACGTTATCTTTTCTATTCTGGATCAAGTACAGAAATATATTAAACATGTTAAATTCCTGGTAACTTCATTTTCTCAATAGTAAATAAACATATCTGTAAAATAAAGTGGCGGTCTTAACTAAAAAACAATGAGGCCACCAGTAGCTTGCAGGTAGCTGGTTAATTAGTACCAGGCTCAGCCAACCTACTATTCTACTGTACTCTACTGTGCAGCAAAAATAAGACTTGCTTGCTAATAATGGGCCACCTATTAAACAGTCAAAATTACCAAAAATTATACAATTAAAAGCAAAATGTAAAAAAAAAAAAACTTTATTCTGTAGTTCTAATCACTCCCACGGTTAAAAACTAAAAAAATTTCCAACTTAGGACACTAATCCTGAATAAAACCAACTGCCCAAAAAGTGCCAGTTCACCAGAAGCATCTAAAAGAGCACATGAGTGCCAATCATTAAACAGCCTAAAATGTGGCTTCAAAACAAAGCTAAATATCTGTTGCAATTTCTCTCTAAAAATAACTTAAAAAAAAAAAATATATATATATATATATATATATACTCTGTTCCCACCAACTTTTAAAAAAGGGTGCCATCATTATAGGCACCTAACCTTGTCTATCTGTAATCCAATTACCTCTTTTAAAAACAGGTATTTCAAAATTTTAATTAAGTTTGTTTCTTTCAAAATAAACATCTTATTAAACATATAAAAACTTCATCCAGCTTCATACAGAATGCCAGATCCATCTTCCTTCAGTCAAAATAAAGTTTTTACACCTTGTTAAGTAATAACTACAACCCATGGCCAGCAAAAAATAGTTACAAAAAAAAATCATCTCCCTTCAGCACCCCTTTAAAATTAAAGGTGTAAATAAAATTAATAGACGAACCTGGAGCCTGACTAAAAATCCACGTAAGTGCTGGTAGCCCCAGGATAACTGCAAGGGGTCCTGCCCCAGGATTCTACTGTCCAGAATAAAAACTTCTTCTAAAAGCAAAATAAACCCTGGATGCTTCCCAGGAACTTTGTCTTTAAGTTCTCACTAAAAATTAACCAATAAAATAATCAATCAAAACAACCACCCCCCTCATACCTCCAACAATAATGATGCCAAAGCTTAACAAGTTAAGCTTCAGCGTAAGGGGGAAAATAATGTAGGCTATGGGTGGGGGCTGTTCATATTTTCGTAAATAACCTGAGCTGTATGTTTTCTGAGCGGTGCATTTAGAACAGTAAAAATTGCAGCCCTGCCCTTAGTAACCGTAACAACAACTCCATTCCCAAATAAACAGTTTAACAATACAAACTCTATAAACTTTAAATATTCAGGAAAAATGCAAACCAAATGTGCTAAAAAGTTACCTAAAATGTATAAAATCCATGCTAAAAGCTTACCTAAATATAAAAAATATATGCTAATTCAAGCCTGTTAAGCACTGAAACAAAAAACCATTTAGCTCTTCCTCTGTATTAAAAAAACTAAAAAAATCTTGTTCATGGCTCAGATTTTAAAATAAAAACTCCAAGCCCAGCCAGTCATAAATAAACCCTTTTTCCTTCCCAAAATTATTCCTAAGTCCTGGCCTTTCTATATGCAAATAATTAAACCTCTTTCAACTTCTACAACATTATGATTTTTTTCTTAACTCTTAGTTACAGTTTCTAGTAAATTTTCACTTCAAAACAAATTGGGCACTTTTCTTTACTAAGGAACTAAAAGTATGTTATTAGTAACACTAATGTTGCTAAGTTTTTCTCTTTTTCCAGCAGCTGAACTTACTCCTTTTGTGATTTCTTTTACAAATCAAATCCAATTATAAAATAGTATTGAAATTTAAAGACTCATCTCAACTTCCTGGGGACTGAGGAAGAAACAAACCACTGGGCATGACCCAGGGTGGTAGTCTTGGGGTGCCTTGCTAATATAACAAAAGAGGGCATAGACAGCTCTGATTAAAAGTCTAGACTTACCAGTATTTGTCCAGTGTTGGGGAGAGTTACTTGCCTCTGAGTCTCCTGGTGGCTCACCAAATATGTTAGCAGAATGTTCTGGGTTCTGAGTTTCTAGGTTCTTGTCATTTTTGCAAGAAAGAATTCAGAGATGTGCCAGTAAAATGAGACCAATAAAAGAGTTTATTGAGAAATGAGAAAAAGGAAAAGTATGCACCCAAGACATGGGTATGCGTATGCTACAAGGTGAGACAGGCAACCTGGGACCCCTGGGTAGGTCTTTTTGAGGCCTTTCCTCCTCCCCCTTCCTCATGTTGGGGAGGGACCCCAGCTATTTGCTGTTCTGATTGGTTGCCTTTCTATCCTCACCTGTTAGCTTTCAGGGTACCAATGGGGAGGCCTTTCTGTTTGGAGTTATCTGGTGCTTCTTTTGAGCTGGAGAGTTTCAAATGGGACCTGGTGACCAGGGTCTTGGTGGGCTTTTCAGCTATAATGGTTACAGCTTTGTTCTCAAGCATTGGCATTCCCTCAGGCATTTTCCAGGCCAGGTCTCGTGGCTGTGTTCTGACTAGCAGTTTACCTGCTTTTCCTATACTAACCTGCCTCAGTTTTGGAAGAAGGTGCCATTTAGGACTTTCCACGCTAGAAAGAAGTCAGTACCTGGCTTTGAAGCTTCAAAGAGGCTAATGTAGCTGGTGACTTTAAGTCGAAGCCAGTGTTTATTTACCACTCCAAAAGTCCTAGGGCCCTTAAGAATTATGCTAAATCTACTTTTCCTGTGTTCTATAAGTGAAACAACGAAGCCTGGACGACAGCATATATATTTACAACATGGTTTCCTGAATATTTGAAGTCCACTGTTGTGACCTACTCAGAAAAAAAAAAGATTGCTTTCAAAATATTACTGCTTTTTGAGAATGTACCACCCAAAATCTCTGGTGGAAATGTGCAGAGATTAATGTTGTTTTCATGCCTGCTAAAACAACATAGATTCTGAAGCCCTTGGAGGAAGGAGACATTTTGACTTTGAAGTATTATTATTTTTTTAAGAACTATATTTCATACGACTTTAGCTGCCATGGATAGTAATTCCTCTGATGGAGCTGGGCAGTCAGTTATAAACTTTCTGTAAAGATTTCACCATTCTAGATGCTGTTAAGAGCATGGGAGTCCCAGCAAGATGGCATCAGCTTAGTTGTTGCTGGAGTTGGTAGGTGTACATCCAAGAGACTTGAATCTTTTGGCTACCCATGTGCCAGTTGGGCCCTGAGCCTCAACAGAGTTGCAGCACCACTCTCCAGTTCATTGGACTTATCCAGGACAACTAACAAGGAGGTGATGATGGACAACCACCGAACCAAGGAACCAAGAGAGGCTACAACTGCAAACTAGAGAGTCCCATCTATTGGCCGTTTGGGACTAAAGCTCCCTCTCAATTAGAGGTGGATTGGGCATCACCATCCCAGAATCCTCAGGATTGGGGAATGAACTATGGACTAGAGTAGACTTACAGATGTTCTATTATAGACTTATTGTGATTCTAACAGTGGAAGAACTTATATCATTGATGTGGAGGCAGTGGCCACTGGAGGTTCTGAGGTCAGGGAGAGGGAAAACAAGTGTAGTATGGGGGCAAATATTTATGTAATCTAAATATCCTTATTTTTTTAATTAAAAAAAATTTTTTAATGTGTGATTTGTAGGAGGAAGTCAAAATATCAACAATAACAAGAGTTTGGAAGAATTTAAAGCCAGTTTTTATGGATGACTTTTAGGGGGTTAAGACTTCAGTACAGGAAGTAACTACACATATGGTGGATATGGTGAGAGAATAGTAATAGTGGCAGAGCCTGAACATGTGACTGAATTGCTGCAACCTCATGATAAAATTTAGTGGATTAGGAGTTGCTTCTTATAGATGAGCAAAGAAAGTAGTTTCTTGAGATGGAATCTACTCCTGGTGAAGGTGCTGTGAACATCATTGAAATGATGGCAAAGAATTTGGAATATTACATTAACAGAGTTGGTAAAATAGTGGTAGGATTTCAGCAGATTGATTCCAATTTTGAAAAGTTCTACTTGGGTAAAATGCTATCAAAAAGCATCATATGCTACAGAGAAATCTTGAGTGAAAGGAAGATTTACTTGATGTGGCAATATTTTCACTGTCTTTCTGGGCCTCTGTCTTGTCCTGGGCTTTTGCTTGTCAGAGATTTTGGAGTTCACGGTTTACAGAAGTTTGGTTGTCCCTTTTGTTTCTCAAGAGACATCCCCTGAATGTCTGATGCCAGCAGTACTTTGTCCCAGACTGTCTGCCTCTCTTGTTTTTCACACTCATTTTTTTTGCCTTAAGCTATTTTTGCCTGCAGGGGAAATTGTGAGAGGTGGGTACAATAGGAATTTTCTAGTCGAAAAAGTGCCAGGGACCCATGAATGGGGTGCAGACCAACTCCAAAGTGCTTTGAGGAGGGGATGAGGAAAGGCACCAAAGAGCTTCTTCTCCAATGGCTCCCCATATCTTAGCTTTCCTGGCCTCCCCAGCAAATATAGCCCTTCCACTCACTTTCCTACCACCTCTGAGGAAGTGAAGCATCTTTAAGTCTCCACCACCATCACCTCTGTTAGGGCGAATTGAAACAATGGCTGCCAGCACCATTGTTCAGGGAGGGTTGAAACAATGGTTCTCATTACCTTTGTCCCAAGCAGGTTAAAACAATAGCTGCCCTCAGAGACAGACCCCAGCAATCCAAATCCACTAATCAAAAGCCATGATCTGGGAAGCAGCTGTGGCTCAATCAGTTGGGCTCCTGTTTACCATATGGGAGGCCCTGGGTTCATGTCCCGGGGCCTCCTTGTGAAGGCAGGCTCGCCTGCAAGCACCTCAGAGTGCTGCCGGCCCGCAAGTGCCACAGAGAGCTGATTCAGCAAGGTGATGAGGCAACAACAACAACAAAAGGGAGACTAGTAAAAACACAGAAGAGCGTGCAGTGAAAGGACACAGAGAGCAGACAACAAGCAGCAGCAAGGGGGCAGGGAAATAAATAAAAATTTAAAATTTTTTAAAAAAGTCATTATCCATTATAGCCATGCCCAACCCTATTCTTGGGGAAGAGGATTTTTAGGTCCCTTTCTATCACCAGCAGCTAGCCTTGTGCTGGATTCTGCAGCAGCCTGCCGTAAGAATGTGGGGATGGGCGCTGGCAGCCATAAACATGGAAAGAGTAATTTACTGTGTTTCACCAGAATTTATCAGCCTCTTCTGCCTGCTCTTGCCTGGGTGCTGTATAGTATTCTTTTGGCCTCTACAGTTTCAAAATAGTTGTTTTAGACAGTTCCTGCCTGATTAATAGTTGTTTTTGTGGAAGGACTGAGTTCTGGATCTCCTTATTCCATCTTCTCACAGTCCTGTGCAACACTTTGGTGACAAATTGATTTTTTTAAAGTGCATATGAAAAACGAACAGAAATGAAAAATCCAGAAATAGATCCAAGTACATAGAAATTTGGTATATAAGGAATATCATGTCTCAAATTAGTGGGGAGAATATACAGTTTACATGAATAATTTTCATGTAAATTCATTTCATGTGTCATTTTCAAGGATCGTGAAAGTTATTTTTGTATTGGTTTTCTTGTTTGTTCTTGTTTTGTTAGCTTCTGATACTCAAGAAACTCTAATATTAGATGGATACAAACTAAAGGAAATACAAAGCTCAGGGACCAAATCCCAAAGTTAACAATTTAAAATATTAAAATGTATACTGTACAACAAAATATTACAGGGCAAACAAAGAAACAGAAAATGTTAACCCATTCATAGGAACAAAATAAAAATCCAGAAACCATTGATGAGACTAGACCGTGGACCTACCAGTCGAAGACTTTAAAAAAAGAACCTCAGTTTACCCAAGGCAATAAAGGAAAACACAGAGAAATAACGAACAATGAATGAACAATATCAGAATGTCAATCAAGAGAAATTTTAAAAAGAAAACAAATGCCTCCAGTATTCGCGCCCAGCGCTAAAGTGCAGCCCGCCCAGGAATGGCGCTGCACGTATGGAGAGCTGACACAACAAGATGACGCAACAAAAAGAACACATTCTTGGGCAGGCTGCTCTTTCTTTCACTCTGGGCAGCTCTCCTTACAGGGCACACTCCTTGCACGTGGGGCTCCCCTACATGGGGGACACCCCTGCGTGGCAGGGCACTCCTTGTGCACATCAGTGCTGCGCATGGGCCAACTCCACATTGTGGTCTGGGGTTTGAACCGCAGACTGCCCTATCCATTGGGCCAACTCCGCTTCGCACAAAAGACTTTAAAACAACATTTGTGGGAAACGGATGTGGCTCAAGCAGTTGGGCTCTCATCTACCATATGGGAGGTCCAGAGTGTGATGCCTAGGGCCTCCTGGTGAAGGCAAGCTGGCTCCCATGGTGAGCTGGCCCATGAGGAGTGCCGGCCCACGCATTAGTGCCGCCCTGCACAAGAGTGCAGATCGACGCAGAGAGCTGGCGCAGCAAGATAACACAACAAGAGACACAGAGGAGAGAGAGTAAGAGACGTAGCAGAACAGGGAGCTGAGTTGGCAGAAGAGAATGATGGCCTCTCTCCCACTCCAGAACGTCCCAGGGTCAGTTCCCGGAGCTGCCTAATGAGAATACAAGCAGACACAGAAGAACACACAGCAAATTGACATAGAGAGCAGAAAACGGGGGCATGGTGGAGAGAGAAATAAATAAATAAATCTTTTTTTAAAAAAACCAAAAGACAAACATTTGTTATTTTGTCATCTTTTTCTAGTTCTGTTTGATTGTTAAGGTCATGTGTCATTCAAAGTTAAAAGGCTGAAAGAGCAAACTGACCAGCCTAAAAGTGAAAATTACCTTTATTATTTGACTACAAGCATCAATGTTACTATGTAAATTGTATCTTCTCCTCTAGCATCATAAACAGTTGCCATGGTGTTTCTAAAATAAGAGTTTTATAGTTAGTATGTAAGGGTTGAAAAAAAAAAGAAAAAGCAAAGTACTAAGGGATCATGCATATCCTTGGGGTTCACAGAAGATAAAGGATACATTTGATTCATCTGGTGAACTAAAAATTAATTTGTGGTCCAGATGCCAAGCATGAGGGTTTTTAAAAATTAAAAACCCACTAGAAGTAGGGTAATCTCTCTCTTTGATCTTTGTTCTAAAGGAAGGAATGCCTTAATTTAGCTAGTTGGTTCACCCTGACTATAACCATGGATGATGCTTTATGTTAACAGGGAGAAAAAACAATTTTATCTTTTCTCCTAAGCCCCTTTGTCTGACTTATTGTAATGATCTGTCCAAATTGAGATTACTAGATGCTGAGTTGTTCACAAGCAGATTAATTTTCCCCTTTTAACTCTAAACCAAGTATAGGAAATCCTTGGTATCTTTATTTTGTATAGTCACTGAGGCTTTCTAAGTCTTTGTTTATTATTAAAACAACTTTACCATAAAAGGTCCGCTAAGCACAACTATTTCTATTTCTTCATAGCCAGTTTTGATATCTGACATAAATATGCAGTTTTAGCTGTTATCTTTTTTTTATCGCCCCCCCCCACCCTTGTGGCTTTTTTGTTTGCTGTCTGCTCTCTCTGTCCATTCACTGTACGTTCTTCTGTGTCTGTATTTATTTATTTAATTTCCCCTTACCCCTTGTGGCTTGCTTGCAGTTTGCTTTCTCTGTCCATTTGCTGTGTGCTCTTCTGTGTTTTTGCTTGTCTCCCTTTTTTTGTTGTTGTTGCATCACCTTGCTGAGTCGGCTCTCCACAGTGCCTGCAAGCAAGCCTGCCTTCACAAGGAGGCCCCAGGACGTGAACCCATGGCCTACCCATATGGTAGATGGGAGCCCAACTGATTGAGCCACAGCCACTTCCCTAGCTATTATCTTTTGACTTAGGATTTTTATCTGAGAGCACAGTGCATTATGAAGTGTACCTTGAAAATCATCTTTCAGAACTTTTTACAGACTGAACTTATGCACTGCTACTGAGGTATTCTTAAGGACTATATGTAAACAAAATTTATGCCTTTTTTGCAAAAAATAAGACTTTGCTTATAAAAATCTTTTGCATATACTCTTTCATAGAAAATCTTTGTTTCACCATTTAGGGAGCATAAATTATTATATCATGTCTCTATGTTGTGTAATGATTGAAAAGCTCATAAATGTAATCTACTTTGAATTTTGTATATATAAATAAAAGGAAACAAGTAGAAATGCTGGAATTGAAGAACAAAATAACTGAAATGAAAAAGTCCTTGAGGATTTCAACAACAGATTGGAGTTGGCAGAAGGAAAAATCACTGTGAACTCAAAGGCAACATAATTGAAATGAAACTGAGGAGCAGAAAGAAAAAGAATGTAAAAAAGCAAAAAAGCCTAAGAGACCTATGGAAGACCCTTAAGCAACCAATATATGCATTATGAGAGTACCAGAAGTAGAAGAAACAGAGAATGGGGAAGAAGGAATATTCAAAGTAATAATAACAGAAAACTTACCAAATGTAATGAAAGACAGAAATATACACATTTAAGACACCCAGTGAACCCTAAACAGGATAAACTTGAAGAGAACCATGCTCTGACACTTAGTATCCAAACTTTCAAATGCCAAGGACAAGGAGAGAGTTCTGAAAACTGAAAGAGAAAAGCAACATATTAAGTGCAAGGGAAACTCAGTAAGATTAAGTATCAGTCTCTCATCAGAAACCACAGAGGCAAGAAGGGAGTCTGCAAAACTGTCTTTCAAAAATTAGGAAGAGATTATATATTCCCAAATAAATAAAAAGTGAGGGAGTTTGTCACCACAATGCTTACCTTACAAGCAGTGCTATATGGAGTTCTTCAGACTGAAATAAAAGGACACCAGATAGTGGAGTGCAACAGCATCAAGAAATAAAGGTAATCATATGGGCAACTATAAACACCAGTATTACTGTATTGTATTTTTTTGTATGTAACACCATTTTTTATTTCTTACAAGTTCTAAAATCCAACTGATAAAAAGTAATGTTTCATCTTTGGTTTGGAATACATTATATAAAAATATAGTTTTTAAAAAGTACAGCTAAAAGGTGAGGAGATGGAAGAGTATAGAATGCTATATGTGAATGCTATTTGTGACAGTTTGAAGGTTTTTGTGTGAATATCTGAAAATATCACGTTCTTAAACTAATCCATCCCTGTGGGTGTAGGATCCTTTGATTGCATTAAGGGATCTTTTCATAAGATCACTGGATTAGATTGCTTTAGGGCCTGTGATTGGACTACATTGAGGCATGACCCAAGCTAAGTCTCTGCCCTCTTGCTGGGGTCTTATATAAACTGAAACTGACAGCAGAAAGACACAGAAAAACAGGACTGCCGTTTTTATCCTGCCATGTGAGAGAGAGGACTTCAGGAAGACAGAGAAACTATGAGAGACTGGGAGGCCAGAGAATGGAAGCTGAAATCAGCATAGCACAGAGGAATGGAAAGAAGCCCCTGAGAGGCTAGGCCGACTGAGCAGCCAACAGCTGAAGAGACAATCCATGCCTTGTGCTTGATAGCCCACAGTTGCACTTGAGTAGAAATGGCCCGGAGGAGAAGGCAGCGAGTCAGACAAGAGCTACCATTTTGCTTTGCCTTGTGGCAGGACTCCACGATCTGTGAGCAGCTGACCTTTGGTGAGAAAGTATCTCTGATGATGCCTTGATATGGACATTTTCATAGCCTTGGAACTGTAATCTTCTACTCTAATAAATCCCCATTATTAAAGCCAACACATTTCTGGTATTTTTGCATTGGCAGCCTTAGCAAACCAAAACACTCTTGAAGTTAAGTTAATATCAAATTCAATGGGACTGTTGTACATCTAGGATGTTAAATTTTAGTTCCATGTAACCAATAAGTAAATATCAGAAAAATATATGCAGAAAGAAATGAGAAGAGACTCAAAACACTACACTACAAAAAAAAAGAAAAGAATAAAAAATAGGAATTAATGGAAAAATTGAGGGACCAAAAGAAGATTTAACACTTACAAAGACCAAATAACAAAACAGCAGAAAAAACTTCTTCATTGTCAATAGTTACTTTAAATGTAAATGGATTAAACTGTTTAGTCAAAATACATAAATAAAATGGATGGATAAAAAAGCATGACCCAACTGTGTGCTATAAGCAAGAGACTTACTTTAATTTCAAAGACACAAGTAGAGTGAAAGTTAAAGGATAGAAAAAAAAAATGCACCATTCAATAATAACCAAAAAAGATCTGAATTTCTGTATTAATACCAGATCAAATAAACTTTGAGTGAAATCTGTTACAAGGGACAAATAAGGTCACTATATAATGATAAAGCATCAATTAAACAAGAAGGCATAACAGTTATAAATACATCTACATCTATTATCAGAGCCCCACCAACTGTAATATGTAAGCAAATATTGACAGTTTGAAGAGAGAACTAGCCTAATAGTTAATAGTAGGAGACTTTAATTAATAGTAGAGCCTTCAGTATACCACTTTCAACAATGGGCAGTACGTCAAGACAGAAGATCAATAAGGAAATAGAAGACTTGAATGATACTGTAAACCACATGGACCTAACAGACATATTTAGAACACCTCGACCAACAGCAGCAGAATACACATTATTCTTAGTGCACATGGATCACTTATATAAACCTTGTTTTTGGTGACAGAACAAGTCTCAAATAAAAAGTATTGAAATCATGTGGTGTATCTTTTTCAACCATAAGGGAAGGAAACTAGAAATCAATAACGGAGAACTGGAAAGTTCACATATATGTAGAAATTAAACTACACATGCTTAAACAACCAATAGATCAAAGAAGAAGTCACAAGGGATATTAGGATATATCTTGAGGTGAATGAAAACAAAAACACAGCATACCGCAATTTATGAGAAGCAGCAGAGGCATTGCTGAGAGGGTAAATTAGACAATGGTATCTTGTACTTTACATTAAAAGCATGAGCAACAAAAGAAAAAAATAGATAAATTAGACTTCATCAAAATTTAATACTTTTGTTCATCAAAGGACTTCATCTGGAAATTAAAAAGACAACTCACAGAATGGGGGAAAATATTTGGAAACCTCATGTAGTGTTTTGAGGCTGTATGTACTCCAGAAAAACATGTTCTTTAATCTGTTTCTGTAGGTATAAACCCATTGTAAGTAGGACCTTTTGATGAAGTTACCTCAATTAAGTTGTGTTCCACCTCTATCAGGATGGGTCTTAATCCTGTCACTGGAGTCCTTTAAAAGTGAAATTAACACAGGAGTGAGAAATCCAAGGAAGCAAGGAGCTGAAATCAAAACCCAGAAGAGAAGGGAGAGACCTGCAGATGCTGCTTTGCACCTGCTATGTCACAGAAGAGGCAAGGATTGCTGGCAACTGGTCCTCAGGAAGAAAGCATCACCTTGATGATGCTTCATTTAGACATTTTCCCAGCCTCAAAACCTTGAGCAAATAGATTCCCATTGTTTAAGCCAAACCGTTTCACAGTAATTGCTTTCAGCAGCCTAGGAAACTAAAACACCACTATCTGCAACAACATGGTTCAACCTTGAAGATACCATGTTGAGTGAATTACTAAAGACCCCAATCAGTATGGCAGAATGAGATGCTTCAGCACTCCATCACCCCCAGAGAATCTTTAAACAACCAGCAAGAACTGGCAGAAATCTCTCTCACACATCTCTAGAAAACACATACTCGCAGTAACAGGGCAAGTGCCGAATCAAGAAAAGGTTACTTAAAAGCCATAGGATTTCATGGCATTCTGGTTGGCCCCTCCCTCACCACTCCCAGCTTAGTGCAGAGCCAGTCACTCTCCCAGGCAGATCCATGGTCCTAGTCCCAAAGGGAGCACATTAACCCTTGTGCACATACTAGGGAATTACCATTCCAGAACTTGCCCTTCTTGTAGCAGGTAGCTCACAGAACTCACTTACAGAGATCTTTGGGCAAGCAGTCAAGTCATGTTGCCTGGTGGAGGAATTGCGGGTTGTAGGAACTACAGTGCAATGCCCTTGACTATGAGAAAATTGTTTCCTAGAAAGAGGGAAAATTTGGAAATGTGTAAACAGGAGAATTCTTAGAGCCACATATGCATGCATAAGACACATGCATTTTAAAAATCAAGGAAACACCTAGGCCTTGGCTTGGAGCTACTCTCTAAATTCATTGTATGAATAAACCCTGAAGGAGCACACTCAAAATATGCAGAGACTGGGAAAGGTATTTTCTTTTTTTTTTTCTTAGCTCCAGGTAATCAAGGACAGTTCTAACATTAGCTGTTTGTAGACACTTGAGACACAGATACCTTATAGTCTAAATTCCAGCAGTAACACATTATAATATCAAAATGCCCAGATATAAACAAAAGATTACAAAACATGCAAAGAAATAGGAAGAAATGGCCCAAGCAAAGAGGAAGATTAAAGCATTAGAAACCATCAATGAGGAGGATCAGACCTGGGACATACCAGACAACAACTTTAAAAAATAGTCCTCAGGGAAGCGGATGTGGCTCAGCTGATAGAGCATCCACCTAACATATGGAGGGTCCAGGGTTCGATACCCAGGGCCTCCTGACCTATGTGGTGAGCTGGTGCACACACAGTGCTGCTGTGCGCAGGGAGTGCTGTGCCATGCAGGGATGCCCATGCGTAGAGGCGCCCCACACGCAAGGAGTACACCCTGCAAGGAGAGCCGCCCCATGTGAGAAAAGCGCAGCCCACTCAGGAATGGTGCCGCACACACAGAGAACTGATGCAGCAAGATGATGCAACAAAAAAGAGATGCAATTTCCTGGTGCCACCTTACAATACAAGCTGATGCAGAAGAACACACAGTGAATGGACACAGAGCGCAGACAATGGGGGGGGAGGAATGGAGGCAAGGGGAAATAAATAAATAATCTAAAAAAAAGAAATCCTCAGTTTGCTCAAAACATGAACAGTGAACCATAGGAAATCAAGAAAATAGGGAAGTGGACTTGGCCCAGTGGTTAGGGCGTCCATCTACCACATGGGAGGTCCACGGTTCAAACCCCAGGCCTCCTTGACCCATGTGCAGCTGGCCCATGCGCAGTGCTGATGCGCGCAAGGAGTGCCCTGCCACGCAGGGGTGTCCCCGTGTAGGGGAGCCCCACACACAAGGAGTGCGCCCCATAAGGAAAGCCGCCCAGCACGAAAGAAAGTGCATCCTGCCCAGGAATGGCGCCACACACACGGAGAGCTGACACAGCAAGGTGACGCAACAAAAAGAGACACAGATTCCCATGTCGCTGATAAGGATAGAAGCGGTCACAGAAGAACACACAGCGAATGGACACGGCACACAACTGGGAGGGGGGGAGAGGAATAAATAATAAATAAATAAATCTTTTAAAAAATAATAATAAATGAACACAGAATATCAATAGAGAGATGAAAATTATGAAATTATGAGAGGACCTAAACAGAGCTGAAGACCACAGTAACAGAAATGTGAAATTTCAATTGATTGTAATTGGCCAAAGGAAGAATTAGTGAACATGAAGATACTATTGAAATCATTCATTCTGAGGGGCAAAAAGAAGAAAGAATGAAGACTAGTGAACAGAGTCAGAGGAAACTGTAGGACACTATCAAGTGTGCCAATATACAACAGTAGGAGTTCCAGAAGAAGGAGAGAGAAAGGGACATAGAGAATATTCAAAGAATATTCAAATAAGTAATAGCTTAAAATTTTCTGAATTTAATGAAAGACAAACACACACATCCAAGATGTTCAATGAACTTCAAACAGGATTAACACAAATAGACCACACCATAGCATATTACAGTAAACTATCAAATGCCAGGATAGAGAATTCTGAAAGCCTTAAGAGAGAAGCAAAATATCTCATAAAAGGGAGCCTCACTAAGATTAAGTGCTGATTTCTTACCAGAAACCATAGAGGCAAAAAAGCAATAGGATGACATATTCAACGTGTTGAAAGCAACAACAACAAAAAAATGCCACCTAAGAATTCTGTATCCAGCATAACCGTCTTTTAAAAATGAGGGTGAAGATTAAGAAATTCTCACACAAACAAAAGCTGAGGAACTTTGTCACCACTAGACTGACCTTTTAAAAGGTGGTAAAAAGAGTTCTGCAAGTTGAAAGAAAAAGACAATAAACAATAGATTGAAGCTACATGAAGAACTAAAGATCTTTAATGAGAGTAGTAACATGGGTAAATATAAATACCAGTACTACTATATTTTTTTATTTGTAACTCCACATTTTATTTCCTACAGAATCTAAGTGGCAAATGCATAAAATATAATTAAAAATCAGTGTATAAATATCTAATTTGTGACAAAATTACATCTACATGAGGAGGGGGTACAGAGCAGTATAGAAACATACTTTGTGCTATTGAAATTAAGTTGGCATAGAAGCAAGCAAGACTGTTAATAGGTTTAGGGTATTAAATTTAAGCTCCGGGAAGCAGATGTGGCTCAAGTGATAGGGTTTCTGCTTACTATATGGGAGGACCCGGGTTCAATCCCTGGGGCCTCCTGGTAACAAAGAAGAAGAGAGGAAGCATGCCTGCATGGCGAGCCAGTGCCTGCATGGTGAGCTGAGTCCCCGCACAGTGAGCCGAGTGCCCGTGTGAGTGCCTGTGTGGTAAGCCAGTGCCCGCGCAGCAAGCCAAATGCCTGTGCGGTGAGCCAGGGCCAACACAAGTCATGCAGCAGGATGATGACACAACAAAAGAGAGATGAATGGGAGAATCAAGGAGGTGAAGTACAGCAGAAACCAGGAACTGAGGTGGCACGGCTGACAGGGAACCTCTCTCCACATCAGAGGTCCCCAGGATCAAATCTCAGTGAATCCTAGAGGAGAAAAAATGAGAAGAAAAAAAGAGAAATAGATACAGAAGATCACACAGCAAATGGACACAGACAGCAAAAACAGCAGGGTAGGGGGAAGGGGACGAAAGGGGGAAATAAATAAATAAATATATCTTTTTAAAAAATATTTAATTCCCTTTCCCCAAACCCACATTCCATGTTCGGTCCAGCTGCCTGCCTACTCCAGCCCAGGGCTGCTTATCTTGAGGGGAGGTAATGCCCTGTTATTATCACAGAGCTCTTTTTTTTTCTGGTAAGGGAACTCTACTGTTGTCCCAAGTGCTTTTACTCTGGTGAGGAGAACCCTACTTCTGTGACTTAGGAAGGAGTGGGAGATGGGCATCATCAGACACTAGGATGGGGTGAATGGATAGTTTTCGGATGAATGGGTAATTTTCAGGGTGTATGGGTAGTTTTCGGGACAGGAGAAGAAGTCTGCATTCTGTTCTTCTGGGGCTCCCCTCTCCAACTTTTGCAGATTCTTGCTGCCTTTTCCTGCACAAGGATTGTCCAATTGCAGAAATGTAAATACGTACCGGGGGTGGGATGAGGAGTTCCCAGTATGTCTTTCTCTCCCTTCTTCCCTTGCCTGGATTATTTAAAAAGCCATGTGTGGAGACCTACTATTTAATAAAAATAATACAATCAGAAAAAAAAAAAAAAAAACTTATATGCTCCATGGTAACTACAAAGAAAATATAGAATATGCAAGCTTATGGAGACAGAAATTAGTGTGCAGTTGCCATGGTGATGGGCAGGAGGACTGTGAAGTTAACGCATAATGGGTGTATGGTTTTGGTTTAGGGAGATGGGAAACTTTTAGTAATGGAAGGTGGTGAGGATACCACAATAATGTGGATATGATTAATCCCTTTGTATGTATTCTTGGGAGAGGTTGAGGGGGGACGTCACATTATATATATATATTCTCACAATTTATAAAGAAGAAAAAAGATCAGCTAAAGAGACAATGGAGACAGTGACTGTTAATGCAGTATATGATCCTGGATGGGATCTAGCAAGAGGAGAAAAGACTCAATAGGACATCGTTGGCACATATGAAGAAATTGAAATATAGACTTTAAGCTTTAAATCAGTGTTAAATTTCTTAAAGTTGGTTACATAAAGTGGTACATAAGTTCTTAGGGAATATACATGGCAGTATGAAGTGTTTAGGGAGTATGATATATACAACTTACATTCATGTGTTCAGAAAATAGACACAATAAATGGATAGATAGGAAGATATGGCAAATGTAGCTAAATGTTAAAATCTGTGGATTTGGGTATCTCAGGTGTTGGGATGTATTGGAGATCTCTGGGGTTTGTATTATTTTTATTTTTGCAACTGTCCTGTAATTTTGAAAGTAGTTCAAAGTAAAGAGTCAAGAATAAATAAAAAATAAAACATAACATTAGATATAAGAAATAAGAAAATATGACCCATAGTCAAGAAAAAGTGGCAATAAATATAAACAGGTGGGAATGGATGTGGCTCAAGCAGTTGACTGCCTGCTTCCCATACAGGAGGTCCTGGGTTCAGCCCCTGGTGCCTTCTAAAAACGAAAACAAAACAGCAAGCAAACAAATGAAAAATACAATTCAGGGGAGCTGATGTGGCTCAGTGGTTGAGCACTGGCTTTCCACATAAGGTCCCAGGTTCAGTCCCCAGCCCCAGTACCTAAATAAATAAATATATATAACAGACATCAAGATGATACAAATGCTAGTATTAGAAGAAGACATTTAAAGCGTCCATTATAAATATGTATAGGGATAAAGGAATATATTGTCATAATGAGTGAACAGATGGGGAATAGCAATAGAAACAGGAACTAAAAATAATATTCAGATAGAAATTCTGTTTCCAGTGTGGAGTTTCATAACACATGTAAATGGCGGCAATAGTACAAAGTATAGGGAGTAAATGGAATTTTACTGTTGGAATTGTATATAAAGCGTACAATAAATGTAGGCTGTGGTAAGTTAAAGATACGTATTGTAATCTATAAAGTAGCCACTAAAAAAAGGTAGAAAGAGGTATAACCAAGAAGAGCAATGACTGAAGAAAAAGTACAATGAGATAGAACTAAGAAGCCCATAAAAGAATTAAAAAACAATAATAAAAATGACTGGATTAACCCAAGGGAAGGCAGAAAAGGATGAACAGACAAAGAAAAGGGGGGACAAATAACAAGATGTTAGAACTAAACCCAATTATTTCAATAATTTTTAGTTATATATTTATAGTTAATTATATTAAAATAGACTAAACATTCCAGTTAAAAGACCAAGATTGTTAGACTGAATTAAAAGTAAGACCCCACTATATTCTATATATATAAAAAATGTACTTTAAAGATAAAGGCATAGAGGTTAAAGTAGACTTAAAAGACAAGAAAGAGTATTACCAACACTAAAGAGGGATATAATAGAAGGATCAATTCTTCAAGAAGACAATAGTCCTAAATATACATGTACGCTAATAATAATACTTCAAAATATAAGAAAAACTTTTTAAAAATAAAGGGAGAAATATAAATAGATGGAGCCTTTTAATACCACTTTCTCAGTAATTAATGGAACAAATAGACAAAGAAAAAGTAAGAATATAGACATTTTTAGAACACCTCACCCAACAACTATAGATTATGAATGCACTATATTCTTTTTACCAAGATACATTATATTTTCGGCCATAAAGCAAGTCTCAGTAAATTAAAAAACATTAAAATCATGCGGAGTATGTTACATAGAAATCCATAACAGGTATCTGGACACCCACAAACATATATATGGAAATAGGTAACAAAGACTTGTCAATAACCAATGGGTCAAAGAAGAAATCACAAGGGAAATGGGAAAATATTTAGAAATGAATGATAAAAATACAACATACCAAAAATTAGGGGTTTCCACTATAATGCACTGCTAAGAGGGAAACATAGTTTTAAATATTCATTAGAAAAAGAAGAAAGGTTTAAAATCTGTGATCTAAGTTTCCACCTTAAGAACATTCATAATATTTTTTTTCAAGTCAGCAAATTAGGGGAAGTGGCTGTGCTCGATCAGTTGGACTTCCATCTACCATATGGGAGGCCCTGGCCCGCAGGTGCCATGGAGAGCTGACTCAGCAAGATGATGCAACAAAAAGGGAGACAAGGGAAAAAAAACACAGAAGAGTGCATAGCAAATGGACACAGAGAGCAAACAAGCAAGCCGCAAGGGGGGGCGGATAAATTTAAAAAATAAATAAATATAGATGCACAGAAGAACACACAGCAAATGGACACAGAGAGCAGATAGCTAGCAAGCCCAAGGGGTGGGGGGGTGGATAAAAAATAAATAAAAGCAAATTAGAAATAGAAGGGAACTTCCTCAGTCTGAAGAATGGCATCTACAACATTTTTCATTAAGTATTAAGAGGTTCCCCCACAGGAATAGGAACAAGTTAAGGATATTTACTCTATTTTTATTCAATTGAATAATAAATGTCCTGATCAGAATAATGCTACATCAAAAAAAAAGAAAAAGAAACAAAAGGCAAAACAATTGCAAAGAAAGAAGTAAACCTGCCCTTATTTATAGATGACAAGATTGTTATATAGAATATCCTAAAGTATCTACAAAACAGTTTATGGTGACAGAGAAATACAAGGTCACAGAATACAAGGTAAATATATATAATTAATTTTTTTTTATAATAGCAGCAGACAATTGAAAAGTGAGATATGTTTAAATTCCTTTTACAAGAGCATAAAGAAGCCTAATACCTTAGAAATAAGCTTATAAAAGATATTCAAAAGAAAACTACAAAAATATTGAAAGAAATCCTAAATAAATGAAGATTTTTTATTAATTAGAAGACTATATTGGTACAGTGTCTATTTTTCAAAATTTATTTATGGATTCATTTTAGTCCCAGTCAAAATCCCAACAGGCGTTTTTGTAAAAGTTGACGAAGTACTTCTAAACTTTATGTGGAGAAACAAAGAATTCAAATAGCCAAAGCAATCATTAAAAAGAAGAATAGTTCAGGGAACTTACATTACCAGATTTCAAGAATTAAGGGGAAAAAAACTAATTTTTTTAACATTTTCCCCTCCCTACCCCTGCCCTGCTGTTTTTGCTGTCTGTGTCCCTTCACTGTGTGATCTTCCATATCTGTTTCTCTTTGTCTTCTGCTCTCATCTTTCTCCTCTAGGATTCAGAGGGATTTGTTCCTGGGGACCTCCCAATATGTAGAGAGGTTCCCTGTCAATTGCACCACCTCAGTTCCTGGTCTCTACTGCGCTTCACTTTGACTCCTTGGTCTCTCTTTTGTTGTGTCATCACCTTGCTGCTTGACTCACTTGTGTGGACACTGGCTTACCATGTGAGCACTGGCTCACCATGCGGGCCCTCACGTGGGCACTTGGCTCACACGCAGGCACTCATACATACTCGGCTCACCGCATGAGCACTGGGTCACCACACAGGCACACTTTCTCTTTTTCTTTACCAGGAGGTCCCAGAGATCAAACCCAGGTCCTCCCATGTGGTAGGCGGAGGCCTTATCACTTGAGCCACATCTGCTTCCCCAGATTATATACTAATTGCTAAAAGAAACACAGAGCCTTCACAGTTAAGAAATATGGTGATCACCACTATTTAACCACATAATCAAATTTAGCATTACTACAAAGAAAACAAGCTGATGTTACACAGCATCACCTTTAAAGGATTCTTACCAATATGTTTAACTTAATCCATTCAGATATTTAGACCAGGGGTTCCTAACAAGGGGTCTGTGAGCTTGAATTAAAATTCAAGAAAAACATTCTTGTGGGGACATATTGGTGCAGGTGTGATATATTTATTAAATAATACACAGTATAGTGTGGACTTAGTAAGTGGTCTGTGGTTTTCACCTGACTGACAAAGAGGTATGTGGAACAAAAAAGATTAAGAACCCCTACTTTAGACCTAAGTGCCAAGTTTTGGTTTCAATCCCTGGGACCTCGTGGTAAAAAAAAAAAAAAAAAAAAGAAGATAACAGGTGTCCCAGACCTGCACAGGCCCCCACGCAGCAAAACAACACACCAAAAAGAGGACACAACCAGATAGAAGAAAAAAGAATCAGGGGACAAATAAAAAGGCTAACCCAATTTAAAAATGGGTAAAGGGCTTAAATAGACATTTCTCCAAAGAAGGTGAAAAAATGGCCAAAAGCACATGAAAAGATGGTCAACATTATTGGTCATCAGGAAAATGCAAATGAAAACCACAGTGAGAAACCACTGCACACCGACTAGGATGGCAATGATTTAAAATAAATGGAATATGTGTTGGCAAGGATGCTGAGAAACCGAAACTCTTATACATTGTTGGTGGCACTGTAAAATTGTACAACCACTGTGGAAATCAGTTTGGCAGTTCTGCAGAAAGTTGAACATAGAAACAGCAATCCCACTTCTTGGTATATTCCCAAAACAATTGAGAGCAGGGAATCAAACAGATATTTGTATACCAATGTTTTATAGCATCATTATTTTTCACAATGACCAAAAAGTGGAAGAAGTATCCCAGTAACTTTAAGTTATAGTACATATAATAAACTAACAATAAGAGAAATAGACTAGTCTCTTGGAATTCATTGTAAAGGGATAAGACCTATATATTATTGTTGAATTTTAGTCATTGTTAGGGATATAAAGTTATAATAGTTTGCAATTTAGTTAGAGATGAGTGACTACAATAATAATGAGTGCTTGATGAATGATACAGATCAAAAACACTGCAGTCCTTCAGAATTTACCACAATTATTCATTCACAGAATGCCTATTTTGAGCATGGTACCTTCCCAGGAACTGTAGAGGGAAAGACAAAGAGACAGCCCCTACCTGAAGTCCATTATTAAAAAGATAGGGTCAGTACTTTGGAATTTATGCTCCCCAGTGTAAGAGAGTTAGATTCATTTATGTTACAAGTTTCCCTACACATAGCTCTTCTGCCCCTTTTATTTGAACCTATAATTATCACTATACTTTTAAATGTATGTCCCAGAGATTTAAGTCTTTGGTCTATTCGTGTGCCAGTTGAGCCCTGAATCTCAGTAGAGTTGCAACACCTACTCTTCAGTTCATTGAACTCTCCCAGGACAACTAACGAGATGATAATGAACAATGCCCATCCCAAGGAACAGAGAGTGTCTGCACCTGCAAGCAAGATAGTTCCATCCATCTGTCCCATGGCATCTAAGCTCTCTCTCCGTTAGAAACATAATGGGCATCACCATACCAAAGTCCTCAAGAATGGGGAATGAACATGGACTAAAGTAGATTTGTTATTATTCTATTATGGACTTATTACTGTACTAGCAATGGAAGAACTTTTGTCATTGATGTAAAAGCAGCGGCCACCAGAGGTTCTGATGGGAGGGAGAGGGAAGAATAGTTGTAATATGGGGGCATTTTGGGGATGTTGAAATTGTCCTGCGTGACGTTGCAATGATGGATGCAGGTCACTATACCTTTTGTCATAACCTATAAAATTGTGTGGGGCAGAGTGTAATTATAGTGCAAACTGTAGTCCACATTAGTAGCAATGCTTCAATATGTGTTTATCAGTTGTAACAAATGTACCACACTAATGAAAGATATTGATGTGGGAAAGTATAGGAGGGTAAGGGGGTGTGGCATTTGGGAGCCCCCTATATATATATATGTATTTTTTTTTAAGATTTTTTATTTATTTCTCTCCCCTTCCCCCTACCCCCAGTTGTCTGCTCTCTGTGTCCATTCACTGTGCATTCCTCTGTCACCGTTTCCATCCCTATTAGCGGCACCATGAATCTGTGTTTCCCCCTGCCGCATCATCATGCTATGTCAGCTCTCCACGTGTGTGGCACCGTTCCTGGGCAAGCTGCACCCTCCTCCGCCATAGGCAGCTCTCCTCACGGGGCGCACTCCTTGCGCGTGGGGCTTCCCTACATGGGGGACACGCCTGCGTGGCACAGCACTCCTTGCACACATCAGCACTGAGCATGGGCCAGCTCCACACGGGTCAAGGAGGCCCAGGGTTTGAACCGCGGATCCCCCCATGTGGGTCCCCATCCATTGGGCCAAGTCCGCTTCCCTATTTTTTTTTTTAGGAGGTACCAGGGATTGAACCCAGGACCCCATACATGGGAAGCAGGTACTCAGCCACTCAAGCTACATCCACTGCCCTTATATTTTTGATGTAGTATTTATGTAATCTAAAACTTCTTTAAAAATAAAAATAAAAATTTCAGTAAATTATGTCAGTTAATTTTTAAGAATAATTTTTAAGATAGCTTTCTATTCTTAAAAACCAAAAATAATGTTTTCTCTTTTTCTCTAATAGATGCTGTGAGAGAAGTAAGAAAATATTCCACTGCTCATACCATTGAGAAGAGCGCAACCAGCAGACCTAATGCCTATGAACACACACAGATGAAACTTTTTCGGTCTCAAAGAAATCTTTACATTTCTGGATTTTCATTATTTTTTTGGCTGTAAGTGGAAAAAAAAAGAACAAAAAAACACAGAAGCATAATTTTTAAGACAAAATTTATGTTTCCATCTGTACTCTAGATTTTTTCTATGCTATTTAGTGTACTAGAGTCTTCGTATACAAACTCAGATGATAACCCAAATAGCAAACAATAGTTACTGCTTGTACGTTTGTTATGTCCATAAGGCTTTTCACAATCTAGCCCCTGCCTCTCTCTTGAGGCTTGTCTCATACTGTTTGTATTTATCAGCCAAAGGGGTGCTGATGCAAAGTACCAGAAATCTCTTGGCTTTTACAAAGGGTATTTGTTGGGGGTAAAAGTTTACAGTTACAAGGCCTCAAGAGTCCAGTTCAAGGCTGATTTCTCACCCAAGTCAGTTGCCATGTGTTAAAGCAAGATGGCAGGTGGTCTCTGCCTGGTCTCTCCTTCCTTTTTCATCTTAGGAGTGTTAAGGCTTTGTGGGCCCAGCTTCTTCCAGTCTCAGCTTTTAGCTGGCATTGGGCTCATCTCTCAGGGCTTCCTCTATCAGTCTGGCATAGGGCTCGTTTCTTTCCAGGACTTACCAGTTGCTCAGCTGCTCTTTTCTCTTTTGCTGTAAACTATCAGGTGAATAGCTCATCTTCCCAGGCTTTAGCTGTTTGAGCTTTCTCTCCTCTGGCTTCTGTAGAGTTCTCTCTCTTCCCATGTGAATGTCCGTTTATATCTGCCCACCAAGGGGGCAGGGAATCAAACCTGAGTCACACCCTACTGATGTGATTGAATCAAAACCCTAATCTTTTACCAACTAAACCTAAAACCTTTGAATTTAATACGGTCAAAGATATCACACCCAGAGGAACAAACCAGTTTGCAGGCATAATTTTTCTTCTTTTTTGGGGATTCATAAAAAATCTCATCAAACTGCCACACTGTTCTTCCCCATGTACACTCTATTCCACCTACATTGATCTTCACTCTTCATTCATTCTTACAACAAATATTTATTGCGCTCCCACATGCTATTCCTTCTGCCAGAACACTTCCCTTTCTTCTTTACCTGGCTAATTCCTATTCATCCTGCAGCCCCTTTCTCAGGAAAGCCTTCTGTGACCATCAGTCCCCCCAAAAGCATTCTATTGAATGCTCTCATTAAATGTATACATTTTCTTTCTAGTATCATTCATAGTTGTAATTAAATGCTATTTTAACTATCACCTCACAAACTAGAACTTAATTCCTTGAGGGCAGGAACTCTGTCTTGTTCCCTGCTATTTCCCCAGTGCCAAGCATAGCTTAACACTTAACAGTTCCTGAGTAAATATTTTTTAAGGAATAAATGAAGATATTAATTACTACTTCTAAAAATAGAAGTTCCCCATGAACAGGTGTGAATGGGCTATTTAGGTTTGACTGACATTATACAGTGCTCTTTAAAAAGCAAATTTTGAGCTGAGCCAAAAAAAAAAAAAGAATTATTTTACTAGCCCTGTCATACTATCTGAAATTCCCATTTATATGTTTCTGGGCTTGTGTTAGTCAGCCAAAGGGGTGCTGATGCAAAATACCAGAAGCCTGTTTGCTTTCCTAAAGGGCATTTATTTGGGGCAGGAGCTTACAGATACCAGGCCATAAAGCATAAGTTACTTCCCTCACCAAAGACTATTTTCACATGTTGGAGCAAGATGGCTGCCAATGTCTGTGAGGGTTCAGGCTTCCAGGGTTCCTCTGGGCTCAGCTCCTCTGTTTTCTCCACAAAGTCAGCTGTAGATTATCAGGTGAATGGCTCTGTCTGTCTCCCAGGGGCTCCAGCTTAAGGGCACCATCAAACTCCAACATCAGATCTCCAACATTAAGAACCCTCCACTCTTTCCTTTGCCATGCCTTTTATCTGTGAGTCTCCACCCACCAAGGGGTGGGGACTCAATGCCCTAATGCCGTGGCCCAATCAAAGCCCTAATCATAACTTAATCATGCCCAGGTTCAGACCAGTTTACAAACATAACTATGTCAAACTGCTACAGGGCTCACATTCTAGAGGCTTCTTTAAGGAAAACAAAGCAATAAGTAGTACTGACTGTTTATCAAGTACTAGTCGTCTGATACAGATTCCAAAGGAATGAGACACAAACTGTTTCAACTGAAAGACTTGGATTTAAAGAAAAGAAAGTGTGTCCCCTTAAACATCCTTTCCCTCCACCACACCCGTACCTAAAGTGGAGTCAATTGAAAATGACTGTTTTAAAGTCATAATTCCTGATGGTTAGTTTAGTTATACATTACACTAAATTTTTTTTTCTTAGAGTATTGCGACGCCTGGTTACCCTCATTACTCAACTGGCAAAAGAACTGTCAGCCAAAAGAATGCTTAAAAATCAAGCAGAGAATACTAATGAAGCTGCCAAACAATACATGGAAGAGAATGAAAAACTAAAACAGGTATTTGAATTTCTTTTTTAAATTTTGGGTAAATATTGTTGGTGTTCCAATAGATGGTATAGTATTTTTCAGCATCAAAAAGAATATTTATCACTTTATCATGTTTCAGCAGAAAGTGACCATAAATAGCAATATTGTTCTATGGAATGATTCTTTCAAAAGTTTTATATCCTATACATTTGTTTGTTCTCACAGTTTCCTTCCATAATATGTTAAGATCATTGAACATACTTCCTATGATTTAGAGAGAAAACAATATTCTGGGAATATGAATTTGAATTCTTTTTACCATTAATTTTACCTTATAACTTAAAGCAAGTCTCCGTAAGTCCTATTTTTACATTTCCTTTTTTTTTTTTTTTTTTTTTTTTTTTTTAATTTTTTTATTTTTTATTGACTTTGTAATAATATTACATTAAAAATATATATGTGAGGTCCCATTCAACCCCACCCCCCCACCCCCCCTCTCCCCCCCCCCCAACAACACTCGTTCCCATCATCATGACACATCCATTGGATTTGGTAAGTACATCTTTGGGCACCTCTGCACCTCATATACATTGGTTCACATCATGGCCCATACTCTCCTCTATTCCATCATGTAGGCCCTGTGAGGATTTACAATGTCCGGTGATTACCTACATTTCCTTTTAAGTTAAATTATTCTTTGAAACCCATTTTATTGTTGGTTTTCATTAAATGATCACTTGACTAGGAAGATAATTGATGGTAGATTAGAAAGTTATTTCATTACTAATGAGTCCTTGATCTCCCATACTTTTTCCCCCTTTATTTTCGTTCCTTATCCTTCACTACTATAGCATACTACAAAATGACTTGCAGATGTTGCCTATGACCCCTTTCTTCTCTGATGCTCAATTAATGAAATGAAATAATTATGAAAGACAGCTAACTTTTAAAATTTATATAAAACTCACATAACAAAATTAACCATTTCACAGTGTATAATTCATTGGCAATATATTCACAATTGGTGCAACTACACCTCATTCTAGTTATAAAACATTTCATTGCCCCAAAAGGAAATCCCATATCCAATGAGCAGTTACTCTCAATTCTCCCCTCTTCTAGACCCTGACAACCACAATCTGCTTTCTGTCTCTATGGATTTACCTATATTATATAAATAGAATTGTACAATGTATAACCTTTGTGTCTGATTTCTTCCATTTAACATAGTGTATTAGTCAGCCAAAGGGATGCCAATGCATAATACCAGAAATTGCTTGTTTTTTATAAAGGATATTTATTTGGGGTAGGACCTTACAGATACCAGGCCATAAAGCACAAGTTACTTCCCTCACCAAAGTCTGTTTTTGTGTGTTGGAGCAAGATGGCTGCCGACGTCTGTGAGGGTTCAGGCTTCCTAAGTTCCTCCCTTCCAAGGTCTTGCTTTTCTCTGGGTTCAGGGTTCCTCTCTTCCCAGGGCTTCCTTCTTCCTGAGCTCAGGGTTCCTTTCTTCCTAGGGCTTGCTTCTCTTTTCTCTGTGACCTTCCTTCCCAGGGCTCTCTGTCTTAAGACTTCCTCATCAAACTCCAACATCAAAAACCCCCAACAGCAAAAAGGTTATACTCTGTCCTTTGCCATGCCTTTTATCTGTGAGTCCCCAACCACCAAGGGGTGGGGACTCAATGCCTTAATGATGTGGCCCAATCAAAGCCCTAATCATAACTTAATCATGCCCAGGTACAGACCAGATTACAAACATAATCCAATATTTATTTTTGGAATTCATAACCATGTCAAACTGCTACACATAGTGTTTTTAAGGTTTAACCCTTGTTACAGGTAACAGTGCTATATTCTATTTTATGGCTAAGATTCTGTTGTGTATATATACTACAATTTGTTTATCCATTCGTCAGTTGATGGACATTTGGATTTTTCCCACCTTTTGCTATTGTGAATAGTGCTGCTGAAAACATTCAGGCATTACTATTTGTTTGAATACCTGTTTTCATTTATTTTGGGTATATTATATACCTAGGAGTGCAGTTGCTTGATAATACGGTAATTCTATGTTTAACTTTCTGAGTAGTGGCCAAACTCTTTTCTACATGGCTGAGCCATTTTACATTCCCACCAGCAATATATGAGGGTTCTAGTTCATCTGCATCCTGGCCAACATTTGTTCTCCATTCCTCTTTTTAAAAAAAAAATAATAATAATAGCCCTTCTTGTGGTATGTGGGTGTTAAATGGGTATCTCATTATGGCTTGGCTTTGCATTTCCCTCATGGCTAATGACATTGAGCATCAATTTGTGTGCTTGTTGACTATTTGCATATCTTCTTTGGAAAATGCCAGTTCAAGTCCTTTGCCCGTATTTCAATTGGATTGTTTATCTTTTTGCTCTTAAATTGTAAGAGTTCCTTGTGTATTCTGGATACTAGATTCTTATCAGATGCATGATTTGCAAAAACTTTTTTTTTTTTGCCTACCTCTCCCCCCATTGTCTGCTCTCTGTGTCCATTTGCTGTGCATTCTTCTATGTCTGTTCTATTCTCATTAGGTGTCTCCCAGAACCCATCCTGGGACCTTCTGGAGTGGGAGAGAGGCAATCATTTTCTAGCATCACCTCAGCTCCCTAGTTCATTGCATCTCATATTGTCTCTTCTCTGTGTCTCTTTTTTTGTTGCATCATCTTGCTGCATCAGCTCTCTGTGTAGGCGGCTCCACTACTGGATGGGCTGCACTACTGCGTGGGGAGGGGGGCACTCTTTGCGTGGGGGCCACTTATGCACAGGGTGGCACTCCTATGCGGGGGGCACCCCTGTGATTTGCAGAGACTTATAGTTACAGCTCTGACATTTAGTTCCTTGATCCACTTTGAGTTAGTTTTTGTATATGGTGAAAGATAGAAGTCCATCTTCATTCTTTTGCATGTGGATATCGATCTGTCCCACCACCATTTGTTGAAGAGACTCTTATTTCCCCCATTCAGTTGTCTTGGCACCTTTGTCCAAAATCAGTTAGCCACAAGTGTATGGGTTTATTTCTGGACTCTCAGTTCTTTTCCATTTGTTTATATGTCTTAACTTATACCAGTAGTTCACTGTTTTGATTATTGTAGCTTTGTAGTATGTTTTGAAATCAGAAAGTGTCTCACAGATCTGAAGGCTAGAAGTCCTAAATCAGGGTGTTGGCAGAGCCATGGTTCTGGTTCCTCTGAAATCTGTGGGGTTCTGGTGGTCACTTACCAGCAATTCATGGCATTCTTTGGCTTGTGGCATAACTCAGTCTCTGCCTTCATCACTTGGCTATCTTCTCTTTGTCCAAATTTCCTCTTCTTATAAGCATACCAGTCATACTGGATTAGGACTCATCTATTAACATTTTCAAAGATCCTGTTTCCAACTAGGATCACATTCATGGAACCAGAGGTTAGGAATTGAACATATGTTTTAGGCGACACAATTCAGTTCTTAGTAATTATGTCAGGGGAGTTACCTTTTATTCCTAATTTTCTGTGTGTTTTTTTTAAATGAAAGAATGTTGGATAGTGTTAAATGCCTTTTCTGAACCAATTGAAATGATCATGTGGTTCTTCTCCTTCCTTCTATTATTGTACTATATTACCTTGATTGATTTTCTTAGGTTGGACCACCTTTACATTCCTGGGATAAAACTCACTTGGTTGTGGTGTTTAATTCTTTCAATGTGCTGTCAGATTCCTTTCGCTAGTAAATTTGTTGAGGATTATTCAAAAGGGATATTGGGGGAAGCAGACATGGCTCAATGAATAGAGCATCCGCCTACCACATGGGAGGTCCTCAGTTCAAACCCAGGACCTCCTTGACCCATGTGGAGCTGGCCCACATGCAATGCTGATGTGCACAAAGAGTGCCGTGCCACACAGTGATGTCTCCCATGTAGGGGAGCCCCATGCACAAGGAGTGTGCCCCGTAAGGAGAGCCGTCCAGCTCAGAAGAAAGTCCAGCCTGCCTAGGAGTGGTGCCGCACACACAGAGAACTGATGCAGCAAGATGACGCAACAAAAAGAGACACAGATTCCTGGGCCGCTGACAAGAATAGAAGCAGACACAGAAGAACACAGAGCAAATGGACACAGAGAGCAGACAAAGGGAGGGGGGAGGGGGGGAAGGGCAAAGAAATAATTAAAATTAAATCTTTGAAAAAAAAGGGATATGGGTCTCTAGTTTATTGTGGCATCTTTGCATGGCTTCAGTATTGGGGTAATGCTGTCCTCATACAATTGTGTTAGAAACTGTACCCTTCTCCTCTATTTTTTTGTAAGACTTTGAAAGGGTTGGTGTTAAATCTCCTTCAAATATTTGGTGGAATTCACCAGTGAAGCCATCAGTCCTGAACTTCTTTTTGATGAAGTTACTGGTGAATCTCTTTTCTCATGATAGGTCTGATAGATTTTCTATTTCTTCTTTACTTTCTTTTTATTTATTATTTATTTATTTTTCTCTCTTAATTTTTTTTTAAATGTTACATTAAAAAAATATAAGAGGTCCCCATGTACCTCCCAACCCCCTCACCCCACTCCTCCCACATCAACCTCTTTCATCATCATGGTACATTCATTGCATTTGGTGAATACATTTTGGAGCACTGCTGCACCAAATGGATAATGGTTTACATTGTAGTTTACACTCTTCTTCAGTCCACCCAGTGGGCCATGGCAGGACATACTATGACCAGCATCTGTCCCTGCAGTACCACCTAGGACAACTCCAAGTCCTGAAAATGCCCCCACATCATATCTCTTCTTCCCTCTCCCTACCCTCAGCAGCTACCGTGGCCACTTTTTCCGTATCAATGCTACAATTTCTTCCATTACTAATCACAATAGTTCCATAGTAGAATATCAGTAAGTCCACTCTAATCCATATTCTATTCCTCCATCCTGTGGACCCTGGGTTAGTAGTTTTGTGTTTCTAGCAATTTGTCCATATCATCTAGGTTGTCTAATTTGTTGGCTTACAATTGTTCATATATTCTCTTATATTCCTTTCTATTTCTGTAATGTCAATAATAATGTCCCAACTTCTATTTATGATTTTATAATTAGGGTATTAATTTGAGATCATTCTTCCTTTTTAATGTAGGAACTTATAACTATATAAATTTTCCTCTAAGAACTGTTTTTTCTATATCCCATACATTTTGGTATGTTGTGCTTTCATTTTTATTCATCTCAAAATTCATCTAATTTCTCTTATGATTTCTTCTTTAACTGATTGGTTGTTTAATAAGTGTGTTGTTTAATTTTCACAAAAATTTGAATTATCCAGTTTTCCTTCTGTTATATTTCTAGTTTAATTCCATTGTGTTGAAGAAATTACTTTGTGTGATTTCTTTTTAAATTTATTGAGACACTTTTGTAGCCTAGTATATGGTCTGTCCTGGAAAAAGTTCCATGTGTACTCAAAAAGATTATATTTTCTGTTGTTGTTGGGTAAAGTGTTTCATTCATGTCTGTTAGGTCTATTTGGTTTATAGTATTGTTCAAGTTCTCTTTCCTTACTAATCTTCTGCCTAGTTCTATCCATTAGTAAAAGTGGGGTATTGAAGTCTCAACTATTATTGTAGAACTGTCTGTTCTCTCTTCAATTCTGTCAATGTTTGCTTCATATATGTGCAACTCTGTTTTTTGGTGCATATTTGGTTAAAACTACTAATTAAGTTTTGTTTTCCTCTCCCTTCCCCCGCTCCCCCCAAGTTGTTTGCTCTCTGTGTCCATTCGCTGTGTGTTCTTCTGTGACCACTTCTATCCTTATCAGTGGCACCAGGAATCTGTGTTTCTTTTTGTAGCATCATCTTGTGTGTCAGCTCTCCGTGTGTGTGTGGTGCCATTCTTGGGCAGGCTGCACTTCCTTTCGCATTGGGCGGCTCTCTTTACGGGGCATACTCTTTGCGTGTGGGGCTCCCCTATAGGGGGAAAACCCCTGCGTGGCACGGCACTCCTTGCGTGCATCAGGACTGCGCATGGGCCAGCTCCATACAGGTCAAGGAGACCTGGAGTTTGAACTGCGGACCTCCCATGTGATAGGCGGATGCCCTATCCATTGGGCCAAGTCCGCTTCCCTAGTTCAAACCCCAGGCCTCCTTGACCCATGTGGAGCTGGCCTATGTGCAGTGCTGATGCGCACAAGGAGTTCCATGCCACGCAGGAGTGTCCCCTGTGTAGGGGAGCCCCATGCACAACGAGTGTGCCCCGTAAGGAGAGCTGCCCAGTGTGAAATAAAGTGCAGCCTGCCCAGGAATGGTGCCGCACACACGGAGACCTGACACAACAAGATGACGCAACAAAAAGAAACACAGATTCCCGTGCCACTGACAGCAACAGAAGCAGACAAAGAAGAAGACGCAGCAAATAGACACAGAGAACAGACAGCCGGGGTGGGGGGGTATGTGAGAGAAATAAATAAATAAAATAAATAAATCTTTAAAAAAAAGTTTTAATTGTATGCTTTACAATAACAAGGGTGATAGAGATTTACCTGTCACTTTTTTTTTTCCCACTTGTTTGTAAAGGTACAATATGGTAAGTGGGACAGTGAAATCTTGCATTATTGCATTGGTACTATTGAATTTCAGATTCCCAGGCTCTTGATCTTTCTCTGGGATCAAGTTATATATAAGACATTTGGACAAGTTTACAGGTGCAATAATCCAAGTCTGTTTATAAGACCAACACAAATCTAACTTTTCCAAGTAAATGGCATAATAACTCAAGCAGTCAGTGTAAAAATTCCTGCAGTTCAGTGGTTCTCTTTCATTTTGGGTAAGCATTGGAGACTGTTTGAGCGGAATTCAATGAAATAATGACTAGGTCATTTTGAATTGAAGTGGGCAACAAATTAAAAGAGATATGGGTTTTTTTTGGGTTTTTTCCTTGTTCCTGCTCTTTAAAAAATCTTTAAAAATTGGGATAAGGTATGAGGTTCCTTCAGTTTTAATATGTACTTCATTGCTCTTATCTTCTAAAAAAATTTCTGGCAATATCTAATATATTTATTCGCTTTAATTCCTCCTGAGATGCATAACCTCTGATATAGTATAATGGTACTATATTCAGTTCTCTTGCTACAGTTTATATTCTTGCCTCAACCTTTGCACTAGATTGAGGTTACTTGAGAGCAGAGCCCAAGTACATTCTCTTATATTTCTATCCTTTGTTTTATAGTATAATGTGCACATGTAGATACTATTCAGTAGAGGTTTGTGAGTTTGTTGAATATACCACCTTATATTGCAAAAGGAATAGCCCTGCGGTAGAGAATTTGTCTCTTATGTCAGTGTGTTTTTTTACCTAGACTATGGAAATTGTTGGTATCAAATGGCTGCTGCTTTATTTAGTTAATTGATCCAGGCCAATATATACATATTTCATTTTTCAAGCATTAAATTATCTTTCTTGGTAACTTAAATTCCTTTACCAAATTCTCAATGATAATAGGCCAGCTTATTTAACTCTGTTAACAATGATGGTTTCCATTAAGCATATAGAATATGACATTTTTACTCCATGATGTTTTTATTTTGTTTTACTCTTCAGATCTTAATTTTTCTTGGCTATAAAAGATAAACTATAATAAAATAAGAAAAAAAGAGATAAACTATATTCATAAAGTAATCGATTTTAAATCCAGAATAGATTTGAAACTATAAAGAGCTTTATCTGATTAAAAGTAATCTGGAGACTGACTACTCAATAAAAATTAGGTAAAATTCACCAAGCATAGTGTTGTCTCTGTCATTTCCCACTTACCACTTAGAGGAATGTTATATTCCTCATATAAGAATAGTATATTCTCTTACAAATTTGTGTAAAAATAGTCTGAACAGACAGCAATGCAATTGGAACATACGAATTTTCCAATTACTATCAACCTCAGAACTGTTTGTTTTTTTCCTTAGCTTTACATCACATGCTTAATTTAGGGGAAAAGTGCTCACTTGTTATTTAAATACTTTAGAAAATGTGATCAGAAACTGTTATTTTCATTGCTGAAATTCCAACTACAATAAGGAGCATTTTGTATTTATGTGTCAAATATCAAGTTTCTGATGGCAAAAGTTGCAATTTAAATTTATTTCCTCCTATAACTCTTTTGTGATAGATGTTGAAAAGCCAAGGTATGAAAGAAGAATACATTTTGGAAGCAGAAAATAAAAAACTAGTAGAAGATCAGGAAAAACTGAAAACTGAATTAAAGAAGACTTCAGATGGTAACTTTGTGTGCATGTGCAAATATGGAAAAACTAGTATTTTATGCCATTACACTTCACTGTTTTCCCTAAAACAAAATTAATTCCTGAATGTCCTTCTGGCTAAAATATCAAGAATGACCTATCTCTAAATTCCTCCTAAAATATGAAGCTAAAACATCATTTCAGCCAAGAGAAACATGCTCTGTTATATAGGAAAACATGTAGGTGTTTCAGATCTGTGTTGTAAATACAGATGTTCCTGGCTTAGCAAAAGAACTATGTTCCTAAAAAGTTGCTTATAAACACACTTTTTAAAAATGAATCACATTTTTCCATCATCATCATGTTTAGTTTCTTTCACAGAAGCAATTTCAGGGTGACAGTTTTGGTTACAAGAAAATATATTGCTTGTCTCAGGCCCTGATATTTCCTACCTGTCAGATATAATGAAAGCATTCCTTGAAAAAGAAGGGTAGACATGGAATAAGCAATTCTCTGGGGCTCAGCTGAGAATGTGGGTGCCTTATTCAGAATATATTAAAATAAGGGCTTAGGGTAAGCTTTTATTTATGTATGTATGTATTTATTTATTTATGATACTGGGGCCAGGGATTGAACTCGAGACCTCATATGCAGGAAGCCAGCGCTCAGTCACTGAGCTACATTGGCTCCTCTCAGTTGTTGTTTTCATCTGTTTGCTTGTTGTTTGTTTTTGTTTTTAGGAGGCACCGGGGACTGAACCCTGGACCTCCCATGTGGGAAGCAGCCACTCAACCACTTGAGCCACATCTGCTCCCCTGGGATGAGCATCTTAATTCCATTTTATTGAAGATGGCTATTTTTCTCCAATTTTTTTTTTTTTTTAATATTTCTCTTAGTATTTCTTTCTTCTTAGTCAAAGAACAAATTTTTATTGCCTGCAGCTGCATAACACAAGAAAGTAGGTATTCCAAGTCCGGAGTCATCCCAAGAAACACTTAAGTTTGTGGCTTGACCCCTGGGCAGCATGCCTGCTTGCAATAGGTGTCCCTTGGTATTGACCAGACACTGGGGAATCTTTTCCACTATTTTAAAGGGATATAAATTGGAAAATGTTCTGTGCCTGAATCAAAGACCTACTTCACACCATTTGCAAGTTTAGATTTTCTTTAAGTAGGATGCAGAATAATAGAAGTTCTCTGTAATATAACTGATTGTTACTGAAGATCTGTTTACATTGATTAGAGTTTATTTCATCCAGGTATATTTGAATTTGAGATTGAAAGCAAGAAGATTAAAGTTAATTCTGTAAAATAAAACAAAACAAAATCCATGCAAGATATTTTATGTGATACAAAATTCTTTAGTCACCATCCAACTTATTTAAAGTAGAAAAAGAAAACAGTTTTGAAGCAAAAACTATAAATTATCCCCTGGTTTTAAAAAATAAATTATCCTTCTAGACAAGATGATATAGTATATGGTTGGTATAGGTTAGCACAAAATTCAAGAACCTTGCTTTAGTTAATACTGTTACCTCATCTGCAATTGCAAAAGATTTGAATCACGATTAAGAAGTTTTATCATTTGTATGAAAATTTTAATAATTTTTAAAATCTTGCTTTCTTTCCTTCCTATCTGCTGAAGATCTCTCTTCTTCTGTTGCATGCATGTGGTATAATAATAAAAGATAGACAAGAATAGGTTACATGCCATGCTATATCTCTTCTAACCTGGTCAATTTAGTTTCTTCTGTCTTTGCCTTTGAGCTTTAACTTTATTAGTCTGAGCTATAACTCTAAACTTTATACTACCTCAACTTTTTTTAACAGACAAATTACATTTTTGGAAAAGCTGAACTCTTTGATAATATAGGTATTGTGTTTATAATCAAATAATAAAGGATACCAGCTTCTTTGTTTGAACTGTAGACTCCAAAGCTACTTTTAAGTAAATCAGTGTTGAGGTAAAAGTAGATTTTACCTGTTTGAGGATGTCCTGTTTGGTTCTTACTAGATATGTAATATTTTATGAATACTCTTTACCCAAAGTTACTATTTTAGGTAACCTCATAATGACCTTAAAAGAGCAAAATTCTATTTCAAAAGAAGGCTTTTCTGTGACTATATTCCCTTGACTGTGTAATAGTCAAATTCATTAAGGCAAGAGTTAAGGAATTGTATTACATAAAAGTGCAGTGTTTGGGTGACTTCAACAGCACAGTAACACTGAAAAATATTTACTAATTTTAAAAATTTGAGAGTATTAAGGCTGACAGTGCTTTAAGAAGATTTCAGAAAGATCTTTTATATTTAAAACCAGACTAAAAAGCTGTGTGATTTATGTTTTAATAGGGACAAATGGGATATTTTATGAATTTTATTGCCCTTGCAGTTTCTTTAACCTAAGTGAAACATTTTCTCTAAGGTATGTTGGTGAAAATAAAGCATAAATACAAATAAGCATTTAAGCTGGTTAGCTCCAAATTGGAAAAATATACTTCTCTAGGGTAGATATTAAGAACACTATCAGTATAGTGCCCAAATCTCCATCAGTTTTTAACCACCAGCTCACATTTTGACCAGAGTTAGTAAATTGCCTGTGCTGAAGTGCAGTAATATCACCCTAGTGATCCAAAAGAGATCGTGCATATCCCAAAACACCAAATTTACACTCAGGACTTAGTCAAGTGTAAGAACTTGATAACATCATTTTTACTATCTGTTTGACAATAACTCCGACATCTAGTGTATAGTAGTTGGATAAAGCACTGCTATGAACAAATGAACCAAAGTTTTGAAGAATTTACAAAGCACACAAATTCTCATAACAGAAATAGACCTTTTATGTAGTGGAAAGCCTTTTCTGATGACCTTGGAGACTGACATAAAAGGCCTCTTCCTATATAGCTACTAGTACTATTCTTATAAGTAAATAACTTATTGGTATTGATTCTTTTTTTTTAAGATTTAATTATTTATTTTGTTTTATTTATTTCTCTCCCCTTTACCCCCTACCCAGTTGTCTGCTCTCTGTGTCCATTCGCTGTGTGTTCTTCTGTGACCGCTTCTATCCTTCTCTACAGCACCGAGAATCTGTTTCTTTTTGTTGCGTCATCTTGTTGTGTCAGCTCTCCATGTATGCAGTGCATTCTTGGGCAAGCTGCAATTTCTTTTGCGCTGGGCGGCTCTCCTTACAGGGAGCACTCCTTGCACATGGGGCTCCCCTATGCAGGGAACACCCCTGCGTGGCAGGGCACTCCTTGCACGCATCAGCTCTGCACATGGGCCAGCTCCACACGAGTAAAGGAGGTCAGGGTTTGAACTACGGACCTCCCATGTATTAGGCAGATGCCCTAACCACTGGGCCAAGTTCGTTCCAGGTATTGATTCTTATAGCTAGGGGAAATACTTACCATTCAATGAATGCATACATCTGGGTAGTGGTAAGATTAGATAACAGTTTTAAAAGTGATTTAGCTAAATTTCTTGACCCTGCCTTTTTTCTTTCCCTTTCCTACTCTCTCCCTACCTCTTTCTCTTTCTTTCTCTCTCTCTTTCTCTATCTCAATCTCTATCCCTATCTCTGTCTCTCTCCCCAGATCCCTCCCTTCTTCTCCTTCCCTCTCATTTCCATCCTTTTCCTTTCCTTCATTCTTTCATCAGCAGTTTTTAAAAAAACTTTTAAAATAATTTATTCATCACAAAATAATTAAACAGGGAGTATAATTAACACTTTTCTTGAAAAGCATACCAGTTCAAGAAGAGCAATTTCAAATAACATACCTAAACAAAGAATACATAAACAGAATAGAAACTAAGTGTAAAGTTCCACTGTGTATACTAAAGTATTGGCAGCATACAGCAGAGACCTTTGATTTGAACAAGGGAACAGAACTTTCTATTCCCCTACTTAAGATACTGGTGATTCAACTCCATTCCTGGATAAATGCTTTCATATCACCTTAGCTTACCTTGAAAAAAACCAACATTTCCAGGTACACATGTAGCTCGGTGGTTGAGCACCTGCTTCCCAAGTTACCAGGTCCTGGGTTCAATCCCTAGTACCTCCTTAAAAAAAAAAAAACTCAGTTCCTCTTAGATGTTCAATTCATTTGTGACTGAAATGGCAATAAAATTATTTTTAAAACAAACTAACATTTCCTTTTACAGACTGATTTCTTTACCCTTTAAGTTATTGGGGTAAAAGTATACATATATATACCCTTTCATGCAAATGATAAACAAGTTATACTAAGGACGAGTACTAGAGAGTAAAATTGGTTGGCATGTTCTTTGAAAGAAATTAAAGATCAAGACAAAATTACCACGAACACTAAATTGCTTCCTCTTGAATCATATAAAAATAAGCTTCTATACAGAGTCAAAACCAGGGGATTTCCGCTTCTTATAAATGAACTATTTGAGCCATCCATCTATCTAAAAATAAACTCTCAAAGTCCAATCTGAGCATTTTACAGTTCTTTTACATTTGTAAATTCTCATGGACACAAACAACTGTCTTTAACCTGCAGTTATATCAAATCCACCATCTTATTTTTAAATTTTTAATGCTTGAAAACAAATTTGTTGGTTATGTCATATTTTTTGCTTTGTTATATTGAATGAGATTTGTTAATTTGAATAAGAGAAAACATTTTCTCTCTCCTTTATTTACATATCTGAAAGTTTTCTTCTTTCATTAACTAAAGAAAAGCCAGTATTAAGAAAGAATAGTTTATTTGATGGATGTGGTATGTTAATTATTTAAATTATTTAATTATTTAAAGCAAGTATTATATATGGCCCACCTTTTAGTCATATTTCAGCTGTTGTTTTTAAATAAAAGAGTTTAACACCACTTTCTATTTAATCTCTATATTAACTCCACAAGTAGTTGATAAAATTGTCAAACCAAAAAAAATATGGCATGCTTGATATAGAACTTCTGTTCTGAAACTAATACATAATGATGTTTTATCCTATTTGGTTCTCATTTACCAGAGGATGCAGTCAAAGATGTGAGGAGGTGATTTATTAGAATGCCTTTGTGTTTTTCCCTACTGTCTTATTCCCTACCTAGATAAGTGTGATCACTAAAGATCTTCATGGTAAATACTTCTGTAATGACTTTATCAGCTTGTATAAGGTTTATGCTAACTGCTCAGTTAGGCACAGAAATTAAGCTAGACAATTCTAGTCTAAAAAATGTACCAAACTAATAATAAACAATTATCTTTAGCATTTGTGATGAATAACTTTTTTCTGGAGTTTACATACCATTCAGTGAATGCATGCATTACTTGTACAATGAAAAGGATAGATTCTTATTGTTTATAAAAAACAGACACGGACTCTTTCAAATATTCATATAATCTGATGCAGTTATTTAGCTCGGATTATCTAACTAATTGACTCCATTCTTTGCATTACTTTGAAGGTAGACACTAAATATTAGAAGTTTAATCTTATGCTGAGTTATATGAATTATATTGCAAAGTCTATGCAAGTACACTAGGTAATTTTGAACAAGTCATTGTACCTTTTTAGGCCAATTTTCTTTTTCATAAAATAATGGGAATGGACTAGTTAACCTTTAATGTCTAGTATTTAACTCCAAATTATGTAATTAAGCAAAAGTGATCATCAGGACATGTTTTCATTTTTGGCTAATAATAAATTATATTTATTTTTTTATGAGAGAAAATTCTTCACCATAACTTTTACCCTTTCCTCCAAACTTAAGTTCAGCAGGTGGTTAATTAAAGCTTATTTCTCACATTAAAAAAATGTTTCATGCAGTCTTAGAATCATTAGGACAGGACCTGACATGTTTTATCCACCTGTTAACTTGCAACCCAAGTGTGTTATATGGAATGGAGCCATGAATTTTAAATGCCATCTCCCTTGGGTGAAGCATCTGGGAGGGAGATGAGGGCATATTCCAGTAAACATGACCATTTCTCATTAGTTTTACAATGTGGCTGTTAGTTTACAGCATCTATTGTATCAACTGATATGGAGTAATAAAACTTTGCAGGAGAGGATAAATGATTTGAGTAAAGAAATGGATTTGTTCTTTTCATTAGTAAAATATTATTTTAGGGAAACCTAAAGCATGTATCTTTATTTAGACTCAAAAAAAAGTGATGGTATCACCATGTTAATTTCAATGTGGTTTCAGAATTAAATTTCTAATACAGATCTTTTGATTCTTTTCCTGAACCCTCTTGCTGTTCACTATTTGACCATTTTATTCTCAGTAGAGGTACTAATGTATGACTAATGCTTCAACCTCTTCTAAATTATTTTAAAATGGCAGCTCATTATTCTGCATCTATGAAGCAAAAAATGAATCTTTAGGTTGATGTATGTATTTTATTTATCTGTATATCCATACTACTTCTGAACTCAGATAGTTGGAATATGAATATAGGAATTGGGAAAGTTGGTAGGTTTTTTAAACTTTAGTTTCCTGGATAAACATTTTGAGAAAACATGCTGATCTGATATCTTAAGTACAAATGTCAAATAACTTGTATAATGGAAAAGAGAAGCTAAAGACTTACTTCATGTTTTATATCTGCATTTTTCAAGCACTATATATGAGCCTTAAAACCTAGAATTCTAGAGTTATTTGTAACCCAGGAACTCATAACAAGACTGCCCTCAATTGAGAGGTTAGAGAACTTGAAGTTGAAAGATTATGACATAACCTAGGGCAATCAACAAATTAGAGGCAGAGCCAAAGCTAAAACCCAGTCCTGACACTGACAGTAATTACAGGCATGACCCATTTTATTGCACTTCATTTTACTGTGCTTCACTGATATTATGTTTTTTTACAAATTGAAGGTTTGTGGCAACCCTGCCTTGAGCAGTTCTGTTGGTGCCATTTTTCCAACAGCACATGCTCACTTTGTGTCTCTGTGTACCTACATTGTTTTTTAGACAGAATGCAATTGCACACTTAATAGACCACAGCATAGTATAAACATAACTTTTATATGCACTGGGAAACCAGAAAAGGTCCTATGACTCGCTTTATTGCGATATTTGTTTTATTGCAGTTGTCTGAAACTGAACCCACAGTATCACTGAGGTATGCCTGTACTTTATTAAAGATTTATTTTATTTATTTATCCTTCCCCCACCCCACTTCATCATTTGCACTCCCTGTCTGCTCTCTTTGTCCATTCATTGTCTGCTCTCTGTGTCTGCTCATCTTCTCTTTAGGAGGCCCTGGGAACCAAACCTGGGACCTCCCAGGTAGAAGAGAGGCACTCAATAGCTTGAGCCACCTCAGCTCTCTGCTTTGTTGTGTCTCTTATTATGTTTCCTTTTTGCATCATCTTGTTGCATCAGCTCACCTGCCCATTACACTAGCTTGCGGTCTTGCTTGTCTTCTCCAGGAGGCACCAGGAACCGAGCCTAGGACCTCCCATATGGTAGACAGGAGCTCAATCACTTGAGCCACATCTGTTTCCCATGCCTATATTTTAAACATCTCCGTTCATAACAAAAATACTTTATTACAGTTTCATTACAGATTAATTCCTTTTGTAAACATTTGTTGACTAGCTGTTCTATTCAAAGGACTGTGGACTGGAAGGACTTAAAAATGCCCTAGTGTTCCTGTTAAGGAAGATAAAACCTGCATGTAAAATAACCACATGTATGATGAGTGGTAGAAACAGTTTTGGATGGTTCCAACAATTACTGATTGTTCCATTTGTCGCTTGCTGCCTATCTTTCCCAAAATTTAGTGCCTTAAATCAAAAATCATTTTTAATTTTTTCTCCTAATTTTGTGGAGATAAAATTAGGAATTTGGAACCAGAATTTGTGTTTTAACAGAATTCCCAGGTGATTTATATTTACATTAACATTTGAGGAGCTCAGCTCTAGTTTATGAGTACAGAAACAAGGAAGCCAGGAATCAAAAGACTAAGTTAAGTTGACCCCAACCCAGATTATCTGCTTTTCCTATGACATGCCTCAAGACATTGGATTTTCTGAGTATGTGCATATTTCCTGATTTCTCTTGCTATGATTAAGTTACTAACACATTTAATTCCTGCCCCAAAGTTGCCCTGATTAGAAGGTTCTTCTGTGGAGATTTAGAATTAGTTTACTTTGGGTGGTCTTTAGTGGCTCACATAACTGCAGTATGCAGTTTTGCACGGACATGTGTTGTATAAACAGAGCTGGGGTTTCAGATGTCCTTCTTCCAAGCCACTAAAAATATTGTTTTATGATTTTTATGTTATGATTTCAAGGCCCTTTAACAATGACTATATGTTCCTTCTTTAGATGCAGGGTATAATAATGTTTAATATACATTAAATGTTTACTGTCTATGAGTTTCACTATTTCATTTGAATCTAGAAATTGGCTTTAAAACGTTTAAATTTAAAAATTAGCTTTCAAGGACTTTTTTCTGAAGGTATGAAAAGAACTGATTATATTCTCAGACATTTTGAATAGTTTAAATGCAGCTGGTTATAATTTAAAACAATTTATATTCAGATAATTTATATTTGAATTTTAGCATACTACAGCAATGACCAAATATAATTCTATGAATAATTTTACACTGCAAACTAATTTCTGCCTCTTATATGGCAGTATTTGGTATGCCATTTCAAAATTAGACTAATACAAATCCACAGTATTCAAATCAAGACTTCAAGATTGAGCAATATCTCCATAGTAACCATGACAAAGTAAGCAACTGTTTACTCTTCAAAGAGAAAGCATTTATAAGTGACTTACAGAGATGAACACGTGAAAAAAAATGGTGGTTTAAATCTTTGCAAAAAACAATTGTAAAATAAAATGGTGACCTATTGATTAAATACTGCCCACATTTCTCCACAAAGAATTTTAAAATCATTTCCTAGAAGACAAAGCCCTTTGAAAAATGATGAGGTGAAACGCTCAGCCTCTGTTTATCTTTCTAGGACTGAGGTTTCTAGGGGAAACAGTTTGGGTTCAGAAGTATATGTTGGGAGTAGAAATGTGAAATTCTCCCAGAGTAGATAGATTCTTTGCAGAAACAACAGTGTAGGAATGTTCTCACAACACCAACTGAGACTTGGAAATATCAAATAAGATGTTGATTTTTAGGACAAATCAAACAGCTTCTAGTCAAATCATTTACAAGCTCACTTTTCTTCAGCAGGTGAAGAAAAGTTGTATTACTAATTGGGTTCTAGACCTTGATTACTATAATACTAATTAGCTCTGAACCTTGCACAAATCTTTGGGCCTCAATTCCTCATTTAAAATGAGTGGTGAGCTTTAGACACCAGTTTAATTGCAAAAATCACTGAACTTGGGGGGTGAGGGGTATACAAGAACCTCTTATATTTTTTAATGTAATATTTTTTTGTGTGTTAAGTGTATATCTTCAAAAAAATACAATTTACAATAATGATGTGGTGGGTGGTGGGGAGTGGGTTTTATGGGAACCTCTTATGTTTTTTGTTTTTTTAATGTAACATTCCTTGTGATCTATTAACTTTAATTAAAAAAAAAAAACTTCTTTGAAGGAAAAAAAAAAGTCACTGAACTTGGTGTAGGGGAAACTGGATCTTTGCCCCAGCTCCACCACTCTGCAGACTTCTGGGCTTGAGAAAATTGCTTTATCGCTTTGGTCTCATCCAGGCAATGAGACAATGGACAATGAATGACCCATCTGTAATGCCCCTTCTAGGTATAGCATCGTAGCAGCAGCATTGGCTGAGCCTAAAAACGTAATAAACTAGAAGAAGACAAGTTAATAGAGCTAGAGATGTATTTGAGTTGAAGAATCCTTTTCTTAAATACTAATAACAGGGATCTTACCCCTATCTTTCAGCAAGTTCAGCCTATCACACCAGCTGAATGCCCTATAATGTTCTTACAGTCCTTCATGTCTTCCTTACTCTAATTTGCGACCACATATTTATTTGGAAATCTTATTTAAGATCAATTCCTTGCCACCTGCCTGTGTGCTTACAACTTTTGATGGACATGGCACTTAGGCATTATAATAATAGAGTTCTGACAGTGATTGGGAAGCAAATACTTACTTTCCTTGTTCTCGTCAAATGATTGTGTAACAGGAGGCTGAAGGGAAAAAGAAATACACACCCAGTTTTGTTTTAATTACTGTGTGACTACCAGACATACCACTTCAGAAAGTGCCCTTACATTATATTCTATGTGCATCATCAATTTGAGAAGCATTGGACTTAGAACAATGAAATATGGGTTCTAGTCCCATTTATACTATCATGAACTTAGGTAAGCCATTCAGTCTTTCTAGGCCTCAGATTCATCATTGGAAATTTAAAGTGGTGCTTGATCTCTAAATGTCTTTTCAGTTCTGAGAACTGTTGTAATTATAACACAAGGTAGATACTGTAATGCTTTATAAGAGAAGTTAATCATATAGAGTCCTTAATTATTTAATTTCTGCTTAAAAGTCCTTCCTCCACTGGTGATTTTTTTGTTGTTGGTAAAATATATTTAACATAAAATTTGACTATTTTAAGTGTACAATTCAGTGGCATTAATTACATTCACAATATTGTGCAACCATCACCTCTATTTCCAAAACTTTTTCATCTCCCCAAAAACAGGAACACTTTACCTATTAGGCAATAATTCTCCCATCCCCCTTCTGCTAGTCCCCAGTCACTTCTAATCTTTCTGTCTATAAATTTGCCTCCTCTAAATATTTCTATAAGTAGAATAGTACAATATGTGTCCTATTTTTTCTTCCCCCCCCTCCCCCTTCCCTCCATGCTGTTTTTGCTGTCTGTGTCCATCGTGTCAACCTCTGTATCTGTTTCTCTTTTTGTCTTCTCTTCTCATTTTTTCTCCTCTAGGATTCACCGGGATTTGATCCCAGGAACCTCTGATATGGAGAGAGGTTCCCTGTCAGCTGTGCCATCTCAGTTCCTGGTTTCTCCTGCACTTCACCTTGACTCTCCCCTTCGGGCTTACCAGTGCCCATACCAGTAAGTCACGTAGCAAGATGATGATGCAACAAAAGAGAGACGAAGGGGAGAGTCAATGTGAAGAGCAGCAGAGACCAGGAACTGAGGTGGCACTATTGACAGGGAACCTCTCTCCACATCAGAGGTCCCCAGGTTTGAATCTTGGTGAATCATAGAGGAGAAAGATGAGAAGAGAAGGCAAAGAGAGAGAAATAGATACAGAAGATCATACAGCAAAGGGACACAGACAACAAAAAAAAGGGGAGGGGAAGGGGAGGGGAAAAAATTTTATCTTTTTTTAAAAAAAGTAAATAGAGACTACTGAATTAAAAAGAAAATTTAGGCTTTAACTTTCAACCTAAAAAGTTCATCAAAACTATTTAAAACATATTCTTCAAGATGAGGGATAACTTTTCTATGACATTGTCTTACTTCCAAAGCCACATAAAATTGTGGGGTTTTTTGGTATATCAAAATAAAAAAGGTAGCCAAATTTTAAAGATAAAATATTTTACAAGCTCTCTCAATTGAAGAAAGGAAAACAACCTCTCAAAAGTCTAAGTGGTGAAACATTCAGTGACAGATATTTGAGTCATCTCCTAATTAAATCTAGGGTCGGTTTATAAAAGCAAAGTATAATAGCACCTTTCTTTTCTGTAGATGATTTGGGGATATATATATTAGTTTCCTTTTTAAATTATTTTTATTTTTAAAGGAGTTTTATATTAAATATATGCTACATAAAAAAATATAAGGGATTCCCATATGCCCCACTCCCTCCTCCTCCACACTTTCTCTTATTAATAACACCCTTCGTTAGTGTGATACATTTGTTACAATTGATGAGCCCTTATTGAAGCATTGCTACTAACCATGGACTATGGTTTACATTATTGTCCCGCACAATTTTATAAGTTATGACAAAGTACACAATGACCTGTATCCATCACTGCAATGTCATACAGAACAAATCCAGTGTCCCGAAAATGCCCCCATATTATATCTATTCTTCCTTATCCCATCTCTCAGAACTTCTGGTGGCTGCTGCCTTTACATCAATGATAAGAGTTCTTCCGTTGCTAGAATAATAAAAAGTCTGTAGTAGAATAATAATAAATCTACTTTAATTCATTGTTCAGTCCCCAATCTTGAAGATTTTGGAATGGTGATGCCCACTCTGCTTCCATTTAAAGGGGGTTTAGATCTGATTTGGGGATATATTAATATTAATCATGTCTAGGATGTTTTAATTGTCCAGTGTTTAAAGGTGATAAACACCAATGAAATGAATTGGTTTTTGTTTTTAGAAGCTAGAGCATGAGTTTTTGCTTTCGAGGCTGCCTGATGGTCATTTCCATGTGAAAATCCAACCAGAACCTTATTTAAAATCTCCTATCCATATAACCTTTATCTATCTCTGAGAAAAATTGATAGAGATAAAAAGAAGGGAACCTTGAGGACTGGGGTCATCAACATGGCAACATAAGACATCCCCAGGAAAAGTCTACCCTCAGAATTAACTAATAAAAGGACAAATACCACTTGCTTGGAACTCTGGAGTATGATAGAGACTGGAGAAAGACTGCACAAATGCTGACTTGAAGAAAAAGGAAAAAAAAAAAACACCAAAATCAGGTAGGAGATTTATGTCCAGGACCCACCAGTCCAGACCTCTCCCCCTCACTCAATCCCATGCAATTTAAGAGTCACACAGAGGCAGCATGGCCTGGGTCCCTTTGCCATGGATGCAGACCATAGAACCACACACAGCAGTGAATTAGAACCCCATGCATATCCAGACACAAGGACACAAGTACACAGAGACCCAGATGGAATGCAAGCATCTGAGGTGTGCCACATACAAAAGTGATACCAGGGTAAAAAGAGATCATAGCAGAATTGTTGGCAAGAGGTGCACACACTCAATCCAGTCTCTGCGGACCACCTAAATGCAAAACAGACCTGCTTAATTAACCCCATCTGGCTCTGCTCCTTGGGACAGGATACCTTACAAGGGAAGAAACCAGAAGCAGAAAAGCTGCACAGGAAAAATTTTTAAATGGGAGGGAATGAACTGTTGTAAGACAGGATGGGTCCAAGAACTGAAAAGTGTACTATAAAGGAGGCCCTGAGCAAGGGAGAGAATTTAAACAAATCATAGGAACTGGGGAAAATATTCTGTACAAAAACAAACAGAACAAATCAAGATTCCCAGAGAAGGAGCAGAGGAAAGGTAGCTTTCTCCCAGAAGGGAAGCTATTGCACACACAAGGGCAATTTTAAAAGTTGTACTGCATACCAGAGCAAAAATCGGGTACAGAAGAGCTGAGAAAATCTTAACAGTTAAACAAGTGCTACTTTAAAGGTCCAAAATAATTTGGAGCAGGCATCAAAGATGGGCCTTAACACAAAGCCAATCACCAATAAAACCCCAGGCAAGAGGGAAAAACTAACCTTCAGAGTTCACATATCAAAATATCAGATACCCAAACATCATCAAAAAATTACAAGCCATACTAAATAATACGAAGATATGGCATGGTGAAGGGAGCAAATTAAAACTTCAGGGGAGACACAATTTTGGAACCAAAGTAAGTTCAAACAAATCTCCTAAATCTGTTCAAGGAGATGAAGGAAAATATGGATAGAAATAAACTAATGTGGAAATAGAGCTAAAGAATAGACAAAAAAGAGAGAAGACTTAAATAATAAATGACAGGAAGAATATAACCACTGACCCCACAGAAATAAAAGGAACATAAAAGGATACTATGAACAACTGTATGCCAACAAACAACCTAGATAAATGGACAAATTCCTAGAAAAGCATGAACCTACACTGACTCTAGAAGAAATAAATATCTCAGCAGACCAATTACTAGATATTGAATTCATAATAAAAGAACAAAATGTCTCAACAAAGAAAAGCCCAGTTCAAGAATTTTATTATGCACGTTATTTGTCAGTCCATTGTTATGCACAGCTATTATTGACAATTGTATAAATTCACATTTAAATAAATTAAATGAAAAATAAAGATAATAAATACTCATTAAAAAATAAAATAAAAAAAAAGCCCAGGGCCAGATTGCTTCACAGGTGAATTCTATCAAACATTCCAAGAATTAATACCAGTCCTGCTCAAACTCATAGAAAAAATTGAAGAGGAGGGAAATTAATACCAAAGCTAGATAAGAATACTATAAGAAAAGAAAGTTTCAGGCAAATTTTTTCTTATGAATATAGATCCAAAATTCCTCAAAAAAAAAAAAAAAAACTAGCAAATCAAATCCAACAGCACTTTCAAAGAATTATATAACATGATTAAGTAGGATTTATTGCAGATATGCAAGGGTGGTTCAACACAAGAAAATCAAATAATTTAGGATACCACATTAACAAAACAAAGGAAAAATACCACATGATCATCTTAATTGACACAGAAAAGGCACTTGACATAATCCAGCATCCTTTCTTGATTAAAAACACTTCACCAAATAGATACAGAAGGAAACTACCTCAGCGTGATAAATGACATATATGAAAAACCCACTGCTAACATATACTCTATACTGAAAGCTTTCCCTTTAAGATCTGGAATTAGACAAGAATGCCTGTTGTCACCACTGTTTTTCAACATTGTACTGGAAGGTCTACCCAGAGCAATTAGGCAAGAAAAAGAAAAGGCATTCAGATTGGAAAAGAAGAAGTAAAACTTTCAATGTTTGCAGATGGCATGATCCTATATTTAGAAAGTCCCAAAAAAATTTACAGCAAAGCTACTAGAGCTAATAAGCAAATTCAGCCAAGTGTCTGGGTGCAAGATCAACATGCAAAAAGTCAATAGTGTTGGGAAGCAGTTGTGGCTCAATCAGTTGGTCTCCTGTCTGCCATATGGGAGGCCCTGGGTTCACAGCCCAGGGCCTCCTTGTGAAGGCAGGCTCGCCTGCACATTGTGGAGAGCTCCCTGGTCCACAGACACCATGGAGCACCACCCGGCCTGCAAGCACCACAGACCGCTGACTCAGCAAGGTGATGGAACAAAAAAAAAAAAAAGGAGACAAGCAAAAAAACACAGAAGAACGCACAGTGAATGGACACAGAGAGCAGACAGCAAGCAAGCTGCAAGAGAGGAGGGGAAATAAAAATAAATACAGACACAGAAGCATGCACAGCAAATGGACACAGAGAGCAGACAGCACGCAAAAAGCCACAAGAGGGGGGGATTAAAAATTTTTTTTTAATTTTTTTAAGTCAATGGTGTTTCTCTACACTAGTAATGAGCAATCTGAAGACAAAATCAACAAAAGAATTCCATTCACAATAGCAACTAAATCAAATCTCTAGGAAAAAGTCAAGCTAAGGATGTAAAGAACTTTTATATGGAAGACTACAAAATGGTGCTAAAAGAAATCAAAGATCTAAATATATGGCTGAACATTCTGTGCTCATTGGAAGACTAAACATTTCTAAGATGTCAGTTCTACCCAAAATGATTTACAGATTCAGTGCAACCCAAATCAAAATTCCAACAGCCTACTTTGCAGAAATGGAAAAGCCAATCAGCAAATTTATTTGGAAAGGGACCCCAAATAATCAAAACCATCCTGAAAAAAAATGAAGTTGGAGGACTCACACTTATTGAATTTAAAGCCTACTACATAGCTACAGTGGTCAAAACAGCATGGTACTGACACAAAGCATAGATATATAGACCAATGGAATCAAATTTGAGAGTTCAGAAATAGACATTCACATCTTTGGTCATTTGGTTTTTCACAAGGCAGCCAAGTCTACTCAATTTGGAAAGATTAGTCTCTTCACAAATGGTGCTAGGAGAACTGGATATCTATATGACAAAAAAAAACAAAAAACAAAACCAGAAACCGTATACCACACCATATGCAAAAATTAACTCAAAATGGATCAAAGACCAAAATATAAGAACCAGGACCAGAAAACTCCTAGGAAAAAAACATAGGGAAGCATCTTCATGACCTTGTGTTAGGCAATAGTTTCTTACACTTTACCCCAAAGCACAACCAACAAAAGAATAAATAGATAAATGGCACCTCCTCAGAATAAAAAACTTGTGAATCAAAGGTCTTTATCATGAAAGTAAAAAGACAACCTACTCAATAGGAGAAAATGTTGGAAATCACATATCTAATATGTGTTTAATATCCAGAATATATAAAGAAATCCTACAACTCAACAATAAAAAGTTGAACAACGATCCAATTAAAAAACGGGCAAAGCAAATGTGGCTCAAGTGATTGAGCTCCTGTCTACCATATAAGAAGTCCAGGGTTTGTTTCCCAGGGTCTCCTGGTGAAGGCAAGCTGCCAAAGCAGAGAGCTGGCCTATGTGGAATGCTGGCCAGCATAGGAATGCTGGCATGCACGGAGAGCTGGTGCAGCAAGATGATGAAACAAAAAGAGACACAGAGGAGAGACAATAAAAGGCACAGGAGACCAGGAGGTAGGTGGTGTAAGAGATTGAGTGCCTCTCTCTTACTCCAGAAGGTCCCAAAATCGTTTCCCCATGCTACCTAAAGACAAGCAGACACAGAAAGGAACACACAGCAAATGGACACAGAAAGCAGATATCAAGCACAAAACAACAAGGGGGGTGGGAGTGGGAATAAATAAATCTTAAAAAAAAAAAGGGCAAAAGACTGGAATAGGGTTCACAACTATTATATACTTATTTTTTATGTATGTTTATGTATACATGATATATTTCAATAAATTTTAAAAAAAGAAAAAGACTGGAATAGTCATTTCTCCAAAGAGGGTATACAGATGGCTAAAAAGCACATGAAAAGATGCTTTACATCATTAGCTACTAGGGAAATGCAAATCAAAACCATGAGATCCATTTCCCACCCATCAGGACGGCTACTCTTACCGAAAAAAAATGTGTTGGAGAGGATGTTGGAAAATAGGAACACTCATTCTTTGCTAGTGGGAATGTAAAATGGTGCAGCCACTGTGCAAGACAATTTGATAGTTCCTCAGAAAGCAATGTACAGTTTTACCATATGACCTGGCAATCCAGTATGGAGTATATGCTCAAAATATTTGAAAGAGATTCGGACCTATATTTGCACACCAATGTTCATAACAGCATTATTCACAATTGCCAGAAGACGGAAGCAACCCAAGTGATGAATGAGTAAACAAAATGTGGTATCCACAAACAATGGAATATTCACCATTAAAAAGGAATGAAGTTCTAATTCAATTCATGCAACAACATGGATGAACAAGACATCATGTTGAGTGAAATAAGCCAGACACAAAAGGACAAAATTTTATGATTTCATGGATACAAAATAATTAAAATAAGGAAACTCAGAGTCAAAATCTAGAATATAGTTTCTAGGAGCTGGGGTAGGGGTAGGAATAGGGAGTTAATGCTTAAATTGTACAGAATTTTTATTTGGGTTTATTGTAAAGTTTAGGTAATGGATGGTGGTGATGTTTGCACCACATTGTGAATGTAGTTAACAGTACTGACTTATATATGTCAATGTGGTTAAAAGGGGGAAATTTTAGATCGTATATATGTTCCTAGAATAAATTTTAAAAAAACCCATAGGACTGTACAGTACAGTGAACCCTTTTGTAAACAATGTACTATATTTAATTGTACAATTATAAAAAACATTTCATGATTTATAACAAGTTAAAAGGGGGGACTTTTTAGGAGGTTTCTTAAAATTTCCAATATAATTTGAACCTTCCTCTCATGTTTTATTAGTTTACATTTCATTTGACTAGGAGTTATGATCTGAGAGAAACAGATAAACCTTTTTTTTAAAGATTTATTTATTTATTTAATTTGTTTCTCTCCCTTCCCCCCTGTTGTCTGCTCTCTACATCTGTGGGCTATGTATTCTTCTGTGTCCAGTTGCATTATCTGGTGGCACTGGGAAACTGAGTCTCTTTTTTTGTTGCATTATCTTGCTGCATCAGCTCTCTGTGTGCATGGTGCCACTCTTGGGCAGGCTGCACTTTTTTTTCCACACAGTGCAGCTCTCCTTGCGGGGTGCAGTCCTTGTGCATGGGGCACCCTTATGTGGGGGCACCCCTGCGTGACATGGCACTCCTTGAGCGCAGCGGCACTGTGCGTGGGCCAACTTACCACATGGGTCAGGGACCCTGGGGATTGAACCCTGGACCCTCCATGTGGTAGACAGACACTCATCAGTTGAGCCACATCCGCTTCCCCAGATAATAAACCTTTTGTAAGTGTTCTTTTAGGCTAGAGGTCAAGAAACTATGCTTCATGGGCCACTTCTACCCTGCCCCCTTGTTTTCGTATTAAATATTATTAGTATACAGTCATACCCATTTATTTACATATTTTCTATGACTGCAGAGTGTTGAATACATGTGACAAAGACTGTATGGCCCATGAAGCTGAAAATATTTGCTATCTGTTCCTTTACAAAAATAGTTTGCCAACCTCTATTTTGGAGTCTTCAAATAAAGAAGAGTACCTTTCTCAATATAAATGAGGTGGTGCTGAAAAGATTGCTCTCTGCTGTTAACATTAATTTATAAAATTAGCTGTGCACTTAGTGCTGTTTGAATGAGTATTGACCATATAATTAAAAATTTTTATATGCTTCTGTGTAATAAAACTAGTGATTTGTTTATTGTTAAAGCAAATTGACTCAGTTCTCATTTTCCATGAGTTGGTAATTTTTCTAGATTCCTCTTGTTGCTTCTATATACATATGAAATTGGTTTAATGTAGTATAACCTTTTCACAGCAGTTTGTATGATCTGTACTTATATAGTGCTTTGCCTAAAAAGTGCATCCTTATTTTTAGACCCAAAATTAGTCTATTACTTAATGCAGTTTGTAATTATTTTTTATTTAATAACAGAGCCAGAATTGTTTTCTTAAATAAATTGCTTAACAAATCTATCTAAGATTAGTAAAGGATATTTTTGTTCAGTTGCTGATGTTTCTTCCATTGTCAGTGCATACAATGGGGATAATTTTATTTTTTTAATTTAGAAAGCCTATTTATTAATTCCCTAACACAGAATACTGTAATCTGTATTATGTTTCTGTCTTTCCTAACACCAAAAACTCTTTACTCAGAAACCTTATCAATATTCCTAATATGCCCCAGAAGGTATGGCCAGGCACTAGTATGTCTAGTTATAGCTAGAGAAATAAGAAACACGCACAAAAAAATAATTTCCCATTTGTCTTTACATGAGAAAAGAGACTTTATTGATGTATTTTTGCTCTGTATTATAATTATTTGTGCAGCTTTGTTTCCATTCCAAATTTGTCTGACCCTGCCTCATACAGAGCAAGCAGCCTGCTAAAACATTTCCCAGTTTGGTCTCTGTGTCATTAGTTTGGCCTCTTCACGTTGCCACCAGAGTGATTTTTTCAAAACTACAGATCCGATTATGCCTCTGCACTATTTTAAAACACTTTATTCACTCTTCATCACCTTTACAGCTCTTCAAGATGGCAAACGTGATCTACCCCTGACATCTCCATCTTTGTTCCTCACCCTTCTCCAATTTAAATTTTATACACCCACTTTATTAAATATCCTGGTTTGTAGTTCTCCTAACAGAGGAAGCTGTTTCGTTACTTTTCACCTTAGATCATGCAGTCCTGCTGCCTATCATGCCCTTTCGCCTTCACTCTCTTAGACACGAATGCTCATCATTTAGCTCCAACTTTGCCACCTCGAGGAAGCCTCTCTAAAACCCCCTCCCTTCAAGCTGGATTTGGTGTCCATGTGTGTTGCCATACTTCTGCATGGTTACTTATTTAATAGTGCACTCCAAAGAAATTATATTTTCACTTATTTATCTTTCTTACTAGATTGTAAGTGCTGTGAAGACAAAGGTCACATCTGTGACCCCAGCATTCACCTAGCATAGGTGTTCCAGGCCTGATATATGATACTCAATAAATCTCACCCGAAAACATTGACCTTAGTGTTTAGTGTTCTCTTTTCTCTCCTACCCAGGTTAAATTTCGTGGTTCGTCATAATTATGCTCTTACAAACTACTTATTCCTTACAACTCTCTCTCATTTTTGCTTTCCTTCTGGAAGTTCCCCTGGCAAAGACCCAGACCTGGTCATAGTCTTAATTCCATCCACTTAGTACCTGGCACTCAAATATCTGAGCATTGCTGGAGGAAAAACACAATATGACTGATTTCTCTCTTTAAATAAATAACCACTAAATTCAAATGGACCCTTAACACTACATAGTAATCCTGTTTGCACTTCTCTGAAATGTTCACTTTTGTACTATCGAAACGATGTTAAATCTTCTCATATCACTTTAAAATTCTAAATCTAAAATTCTAAATCCAGCCCAATTAATCAGACAAAAACTTCATCTTACCTCCACTAAAACTTACCAACCACCTTGCATCTGGGCTCAAACTTTCTGCCTGTCCTTAGGTTACAACAGATTGTTTCAAACCCTCTTCTGCTCTGTATCCCAACTCCACTCTCCTTAAGGAAGGATACCCCCTCACTTCTGTCAAACATCTTCTGGTATCTTCTGTTCAAAAAAGTAAAACAAAACCTTCCCCTCACTTACTGCTCTGTATCTCAGTAATTTTTTTCTCCTTTTAACATTTTATTGTGACAATTTTAGATGGAAGATTAATGCCGAAAATTCCCCTAGACCCTTCACTCAGTTCCCCAAATGTTAACATTTTACATTTGCCCTCTTCTTTTCTCACTCTCTTATATATACATATATATGACATATAGATGTACACATATATTTATATAGTCACATATATGTACATTTTAAACTGACAGTAAGTTGCAGGCATAATTTCCCTTTACTCTTAATACTTAAGTGAATATTGCAGAAAAACAAGGATGTCCTCTTAATTAACCACACAATAGTGTTATCAAAATCAGGAAATTAATATTGATACACCAATGTTACAAATCTTATTGATATTTCATTTAAAAATGTCCTTTAGCAAAAGAAAATCCCAGGTTATGCATTGCTATAGTTGTCATGTCACTTTTGTCTCCTTTAAACCAGGTTTTCTTTCTATATCATGATATTGACATATTCGAAGAGTACAGGCCAATTATTTTGCAAAAGGTCATTAATTAAGTTTGACTCGTATTTCCTCAGGATTAGATCCAGGTGAGGTACTTTTGGCAAGAATACCAGATATGATCCTGTGCTTTTCCCAGTGCATTATAACATGAGGCAGGTGCTGTTGATTTCTTTTATTACGGGAGATGTTAACTGTGATCACCTGGTTAAGGTGCTATCTGTCACGTGTCCCCCATTATAGTTACTATTTTCCCCTTTTGTAATTGAGTCCTGTATTAGTCATCCAAAGAGGTGCTGAAGCAAAGTACCAGAAATCTGTTGTCTTTTATAAAGGGTATTTATTTGAGGTAAAAGCTTACAGTTACAAGGCCCTAAAGAGACCAACTCAAAGCTGCTTTCTCACCAAAGTCTGTTGCCACGTGTTGAAGCAAGATTGTGGGCATCTCTGCCTGGTCTCTCAGGCCTGCTCAGCTGCTCTCTTCTCTCCCACTGCAAACTATCAGGCAAATGGTTCACCTCTCTTCCTGGGGCTTTAGCTTTTTTTTAAAAAAAAAAAAGGATTTATTTTATTTATTTATCACCCCCTCCCCCCACCTCATTGTTTGCATTTGCTGTCTGCTTGTCTTCTCTTTGGGAGGTACCAACAACCTAACCTGGGACTTCCCATGTGGAAGAGAGGCACTCAATCACCTGCACCACCTCAGCTCCCTGCTTTGTTGGGTCTCTCATTGTGTTTCCTCTTTGTGTCTCCTTGTTGCATCATCTTGCTGTGTCAGCTCACTGTGCCTACCCCACCACACCAGCTCGCCTTCTCCAGGAGGCACCAGGAACCAAACCCAGAACCTCCCATGTGGTGTGGTAGGCAGAAACCCAATCCCTTGAGCCACATCCGCTTCCCTGGCTTTAGCTTTTTGAGCCTTCTTCTTTCTGTCACATAACAAAGTTCTCTCCTCTGGCATATATGGAGTTCTCTCTTTCTGTGTGTCTTCTTGAGTGAATGTTTATATCAGCCCACCAAGGGGGTGGGGACTCAAGCCTGAGTCAGCCCTTACTGAAGTGGTTGAATCCAAGCCCCAGCCCTAACAAGTAATTTAATCCAGACATGTCAGCTGAATCTAATGCATTCAAAGGGTATCACACCCAGAGGAATATTAGTTTACAAACATAATCTCTCCTTTTGGGATTCCTAAATAATCTCAAATTATCACAAATCTCTTGTGAGGAAAGATTTTGAGGATATGTAAATATCCTGATACTCTTCAAGCCCTTATCCCCTAGTTTTGGCATACATCAATAATTCTTGCCTGATGCAGTTATTATTTTGGTGTTTTCCATATTGTAATTTTCTAACTCAATCTTTCTATATTAATAAGAGGTCATTCTATTTTAAGGAGGAACTTTCCCTTTTCCTTCAGTTTGTTTGCTTAATGTGTTCAGTGGGTTATATATGATCCATTATGAACATTATATATTTTATTGCTCAAATAGCTTCATATTTGACCAGTGAGAATCTCTTCAAACTGGGTCCCTTGCTCTTTTGACATACCCCCATCATTCTGTAAGCACTTCCCTACTTTCTGCTAAAACAGGATATTCCTTGACTCAGCCATTTCTCCAAGGATACTTGGTTTCTTTAAGTGGAAAATGGTTATTTAGAAAATAAGAGCTGGATAGTAGGTGTGCTCATTGCTGCTGGAGTACCATTATTTCCAGGTCCTCTCAGCAGACAAAGCTGATAGAAGCTTAAATTTCACTTCTTTAGAGAGGCTTTTCCTGGCCACCCAATCTAAGTAGCTGCACAATCATTCTCTATCCCATCACATTATTTTAACTTGCCACATGGCACTTACCACTATCAACAATAGTTGATTGGTCTCTTTATTATGTATCTTCTTTTCTCCACTAGAAGATGTGTTGTGAGATTAAAGCTCCTACCTATCTCTTCATGTATTCTCAGTACTTAGAACAATGGCTGTTGTATAGTAGACATTCCATAAATAATATTGGAATGTATAGACAGATAGCTTCCTTGTCTTAAGAATAGTTTCATCTGTGCAAAAACTTCATCTTTTATGCTCAACAACAATAGGAATCTTTAAGAATAGTAGTTAAGAGATCAGAGGAAAAATGTCTTCCTCATATTTTTTTTATTTATTATAGTAACATATATACAATGTAAAATTTCCCAGGTATACAATTTTACTTTCAGGTATACAATTTTAGTAGTATTAATTACATTCACAATGTTGTCAGTATCACCATCCATTATCACCTCAAAAAACTGTACTCACAAAACCTTAACTCCCCATTCTCCCTACCCTGCCCTGGTAACCTACAATCTGCTTTCTGTCTCTATGAATTTGTATATTCTAGGTGCTTCATATAAGTGAAATCATACAATATCTGTCCTTTTGTGTCTGGCTTAGTTCACTCAACATCAACACAACAATATCTTGTGACACATATCAGAACCTCATTCATTTTATGGCTGAATAATATTCTATTTTATGTATTTACCACCCTTTGTTTATCCATTCATCTCTTGATAGACACTGGGTTGCTAGAAACAATAACCTTTTGACAATTATAAATAATGCTGCTATGAACTTTGGTGTACGATTATCAGTTTTTGAGTTCCTGCTTTCAATTCCTTTGAGTGTATTCCTAGAACTGGAATTGCCAGGTCATGTGGTAATTCTATACTTAACTTGCTGAGGAACCACCAAGTCGGTTTTCACAGTGGCTGCCCCATTTAACAATACCACCCACAATGTACTAGAGTTCCAATTTCTCTACTTCATCCCCAACACTTGTTATTTCTATTTTTTAAATAAGAGCCATTCTAGTGGATGTGAAGTGGTACTTCATTGTGGTTTTGATTTGCTTTTCCCCGTGACTAATGGTATTAAGCATCCTTTCATGTGCTTACTGGCTATTTTTACCTCTTTGGAGAAATGTCTATTCAAGTCCTTTACTCATTATTTATTAGTCAGGGTTCTCTAGGGAATCAGAACCAACAGGAGATATCTATAAATATTATCAGATTTTATAAAAATTGTCTCGTGGCTGTGGGTATACACAAGTCCAAATTCCATGTTAGGCTGCAAGCTGGGAACTCCAATGAAGTTTTGAATGAGTTCCCCAGGAGAAGCTGGCTTGCTGAGGTAGAGATGGTAATTCTCTCTTCCAACTGTTGAAATTATCACTTCTCCTTTTAAAGCCTTCAAATGATTGGATGAGACATCTCTCATTGTTGAAGGCAGTCTCTTCAGTTGATTGTAAATATAATCAGCCATAGATGTAATCAACTTGCAGATAATTTAAGTCCAAAAAATGTCCTCATAGTAACAATGAGGCCAGTGCTTGCTTGAACAAACAACTGGGCTCCATTACCTGGCTAAGTTGACCCGTGAACCTAATCACCACACCCATCTTTTAGTTTGGATTCTTTATCTTTTTTTGTTGAATTATAGGAATTCTTTATATACTCTGGCTATTAAATTCTATCCAATATATGGTCTCCAAATATTTTCTCATTCTGTAGGTTGACTTTTCATTTACTTGATAATGGTCTTTGGTGCACAAACATTTTTAATTTTGAGAAAGTTAAATTTATCTAATTTTTTTCCTTTCGTTTCTCATGCTTTTGGTGTAAAGTCTTAAAGAATCCATTGCCTAATACAAGATCCTGAAGATACATTCCTCGTATTCTTGACAAAAATGGCAGTAAAATTTGCCATTGCTGTTGCTAGGGATCTTAATTTTCATAGCCCTTCTTATTTATTATACATTTTGATTCAGATGTATAATTTTATTAAAACTTTTTATGAATCCTAATTTTAATTATTTTAAGATATTTATAACTATATTGACACTGAGCTCTCATTAAATAATGAATCTTTTTTGCATAAAATATATACTTAGACGTTTCATATCCTATATTTTGATGTTCTTAGAATGTAGTAAGTCTATCATTCTTCCCATATCTACGTTCTCATTACCCACTCACTGGCTTTGTTTTATATTATCACTTTGGTTATCATTTTTTATAAAACATACTGTAATGCATCTTGTAAACATTAGAAAATATTTCACAAAAATTTTCATCAAATTTTTGTTTAATAAAAAAAGGAATGTTGAGGATCAGAATTGATAAGTTCTTATTATTAAGATAGGACTTTTAACCTAGTGAATTTTATTAAATCTTAGTATTTTGTTTTATGTTTCCCATTGTACTTTTTCATAATAAAAAATTATTGTGATGATTTACATATAACATAAAATTTGCCATTTTAACTATTTTTAAGTATACAACTCAGTGGCATTGATTACATTCCCAATGTTATGCAACCATCACCACTGTTTGCAAAACTTTTTCATCACCCCAAACAGAAACTCTATACCTGTAAAGCAATAGCCCCTATTGACTGCTCCTCTACCATCACCACCTAATCCCTGGTAACCTCTAACCTCCTTTCTGTCTTTATGAATTTTCCTGTTCTAGATATTTCACATAACTGAAATCATATAATATTTGTCCTTTAGTATCCATTGTACTTTTTAAAATAAAATTTTATGTTGAAACAATTCTAGATTTACAGAAAAATTGTGAGGATGGTACAGAGGACTTCCATATATACCAAAAGCAATTTCCCCTGGTATTAACATCTTATGTTGTATGGTAAATTTGTTAAAATTAATAAACCAATATTGATAAATTGGTATTAACTAATGTCCATAGTTTATTCAGATTTCCTTAGCTTTTACCTAATATGGTGTCTTTTCCAGGAGACCACATTACATTTAGTCATCATGTCTCCTAAAGCTCTTTTTAGCTCTGACAGTTTCTCTGATTTTCCTTAGTTTTAATGACCTTGACAGTTTTGAGGAGTACTGATGAGGTATTTCATAGAATTTTCCTTGACTGGATTTGTCTGATGTTTTTCTGATGATTAGACTAGGGTTATAGGGGTTTTTTTTGTTTGTTTATTCATTAATTAAAAAACATTTTTTTATCCAACCCCCCCCCCCCCACAGCTTTTTGCTTGCTGTCTGCTTTCTGTGTCCATTCACTGTGCATTCTTATGTGTCTGTATTTATTTTTTTTATTTATTCCCGCCCCCTTGCTGCTTGCTTGCTGTCTGTTCTGTGCCTATTCACTGCTCATTCTTCTGCATTTTTGCTTGTCTCCCTTTTTGTTCCTTCACCTTGCTGACTCAGCTCTCTCTGTGGTGCTGGCAGGCCGGGCGGCACTCTGCAGTGCTGGTGGGTAAGCCTGCCTTCACAAGGAGGCCCCAAGGCACGAACCCAGGGCTTCCCATATGGTAGATGAGAGCGCAACTAATTGAGCCACAGCCACTTCCAATGATTATTTAATTTTTTGGTTGAGGTTATAGTTGTTTTTAGTTACAACAAAGACTGTCATCAGCTGACAACCACATGATATTATGTTCACTTGACATTTATCATTTTGTCAGAAAATGGACTGGTTCCACACAAGTGAGTTTTTCAAATACACTTAGAGCTCACACTTTTCATTTATCCATTCTTTCCTTCTTTCAAGGAACATCTTTTAAGTACCCGCCATGTTACTGGATTCTTGGGACTCATAGATAAGATACAAATCTGTTTCCTGAGTAGTCCACAGTCAAGTGGGGACCTAGTTGCCCTTGAACATAAGTGCTGTGATGAAGGTGAATTCAAGATGTACTAAAACTGTATTTTATGCATGACTTTCTGTAAACCTACAACTTCTCTAATGAAAATAAATCTTTTAAAAAGATGTAGCAAGAGCCAACAGTGGAGATCACAGAAGACTTCGTAAAATTTTGAAAGATGTGTATCAACCAGATGAAATAGGAGAAAATGAGTGAAGCAGGGAGATTAAGGGAGATGGACAAGGATATTTTATACAAAATGAGCAGCATGTACTTGAAAGAGTATGGCAATTTTGAAGTACTACAAGGAGTTCAATGTGACTGAAGCATAAAATAAGATGGAAACAGTGGTGAGAGTTTAGCAGTAGGCCTAGAACATATCATGAAGGGCTACATATGCCATGTTTACATGTTAACACCTTGGGGGCACTCTTGGAGCAATCACTTTCGCAGCACTGTGCAGAATGAATTACAATGTAAACTAAGTGAGGAATCCACTTCAGTCATCTTAGCTAGAGATGAGGACAGTGCTAATAGAGAGTTGTTGTTGTTTTTTTCATTTGTTTTGTTTTTGGGAGGTACCAGGGGTCGAACCTGGGACCTCAAACATGGGAAGCAGACGCTCAACCACCTGAGCTACATCTGCTCCCCAGAATAGAAGCTTTTAAGAGTCACTTATGTTGCTGTTCTTTAGAGTTCCTCCTAAAAATGAGAAAGTCTGATTTTTCTTTGGTTTACCCATTTAATAGCAAGTAAACACTAATGTTTACCCATTGTATAGCAAGTAGTTTAAGATATTCAAGCTACTTAGTAAAACTGTGTACATGATACTGTGCTAAATTCTAGAGAATGGGTGATTATCGAAGTAATGAATAAAACACAGACCATATCTATACTTCACAATATAGGTATGAATAAAAATAACTAATTTAATTGAAACCACAGTTTCTGTTCTTTACAGAACAGAAGTTTATATGTCCACTTTCTAAGTATTTTGGAATCATTACTGTAGATTAACAGTTACTGGATTACTGGATTAACAGTAGTTGATCAGTGGCAAAGGAATAGGAAGATTAAATAGCTCAAGTGTATCACACTCTTGAATTATCAAAAACATAAATAAATAAACTGAAAAGTAGCCAAAACTAGATGGATAGAAATTTTTCAAATAAAAAACGTTTTCCTCTGGCTCAATCCTTATAGACATTGTGCAACAGCCCAACTTTAGTTGGCATGCCAGTACTTCTAAAAACTTTCTTCTTCCATTTCCTGGCAGAGTTTAGCTGGTGGTTTCTGCTATCTCTGGTAGAAATCACAGTGATAGAATATGTTTACACTGAACAATTATCTCACCAGCTCCTCCCACTGTGCAAATAGTTTCATAAATATAAGTTGGGCACTCAGAAATACCACAGATACTTTTCCCCTGTTTACGTGTCATTTTAAACAAACATTTTGGCTTACTTTCATGTGAATGTAACCTTAATTGGAGTTATTTTCTGTATTAATGAATGGTTTATGTTCTAATTTGATTTGGTTCATATATTCATGAAATATCTCAGCATTTCCACAAAGTCACTGGCAAATGATATCAACTCATTTTTGCGATGAAAAAATGGAAATAGTGACTTAAATGTATCACCTCAGGCCTCTTTGTCCAGTAATGTTTTCCCTATATATGCTGTTTCCAAAATAATATTGTTCAAAATAAAACAAGCAAATTTAACTGTCACATAACAAGTTTATATAATCCCTTAGTGACAGAAACAGTTCCAGGAAGTAGAAGACATCCAAGCACTATTGTAATTTTTACAAAATGAAAGATGGAGAAAGAACTGGGAAAGGGTCCAGGCATCTCCTAGACAATAACAGCCTCCCCTAATAGGAGTGAATTCAATAAGATAGTAGTAATTAGGATTATTAATATCCACTGAAATACAAAACAAAATACAAAGCACAGTTCATACTTTAGCTTTAGGAGTATCAGAAAAACAGGATTTTTTGTTATAGCTGCATACCAGTGGTAATGAGAAAAAACACTTCTGGGAAAGTAGATGTGGCGAAATTGATAGTCCGGGGTTCTATACCCAGGGCCTGCTGACCCGTGTGGTGAGCTGGTCCACACTCAGTGCTGCCGCACACAAGGAGTGTTGTGCCATGCTGGGGCGCCCCACGTAGGGGTGCCCCACACACAGGGAGTACACCCTGCAAGGAGAGCTGCCCCACGTGAAAAAAGCGTAGCCTGCCCAGGAGGCACTCCACACAAATGGAGAGCTGATGCAGCAAGATGACACACAAAAAAGGAGATGCAGTTTCCCAGTGCTGCCAGATAATACAAGCAGATACAGAAGAACACACAGTGAATGGACACAGCAGACAACGGGGAAAAAGGGAGAGAAAGAAAAAGGAAAAGAAAGAAAAAATCTTCTGGATAGGCTGCACAAGTGGTTTTCTAGCTTCTTATTTAGATGCATAGGACAGGGAGTTCATTGACTACCTGGACACACTCATTCTAATAATAATTCATGAGAAAAAAATGTTATCTTTTAATAAGGAACTAATGAGTTGATGTCAAAGATTTATTAAATTTTCTAAGTAATTTATTCATGTCAGAAATTTAAGTATAAATTACTTGTAACATTAAGACTAACCCATTGTTCGATACAGGTCTTCACCAACATGCTTTAAAACCACCACTTTGGACTAGTCAAACATTAGGTTATAGAACCTTTGCTTTTTATATACCAGAAATCCAGGGTATTAAACATTTCTAGTAAGGTCTAGTAAGACACCAGCCATGCATCCCATTTTCAAGTAACCATTAATAAATGCCTGTAGAACACAAATTGTGCCCCAAAAGTGACTTTTAAATTTAGAATTCCCACTTTCTTCCCTGAAACTCAGTTTTAATATCATTGACAGCTCAAACAAATACCAAGAAAAGGGCCAAGTTAAACAGTGAGAATTTATTAACTCTATTTTTTAGTCCAGGGAAATGTTCAAATCAAGTTGTCATCAAGGTGATGCTTTTTCCCCCAAAACTGTGGCATTCTGGGTCTAGTTGCTGGCAGTCCTTAGCTTCTCTGTAATGTGGCAATGTACACGGTGGCCTCTCCATTCTCTTCTGGGTTCTGTTGACTTTTTAGCTTCTGAGTGCTCCCTATGGCCTATTCTCTCTATCCGAATTTCATTCTGCTTTTAAAGGACTCGGTTTTGTGTGATCTATGTATCTTTAAAAAAAAAAAAAGATAATAAAAATAAAAATGAAAAAGGACTCCAGTAATAGGATTAAGACCCATCCTGACTGGGCTGGGCCACACCTTAACTGAAGTAACCTCACATTCACAGGAATGGATTAGATTTAGGAACATGTTTTTCTGAAGTACATACAGCTTTTCAAACTACCACACACTCCTATCCTGAAAGATTTAAAATGCAGAACTTTTCTTCTACATTTGCAGAATTGTATATAGAGCAATTTTGGAAAGATGATTTATAAAAGCACCATAAAAGGGAAATTGTTCAGATAGACTTCTTTAATTTCTCCACTCCCATCTTATATCACATTTCTCTTCTACATATTTAGTTTATTAGCTACTGACTTAAATGTTCAGTTTTTTTTTTTCTTTTCTTTTCACTACCTCTTTCTTTAGACATGAATCTTCTGACTTATGACTGTAGCTTCTTGGTAGATGTTTTAGTTTCCTTGGCTGCTCAAGCAAACACTATTCAATGTTTCAGCTTTTAAATAATGGGAATTTATTGGTCCACAGTGTTGAGACTAAAAGAAAAACCAAATCAAGACATCATCAAGGGTAGCTTTTGTGGCTCAAGCAATTGGGCTCCTGTCTACCATATAGGAGGTCCAGAGTTCAATACCCAGTGAAGGCATGCTGGCCCATGTGGCAAGCTGGCTCACATGGAGTGCTAACCTGCATGGAGTGCTGCCCTGCATGGGAATGCTGCTCCACACGGGAGTGCCGGCCAACGCAGAGATCTGACACAGCAAGATGACGCAACAAAAAGAGACACAGGAGAGACAGTAAGAGATGCAGCAGACCAGGGAGCTGAGGTGGCACAAGAGAATGATCGCCTCTCTCCCACTCCGGAAGGTCCCAGGATCAGTGGCCAGAGCCACCTAATGAGAATACAAGCAAACACAGAAGAACACACAGCAAATGGATACAGAGAGCTGACAATAGAGGGAGGGAGGAGAAATAAATAAGTCCTTTAAAAAAAAAGTTATTATCAAGGCATTGCTTTCTCCCCAAAGACCTACCTTCTGAGGCTTGCTGCTGGAGATTCTGTCCGTAATTTGTCACATGGCAAGGCACATGGTGGTGTCTCCTCATCTCCTTCTTCTCTTCCAGGTTCCATTGATGTTGAGCTGACTGTTCCCTCTGGCTTTCTCTCTCTGTCTCAATTTCATTCTGCTTATAGGGATTCCAGTAATAGGATTCAGATTCATTCAGATTGAGGTGGACCACACTTTAACTGAACTACCCTCATCAGAAGTCCTGCTTAAAATGGGTTCATGCCTACAGGAATAGATTAAATTTAAGAACATGTTTTTCTGGGGTACATACAGTGCCAAACCACCACAGTAGACAAAGGCTAATGTATAGCCATAATTATGTATCATTACCTTGAGATAAAGCCTTTAAGTGTCATTTACATACTCCCATATTCAACTTTTTATAAGAAAATGATCTTTGTCCTTTTTTTTCCTTTCCTTTTTTTTTTAAATGTTACATTAGGAAAATATAAGAGGTCCCCATATACCCCCCACCCTCTTTGTTCTTAAGGAAATATAGTCACCCATTCCTTAGTAAGAATTTTTAAATATTTTTTTCCTTATCAGTTTTCACAGAAGGAAATCCTTCTGTTAAATTCTGTTTTGTTATACCAGAGTCCAGGATTGAGCCAGAGAAAGTTTAAAATGAGCCTGGAATATCTTGTACCAGAAAATAAGAAGTACTCGAAAAATGATGGGAGCATACTGAAAAGGACACAGGAGGGGAGTCAGTGTAGCTCAGTGGTTGAGTACCTATTTCCCATGTACAAGGTCCCAGGTTCAATCCCAGGTACCTACTAAAAAAAAAAAAAAGGAATAGGAGCCAACCTCAAGGGGTATCTGCTGGCCTTATCTGCAGCAATTTGAGCATAAAAATAATTAAATACAGTAATGAATTGAAAAACTCATTGGAAAAACAGGAAACCAATGAGTCAATATTGATGATGGGTTAATGGGTGGATCGTGGATGGGTAGAAGAAAGGAAGGCCCTTCCTTAGCATAGAATGCTGACCAATAAATATGGAGGGAATGATGATGTTGGAAAATCACCATTTTGGATCCATCATGATAGAGATTGGGCAAGAATTACCAAGAATTGCTAAATATGGGAGGTGGGGTGGGAATTCTGATTAAGAACAGGACAATTGTATAATCATAAATGTCTTCCCATATATTGTTCTTAGTTACAAGGGGGCAAATAGTAACTATAAAATGAAAGAGCCAATGAGGGCAGAGTGGCCTCTGGATATGATACTCTGAGAGGGAATAACATCACTTATGCTGTATTCATATGTAAGTTGAATGCATAAACTGAAGTTAGTCATGAGGAAAGTCAAAACCAAAATGAAAAAAAAAATGTTTTTAAGTTGACTATTATTGAAAAATATCAGTCACAAAAGACTGCGCACAGTGTGCTATGGTGGTGATAGAGTGGCAGGGGGATGAAGAACTATTCCAGATTTTAAAAAATTAAAGGAACATGACAGCTAAATGAAGTATGTGATCTGGGGTTGGATCCTGGACTACAAGGAAAAAAATGATAAAAAGGAAAGTTGCCAAAATTGAAATATAGATAGAAGATTAAACAAAATGTATTGATTTTAAATTTCCTAAATTTATTTTTTCTTAGGAAATACACAATCAAGTATTAAGGAGTAAAGAGGCATGATGTTTGCTACTGATTCTCAAATGATTCTAAAAGTATAAGTGTGTATATGTGTGGGTGTGTTTGTGTATATGTGTGTGTGGAGAGAGAATATGATAGCACAAGTAATAGCACAATGTTAAAAGTTGATGAATTTGAGTAAAGGTTACACAGGAATTCTCTAATTTTTGCAACTTTCCTGTAAATTTGAAATTATTTCAAAATAAAAAAATTTTATTTGATGTTTTCTAGCCCTTTTTAAGGCTCAAAATGACTTGATGACAATGAAAATGCAATCGGAGAGACTTTCAAAAGAATACGACCGACTCCTGAAAGAACACTCAGAACTTCAGGTGGGTGACAGGCCTTCACTTTGTGGGCCAAATCTTGAAATAATAATTACCTAAGTCAAATATTTGGGTTACTTTGCCTTCCCAAATCAAGATGAGATACCTAATCCTGGCTTTGTTAAATGACTAAAGAAGCCAGATATATATATATTAAAGAGTTATGGTTGAAGTTTATATGTAAATACAGGATAATCATAACATAAAGAATTGCTGACATGCTAATTTGTAGCATTCCAGTTTTGGTGAAATTTTAAAACAAAATGATTGAACCACAAAATGGCAGGATTGAAAAAGGGACTGGTTCTGGAAAAACTGAGTTTGCTGTTTGGAATGTGTACCATATTCATGAAGTTCACACTACACTTTATGATGGAGTGTTTTAGAAATCTTAGGACAAAACCTGTGGCATTCAAATATATGATATCTCCAAAAATAGTTTGAAATATGGAAATGGAAAAAGGCAATTGTTTTAAAGTGTCAGCTCCACCGGCTACAAAGGCAGTTTCTTCTCTTTCCCTCCAATCCAAGAGTCAAATTCCTAATCATCCACATTAGGCCTGTTTTTCCCTCCCCTCTTCAAATGCCATCCCCTAACCTCTGAACTGATTTCCCAGCCACACTTTGACTTGGGGAAGAAGTGGGAGGATGCAGAGCATCCCTCATTACAGAGTAGGGAAGAAACCATTCGAGAATCAACCCTGATCCATTCTCCCTAGGACTGAGGGAGAGCTCTTCTGCTCTTTTATTTATTTATTTATTTAATACATTTCTTTATTTTTTTAAAGATTTATTTTATTTATTTCTCTCCCCCTCCCCCCCCACCCCCATTGTCTGCTCTGTGTGTCCACTTGCTGTGTGTTCTTCTGTGTCCACTTGCACCATAGGTGGCACCGGGAAAGTGCGTCTCTTTTTTTTGTTGCGGTATCTTGCTGCGTCAGCTCTCTCTGTGTGCAGCGCCACTCCTGGGCAGACTGCGCTTTTTTCACGCAGGGCAGCTCTCCTTGCAGGGTGCACTCCTTGCATGTGGGGCATCTCTACTCTGGGACACCCCTGCTCAGCAGCTCTGCATGTGGGCCAGCTCACTGCACAGGCCAGGAGGTCCTGGGTATTGAACCCTGGACCTCCCATATGGTTGGCAGGCGCTCTGTCTGTTGAGCCACGTCCACTTCCCTCTTGTGCTCTTAAGTTAGGCTGGTCTTCAGAATTTGGTGGCCCTTGTGACTTTCAATCAGGGCTTTTTTGCCATTAGAACTCTAAAGTCATTTTACTATATGGGCAGCCCTGGTCTCAATACTTATCTCCCTATGTCTTAGTGATACTGGTATCTCCAGGGTTTAGCATTTTGCCTAGCATGAGGCAAGCAGGCACTATACACACAGGCTTTGGAGTCTGCCAGACCTGGAATAACTATACCTGTGCTCTTATTAGATTTGTGATCCCAAGCAGGTTACATCAGGCCCTCTGGGCCTGACTTTCTTCATCAGTAAAATGGGAACATCTATCTCACTGAGTTGTTGGGAAAATTAAATAAAATGTGTATGGATTGAACCAGAGGAAAACATTTTTTATTTGAAAATTTCCTTCCATCTAGTTTTGATTTCTTTTCAGTTTATTTGGTTCTGTTCTTGATAAATTAATCCTTATAGCACCAGTACCTGTCTGATAGTAAACACTCAAAAAATGATGGCTATTATCATTATCATCATCAATATTACTTCCTCTGTAGAAGTTTTGCTGTCCTAATCCCAGGACACTGAGGGCTCAGTCACATGTACTGGAGTAAGTAGTTAGGTTTTCATAAATACCACAGTTCCCCCATATTGAAAATAGAGATTCTAAATCTGCTGACCTCATCAGAGTATGATGAGAATTATTTATTCCATGGCCTCCCCATGGATCCACCACAAGAAGTTAAATATAGGCCTCTCACCTAGAAATGTAACACTTTTTTTCTCCCATTCATGAGGTCAGGGTGTACTTAATCAGGATGGGTATCTACACAAATAGACTTGCCAAGGTGTCAGAAATATTTAGATCCCTGTATGGGGAAAGGAAAGCAGGAATATATACTCAGTTTCCAATTGTCAGTGGCCATTGCTGAATATCACCACTGTGTTAACAACTAATAGTTCTCCTGATCCCTGAAGAGTGTATGTGACGATGAGAGTCCCTCAACCCAATTCCTTCCCCCTAAAAGCCACCTTCAGCTTGGAACTTAGGCATTTTTGGCAAAGGATGTGGTAAGCTTTTATGAGTAATTTCTTCCCCAGAAAGTAGTTGTTATGCCTAACTCTTTAAAGAAAGGTCTTATTCTAAAATGTCAAGTGCTGTGCCAAGAGCTGGGCCTTGTTCATTAGTACATTTAAGCCTTGATCTAATTTCTACTTGTGTTCAGGTTTTTAGAAAATTTAATGCTTGACATTTATTCAAGATGTGCTGTGGACCAACCAGTTAGCTAATGGCTTCATATATATTATCATGTTTACTCTCCATAACAATCCAATAAGTTAAAATATTAATACCCCTATTTTTTTAGTAAGAAAACTGAAGCCCATAGAATTTATATAATTCACCCAAGGTCACTCAGCTAGAAAGTACTAGAATTAAAAACTAGAACTCAAAGTCAGGAAGTCCTTCTCCAGAGCTTCATCATTAATCCCTATGCTCTTCAGCCTATGCTAGTCATTGGACAATGTGCTCTTGGATCCATTCTCCTCCCACCTCTGTTCTTTTTATCACAGGGAGCTATACTCCCCAAGCGTTCTTATTCTCTGACTTCTGGGCAGGTTCAGTAATGTGAGGCACTAGTAGGAGACTGTGGAAAGCCAGGGTATTTCTCCTACTCTCTGCTTTGGGTGGCATCTTCAGCACCAGCTAAATCTCATTCATGGTTCACTTCCTAGCCTCTATGGTCCCAAATTTCACTGGACAGAACCACCAAGATGCCAGTTTTTGCCTGGTCATCCTGGCTCCTGGATCCATAGTACTGTCTCCCTCTTAATCCTTCCAGCCCAAGGAATGATGGTAGCTCTTTGCTGTTGCTAATCCCTTACGTCTTAGGTGCTTCACTGTCACATTCCATGTGTCTACTCCCTTATGACCTATAAAACCAATTTCCTGTAAGAGTTTTTCTTGCTTGAAGGGAAAAAATACAAAAACTGAGCTCAATAGTTTACCAGTTTTGTAACCCTTGGGCAAATTATTTAGCATATGTATTAGTCAGCCAAAGGGGTGCTGAGGTGAAATACCAGAAATTGGTTGGTTTATATAAAAGATATTTATTTGGGGTAGGCACTTATAGATACCAGGTCATAAAGCATAGGGTTACTTCCCTCACCAAAGTTTATTTCCATGTGTTGGAGCAAGATGGCTGCCAGTATCTGCGAGGGTTCAGGCTTCCTGGGTTCCTCTGGACTCAGCTCCTCTCCACAAGGTCAGCTGTAGACTATGAGGCTCTCTAGACTTTGCTTCTCTCCACATGATCAGTTGTAGACTGTCAGGTGAATGGCTCTGTCTCTCTTTTCGGGGTTTATGCTATGTCTAAGGAACCATCTCTATTCCTGTGTTCTTCTTTTGGCTCAGGTCCTCTCTTCCTGGGGCTTCTCTTTCCTCTATGTGCTGACTTCCTGGGGCTCCAGCTTAAGACTTCAGCATCAAACTCCAACATCAAAACTCCAACATTAAGAACCCCTCTACTCTGTCCTTTGCCATGCCTTTTATCTGTGAGTTCCCACCCACCAAGGAGCGGGCTCAATGCCCTAATGACATGGCCTAATCAAAGCCCCAATCATAACTCAATCATACCCAAGTACAGACCAGATCACAAATATAATCCAATATCTATTTTTGGAATCCATGACCATATCAAATTGCTACAGCATCGTGTACTTTGGCTTCTTCATTAGTTTAATGATGATTATAATACCTTCCTTTGCAGTTCCTGTGAGCATTAAACAAGATCCTGTGCCAGAAAGCACTTAAAAATTTTTAAACAGGAAAATTTCTATACAGTCATAAAATGTTATTAGTTATATCTTGATGGTTCACATTTATTTCCCATCCATCTACCCATTCCCTTTGTCCACTTTGAGAAGCCATATAAAGTTCTGCAATTCTCAGATTCAATTATGAGTTTTAGGTGGTATTAAATGAGAACCATTTTCTTAAAAAGTAACTCAACACTTTGATGTTCACCTTCTGAACCCTACTGTAGATCATCTACCATGATACAGCCTTTTAAGGCTGTATCAAATTGTCATTCATGATTTTTACTTCTATTGTCAATCCTAATATAGTAATTGAATTATTTCCTAAGATTCTTTGGGAAATTAATTACTTTATATAGAGTATTCATGAAATAAAGGATTATAAAAATATGGAGAAAACAGAGGAAGAAACTGTTTTCTTTACTATGAACAAATCCTACTTTACATCTTTAAACCCATTTGGATTTCCCCATTTGGTTGCCTCTCTGTTATAAGCACTAAATAAATATTAGAAACAGTTCCTTCAAAATATGTAGTGTTTGCCTTTCCTTGTTTGCCCTGGCTCTCTTCTAAAAAAGAAAAAGTAAAACTAGCTAGGGTTATTGGCAGTACAAAAACCCATCAGCACCTGCCAGTTTTAAATTTCATTTTGGAGATCACCCCTCACTTGAGGGATTTGCCTATAATAACAGGTTTGACTTATATCTAAAGTGGTAAGGTAATATATAAATATGTAAAAGCGATACTTTATCACTCAAAATACCTCCTCCAATTCCATCTTCTTATTTGGTTAAAGTTATTATTAAAGTTGCTCTGAAAGCATTATTTGCCATTCTGACAAAAGGTTGATGAACTTCCTGTGTACAAGCAATAACATTCTGCAACTCCATTTTAGAAGATTTTTTTCTTGCTGTAGACATTTGCCTTCTTAATTCAAATGATCTCTTAAGGTTACTTTTTATTCCGTTTTTCTATATACTCAGATTATATATTTTAGTTATCATTATAATATGATTAGCAAAGAGTATAATTTAAGAAGCCAGTTCTATTGGTAAATATCTGAAGGGGGAAAAAGCCAACTCATCTGTGTTTTTTGCTTCTCTTCTTTTTTTTTTTTTTTTACTTTTTATGTTGAAATAATTTCTAACTTACAGAACAGTTACAAAATAATACAAACTCCATACAGAGAACTCCAACATATACCCCTACCCCTAGTTACCCAGATGCACAGATTTTAACAAGCATAACTTCCCATTTCAACCACTTTCATGCATACCATCAGTGGGATTAATCATAATCACCATATTGTTGTACCCTTACCACCTTCCATTACTACAACTTACCATCTCCCCAAACCATAACCATATACCTATTATGTATTAACCCCCCATTTCCCCTGCCCCTGGCAACCTGTGCCCCTGGCAACCTGCACTCCAATTTCTATCTTTATGAGCTTGCATACTTTCTGATATTTTCTTTATATGTACTATGAGGCTAAATTTTAACATCCTTAATCTATATGGATTTTGTTTGCTCTGCTATCAACTTACCTTCAATAATAATACACAAACTTTGTTCCTATACCTCTTCATCCCCCTACCTTTATATATATATATAGAGTTCTTGTCACCAGTTACATATTTATACATTATGAGTCCAAAACACTGATTTCTCATTACATTTTATAATTTGCCTTTTAGATCCTGTAGGAAGTAAAAAGTGGAGTTTCAAACGAAAAATTCAGTGGTACTTGCATTTATACTTAACCTTGTCATTACACTCACCTGAATTCTTTCTTTCTTTTATGGCTTCAACCTATTGCCTATATTCCTTTCTTTTCAACCTGCAAAACTCTCTTTAGCATCTTTTTTAGGACCAGTTTAGTGGTGACAGACTCCCTCAACTTTTGTTTTTCTGGGAATGTCTTAACCTCTCCCTTATTTTTGAAAGACAGTTTTGCCAGGTATAGAATTCTTCATTGGCAGTGTTTTGCTTTCAGCGCTTTAAACTGCCTTTTCTTATGTCCATGGTTTTTCCAAAGGGAAATTGGCACTTAATCTTAGAAAGGTTTACATGTATGTGACATGTTGCTTCTCTCTTAAATCTTTCAGAATTCATTCTTTATCTTTGGTATTTAACAGTTTGATGATAATATGACATGATATGGGTCTGTTTGGGTTTATCCTTTTTGGAGTTTATTGAGCATCTCGAATGTGTATATTAATGTCTTTGGTTAAATTGGGAAGTTTTCAGCTACTATTTCTTTCAATATTCTCTCTGCCCCTTTCTCTCTTTCTTCTTCTGGGATTCCCCCTATATATAAGTTGATATGCTTTATGGCCCCCTGTTGCTTCAGGCTTTGTTCATTTTTCCTCATTCTTCTTTCTGCCGCTCATACTAAATGATTTCAATTGCCTTATCTTCAGGTTCACTGATTATTTCTTCTCCCAGCTCCAGTCTCTTATTGAACCCCTCCAGGGAGTTTTTATTTCTGTTACTGTGGTCTTCAGCTCTGTTTGGTTCTTTTTCATAATTTCTATCTCTCTGTTGGTATTCTCTTTGTGTTTATCATTTTCCTGATTTCCTTTAGTTCTTTATCCATGTTTTTCTTTAGCTCTTTGAGCATATGAAGGACCGTTTTTTTAGAGTCTTTGTCTTCTACCTCCCATGTCTGTCCCTATCATTGATGATTTCCAATTCTTTAATCTTCTTTTTGCCTGGGCCATCACTTCTTCTTTCTCTGTATGTTTTGTAAACTTTCATTGAAATCTGGACATTTTGATATTTTAATGTGTTATTGCAGTAATTTAGACTCTGAGACATCTGTTCCTTAAAATTGTATTCAGCTAGTATTATGACAGCTTTTCTTGATTGCCAGAAACTAACAAAAAAAAAAGGATAAAAACACCTTCCCAGTCTTTGCAGATTGGCAGGTCTTATCCAGATAATGAATTTGGAGAATAGCTCCAGGCCAAAGCATAGGAATTTCGCAGATCCTTTTCCCCAATCCTTTCTCCATATGTGTCTTGTCTTGGGCATGCACATGTGCATAACCCTAGGGAATTCCCTGTTTACATGAATACAAATGTCGCCTCTTCCCCAGGAAACAGTTTTCTCATGGTCCCAAGTACTACATTTTATGTCCAAAGCCAGCAATCCCTTGCCCCAACCAGCACAACTTGCCTACTCTCACACAGCAATCTGTAGTAGAGCTTGGTGAGATGTTTTTACATGCAGGGCAAGTTCTGAGACAGTGAGACCCTCCAGCCACCACCAGACAGATTGGGCCAGACATACAAGCTCCTAATATGTACACAAGGGTCAGTCTGCTCCCCTAAGAACTGGGACTAGGGACCCATACTGGGCACAGGCCAGCTAAAGCCAAGATGATAGGGGCGGTTGGGGAGAAGGGTCAGCAGCCAGGGTGCCACGAGATCCTACTGCTTTTAAATAGCCTTTTCTTGATTCAGTGCTCACTCTGTTACTGCAGTCCTTTAATTGTTCTCTGGAGCTTTGAGATGTGTCAGCCAGGTCTTGCTGATGGTTCAAAGCTTCTATGTGGGGACAGAGCCCAGAGGTATCTCACTTTGCCGTCTTAAACAGGGTGAGCACTTCCCTTCATTCTTTACTTACCAAAATTCCTAACTGAGTTTGTCATAGAGGAATTTTAGAAATTTTATTTCCCTAGTGTCCCTCATGAAGCCAAAGCAAGATACTCATAGGCAGGAAAAAAATGAACTTTTCAAGAATGTAACTTTTTTCAAGCAAAAACCGTAATTCTTGTATTTTTTAATTTGAGACTTTCTCATTTGATCGTTCTCAAAATTAATACAAATGCACAAAAGAGACTATGTTTTTAAAAAGAAAAAGTCCTTGTCTTATCTATGAGTCTTTTTAAAACTCTTTAACTACCTAAATTGTGTTTTTTCTTACAGGGTCATTTAGAAAAAGGCAATAAGAAAGGCCTGTGAACGTTGTGAGAGAAGATTGTGCTACACTGTGTCAAGATGATAAATTTGTTATCATGTTAGCCTCTAGGAAATTTAAAATTCAGTTAAGAAAAATGCACTATGACTGGCCAATAATTTTTTTAATGCAACACACAGGCTGTATTGTAATGACATTATCACAATGTTTGATATTTCAGATATATTGTTAAGTCTGTATGCCAGCTCTAAAAAATATATAAGCATGTTAAACACTATTTACATATTGATACTAACACTGATGTATAATGGCTGTTTACCAATAAAAAGAAAATTTTATTAGACATTTACTTCCAAAATTAGAGTTTTAAGTTGCATGAAACCATTAATAACCTTGAAAGCTTTAAGTTTTAATTAATAATAATAATCTACTTAATCTGATGATGTATTTGAAAATAGTATAGACTGTCAGCAAATTTGTTCACAGGGACATTAAATAAGAAAAAATGATTAGAATTAGCCATTGTAGTTTTTAGGGAAGTGTCAGAACAAACAATGAAAACAATGACCTTGGTTTTTGCTTTTTTTAAGCCTGTTGGTACTATGGTTTACTCTTTTAAGTCTTCTATATTGATAATTATATTTTTGTTGCTGTGCTTCGGCACCTGTTTTTAGTTGCCATGTGTGTTAGCATATAATTAGTAAGCATTCTAACTTTTCAAGTTCGTCTGGTAATAGGGTTGATATCTACTTAACTCCCAAAGCACTGAACTGAATTTACTTTGTCAACAATGTGGAATTCTTTACATAAAATAGTAATGAGTAACATAGCCAAAGAACAGTGTTTTCATGGCTGTGAGAGTTACTATTAATTATATAAATATTACCTCAAATTTACCTGTATTGGTGTGACACAATTTCTCTGAGATGTTTTCTATATTCTGAAAGCTAAATATTAAATTAAATATTAAATATTCTTCCATTCAAATATTCATTTAGTTTCCTTTAGAATATGATAATGATTTTAATATTAATATAATTTAGGTTGTTTCAGTGTTTAGATAGGAAAATCATCTTCCTTGCAATAAAGACCTAAATATAAAAGAAAATGAAAAATAAAACTACTGGAGTTTCTACTCTTCTGGTCTTTGTTTCATCCTCTGTTGTTTATTATAATTTTAGCGCCCACTTCATGCATATTTAATATTTTTCATTGCACAGTAGATGAAATGAGCAAGTACATATGAATTTTATTTCAGAGAAAAGTCAGGAGTTAGTGCTAGAAAACAGAGATGTAGGAGACATTTAACAGGAGTAAGAAATGGGAGTTAGACCATATGGGCTGACAATACCATAAATAACAAGGAAAAGGAGTACAGAAATAGAAGGGAATTGAAGAAATGACAGCTCAGAGTATAGACTTAGAAATAACAAAGTGAGAGCTACATGGGTAAATACAAAGATATTGAGAATTTGGGATCCTTGCCCACTGTATGGAAATCAAGTCTAATTACAGAATAACATATAGAAAAGTAGAAAATGCACAGCTTTAGAATTGGCAAAACTAAAATGTAGTCCCAGCTCTATCATTTATTTAGCCATATGATCCTAAACAAGTCATTCAAACTTCCTGGGCCTCCACTTCCTTTTCTCCAAAATGGGAACATTAAAACTTACATCAGGGAAATGGATTTGGCTCAACTGATAGAGCATCCGCCTACCATATGGGAGGTCCAGGGTTCAAACCCAGGGCCTCCTGACCCATGTGGTGAGCTGGCCCATGCACAGTGCTAATGCGTGCAAGGAATGCCATGCCATGCAGGGGTGTCCCCCACATAGGGGAGACCCACGCATAAAGAGTGCACCCTGCAAGGAGAGCTACCCCATGCAAAAAAAGCACAGCCTTCCCAGGAGTGGTGCCACACAAATGGAGAGCTGACACAGCAAGATGACACAACAAAAAGAGACACAGATTCCTGGTACCACTGACAAGAATGCAAATGGACACAGAAGAACACAAGTGAATGGACACAGACAGCAGACAATGGCAGGGGGAAGGGGAGAGAAATAAAAAATCTTTTTAAAAAAACTTACATTTGTATATTTTTTTAAGATTTATTTATTTCTCCCCACCCCTTCTTTGTTTACATTTGCTGTGTCTGTTTCTTATGTTCTAGTCTTTTTAGGAGGCACTGGGAACTGAACCCAGGACCTCCAATGTGGGAGAGAGGCACCTACTAGCTTAAGCCACCTCTGTTCCCTGCTTTGTTGTGTCTCTCATTATGTTTTCCTCCTCTCTCTTGCTGTGTCATCTTCTTGTATCAGTTCACCGCACTAGCTCATCGCATCAGTTCACTGTCTTGCTCATCTGCTTTAGGAGGCACCGGGAACTGAACCTGGGACCTTCCATGTGGTAGGCGGGAACTCAATTGCTTAAGCCACATCTACTTCCCACATCAGTATTATTATATGAACTAAATAAGATAATAGTGTTTCTCAAAGCTGTTCAAATCATACAGCAAGGAGAAACTCCTGTTGCTCTTTGAGGAGTTTGAGGATTTGAAAGATTCCCACATAAAGTTTACATTTAAGTGACCTTAAACTCAACTCTCGGTTTTACAGATCTGTAATCTGAGGCACAAAAGTTCGTGGAATTTTCCCAAAGTAGCAGGGTAGTTAGATTCTAGGCAGGTATTTACATCTAGAATTCAGGTGTCATCGTTCCCCAAATGTTATTCCAGTTTGTTTTGTTTGTTTTTTTTAATAAAAATGTTAATTTATATTCTAGTAACATATATACAACCTAACCCCTTTTAACCACATTCAAATATATAATTCAGAACTGTCAATTGCATTCACAATGTTGTGCTGCCATCACCACCATCCACTACCAAAACTTTTCCATCATCCCAAACAGAAATTATTTACCTTTTAAGCCTTAACCGTACTCTTTATAAAGAGACTAGTTATAATTTCGCTAAGCAGCAGTAACACCATGTATTAGCCAGGATTTGAGCCAAGGGCATTTGGCTCCAGAGCCTGTACATTTAAATACCATACGAAACTGTCAAGTTATGATTGTTCTTCCTGTTACTGTCCTTGCCAGTGATGGTGTTCAGCAAATCCTATTACATAAAACATGTATTCCATGGATTTAGTTACATTACATTTTAAGGTATGTTTCTTCCATTGTCAGTAATGGCTTTTTTGGGTCTTTGGTTGTATTACAGATTCAAATGCAAGAGTGTTATTGTTGTCCTCTTCCATCAGAGTTATACAGAGTTCTGTCAGATTCTCTATACTTGTGAATTTGCCTTGAGGTACCTGGGTCTAGGTAGTGGCCCTTAAGAAGTTCTAGTTATGCACTCTAGAATTTGATATGAGTCATTTTTGTGGCTTGTCTGCCTCTGTCTTGGGCCCCAATACTGAAACCGAATACCCACCTTATTCTTTATGGCCTGTATTCCACTCTTGGCTATTTATTTCAGTACTTTGAAGCCTGGGATCACCTGATGACAGAGTTCTGCCTCTGAACCCCAATCTAGAGCCTGAAGTTCAACTACATTAGTCATTTGGGTAAATCAAAGATAGACATAGCCATCTCCTATCTTGTTTTTCAATCCATCCTTCAGTTTAATTTCTCACCATCCCCACTGCCATCACCAAACTTCATGCCTTCTCACTTAGACTACTATGACAATCTCCCACTGGTCTCCCTGCATCCTCTCTTACCTCTTTCCTATTTATATGCTTTCAGCAGCCACATGATATTTTTTCAAACATAGAGCATGACACTTCCCTGCTTAATGATTTCCAGTTGATTCCCTTTGCACTTAAGATCAAATCTCTCTTAGGCCGCAGTACGACTCCTCGGCATTTGTGTCGTGCAGTGGCCCGCGACCCTGTCCTTTACTGAGTCTGTCTACATTTCTTCTCCCTGTGAAGACACTGGTCCTGCTGTGTCGGAGCCACCCTAGCCCAGGTTGGCCTCATCGTAGCCAATCACGTCTTCAGAGGGCCTCTTTCCAAGTAAGACCACGTGCGTGGGACCAGGGCTGAGGACCTGCATGTGCCTCAGGGAGAGCACAATTCAGTCCACAATCATGCGGGAGGGTAAACCTGCTTAGTCGGTCTCTCCGCAGCACCACTGACGTGCAGACTACGTGGCCTGGCGACTGCACTTCCAGGGAAACTTCAGCAAGAGTGAATGCCTATGAGCGTGTTTGCTGCAGAAAGTGTGAGTCGCAAGGCAGCAGGGCCCTAATTGCCCCTTGGTAGGAAAATGAACAAACAGTTGTTGTTCTTTTTTTTAAATTATTTTTTATATAATTAAATACAGCAGTTAAAATTAAATTAAATTAAGTTTTTTAAAATCAAATCTCAACACCTTACCATTTCTCACCTACTCTCCTGCCTCATCTCAGTCTACATTCCCCACCAATGTCTTCCCTCTCTTAGGGCTTTGGCATTCTTGCTGGACCCCAACCCTGTGTGTCATTATCTATTTTATTTTCATCATAAAACTTACCACTATGTGAAATTATCTCATTTATTGTTTGTTTTAGTTCCCTGCCCAGTGGCTAACACAGTTCATGCATACAGTAGATCAGTGCTTCTCAGGTGAAAGTGGGGAGAGTAATGCTCACAGAAGACTTTTGGCAAGGAATATAAATATTTTTGGTTGTCAGACTGGATCAGTGCTACTGGTAGGTAGAGGCCAGGATTGCTGCTAAACAACCTACAATACACAATACAGTGGCCCCCACTCCCAACAAAGAAATAGCCACTCCAACATGTCAGTAGAGACACAGATGAGAAATTCTACAATACATGTTTTTTTTTTTTTTTTTTTAAAAGATTTATTTATTTAATTTCCCCCCCTCCCCTGGTTGTCTGTTCTTGGTGTCCATTTGCTGCGTCTTGTTTCTTTGTCCGCTTCTGTTGTCATTAGCGGCACGGGAAGTGTGGGCGGCGCCATTCCTGGGCAGGCTGCTCTTTCTTTTCACGCTGGGCGGCTTTTCCTCACGGGCGCACTCCTTGCGCGTGGGGCTCCCCCACGCGGGGGACACCCTTGCGTGGCACAGCACTCCTTGCGCGCATCAGCACTGCGCACGGCCAGCTCTACACGGGTCAAGGAGGCCCGGGATTTGAACCGCGGACCTCCCATATGGTAGACGGACGCCCTAACCACTGGGCCAAAGTCCGTTTCCTACAATACATGTTTATGGAAGAGGGTATTGTCCCCCAATGTCCATTCTTTTGTTCTTCCATTGTAATAAATACCCTGATTTTTTAATAGCTGCTAAGCATAAAACAGTATTTTCCAGTCTTTCCTGAATCTGGGTGGAAACAGATTAAAATGTCATGTAGTAGTTTCTTTGTTTCTTTCTCCACCCTGCTGCTGGAAATAGAGATGCTGCCATTGTAGATCATGAGATTGAGGTCATGCAAAATGGACCAACAAAGTAGGAGGCTCTGTCCCTGATACCACACCTGTCCTGAATTGCTACTCAATCAATCGTTGGATCAATGAATAGCATTACATATGTTTAATACATTCTTTCTTCACGTCCTAATGATAAGGAAAAAGCCATAAATAGGTATTTCCTATGTAGCACAAAATCATCAGCCTTCTTTATCTTTCTACTTGTGGGGTCTCATCTCATTGGCCCTATATTTTAAGCTGGGATCTTGATAAAACTTATATCCTCTACTTTTTCTGCATGTTCAACCTTTTATTTCTAACTTCACTTTCATTAGTCCTTCAACAACATGCAATGTGCCTCCACAGTGCCTAAGCACTTCACACTGTAAGAGTTTACAAGAGAAACAGACATCCTGGTCTCTCAGTCTTTCTGGTCCTTTACCATGTAATTTACAACACAAGAAAAGCAGCCACCACAAACATAAAACGATTCAGCAACATTATGTATACACACTACACAATTTCTTGATGTATAGTTGTGATAAAATTAGGAAAAAGTTTCCTATGGGGTTTTGTTTTTGATTATCGGTTCTTTTCCTAAATTTGAGCAAAGAATGTGTTTGAAGTTTTGACTTTGCCTCTAAACCAAGTGCCTTCTTAGTTAGCCATGCTCCTCCAAAAAGTCTGTTGCTCCTTCAGAAATCTTTGTTTCTCCCTGAAGCACTGTCCCTGTAGTAAAAATTTCTATCTCACTGTTCTAAAGGCTGAAAGTTTCCTAATGCACAAACGACCTCTAGAGTACCATTTCTCAGCCAACAGATTCCTAAAATAACCCTCCAAAGGAGTTTACTTCCTGAAAAAAATTTTCAGTTAGTTGACTTTTTCCCCTTGAAACAAAATTAATGCATTGTAAATCCAGAAAATATAGAAATGACAGAAAAAATTTAACTGATTAATCTTCCTATACACAAAAACATTTACCAAAATTAGTTATATATACTATTTTATGACCTACTTTTTCCCCACTTCCACATAAATAATCTACATATGGCACTACAACTATTGAGAATTACTGACCCAGACAACCAGAGATCATTCATAACCATCAAGTGTGAGGGGGCAGAAAAGGAGGATAACACCCCTTGTTCTTGACATAGCGTGTTTAACTTTGCCCAGTTGCTGGGTATTTCATGAGACTCTTCATTGGAAGAAAATGTTCTGGAAGTGATAGAGCATGGTGGTTATATCTGTGGACAACCTGGGTTCAAGTAACATCTTCTTTATTCATTAGCTGTTCAACTTTGAGCAATCTTTAAAATGATGATAATAAAATACCACCTCATGGACTTGTTGAGAGGTTTAAACCAGTAAATACATGTAAGACATTTTAATGGTTTCTGGTGGTAAGCAACTCTGAACATTATACAAAAACTGGCACCAAATGGTAAATTCCCCCATATATATATGTATATATATATATATATATTTTAATCATCTGAAAGGAGAATTCATACATTTTTAAAGCTGAACTCCTAGTTCTATGTAATGAAATGTACTGTGGTGGGACTGTTAGGCAGTGTATTAGCCAAAGGAGTGCTAATGCAAAATACCAAAAATTGGTTGGTTTTTATAAAGGGTATTTATTTGGAGCTTACAGATACCAGGCCATAAAGCATAAGTTACTTCCCTCACCAAAGTCTATTTCCATGTGTTGGAGCAAGATGGCTGCCGATGTCTGTGAGGGTTCAGGCTTCCTGGGTTCCTCCTTTCCAGTGTCTTGCTTCTCTCTGCGTTCAGGGTTCCTCTCTTCCTGGGGCTCCAGCTCAAGGCTTCAGCATCAAACTCCAACATCAAAAACCCTTAATTGTCCTTTGCCATGCCTCTTATCTTTGAGTCCCCACCCACCAAAGGATGGGGACTCAATGTCCTACTGGCACAAGAGGTTTACATAATTACTTAATCAAGTAAACCTATGAATCCAATATAATCTAATAGTCCCAGAGGAAAAGATCAGTTTACAAACATAATCCAGTATTTCTTTTTGGAGTTCATCAATAGTATCAAACTGCTACTTTTGGCAGTTTTGAGTGATTTTTCCTAACAATGCAGCCATCCCCCTGCCGCAGCTGCTCCCAACACCATCCTAGACAAAGCATAGTACACAATTTGCTTAGGTGTGCAACAAATGCTTGTTTATTTGTGTTGAATGCAGTTCAATTCTATCATAAAAGATATTTTTCAGATGACTCTTTGCCTTCCTAGTCTTTAATGTGTTCTGTTGTCTCAAGATTATGACATAATCAATTACAATTTTGACTAACCTTCTAAAAATATTAATAACTCCCTATTCCTGTACACTAATGTATCTTCTTTCAAATCCCATTGGCAGATTTTACATTGTGGAAGGATCTGGATATGAGGTGTTTTGAAACTTACCTGCAATTCACTTTTTCCCTCCTTTCCCAAAGATATAAATATATATGCAGATATATGCATGTGTGTGTGGTTTCTAACTCTGTTTTTGTGTTGTTTTCAAAGGTGGTAGAGACAGATCCAGGTTTTGTTGAGCCTAGAGCAGATACAATTTGGGGTGTTCTTTTTAAGAAAAAACAATACAAAATTAACAAAACAAAATTAAGTATGACCATGAGAATTTACTCAAAATAAGAACAGAAATTACAACAAATTCCTGGAAACTTGGAGATTCAGATCACTTTCATGTAAGATCTCTCTGGGTAAGTTATCAAAAACGCTTCCAGGAAGCAGACTTGACCCAATGGATAGGGCATCTGCCTACAACATGGGAGGTCCGTGGTTCAAACCCCGGGCCTCCTTGATCCGTGTGGAGCTGGCCCATGCGCAGTGCTGATGCGTGCAAGGAGTGCCCTGCCACGCAGGGGTGTCCTCCACATAGGGGAATCCCAAGCACAAGGAGTGCGCCCCGTAAGGAGAGCTGCCCAGTGCGAAAGAAAGTGCAGCCTGCCCAAGAATGGCACCGCACACACGGAGAGCTGACACAACAAGATGACGCAACAAAAAAAACCAGAGATTCTCAGTGCTGCTGATAAGGATAGGAGTGGTCATAGAAGAACAGACAGTGAATGGACACAGATAGCAGACAACTGGGGTGGGAGGGAAAGGGGAGATAAATAAATAAAAAATCTTTAAAAAAAAAAAAAAAAGAATGCTTCCTTACTGGCTTCTCCTTTCTATTTATGACACTCTACAATTTTTTTCTTTTTATAAATAGCTTTTATTTTGTCCCCCTCCCCACACCCCTGCTCTTTTTGCTCTCTATGTCCATTCACTGTGTGATCTTCTGTGTCTATTTCTCTTTTTGTCTTCTGTTCTAATTTTCTCCAGGATTCACTGGGATTCAATCCTGGGGACGTCTGATGTGGAAAGAGGTTCCCAGTCACTTGTGCCCCCTCAGTTCCTGGTTTCTGCTGCATCCCACCTTGACTCTCCCCTTCATCTTTCTTTTTGTTGTGTCATCATCTTGCTGTGTGGCTGGCAGCGCAGGCCTGGCTTTCTGTGTGGGCATAGCTTTCCACAAAGCCCCAGGGACTGAACCCCAGTCCTCCCATATAGTACACGGAAGCCCAATCACTAGAGCCACATCTGCTTCCCACACTCTACAATTTCAATATTCAAAGACCCCTATGACTTGAGGGATCTGAAGCTTAAGCTTCATTAAGTCCATATAAATCTGTCTCAAAGCATGGGAAGAGAGGACAAGGTTGACAGAGTCAACTTGCTGAAAACTCAAAATTTAAAGTAATAGGAATCACAATCAGGGTGGTTATGTTTTCATTTATATAGAGTATATTAGTTTCCTATTCCTGCTGTAACAAATTACCTCACACTTAATGGCTTAAAATAACATAAATTTATTGTCTTATAGTTCTGGAGGTCAGAAGCCCAAAATCAGCCTCAATGAGCTAAAGTCAAGGTGTCAGCAGGACTGGTTCCTTCTAGAGGCTAGAGTAGTGAATCTGTTTTCTTGCCTTTGCCAGTTTCTAGAGCCTGCCTGCATTTCATGGTTTATGGCTCCCTTTCATCTTCAAAGTCAGCAGCAGCCAGGCAAGTCTTTCTCATTTTCAAAGCAAGGTTAAAAACTATGTATAGTATATTTATGTTTGTATAAATGAAGGGAATATGTATTTGTATATTACATCAATCAGAGTCCAAGCAAGAAATAGATAGCATGTTTAAGTGGAGTTAATGAGGGATTGTTTACAAAAGTATGGGCAGGATCAAGGAAAACCACTAGACTAGCTAAGGGAACTGTGAAGGGAGGGAGCTGTGGGAGAGATCTGACACTGCCTCTTCTGCTTCCCTCTCCTATATTCAAGGGTCCTTGTGATTGTATTGGACATATCTGAATAATCCAGGATAATCTCCCTATTTTAAAGTCAGCTGATAAGCAGCCTTAATTCCACCTGCAATTTTAATTCCTGTTTTCCATATAATTTAACATAGGTTTAAGATAATGTAGACATCTTTGGGAGGCCATTACTCTGCCTACCATTGTCACTAAATTATAAGAATGCCAAGTACTTGGTCCCTACCCCACCATGGCTCCCTCATCTGCTCGCTGTTTTTGCTCATTGTTTGTTCTTGTTGTCATCTCATTGTTTTGGGGTTGGTTGGTTGGTTGGTTTTTCGCTCCTTGTCTACTCTTGTCTGTTTTCTTTAGGAGGCACTGGGAACTGAATCTGGGACCTCACCTGTGGGAGGAGGGCAGCTAACTGCTTGAGCCATATCCACTCCCAGTTTGCCAAGTACTTTTGAAAATGTTTCTTGCATTCATATTTCCATAACTTACTATTGGTTCTTAATTTGGAGAATTTTCATTCTTAATTAGACTATCTGTGAGGGAAGTAAAAGAACAACTCTACCTTTCAGAATTGAAAGGAAGTATGTACTCCAAGTTCATCTCACCCAAAGTCTGTAGCCTTTGGTTTTTCCAAATGAAAGCAGCTGCAAAAGCCTCCAAACACTAGACAATATCAGATGTAGGATTTTCACTTACAGAACACAAAATTGCAAAACAGATGGCTGATTGAACACATACTTTTACTCTTTTCTCAAACACACTGAAACTATAATAAAGGTATTTTTAGAGGCATTAACCTACAAAGATAAAGTGAACATGAGAGAAAACAGCAAGTTTTTGGAAGCTGGAAAGCAGATGAGCCAGTAGTATACTGATTTGGTAGAACTGATAAAGCCTGAATTCTAAAATTTAAGTATATAATTACCATACAGCCTGGTGATCCCACTTCTAGGTATAGAACCAACAGAATTGAAAGCAGGGACTTGAACAGATATTTGCACACCCAGGTTCATAAAGGCATTATTCACAATTGTCAAAAATGGAAGCAACCCAAGTGTCCATCAACAGATGGATAAACAAAATGTGGTATATACATAAATGGGATATTATGCAGCCACAAAAAAGAACAAGGTTCTTATATACATGCAACAATATGAAAGAATCTTGAAGACGTTACCTTGAGTGAAATAAGCCAGACTCAAAAGGACAAATAATGTATGGACCCACAGTTATGAAATAATTTAAGTAAGACAATTTATAGAGTCAGAAACTAGAATATAGGTTACCAGGAGTCAGGAAGGAAATAGGGAATGGAGAGTTAATATTTAATTGTTACAGAATTTCTATTTGGGGTAATGGAAAACTTTTGGTAACAGACGGCAGTGATGGTAGCCCAGCATTGTGAATGTAATTAATACTATTGAATTATATCTCTAAATATGGTTAAAAGGGGAAATAGGTTGTATCTATATTACTAAAATAAAATAAAAAATAATAGCTTGGGGGAGCAGATGCAGCTCAGTGGTTGAACACCTGCTTCCCATGTACGAGGTCCTGGGTTCAATCCCTGGTACCTCCTTGGGGGAAAAAAAAGATTGAATTATAATTCTTCAATGAGGTAAGCCAAGAACCAAGTCAATTTAAACCATAAAATAAGCAAGGTTCAGGGATTGGTGGCACCAGCTACTTCTAGAAGAGAGGGTTGGAGCGTGTTAAAATAAGGAGGGCTGGTAGAAAGCAGTTTGAGACGCAGTTAGGTTCCGAAATCCCCATCTCTTCCTCCAAATTGATAGGGGATTGCTTTTCCTTGCCCACAGCAGAGATAGGCTTACTCTATGAGGAGGGTATAGCAGAGGGTCTGTTTTAATAAACAGAAAACAGGAGAATTAAGTAAATGTAGAATACATCCTGAATGCAGATCTTCTTCCTTAACCCAGACACTGGCAGCCAGTCCTTTACTTCCCGGCAGAAGACAAAATGAGTCTTTTCTTGGTGGGAATTAGACTCAGGAGGAAGGAACCTATGATACCAACATGAATGGGACACCAGGGGATCCCCCAATAAACAGCCTGCTCATCTACAGGAAATATCACCATGATCAAGCCTCACCCATTCATTCAGCACTTCCAGTCAGTCCTTGAGGTCTCCACTTTCAAATATGAGCAGGCAATCAAGCCTGAAAAGATCTGAGAAAAATCTCTAACATGAAAAATAGAGATCAAAACAAACAGAAAAAGGTGGAAAACAGAAAATAGAAACTGGATAGGCAGAAGACAAGTAAACAAAGTCTTGTCTTCAGAGAGATGAATTCTTATTTTATCGCATCCATGAAATAAGGATCAGACACTATTTAAAAACACTTTTCCTCAAAGAATAAAAAGGAGCCCTTGAGAGTGAGGGATGGGGAGAAGCAGAATGAGATCTCACCAAATACCCAGCACCCTTAACAAGGAACTGGAATCAAAGAGAAGATTCCAAACAAAGGTTAAAGGATTTGAACGGGTTCAGATTTCTCAAAAGGAACTCTGGAAGATAGAAAATAATGGTGCAATGTTTTCAAAATTCTCAGTGAAAATTATTTCCAACCTATAATTCTATATTGAGTCATTATAAATCAAGTGTGAATGGGGATTAAAGACATTTTGCAAGTCCTTAAAAATTTTACCTCCCACACAGCGTTCCTCAGGAAGCTAGAGGATGTGCTCCACCTACAGAAGGATGAGTAAACCAAGAAAGAGGAAGATGAGAACCAGGAAAAAGGAGATTCACATAGTGGAAATCCACAGGATGATGGGGGAAGAAAGATTTTTGGCTGTGTGTCAAGCAGAAAGCAATGCGTCTAGATGCAGTCAGCTCTGATGACTTGGGGAGAGGCTTCTGCAAGATGAAATTGATAAAATACCTCATGTGGATGAACATATCAAAAGGAAACTTATGCATAAGCAGCAAGGGAGTTTTGGATTAAATAGGAATAAGGATCTGATCACAGAAAACTAAGCAAATAACATAAGACAAAGAAACAAAAAAGCAAGACAATTAAAACCAAAGGAACACCCCCAAAATGTGCAGGATATAAAAGGTAATTGCAGCTTACCACATAGCTCCATTCTTAATAGAAAACATAATTATGGGAAACAGACGTGGCTCAAGCAGTTGGGCTCCCATCTACTATAGAGGAGGGCCAGAGTTCAATGCCCAGGGCCTCCTGGTGAGGGCAAGCTGGCTCATGCAGAGTGCTGGCCCACATGGGAATGACACCCCACCCGGGAATGCCACCCAGCTCAGGAAAGCCACCCCATGCAGGAGTGCCAGCAGACACGGAGAGCTGATACAGCAAGATGGCGCAACAAGAGACACAGAGGAGAGACAATAAGAAGATGTAGCAGAAGAGGGAGCTGAGGTGGTTCAAGAGAGTGATTGCCTCTCTCCCATTCCAAAAGGTCCTAGGATTGGTTCCCAGAGCCGCCTAATGAGAACACAAGCAGACACAGAACACACAGCGAATGGACACAGAGAGCAGACAACAGGTGGAGGAGGTGGAGGATAAATAAATATTAAAAAAAAAAAACCCACTGTAATCATTATAATGTGAAAACTATCCATCTAACCAAAATTACGATTTTGTATTAAGAGGATGGGAAATGGGACGTATGCAAAGGTCACCTCACAAAATAAGAAAAGTAGAAAAAAAATGCACGATCGTTATTTAGAGATTTGGACATGCATGTGAAAGTATGAACTGAAAGATCTTAAAGTGGTTACCTCTGGGAAAGGGGACCTCTGGGTGGGGAGATTGGGGACTGCAATTTATCTTATTTACCCTTGTAAAACTAGTAGGATCAAACTATACTAATAAAATTAAAATTAAAACTTTTTATTTTTTAGTTTATTTTATTTTAAGATTTATTTATTTATTTATTTCCCCTTCCCCCCCACCCTGCCCCTGTTGTCTGTTCTCTATTTGCTGTGTCTTCTTCTTTGTCTGCTTCTGTTGTCAGCAGCACGGGAATCTGTGTTTCTTTTTGTTGCATCATTTTGTTGTGTCAGTTTTCCATGTGTGCGGCGCAATTCTTGGGTTGCACTTTTCTTTCACGATGGGCGGCTCTCCTTACAGGGCGCACTCCTTGCGCATGGGGCTCCCCTACACAGGGGACGCCCCTGCGTGGCAGGGCACTCCTTGCACGTATCAGCACTGTGCATGGGCCAGCTCCACACGGGTCAAGGAGGCCGGGGGGTTTGAACCGCAGACCTCCCATGTGGTAGACGGACGCCCTAACCACTGGGCTAAGTCCTCCGCCCTAAAACTTTTTAAAAGAAAGCAATATTGATGAATCAAGTATGTTCTTTTACTTTTCTGGAAATACAATGCAGATTAATGAAATGTTGATAACACATTATGAGCTCTTTGGAAGAAAAAGCCTAATTTAAATTTCTTTATATTGGTCTTCAGCCTGTATTAGCACTTCCATTCATTCCTAATGTAATTACATTAACATTGCATTCGCACATAACTGTCTTTTCCAGTACGCTAATTAAGATTTGAAATAAGATGCATACCAGTGGGAACCTCTCATTTACCCTCCTTAAACGCCTTTCCTATTTGATTATAATTCCAGTTATAACTCCTTCTGGCTTTTGTCATCCAAACAACTTTTGATTATATGACTTGAATATAGTTTGAACTTGTACAGCAAATGCTTTACAAGTTCCAGGTGTAAGATAAATTGGAAAAACTAAAAGAAGACAGCCACTGGGTAGAGAACAGTGATCAAGTTTACCTCAGCTGATCTGCTTGTTAAAAGGTTTATTGCTTACCAAAATTAAAATTAAAAATTAAAGAAGGACTGTGCTGTGAATTTTTTTCCAATTCATTCTAAGTATTTTTTAGGAACCCGTTATACTCAGCATTAGGATAACAGCCAACATTAGTTGAATACTTACCGTATGCTAGGTTCTAATTCCTCTGCCTACTCCACGTCTTTTAATTATCACACTTACACTATTCTTATCCCCTATTTGCAGATAAGGAAAATGAGGCACTGAGAGATTAAGTACATTTCCTGAATTCCTTAGGGAGTAGCTGAGGAGGGAATCAACCCCAGAGCCCATACTCTGATTTAGTGTTGTGTATTGCCTCCCACCAGATAGTTATGGGCACCATGGAGGATACCACAACACTAAAGGGGAAAGACAAAGGAATTGGCTTTATTGAGCACTTACTATGATCCAGAAAGTTCTACCATTTTATTTTCAATAAATCACATTAATTTAATGAAAGATTTGTTCCTTCATTTTACTCTTGAGATAGTTTAGGGAACTTGCAGGAGGTCACAGAGATGAGCTTCTGCCCTCGAGAAATTTATATGCCACTGGCCGATAACTACAAACACAGAAGAAACTAGCAAAAACTACAAGATGATGCCAGGTCTGAGGTAGAACCAAAAAGTATAGTATGATCTTAAAGGAAAAAGTGTTCTCTCTGAGGGAGGTGCTGGTGAGCCTTTCCAGAAAAAGAGGGCAAAGACTTGATGCATACAGGATTTGTATAGACAGAGAAGAGGGGTGAATAGCATTGTTCCTGATTCTTGTAATTTTCTATACCTGCAATTTTCATCTTTTTGTAAATATTTCATTATTTTACAAGATAGTGGCTTTAGTGTTAAAAAGTTATTCCTAGATTCAATTCTTTTTAAAGCATTTTCACAGCAGGGACAAATGCCTAAACTTAAAAAATGGTAAGAAGAAGTGGGGAGAGAAAGAACAGAATATGTGAACCAAAGGGAGGGAAGTTGTGCTCTTACAGTTAAAGAAAGGGTGGGAGTGGGTCGATACTGGAAATTGAAGAAATGAAAAGAAATGCCTTGGGGAGAACATTGTGAGATAAACCTTGGGTTCAAAGTCTTTGTGGCAGAGACCATCCAAACCTCTTGCCTCTTGGAGAGGTTTTCATAAATAAAATGCTGCCATTTTTCTTTTTTTCTTTCTTTTTTAAGAACTTCAGAAGCATAGATGAGAAAAAAGGTTTTCTCAGCCAAGGCATTTTCCAGCCCCTTCAGATCAGCGGCACAGTCTCTCAATCCAGGGAACTGTTACTAATGCTCAACATCTGGCATAAAACCAATACCACTGTTCAGCAAATATGGATTCCATCTACTTGAAAATAATTCCTATTACACCTTGTGACATCTTTCATGGACGCTGCAGTAAAAATCAATTATACTCCCTTTGGGTGGGAGAAACTAAATTAGAATGAAAAATGATTAGAAACAGAAGGCAGCTTGATGCTTGTGATGCCAGATTTGTTCAACATGTGATTTGAAAGCCGTGGATAAGTTTTCCTGGCCGTTCTCCCAATTAACAACCTTTAGCTTACTTAAAAGCCAAAATCTGTGACTCAAAAGAGCGTGCTAGGAAGAAATTTTTGACAGATAAAATTAGCAATTCTGGCAACGTCAAATAACATATATACCTACACACATGTACCTTTTTAAAAAATCAACCTCAAAAGATACCAAGACCTAACTTAAACATGACCAGTGACCATATGTACCCTTGATACAATGTGATGAAAATGGCACTTTATCTCTGGTCTTCCTCCCCCAAATCTGTAACACCAGTCTAATCATGAGAAAATCATCAGAAAAATTCTAATAGATGGACATCCCACAAAATACTGGACCAGTATTCCTCAAAACTGTCAAGGTCATCAAAAACAAGTAAAGTCTGAGAAACTGTCACAGCTAAGAGGAGTCTCAGAGGGCGTGATGACTAACGATATCCTGGGTGACGTTCTGGAACAGAACAAGGATATTAGCTAAAGTTCAAGGAAACATGAGTAAACTTTGGGCTTTAGTTAATAATTATGTATTAATACTGGTTGTTTAGTAGTGGCAAATGTACCATATAATGTAAGATGCTAGTTGAGGAAAACTATGTGTGATGTATATGGGAACTCTCTGTACTATCTTCTCAATTATTCTGTAAATCTACAACTGTTCTTAAAAATAAAGTCTATTAAAAAAAATCTCTTGTTCCCATCAAAACCTAGGTTCTTATGAATCTTTCCAGAAATACACTGTGCCTATATGTAGGGCTCTTCTCCATTTGCGGCTCTCTATCCTCTCTCCACCTTTCTCTCCACTACTCCATGTCCAGGAGGCTGACCTTCTGGGCAATGTCAACAGGCTCCCTCGCTCTCTAGATTTTTCTAGAAAGATTTGGCTGGCAGGTGATCAGAGGGAGAAAAGAGGGAAGTAGGGGTATTTATTCCCCCAGTTCCTTCCTTGTTGGGCCTGGAATTGCAGTGGCTCCATTCCTAGACTGAAAGCAGCAGATCCTGTTGGGCGGCTGTCTCCGACAGCACCCTAAGTTCTGGTAACAGCTGCTCCCGTCACAGCTTCCTCAGCTAGCCCAGTGGTTTCCTTGATCCTGCCCACACTTTCGCAAACCATTCCTTATTAACTCCATTTGAGTGCGCTATCTATTTCTTGCTTGGACTGATTGATGTAATATACAAATACATATTCTCTTCATTTATAGTGTATGGGCATACTTGTGGGAGCCCAGGGCCCTGGGATGCCCCACCCCCCTTACATGAAACACAGCCTGAAGCACATAGCCACTGGCAGAACCTGGACACTCACTGGTTAAAAGTAGCCTCCTTGTTCCTTGGAGGGAAGAATGTACGGGTGGTATGGCAAACTTTTCTTTAGGCTGTGTACTCTCTTCCTGAGACAACATCACTATTAAGGGTTTACCATAATTAACAAGCTGTAGCTCAGTTTCCCCTGATCCGCACTGGGAAAAGGCAAACCCCCTCCCCTGTGTCCTGAGGACAGGGCAAGGCACCTTCCCACAGTTAAATAAAGAAACCCCATAGAGACAGGAATAAAGGGAGATAGAGATCTTCACCATCTGCATATCAGAGGTAGATGGAGATCTTTACTACCTCTACCTGCATATCAGAGGGAAACCAAGAAGGAAACCTTCACTATTTACATATCCTTTAATCCCTACAGATGAAAAGAAACATCTGCTCCTGCAGAATTCCAAGAAATCACAGTCTTTTTGTAGTTACATGAGCAGCAGTAACTACAAAAAGACCATGAACAAAGAGGTCAACTCAGACCAGCAGAATATCTCAGCCTACATGTAATACCAGGTGTTAAAAACAGCATTTTGACCTTCCATAAAAGGGGGAAATGGAAAGGACAAATGAGTTTATATGGCTATGAGTCTCCAAAATGGATCGGGGAGGTCATCAGGGGGTGATGCTTATGCATGCCTCAGCAGGGTACCAGAGACAGCCAAGGTAGATGGAAACCCAGGTGCTGGTTCTCCTGAGGGCTGCAGCGACCCACAGGTTCTATGGTTATGGGAGATGGCTCTGGAGTTCAGGGCCATGTCAGTTGGCCTTACTTTGGAGTTTGTGTTCCTGAGTGTGATGGAGTTGGACTCAGATATAACCTTTTTACACATGCCTCTTCTGTTACTTTTACTGGACCTGTGGTTGGCATTTGGGTTGGTGTATACTCAGGAGACCTGAATCTCTGAACTGTCCATGTGACGGCCAGACCCTGGGCTTCAGCAGACTTGCAGCTCCTACCCTCTGGTTTCTTGGACTTACCCTGGCCAGCTGACAGGGAGGTGAAGAGGGTCAACCACCACACCAGGGAGCCAAGAGTGCCTACAGCTGCAAGCAGGAGAATTGTATCCATCATCCATGTGGAATCTAAGCCCCCTCTGGATGTAGAGGGGGACTGGGCATAGCCATCCCAGGTCCAGAAAATGGAGGAATTGAGTATGGATTACAGTGGATTTACTGGTGTTCTGCTGGGAAAATATTGTGATTAGTAAGGGAAGAAATTGTAGTAGTGATGTGGAGAGGGTGGCCACGGTGGCTGCTGATGGTCGGGAGAGGGAAGAAGAGATATGGTGTGGGAGCATTTTCAGGATATGGAGTTGCCCTAGGTGTTGTCCTAGGTGGTGCAGGAATGGATGCTGGACATTGTGTGTCCTGTCGTGGCCCACTGGCTGGACTGGGGGAGAGTGTGGACTACAATGTGGACCACTGTCCATGTGCAGTTCTCCAGAATGTATTCGTCGGGAGCAGTGGATGTGCCACAATGATGGAAGAGTTTGTTGATGTGGGAGGGGTGGTGTGGGTGGTGTGGGGGTTATAATGGGGATCTCATATTTTTTGAATGTAACATTTAAAAGAAAATTTTTAAAAATGTAGGAAAAAAAGAGAAAGAAATCATAAACTCCCTCAACCCCCTCCCACTATCTCACTTAGACCCTCAACCCCCCCTCCCACTATCAATTCCCCACCTAGGAAAGCTCTGTATAAATTCAATCAAGTCCCACTCTTCCAGAAGTGGGCTGAAGTCTCTTTTCAGACCCCACCATGCTGGTGGAGGGACTGAAGTCTGTTCTTCAGACTCCCTCCATTGGGAGAGCTTCTTAATAAATTCTTTACTTATGGTCAGTCAGTCTCCATGTCCCAGTAAGCGCTGTACTTTCTCCAACAATCACCAAACACCCCTTTTGTGTGCCTCATGTAACTCTTGCAGAAACTCTGTTCTCATCCCTATGGAATGTCTTTGTTCTGAAACTCCTCCTTTTCTCATTTCTTTGCAAAGCACTGTCTTCATTCTTTGACGAAGAGCCTCTCTTGTTCGTAAGTCCAATAAAGCTCATGTCTAACAATTTACCTGGTGCATTCTTTGGTCTTATAGGTGCCCCAATTTGTGCCCTTCAAAGTTGAGTTGGGGGAAGCGGACTTGGCTCAGTGGTTAGGGCGTCCGTCTAATATATGGGAGGTCCACAGTTCAAACCCCGGGCCTCCTTGACCCGTGTGGAGCTGGCCCATGTGCAGTGCTGATGTGTGCAAGGAGTGCCCTGCCACGCAGGGGTGTCCCCCGTGTAGGGGAGCCCCACAACGCAAGAAGTGCACCCCATAAGGAGAGTCACCCAGTGCAAAAGAAAGTGCAGCCTGCCCAAGAATGGTGCCGCACACACAGAGAGATGACACAACAAGGAGACACAACAAAAAGAAACACAGATTCCCGTGCTGCTGACAAAAACAGAAGCGGACAAAGAAGACAATGCAGTAAATAGACACAGAGAACAGACAACTGGGGTGGGGGTGGGGGAATAAATAAATAAATAAATCTTGAAAAAAAAAAAGTTGAGTTGGGGAAAGTGGATTTGGCTCAACTGATAGAGCATCTGCCTACCACATAAGAGGTTCAGGGTTCAAATCCAGGGCCTCCTGACCTTGTGGTGAGCTAGCCCATGTTCCCTGCTAATGCATGCAAGGGGTGCCATGCCATGCAGGGGTGTCCCCCACATAGGGGAGCCCCACACGCAAGGAGCGCACTCCTCAAGGAGAGCGCCCTGTGTGAAAAAAAATGCAGCCTGCCCAGGAGTGGCATCGCACACACAGAGAGCTGATGCAGCAAGATGACGCAACAAAAAGAGACACAGATTCCTGATGCTGCTGACAAGAATGCAAGCGGACACAGAAGAACACACAGAGAATAGACACAGAGAGCAGACCACGGGGGGGGGGGGGGGGAGGGGAGAGAAAAAAAAAAGTTGGGTTGGAACAATTGGCAAGCCACAGCCAGGAGCCTGAAGGACCACTGGCAGTGGTGGACATGAGCTCCAGGAAGGGACGATCCACAGAGGAAATCCTGAGTTGGCCTATAATGTCCATGTGGGAAAGGGTGGCTACCTTCCTGGATGAGTGGGGACCAGACAAGTAGGGATTGCCCACTTGCTTGACTGCTGTGGAACTCTGTGTGAGTACAGGGATGCCCCAAAAATGCTGATGAGGGTAAATCGCATGCTGCAACAACAGATTACGAAGTTTAGTAAAGACAGCAGGTATGCTGCCACAGCAGTCAGCTGGATGTTGCTATGGGCAACACAGTTAGCTATAGCAGATTGTCTCAAGGAAGACAAAGAAATCCACCATTTGAGGGAAAAGTTACAACTAAAAGGGATTTGTGGATTTCCACCTCCACCATAGTGACATGTCACTCTGAGGAACTAGATAGGAAGGATTAGGATCTTAAGACCTGGAACCCTTGGCAAGAAAGAGATAATGATTCAGATGTAGCAACTATAGAAGAAAATCTTTAAATCATGTTCTTTTTTTAAAGATTTATTTAACTATTTCCCCCTTCCCCCCACCCTGCTGTTTTTGCTGTGATCTTTTGTATCTATTTCTCTTTTTGTCTTCCCATCTTTCTCCTCTAGGATTCACCAAAAGTTGATTATCCAGGAGCCTCTGATGTGAAGAGAGGTTCTCTGTCAATTGTGTCACCTCATTTTCTGGTCTCTGATGCTCTTTACCTTGACTCTCTCCTTCATCTCTCTTTTGTTGCATCATCATCTTGCTGTGTGACTCCCTTGTTTGGGCATTGGCTCACTGCGTAGGCACTGGCTCACTGTGCAAGCACTGCTCACTGCGCAGGCACTGGCTCACTGTGCAAGCACTGCTCACTGCGCAGGCACTGGCTCACTGTGTGGGCACTAGCTCACCACGTGGGCACTTGACTCACTACATGAGCACATTTTCTCTTCTTTTTCACCAGGAGGCCCCAGGGATCAAACCTGGGTCCTCCCATATGGTAGGCAGAAGCCCTATCACTTGAGCCACATCCACTTCCCTTTCAATCATGTTAAACTGCTTGTGCAAATGAAAGATAAATCACAGCTACATTGTCCCACACAAGTAAGAGTGCTAAATGAGGCAATTGTCTGTGAAATCATGCTTGTAAGGAAGCATGAGGTGGGGAAAGCATTCCAGCAGCAACTCCACAAACCCCTTGCCACCTGGATGGTGGGACTGTGGGCCAGTGGGGACTGATGGAATTAGTTTAACTGCTGGAGAAGTAGAAAAACTTAGCAATATTAATATTCTCTGTTCTGTTTTCATGTTAATTCTAATTGAGCCTGGATGGCCACGTTGATAAAATCGGGGCTGTTAAAGTTTAGTAACTTTTGAAATGGACATAAAAGTAAAAGAGGAAGTAAAAAAAAAAAAAGAAAGAAAGAAAGAAAAATCCTGGCTGCTTTTGTAAGCCTGCAGGGCCATCATGGCTTAGCTTAGATAGCAATCAGTCTCTCCTGCCAGCTTGTCTCCAGAAAACTGTTTCAGAAATGTGTCCTTTAAATGTTTCATATTGTATCTCACCAAAATACTGGTAAAATAGTAAACTAAAGGAAACTTATATTTCTGAAAACTATCCCCTATAAGCTATCAATGTTCCAGTATTGCATGCTACTATATATTTGAACCGAAGAAATGTTATGTTTGCATATAACCAAATTGAATCACTATTCTGACAAGTTTGTTTAATTTTGATGGTAATTGTATGTTGTAAGAAGTATGCTTATAGACAGTTTCCAAAGTCATTTTGTAACTTAAGTGTGTAAGGTACATAGAATGTGTTTTTTATTATTAAGGAAAAGAAAATAATTTTGTCCTAAAATAAATTACTAGTTATTAAGAAAGAGTAAAATGTGGGACAAAAGCTGAATGGATAAGGAAATGTGGAAGGTTCATGGAAAAGGAATTTTTGTGGTCAAAGTTGAGTAAAGATTTGATGGGTCTACCTATAAAGTTTTAAAAGCCTTTTAAAAGCTTTTAAATCTTTGATGCAAATCTAAAATTTGATCTCTCTCTGTTGTGACAAAGTTTCTTAAATCATTAATCTGTTTTAGTAGAAGATTATCAAGCGTTTTTCTCCTGAATAATTGGTATACAAAGCAGAGAGCTGGAGGTGCAGTTAGTGTTGGGGTTTAAGATATATTTAGGGGATTTGAATCTCTGGACTGACAATGTGATAGCCAGGTCCTGAGCCTCAACAGACTCCAGCACCTACAATCTGATTCATTGGACTCACCACACTCAGCTAAGATGGAGTTGAAGAAGGACAACCACCACACCATGGAGCCTAGAGTGATTACAACTGAAAGTGGGAGGATTGCATCCAGCATCCATGTGGAATCTGAGCCTCCTCTTGACATAGAGGTGCAATGGACACAACCAATCCAATGTCCACATAGAAAAGGTGGCATTGGATTGGGAAAAGTGGACATGGTGGCTGGTGGGTATGGGGAAAGGCAGGAAGAGATGAGAGGTGGAGGCGTCTTTGGGACATGGAGCTGCCCTGGATGGTGCTTCAGGGGCAATCACCGGACATTGTAAATCCTCACAGGGCCCACTGGATGGAATGGGGGAGAGTATGGGCCATGATGTGGACCATTGACCATGAGGTGCAGAGGTACCCAAAGATGTACTTACCAAATGCAATGGATGTGTCATGATGATGGGAATGAGTGTTGCTGGGGGTGGGGAGAGGTGGGGTGGGGGTGGTGGGGTTGAATGGGACCTCATATATATATATATTTTTAATGTAATATTATTACAAAGTCAATTAAAAAAATAGCTTCATGTACTTAACTTTATCATGTTCTTGGTGGTTTAAGAAAAACAAGTCTTCTCACTTTTAAAAGAGCATAATGTTCAAACTTAACTACTTTTAACTTTTTAATTTCTCAAAGTCAAATCCTGAAAAGTATCTTTTTACTTCAAACTGTGGCAAATTATTTGGTTTTTCACCTTAAAAAAGGGGAAATACAAAAACCAGTTAAGTTCATTTGATATAAGTTGAATGAAAAGTGTTTAGAAAATGTTAAAAAGTAAAAGGGATTTTCTAACCTTCTATTAATCAAAGTTGTATGGGTAAAATATTCATATAAATACATAAAGATTGTATAAAATTCCTATAAATTTAACAATGGTTTATGCATAATATTAGATAATAGTATAAGTTGTGAATCATGTTGCAATTATTTATAAAATGTTAAATGTCACTGAAACAACCTCTCCACCTGGGAATCAAGAGGTGGATGCTTTGGCTCATATTCATCTGATTTGTCCACCTCTGCTGATGAAGCAGCCCTATGACTACATAAAGAGAGCGGTGATGGGGGGGGGGTGCTGCAACATATATGTGATATGTATGTGCCCTTCACATGTATGTGATACATAACAGTAGATTATTATGAATTAAATAAAGTAACTCCACTGCGGAATGCAGCAGTTCCTAGCATTGCCAGTTTATTGCAAGAAATTAGTACCCAGTTATGTCACTATCACTTTCTTTTGGATCTTGCTAATGCTTTCTTTACTATCTCTTTAGCCAAGTCAATTCAGCTTCGTCCAGGTCCTGGGATGCCCTCTCCTCCCTTCCAAGAAACACAGCCGGAATCACATAGCTGCCGGATGACCTGGATACTCACTAGTTAAAAAGTAACTGGTCTTCCTGGAGGAAAGAATGTTCAGGTGGTACTGAAAACTCTATAATCTTCTCCAGGCTGTATACTCCCTTTCTGTGATAACATCACCAACCCCCTTGTTTATTCAGCTCCTGTAATTCTTGCAGAAACTCTTTCTCATACCCTGTGGAATGTCTTTGTTTTAAAACCCCTTAAAGCACCCCTCATTTTCTTGTTTCTTTGCAGAGTGCTATTTTCATTCTTCCTATGGCTGCCATCAAAGAGCCTTTCCTGTTCCTAAGTCCCAATAAAACGCATGTATATTTGCCTCGTGCATTCTTTGGTCTTATGGCTGCCCAAACTCATGTCCTTCAAATATGGGTTAGAACAATACTATACACGTTTTGTACCTTGCTTTGTTTTTTTCATCTACAATACACCAGGGGTTTCTCTCCATGTCCATATATATTGATTCACCTTGTTAGTATCCCATAGTATTTCACTGTGTGTGCCTACTAAACTTTTATGTATTATATCAAGAAAAGGCAATTAAAAGCTGAAAATTAGAGGGCCCACGAAGGCTGGGAATTCTACAATGTAGGAGTGAGGTGCAATGATGTTGCTATAATCCTGTGTTGGAGTTAAGAGAGGGGATTTTCAGACAAACTGCTTGGGCTCATAGTCAAGCTGGTAGAAAATTTAGCCTTTCTATGGGCATTTCCTCACCTGGAAAATGGGAATGACAATACCTACCTCCAGGCAATACTTATGCTCAAAAATGATTTAGCTTTCGAGGTAAGTTTCAAGTCAGATCACACTGGGCAGCGTCATACATCCAGTAGAAATAAAGCCAGGAGCTTCTGTCTAGCCTCCCTCCGCATTCAAGATCCTACAGTTCTTCCTCTTCAGCCTCTCTCATCCTTTTCCTTCCCTCATTCTTTGCTGCTCATCTCACCAATCTTATGTGTGACAGACATTCTCTCTGTTAATATTTAAGATTCTTTTTAAATGAAAAATTTGCCAGTAAATTCTAGAATTACTTGCGTTGTTACCAATTTGCAGTTCAAGAGAGGATGCACGGGTGAATTTAAAAAAGCATTCTTTATAGAGCAAAGTAGCTGTCAGCCAGCTGAAAAAGAAAGATAAACTGCCTCAGATGATGTGCTGCTGTTTTCTACCAAAAGTAGTGAGTGGGCAGACAACATCAGGAAATTGGCATCCTGTTGGTAGGCCTAACCTTGGAATATGTAACCTATCTCCCCAACGTATCAGAGTTACTCATTTATAATTTTCCTATACATGGCTCTTCTGCCCCTTTTTTTGGAACCTATAATTAGCACTATACCCATCAAATATGTGTCCCAGAGACTTAAATCTTCTGGCTGTTCATATGCAGGTTGAGCCCTGAATCTCAGCAGAGATGCAACCAACATCTGCTCTCCAGTTCATCAGACTCACCCAGGACAACCAACAAAATGATGATGATGGACACCACCTATCCCCCAAAACAGGAGTATCTATAACTGCAAGCAAGACTGTTCCATCCATCTGCCCCATGGGAACTAAGCCCTCTCTCAGTCAGAAGCAGAGTGGGCATCACCATCCCAAATCCTCAAGATTGAGGAATGAACAAACGTAAGGGGGAAATGCAACTATGGACTAAGTAGACTTATTATTATTCTAGTAATGGAAGAACTTGTATCATTGATATAAAGACAGTGGACACCAGAGGTTCTGAGGGGAGGGAGAAATAAGAATAGGTGGAATATAGGGCATTTTGGGGACATTGGAATTGTCCTGCAATGACAGATACAAACCATTATACATTTTGTCAAAATCTATAAAATTGTGTGGTGCAAAATGTAAACCGTAATATAAGCTATAGACCATGGTTAGTAGCAATGCTTCAATATTTGCTCATCAATTGTAACAGATGTACCACCCTAAAAACAAAAAAAGTAGTGAGCATAATTGCCTGAATGAATTTCTGCTCAGATCTACAGGAGTTATCTTGGCTACTGAGAAGAACTTGCTGAGTATAAGGTGCCACTATTACTGAAAAAAAAAAAAAGGTTTTTCTTTACCTGCATCATTTTAAAATATAGCTGCCCCCAATTTTTCATTTAGAAAATAGTTCTCCTAGGAATTCATGACTTTTTTAGGGTTGTTTTCTTTTTTCCCTTACTACTTGTGATGGTTTGAACTGCATGTACCCCAGAAAAGCATGTTCTTAAAGTTAATCCATTCCTGTGGAGGTGGACCCATTGCAAGTAGGATCTTGTGATGAGGCTCTTTAGTTAAGGTGGTCCATCTCATTCAGGATGGGTCTTTTTTTTTTAGTATTTTATTTTTTTCTTCTATATTTTCTTTTAAATGTTACATTCAAAACAGGATGGGCCTTAATCCTTTTACTGGAGTCTTTTATAAATGGGATGAATACAGATAGAAAAAGCCAGAAGGGAAGGGGAAGAGCAGCGAGGCTGCCATGTGTCTTGCCATGTGGCAGAGGAGTCTGGGATGGCAGCTGATCTTCAGGAAGAAAGCATTGCCTTGATGATGCCTTGATTTGGACATTGTCATGCCCTCAAAATGGTAAGCTCATAAGCTAATAAGTACCCATTGTTATCTACAGATCTGACATATCTGAATTTCAGCCACACTGACTTCCTTTTTGATTCTCAGGCACATCAAGCTCTTTGCTGACTCCAGGTTTTTGCTCTTGCTGTTCTCTCTGCAGGAAGGTCATCTCATCCTTTGGGTTTCTGTTCAAACGTCACCTCCTCAGAAAGAGAAAGACCTTCCTTGACAACCCCATCTAAAGTAGTCTTTGTTGTCCCCATGCTGTGCATTGCCCCAACAGTTATTCCAGAAGACATCATTCTGTTTGTTTCTCCAATAACTTTCCTCATAATGGAGTATTATTTATTTGTTTCCTTATAGTCCCTGACCTTGGAGGACAGGGAGTTTGTTCACTGATGTATCTCTAGCACTTAGGATAGTGTCTGACATAAGCAGGGGCCTCAAAAAATATTCATTGGATGATAAGTGAATGAATGAATAAATGAATGGATGGAATACTTAAACATCTTACTCATGGTAATACATGACAAATATCAGCATTTACTTGAAACAATTTATTTTCAGAGACGGTGTCTAGGTTCTTGGCTATGTTGCATAAAGGAATTTAAGGACATGCCATAGGTAGGCAAGAGAGTAAAGAATTTAAGAAACAAGAAAAGAGATAGTATGCAACCTGAGACATGGGTGCAGGTGTGCTATAGGGCGAGACACATGCCCCTCTCTAGGGACTTCTGATTTTATTGGCCGTCATTAGGGGTTAGGGTTTACACTGATTGGAGTATTTAGGCAAAGGAGGTTGTTGGTTAGTTTGATTTTTAGGGGTTGGTATCTGGTGGTGATTTGCTCCTGGCTATTGCTCTTGAGTCCTGCTGGAATTGGCTGTAAATGGAGCTTATGAAAATAAGTGGGTAGTGTGAGAATATCCTGTTTTTCTCCTTTTACTGTGGCTAGCTGTGTTCTGTGACTTTTTATGCACATCAGCAGGCCAAGGCTGCCAGGACCACTTCTCCAGCGGATGGGTGAATGGTATAAGCTGCATTTCCACAACTTGTTTGTGCATGTCAGCAGGTGCAAGCTGCCTCCCGATAACTTGTTTATGTGAGTCCTGCAGGATGCTGCTCCAGTTTTTTTCCTACTGGGTGGTGGTATTGTGCAAACTTACTAGGTTTTCTGCCTCTTCTCCTTAAGTCCCTATTCTATCCAAGGATAACTTTGAAAGTTAAATACATTTAATAATGAGAAACTTGGAAGGATCCTCAAATTACTCTTTATTCAAAAAACTATGCTATTATTTCATGCTAGTGAGAGACAAATTTACTAAACCACATTCAAATTTGGGTTCACATTAAAGAATGTTAGAGTTTTCCTCTACTGGCTGAGACATTTATTGAATTATATAATATAAGAATGAAGTTTTATTGATACTGAAAGTCATTTTAAGTTGGAATGGACAGCCATAAAAGGGTTAGAAAAAAATCCTTTTTTGGCCTTTTTTTTTTTAAATAAAAAAGGATTGTCACCTTTAAAATTAGTTTCATTCTTACCTAAAGGTTTCTCAAGATCCTATCGTTAAGCAATCAATCAATAATTTAACAAATATATATCCCATACAAGCCAAGGTCCTGTGTAAGGATACAAAAGAAGATTATAAACTTACTGGCTTAAAATGTATATATATGGTGCAATAATAAAAAGACACAAACTAAATAAGTAAAAAGTTCAACAGTGTTATCTGTATAATGGGATAAGAAGTTATTGCTCTTTTCTATTTTATACTTTATTTTCCAAATTGTCCACTATAACCATGTCTCACTTAATACCATAAAAGGCATATAAGATATAACTTCTGTCCCTTTAAGGAGCATGGTTTGGTCAACCAAATGGGTGCTGATGTGTAGTATCAGAAATCTGTTGGCTTTTATAAAGGGTATTTATTTGGGGTAGAAGCTTACAGTTACCAGGCCCTAAAGAGTCCAACTCAAGGTACCATAAGAGGTACTTCCTCACCCAAAGTCTGTTGCCACATGTTAACAGAAGGTGGTGGGTGATGTCTGCGAGGTTTCAGTCTTCCTCGTCCCTCTTAAGGCTCCATGGGCCCAGTTTCTTCCAATATCAGCTGTGTGTTGGAGGGCCCATTTCTTTCTGGTCTCAGCTGCTCTTTTCTCTTCACAAGGTCAGCTGTAAGCTATCAGGCAAATGATTCACCTCTCTTTCCAGAGCCACAGGATCAAAGCTGACAAGTTCTCCCCTTTTCCATGTCTATGGAGCTCTCGCTAGTCCTCTGTGTTCTTCTTGTATCTGTTTCTGAGTTCTTGATTGAGCGTCCATTTATATAGCCCACCAAGGGGGCAGGGAGTCAACCCTGCATGCCCTAACGATGTGGTCGAATCAAAGTCCTAATCTTTATTTAATCAAGAAAGCGGAAAGCCTTTGTGTTTTTTTGTTTTTGTTTTCTTAAAGATTTATTTTATTTCTCCCCACCCCCTCATTGTTTGTACTTTCTGTGTCTATTCATCTTCCTTGTTTCTTTAGGAGGCACTGGGAGCCGAACCTGGGACCTCTAAAGTGGGAAGGAGGTGCCTAATTGCTTGAGCCATCTCTGCTCCCTGCTCTGTTGTGTCTCTCATTGTGTCCTCCCTGCATCTCTTGTTGCATCATCTTGTTGCGTTAGCTCGCTACGCCTGCCCATAGTGCCAGCAGGCTCTTTTCTTTAGGAGGCACCAGGATGTGAACCTGCGATCTCCCATGAGGTAGGTGGGAGTCCAGTCACCTGAGCTACATCCACTTCCCCAATGTAAAGCCTTTGAATTGAACACAGTCAAAGGATATCATGCCTTGAGAAACAGACCAGTTTACAAATATAATCAATACCTCTTTTTGGAATTCATAAACTATATCAAACTGCCACAGAGCATAATTTATACCTGGGGAGGGAAAAAAATAGAAACATAAAGGAAACAAACAGAAAACAACTGAGTATAAAACTGGATGGTTTTGCCCACAAGTTGTTCAATGAAGGAGAGATCAGAAAAGCTGAGAGGAAATTCAAATTGTCTTTTTGTATAAATACAGCAGAAAATTTAGCATCCTTTGTCTTCAGAAAATTAACAAGTGTAATGAAAATAAAAGCTCAGGATTAGCATTGACTTTTCCCAGGGAAAATTACCATATTACATAATACCAGGCCATTGGTTTTTTCAGGGCTTCTATTGATCAACAATGCTAAGCTGAAATATGAACAGTGTTTCAGTTTTAAATGAGGAAAATAGTAGGTTTCAAAAGCTGCCTCCAAACGGAAGTGATTCAATTCAACTCTACATTAAAAAGAAAAAAAGCTACAAACATTACAATTCAAAGGTAGAAAGTGTTAAGAAACAGAATCTGGGTTGCCTTTGAAGACAGAATTCTTTGGGCTTTATTTGCATGTTCCCATTCTTTTGATTAGAAACTTTTTTAATTGTGGGGAAAAAGAAAAAAGAAAAAAAAGAAATTGCACGATATTTGCCCGTTAGGGCAAAAGAAGGTAGCAAGACTTAATGCTCTCAGTTAAATTAACACAGGTCTTAATTTAAATCATTCTTGTAATGACTGACTCAAAAGTATACACTCAAAAGTATAGATACCTTCATGAATTTATTCATCAATTCTGGGATACCTTTTTTTTTTTTTTTTTTTACATTTTGTTCTATTCCTTTTTTTTTTTTTTTTCACTTAACATTGCCCCTTGTTTCCATTCTATATCAGAATATATAAAGTTACCCAATCCTTTTTACCAACTATATAATATTCCATTTATAGGTATATTACTATATATCTAATTCTATCAGCACCTATTTAGGTGATTTATAATCTGTAATATTAAAAGCAATGTTTCAAAAAATAATTTGTACAAATATAATTTTAAACATGCAATCTATTGCTAGGACAAATTCCTTAGAATTTGAGTGTCTCTTAATATTGCATGTTCTCTTTCTCTGCAAAAGTTGAAAGACCAGGTTTGTATCTTCAGTTCAGAACTCTCCCCTGAGCACCAACCCACTGATTAACTCTACATAAAATATCTATATGACTGCCTTAAACCTATTATGTCATAAATTGACTTCTAGAATTCTCATCATATAAATGGCACCTCCATTCACTCACAGTGGAATATTATCCAGCCACTAAAAGGAATGAATTTCTGATTCAAGCTGCAACATGGTTGAACCCCAAAGATATCATGTCAAGTGAAACAAGCAGACACAAAAAGACAAACACTGTGTGACTGTATGAACTTGCCTATCTGGAATACCTATTGTAAGCAAATTTCTCAGAGATAGATAGTAGATTATATGTTACCAGGGGCCATGGTGGAGAGGATGGGTTGAAGACCGTGTTACTGCTTAATGGGTGCAGAGTGTCTGTTTGAGGTGATGAAAAAGTTGAAAATGGATGTTAGTGATGGTAGCACAGTGTTGTCACTAGAATTAATGCCACTGAATTGTACACTTCTTTTTTTTTTAAAGATTTATTTTATTTATTTCTCTCCCCTCTCCATTCTCCCCATTCCCCCTGTTGTCTGCTCTGTGTCCATTTGTTGTGTGTTCTGTGTCTGCTTGTATTCTCATTAGGCGGCTTGGGAACTGATCCTGGGACCTTCCAAAGCAGGAGAGAGGCAATTACTCTCTTGCACCACCTCAGCTCCCTGTTCTGCTACATCTTATTTTCTCTCTGTGTGTCTCTTGTTGTGTCTTCTTGCTGCACCAGCTCTCTGCATGGCTAGCACTCCTGCATGGGGTGGCTTTCCTGTGCCAGGCAGCACGTTCCCACACAGGGCAGCACTCCTGCGTGGGGCCACATTCCCTCATGCGCCTGCTCGCCCTCACCAGAAGCCCCTGCGCTTCAAACCCTGGACCTCCTAGATGGTAGGTGGGAGCCCAGTTGGTTGAGCCACATCTATTTCCCAAATTGTACACTTAAAAGTAGTTACAGTGAGATCTTTTGAGTTGTATATATACTACTACAATAAAAATTAGTATTACGTATTTATTAAAGTTCATGGGAAAATGTTCTCATATATATTCTGTTAACATCTTTCACCACAAGAGTCACTGTTATACAGTCCCATGCTTTGCACAATCCATTTAGAGTGGCATTAATTATAACACTCCCCATTATTTTATGAATCACTAAGGAAGAAAAAATCCTGCCAATTGAATAATAGCACACCATCAATTGTAAAATGAATCCTAATAAAATGTGCATTTTAGAATCAGTGAAATGGGTAAATATTTTTGTGACCATTTCATGAATGTCTGCTGTACCCACAGATATGAGACCAGGGCCATGTTTCTTTTGTCCACTATTGTATCCATGATCAGAACAAATAAATTCTTAATAAATTCTTAAATGAGTGAATGAATGAATGAATGAATGAACAAGTGATTGAGTAAATCAAACAGTGGGGTTTGTCTTACACTCCAAATGCCTAAATGATAAATAACAAAGCGCATTTAAAATCAAAATTAACTGCTAAGTAACTGCTATAAAATAACAATAATATTTTCTGATCTTTCTTTAGAAGTGACATATCTATTTCTTAGGAAAGAAGTCCTGGAAATGATTAAACTCTGATCAATTAGAACCACCCACTTCTTTGTGAAACAGGTGAAGCTTGATTTGGTAAAGTGAAAGTGAGTAATCTGCACTGTTTAATATAGAAGCAATTTGAGTGGGGAAAGCAAGCTGTTATCACCTCCTACTCCTCTCTCTTTTTTAAAAACAGCCAAATTCAGGCACACTGCCTTTTACCTATAAGAAAAGCAATTCTATAATTTTGTAGAAACCTGTAAGGTGATGACATTCTGTTCATGCAATATTATTTTCTGTAGAAAAGGTGATTAACAGAAGAAACCGATCTCTTCATCCAGAAACATGCAGGCTTTATAGGAGTATGATTATTGGACCTAACTTCTAATATAAAGGGATATATTTCAAAGGATGTAGAGAGAAGGATTGTGTCTTCTCTCAAAGGGAAGATACATCCTTTATTCCTAGTGTTATTCAGTAGTCAGTTTCCTCCTCTGTGCTTCTACCATCTCTACCCTACCTACTCCTTATTCTTTTCAATCACTATCATGCCCTCTCCAAGTTCTAAAGCAAAGTGGTCTACAGGAATGGTTGGACCAGATTAAAAGTCTTTGAATAGGGAAGTGACTGTGGGTTCAATCCCAGGACGTCCTGGTAAAAAAAGAAAAAAGGGTCCCAGATCTGCTCAGAGAGGGGCAGGACCCCAGGGCTGCGCGGGGAGAAACACACCAAAAAAAGATGATGACGCAATCAGATAGGAAAAAAAAAAGTGTTTAAAATAGAAAATAATAGGGAGCAGAAATCTCTATTACAGTGGAATGTGGGTTATATTTAAATTTGCACAGGGAATATAAAAAAGAAAAAAGAAAAAAAAATTAAATTTGCACAAAAAGCCTCTGCAACTCAATTAGAGATGTGAGTCATCCAGGTGAGTTGTTGTGGAACTGAAAAAATGAATCCTATGTATTTGTGGTGATTTGGAGCTATGTACCCCAGAAAAAAAGCATGTTCTTAAACTTAATCCATGCCTGTGGGTCTGAACTCTTGTAAATTGGACATTTTGATGAGTTTACTTCAGTGAGGGTGTGGCCCAACTGACTCAGGATGGTCCTAATCCTATTACTGAAGGTCTTATAAGGCAGGTCGCATAGAGAGAAAAAGCCACATGAGCAGCCAGAAGCCAATGTCAACAGAGCTGAGAAGCCAGGAGAGGTTGCCATGTGCATTGCCTTGTAGCAGAAAAGCCAGGGAGGACTCCAGAGTCTCTTGGAAGAAAGCATTGTCTTGGTTTCTCCTCCCCTTAAAACCATGAGCCAATTAATTCCCATTGTTTAAGCCAACCCATTGTATGGTATTTGCTTTAGCAAAAAAAGGAACTGGAAGACGTTGTGGCTCAAGCGGTTGCGCTGCCTACCCTCCTCCCACCTGGGAGGAGGTTTCTGGTGCCTCCTGAAAAAACAACAAGAAACAAACAACAAGCAAAATAACATTTCAGGGAAGCTGGTGCTCAACCACTGAGCCACATCGACTTCTCACATATGAAGTCCCCAGTTTCAGACCCCACTCATGGTACCTCAAAAAAAAAAAAAAACAAAAGTATCCAATGACAAGATTAAGAAAAATCCTTATGTACTCATCTAGATAAAACTATATCTATGACAATGCCTTAATTGAAGGGTAAAATAAGTTTTAGACCGATATGCAATTCAATTTTTAGTTTTAGAAAATTTTAACTGGTAATGCTTAATGGGTATGGAGTTTCTGTTTGGGATGATGGAAAAGTTTTGGTAATGGAAGATGGTGATGGTAGATGGTGAATGTATTTAAACACCACTGAGTTGGATATTTGAAAGTGTTAAAATCACAAATTTTATGTTGTATACATGCTACCACAATAAAAGAAAGTTTTATACCCATAGAACTGTACAACACAAAGAGTGAACCCAACTGTAAACTATGAACTTTAGTTAATAATATAATCATAATAATATTGGTTTATCAGCTGTAAAAAGGCCACACACTAATACAAGCGTTAATAATAAGGACAACTGTGTGTGCATGTGGGGGGGGGGGGTGTACATGGGGCCTCTGTATTTTCTGGGTAATTTTTCTTAAACCTACAGAAAATCAATAAAGACAGAGCTGATAATGGTTGATAGGAGCCATAGTTCCTGCCCGCAAGAAATGTTCAGTCTAGTGAGGGAGATAAGACTTGTCTGTAAACAAAACTAGGATACTAAGGTAGATAGTGACAAGTGTCTTAAAGAGGCCAAGGTGATAAAAGGGACTGGATTAATTCTGACTAAGAGGATTAAAAAATGTTAACGGAGGATATAGTGCTTTAACTAGGCCTGGGTGTGCTTGAGGGTGTATAGAGTGGGTACATTCAGAATTTGCTTGAAAACAAACACTTGCTTATCTTTCAGTTTAGTGGAATTACACAGCCAGCAATAATGTGCTGCTTATAGGAAATCACATATCATTATCTATCTACCTACCTATTTATGCATCTACCATCTACCTATCTACAAAGAGAAATAGAGACAGAAAAATGCATATGCTTAGTACATGTAGCAATTTATTGATAAATGTACATTCTGAATCACATATGTAAGCCTAGAGGGACAGGGAAATCCATAGTAAAGTATTTTGCAGCACTCTTCACCTATACCCACTAGATCCCACTAGTATCTATCTCCCAGGTGTGGCGACCAAAAATATCTCCAGGGATTGATAAAAGTGTCTCCCAGGGGACAAAACAGCCCCCTTTTAAGAACCACTGCTATACACAAACAAAACATATGCAATAGATCTCTTCCCTCTACTCTGCAGGTCAATAAAAATTTAAAGTTCACGACTTGAATTTTCTTTTTAGGCTCCTTTCATGGTTCTTAACCTTATTTTGGATCAAGAAAACCTTTGCAGATATGTGAGAGTGACTCATTCACTCCTCAGGAAAAAAGAAATGTACATGCTCACACCATGTGGAATATACACTAAAGTCTCCTGAGATGGGTTCTGTTTCTGGAGCTTGTAGACTTGCCATGGTCCATATTTTACAGCTGTATGGGTAACAGAAAGCTAGCATTCAGAAGGTCCATATTTTGGAGACTCATTTTCATTTACTTCAGAATAATCAGTGTGAATCTTCCCATTCCTCTTCATTAAATGCTGCACTAAGCAGTTTTAGCAAGGTTCATTCGAGAAGAAAGCAAAATACTCATGGGATGGGATAGATGCCACTTCCCATCTTTCCCTTTCTAGTCTCGGTTCCTTCCTTGGCCAGCTTGTTGCCTCTCCGATTGTCTAAACGAATGAGAAGACAAATAGAAAGAACCAGAAAGACAGTGGTAAAAGACAGGGGGCAACCTGGACACTTTATTTGGATTGTGAAATATCACACACAGAGGACAGTACATAGAATATTTATCTAAAACTTATGAATAAGATAAAGTGAATCACCCTAAAACCACCATCCACTGGGTAGGTACTTCTAAAGAAAGACTTTCTAGAAATCCAGAGCCTTATTAATACACAAAACCGTCCACGGCTCTGATCCCCCCCCCCCCCCCCCCCCCCCACACACACACACCTCGTATGAGCCACACAGACTGCGGAACTCCTGGTCCACGCAGCCTAGGAGCCAAGATCGGTACCCCCCAGGAAACGGTGACCCCTTCTCCCAGCCCGGCTCTGCCCTCGGGGAACAGGCCCTGGTCCGCCCCCGACCTTACTGCTCGAGTTAGTAATTACGCGGTGAGGGAGAATCCGGTGGCTCTTGCGTGATCTCCAAAAGCCTCGGTCTCCCGGGTTCGGGAAAGGGAAAGAACGAGGAACGCGTATGATTTCTTTCTCGGTAGCGCAGGTGGGGAAAGATCGCTGCTCCTCTCTTCCTCCCTTTCGGTCAAGGTGTCTCTATTGCTCCATAAATAAAACGTCTCACTGCCTTCTGCGAGCGCTATAAAGGCAGCAGAACAGCTGTCCCGACGACATTCCGAGCGGGACACACGTCGAAGCAGGTGAGTTCGCAGCTGAAGATGCAAAACCTGCCCTGGCCTAACTCTCGGGGAGGCATCGATGTTGGGACGGGGCTAGTGAGAGGACACAGCGCGGGCGGGCAGGGACGGGACAGGTTTCTTTCTGAGAAGCTGAGAGAAAGAGGCCCGGGGAAGAGACTTGAAAGTTCTGCCCCCAGGAGAGCTGCGCGCAGCTCGAGTGCTGGCAGCCCGGGGATCCCGCGAGGGCGCCCGAGGCAACCCCGTTCTGCCCGGGACCTGCGCTTCGCTGAGAGGCGCTGCTGGGGCTGCGCCCTGGGTCCCGCGACGTGCGGGTACAGAGTGACGCTCAGCGCCAGCTTCCCGCCTTGCGCGCGGGGGACCCCTGCCCCTGGGCTGTTTGGGGGAGATTTCTGGAAGCGGACAGAGTCCGGGTCACCCGCCGGAGGGTACGCCGCAAAAGAAACTCACTGGCTACAGAGTCGGGAAGCGCGTGGCGGCAGGTGCAGCCACGCGGCCCGAAGGTCCTCGGGTGCCCCCCTGCTGTCTGGCCGAGCGCGTCCTAGGGGCGGCGTGCGGGGAGCGCAGAGCGCGACTGGGGGCGACCGGGGTTCACAGGGTCTGCTGCCGCTGGCGGGGTCCGGGTTGTCGCCTCTTCCTGCTCCTCCCCCTTCACCTCCTCTTCTCTTGCCTCTCTCCATCTCCTCTCCGTGTTGCCCTCCGCTGCGCCAGCCATGGCCGCGCCAGGCGGCAGATTGCAGCCGCCCCAGCTCCCCGAGTGCACCTACAGCTACGTGGTGTCGCGGCCGGTCTACAGCGAGCTCGCCTTCCAGCAGCAGCACGAGCGTCGCCTGCAGGAGCGCAGGACGCTGCGGGAACGCCTGGCCCAGAGCTGCAGGTAGCCGCCTCTGCTCCGCACCGGGGGGAATGCAGGGGGCGTCCAGGGCGCCCGGCTGGGAGGACTTGCCTGAGGCGAACCCTGGGAGGCAGCGCGCTGGGGGCCCGGCCCACCCGCTTGCTTCTCCCGAAGGGTTTCCCAAAGGGTTTCCCGTCCGAAATTAGTTCTTTAGGGTGAGACAGATTCCTTCATTCTCCAGCCTAAAGTTGACTCTCAGAAACTCGCCTTTGGGGAGAGTATATACTGGACGCCCCGTCCTCTATTTCCTTTCTTAAGGAACTCTGAAGTGTGTCTTGGGACACAGCAGATTCCTACAGCCTTCTTGTGAAGGCCAAACTGAGCATAGAATGGAGGAAGAGGACTTCTTTGAAGAGATGATGGGTAAACCCATCCGCGACCAGGAGTCCTTGAAACCCGGAACTAACCTAGCAAGATAACATTCAGTTAGAGAAATGGAATGAAGGCTAGAAAACAGCAAAGAGTTCTTCTGAGGCAGTGGGGCCCCTAGGGGAACCACTATCAGTCCCTAAATCCAAATGTGCCACCCGTAATTAGAGATCACAAACATAAGGAACTTGGAGTACTAGTCAACGGCTGCCAGATTTTCATTCTTTCTTATAAAAAAAAATCTTTGTGTCATGGAACATTGCAAACATTTATGAAGGTAGACATAGTAATAAAATGAACCCCACCCCATGACTTTGCCCATCACCTAGTTTTAACAAAGATCATCTCAAAGTTAATCTTGTCTCATTTATCCCCACCCATTTGCCCTCTTCCCCTATTATTTTGATGCAGATCCCACATATTGTATCTTTTCCACCAGTACATATTTCAGTATATGTTTATAAGGATTCTATTTTTTACAAAATGAAACCACAATCTTTTTTTGCATCTGAAAAAAAGAAGTCCTTACTATCACCAGATATTCAGTCATCATTCAAATGTCCAATTGTCATCATTTAAAAAAATAGTTTATTTGAATCAGGAGCCAAATAAGTTTCAGCCACTGTTGATGTGTTTTCTTTGTCTCTTTTGTCTACGGGTTGCTGAATTTAAAAAAAACAACAATTAAGTAGCAAGGTACAAGGTATACATTCATCATGTTCAGATTTTTGTAGAAACTGGCTCCAAGCATTGATGCCAAAATATACAGAGCTTGTTTATTTTTTCATATGAAGAAGAAGAAGAAGAAGGCGCCTGAGTTAGAAGTCTGAAAATTAATCTCCATTCACAGACCCAACATTGATTAGTCAGTGGCTGGACCAGAAAATAAGTTCTTGTGTAGGGATATTTGTTCAGAGGATTAAAAATGTGGGAGTGGGTAGTGGACACTTAATCCTGTGTTTTCTAGTACGGTACGTTTTAAAGCACAGTTGCAGTTCTCGGCAAAGGTGTCTTAAGCACCTCAGTGTTAGTGTTTTCCATGTAATTTTTCTATCTTGTTATAAACATCAGAAGAATTCAGTTCATAACTTTATTATTTGCGATTGGTTGTGATGCGGATTGCACTGGAAACCCACTTTTCTTGCTTTTTGACAGTTGTTCAAGAAAGAGAGCCCTCCGTGTAGTGAAAACTCTCCTGCCAGTCCTGGAGTGGCTCCCCAAATACCGAGTCAAGGAATGGCTGCTTAGTGACATCATTTCAGGAGTTAGTACTGGCCTAGTGGGTACGCTGCAAGGTAAGATGATGGTGAGTTGGCTCCCTAGTGATTGAGAGTCCCAGTTTCCAGCAGCAGTTCATATCCCCCAGCTACTACAGCTCTGCCCCAAATGCTTCCTTATCCTCCAAGGCCATCATCTTTCCTCTAGAGCACCTTAGCGGAGATGTTCACCTCTTTTCTCCTCTTCCTTAGAGTTCCCTTCTTAGGAAACCCTGATGCTCCTCTAGCTGCTTGGCTCCAGCTAGAGGCAAATCATGTCAACTGTGGTTTCCCAACTTTTATTGACCACATCTCACAGTAAAATGTGACGTGTTACATCATGACTCATACACACTTAATCCTCACTACAAGTGATGCACTGTGATAGTCTATTCTATTGTTTTTTTAAAATGTTGAATGTAGCCCATTAAGGTATTTTACATCACACATGTGGGTCTTTTTTCAAGTACAAGTTTTAGGTAACATATCTACATCATAAATTTTCCCATTTTCATACATGGGTCTTGTCCTGCAGTTTGAAACTGGCTTAAAGGAAAGTAAAGAAACTATCTTGGCCTAGATTACCCTTGAGTGTCTTTCCTGCCTTCCTTATCTTTTAAAAAATTTAGTTACATCCCTCCCCTTTTCTTAATATTCTGGAAAAATGTACCAACACAGGTGATTGTTTTCTAAACTGACTTTACACGTGTGCATCTTCAATGTCTGTTTCATAGATGGTGCACAGTGGTATGGGCATTTTCCTCCTTGTCCCATCCTTACCATCTTGTTTCTGCCCCCTGCCCAACACCACTCCCTAAAGCCCCACTACCACACACACACAAAAGAATTTCATTTACTTATTAAATATTTATGGAAGAAAAAATTTACAGGGCATCTAGTATGTGCCAGGCACATGAATTAGACGTACCATCTGCCTTCAAGGAGTTCATAATACAATGAGGAGAGAGTTAATTACAACTTGGTGTGATGAGGGCTGTGGCTGGGTTTGTAACACTGACCACCAAGGAATTATAAACAAGGTACACTCAACACAGCATTGTGGGTTCAGGAATGGCTTCCTGAAAGTTGAGATGTCGAAGCCAATTTCCCAGAAGGATGTCTGTGCTTGCTAAGTGATGGGAAGTAGGGTGGGGTGTGGATGTGTGTCGAAAGGTAACTTAAAAATAGACTATTTCTAAAGTTAGTAATAATTGTTGAGCAATATTATGAGCGAAAATTCAGTTGTGGAACTCTTATGATTACTTAGAGCAGCTCAGGTAGAGTCCCACAGAGAAGGAAGGTATTCTATGGCCCTGGTGTGGAGCTGCACCCACTCAACCATGTTCTCCATCACAGGGCAGACAGGAGAGAGAGAAGGATGGGGCTGTGCAGGTCCTGGTTAAACAGTGTCAAAGGTCTGTGTGCACAGGGGACTCTACCAGTCATGATGTGGCACAGGGGGACAGGAGCCATGTTTAATTCATATTTGAGTACCCAGTGCCCGGCACAGAAATCAATATATAATAGATGGTCCCGTAAATATTTGGTAAAGGGGATTGAATTGTATTCCTGATATTGAGTCATCTTTACATATAAAAGACAGTGTTTCGAGTCCCAGGCCTATCAAGTTTTCATACACAAGTATCTTATAATAATTAATTTTGGTTATTAAATATCAGGCACTGTGCTAAGGCTTAGGCTAGTTAACTTATTTAATCCTTACTACAACTCTGCAAACTAGGTACTATTATTATCATTTTTTAAAAATAAATGATACATCTATCAAATCTAGCCCAAGGTCACAGAGCTGATAGGTGATAGAGCTGCAATTTGAACCCAGAGTCTACTTCCTATCATCTTAACTAATGTAGTTCTTTACTTTATGGGTACTATGTTTTCCAGAAACATAATAACATATAAAGTTGTCTTTTTAAAGTGGATTGCTGAGAGGTTAATCTGGGTTATTCATTCATTCACTTATTAATCTGATGTATTCATTCCCTTATTCACTCATCACCATCTATTCACTTAATAAATATTTATAAACTAATTCTGCATATCAGGCATTCAACCATGGAGAATCAATAACAGACATAGTTATTGACTTCATCAATTTCATTTCTAGTGTAAAAACAGGAACAAATAAGTACACAGACAAAGAGAAAAAGAATAACAGATTGTGATATCACTATGGATATTTGTATGGATATGGATTGTCTGGTAGGGATTAATTTGGTGGGGGACATTCTATTTTAAATAGAATGATCATTTCTGAGGAGTTGGAATTTAACCAGAGACCAAGATGAGAAGGACAAAACAGCCATATGATGAAAAGGAGTGTATCAGGCAAAGGTGCAAAGGCCCTGGGGCCAAAAGCCCTTAGTGTTTTCAAAGGGGGAACAGCATGGGTGGAGTGTACAGAGGAGGGAGTGGATGAGCAGAATGAGATAAGATTTGGAGAGGGCAGGACTAGGGTGAATCAATAGAGGCCCTAATTCTTAGTGTGCTGCCTTAAATATTGTGCCCTAAGTACCTCACCTGCCTCAGCCTAGTCCCAGCCCTGAGGTTAGGTTTAGCAGGTTGAACCAGATCCAGATTGAGCAGGTGATAGGGAGAGCTACACAGATCTGAACTGTATTTTGGAGAATCGCAGATGTTTACTGATAGAGTAATGACGTTTGCGTGCAATTCCAAGGTAGTTGGCTTGAGTAATTGGGGAGATGGTTATGCCATTTACTAAAATGGCAAAGTCTGGGTGAGGGGTAGGTTTGGGATGAAAATCAAGAGTTTCCTAGATATTTCATATAAGTGAGATCATACAATTTTTATCTTTTTGTGTCTGGCTTATTTCATACAACATGATGTCTCCAAATTTCATCCATGTTGTAGATGTATCAGAACTTCATTCCTTTTTATGGCTGAATAATATTCCATTGTGCATACATACATTTTATTTATTTATTCTTCTGTTGGTGGACACTTGGGTTGCTTCCACCTTTTGGTAGTTATGAATAATGCTGCTACGAACATTGGTGTACAAATACCTGTTTGAGTCCCTACTTTCAACTCTTTGGGGCATACGCCTAGGAGTGGAAGTGTTGGGTCATGTGGTAGCTCTATATTTGAATTTTCTTCTACTATTTTTTAGAAAAACCTTTGTATTTTTACATAACTTTCAACTTACAGGACAGTTGCAAAAATAGTAAAAATTCCTACAGAGGACTGCAACATACTCACTGCCCAGAAACACAGATCCACCGTCTTTTAACATTTTGCCACATTGGTGCTATCATTCTATCTATCTATCTATCTATCTATCTATCTATCTATCTATCTATCTACCTTCTAAACATTTGAGAGTGGGTTGTATACTTCATATTTCTCAAACTCTTAATACTTCCATGTACATTCGATAGAGTTTTTGTTTTTTCAAAGATGATAGTGGCCAATATGACCAGTACTCCTAGTGGGGAGACTGTGACAAATGAATGCAGAAAGTTCTTTCAAGAAACTTCACTGTGAAGCAGAGCAGAGAAACGGGACTGAATTATAGGGTAGTTAAGGGATGGATGTGGAGCGAGGGGAGGACTTATTTTTCTTTCAGTATGAGAAATACTAGAATTGGTGGGAATGTCCTAACAGAAAGAAATCTGTGGCCCAAGGGCTAGAGGAGAAACAAGTGAAATAGCAAAGTCCTGAGAAAAGGCAAATGTGGATAGATGCAAGGACAGAAGTGGGAAGATTGCTCCTTCATGGCAAAAGGACATTTTCATTTCATCCATTTTAAAAGGAAGAAAGATAGTCAAAACTGTGCAGATGCAGATAAGTTTGAAAGTTTGGTGAAAAGCAAATTAGGGATATATCTTATGGATTCTATGATTTTTGATGAAGTGCAAAATGAGTCTGTTAACTGAGATTGTGTGGAGAAGGGTGATGAGCAGTTTGAGGAGAATAGGCGAGGTTTGAATAGTTGTCTCAGAGAGAGGAAAAACATTCTCACTGAGAAAATGTAATTGCTTGTCAGGAAGTGCTGAGTACCCATATGGGTCTTGTGATCATGAATTTTAAGTGAAATTTATTAGCCCCAACATAGATGTCTCTAGTCCAGGTTTTTTAGCTGCTCGAAGGTTGTGTTTTGGATGTTAGATGAAAGATCTTTGGGTGATGAATCACAAACACAGATAGCCAGACAGAAGAGAATGCATGGAAGGACAGAATTATTAGATCAAAGAGCCTGGAGGTAGAGAAGGGAGAATGAGGCGGTGGAGGGGCACAGGGCTTACCTAACCTAGGCTCCTGAGAGGGTCTGCAGAAGAATGGGGGAAGAACACAAGTGGGTTCCAGGCTCTTGCCTTTATTATGACCCAGGGGGAAAAGGATTTTCCCATGACTACTGGGGTTTGGAATTTCAAACGATATTATATGATGCAAAAAAGGAGAAGCAGCAAGAACTGTTAGGAGAAGATGAGGATAGCTTCTTATCCTCTAAGCCATTTGGAGATACAAGTCTTATGGAGATACAAGTGAATTATGAGGCATGAAAGAGCAAGGGGCCATTGGGAGACTTAAAGGTGGCTCATCATCCAAACAATAGGAAGGTGCATGCAATGCTAGTTGTGGTCAAGCCCGGGGCAGAGCCAGGTGGGATCTTCACTCAGAAGGGGAACTGACTAGACAAACATTACAAGGCACCACATATGGTTTATTTTATTTTATGCCATTCCAGGCTGTCATGTATATTTAGTTTCAGCCAGATTGTGGTTTTGACAGACAAGAGAAGGGAGGGAGAGAGAGAGAGATAAGCAGGGGAGTTAAGGATATTTGCAAAAGTCCATGAAATTTGGACTGGGTAAAAAAGGAAGGTGCCAAGGATAGTGAAGAAATGGATCAGTTAATGGATAGATGCAGTAAGGATTCTGGAGCAGGTGAACTGGAAGGCTAGAAAGTGATAGCTTCAAGAGAGAGGCTCAAAATCAAGAATTCAGAGGTATACAGTTTCTGATGAAGACAAGGCCCCTGATATAACAATAGATGGGGTGGGTGAGGAATGGAGGAAAAATTCATCATAGAAGACAAGCTCAAGTAACTGAGAAGCCAGATAATGACATTTAAAAAAAATTATTACAGTAATCTATATATTCCACATAACATTTCCCACTTTAACCACTTTCAAGTATAGAATTCAATTGGGTTAATTTCATTTCATAATCGCATCTTTTTTCTCTTTTTAGAAAAAATTATTTTGACATAATTTCAAATTTACAGTACACTTGCAAAAATAATAACCAACGCCATACAGAGAACTCCAACATACCTCCTACCCAGATAACCAGACCCACCAACTTTTAACATTTTGCCACATTTGCCCTATCATTTTATCTATCCATCCATCTGTCTATCTTTCTATTTACCTACATCCTAAACATTTGAGTTAAGTTGCATACTTAACATTTATTTTAAGTATATATCAAGTTGTATGCTTGAACATTTAATACTTTTGTGTACATTTCCTAAGAACAAGGATATTCACTTATGTAATCATCTTAAGTATAGTTATCAAGTTAAAGACATTAACATTAATATAGTTAATATTAATAACCAAATTAATATTAAAATTAATATGGTTGACTTGATGGTAACGCATTATAATGAATTTAACAAAAATGTCGATTTATGGATGTGATTGTGGCTGAAATGAGTAGTCTAGGACGATTAATGTTAGTTGGAGGGCAGCTGAAGGATAATATTGGGAATGTACAACAATGATTTTGGAAGTAGACGAAGATTGTGGTTAATAATATAAATACAGGAATGTTCTACTACAGGGTATTAAGAATATGGTGATATATGGGAAAAATATAACTAATGTAATTTGTGGACTACAGTTAATTACAAAATCATAGTGTTTTTGTAGCAAAAGCAAAGCTAGTACTATATTAATTCTAAAGGTAAAAAAGAATATGGGCTTTGCTTTTGTGAGATATGAATACAATTAAGCATTTTTTCCTCTTCATTTTTCTCATTAGTAAGAAGACCTTGATTATGTTGCTTAACTAATCCATGTTTATCTATGTATCTGAATCCCCTACTCCCTCTTCCCCTGCTCCAGTAACCGGTACTCTATTTTCTATCTTTATGAATTTGCATATTCTAGGTTTCTTACATAGTGGAATCATACAGAACCTGTCCCTTTATGTCTGACTTACTTCATTCAACCTGATATTCTCAAGATTCATTCATGAAATAGCATGTATCAGATTATTATTCCTTGCTAGGGTTAACTATCATTCCACTGCATGTATATACCACATTCCAAGTATCATTCATCTGCTGATGGACCTCCAGGGACTTCCACCTTTTGGCTCTTGTCAACAATGCTGCTATGAATATTGGTGTACAATAATACATTAAAGTTCCTGCTTTCAGTTCTTTTGAGTATAAACCTAGAAGTGGGATTGCTCGGCTGTATGGGAGGAACCACTGTGTCCTCAGAGGCTGCACCATTTTCCCTTTCCCAGTCTTTGCAGATTAGCCTGTGGGAGCACTCTCCTTTAGAGTTTACCTTTAGAGACCAGCCTGAGGCGAAAGGCCAGTCTTTTCTGCACACGTGTCTTTTCATGGGCATGTGCACATTGCCCTAGATAATCCACTGTTTGCATTGATCTGAATGAGGATGTGACTGAGGAACAATATACAGAGCATTTCTGCTCCTGGCAATGTTATTTCTTAGGTTGAATGATGGATACATGGGTGTTTATTATATCGTTCCTTATCTTTTTGTATGTTTTAATTTATATTAAAATCTTTTCCAGATTTTTTATGCATACAATATACATGTTTATTTTTACAAAAGTAGGAACATACATATTTTTCAGTGTTTGAATCCTGCTTTTTCCATTTTTAAACTTTTGTTTCTTTTCTCTCTATGCCAGTAATTGTACTTCTATTGGTCACATCATTGTCATTCACAGAATTACAATGTATGAAGCACCATTTTTAAAATATTTACTTATTTATTTACATCCCCCCTTGTGGCTTGTTCCATTCTTTGCTGTCTCTTCTCTGTGTTCATTTCCTGCGCGTTTTTTCTGTATCTGCTTATCTCCCTTTGTTGCGTCATCTTGCTGCACCAGCTCTCCGCGGTGCGCCGGCCATCAGCTTTCAGCACATGGGCCGATAGCTCTCCATGGGCGCGGGCGAGCCTGCCTTCACAAGGAGGCCCCGGGATGCCAACCCAGGGCCTCCCATATGGTAGATGGGAGCCCAATCGGTTGAGCCACAACCGCTTCCCCTGAAGCATAATTTATTTACCACTTCTTTATTTTGGAACATTCATTCAATCGATAATTCTTGAGCACCTGTGGGCTAGGACATTTAGGACATTTTCTATTATTATAATTAATAAAGGGTACATCAATCCTTTACTAATAGCTGAAGGACCCAAGGGCGTGATACCCTTTCAGCTGTTTGAGTGGGATGTAATATAGAGTAAGATGTGGCTCCTACGTAAGAAGAGTCTAAGCAAGAGGGAAAGAATAGGTTATCATTATCTTCTAACTCCCAGGTACACCAAAATGAAATTTTTTACAGAGTCTGATATTCATGGACCCAGAGGCTGCTAGGATAGCATAATAAGGAGCTGGTTTCCTTCACCAGGGAAAAGAGTTGCCTTGTCTGCTGCTAAGTAGAAACGTCATGGTTTTTTTCTTTGCCTGCATCTAACCTCTCTTCCCTAACAAAAAGGGAAAATGGGCAGTGGAATGGGACTGTTCTCTAGAACACAGAAAAACTCTGAACCCGGATGAAACTACCTGCAAAACTCATTAGAGCCTCTGGACTGAATTGACCAAGTTTGTAAGCAACTGACTTAACTTTTTTCCACTGACCTGATTAGTAGATGATTGAATTATTGATAAGTTGTGTGAATTCATTTGAGCAGGTCATACGTATAGGTGCAAACAATATCTCACCTGATTCATATTATGTTCTATATTCTAGAATAGGCACAGACTATAAACAAAATGAGACCGCTCAGGGCAGGCTGATATATAAATTGTAAATTAAGGGTATCAACGAAAAGGCTTTTCTTTGTGCAGTAGATAGATACCATAACTTCTGTTTGTGAATTTAATTGTTTTGGATGTATTTTCAGGTATGGCATATGCTCTACTAGCTGCTGTTCCTGTTGGATATGGTCTCTACTCTGCTTTTTTTCCTATCCTTACATATTTTGTTTTTGGAACATCAAGACACATCTCAGTTGGTAATTATAAGCATATTCTCCATTTGTATTTGTTCATGTTTACAGTGTTTCAGCTATATTATATTTACCATGCTTCATTAATATTTTCCAGGAAAGTAGGTCTTTAGTGTTTTGCCTGCTTTTCCAAATCAAGGATACAAATCTTTGTAGCTTTCAAAATAAGCATCACCATCTCCCAAACCTCAAGATTGAGGAATGAACAAACATAAGGGGTGAATGCAACTATAGACGAAAGTAGACATTATTATTCTAGAAATGGAAGAACTTGTATCATTGATATAAAGGCAGTGGCCACTAGAGGTTTTGAGAGGAGGGAGAGGGAAGAATAGATGTAATATGGGGCATTTTGGGAACATTGGAGTTGTCCTCCATGACATTGCAATGACAGATACAGACCATTAGACATTTTGTCAAAACCTATAAAATTAATAGTTCACAAAGTGTAAGTTATTAATATAATATGAACTAGATACCATGATTAGTAGCAATGCTTCAATATGTGTGTATCAGTTGAACAAATGTACCACACTAATGAAAGATGTTGTTAATGGGGGAGGGGGAGAAGGTGGGGTATATGGGATTCCCTCTATTTTCTATGTAACATTTATGTAACCTAAAGCTTCTTTTAAAATTAAATATAAATATAAAATAATATGCCTTTAGTTAGTGTCTTAGCTTGCCAATTTACTGTGACAAATACCACACAATGGGTTTGCTTAAGTAACAGGAACTTACTGACTCATGGTTTTGAGGCTAGAAAAATTCCAAAATCAAGATATCAGCAAGGCTTCCTTTCTCCCGGAGTCAAGACTCTTCTAATGCTGACTGCTGGCAATCTTCGGGGTTCCTCGGCTTGTATCCCTGCTTCTCACCACATGGTGCTGTCCTCTCCCTTCTGGCTTCTGTCTTCTGGGTTCTTTTTATAAGGCCTCTAATAATGTGGATGAAGACCCACCTTGATTCAAAAACAACATCTTCAAAAAGTCTTTATAATGGGTTTACATCCACAGAACATGGATTGAGGTTAAGAACATGTGTTTGTTGGGGCACATAATTCAACCTACCACAGTTAGCTTTATATACCTGTTTTTCCTAATGAAAAGGAGAAAATTGAAAGCAATGAAAATTATAGCTCACCTTCAAATTTAACTTGTTTTGATTTTTTAAAAAACATAATAAGTTGACTCCATATTTAGGAAGTGTTCTCTTCTTAAATATAGAATGAGTGGGGAAAATTTTTTTCAAGAGGCCTTTGAACCTATTGTATTGCAAGATTAACTTAGCATTTTAAACACTGCATTTGTTAAATATATATTCTCTATCTTATTAAAGAGTATACTTGTTTTAAATCACTAATATAGGAAGACTAGCAAAATCTTGCCAACACAATTTGGATGGTAATCTTGGCTTTTATTCTCGGTATGGCTCAGAGTACATTTATTTCTTGCTGTCTTAAAGTTTTAACTCTCTTTTGTTAAGATGTTCCAGTAAATGAGGGTTTTAATATTATTTTGCAACTTTGACATTATACCAGAAATCATTTTGCTCTGAATCCACCTGCTGGCTAGACATGTCTACCTGGATGATCTTCTTGAAACTCAAATACAGTCATATACTCAATTCCCAACCCATCTCCTTGTCCTTAGTTTTTCCTTCCCCAGTATCTAGCCTATTGCCTTGACCTTAGAAAGAGATCAGGAAGAGGTTGTTGATTGAAGGAACTTCCTTTCCTTGGGGAGTAAGTCAGCATCAAATGCTTGACTAGGTAAGGAGCATAGAAACTGTTTTTTTCTCCTCGGTATTTCTAAAAATTTAGATGTTCTAGGTTTCTGGATCTTGGTACTGAGTCCACCCAATCATAAAGCCTGTGATCGTCTAAGGCTGGAATTATCATCACGGCTAAAAATTTCAATAGTGAATGGAGCAGTTGCTGGAAGGAAAGTGTTTTTTAACATAGAATCTTACAGACTGGAGTTTGATATGAAAAAATATTTTTTCCTGAGTAGAAAAAAGGAGAAACTATATTCTCCCTTTGGAATATAATTTGGAACCCATTGTAATGATCAAGGTACTCAGTCCACAGACATTAGGATGTTGTATGCACTAGGAAATAGAAATAAGGTAGACCAAGTAAAGCCTCAGTTTATATGCCATTGTCATTCCTGGCAACTCCCAATCCCCATACACATGATCACCCAAAGATATTGTAGATGCCCTTCCAATGTACTCACAAAGCATCTTGAGTGCTGTGTTATAATGGCCTACCTGTGTGTCTCTCTCTCCTATTTCTGGGTTATGAATGTCTTGAGATATCTGCCTGTTTAGCTTCTTTTGTGAACAAACTATTTCCCTATCACGGCTAGTTATTTTGCACATCTCTCTAATCCCATGTAAAAATGTTTGATGCCGAATACTTGCCATAAATAATTTACTAATTGATAGATACTTTTTTCCCCAGGACCTTTCCCAGTGGTCAGTTTAATGGTGGGATCTGTTGTTCTGACCATGGCCCCTGATGAACATTTTATCATATCCAGCAGTAATGGGACTGCATTAAATACGACCGTGATAGACTTTGCCACTAGGGATGCAAGGAGAGTAATGATTGCAAGCACCCTTACTGTTCTGGTTGGAATCATACAGGTAATGGACTTACAACTAAAATACATATTAAAGTGGTTTTTATTTAAGTAACTAACTGAAAAGCATAAGTAGAATTAAGATTCATTTAATAGCAAAAATGATGCAGTTACCTAGACCTTCAAGTTATTTTCTAAATTGCATGTTTAGGACTGGATGCTAAAGTAGTTGGAAAGGCTCATTTATCATCAAGTCAGAAATGAAAAAAAAGCAAATCAAACAAACAAACAGGAGGTGGATGTGGCTCAGGTGATTGGGCTCCCATCTACCATATGGGAGGCCCAGGGTTCAATTCCCAGGGCCTCCTTTAATGCAAACTGGCCCGTGCCGCCATGGGAAGCACAAACAACAAGGGGGGATGGGATAAATAAAACAAAGTAAAATAAATAAATCTTAAAAAAACCAACCAAACAAAAAACTCCACAAAAGAGCATGTAAGAGCCAAGTGAGGATGGGGGGAGGGAAGTGTGAGAACTCATAAAGGAGAAAAAAAATGTTCTTGTGGATGGAGCCATGGGATCTGAAAGTCAAAGAAAAAAGCTGCATGATTTTTGTGTTTTAAGTACATTTATAGAAATTCTTCAAGGTTTATACTAACACATGGCTTTAAAATTTTCAGCTGGTAGAAGGGAGCAAAGGGATATGGCATTAAGAAACTCAGATTTGCTCTCCAACATTTATTTTTGTGATATAGGCAGGCTACAAAGGTTTTAATTGGTGTTAAGCTTAAATCATTAATATTTAAAGAGAGCTGATTCTTCTCCCAAGGAAACATTTAATTTTTCTTTCCTTTTTCTTTTCCTAGTTGATATTTGGAAGTTTACAGATTGGATTCATAGTGAGGTATTTGGCAGATCCTTTGGTTGGTGGATTTACCACAGCTGCTGCCTTCCAAGTGTTGGTCTCACAGTTAAAGATCGTCTTCAACGTTTCAACCAAAAATTATGATGGAGTTCTCTCCATTATCTATGTAAGTGTTGCTTCTTACTCCAGGGATCCGTCACTGTTCATCCCAGGAAAGACAATGCAACCTTCCCCTCTTCACCCTGAGTTTGAGGAGTGTGTGTTTCTTCAGGCTTACATTGGGAGGCACTGAAAACATTCTTCTCTGAAAAAAGCAATAAATTCAGGAGTACCAGTGAAGTGTTAGAAATCATTGCTCTCCACGAGTAAAAATGTCACTACACTTAAAACTATTCATAAAGTGGTATAGCGAAGTGAAGACTGGTCTGTGATTCAGTAGACTTGAGTTCCAGACTCAGCTTTGCCTCTGACAAACTCAATGTCCTTAGATGCATCACAGAGGGTAGTGGCTGAGAGCCCAGGTTTGAAGCTGGATGAACCTGGATTTGAATCCTGACTACTATTTACAGGCCATGTGAACAAATCATCACACTTCAGTTTCCTTCATGTAAAGTGGAGTGGATGATAACATTTACTTCACTGAATTATTAGATACAATAATGGATGAGAAGCACTTGGAGTAGGAGTCGGTGTGTAACAAGTAATCAAAAACCTTATTTATTTATTTTTTATCCCCCTCCCCCCCCTTGTTTGCTTGCTGTCTATTCTCTGTGTCCATTTGCTGTGAGTACTCCTGTGTCTGTATTTTATTTTTTATTTATTCCCCACCCCCTCGTGACTTGCTTGCTGCACGCTCTTCTGCATTTTTCTTGTCTCCCTTTTTTGTTGCATCATCTTGCTGAGTTGGCTCTCTGTGATGCTTGTGGGCCAGCGACTCTCTGCTGCATGTGCGCGGGCGAGCCTGCCTTCACAAGGAGGCCCTGGGATGTGAACCCAGGGCCTACCCATAAGGTAGCCGGGAGCCCAACTGACTGAGCCACAGCCGCTTCCCAAACCTTATTTATTTTGAAACTATTTTTTCACATCTCAAGGCTCCTTTTCTTTTTTATCTGTAAAATGAAATGATTGGAGAGGTATCTTTAAAGTCCTTTCTAACTCTGAAAGGCCATAAAATGCATAATGTAAATGTCTCAGCAATTATAGATGAAAAGGAACATTACATTCAGAGATGATTCAACATGCAAAAGAGATGTAGAAGAAGAGTGTAGATCAGACTAATTAGATTTGAAAAAATTCTTGGGTCTAAATATACATTCTATATAAAGCATGTTATTGATGCTTGAAAGATGATAATAGTAACATGATGTCATCCCAGCTTGTGGAAATAATACTACACAAAAATAATGTGCTAACATTAAATGGAGTTTAAGTCCTTTAATGACCTAGGCATTAGCTTCTGAAACATTGTAAGGTCATACATATATCTCTAAGAATTAGTTAGGTTGTTGGGAATTTGCTCAAATTCAAACAGTGCCATAGGCCCACATTATTCCATCCAGTCAACAAATATTACCAAGTACTGATTACAGGCCAGGTACTATGGTAAGCAGTGGGAATAGATAGAGGAAGTAGTAAATCACAGTGTTTAAGATCATGGACTTAGAACTTCGAAAGACTTGTGTTGTCCTGGTTCCATCGTCTACTACCTGTGTGGCCTTAGATGTGTTATACTTAACTTGCCTAAGGCTCGGCATCCTCAGTTGTAAAATGGGAATAATAATACCAGCTATGTCTTGGAGTTGTGAAGATTAAAAAAGAAAATTTGCATAAAGCACTTAGCACTATGTCTTGCACATAGTAAGAACTCACTTTATCATCATTATCTACAACACCATCATCAGGGATGAAAAGAATTCAGAACTCACTTTAGAAGACATTAACACAGGCTGGTGTTTTTTGGAGAGTAACTGAGAGACAACAGTTCTGAGCTCAAGCTTCTGCACTCACTGCAAAATGAAATAGGTCTTTTATAGTACAAGTCTACATGCAGATGGGGAAGGCATGTGACTTTAACAGAATGCAGTGCTTAAGGCAGATAACAAAGGAACAGACATTCACCATGTTTATCAGTAGAGAAGGAGTTACATATTCACAGTGGCTACCTAAAATTACGAGTGTAGTCAAACTTTCAGCTTGTCCTGAAAGTTTCTGAGAGAATAGGTTCAGCATTTTTGATGCAGGGTTTACTGATTTCACAAACAACTAGTTCCTGAGGCTTGCGTTTTAGCTATTAGGAATGGAATGTTGCCCAATACAGGTTGTTTTTGAGTGATCGTTATTTACATCCTTGTTGCTTTTTATCCCCACCAAGTCCTCAGTTTTCTTTTCAGAACTCCACACTGCTTTATTCTGCTTGCTTCTCTCATTTCTGCAGAACCTGACATACCCAGCTTTTACTTGCCTTCACACTTTCCTGTCACCTGTTCATTCATTTATTCATCCTCATTCATTCAGTTTATCTATTTAATAAATATTTATTAAATACCTATCATGGGCCAGGCACTGTTCACTCCCTATGCAAACCCACTGACTCCTGAATGCACCAAGACATCCCTTTCTGAGCTCACTCCTTTCTTTGTGAGAACTCTGCATCTATATAGCTCATAGGAGATGTTCACCAATGGCTAACCTGGGTGCCTGGCTTTTGCTGGACTTGTGCAGAATAAGAGATTGAAAATTCTGTTCACCTTGGACTATGTTTCAGAAGAAACTTGCTTCAAATGATCCCACTTTCGACAGGGACACAAGTGACCAGGAAATACTGAAATAAGGTCAAAAATAATGTTTAAACCAAACACAAAATGATAGGATTTAGTTCCTGTTGAACATTATTCTTGAAGCCTCAGTTTAGAATGTGTCAAATAATTTTGCAAGACATTCCTTGCAGGCTGGTCAAACTGGTTGAAGATATTTTAATCATCCCTCAGTGATGGTGAATATAATTTTGCCCTTCTGACAAGAAAGAATCAGCAGATCTGGAAATGACTGCATAAAGATTGAATGAATGAGCCACTCAGACCCTAAACAGAGAATTTTGCTTATGGCATTACCAGTTGCAATCATTCAAGAAAGAATCCTTCAACTAATGCATAGTAGTAGCAAATTCTTTCAGGAAAGGCTGTAAGATTGCTGTAAGATTCTTTCCCTGGAATGTAGTTAATTTAATATCCCTTTTGTTGTAAGGTTGTGATATGGAGTGTACTGTTCCACCCCATCTCCTGAAGGTGTACTGACAACTGGAAATAGTAAATACAAAGAATTGGAGGAGAAAATATTAGGAAAGAAAGAAAGGAAAAAAAAAAACAAAAAAAACCCACTTTAATTCTCAAGTGCTAGAGATGCTGTGTATAGGATCCAGAGGGGAGAATGACAGGATGTTGGCAGCAATTTAGAATTGGTAATATTCTTGAAGCTTCCATGTATCTACTCAATATGGAAATAAATCCCAAAGAGCATTTAAAAGTGATTATTTTTCACCATTCACTTTGAGTTGAACAGTTTGTCTCAACAGACAAGGAGAGCCTGTCAGTTTGCTTACTTAAGTGATCCTACCTGCCCCATTTCTTCCTCCAAAGATGAGGAAGACCACATTGAAGAGTTTGCCCTGATGGTGAGAGCTTTGGAAGCCACCAATAAGCTTGACCAGATTCATGACTTTGAACCCATTTCAGTATGTAAAAGACAAGCTATTAAAATAGAGTAACACCTTAAAGGTTTTTCTATGTATACACAAGGATCTGATAGCAGGAAATGCTGACAGCAAAGAGATGATTATGAAGGGTTTATTATATTCATAAAGATAAGATGAATTAAAATTAACTCTGCTTTAAAAGTTAACCAATAAGGGATGGTATATATGGGATTCCCCTATATTTTCGATGTAATGCATATATATTCTAAAGTTCCTTTAAAAATAAAGAAAAAAAATTTAACCAATGAATGTCCTCATACACAATATTAGGTATAACTTTTTTCTTTGTGGTTTCATAACACCCGGGTAATGCTAGGAAAGAATGACTTATCTAAATGAAATGGTCCTAAAATTTTCCAAACATGGTAGGAAACATAGTAAAAATGTATCCTTTACTGAAAAGTCCATTATGGTCTGAATGATTCAGAATACAAGGCAAAAATATGGAATCACGTGAATCCATATTATTTTAAGTATATTTTTGTCAATATTTTAATAGTAAACTAAATTAGAATCATGTTTCAGTGCTTTCGTACAGTCTCATGTTTATATCTTTGAGTACCATCTGACTATTTCAGTTTATATGGATGAGTTTCATTCCCACATGGATTAAACTTTCTCTTATAGAACATTTCATGAGAGATTCTGAAAGACTACTCAATGTATAGGTTACTAGTATGCTTGTTTGCCTTGTTTGATACAATTGTGTAATATAAACTGTTTTTTTTTGCAAATCAAATTATATTTTTAATAAACCAGAGGTAATTTTTATTCAAAAGTCTAAGTGACTCTCATAGATTAAATGGGAATCCTGCAGTAGTTCCTTTTGTAAGGTGAAAATGTTTTCATGAATGGGACAATTATTTCAAATGTTTATTTTTTAAATTCTAATTTTTACATTTTGGGTTGAAAAGTCTTTTTTTTTTTACATTGACAATTATTGAAATATTATAACTAGCACATGAATTAATGAGAGTCATCTTCGAAAACTGGTTATGTGGAGTACCAAACAGCAATGATACCTTATAAAAACTATGAGATATGTGGGGCAGTTTGCCCCCATGTTAGGTGCCCTAAGTTCTTCAGGTATTGTGTCCACTTTTGATAGGTTTTCCATTTTCTCTTTTTCACCATGCTGTCAACTGCTTCAAATTGTTACTGTCAGTTTATCTGCCTCTAGCAGTTTCCCTGATTCTGAAAAACAGACAAAGTGAACATCTTATTATGGGTTTAAAGTAAAAGCAGAAAATACCCTCTCAGTGAAGATTCAAAAGGCTTTCTGCAAGTCAAATGCTTGAACTCTAGATCAAGGACTTGGGTGGAATATATTTTGACAGCAAATAACTCTCGCTCTCCATTCCTTTACTCTTCAATGTGTTCCAGAGAGTTCAGGTTGCTGGCAAAATGACTCCTAGATTACTTAATATTCATAATACATAATGATTGTTACTTGATTGTTATGATTGTTTCAAGTAGAGTTTGTCTATAAAAGTAAGATACATGTTATAAACTATAAGATGCTCCATTTCCTTTACCATCATTAAAAAACTTATCCATAAAAAGACTCATGCAAAGAGAAATAATCCTCTCTTGGAAATTACTTGCCTCAAAAAACTGAAGAAGAATTATCTTCTTAAGTCATGTCCCCTTGGAACTGAACTTTAATATAACAAAGATACTAGTGTTTTCCCCTGGGAGTCTCCCTTTACTAATTTCCTTGAACAACACCCTTGATTCCCAGAAACCTTCTGTTTACAAAACAAAACTAATTTTCTTGAGCTGGCTTGTTTGTCTACTTGGAAAGAATTACTTTTATTTAAGCCATCTTTGTTGAAGTTTGAAATAAGTACTAAATTGATTTCCAAAATTTCATACTTAGGCTATATACCAATTCAATAGCCTTTCTTTGCCATAAATATGGATGAGTCCACCTGTATTTTTAGGAGTTTTTATTAATGCCTGTATTATTTAGGATTAGGGAAGAGCTTTACCCAAAATACTGGATAAGTGAACCGTCCCTCCCCAAAATGATGAAAACTTGGTTTGTCAGCCTTTAGTCTCAATGATTCCATATCAACATGGTAAAAACTAGGCCATTTAATAGCACTTCTAAAACCACTAGAAATATAAACTTTTTAAAATTAGAAATATAAACTTTTAAAGCCTTTCTGCAAATAAAAGACAATATATAATGAATTTTTTTCCTCCTAAAATTTCCTCAGTTTTATTGTAGGAAATACAGATAAGCAAAAATATGAAAACAGAATCACCATAGTCTTAACACTCCAATTAATCATCATTAAGAATTTCTTTTAAGGTTTTAAAAAAAAGATTTATTTATTTATTTCTCTCCCCTCCCCCCCCCCCCCGGTTGTCCCTTCTCTGTGTCTATTTGCTGCGTCTTCTTTGTCCACTTCTGTTGGTGTCAGCGGCATGGGAATCTGTGTTTCTTTTTGTTGCATCATCTTGTTGTGTCAGCTCTCCCTGTGGGCGGTGCCATTCCTGGGCAGGCTGTACTTTCTTTCGCGCTGGGCAGCTGTCCTTACAGGGCGCACTCCTTGTGCGTGGGGCTCCCCTATGCTGGGGACACCCCCGCGTGGCAGGGCACTCCTTGCGTGCATCAGCACTGTTCATGGGCCAGCTCCACACGGGTCAAGGAGGCCCGGGGGTATGAACTGCAGACCTCCCATGTGGTAGACGGATGCCCTAACCACTGGGCCAAGTCCACCGCCTTAAGATTTTTAAAATTTCTCTCCCCTTCCTCCCCCCCTGCCCCCATTGTCTGCTCTCTGTGTCCATTTGCTGTGTGTTCATCTGTGTCCGCTTGCGTTTTTGTCAGCAGCATCAGGAATCTGTGTCTCTTTTTGTTGGGTATTCTTGCAATGTCAGCTCTCTGTGTGTGCGGTGCCACTCCTGGGCTGACTGTGCTTTTTTGCATGGGGCAGCTCTCCTTGAAGGACTCACTCCTTGCGCATGGGGCTCCCCTATGTGGGGGGCACCCCTGTGTGGCACAGCACTCCTTGCCCACATCAGCACTGTGCGTGGGCCAGCTCAACACATGGGTCAGGAGGCCCTGGGTTTGAACCCTGAACCTCCTATATGGTAGGTGGATACTCTATTAGTTGAGCCAAATCTGCTTCTCATCATTAATAATTTGATATATATTTTTGAGAGACTGGATGCATTTGATGTTCTCTGTATTAACCAACAGATCTTCATGATTCTACATGAAACTCCTAAGTGCTGTTTGGTGATGATATAATAATTTTTCAGGTTGAAATATTCATGTGAGAAATGCTTTTTTTTTTTAAAGGAAGTATATAAAATTAGTTTCTTCTTACAGACTCTGGTTGAGATATTTCAAAATGTTGGTAACACCAATATTGCTGATTTCATTGCTGGATTACTCACCATTATCATCTGTATGGCAGTAAAGGAATTAAATAATCGATTTAAACACAAAATCCCAATCCCGATTCCTATAGAAGTAATTGTGGTAAGTAGAATGTGTAATTAGAAAATCAGCATTAACTGGGTTGATGAGAAAGGAATTATTAAAATCAGTGGAGTTTTTTACCTCTTCTTGTGTTTTATTTCAGACAATACTTGCTACTGCCATTTCATATGGAGTCAACCTGGAAAAAAACTACAATGCTGGCATTGTGAAATCCATCCCAAGGGGGTGAGTTTGGCATTCCTCTTAGGCAATACTAGTATGTTAAATCAGTACTTTCTATTTAAATGAAACCTTTTATTACAAGCTTAATTTTATGGGTGATCCTTCAATAGTCTTATTTGCATGTAATCTTGAAGAAGTACCCATTTGTGCAAACCGTTGAACAGTATGTGTATAGATAAAGTTTAAGCCATTTATTTAAAAACAGGACCCAATGCTCTCTCTTCTTTTCCATTTTCTTAAAACATGGCAGTGCATGTACAATTAACAACAGACTCCTGATTTAAACTGGTATGTATAGTAACAATGCCCCATAAATCCAAATTCCATTAATTGATTCAGGGAACTTATTTTTGCTGCCCTAAATTACCCTTCCTGACCCTATAGAGAGCTTTCCTGCCTGTTCTCCATCTCCTGGGAATGGATCCATAGCCTCGGCCCTTGGGTTTAACCAAGGTTACTTTTCTGACAGACCCTTGCTGAGCTTGGTCACCTAATTACCCTGCCTGGCCCCAAGAATTACAAGTTCCTCCATGAAGGCAGTGACCCCATTTGTCTTGTTTGGTTGTTTCCCTAGTACAGGACCTAGCCCATAATCAGAAAAAAATATTTTAAAGGAACAAATGCCTAAGCATATGTCATTATAAAGCCACAGAAAGGCCTTTGTTTCCTGATCTCACTTGGTAGCACAAACACAATTCTGATGACATTAACAAACTTGAAAAAGAGAATGGGGTGGAGAGAAGTGGAAAGAGTAAGGAAAGTAGTGCTGAAGTGGTTGAGGTGAGTACAAGAAAAGGAAAAGAAACAAAGAGAAAGATTGTGATATCTTACCCTTTCATCTCCTCCCCCCTACAAACTTTCAATAAAGGGGTAAAAGCAAAGCTACTGGTGGCAACTTCCTTTTATCCTTTCGAGGGTCAGGACCGTATGTTAGAATTGCCGTGTCCTCAATAACAGTGTCCCACTGGACAGCCATAAACTGTGACTCTGCACCTTGCTCTCTCACTCCCTTTCCTGACAAAATGTTCAGTTTCCCCCATGTCCAGACAGTATGCTGCTACGATTCCCCCAAACCAAAAAGCCCTAAGTCACTAAGCTTTTTCTTAACCAACAGACTCTAACAGGGCCACCCACAACATGCCTTTCTTCTCAGGCAACTGATCTTTATCCTGCAGCCCACAACATGTCCAGTTGCTGACTCATCACAGTCTAGGTTTTTCTTTTATCTCATCTGTCATCATTTCCACCTCATAACAAGACGGCCTACTTTCTTCTCTAAGTTTTAGTCACTGCTATCTCTCCTGCCTCAACTCTGAGCACACCAGTGGCCAGTTCTCTCCTTACCAGTGCTAGAGGTCTCTTTGTCATCATGTTTGTTACCACTGTTTTTAAAGTGTTGTGTGCTTTGCAGTTGTACTTGGAAGTGTGGCACAATGGAAAATAGCAGGGACAAGGCCAACAAAACCACAGAGGGTTTTTTCTAGTTGTTTTCCAAGGGCCACATTTCCCCTTTGGCTAGAGTGGCGGTGCATTTTCCAAACAATCAGGGCCAACCTGAAGTAAAAATGTGCAGTTCCCATTATGTTTATCATTCTTGCCTCTCCTTTATGGGGCCTCTGATCTTTCAGGGGCTCACCTAGCCCTGTCCTCATCTTTTCAGGTAAATGCGTGTTCACATTCTTACTGCATCACAGGATCTTGGTAGTGTTATCTCATGATCTGGCCAGAGTGTGAAAGCTGGCTACAGCCAAACAGGGCCACTGAGTGAGAATTTGGTAAGAGTTATGTCCACTGAAGGAGTGCAGGAGAAAGGGGAAAGGACCACATAAAGGTCATTAGAAGATGTCCAGCCAGGACTTTAAGTTGAGAGACTTGGGGCAGATAATTGGAGCCCTGAAGATCCGGCAAGATAGTACAAATGGGTGATAGGAGTATGGCAGAATCAGGTTGTCCAAACGTTTACTGTAACATGTCCTAACAGGTTGTACTAACATTGTGTAAATACTAATTAAGTACACACATCATTTAGTCCTCTCAGGAACCCTATGAGGAGAGTATATAGTTCCCATTTTATAGCTGAGGAAACTGGGATGCAGTAGGGTTAAAATTTTTTCCAAATCATAGACTAACTTATGAAGCTATGGGGCCAGAATTCAGGTCCTTTGATTTCAAGTCTTGGCTCTTTGCACTTTGTAACCATGGGGAATCAAGGATCTAGAACCTGGCAGTGGGGTGTTATTAAAACTAAATTCACTGCAGGACCATAAAGTCTTCATGACAAGCCCCAGTTACTTTACCTAGGACTGACTGGATCTCACACTTAAGGAAGTGAGGTACAATTTCAGATCCTGACTAGCAGGTGATGTGTTACTGAGTCACACAAGTGCTGGATCAGGTTTCCTAATATCCTGTCTGCCTACAACTAGGAGCCATTCCAGAGCCTACCTGTGGTTTAGGATGTGAAGTGGGGTCAGTGAACCTCACTTGTGGGCACAGGAAGGATATAAGAGCAGAGAACAAAACAGAACTTCTTTCTAGGAAATCATCTAATATCTAGCATTCATATCTAGACCTATTAAGTAATCTTGAGCAAGTACTTCACTTTTCTGAGGCTCACTTCCCTTATCAAAAAATGAGCAAGGTAGAGCCAACAATATATGTGATGCTTACAGCTCTAAATTTCTATGATTTTTCTTGGAGAATTTTATTTCTCCTTGAATTTTACCATTTCTAATTATAGGGTAAAAAAATGTAGTTCCCTATTATGGGAACTTCAGGCATAAATGAATTAGATGGGGAGATATTTTTGGTAAGACCTCTGGATAATCATCAAAATATATATGAAGGGCCTTCCCCCAAAATTTTAGTATGTGGGACAACCTCTTGATGATAAACTACTAGGCTTATTTCTTTATATGGTTTGTAGAGTAGCTCTGGTTTTGTCCTTTGGATAGAAGTATCTAACAAACAGTAGTCATTTGACCCCACAATCACTTGGATATTTTAGTCACTGTGACTATGGAGCACTCTGATAATTAAACAAATTTGTTTATTTTGACTTCAGGAAGATTTTAAATATCATGACTCTTAAGATGCGGATTTTCTACTTAGTTCTTTTAGCATCTTATCTTTGTCTCTTTAACAGACCTGGTATCTCTTTATATGCCATAAATCTTACTTCATGGCTAGAATATCTCTTAAATTCAAAGACCATTAGGGTGAAATTGTGTAAGGAGAAATGCTAATGTGTGTAAAGGTATGGCATGGGGTTGTAGGATATTAAAGAATCCTCAAAACCAGGTTTAGTTTTGTCAGAGGTATAGATGGTGCAGCTTTGGTAGGCTCTCAAATAAGGGACAAAGAAATCAGCTGGTGAGATCATATCAACTTCTAATTAAAAACCATAATAGCACATGCTACCTCTTAAGGTCTCTTAGGTGCTCTTTGTTCTCTAGGATCGAATACTTTCATGTCTACCATGAGGCTGAGTTGATATAATACTTGATGAAATGGGAAAAGAGAACTGTGGTCAAATCTTCACAGCCTTTTTCTTTAAAAACTCACTAGGTTTTTGCCTCCAGCACTTCCATCTGTGAACTTGTTTTCTGAGATGCTGGCTGCATCGTTTTCCATTGCTGTGGTGGCTTATGCTATTGCAGTGTCTGTAGGAAAAGTATACGCCATCAAGTACGATTATACCATAGATGGGAACCAGGTAAGAGCACCCTTTTTCTAAAATGGTTTTACAGGGCTAAAAATGGGAAGAAAACATAAATGGGGAAGATTGTCTTCTTCCACTGATCCTTACTGGGCTGCGTTCCCTCTTGTGCTTGTGAATTTGAAGTTATTTTGAAATACGGACACTGTATCACTTAAGTTTTATAAGAAATAAATTGAAGCAATCCTAATTTTAAGAGGTAATTCAGAGGTATGAATAACATTCAAATTTAATGTATTAGGGAATAATAAGAATTCTTCATGTAACCCAGTGTCTAGTCTAGGTAGGTTTTTAAAAAAAATTCTTCTGTGATAACATATACAACTTAACATTTCCCATATTAATCACTTTCAAGTATACATTTCAGTGAGTACATTTTGCGTGTGTGTGTCTGTGTGTGTTTTAAGGTTTGTCTCTATAAGACACTCCTATAATAGAGCCAGCACTTATTATATTTGCATCCAGACATTTTTTAACAAACATAAACTCCTTCGCTGCTCCTCTGTAAACTCTAAACTTTCTGTCTCTGCGAATTTTCTATTTCTAGTCACCTGTTATAAGTGATATTATACAATCTTTGTGTTTACATGCCTTGCTTATTTCACTAAGCATGTTTTTAAGGTTTCCCATGTTGCAGCATGTTTCATAACTTCATTCTTTTTTTTCAGATTTTTAAAAATTATCTTTCTCATTTTAAAGACACATCGATCATTCTTATGCCAAATAATAACCCATTTTGTGTATTTTGTTTACCCAATCTTTTGTTGATGGACACTTTGGTTGTTTCCACCTTTTGACTATTTTGAATACTGCTTATATACACATTGGCTTACAACTATCTCCTCAAGACCCTGTTTTCAGTTTCTTCAGGTATATACCTAGAAGTGAAACTGCTGTTTTGTTTGGTAATTCTCTTTTCAACTTTTTGAGGAATTGCAATGCTACTTTCCACAGTGGTTGCACCATTTTACATTCCCATCAACAATGCACCAGAGTTCCAATTTCTCTGTATCCTCTCCAACACTGTTCTTTCCATTAAAAACAAAATAGCCAATCTCATGGGTGTGATGAAATATATCCTATTGTGGTTTTTATTTAAATGGCTAATGATGTTGAGCTTCTTTTCATATGCTCATTGGCCATTTGTATACCTTCTTTGGAGAAATGTCTATTTAAGTCCTTTGCTCACTAAAAAAAATTTTTTTTGCCCTTTCCTGTGGCCTTTTAAGATTGATTCAGTGCTTTAAGAGACTAACGCAGAAGGGTAAAGTAAGTCTCCATAAAACTCAGAGAAGAGATGATAAAAATCCTCTTTAAATCCTGTCTGGAGTCACAGCTGAGAAGAAAACAAACAAACAAACAAACAAATAAATAAATAAATAAATAGTTCATAAATATGAGGGTCTATTTCTGAACTCTCAATTAAAAAAAAAACTGAAATACTTTTCTTACTTTTCCAGTATATTACAAATAGTCAAAAGTTAATACCTGAAATTACTAAAACTCCCTCAACTGACTTTAACTTTATTACAGAACTAGGCTCACCCTTGTGTATACCTGCCCTTGTGATGGTAACCACTCTACTCTCCTTGGTCTGAATCCATAAAAACTTTTGTTCCCGTGGTTTGGGAAAGGCAGACTTGAGGTACTCCCATCTCCTGCCCTTCCTTTGGTGTTAATAAACCTGCTTTCTCTCAAGACCAAAAAAAGATTTTTTTTTGTTCTTTTTGTTGTTGGGTTGTAAGCCATAGCCTGTTTTTGTAAATAAAGTTTTTTTAAATAAAATTTTTAGGTTGAATTTCATCGATTTATCTATTCTTTCTTTATGGAGGTACTGGGGATTGAACCCAGGACCTCGTACATGGGAATGAGGTGCTCAACCACCGAGGTATACCCGTTCCCCATATGGTTTTTAATAGAACACAGCCCTGCTCACTAATTTACATATTGTCGATGGCTGCTTTCACTTTACGAGAGATATGCCACTTATCAGGCAGTGAAATAAACATTTTAGCAAAGGATCCCTCATCAATGTGAAATTCAATTGGGAGCAGTGAGGCCTCTCTTAGATTCTATTAGATCAAGCTCCTGATGTCTTACAAGGATCCCATGTACTTTTTTTTTTTTTTAAAGATTTATTTTTTATTTATTTCTCTCCCCTTCCCCCCCCCACCCTGGTTGTCTGTTCTCTGTGTCTTTTTGCTGTGTCTTTGTCCGCTTCTGTTGTTGTCAGCAGCACGGGACTCTGTGTATTTTTGTTGCATAATCTTGTGTCAGCTCTCTGTGTGTGCGGCACCATTCCTGGGCAGGCAGCACTTTCTTTGGCGCTGGGTGGCTCTCCTTATGGGGTGCACTCCTTGCACGTGGGGCTTCCCTACACGGGGAACACCCCTTCGTGGCAGGGCACTCTGCGCGCATCAGTGCTGCACGTGGGCCAGCTGCACATGGGTCAAGGAGGCCTGGGGTTTGAACCGTGGACTTCCTAAGTGATAGATGACGCCCTAACCGCTGGGCCAAGTCTGCTGCACCCATGTACTTTTAACTATAAAAATTAAGTTGGGGCTAACTAGGCAGGAAGGGTTTGGAAATTTACTTCCTTAATGTGCTTCCTTTAACACTCCGCAAGGGTCTTGCAAAGAGTTTATTTGTAGCATCACCGTCATCAGTCTTTCCCTTAGGAATTCATTGCCTTTGGGATCAGCAATATTTTCTCCGGATTCTTCTCCTGTTTTGTGGCCACCACTGCCCTGTCTCGCACTGCTGTCCAGGAAAGCACTGGAGGAAAGACACAGGTATGAAACAACAGTTTAGTAATGTGACAACTTGCATTTACTATCATGAGAAACAAATCAGGGGAGGGACAGCTTGGAGAGGTCTGCACAAGAATTGAGCAGGACAATTAGCCTTTGAAAAAGAGGGACTTGGCTTCCTGATGTGATTCAGCCCGGGGCTAACCATCCCCTTGGTTCACCCCCTAACCTAAAACCTCTTATAAAAACATGTGTGATCTTCTGATAAAGCAATCCCCAAATCTCTTTGTGTTAGTGCTCACCTGGCAGAGAGCTATATTTACCTGTTTTTCCAGGAACAATAATGACTGACAAGGTTTCAATTAAAAAGAATGCTGATTTTTATCAATTTGTTATCTGGGGATAGAGAGAGCTTAGTAAAAGCATTTCATGGCTTAGTAAATTATTATATTTATCAAGAAAATGAAATGCATCTATTCACATTTCCTTTATAAGGATCAAGAACTTCCTCCAAAGGCCTTTGGCTCCCACAGAACAGCAGTTTGTTAGCCAAGAATGTTTTTGTTGTAATTTTCTGGCATTTCTTCCTGAGTAAGGTGTTTCCTCTTGAAGGTCTGAACGTGGATTTAATTTTGCCTTTTAATTCTAGTTTTAAGTTGTTACTTTCACAACATGACAAAAACAAAAAACAAAAAACAAACCAAAACAGAAAACAACCAACCCAGCATTACAGTTCATCTCTAAATAACTCCTCCCTCAATCGTTCAGAAAGCTCAGGAACCCTTCTCAAAGGGCACACTTTCCAGCTAGACATGGCATCAGACGTGCCAAACCAAGAGGATGAGGCAGACTGCAAGGGGCAACCTTGGGAATTGTGTTCATGTTATGTTGTGAGGGTTTTATCCTCCTGACACAGAAAGAGTTTTTATTTAAGAGCAGAAAGTGTATTGAGACTGCAAAGAAGGAACAACAAACCAAAACAAAGTAGTAGCAATACACATACACACACAATACAAAGTCTTTAAACAGATATTAAGGCAAGGACACTTAAAGAGAACAACTGAGAAAACTAATGTCTCCAACAGTGGCTTGCCCAGGGAGAGTTTTGATGTTCTCCACAGTGCACAGATGCTCCTTTCCTGTTTGTAATGGACTTTTAAAAAAAAAGATTTTGTTTGTTTGTTTGTTTATTTATTTATTTATCCCCACCCTCTTGTTGTTTGCACTTGCTGTGTGCTGTGTCTTTAGGAGGCACTAGGAACTGAACCCAGGACCTCTGATGTGGGTGGGAAGTGCCTAATCACTTGAGCCACCTCCGTTCCCTACTTTTTGTCTCTCTCATTATGTTTTTTCTTCTTGTATGTCTTGTTGCATCATCTTGTTGCATCAGCTTGCATGCCTGCCTGTCGTGTTAGCTCATTGTCTTCCTTAGGAGGCACCAGGAACTGAACCATGGACCTCCCATGTGGTAGGTGGGAGCTCAGTCGCCTGAATCACATCAGCTTCCCTGTAATGGATTTTTTTTTTTTCTGTAATGGGCTTTTAATGACAGAGTTGGAGGAACTGGCCCCTTCCACTTTCTTGGCTTCTCTTGAACAAAATTTTAATTCCAATTTCAGACATTTCCTTTTTATAATTGAGTTTACTTTTTTCTTTTGGCAAACATTTCTAGCCATAAGGGAGCAGGAGAAAAGGTAAAATAATACATTCTACCCTGAGAGGCATAACTAAAGATCGATGGTCAAGGGGGAAAAGTCAGAGGTTATCACTTAAGCTGTGCCCTGGTTCAGGCTGCAGCTATCAGCAGAGGGAGTTTCTACTGCTTTCATTTCAGACGGAGCATTGACAAGTTCTCCCACCACGTGGCTTTGAAGTAGGTGGAGGCAAATCCCAGGCTGCTGGTGTCCACTCTCTTGCTGTTACTTCCAGGCTCTAATGAGGCCTGCTAGGCTATGACAGGAAGGAATGCCCATGTAAAGTGACCTCCTTGGCAAAGGGTTTGGGGGATAATGGTGTTCTAGTAAGCTAATATCCCTTGCCACACACTGGAGGGTATTATTTAGGAATGAAGCATGCCAGGATTTCAGCACTGAAGAATGAAGCTCAGTCATGGCTTGATATTTAATTACTGAAATATATACTAAGTTCTAGGGTTTAAAGTCTAAGTGCCTGGACTGAAATCCAGAGGTCCATGACCAAATAAATTGGCAAGTTTTCCCTGCGAGTGTTGCTTCTCATGTTTTCTGATATGTTAGAGACTCAGTTTCTGCATCTATACAGTGGGGTTAATTATAGCCACTTCACAGGTATGTTTTAAGGATTAAATGAAAAAATGTTTGTTAAATTTTGACACAAATTTGTGAATGCTCATTGTTCTAGTATTAGCTCTTCAAGATAGGAGCATCTTAGTGCCTATGGTACATATTGTGCCTGGCACATAAGAAGTATCCATATATTTACTGAATGAAGTAATAAAAGAAAGAATATTGGTGAGCATGAACTATTTTAGTACATCTACATATTGTAGAAGAGTTAAACTTTGTCTCCCACCCCCATCTAACTCTTATGGACTGATGACAAAGTAATTCTAAACTACTCTTTAACTCTGATTATGCTTTCACTTAACAGAATAGGTAATTTCCTAGTAATTGAGTCTGCTCATAAATATAAAATCTGCAGTATTTCCATCAAACCAGCCTTATGGAGTAAGTACAAAAATTGATTTCATTTTAGATGGGGCATTGACAAGCTTAATATAGTGATGACGATTAGCCTTTGGTCTCCATAATTGGGGGCTTATTATTACATAAACTTAGCAAGTGGCCACTCCCCTGGCCTGAGCTAGGCAGCTGGCTGTGGTCTCTACCCCAAATCTCCATATCCCTCACCAGTTCACAGAGCCCTATATCCACAGTGTGATATAAGTGGCACATGGAACTCATGGCACAATAAAACTGGTCAAGCAATTGCATGGAAGGAAAAAAGTAGGAAAAGGAAGAAGGATATTAGCTTCCTCACTTAGACAGAGAGGGGAAAGCTCACCAACCTATTGAGAACCTGGAGGTGTGCTGCTAGGAGGTGCTGAGGAGCCTAGAAAAGGGGAACTAGGTGTATAAAGCAAATTGTTTAGTACATTGTACATAATTTAGCCTCAGGCTGGCCTAACTACAATCTGAACATAAATGACAGTATTAGTCAGCGGAAGAGGTGCTGATGTAAAATACCAGAAATAGGTTGTTTGTTGTTGTTGTTGTTGTTATTTTTCTCTCCCCTACCCACCCCCCCACCTCCAGTTGTCTGTATTCTGTGTCTATTTTGCTGTGTGTTCTTTGTCTGCTTCTGTTGTCAGCGGCATGGGAATCTGTGTTTCTTTTGTTATTGTTGTTGCTTCATCTTGTTGTGTCAGCTCTCCGTGTGTGCAGCGCCATTGCTGAGCAGGCTGAACTTTCTTTCACGCTGGGCTGCTCTCCTTACGGGGCACATTCCTTGCATGTGGGGCTCCCCTATGCCGGGGACACCCTGCATGGCAGGGCACTCCTTGTGCGCATCGGCACTGCATGTGGGCCAGGTCCACATGGATCAAGGAGGCCTGGGGTTTGAACTGTGGACCTCCCATGTGGTAGATGGACGTCCTAACCACTGGGCCAAGTCCACTTCCCAAGGTTTTAAAGGGTATTTATTTGGGGTAGGAGCTTACAGATACCAGGCCATAAGCATAATTTATTCCCCTCACCAAAGTCTATTTTCATGTGTTAGAGCAAGATGGCATACCATTATAGCTGCTGCTTCAAAAATGCAGCAGGATTTTTAGGATCAGTTATGGAATTATTAGTGCCATGGTAATTTGTTTCTTAAGAATATTATAAGACAAAGAAAAAGAAAATAAAAGAATATTACATCCCTCCATTCCTCATTAAGGAAAAGGCATGGTCAATGTTTCCTGGTATGGCAAAAATTACAAGAATGGCCTCCTAAATTGACATCCAAACTATAGGTCTGTAACCAACCCAAATGACAGCCAGGTCAAACTGGCTTAGTTTTAGCAAGCTTGTTTTAAAATGGAAACCCACATGGCGACTGCACATGTGTTCTCCTTTTTGTTCCCTTTTGTAGGGTTTTAGCAAATAATTCTCATTTCTCTCAACTGTATTGAGAGAGTGGGCTGGGGGAGGCAGGGCGTATCAAGTGCTCCTGTGAACAGGCTCCCTCAGGCATTCACCTAGTGAGTTGGAAGGTGCCAGGGGTGAGGAGCAGCCCTGTTGACATGAGGAGTGTCTTTCAGATTGCTGGCATCATTTCGGCCGGGATTGTGCTCATCGCCATTGTTGCCCTGGGGAAGCTGCTGGAGCCACTGCAGAAGGTATAACCCTGCTTCTCCACACACTGATTGCATAATTTCCCTTCACTGCCCTGCAACCAGAGAAATAACAGGAGATTAAAAAATCATCACATGGAAAACCATTCCCCTGAATAACAGCCTTCTCTGTCTCTCTTGGCAGTCAGTCTTGGCAGCTGTTGTAATTGCCAACCTGAAAGGGATGTTTATGCAAGTGTGTGACGTTCCTCGTCTGTGGAAGCAGAATAAGATTGATGCTGTAAGTCATTTAACACTGAGCTTTCTCCGATGTAAGACGTGGTTATTATATGCTCCCATAACACTGTGTCCTCTTTCTTCTAAATCTTACTTGCATTTTGTGAACCCCAGAACAGAAATCAGAATTGTGTGATGAACCAAAGCAGTGAAGCCTTCCATATGAACTGCATTTTATGAAGATCCTGTATCGCTGGGAAGATTTGTTTCCAGCAAGAATCCCACCTGAGTCTCATTCATACACTGCTGGCCTTCTAAAGCCAAAAAACAAATTTTTAAAAAATCTTAAAATTTAGAAGGACAAAGCAAAAACAAAAATACAATGTTGATGATAATTCTAACCAAAGTAACCTTCACAGATGTCCTGTTCTGGTAAAAACCAGGTGCTAAAACCTTTAGAGTTCCGCTCTAATTGAAACCAGAACAGATAAAAAGAATGAGAAACCTTTCTATATATTGATATGGAAACATATCCTAGACAATTTAAGAAGACTACTGCTGAACAGAATAGTGTGTATAATACACTAAAAGGGGGGAAATAAGATATAATCTAGGTCATATGTGCGTATTTGCAGAAAGAAATGTTGGAAAAAAGCACACACACAAACCAGAGGACACAATTAGGAGTGAAAGCTGGGAATGGGTAGAGAAAAGAGAGGGTTGGGAGCAAGATTTTTCACTGTATAACTTCAAAAAAATCTTATTTACTCTTTGAACCACGTGGATATATTACCTATTTAAAGTTAAATTAAAAATAAATAAAATGCGTCAATTGGTTTTTAGTGGGAAGGCCAATTTCCTTGTATGTAAATATAAAATAAATGAAGTCAGAATATTAAAAAGTGCTGTAATTTGTTCATGGATAATTGATGATTTTTATGTTTTACAGTTAGTTATCTCCCTTTACGATATCTGTGAATTAATGCAATTCTTTTCATTTCAACTTTTGTCTAGCTTATCTGGGTATTTACATGCATAGCATCCATCATTCTGGGGCTGGACTTCGGTTTACTAGCTGGCCTGCTGTTTGGATTACTGACTGTGGTCCTGAGAGTTCAGTTGTGAGTATTTTAAGACCCAGGATTCCTATGAACAAGACAGCACACCTTGAGCTTTCTCATGCCATTTTGACAAATACAGTGAAACTACTTCCTTTCATAATAGTTACAGTATACTGAGTACTTCTTTAAAGTAAGCATACAATGTTTTATAGATGTTATCGTATTTAAGCTTTAAAAACAAACAAACCGTGAATAGGTTTTATTATTCTTCTTTTATAGGGAAGAAAAGTGAGTTCGGAAAGGTTAAGACTCTTCCCTAAGATCACATGGCAGAGCTAGTATTTGAATTCAATTGTATCTCGCTCCAAAGTCCACACACTCAGCCACGTGCTCTACTGCTGTGCTCTCCTTTTGGTCATGGTGAGACAAAATGACACATGGTCCGGCAAAAGACTGAGGTTGTTGCATAGCTTCTTCTGCAAATGAGATGAAGCATGTGAAGCACTGGGTCTGGTTCCAACGCTTGCAATATATTTTAGCTCCTTTTTCCTTTTGGTATGAGGAGGTTACCAGTTATATAACCCAGAGCCGGAAAACTTTAAAAGAGTTGACCATAGCCAAAAGTCATTCAAATCTGCCAAATAAGGCATATACTGAATAAGCAATTAGATAAAGATAATGATGTGAAGTAGACATGATTAGATCATATGCAGAGGAAAGCAGCAAAGACAAGATTTAAAGTAATAGAAAACAACCTTTCAGGCAAAGCTAGGGAGCCCAAAGCTGGGGGGGGGGGTTGGTTTGTTTTCACTCTCGAGAGGCTTTGGGTATGTGTCCTCCCAGGCTCAGAGAGGAGCAGAGTCTCTCCCCTTCTCGGCGCTTCTGTTTTCTCTCCAGACTTCTGCTCCTTTTCTGCCAGCATTCAGGCTATGAAGTAGAAAATCTGCAAAGACATCGACACAGAAGTCTTCAGCTTAGAATAAAGTATAAGCCCACTTCTTCCGTCCCACCAACCAGTTATCCTTTTTTGCCCGCCTTCCCTACCCTGGCATGTTGGTGTCTACTCAAGGCTTGTGTTTACTGCCTCAGTGCCCTCAACAGCCCAGGGGTCTGAAAGAGTTCATGAGCTCCCAAAGTGACCAATTTGCTGCTAGAGAATAATTCACCAACTGTTCTCAGAAGATACTGCCTCTCCTGCCTTAGTGTCTACTTTTTCTCGTGTAGGTGTGGTTGTGAGAAGGGTTTTGTAGAAAGAAACTATTTAGCTTATCAGCTTTAAGTTAAAAATCAGCACAGCAGAGCAAGCTGAGGAGAAACCAGCCACACATTTTAGCTGCTGCTTTGGTAACTAGGCTTTTAGCCAGCAAAAAGCAATATCCTTCACAGTATTGAATTTCCAGCAATTATAATGCCGATCCAGAGAGCATGCTGCTGAAAGAACTCCCCAAAACAGATACTCTTTCTTTGGGAACTGTATTTAGCATTTGTCCCTAGTCACACTTGAAGAATTACCGACTTTATCTGATCGCATCAGGAAAAGGAAATCAACAGTCTGATAGACAGGAAGGGCTTGTTTCTAAAATGAGACTAATTTGATCACCCACAGATGCCCCCTACCTCCTCAGGACGTTGCCGCCATTCATAAGTAAGCGCCAGGCACGATGGCAGGCACTGAAGACACAGGGCTAAAGGCAGGCTGCGCTGCCACTTACCTCTAGGGCCTTTCCTAATTTTGATGAACCTACTTTTACTCATTTATAAAAATGAGGATGCTGCTGCTGACCTTTCAGGATTATGACAGTTGTAAGTATTAATAAGATCTAACAGGTGTCCAAGTGCTTTGTTTATCCTGTAAAGTGTTATACACATGAAGGTAGGATGCTTTTTATTTCTCTAAGCATCAGATGATAAGAATCACTGTTCCTGCTCCCCCAGTTTCACACAAACAGCAGCTGTTCATTTCAGAGTTAGCTACAGGCAAATGTCATCTGCAATAAAGACTCGTGCCAGAACCCAGAACCGCAGAAAGCTGGGCTCTTTAGTTTATCTGTTACTTCTTTTAACTTCGTATTCCAAAATACGCATGTATCAAAAAAAATCCTGACCTTAATTTTTCTTCTCTTAGTCCCTCATGGAATGGCCTTGGAAGCATCCCTACCACAGACATCTACAAAAATACCAAGAATTACAAAAACGTAAGTGCCTTTGTAAGACTTTTTGCTAGACTTGGGTTTCCTAGCCTAGAATTTCAGATAGTTGCATATTCTCTTTTAGAATACTAGATACAAGGTAACCAAAGAGGGAGACTCAAAAAGGAAAAGTCCCTCAGTCCACTGGGGGGTATCATGAAAACTTCTGAGCCAACATGGCCTCTGATAGACATGATTTATATGAATTTCGTCCATGCTAATTGAATGTCACCAATATTTTTGGAGCATATCATTTTAATGTAAAACCATTTGAAGAGGGATTTTTAAAACAGGCAATTAGATTATTTCCTGACATTGAACCAGAGTTCTATTTCTCTGCTATGTGATCTTATGTTTGTCTGAAATCCCTATAAGATTTTCTTCATTCAATTCTAATAGGAGACTTTCAAGTTCTCTGTCACTAAGAACCTTATTTGATATTTTGCTTTAGCTTTGAAATAGTAGAATATAATATATAATACAGGGAATGGAAAACAAACTAAGCATCCCACTGATGGGCTAGCAGTCCCTGCAGATAAAATTGCTTTATGGCCAAGGGGAGAATACACACTGAAAACAAGATTTTAAAAGGCAGAGAAAGAAAATTAAGAAAACACTAATTTAGCAAAACTTAGTTTTTGAAAGCAAAAACAAAAATTTTAATGTGGTCTCTAAGAAGTTGTCTTTCATTTTACCTTAACATTTAAAAAAAGTTGGGCACTAAACCTAAAATTCCAGTAGCTGGTACTTCATTTATCACCACAATCATTTTCAGTTATGTTGAGCCAAGTTCTAAAATGATTCTGGAGAATCTTCTGGCTCGGCAGGGAGTTGGGGAGTTCTGAGTTCTGGACTCTGTTGGGGTGAGAACTTTCCCAAGTCACCCTGTCTCTCAAGGCCTCAGTTTTCTTCTCTAAAGGACTTGAATTCAAATTGCTATGATTCCAACAGACTAGAAAAGTCTATGATTCTATGATTCCATGGGTTCTATTTTTGGTCTGGCCATTGTGTGTCAGAGCGGGAACAAACAGATAACATCACAGGCTTCAGTTTTTACAAATCCCCTTGTTTATGCTACGTTTTGCCAGTTAATATTTTAAAAGAATTTTAGCAAAATCAAGAGTGCCAGTGGTAGGAACTCAAGGCAAATCATATCAGTGTTCTAAGCATCAGTCTCTGGAAATGAGAAGGCTGAATAAATTACTTTTCTAAGACCCTAACTTTGACCTATGAAACTATGGTTTGCAGGGGTCTAGGAGCTTCGACAGCCTGTTGCCTCCCAACTGGGATAAAGCCCCTAGTCAAGGAAAGTGAAATCCTGCCAGCAGCACAGCTCCTCTAAGCAACTGTGAGCCAGCTCCTAGCTGAGTTGACAGAAATTTGAGTATTTGAGGCCTGAACCTGTTTAAACTCAGCTAATAATTTTTTTAAATTACAGATTGAAGAACCTGAAGGAGTGAAGATTCTTAGATTTTCCAGTCCTATTTTTTATGGCAATGTCGATAGCTTTAAAAAATGTATCAAGTCCACAGTAAGTATTTTATATCTAGAAATTTAGTTTTTTAGCCTCCATTGAAACAAGTATTTATTGGGATCCAACTGAGAATAAAGCCCTGTGCACTATTCCCTTTGGGTAGGGCATCAAGTATTATAATGTAACATCCTTGCTCTTAAATAATTTACAATCTATTTGGGATAGAAGAAAATTCCCACATTCACTAAAATCTAGGTGCAATAACTATGGCGGTCAACAATGCTAGAGATGTCCCTAGGCAGAATGTAAATTCCAAATAGGTAATACAATGTGAAAAGTTCACAGAAGGGAGAGATCCATATTAGTTGGAGTGAGTGATCAGGCTTTAGGCAGCAGTTGGGTAGAAGAAATGAAATTATGTTTGGTGTTTGGGAACTATGTGAGTTGAGAGGAGTAGATGGTAACATGTATGCAGGGGAGAGTTGCCTAGGTGGAATAAAGTATAAAAAGTACTAATGGAATATATAAGCAGGAAATTCTCATCTTGAATGTCATGTTATACTTTAAACTTGGAGTTTGCCTCTTGATCAGTGTTTCTCCAGGTGAGTTCCAGGTCAAACTGCTCCAGAGGAATGTTCATAGATCTTGCCCTAACAAAAGAGCTCTATCATGTCAAGGAAATGTGGAAAACACAGACTTAAAGCTAAAAGGGTTATTTTTTGCTGTTTTGTTTTATTTTGTACTGTCTTGGAGAATTTAATATGCTAATGTCTTCTTGAGTCTCTGTGTGTGGGGGGTGTGGGGGTCTGGTAGTAGAGAGGGATCTGCTCCACCAGATCCAGAATTCCCTTTTTTTGGCAGAATATCTCAAGTAATAACCTCTGAGAAATAACCTTCCTGGATAACAATGCATATTAATGAGCATTAGGAATCAGACATTTTAAGTAACTTGACATTTATTTCCAAAGGTTGGTTTTGATGCCATTCGAGTATATAATAAGAGGCTCCAAGCATTGAGGAAAATACAGAAACTCATCAAAAAAGGGCAATTAAGGGCAACAAAGGTGAGACAACATCTTTCTTTTTCCCTTTCAGTTTTCCCTTTTTTTTTTTTTTTTTAAAGATTTATTTTTATTTATTTAATTCCCCTCCCCTACCCCGGTTGTCTGTTTTCTGTGTCTTTTTGCTGCGTCTTGTTTCTCTGTCCGCTTCTGTTGTCGTCAGCAGCACGGGAAGTGTGGGCGGCGCCATTCCTCGGCAGGCTGCTCCCTCCTTTGCGCTGGGCGGCTCTCCTTATGGGTGCACTCCTTGCGCGTGGGGCTCCCCTACGCGGGGGACACCCCTGTGTAGCAGGGCACTCCTTGCGCACATCAGCACTGCGCTTAGGCCAGCTCCACACGGGTCAGGGAGGCCCGGGGCTTGAACCGCGGACCTCCCATGTGGTAGACGGACGCCCTAACCACTGGGCCAAAGTCTGTTTCCCCAGTTTTCCTTTTTTTGATGTAAGCAGTTAGAAAGGCTAAAATTAAATCTATCCTCTTTGGTACCCAGATGTGTATGTGAACAGCTGGACTGTTTCTGTAGGCAAGAGGGAATGGAAGGGAATAAAATGAAATCATCATGGACAACATCCACGTTATTTCTTCAACTTTATTTTTATTGAAAGGAACAAAATAAGTATTAATTCAATGCTAGAAAATTATCCACACGAGAAGGCAATAAGTTCACACACTTTTAAAGCCATTCCCTTTTATTCAGACTCTTCTTCCAATGTATTTCTTGGCAAAGTTCCACAATCTTCCCCAAATCAAATGTTCAGGCTCCTCTCTTCTGCTATATTTCTTCCTAGCAAACACCAAAGTCTGGATTGAGGTAAGTGTCATTCCATGAGAGTTCATCCCATTTTTCTTAGCAAGGAACAGAATAGGGTATAAAACTTTTAAGTTACCTGAAGCGAATTGTTGAAAAGACAGTCCAAATATCATTGGTAATTAAGTTGGCAGTGTTTCCTTTTTTAGAACGGCATCATAAGTGATGCTGGTTTGTCTAACAAGGCATTTGAGCCTGACGAGGATATTGAAGACCCAGAAGAACTTGACATCCCAACCAAGGAAATAGAGATTCAAGTGGATTGGAACTCTGAGCTTCCAGTCAAAGTGAATGTTCCAAAAGTGCCAATCAATAGCCTTGTGCTTGATTGTGGGGCTGTGTCTTTCTTGGATATTGTCGGAGTGAAATCATTGCGAGTGGTAAGGTTCTGTTTTTTTTTTGTTTTTTAATTCTAATTCTGTAACTTTGGCAATAGTAATATGGGTTCTACAGCCTTGCTAAAAAGGGCAAATGCGTGGGCTCTGTAATTTTTCTAGGTGAATGTTTTTGCAGTAAAATAAAATATTTTAGAGACCAGACTCTGGAGCCAGACTACTTGGGTTTGAATCCTGACTCTGCCACTTGCTAGCAGTGTGAACATGGACAAGTTGCTTAATCTGTCTGTACAGATGTCATCATCTGTAAAACAGGAGTAATTATGGTACTTCATAGCATTGTTATGATGATTAAATAAACTAATAGATATAAGGAACTGAGAAGACTGTCTGGCACATAGTTACTTCCTAGCAATATTAATATTAATTACGTTTTTTAAAAGTGAGAATATGTAGGAAAGGGAATATGAAAAAAGGAAAATACAAGCAGAAGTATGTTTTGAGTACTATGTTTTTATTTATGTGAACAGCAGCAAGGTAAGGAGCATGGAGGTAGGGCTGGAAGAGCCAGGCTTTAGTAAGAGGTTAGAGCAGGAAGCAGGTCAGGCATCTAGGAAGTCAGAGTAAGGGTCGAACATTCATAATAAATCCAATTATGCAAGCTTCAGTTCATTAATGTTTTCAACAAATAGATGTGAAATTGTCTAATGTATTTCGAGCATTCTGCCAGCCACAGGACTCTTAGCAATAAAGCAGCCATAGTCCCTATTCTCATGAGATTAAGCAGTCTATAGGGGAAGGCAGGTTTCAGGTAATCTTATTAATAATAACTATATCAAATGCTCCAAAACATATTAAATAGGGTGTACCCAGACATTTCAAGTTTAAGTGAAAGTTCAGGTAGCTATCAAGAGGACTGGCAGCAAAGTAAGCAGGTTTAAGGCACCAACAATCAGATGTCATAATATGGAAGTGACCCTTAACTAAGGTTTAGCTCAGCTGGGGGCTTCCCGGATAAAATCTACAAGGGTTGGAAATAATTCAGAGTGTAGGTACTGGGCAGGCAAAGTACAGAAGTGAATGCATTTGGCAAAAGAGTATGAGAATAAGCTCGGCAGGTTCTGTTTCAGTTCCCTTAGCAGATCTACCTGGTTATTGTCTTATTTGAGAATACCCTCTTGTTCTTTGTTGGACATTTCACTCTAGGCCTTGGCTCAGTTCCATTGCAGACAGTAATAACCGAAGGGTTTAACAAATTACTTTTGGGAGAGACTTGGCAAATTTAATGCTATTTTCCACATTTAACAACAAATAGTTGCTATCGAGTGCTATAATGACAATTACGAAAACTAAAGAAAATTCCAAATTTTATACTTGAATAGAGTCTTTGATTTTTGTCCCAGAAGTTTCAAGTTCAGTCATTATTGTCTTCTGTCTTGATTTTTAAAAATTAAATTTCTGGATAATTATAGATTCCCAGGCAGTTGTAAGAAATTAATAGAGAGCCCACGTATCCATTACCCAGTTTCTCCTAGTGGTAATATCTTGCAAAACTTTAATACAAAATTGCAATTAGAATATTGTACATTCAAAATTTAGAAGCCTCGATTTTAAGGCCAGTTTTTACATTCTGAACCTGGTGGCCACATATAACTGTATCTCTTCTACTCAAAGTTATAAACTTATGCTCTTTTCTTGAATCACCAGGAGCTATATTAGGAAGCCTCCTGTCCTTTCCCTTTGCCCACAATATTTTTAAAAATAATTTTATCCAATTATAAATCATATACCATATAATTTGTCCATTTAAAGTTTAAAATTCAATTTTTTTATAGTGTATTTACAGATATGGGCAACCATCACCACAGTCATTTTTCAAGTATTTTAGCTCTTATCTCTCCTACCTACCCAGCCCCATGCAAGTATTAATCTACTCTCTGAATCTATGGATGTCCCTATTCTATAATTAAATGTGAATAGAATCATATAGTATATGTTCTTTTGTGTTTCCTTTACTGAACATAATATTTTCAAGTTTCATACACACTGTAGCATGTGCCCTCAGAAAATATTTCTTGAGCACCTCCACATTATAGAGTGCTGTGCTGTTGAGCACTGGATGAAGTCACCTCTTTCATCTTTAGTTATACCCCCACTAAAGGTTGAAAACCTCTACACATGTTCCAATAATGAACTTACCTCAAAGCCTTGAAGTTTCTCCTGAGCAAATAATTGAATACTACTGATTTATGGGGCAGATGAAGTTGCTAATTTTTACCAATTCCTCCTTTTATTAGATTATCAAAGAATTCCAGAGAATTGATGTGAATGTGTACTTTGCATCGCTTCAAGGTAAACGAAGATACATATCTATCTATAAGACTTCCCTTTTCTCTATCTTGGAATATGGGCATATGATGTCCAAGGGCCTCTTTTAACCCAGAAGGTTATTAAATCCAATATGGGCCATTGGGCTGGTAGTGCATGGAAACCTAAGTCCTGACAGCTGTGCAGGGTCGATGGGGGTGACCTTATAATGGCAAGAGTTGAGTTGGAGTTGACTTAGATTCCTTAGAACAAGAGGATCCTCAAGTGTATGCATCTATGTATGATTTTATATGTGTATAAAAATACCAACACTTAGGCTGAGTTCTCTAGAAGCAGAGCCTGAGATAAGGATTGTTATTTTTTTTTTAAGATTTATCTTATTTATTTATTACCCCCCCTCCCCATCCCCTGCCCTTTGTTTGCGCTTGCTGTCTGCTCTCTATGTCCATTTGCTATGTGCTCTCTGTGTCTGCTCTTCTTCTCTTTAAGAGGCACTGGGAACTGAACCTGGGACCGCCTATGTGGAAGAGAAGTGCTCAATTGCTTGAGCCACCTATACTCCCTGCTTTGTTGTGTCTCTCATTGTGTTTCCTCTTTGTTTCTTTTGTTACATCATCTTGTTGAGTTAGCTTGCTGCACCTGCCTGTCACGTCTTGCTGTCTTGCTTCTCTTCTGTAGGAGGGACCGGGAACTGAACTTGGGATCTCCTCTTCGGTAGGCAGGAACCCTATTGCTTGAGCCACATCTGCTCCCCGAGATGGGGATTCTTACACAAGTGATTTATTGAAAGTGTGCTTTGTGGAGAAATTTATAAGGAGTGAGGGCATCAGAATAGGACTAAGCAAAGATGTGGCTTCAGAAGTCTGGCCTCAGCCTGATTCTACAGGGCACCCCACAGCAGGAAGAACACTGGAGATTTATCCCTCCCTGAGGCAAGGGGACCCGCCCTTGTACCTCCAGATTAGTCAGTAATTGGCTACAGGCCTCCCCTGGGTGGCAGTGCAACTTCCCAGGCCTTTTCAGGTGAGACAGTTCCCACTGGTTGAGGAAGTTCTTCAGAGAAGGGCACAGCTGTGAGCTGTTAGCAGCCAGGCACACAGCAGCTGGAGGCCGGCAAAGGCCACACAGTAGGGTACCAAGATCATCTACCACAACCAGTTATGGTAAAATTATTCTATGTGCTTCTGGAAAAGAAACTCTTAGGTTAGAGCAAGGCCATATTTTGGAAATGAGGAGAAATTAAATGAGGAGTTACAAAAACTTTGCATTAGTTGAAGTTAGGAAAACATCTTCTCCTAATATGGGAAATATATCAAGCATAGACTTAGAGTCTATATTATTTCTCTTGATTCACAAACTAAACATTATTTATCTCTTTCTTTTGAAGACCAGGTGATGGAAAAGCTGGAGCAATGTGGTTTCTTTGACGATAACGTTAGAAAAGACATGTTCTTTTTGACTGTCCATGATGCTATACTCCATCTACAGAACCAGGTTAAATCCCAAGAGATTCAAGATTCCATTTTAGAAACGGTAAACATTCAACCTTTCTACATATGTATCCTTTTTAAACTATCTTGATTTCTGTAAAATGGCAAAAATCACCCAAATCTAGGTTTTAGTCGCAGCCTTGCAGGAGAACATTTAGGCCATCTACCTAACTTCTTGGAGCTTTAGTTTACTAGTCAGTAAAATGGGAGTGAAGGCATTTATCTTGCTGGATAGATGTGGGGACCAAAAAAGCTAGTTTATAATAAAATACCTGGCAGTACCTAGTTTATGATTGTCTAATGTGTGGGTTTACTAATAAAATAGGGCATTAGCCTTAAGGCCTTTTCAGAATACAGCACTGAGTCTTAATCTTCTGTGATTTGTGTGCACAAATAGCTTAAATTTGCAGCAATCTGGAAACCCGTGAAATATACATATCTTTAAATAGGATCCATCAGGCCATAAGTAAGCTTTGAAAAAGAAAAATTCAAACCATGCATAAACCCAGAGTTAATTCCCCATCTCTCCACCCCCACCACTAAACCCTGATTTCTGATAGGCCTCCTTATTTTGTGAAACTTCTTTTGAATACCCAGGAGAGGTGAACATTCTGGTCTAGTTTATTAGGCTGGGCCTACTGGTGGGCCTGGTACAAGAACCTCATTACTCATAGAACCCTCCAGCAGAAAATTTGGGAGACTAAAATAAATACTTACAAAACTAATAATGACTCCAGTGATATAATGCAGTACACTTTAAGTTGTGTGTCTTTTTTCCTAAGATTAGGATAAGTCGATCTGTATTGTAGATTAGAAGATAATGTTTTGAAGTAAAATTAATTTAGAAAACAATGGTACATTCTTGTCAGCTATTTATATTGGAGAGATTGTTTTGCTTAATTCTCCTGGAGAACATACCAGTCCTGAACACCAAGGCGTGGACCTTAAATGTGAAAAAGGAAAAAAACAAAGAAAAAACAAGAAACCTACATGCATGCTGCTCAAATCTGATATTAGATTCCTCTTGGAAAACTCATAAACCCTTTTCTATTTAACTTAAAATTCTTTAACCCATAGTAATACGAATAAAGCAGGATCATATAAAGTAGATGAAAAAGACCCCATATTAAAAGCAAAACAAGGATACAGATTTCTGGGAGGATGGCAGACTAGACAGACATGAGACTCTCTTCTCTCCTAAAAAATATAGCTAGAGGACAAGCAGAAATGGCCTGGAAAAATATCTTACAGGGTTTAGGACACCAGGGGAAGGCTGCACACTGCCCAGAAGAGAGAGGGCAAAGGAATAGAATCGTGATGGCAAAACTGGGAGTGAAAAGCTGCAGCAGCAATTGACAGCACCCTCCCCCACACTACAGGCACTTTTGAATTCTCAGGTCTTGGACTTGGCGGCTACAGACAAAGGGGCCTGCAGGGATCCATCTCCCCAGAAAAGGCAGAGAGAGGGACACAGTCTAAGGCTGACTCAGCTTTGACCCACAAATTTGGCTGGGTGGGGCTGCACCACTATTTGCCTTGGGAGCCAGTGAAGAACTAAAGAGATCCAACCCTCCCAATCACCCTCTCTACAGACCGGGACTGGATATTGAGGATGCAAAAAGGAGTGGAATTATTTCTGACATGGGAAAAGGGAGGGACCTGCCAGTAAAGACTGGAGAACTTTGAGGTAGTTTGAATTGTGAGGCTCTTAACTTACTGGCAGGACCCTCTACCACATTGATCCAGTCTATGTTGCAGCAATACCACTCCTATCAGGCTTTGAACTGAGAGGTGTGATGAAGTGCACCATGTACAGGCAGACCAAGGAAGTGCACATGAGGGAATTGAGTAAACAAGGATGAAAGACTTTTTCCAGTCTTTATAGACTCCCTCCCCAAAGCCCATTACTGGTCCAGTGCCCAGATTTGAGCAACTAACAGGGACAATCCTAAAGACCCAGAACAGGTTCAACCAAGAATCAAAGAATAGTAGTAACACACAGCCTCCCTCCACTAAATTCCTACAAAAAGAAATTGAGCATCTGAGTAAGCTTACCATCCTAATCAGATGCCTAGACATCAGCAAAAAATTATTAGCCATACTAAGAAAATGGAAGAAATGGCCCAACCAAAGCCCCAGAAGAGACAAGATTTGAGACAAATAATCAACGAGATGCATGCAAATTTCCAAAATCAAATTAATGAGCTGAAAGACAATATGGCTAAAGAGATAAAGGACATCAAGAAGACACTGTGTGAGCACAAAGAAGAATTTGAAAACCTGAATAGAAAAGTAACAGAGTTCATGGGAATGAAAGATTCTAAATGAAAGACTAATAAGGTGAGATAAAACTACAACAGCAGATTCTAAATGACAGAAAAGAATAAGTGATACAGAAGACAGAACACCTGAAATTGAAGAGAGAAAGAAAAGAGAAAAAAAAATTAGAAAAAATTGAGCAGGAAATCAGGGATTTGAATTATAACATAAAAGATAATATATGTGTCATGGGCGTTCCAGAAGGAAAAGAGAATGGAAGAGGGGCAGAAAGAGTATTTGAGGAAATAATGGCTGAAAAATTCCCAACTCTCATGAAAGAAATGAACTTACATGTCCAAGAAGTGCAGTGTACCCCAGTCAGAATAAACCCAAATTGAACCAGTCCAAGCAAATACTACTCAGAATGTCAAATGTCAAAGCTAAAGAGAAAATTCTGAGAGCAGCAAAAGAGAAGCAAATGATTACATACAAGGGCTTGGAGAAAAGTATAGTAAGCAAGAATATCAGAAAGAATAACCAAAAAGAGTAAAAAGACAGATGAAAATAAGATATGGCATATGAAAACCAAAGAATTAAATGGTGGAAGTAAATAACGCATTGACAGTAATATCATTTAATGTGAATGGATTAAACTCCCTAGTCGAGATACAGGATAACAGAATGGATAAAAAATATATACATATGAGCCATCCATATGCTGCCTACAAGAGACTCACTTTAGACCTAGGGATATAAGTGATATAAGATATAAGGGATATAAGTGGCTGAAAGTGAAAGGCTGGAAAAATATACTCATGCAAACAGTATCCAAAAAAGAGCAGAGGTAGCTAAACTAATATTAGACAAAACAGATTTTAAATGCAAAAAAGTTATAAGAGATATAGAAGACCGTTATATATTAATAAAAGGGACAACCCTCCAGGAAGTAATAATAGTCATAAATATCTATGCATCTAACCAGGGTGCCCCAAAATACATGAGACAAACTGGCAAAACTGAAAGGAGAAATAGACATCTCTACAATAATAGTTGGAGATTTCAACACACAACTCACATAATTAGATAGAATAACTAGACAGAAGATGAACAAGGAAACAGAACTTAAACAATATGATCAATGAGGTAGACCTAACAGACATATACTGAACATCGCACCTAAACTCAGCGGGTTATACATTTTTCTCAAAGTGCTCGTGGGTATTTCTCCAGGATAGGCCATATTTTAGGTCACAAGGCAGTTCTCAATAAATATAAAAAGACCAAAGTTATACAAAGTACCTTCTCTGATCATAATGGAATGAAACTGGAAATCTGTACAAGATGGGAAGAGGTAAAATCACAAATGGGTGGAAGCTGAACAACACATTCCTAAATAATCAGTGGGTCAAAGAAGAAATTGTAAATGAAATTAGTAAATATATTGAGATGAATGAAAATGAGAACATAACACATCAAAACTTATAGGATACAGCAAAAGCAGTGCTGAGAGGGAAATTTATAGCCCTTAAAGCCTATATTAACAAAGAAAGACATAAACTCAAAGATCTAACTGAACAACTGGAGAACTAGAAAAAGATCAGCAAACCATTCCCAAAGCAAGAGGAAGAAAAGAAAGAATAAAGATTAAAGCAGAAATAAATGAAGTTGAGAACAAAACAATAGAGAAAATCAATAAAACCAAAAGCTGGTTCTTTGAGAAGATCAATAAAATTGACAAACCCTTAGCTAGATTAACAAAGAAAAAAAGAGAGAAGGTGCAAATAAATAAAATCAGAAATGAAAAGGCACAAGTTATGACAGACCCCACAGAAATGAAAAGGATCATAAGAGGATATTATGGGAATCTGTATACCAACAAACTAGATAACTAGACAAAATTCCTAGAAATGCACAAACAACCTACACTGATGCTACAAGAAGTACAAGAACTTAACAAACCAATCACATTTAAAGAGATTGACTCAGTCCTTAAAAATCTCCCAAGAAAGAAAAGTCCAGAACCAGATGGCTTCACAGGTGAATTCTACCAAGCATTTTGAGAAGAACATCAATGCTGTTTAAACTCTTCCAAAATATTGATGAGGAAGGGAAATTTCCTAATACATTTTATGAAGACAACATCATCCTAATACCAAAGCCAGATAAAGATACTACAAGAAAAGAAAATTACAGGGAAACGGACTTTGGCCCAGTGGTTAGGGCGTCCGTCTACCATATGGGAGGTCCGTGGTTCATACCCTGGGCCTCCTTGACCCGTGTGGAGCTGGCCATGCGCAGTGCTGATGCGCGCAAGGAGTGCCGTGCCACGCAAGGGTGTCCCCCGCGTGGGGGAGCCCCACGCGCAAGGAGTGCGCCCGTGAGGAAAGCCGCCCAGCGTGAAAAGAGGGAGCAGCCTGCCCAGGAATGGCGCCGCCCACATTTCCCGTGCCGCTGACGACAACAGAAGCGGACAAAGAAACAAGACGCAGCAAATAGACACCAAGAACAGACAACCATGGGAGGGGGGGAAATTAAATAAATAAATAAATCTTTAAAAAAAAAAAAAAAAAAGAAAAGAAAAGAAAATTACAGACCAATCTCTCTAACGAACATAGATGCAAAATTTCTCAACAAAATATTTGCAAATAGAATCCAACAGCATATCAAAGGACTTATACATCATAATCAACTAGGATTTATTCCTGGTATGCAAGTGTAGTTCTACATAATAAAATCAATTGCTGTAATACGCCAAATTAACAAACAGGGAGTGAGTGTAGCTCAGTGACTGAACTCCTGCTTCACATGTATGAGATCCTGGGTTCAATCCCTTGTACCTCCTAAAAAACAAACAAATGTTATTATCTCTTTCAATGCAGAAAAGGCATTCAACAAAATCCAACACTGTTTCTTGATAAAAGCCCTTCAAAAGATAGGAATAGAAGGAAAATTCCCAAAATAATAAAGGACATATATGAAAAACCCATAGCCAACATTGTACCAATGGGGAAGTGTTGAAAGCTTTCCCTCTAAGATTGGAAACAAGATAAGGATGTCACCTTTGTTATTCAACATTGTGCAAGAAATTCTAACTAGTGCAATTAGACAAGAAAAAAAATTAAAAGGCATCCAAATAGGAATGGAAGAAGTAAAACTCTCACTATTTGCAGAAGACATGATCCTATATTTAGAAAATTCTGAAATGTCTATGACAAATCTCCTTGAGCTAATAAAGGAGTTCAACAAAGCTGCAGGATATAAAATCAGCATGCAAAAATCAGTTATGTTTCTGTACACTAGTGCTGAACAATCTGAGGAGGAAATCAGAGAAAAAAATTCCATTTATAATAGCAACAAAAAGACTCAAATACCTAGGAATTAATTTAACCAAAGAAGAGCAGGACCTATATGCAAAAAACTATAAGACAATGCTAAAAGAAATCAATGAAAACCTAAACAAATGGAAATACATCCCATGTTTATGGATTGAAGGACTAAATATCATGACAATGTCAATCCTACCCAAACTGGATTATAGAGTCAATGCAATACCAATCAAAACTCCAACAGCCTACTTTCCAGAAATAGAAAAGGCATTTACCAAATTCATTTGGAAGGGAAAGTGTACCTGAATAGTCAAAAGTATTCTAAAAAAGATGACACAGGAGGGATTTCACTGCCTGACCCTGAAACAGATTATAAAGCTACAGTGGTCAAAACAGCATGGTACTGGCATAAAGACAGACACATCAATGAGTGGAATAGAATTGAGAGTCCAGAAGTAAGCCCTCACCTGTATGGTCAACTGGTTTTTGACAAACCTATCAAGTTCATGTCAATGGGACAAAACAATCTCTTCAATAAATGGTGCCAAGAGACCTGGATATCCATAACTGAAAGAATGAAAGAGGACCCCTTACTCACTGCCTATACAGGAATAAATTCAAAATGGATCGAAGACCTAAATACAAAAGCCAGGACCATAAAACTCTAGAAGAGGGGAGTGGATGTCCTCAAGTGGTTGAGCACCTCCTTCCCATGTACAGGGTTCTGGATTCAATCCCTGGTACCTCCCAAAAACAAAACAAACAAGCAAATGAAAAAAACCAATGCTCATTGGGGAGCAGATGTAGCTCAGTGGTAGAACACCTGTTTCCCATGTACAAGGTCCTGGGTTCAATCCCCAGTACTTCCTTCCTTCCTTCCTTCCAACCAACCAACCAACAAAAAACACACCAAAAAAACAAAATGAAAAAAATGCTGGAAGAAAATGTAGGGAAACATCATCAAAGACCTTGTGGTAGGTGGTGGTTCTTGGACCATACACCCAAAGAATAAGCAACAAAAGGAAAAATAGATAAATGGAACTTCTGCCAAATTAGACAGTTTTGCACCTCAAAGGACTTTGTCAAAAGGGTGAAAAGGCAGCCAACACAATGGGAAAATTATTTGGATATCACATATCTGATAAGGGTTTAATACCCATGATATATAAAGAAATGCTTCAACTCAACAGTAAAAAGACAAATGATCCAATTAAAAAACTGGGAAAAATACTTAAAAAGACATTTGTTCAAAGAAGAAATACAAATGGCAAAAGAAAAACAACAAAAAACACACAAAAAAATGTGCAACATTACTAGTGATTAGGGAAATGCAAACCAAAACTACAATGAGAGATCATTTCACACCTATCAGAATGACCGCTATTAATAAGAAAGAGAACTACAAGTGTCAGAGAGCATGTGGAGAGATAGAAACACTTATTCTCTGTTGGTGGGAACGTAGAATGGTACAGCCACTGTGGAGGACTGTTTAGCAGTTCCTAAAGAGGTTGAATATAGATTTGCCACATGATCCAGCAATACCACTCCTGGGTATACACTCAGAAGAACTGAGAGCAGTGACACAAACAGACATCTGCGCACCTATGTTCATATTGGTGTTATCATGATTGCCAAAAGATGGAAACAACCGACGTGTCCATCAACCAAAGAATGGATAAACAAACTGTGATGTATTCACACAGTGGAATATTATGCAGTAGTAAGAAGAAATGAAGTTGTAAAGCATATGATGACAACATGGATGAAACCTGGAGGACGTTATGTTGTGTGAAGCAAGCCAGACACAAAGGACAAATACTATACGATTGATCTGTTATGAACTAAATATATTGTGTAATTTCATGGAGTTAATAACTTGAGTATGGATCACCAGAAAATAAAATGAGGTTAGAGAATGGAAAGCTGAGGGTTATCTTGTGCAGAATGGTTATAAAGGATGTGTGTTAATCTTTGGAAATGAATAGAAAAGGAGAAAGCCAAAATAATCTTTGGAACTAGCAGTACTATTATATAGGTATGGAAGTAGTTTAAAGGGAAAATCTAAGGTCATGTATACTAATAAAAGGAAAGCTATAAAATGTAACACAGTAAAACCACATGTGAAATATGAATGGGGTAATATTGCATATGTAAGACCGCTTTTCTTTGAAACAACTAATATATGTTAATACTACAATGTGTATTAAAACATTATGCTAAGTGAAAAAAAGCAGACACAAAGTACTACATATTGTATGATTCCATTTATATAAAATGTAGATATAAATCAATTTATTAAGATGAAATTAGGTCAGTGGTTGTGTAAGGCTGGGGAAGGACAGAGGAATTGTGAGGTGACTACTAAAGGATATGGAGTTCAGGGGTTTTTTGAGTAATGAAATGGTTCTAAAATATTTTTGTGGTGATGAATGCACAACATTGTGATTATACTAAAATCCATCGATTATATATTTGGAAAGATGGTATGGTATGTAAATATATCTCAATAAAACTGCTTAAAAATTAAAAATAAATAAACGTGCAAGAATAGCCAGAAATAGTAGCTATGTACAGCAGGGGAAGCATAGAGAGATTTAAAAGTGAATAATAATTATTAATGAAATATGAAAATGCTCTAATAATGATTGAAGTGATGAATGCACAACTATGTGATTATACCAAATAGCACCTGTATTTGGTATAAGTGATTGTATGCTTTGGATGAATTGTATGCTTTATTAATATGTATCAGTAAAATTGATTTGTTAAAAAAAACAAACAAACATAAAATAAGACCACAGTATTAAGTTCTTTCTTAATGTGAAATTAGTTTTATTTGTCTATACCCTTACTTTGATCCAAGATGTTAAGTCACAGATGTCACAAAAACCAATAACCAAGAGGGCACCTACCATCATTATATTACTCATTGGGATGAGTTCTTTGATTCTGAACAAATGTTAGAGTGACTATAATTGAGTGTGTGTATTAATATACTGGTTCATTGGACAGTGCGTTGAGTATTACTTGTAGCCTGTCAGGTCAGAAACTTTATACTTCTGTGTGCTCTTGTTGTCTAGTACCAACTCTGATACATAGTAAATATGTGGTAAATTATGCTAAAAGCTCTGCCTGTGGTTCTTTCCTTTTCTTCAGGTAGATGTGATGAAGTGGATGTGGTGATATGATCCTCTCCCAATCCCTTTATTTTACTATCTCAGGACAGCTCCAATTTGTAGCTTGGCTTTAAATCTCCCATTATTTCACCCTTGAAGGTGAAAAAATGAGGAGAATTCCAAGGTGGAAAATATTAAAAAAAACAAGAAAACAGATTTTGAAGTCTGTATATAATGGATGAGAAGTATCAGCAAAGCTTTTAGTCATTTTTGGTGGAGTATCAGGTGGGTTGATGCAATTCTATTTCCACTGAATACTCTCTTTGTTCTCTTTGTCAAGATCACCCTCATCCAGGAATGTAAAGATCCTCTTGAGTTAATAGAAGCAGAGATGATTGAAGAACTTGATGTCCAGGATGAGGTATGATCATTATTTTCTTTTTAAGAAAATAAGTTGGAGTTAAATCTTGAATAAATAGAATACTACAAATAGTTATTATGTCTGATTAAGAACTGTTTAGGGAAAATAATTTTTAAAAATACTAAAGGAATGACTTCCCAGAAGGGGAAAATGGTAAACAAAAATTGTCCCTTGAAGACAGTACTTGGAGAACTGTTGCCTCAAGTTGCCCTTTTGCGGCAGCCAATACACTGCTCCTGATTTCATACCTAAGCCTGTGGATACTTTTCTTTCAGAGATTTAAGGCCAGCGTGATAGGGGGAAAGTGAATTGAGGGAAGTTCTAACCCAGGAATAACTACTCACAAGCTTCAGGAGTAGTCAGTGAGGAACAGGAATCTTTCTTCATCTGACTGGTAATGTCTTAAGAAAGATACTCCCTCCACTCAAGACTCATTCTATGTACTTCTGATGCTCTTCTGGTATCAGACTTTTTCCAGGAAATTTGACTGAAACTTGAAGTAGTTAGTATCTGTGGGAAATTTGTAGCTCCACTACTGAGTAAAACTGGAACAACAAGGGAAGAGCATAAAATTTGAAAGTTGAAAATTTCTTAGTGATCAGGTAGTTTCAACATCCTAGCCCATGTAAGAATTCCTTACATAACATCCCTAATGGAGAGTTTGTTCATTTAGTTTTTGTATGGCCATTTCCAGAAAATGGCACCTAGTGCCTTGTCAAGGCAGCTGGTTACACAGTGGTAGTATCAAATGTTAGGTGTGCTTACAAAGCTGAAACTGACCTCTCTGTAATAGTCATCTGATGGCCTGAGATCTGCCTTCTCTAGCAACACATACCCTCCTACTGATCAGTCCTTCAAGTATTTGAGAATAGCTCTATTGCCTCCACATTCTCTCCTTCAGGGAAAATTCCTCAAGTTCCCTCTATCATCTTCATAAACACAATCTCTCAATGCTTTTCTGGCCAAGAAGGGGACAGAGAACCCCAGGTGTGGTCAGGCCAGCAGAAGATTATGCAACCATGCCGTACCTTGATCTCATCAAGATAATTCTATTACTGCAATTTAAAAATGTGCTTGCTCACATAATAGTTACATCAAACTCTTGGCTTCTACTGAGCAGGGTTCAAGTAAAGATTTGGGCATTTTCACACAAACTGTGATCCAGCTGGGCTCCCCACTCATGTTCACATCATTAGTTTGTGACCCTAGTGCAGAACTACGTATATTTCTGCTAGCTCACATGTGGTTGGTTCCAGTCTATTGGCAGTTTTGAATTCTGAATCTGTCATCCAGCATATTAACTATCCACCCCCACTGGAGTCATCTTCAAATCTGTTAAGTACACCTTCTCTGCCTTTTCCAGGTCCTAATAAAAATGTTGAAAAGAATAGCAGTCAAACCCCTATAGTAAAATCAGGCAGTGGGGATGAAAGACAGGGAATATATTTGTGGAGAAAATAAATTGCTAGAGTGAAAATCAGAAGACCTTGATCTTAAACCACTAGCTTAGTAAACCTAAGAAAGTCATTATTGAGCTGAGAAGTCTTTCCAGCTTTAGAAGTTTATAATTCCATGGATATAGGGCTGACAATTTGAATAAAAATCCATATATCAAAATTGGAACTTGTGGATATTATTCCATTTTAGGAGGATTTATTGATTTCTGAATAAAAGGATTCATGGTAGGGTTCCTGTAGCTAGTGAGCCAGTAGAGCAGAGTTGTTTTAAGGGCATTGGATTTAGGATAAGACTGACCTGAGTGCTAATCCTGATTCTGCTACTTATTAGCTGTGCACCTAGGGCAAATTACTCACCGTGTATCCATTTTAGTTTCTTCATGTAAAATAGGAATAGTAATACTTCACAGAGTTATGAAAATTAAAGGATGTTCTGTTACTTTACATGGTGAGTACTCAAATAGTAATTATTGCTTTTTATGAAATGTAATTAAAGTACAGCAAGGCACAAGGATAAGTTTTTTACTTTTTATTGTGAGGTGATATACCTGGGATGAGCAAAGGTAAGCAACCAATACTATAAAAACATGTTGTAAAAAACATAATGTAGACCTAAAGAGAATTCAGTTGAATTAATGCTTTGTTTCCTCTTTGCTTCCTCAGGCTATGCGTACACTTGCTTCCTGAAAGAGGGCTCAGGAGTTCACTACCAACGAGGACTGTGAAGCAAAATTTACCCACCAATGTCACTCTATGCAAACATTTTCTGCATTGATTATTTCTTTGGACTAGTCAATGGAAATGCTCAATCTTTTCCATTGGGTGTATTTTTCTTCCTTCTTACATGTTGAAAGAGAAGCACCAAGTTTGTTTCTAGGCTTTATTTATTAAAAAAATAGCTCCCCTCTTTAAATGTGCAAAATGGTTGAGAATTATCCAAGCTATTTAGCAATGTCCAGGATCTGCTGATATTAGAATATGCCGCCAATCTCCGCGACAGGTTTGCTAATCACGTTCATGTGGATCTCTTGTTCAGTTGGATTCACTGTGGACAGGTGAGTCAGGAATGACTAATCGTAATGAAAAATCAAGTTTCCTTCTGAACTTGAGACTCATAAACTGCACTGATCCCAGGGTAAAGTCACATTAAATGCTGAAATATAATTATGAAATAAGTTAGTCAATAAAATCTTCAAAGTCTCTTTTGGTAAATTAATCAACATTTTAAAAAATGCGAGTTTGATTAGTATTTATTTGTGACCAGCTATATAGCCAGAATTAAGAATCAATGAAATGGTTCACTTAAAAGACACAGAACTGAACTGATATATTTTAGAAACATTGATTCAAAGAATGAAAAGATAAGGAGTTTATCTTGATTCTTAGAAATCATTTTTTGATATGATAATAACCATGGATTGCAATTAAGATCAAAGAAAGTATATGACATACTATATCTTTTAAAAATTTATTTATTAGAGAAGCTTTTCTGGGTTTACAGAACAATCATGCATAAAATATAGGATTCCCATATACCAACCTACTACCACCACCTTGCATTGGTGTGAAACTTTTGTTACAATTAATGATAGCACTTTTTTGGAATTGTACTATTAAATTAAAATCCATTGTTTAACTTAGGGTTCACTGTTTGCGGCATACCGTATCTTAAAAATTCAGTTTTAATTTATTTTAGTCTACAGAAATGATCATTATGTGGAGGTATATATAGGTATATTCTATTTAGAATTTAACAACTGTGTTATTTTGAACAAAAAGCAATTTTGATATAAATATCTATAATACTGTGTAAGTAAAATGAGTTATATTTTTCTCTAAAAATTTAGCAGTATGTAAAGTAGATAATCTTACCTGAATTCTGTTTCAAAAAAAATTCTAAAAGATGAACTGCTTATTGTAATCTGTTTAAAATGACTTTTTAAAGATAGAGCATTCTAAATGGAATATACAAGTTGAAAATATATACATTTCTAAAAATCCGCATTTTAGGCTAGAAAATTTTATAACTTTTATTTTTACTTAATCTTTTCTGAGTGCCAGTAATTATCTAGGTATTATTTATATGATATAGGCTTTGGTCCTGTGGACTATTTCCATATATTTCATGCTGGAATGAATAAAGTACTTCATTTCTAGAAAAAAGTAACTACTCAGGTCCCCAACTGAGACAATGTCTTGCCTAACTTGATTGTGAATTATACTGGCCCCTTTTGACATAGATAGAATGAAATCACCAAACTTGTTTGGCAATCCAAAGGCAGAATGTCATTTCTCTCTGCTTTTCTTCTGAGACACAATCAGAAATAACATTTCTACTTTTGAAGGAAAGTAGATCAGTGATCAGAGCAGACGGGTTGACTAAGAGCACTCCCTTCCCCAATCCAATACTGCAAATTAGAATTTGAGTGAGTTGTAATGGATTGTGATACTGCAATAGTCATTAGAGCTCATGGATTATGTTGCCTTTAATTGACTTAGAACACATTTCTTTCCAAATTGGGCATATTATAATCAGGATTATAATGTGTTCTCATTTTCACAGTACAACCTGCCTATACTGGCAAAAAATCCAAGAAAGACTGTAATAGTTTTGCAGAAAATAGATGAACTCCTCTGTTCAATAGAGGAAACTTGCACTACTCTTTTTTTTTTGTTTTGTTTTTTTAAAAGGAAATATCAAAGTTACATTTTACAATAAAGCTAGAGTATTGTAAATTCTTTGGTCCATTATGACCATCCAAGACCACAGTCTGTTTGGCTTGTTTCCCAAGCATACTCTAGAAATACTGTCTTTTCTATGCATTTGTGAATAGTAAGTATACCTTTAATTCTGTATTTTCAAGGGAAATTTCACTTGAAATTAAAAGCGTCTTTTGTTATATTTTTAATTGATAGGAAAAGATTCCAGTATTGTATACATGACTTTCAATAATAAATGAAAAATCAAATGTGTGTATTTGGAAAGATTTGCTCATATTTTAAAATTAAATGTAGAGGTGTCTTTTAAACCACTCCGAGGCGCCCTTTCTGAACACAACTATTAAATATAATAACAAAAAAAATCTACTTTTCAAGTCTGTCATTATTCTGCTCAGTCATCATTTTAACATCATCTTTATAGCTCCATTTTCGTTTGTCTGTGTGCAGTTTCTTTTGTAAAGACTTAACCAATGCAATAAACAATGCAAATCACAAATATTTTAGTTAAATCTTATCATTCTTATATTTCTATTGTGGAATGATACACATATAAAAAGGGTACAAATCATAGTGAACTGCTTGAAGAATTTTTACAAAACAAGTACACCAGTGTAGCCGGTATCCAAATGAACAAGTCGAACAGAGCCAGCACCCCAGCACCCCAGCACCCCTTCTTGTGCTGCCTTGCAGCAACTGGCCTGATTTGTAACACCTGTTCTTAGAACTGTAGAGAAATGGAATCAAACAAGATTGTTTCTCTCTCTCTTCCCATTCCCTTTTGTGTCTGGCTTCTTTCACTCGCCATTGTAATCATGAATATTCATCCATGCTACTGCATTTAGCGATCATTCATGAATTCTCATTGATGTATAATATTCCATTGTCTGAATTTACCAGCCTTTATTTATCCATCCAACTGTCCATGGCTACTTAGTTGTTTCTAGTTTTTGGCTTTTGTGAATAGTACTGTTGTGAATATTTTTGTAAATTTTTTTTCCATAGACATATGTGCACAATTCTGTGGGGTATAATATGGGAGTGGAGTTTCTGGGTCATACACATATTTTTTGCTTCAGTAAATACTGCAGTAGATCTCCTGCAGACTGTTTTCCAAAGTGCTTGTACCAATTTACACTTCTATCAGCTATGAGTTAAAGTTCCAGTTGCTACACATTTCTGCCAACACTTGGATTGTTTTCATTAGAGCCATTCTTAAGGGTATATAGTAGTATAGCAATATGGTTTTGATTTGCATTTCTCTGACTACATCCCATTTTATTTATTTTATCAGTATTCTTTTTTTGTTATAGATTTTTTTTTAAAGATTTATTTCTCTCCCCTTCCCCTCTGTTGTCTGCTCTCTGTGTCCATTTGCTGTGTGTTCTTCTGCGTCCACTTGTATTGTCAGGCTGCACTGGAAAACTGTCTCTTTTTTGTTGTGTCATCTTGCGGCGTCAGCTCGTCAGCTCTCCGTATGTGTGGCGCAACTCCTGGGCGGGCTGTGCTTTTTTCATATGGGTCGGCTCTCCTTGCGGGCACATTCCTTGCACATGGGGCTTCCCTACGTGGGGGCGCCCCTGTGTGGCATGGCACTCCTTGCGCACAGTAGCACTGCGCATGGGCCAGCTCTCCCTACGGGTCAGGAGGCCCTGGGTATAGAACCCTGGACCCTCCATATGGTAGGCGGATGCTCTATCAGTTGAACCATGTCCACTTCCCATACACCCCATTTTAAATATGTGACCATCCTTTTCTTTAGGAACCTCTTTGGGCCTGGATACAGAGGCACTGTTTTTGCGTAAGACCTTCTAGCTTCAGTGCCATCCCCGAAGCACTGTTTTAGAGTAGGTGCTTCAGTATTTGGAGCCACACCCTCCTCCCTTTTAAACTTTTTATTCTGAAATAATTATAGACTCATAGCAAGGCAAAGAAATGTACAGAGAGGTTCTCCATCCATTCTCTCCCAATGTTAACACCTTGCACAACTATAGCACAATATAAAACCCAGAAAACTGCTGGCATTGATACAAACCACAGAGCTCACTCAAATTTCATCACTCATTTGTGTATTTGTATAGGGCCATGCAATTTTAGCACATGTATAGTTCTGTGTAATCACCACAATAATCAAGATGTTTAACTGTAATCTTTCACTGAATTCCAAATTAGAACGCAGTATTTTAAAATAATTTTACCATGGTCTACAATGTTATGCGTGTTATGGCCCCTGACTTTACCAAAAACCCGATGGCAATCCACCTTCTGACACACTATGCCTCAACCATAGTTACTTTAAGTATCTTACACTTGCTATGCTTCTTCATATCACATGGCTTTCATCCATGACCTTAAGTCTAGATTACTGCCTTTCCCTGCCTCCCTACCAATTTCCTTCAAGACTGAAAGGATGACTCTTTTTAATCTTTAACAACTCAGCCCTCTGTAACCTTAAGGCAAAGTAAGGCCCCCTTGTTTTTAGACTCTAGCCATTTTTTGCCCTTTGTCAACGAGCTTCACAGAACTAGAATTAAAATTATTGCTGCTGGATCATTGGATAATGTGTATAATTACATTTTAAATTTTAGTGCATTTATACACACATACAAAAACAAGAAACAAAGGATTATCCAAAGGATTATCAAAAAGGAACCACTCACATAAACACTACCATCAAGAGAACAATGTGAACATGGCAAGTGCATCCACCCAACATGCCTAACCAATAGCTACCCTCCCAATTGTTTTCAAGGTTACTAGCCTTTCCTTTTATGTTATAGGGTTGATATAATTGTTTTGAACTTTTCAATCATATAGTTTATTTCACTTTGTATTTGGTTTCACATTTAACATTATATTTGCAATATACCCCTAGGAAGATGCCCAAATAATTCTTCCTTTCTCACTGCTATATAAAATGTATTTAACTAGTCTTTTATTTTTGATTGCTTTCAGCTTTTGCTTATTATTTTGTGCCAGTATGAAACCCTTGTATACATCTCTTGGAGAGTTTTTGCACATATTTATTTTAGTAAATAGTAAGAGTGGGTTTGCTTTTTTACAAAGTACGTACCTATTCAAATTCAATAAATTATGGTATATTGTTAAAAAAAGAGAGAGAGAGAGAGTGAAAGCTTAACACACAAGCCTCCCTCTGAGTCCCCCCACCCTCTTTAAAAGCATCCTATGGTGGTTTGGAGCTAAGTACCCCCAGAAAAACATGTTCTTAAATTAATCCATTTCTGTAGGTATAAACGCACTTTAAGCAGGACCTTCTGATGAGGTTCTTTTAGTTAAGGTGTGTGTCTTAATGTTATTATTGGAGTTCCTTATAAGCAGAATGAAATGCAGACAGAGAGAAAGGCACAGGAAGCAAGACTTTGAAAGTCAACGTGACCTGGAAGAGAAAGGAGATGCCACATGTGCACTGCCATTTGACAGAAGAGCCCAGGACCAAGGATTGCTGCAGCCAGCTCCAGAATGCCAGTTTTCAGGAAGAAAGCATTGCCTTACTGACACCTCAATTTTGAACTTCTCCTAACCTCAAAACATGAGCCAATAAAGTCCTGTTGTTTAGTCCAAACTCATTGTATGGTGTTAGCTTCAGGAACAGGAAAACAAAAAACATATTCCAAGCATAGCTTTACCTCTCCATATCATACCACCCTCACACTTACAGCTGAACAAGGAAATTCTGAGTTGGAGGAATATTTCTTTTCTGTTTTTAAAATCACAAATATAGTTTTATTTATTTTTTAAAATTGTTATTTATTTATTTATCTTCCCTTCCCCCCCACCTCCCGTTGTCTGCTCTGTGTCCATTCGCTGTGTGTTCATCTGTGTCCGCTTGCGTTCTTGTCAGTAGCACTGGGAATCTGTGTCTCTTTTTTGTTATTATTGTGTCATATTGCTGTGTCAGCTCTCCGTGTGTGTGGTGCCACTCCTGGGCAGGCTGTGCTTTCTTCATGCGTGGTGACTCTCCTTGTGGGGGCACACTCCTTGTGCAGAGGGCTCCCCCACGTGGGGGACAACCCTGCGTGGAACGGCACTCCTTGCGCGCATCAGCACTGTGCATGGGCCAGCTCACCACATGGATCAGGAGGCCCTGGGTTTGAGCCCTGCACCTCCTACATGGTAGATGGATGCTCTATCAGTTGAGCCAAATCTGCTTCCCTTTATTTATTTTTAAATTTTTAATTTATTTTTAAAGAAGTTTTAGATTACATAAATGTTACATAAAAAATACAGGAATTCACATATGCCCCACTCCCTCTCCCTGCCAGACTTTCCCACATCAACGTCCCTCATTAGTGCAATACATTTGTTTCAATTTATTATAATTATGGATTACAGTTTATAGTTTACACCCTGTCCTGCACAATTTCATAGATTATGACAAAATATACAATGGCTTGTATCCATCACTGCAATGTCTTGCAGGACAGCTCCAATGTCCCGAAAATGCCCACATATTATAGCTATTCTTCCCTGGTGGAGTATTTCTGATATTATACTTCTTATAGCTAAGATAAGTTGACTACCTAACATTCTATGGTAGCGTTTACAATGACTTCCAATGAGAACATACCCTTCATCTGCAACTTCATTCTTCACTCACTATTATTTCAGGCACAGAGGAGCTATAGGCCACCCAGGAGAATCTAAAGATCAGAATCTACAATCAGCGTAAGAATGATACAAGTCTTGGCTAACCAGTGCTGCAAGCTGGGGTGACTATTCAGAAGGGAGACCAGGTATAGCTCTCTTCAAGTCGTCTGTGAACTAGATGGCACTGCCACAAACATAAGGATGAATCTTATCTCTGCATGCTGACCAAAGTAGTCAACCTTACCCCCTCCAGATAAATTTACTTCCTAGTTCATCAATTTGTGGTGAACCCAGCACAGCAGGACCTTTGGATCCATTCTTCAAGCCTATGCTATATACAAAAGGAGGTCTAGAAATCCTTCTGTGCCTTGGATCCCTGGTAGAGAAGTATTTGGTGGAATAGGAGAGCTCTGAACTATGAGAACACATTTGTGAGCCGATGACTTTTCTCCAGTAAGCCTTCAATTAAGTAAGAGGAGAAAATGGTGAGAAATGAGGCTGGAAGGTGGCCAGATTATGAGGGGATTTAGATACTACATTAAGGAGCTTGGCCTTTATACTCCAGGCTGCTAAGATATAAAGGCAAACAGCTGAGTTACATTACCCAGCTAATCCAATAAGCTGACCTGGGTACCTAGAAATAAATTCAGAAGATGAAATTAAAGTAGTGATGAATGAGGTTTTTGTTTTCTGGTTTCCAAGGACAGAGTAAGAAATATTAATAACAGCTTTAATGATTTAGAAATAATTTTTATTCCATGGATGTGATTTACCACAGTTTATCCTTTTAAAACAATGTTTGCTAGTATTCCATTATTTATAATTATACAAGTCATTGCTTCTATGATCAAGAAAGGGAAAACAGGTTATTTTTAAACATACAAGGCAGAAGCAGATACTGATTTAACATTGTGGAGTTAATACATCTTTATAAACAGTTTGCTGTTTCGATGTCAGAGTCACTGTCACTGCTATTTTTACTTTAAAAAAAAAAAAGAACTTTGGACCCCTACAACAAAGGAAGAAATGATTGTTAATATTTCTATTGAAACTAGTTATTAAATGTCTGTGAGAAAATACAAGCTCTGGGCTTGCTGCCACCTTCTCTCCAAGACTTGGAGGACTGAGACCGTCAGGAGTGACGCCCTGGTCTTCGCCCTCCTCAGCCTGCTCCTCCATGCTGGGTGGGTGGCTTAGCCAGACACACAGCCAGTCACACGGTGTGAGGAATGTTGGAATACAACTCTCTACTCAAGGAAAGAAACACACTATGAAGGCCAAATTTGCCCATTTAAATAGCCGGGGCTGTTTTGTCTTTTCAGTTTCGACTGCCTTTTTTTTTCTTTCTTTCTTTCAAGGTACTAGTTTTTCTACCAGTTCCTCATTCATTCATTCATTTCTCAAATGTTGTTCTGCAACTGTTTTGTAATAGGAACAGAACTTAGTATACACTGAATGGTAAGCAAAACAGTCTTTGTTTTCATGGAGCTTATAGTCCAGTGTGAGAGACAGTCAATAAGCAATCATACCCACAAATATTTGATGACTACTTGTGATAGAGGCATTGAAAGCAACAAATGGAGGGTGATGATAGAGGTTAACAAGGGAGGGAGAGCTACGTATGCTCACTGAGGAGGTAATATTTACGGAAGGAATTGCACAGACCTACGGAGGAATTTTCTAAGCAGAGGGTGCAGCACAGGAAAAAGCCCAGGCAGGAAAGAACTCAACATTATTGTCTAGGAACTGAAAGATGAGCAGGACTGGAGTATAGTGGAGAGAAGGAATGTGGGGAGGTTGCCAAGGCAGGGTCCTAAAATTCACAAGTTTCTAATGGGAAGTTATTGAAAGGCATTAAACCAGGAAAAATAAGGTCAGATTTGAATTTTCAAAAGATGACTCTGAGAGATTCACGGGCATGCTTGTTTCTCTGTGCAGACTATCTCTCAAAGGATGCACAAGGAATGGAACATTTTGGTTGTCTATAGGAAGAGGAACACCATGGCTGAGCGACAAGAGCAGGAGGGAGAATTTTCACTGTTTACCCTTTATTAACTTCCGAGTTTTTTTACCAGGTGAAGGTATTATATGTATTCTAAGATTGGAAGCAGGGAGAACAGGAAGAAAGCTCTTGCAAATGTACACAACAAATTTTAGACATATTTAGGAAAACTGAGGGATCAAAATGTGGGGATGAGAAAGAGGGAAGAGTTAAGATGATCCCTTTTTCTGGCTCTTGATTGAGCAACTAAGTGGACAGTAATGCTAATTTACTAAAATTAGCGACAGTTGAAGAGGGATGGTTTAGGAACATTGGCAGCTCCAGAATTTCTAGTTTGGCGAGGTTTAGGGGTGGCCAGCTGGTTGGAAGCAGGGGCTGTAGATTTGTCTTAAATCTGCATTTGGACAGCACTCATATCCATCAGGATAAGTGTGATTATACTGCAATAAACAGAAACACATAAACACACACCCCTCAGAACCAAAAACACAACAAAAAGCACAGACCTCAGTGACTTATACCACAGAGGTGTTTTCTGTTTGTTTGCTTGTTTTCCTTTCTCATTCAGAGTTTGCCGTGGGTCTAGGACAATTTTCCACCACGTGATGGCACAGCAGTCCAGGCTGCTCTGATCTGATGGCATCTATATCCAACACATGATCATCCTGGTACAAAAGAAAGCAAGGAGAGCTGTGCGCCTGCTCTTAAATACTTCCACCCACAAGCAACACGCTAACTTTCACTCACATTTCAGTGAACACAGTAAGTTCCAGTCAAGTCTAACTTCAAGGAGGTGGATAAACACAATCCTTCCAAATGTCTAGGGAAGGAGGGAAAACCTAGAACACCAGTAACGTTTACCAGGCACTTTGCATAAGAATAAAACAATTAAAATGTCTGATTCAAAAAAGTTGGAGGTTATGAGGAAAGGCAGAACTTGGACCTCAACAAGCACCCCTACTCTTTAGTGCTGTGTTTGGGGAGACGGAATCTAAGAGTTCCAAATTTGGACATGCTAAATTTCAAGTAAGCAAATGAGTGAGAAGGTTAGAGGACAGGTCTGGGCAGGAGAGATAAATTTAGGGATCAAAAAAACAAAACGTCTACCATTATATGAGTGTTTGTAAAGACCGTGAGGGAAGGCAGTTATGGTTGGGATGAGATTGCCTAAGGAAAGGAGACAGAGGGTAATTAGAAGAGGCATTAAAGATTTAACAGACTTAATGCTAACTTATTTTATTAGTATCTGTATAAACCTAGGGAGATTACTCCGAAGTAGAATAAAATTAAAATAATGAAATTTACATAAGAAATGTGTTCTTTTTTCTTCATAGGAGATTAAAAGCTCTTTGTTTCCATAACACCCCAAAATTATATATAACCTTAAAAGCATACTAATTATCAGCCTCTGGAGAATATACTATATTTGTTTAATTTGTTTCCAGCATAATCTAGAAAACATCTTTCCATTATTTTCAAGGACATTTCCCTTTACTTACCGTAGCAGTTTGATATTGTTTATGAATTCCAAAAATAGATATTGGATTATGTTTGTAAACTGGGGGCATATTAGATTATATTAGGTGCAGAGGTTTCACTTTTACTTGATTAAATTAAGACTGGGGTTTTGATTCTGCCATGTCAGTAGGACATTGAGTCCTCACAGAGAAAACAACATGGCAGAGGAGAAAGTTTGGGGTTTTGATGCTAGAGCCCCAGGAAGTAAACACACAGGAGAAGGACACAAAGAAACAGAGATGGCCCCATAGACATGGCAGAGGCCCCAGCAAGAGAGAAAGCCTGAAAGTCTACAGCTGACTCTGTGGAGAAGACAGAGCAGCTAAGCTCAGAAAGAATTGCGACCCAGTGAGAAAGACATTTAGGAGGAAGAAAGCTGAACCCTCATAAACATCGCCTGTAATCTTGCTCCAACACATGGCAAAAGACTTTGGTGAGGGAAGAAATGTACTCTTTATGGCCTTGTGACTCTAAGCTTCAACCCCAAGTAAATATCCTTTGTAAGAACCAACTGATTTCTGGTACTTTGCAACAGCACCCCTCTGGCTGACTGATATACTTACTAAACTTTGACAATTGGGTTATTAATAACTCTCATTCTAAGGCTGTTAATATTTTTTACAGAACAAACTATGTAAAACAAGATTTATTCTGTAATAGTCCCTCTGTCCCTATCGCTCTTAATCTCCTGACCTAGTGAAAAGAATTCTAGGTTAAACCTACATTTCCCCCTTCTTTCTGCACCCAATCTTTCACCCATAGCGCCCTCAAATGGTTTTAATGAGACCCCTGAATTCACTCAAGGTTAGTCCCTGGTGGCAGGGTAGGCCAAGTAGCTTAGGAAATCACCCCTCCCCCTTTTTTTAACCTCTTTTTCCAATAGTTTCTCTATTCAGATGTCTATATGACTTTCAGTACATATCCTGTGAAATTAAATTGGCCAAAGTCTGAATATCTTAGCTTATAAATTTAAAAGAGAACGAGGAGCTTGGCTTTTCTAATTTTGGGACTCCAAGAGTACTCATTTACAATTATAAAGCACTTATTTAATTTTTAGCAATTTGAATAGAGCTCTGTCAAGAGTTTTCATTTGCTAATTTGATATTACCATCTGGAGGTATGAAAATATATATTGAACAAATAGGCAAACACAAATAGAAAGCTAGGCACACAAAACCAGAAACACAGAAATATAAAACTTCCTAGTTTGAATTATAATTTTGCACCCTCTTCTGCAAATTTTTATTCTGATACAGACATAAAAGATTATACATATGTGATTTTGTTTCATTTTCTCATTCTCTTACAAGATAAGTTTAAACTGTAAAATATTGTATTCAAGAGATCTCTTTGAAGGCTATTCCCGACCATTCTCTAATTTGCAAAGTGGACATGTGGTTTTGCACAATAATTTCATTCTTTTTATTCTTGGCTTATAACCAAATTGTTCCCAATGCTTTAAAATACAATCTACAGGACAACAGTTTTCCTTTACTTTAGAGCTCTACTTATTTACCATTTTGATTTTTGGACAGACCTTGGATGAGTAAAACCAATTCCAATATATTCATTTTTTTTAAGCCCGGGCCCAATGGTGTGGCCTTATACCTGGGGGGCTGCTCCCCATTTAATGGCAAGGGGTCCCTGGAGAAGATTCCAACCCATAGTCTTAGACCTGTTTCCTTCACAAACCAGAAACCTGGAAACCAAATACTGGCTGGCCGCTTACAACTTTGGCAGGAGATTTAAACCATCATCCCCAAACCAAGTTAATTTTTTACTTGGTTGCTGAAGTCTCAGGAAGAACAGGTTTCTCTGGTTTCTCTCATGACCTGCTGCTTTGAGGATCTTCAAAGCTCGGGGCACAGGATCCCTCTTCTCTGTCTTCAGAGATAACAGGACTCTGGTGGCAAATGGACTGGAAGTACGGACATCCAGCCCCGAAGGTCAGCGAGTCCACCACGCAGTGATCGTCTCAGAAAGCATGTCTATGTTGATATTTCTTATCATATAGAAAAACTTTCTAAAAATGCTATTTAAACTTCTTTGCTCTTCCAGTCAAGTGCTGCCCCTATGCCAGCTGTCTATTCTTTTTTCTCTTCCTCATTAACGTTTCCTCCCAAGGTACCTTAGCCAAAAATTTCTGGCCTGCAGGGTCCTTCTCCAAACCTTAGCCTTCCCAGCAAAACAAAAGCTGGAGGAATAGATTTCTGCAATAAAAGCCCCAGTCAGCCAAATACCACCACACCTGGATTCAGAATAGGAGGCTTCCTCAAAGTTTGTCTGCTGACCCCCTGCATCACAATCTCTTGGGGCCTGAAAACATACGTTAGGTAATTATTATGGAGCAAATGTTCAGTTTGGGGGCCAAAATACATTTATGTATGTACATTCACTTATTACCATTTCAGTTTTATTTCTGTCTCTTCCTAGGACTTTCACATTTTTCATGAAATACAGTGTATGTGGGAGATTTTATTTACTGAAGGCTGGTGCCACCTAGTGGACATCACCTCATTAGTTGGACCGTGGCAATGGTGACAACAACAATGAAGAGAGTTAACATTGCTTTAATGCTTGTTCAGTACTGTGTTGGGTGTGATGCTAATCCATTTAGCTCGATCTCCAAAACAATCTCCAAAACAACCCATGGATGGGTACATTTATCCTCATTTTATTTTATTTATTTTTAAAATGATTTATTTTTTATTTATTTCTCTCCCCTTACACAACCTCTCCGGTTGTCTGCTCTCTGTGTCCATTCGCTGCATGTTCTTCTGTGACCGCTTCTATCCTTATCAGCGGCACCAGGAATCTGTGTTTCTTTTTTCGTGCGTCGTCTCGTGTCAGCTCTCCATGTGTGCGGCGCCATTCCTGGGCAGGCTGCACTTTCTTTCACGCTGGGTGGCTCTCCTTACGGGACATACTCCTTGTGCGTGGGGCTCCCCTACGTGGGGACACCCCTGCGTGGCAGGGCACTCCTTGTGCATCAGCACTGCGTATGGGCCAGCTCCATATGGGTCAAAGAGGCCTGGGATTTGAACCGCGGACCTCCCATGTGGAGGCAGAGGCCCTATCCATTGGGCCAAGTCCACTTCCCTATCCTCGTTTTACAGATAATGGAAATGGAGGCAAGAAAAAGTTCAGTTGCCTAAAGCCCCTCAGGAAGTGGCAAAACTAAAATTCTAGTCCAAGCTCTTAACTACTCTGCCAAAACATCTCAGTCAATTCTAGTGGATGTTGAGGGTGTGGGTTAAGACACTGGTGATGGTTGAAGAGCACTTAAAATACTAGCAGGTTCCAAGGAAGTGGCTTGGTTGTCACTTGGGGTATTCAGAGGGGGCCAAAGAAGTATCCTGCACTGGATCCTGGACAGACAAGATTCATTCTGATTTCCTCTGGCACCCTAGGCAAGGGTGAAGGTAGACCAGACTTCCATTTTATTGCCTCTTATTGCAGGAGAGAGGCAAACAGTCACCCAAAAAACGGGATAGCTAAAGCAGGGCAAAGACTAACACTCTCCCTCTTCCCGTATCAATTAGAAAAGCATCAGTTGGATGCTCAGATTTCATTACAACAATCTGAAGTGGTTATTCCTGATAAAGAAGGTTTTGTCATTCCCTAGCCCTTCAATGAGAAGTTCATTATACACTGAGGCAGGTTAGTACAGGGAAGGACTGGGCAGAGGACCTGGCTGTGAGGCCCCGCCCAGAAAGCCCCACCTAGACCCTGGCGCGAGGTTCCATTTGGAACGACTTCTGGTGTCCAGGGGAAGCCCCAGTTACCTCCAAACAACAGGTCTCTCCACTGGCCTCCTGAGATCTAACAGTTGGGGATCTAAAGCAACCAATCAGAACAGCAAACAGCTGGGACCCTTCCCCAACGTTAAGAAGTGGAAGGAGGAAATGTTCTAAAAAGACCTAACCTGGGGTCCCATGCGTGTGTCTCACCCTACAGCACATCCACAACCCTGTCTGGAGTTGTGTACTGCCTTTTTTTTTCTTGTTTCTTAATAAACTCTTTACTCCCTTGCTTATCCTATCATATGTCCTCAAATTCTTTTATGAGACATAGTGAAGAACCTAGAAGCCCAGAACCAAGCGTTCCACTAACTACACTATCTTTCTCTGTTAGACAGACCTTATGGCTATCTTCATGATGCTGTCAATGTCTAACTCAGGGAAATTAAACTAGGTCATTCTCAGATATCCTTTAATTTCTTTAGTTTAATTTTTATTGCAAATGAGTCTGTCTAAAGTTCTTTCTCCAATTTTTTATTGTACAATATTTTAAACACCAGAAACGCTGTAAGTGTACAAGACACCAATGAGCTAAGTTCATGAATGGTTAACATTTTGTCATATTTGCCTTATCTAAATGTTTATATGCTTATCTGTCTATATATTTTCTTTTACTGAAGTAATGAAACCAAGGGTTAAGAATTAACAAATAATTATGATTGTTAAATCATTATATAGATGCCTTTGCATTATAAAATAGCAAAAGATTAATACCTGAAGTTACTGAAGCTGGCTAGAGTGGTCTCACCCAGTTAATGGTTACTCTAGACTTAACCACACCCCTGTGTATGCTTTACTATGGTGGTGGTAATTCTAGATGGAACTCATCCTTGTGTATACTTACACTGTTGGGATGGGAACCACTCTACACACCTCTGTTTAATATCCATATGAAAGACCTTTAAACTGACCGTTGTTCTGTACACCCCTATCCTACCTCTAGCTTGTTCAACACCTTATTATTTATAAATGAAGGAACCTATGTCCAGCTTCACCCAATTACTCATTAGCACCTGGATGGAAAAAATATTAGAATTTCTGCAGATCAAGTTTTGGGCCAGAAGACCAGTGTGCTTCATTGCTAGAGGAACCAATAAAATTCTTCTCTCTTTAAAACTCTGTTGTCTCCAGAATTGGCTTTAAAGACCCACTGGGAGAAAAGAATCTGCTTTTGCTCAGTAACTTGCTAACTATTTCAGCGTGTGACTTCTAACCCAAATACCATTACTACACTTAACAATTCATGACTTCCAGGAAGATGGCAAATTACAAAGACACAGGACTTTCTTCTCTCACAGAAAAATAGCTGGAGGACAGGCAGAAATGGGGTCGGGGGGGGGGCAGAGTTCTAGGGTGTAGGACATCAGGGGAAGGTGGACACCACCCAACCAGAGAGGCACAGGAAAGGAACTTGGACTTTAAGACTGTGAGTTATCTGCAGCTGAAGCTGCTGGCACCTCTTCCTGACCGTACAAGGAGAAAGCATTGACATTTTCTGGCTTCCGGCCTGAGGCTGCAGATAAAGGGGGCAGTAGGGATCCACTACCCAGGGAGAAAGAGGGACTCACTCTAAGGCTGATTCAGCTTTTGACCCACAAGTGCCCTTTCAAGCTGGATGGGGATGGGCCATTGTCTGTCTTGGGAGCCAGCATGGGATTGAAGAGAGCCAACTCTCTCTAATCCCTCCCTAATGACCAGGACTGGTTGATGAGGATGCAGAGGGGAGCGGAATTAATTCCTACCTGGGAAAAGAGAGAGGATTGCCAGCAAATTTGGAGAACTGTCTCTAAGAGAGTTTGATTTGCAAGGTTCTTAGCCTCCAGGGAGGAACCTCTGTCACATCCATCCAGTTGGTGTTATAGCAAACGGAGAGCTGACACAACGAGATGATGCAACAAAAAGAAATACAGATTCCCGTGCCATTGACAACAACAGAAGTGGACAAAGAAAAACATGCAGCAAATAGACACAGAGAACAGACAACTGAAGAACAGACAACTGGGGTGGGGTGGGGGAGGGGAGAGAAATAAATAAATAAATCATGAAAAAAAAAGTAAGTAAGGGAGTCTTTTATGGCTTTCAAAGCTTCCCTCCCCAAGGCCCTTGGAAGTGTGTCTGCAACCTATTATTAGTCCCAGGGTCTAGATCTGAGCAACTAATAAGGACAATCCTAAAGACCTAAAACAGGTTGAACCAAGAATCAAAGAATAGCAACAATACAGTTTCCACAATGAAATCCCTACAAAAAAGAGAAATTGAGCAACAGTGTAAACTCACCATCATAATCAGATGACTAGACATCAGCAAAAAATTACAAACCATACTAAGAAAATGGAAGAAATAGCCCAAGCAATATTTGGAATATATCAAAAGACCCAGATGAGATATAGGATTTGAGACAATTAATCAATGAGATTTATACAAATTTCCAAAATCAAATTAATGAGTTGAAAGAAAGTATAGCTAAAGATATAACAGACATCAAAGACACTGAGTGAGCACTAAGAAGAATCTGAAAACAAGAGGCGGATGTGGCTCAAATGATAGAGCTACTGCCATACCATATGGGAGGACCTGGGTTCGATCCCTGGGGCCTCCAATGGCAAAAAAGATATGAAAAAATGTTTAACTTCATTAGCAATTAGGGAAATGCAAATCAAAACTGCAATGAGAGATTTCATACCTATCAGAATGGCCACTATTAAAAAGACAGAGAACTATAAGTGTTGGAGAGGATGTGGAGAGACAGGAAATCTTATTCACTGTTTTTGGGAATGTAGAATGATACAGCCACTGTGGAGGACTGTTTGGCAGTCCCTAAAGAATTTGAATATAGATTTGCCACATGACCCAGCAATACCACTCCTGGGTATATACCCAGAAGAACTGAGAGCAATGACATGAACAGACATCTGCACACCAACGTTCATAGCAGATTTATCACAATTGCCAAAAGTTTGGAAATAACCCAGGTGACAACCCAGTTGTCCATCAACTGATGATTGGGTAAACGAATTGGTATATACATATGATGGAGTATTATGCAGCTGTAAGAAGAAATGAAGTCATAAAACATATGACAACATGGATGAACCTATTGTGGAAGCAAGCCAGACAGAAAAGGACAAATACTTTTTATTGTGCTATTATAAACTAAATATATTGTGTAATCTCATGGGGTTAATAACTTGAATATGGATCACCAGGAAATAGAATAAGTTTAGAGAATGGAAAGCTGAGGGTTAACTAGTGCAGAATTGGTGAAAAAGAATGTCTGTTAATATTTGGAAATGAATAGAAAAGGTGAAAGCACAACATGTTTGTAATGAGCAGGGCTACTATATGGGTATGACAGTGTTTGAAAGGGAAACTCTAAGGTCATGTAAATTATTAAAAGGAAAGCTAAAAAATGTAACATGGGACTGTATAGCACAGTAGAACCTCTTGTGAAATACAAATATGGGTGATATTGCATATTTGACTGTTTTTCTTTGAAATTGAATGTTAATGTTATAAGATATTAATATCAGACCAAAAAACCCCATTATGCTAAGTGAAAGGATCCAGGCACAAAGTACTACATATTGTATGAGTCCATTTATTTAACATGTAAATTTATGAATATGAAGTTAGATTAGTGGTTATGTAGGGCTGTGGAAAAGATAGAAGGATTCCAAGGTGACTGCTAAGGGATATGGAGTTTTTCTTTTTGGAGTAATGCAATTGTTCTAAAACTTTTTTGGTGATGATGGCACAACATTGTGATTATACTAAGACCTATTGATTATACACTTAGGATAGATTGTATGGCTTGTAAATGTATCTCAGTAAAACTCCTTTAAAATAAATATAAAAATATGCAAGAATAGTCAGAAATAGCAGCTTTGTATAGCAGGGAAAGCATAGGGAGACTGAGAGGTGATTAATTTTTTGTCTGTCTGTTTTTTATTATTATTTTTATTGATATTATGAATATACTTTAATAATTATTAAAGTGCTAAATGCACGGCTGTGATTATGCCAAATACCATTGATTATACACTTTGGATGGATTGTATGCTTTACTAATATGTATCAATAAAACTGATTTGTTAGAAAAAAGAGAAAGAAAACAATTTGTTATATCTGATAGACAATCCATATTAAAAGTCCTCCAATATTTTTTACAGCTATTTCTCCCTGAATTTGTATCCAATCGCATTTCATGCATTGGATTTAGTTGTGATACCTTTTTAGTTTTATTAAGAGTCCTCCTACCTTTTTCCCCAAGATGTTGACTCTTTTGAAGGGACTAAGCTGTCCTGTAGAGTGGCTGTCTGGATTTGTCTGATTGTCTCCTCATAGTTTTGCTTGACTAGTTCTCCATCCCCTGTATTTCTTGTAAATTGTAAGAATATGCAACATGGGAGCATTTTGGGGACATTGGAATTGTCCTGCATGCCATTGCAATAACAGATATAGGCCATTATACATTTTGTCAAAGTGTAAACTATAAACTACAGTCCTTGGCTAGGACAATGCTTCAGTTCATGTTCATCAACTGTAGCAAATGTACCACACTAATGAAAGATGTTGTTAATGTGGAAAAGTGTGGGGGGTGGGTAGGGTATATGGGAAGCCCCTATATTTTTTATGTAATTTTATGCAATCTAAAGCTTCTTTAAAAATAAGAAAGTATATGCACACACACATATTTTTAAAGGTAACAGCTAAACATTCAATATTTTGAATGCTGTAGACCTATTCATGTGGAATACCCTGGAGAATATTATGTAGCACTTACATCATACTTTTATGTAATAATAAAATCCATCCATCTGAAAAAAAAATTGGAGTGAAGTCTAAAGGTATGTTTAGATTCAGGTTAAACAATTTTGGCAAGAATGCTTCATAGATGATGCTTTGTACTTCACAGTGATCACAACAGGAAGCACAAAATATCAGGTTGTCTCACCTCAGGGATGATAAGTTTGATCGAGTTAAGGTGGTGACTTCTAGATCGCTCCATTGCAAAAGTATGTTTCTCCCTTTGCATTTATTAAATGATCTGAAGGTGATAGCTAGACTCTGTCCAATTATGGTGCACTCCACCCCAAGAACCTTTTGACTCATCATTTTAGCATCCTTTGATGATCCTTGCCTAAATTAGCAGTTTCATTCTCTTGGCCTTTACATTGCCAATACTGCAAGGTGGCTGCCATAGCTCCAGACATTATGGCTGGGTTCAAGGTAGGAAAAGGTAAGCTTTCAAAATTATTATTAAAAATTTTTAAAAATTACCTAATATATCAATACATTCTCCTAGTAAAATAAAAACATTACCAGTCTCCAAGATATGTAAGTTTTAAAAGGTAAAGAGCATTAATAGTGTATATTGTATGCTTCCACTTGTGTTTAAAAAAGAAAAACACACACACAGATTTGCCTAGATTATCTCTGGCAGAATATATGAAAAACTGATAACATTGGTTGTTTCTAGGGTGAGGAACTGGGCAGCTGGAGGACAAGATTTTTTATAATATCCCCTCATCCTTTTTATACTTTAAAATATATATATATTTATTATTATTATCTTTTAAAGATTTATTTTTTATTTATTTCTCTCCCCTTCCCCCCTCCCTGTTGTCTGCTCTCTGTGTCCATTCCCTGGGTCTCTAAACTTTCATGAACTCCCTTTTAGAAAGAGCCTTTGCAGTTTTCAACAATTGAGACCACATTGCCAGGGAAAAACAGGTGAGGAGGGGCAGGCAAAGGGCCTGGGAATAGGCTCACCTTTTAGCTGCTGCCATTAAAGGCACCCTCTCACCTCAGACTCCACCTCAGGAGGAACCTGTTTCAAGGGTGGAGAAGCAGGCCCCAGGCCCCAAGCTGCCTTGCTGCCGGCACTGCCAGGGCCTTGCTCCAGGGGAGGATGGAGGCCAGGTGTGGCTCCCTGGATGACACTATGAACCTTCAACCAGGAAGAGCCTCGGGTGACCCCTGACATGGCAGGTAAGATTGGTAGTTTCTTAGTTAACATGGGAGCCACTTAGTCCTGACCTGCCCCTGTGGACCTCTCTAGCTTCAGGTGTGCCTAATAAGGGGAGTGAATAGGGAATCAAGACCTAGGCCGTGTACAAAACTTCTCTTCAGTAGAATAGGAAATCTCATATGTTATCAATTAAGCAGTATCCCCTCAAGAAGGAAGATGTGAAAGGCCTCCAGCCTATAATTAAAATGTTCCTGAGAATGGCGCCCTAGTCCCTTGCCCATTCCCTTGCAACACTCCAACCCTTTTAGCAAAAAGTCTGTAGTACTTTACCCACTGTGAAAGGCAGCTAATGGGGATGCAGTGCTCAGAGCAACCCTAAGTTTTGTCTCTTGGAGGCAGGTCTTCCTTTCCTGGACCCTTCAGCTTCATGACTAGCAGCTGCCTAGGGATTTCCCTGGAGGAATGAAACCAGAGGTTTCCAGAGGAGGTTTCTTCTGTGGGTGGACCCTGGGTGCATTGCATGAAGGTGATTCTAAAGTCAGGTCTTTCTCTCTGCTAAGTAAGTGTGTAAAATTCTTCTATTCTATTCTATGCCTACTTAAATTTTGTCATTCTGATCATGCCTAGGAGCTCTTGGTTCCTTGGTATTGTGGTTGTTCATCATCACCTTCTTGTTAGTTGTCCTGGGTGAGTCCAATGAACTGGAGTATAAGTGCTGCAACTCTGTTGAGGCTCAGGGCTCAGCTGGCACATGGACAGCCCAAAGCTTCAAGTCTCTTGGACGTACACCTATCAACTCCAGCACCAACTATAGGTTCAAATAGAAGGGACAGAAAGCTATGTGTAGGGAAACCACAACTGAGTCCGATTCTGTCACAATGGTGAGCACAAACGCCAAAGTAGGGCCCACTGGCAAGACACCAAACACATGAGCTGTCTGCCCTGACCATAGTGACTGGATGTCTCCAGAGCCCTCATCAACCCTGCTATCTGGGGTAGTGTCTAATTTGGCAGTCAATGAGATCCTTCTGAGATGTACATAAATCTAACTTCTGGATTGACCTCCCAACGCACTTTGAAGTCTCTTAAGCATACATACTCATTTGTCTTTACATTTTCCCCCTTTGGGTCAAGGTCTTTTTCCAGTTGCACTGCTAGTTGGTGCTTGGTAGTAATCCCTTAGTGCCAGGGAGGTTCATCCCTGGGAGACATGTCCCAATCTGGGGGGAAGTTATTGCATTTATATGCTGAGTTCAGCTAGAGAGAGGCCACATTTGAGCAACAAAGAGGCTCTCATGAGGTAATGCTTAGGTACCCTATAATACTAAGCTAAGTTGCAATTTCAAGAGTAAAGGTTCATAAGCATAGTCATCAATATCAAGGGCCCGTCAATGGACCATCTTCCTTCACTAGCTATTGCCTCTGTACTTGGGGGGGGGGAGGGGTGGTGGTTCTTGCTGTTCCATTAGAGAATGTGACAGAGCTCCCCAGAATGGGAATCCAATATTCTTTAGGTTACTGTATGAATCTCCACCCACTGTGACAATGCCCCACATGTGTTTGCCTTATGTGTTTGCCCAGGTGAACCTCCTCCTATGTCCTCCTATGTATGCCCCATCACTATGTATCCCCCACACCAATGATCCTCCCCTGCCACAGTTGTAACCCTTCTGTGTTTCAAAACTTCTTAAAAAATGAAGCCAATAGGGAAGCAGCTGTGGCTCAATCAGGTGAGCTCCCATTTACCATATGGGAGGCCCTTGGTTTGCATCCCAGGGCCTCCTTATGAAGGCAAGCCCACCCACATGCTGCGGAGAGCCACCTGGCCTGCAGACACTGTGGAGAGCCAACTCAGCAAGGTGATGCAACAAAAAAAGAAGGAAGACAGCGAGAACACAGAGGAGCCCACAGCGAATGGACACAGAGATCAGACAGCAAGCAAGCTGCAAGGGGGAAGGGGAAATAAAATAAATAAATACAGACACAGAAGACTGTACAGAGAATGGACACAGAGCAAACAGCATGCAAAAAGCTGCGGGGGGTGGGGGGGAGATAATAAAAAAAAATGAAGCCAATAAAATAGCCAAATACAATTAATAAGAAAATGAAATAATAATGATAGTTTTAAAAATAAGAAATACAAAAATAAAAAAGATTTGGGATAATAAAAAGTAATGAAAAAATACAAAAATTTTTTTGACCCTTCACCTTTCATCACTGTTAGATCTGTTGTCCTATCTACACTTTCTTCCATTTATTCCTCCTTTGTCTTACATTTTTCATTTTGCATAGGATTTAGGGGACTCCCATATATCCAACATCCTCCCCCTTTCCCTCTTCCCCTATTAATAACATTTTACATGTGGATGACACATTTGTTACAACTGATGTACAAATATTGAAACATAGCTAACAACCATGGTCAATGGTTTACCTTATGGTTTACATTTTGGACCGTACACTCTTATAAATTTTGATGAAACTTAACATGCCCTTTATCCATCATTGCAAGATCATGTAGAACACTTCCATTGCCCTCAAAATGTCATGTGTTCCATCTATTTTATTCCTCCTTCCCCTTCCCCTTGGGACCTATGGCAATTACCAGTCTTCATTCTTTGCAGGAACAGAGTCAGTTACTTGTAACAACACTGAGGGCTTGACATGTTGGTCTGTCCTCCCCTAATGGGCACTGCTCATGCTCTCAAGAGACTCCAGCCCCTCTATTTGAGAACATATTGGGCCTCCCCAAGATGGGAGTCCAAGACCTTCCTGCTCTGTGTCAAAATGAACACTCACATACTCCCTAGAAGCCTGCCTCAGGTGTGCCTGTCCCAAATGCCCACACATCCAACACCCTAAACCAGTAACCCTACCTTGCCCTATTGCCAAAAGAGCATTCCCAACATTGTAGCTTCAACAACATACCGACCAATACCCAGTGTTCACCTGCTCCCTTCCCCAACCCTCCCCCCAGTTCCATGGGCAGTCCAACTCCCCCTCCACACACTACACCCCTGACACACCAGCACTGCCTAACCCAGTAGTATCACTACACCACTGTCATGACTGTCCATTGCATAATAACTACACATATCCATCTTATCATAGATTTTGCCCATATGGGCATTGACTCACAGCCTTCTTCTTCCTTTCTATTTCCTGTAAACCTGTTTTCCAGACTCTAGCTCTATGAGTCTGCTCAATTTGCTTAATTCATATCAGGAAGGTCATGTAATATTTGTCCTTCAGTGCCTGGCTTTCTTCACTCAACATAAAGTCCTCAAGATTCATCCATGTTATCCTATGTTAATTCTGTATTCCTTCTTACAGTTGAGTAATATTCTGTTGTATGTATATACCACAATTTGCTTATCCATTCATCTTTTAAAGGGCATTTGGGTTGATCCCAACTTTTAGCAATAGTGAATAATGCTAATATGAACATTGGTGTGCATATATCTGTTCTTGTCCTTGCTTTCAATTCTTCTGGGTATATACCTAGCAGTGGAAATGCTGGATCATATGGCAGTTCTATAGTTAGTTTTCTGAGGATCCGCCATACTGTCCTCCACAATGGTTGCACCATTCTACATTTCCACCAGCAGTGGATGATGGTTTCCATTCCTCCACATCCTCTTCAATGCTTGTAGTTCTCTGTTGTTTTTTTTAAATATCCACCAGTCTAATGGATGTAAGATGATACCTCATTTTGATTTGCATTTCCCTAATAGTTAGTGATTTTGAGCATATTTTCATGTGCTTTTTAACCATTTGTATATCTTCTTTCCAGAAGTGTCTATTTGAATCACTTGCCCATTTTTTAAATGATTGTTTTTTTTTTTTTTTTTGAGGTATAGGATTTCTTTATATATGCAGGATATTAGGCAGCTATCAGATAGATATATGGTTACCAAATATTTTCCCCCATTGAGTAGACTGCCTTTTCACTTTTTTGAAAACTCCTTTGAGGTGCAAAAAATTTTAATTTTGAGGAGATCCCATTAATCTATTTTTTCTTTTGCTGCTCAGGCTTTTGGTGTGAAGTTCATGTAACCATTTCCTATTACAAGATCCTGTAGATGCTTCCAAACATTATCTTCCAAGGTCTTTATAGTTTTGGCTCTTACATTAGATCTTTGATCCATCTTGAGTTAATTTTTGTATAAGGTGTGAGATGGTGTTCCTCTCTCATTCTTTTGGTTATGGATATCCAGTTCTCCAAGCATCATTTGTTGAAGAGGCCATTCTCTCCTAGTTGAATGGGTTTGGTGGCCTTGTTGAATATCAGTTGATTGTATATGCGAGGATCTATATTGGAACTCAGAATTCAGTTCCATTGGTCAGTATATCTATCCTTCTGCCAACACCATGCAGTTTTGACTACTGTAGCTTTGTAGTATGTTTTAAAGCCAGGTAGTGTGATTCCTTCATTTTCAGTTTTCTTTTTCAATATGTCATTGGCTATTCAGGGCCTCTTGTCCTTCCAGATAAATTTCATAGTTAGTTTTTCTAGTTCAGTAAAAAATGTTGTGGTGATATTGGGATTGTGTTAAATCTGTAGATCAGTTTGGGTAGGATAGACATCTTAATGATGTTTAGTCTTCCTATCCATGAACAAGGAATATTCTTCCATTCATTTAAGTCTTCTTTGATTTCCTTGAACAGTGTTGTGTAGTTTTCTGCATAAAGATTTACATCTTTAAATTTATTACTAGGTATTTGATACTTTCAGTTGCTATTGTAAATGGGATTTTTTTTTCTTGATTTCCTCCTCAGATTTCTCTTTATTGGTGTACAGAAATGCTACTGATTTTTGCACATTGATCCTATAACCTGCAACTTTACTGAACTTATTCATAAGCTCTAGAAGCTTTGTTGTAGATTTCTCAGGGCTTTCTATATATAGAATCATTTTTTCTGCTAATAGTGGAATTTTTACTTCTTCTTTTCCAATTTTGATGCCTTTTATATCTTTTTCTTCTCTAAGTGCTTGAGCAAGTACTTCTAACACAATGTTAAATAGGAGTGGTGAAAGTGGGCATCCTTGTCTTGGTCCCAGTCTTAGAGGGAAAGCTTTTAGGATTTTTCCATTGAATATGTTAGCTGTGGGGTTTTTCATATACACCCTTTATCATGTTGAGGAAGTTTCCTTTTATTCCTGTCTTTCATAGTGTTTTTATCAGGAAAGGGTGTTGTATTTTGTCTAATGCTTTTTCTGTATCTATAGAGATGATCATTTGATTTTTTTTTCTTTCAATCTGTTTATGTGGTGTATTACATTGATTTTCTTATGCTGAACCATCCTTGCATACCAGGGATGAAAACCACTTGGTTATGGTGTATAACTCATTAGATGTGTTGTTGAATATTTTTTAAAAAATTTATTTATTTATTTCTCTCCCCTCCCCCCTCACCCCGGCTGTCTGTTCTCTGTGTCTATTTGCTGCGTCTTCTTTGTCCGCTTCTGTTGTTGTCAGTGGCATGGGAATCTGTGTTTCTTTTTGTTGCGTCATCTTGTTGTGTCAGCTCTCCATGTGTGTGCAGCACCATTCCTGGGCAGGCTGCACTTTCTTTCGCGCTGGGTGGCTCTCCTTACGGGACGCATTCCTTGCGCGTGGGGCTCTCCTACGTGGGGACACCCCTGCGTGGCAGGGCACTCCTTGTGCCCGTCAGCACTGCACATGGGCCAGCTCCACATGGGTCAAGGAGGCCCGGGGTTTGAACCAGGGACCTCCCATGTGGTAGACAGACGCCCTAACCACTGGGCCAAGTCCGCCGCCTGTTGTTGAATATTAACGAGTATTTTGTTGAGGATTTTAGCATCTAGGTTCACTAAAGAGATTGGTCTATAGTTTTCCTTTCTTGTGGCATCTTTGGCTTTGATATAAGGATGATGTTGACATCATAGAATGAGTTTGGCAATGTTCTCTCTACTTCTATCTTTTGGAAGAGTTTAAGCAGGATTGGCATTAGTTCTTTCTCGAATGTTTGGCTTCACAAGTGAAATCAAACATTGGTCCTGGGCTCTTTTTAGTTGGCTGCTGGTGTGTTTCTAGGAATTTTTGCATTTCCTCTAAAGTGTCCATCTTGTTGGCATATAAGTTTTAAAAGTATCCTCTTATGATACTCTTTATTTCTGTGGGATCTGTGGTGATATCTCCTTCCTTGTTTCTTATTTTATGTATTTGCATCTTCTCTTTTTTTCTTTGTTAGTCTAGCTAAGGGTTTGTCAATTTCATTTATCTTCTCGAAGAACCAGTTTTTGGTCTTATTTTTCCTAGTGCTTTCTTATTTTCAATTTCATTTAGTTCTGCTCTAGTCTTTTTTATTCCCTTCTTTCTATGTCCTTTGGGGTTAGTTTGTTTTTCTTTTTCTAATTCCTCCAAGTGTGCAGTTAAGTCTTTGATTTAGCTCTTTCTTATTTTTTAATAAGGGCATTTATGGCTATGAATTTTCCTCTCAGTATAGCTTCTGTCACATCCCATAGCTTTTGATATGTTTTGTTGTCATTTTCATTAGTTTCAAGGTAGTTATTGATTTCTTTTGAGATTTCTCCTTGACCCACTGTTTGTCCAAGAGTGTGTTGTTGAATTTCCTTATCTTTGTGCCTAATTTGGCTCTCTTTCCCTTACTGATTTCTAGCTTCATTCCATTGTGGTCAAAGAAATTATGTTGTATAATTTCAATCTTTCTGAATTCATTGAGAGTTGTTTTGTGGTCATGAATGTGGTCTATCCTGGAGAATGATCCATGTGCACTTGACAAGTTTGTATATCTTGCTGTATTTGGATGTAATGTTTTGTATATGTCTATTAGGTCTAGATCCTCTAATGTATTTTTTAAAGTCTTTGTTTCTTTATTGATTCTCTGCAAAGATGTTCTGACTAATGGTGATAATGGTGCATTGAAGTCCCCTACTATAATTGTAGAGGCATCTATTTCTCCACTTAGTTTTTCCAGTGTTTGCCTCATGTATTTTGAGGTGCCCTGGTTAGGTTCATAATTGTTTATGATTGTTCTTTCTTCTTGATAGGTTTCCCCTTTTATTAATATAAAGTGCCCATTTTTGTCTCATAATAGCTTTGCATTTAAAGTCTATTTTTTCTGTTATTAGTATAGCTACTCCCATCCTTTTTGGTTATTGTTTGCTTGAGGAATTGTTTTCCAAACATTCACTTTCAGCCTCCTTGCATCCCTGGGTCTAACATGGGTTTCTGGTAGACAGCATATAGATGGGTCATATTTCCTTATCCATTCTGCCAATATGTTTTCTCTTGACTGGTAAGTTTAATCCATTAACATTCAGTGTTATTACTGTTAAGGAATTACTTCTTACATTAGTCATATTTTCTTTAGGCTCATGGATGCCATATGTTATTTTTATTTCTCTTCTTATATTTTTAGTCATTCTTACACTCTCCGCCAACTCTTTCCCTCCAGTTTTCCTTTAGTATTTTTTTTTCTCTCCCCTTCTATGCACCGCCCCCGCCCCCCAGTTGTCTACTCGCTGTGTCTATTCTCTGTGTGTTCTTCTGTATCTGCTGGTATTCTTGTCAACAGAACCCGGAATCTGTGTCTCTTTTTGTTGCATCATCTTGCTGTGTCAGATCTCCATGTGTGTGACACCATTCCTGGGCAGGCTACACTTTTTTTGCACTGGGTGGCTCTCCTTATGGGACACACTCCTTGCGCGTGGGGCTCCCCTACATGGGGACACCCCTGTATGGCACGGCACTCCTCACATGCATCAGCACTGCGCATGGGCAAGCTCATCACATGGGTCAGGAAGCCCTAGGTTTGAACCTTAGACCTCCCACTTCCCATCCTTTAGTATTTCCTGAAGTGCAGGTTTCTTATTGACATACTCTCTTAATTTCTGTTTATCTGTGAATATTTTGAACTTGCCCTCATTTTTGAATGCCAGTTTTAGTGGATAGAGAATTCTTGGCTGGAAGTTTTTTCCTTTAGCACCTTGACTATGTCATACCACTGCCTTCTTGCCTTCATGGTTTCAGATGAGAAATCAACATTTAATCTTATCAAGCTTCCCTTTTATGTGATGGTTCTCTTTTCTTTTGGACAATTTGACAAGTATATGTCTTGGAATAGGCCTGTTAGGATTTATACTGTTAGGGGTGCACTGCACTTCCTGGACATGTATATCCATGTCCTTTAATAGGGTTGGGGAGTTTTATGCAATTATTTCTGTCCCCTTTCCCTTCTCTTATCTCTCTGGGATGCCTACAATGCATATGTTTGTGCATTTCGTGCTGTCATTCAAATCCCTGGGTCGCTGCTGGCTTTTTTCTGTTTTTATTTATCTGTTCTACCATCTGTTTGATATCAGCTGTACTATCTTCCACATTGCTGATTCTTCTCTCTGCATTTTCAAATATGCTGTTATGTGCTTCCAATGTATTTTTAATTTCTTGTATTGTGCCATTCATCACCATCATGTTATTTTTTTATGTTTGTTTGCAGTTTCTCTCAATATATTCTCCCAGTGTCTTCTTAATATCCTTAATCTCTTCCTTCTCTTCATTAAGTTGATTCACGATATTTGTTTGGACATCTCTGGTTAGTTGTTCCATGTTCTGCATCTCCTCCTGTTTTTCAGTTGGTTCATTGGAGTGGGCCATGTATTCCTATTTCTTAGTATGGGTTGTAATTTTTTCTTGGTGTCTAGGCATCAGTTCATCTTGATGGGTTTGTTCAGTCGATTAGCTTCTCTTTCTTTTTTTAAAAAAAAGATTTATTTTTTATTTATTTTTCTCCCCTCCCCCCAACCAGTTGTCTGCTCTCTATATCCATTTGCTGTGTACTCTTCTGTGTCTGCTTGTACTCTTGTCAGTGGTACCAGAATCTGTGCCTCTTTTTGTTGCATCATCTTGCTGCATTAGCTCTCTGTGTGTGTGGCACCACTCCTGGGCAGGCTGCACTTTTTTTGCGTGGGGCGGCTCTCCTTACAGGGCACACTCCTTGTGTGTGTGGCACCCCTATGTGTGGGACATCCTTGTATGGCACAGCATTCCTTGCGCACATCAGCACTGCGCATGGGCCAGCATCACCACACTGGTCAGGAGGCCCTGGGTATAAACCTTAGACCTCCCATGTGGTAGGCAGACGCTCTATCCATTGAGCCAAATCCACTTCCCTAGCTTCTCTTTCTAATCTAGAGTTTCACTTTGTTGTTTTTGTGTGTGTGGTAAGTTTTCACTTTGATACTTTGTTCCTCTTATTCTATTTCCTTGCTATTGTCTATGTTCCTATAATAGTCCACAAGCCTCTACAAACTATAAGTTTTCTTAACAACGTTTGTCCACTTTCAGGTTTAAGGCACTGGATCTGATATTTTTCTCTTTCTTCTAATCAGGGTGTGTGGAGTCCTTCTCCAGTCTCTACCCTACTCTAGAGTCTTTTTGTATTTTAAATGTGGAGTTATATGAACGTATCAACAAATCAAAGAATTGAAATTACTTTTAACAATTCATACAAATAGTTGAATCCAAAGTTCTTTTTGAGCTGTTCCTTCTCCAATCTCACCACACTCCTCAGAGTTAATTACTAAGTTTGGCATGCTTCTTTCAGGTTAGGTTTTTGCTTTTGTTTTCTTTCATTTTAAGAGTTTTCTTTATCTTACCTAACAAGTAACCTAGTAATAAATAGTTGCTAGAGGTAACTGCCAACTTAATAATGTCAGAACTCATACACCTGTGAGTCTATTGGCCTTTCCAATATGTTTGCAACATGGCTGCTATAGCTCCAGCCATCATGGCTATGTTCAAGTAGGAAAAAAGATGAAGAGATTAACCAGCCATTGCTGTCCCCTTTTATCAGGAAAGAAAAAAAATATTTCACAGACAACCTTCCCCATTCCACCCCCCTCTACTTTTTTTCTAATCCAACTTTTTGAGGTAATTGTAGATTCTCATGCAGTTGTCAAAAATACTACAGAGAGATCCAATGTAGCCTTTACCCAGTTTCCCCCAATATAACATTTTGCAAAACTATAGTACCATATCATAACCAGATATTTACATAGATACAATGAATATACAGAACATTTTCATCACCATAAGGATCCCTCACTTGGCCCTTTTACAGGCACCCATGCCCCCCCATTCCTACTCCTTCCTTAACCCAAGCAACTGCTAGTCATTCTCCATTTATATAATTTTGTCATTTCAAGAATGTTATATTACCTGAGATAGGCTTTGTCACTCAGCATAATTCTCTGGAGATTCAAACAGTAGTTTGTTCCTTGTTGCTGAATCTATGGTATGAATATATCACAGTTTGCCTGACTACCTTTTGAAGGACATATGGTTTGTGTCCAGTTTTGGGTTATGACAAATAGAGTGGAGCTGCTATAAACATTCCTGTACAGGTTTTCATGTGACCATGTCTTCATTTTTCTGGGACAATTGCTCAGGATTGCAACTGCTATGTCATGTACATATTTAGTATTTTAAGCAACAGCCAAAATGTTTTCCAGACTGCTATAACATTTTATACTACCACCAGCAATATGAGTGATTCAGTTTCTTTGTATCCTCACCAGCATTTAATGTTGTCAAGTTTTTTATTTTAAAAACATTCTGAGAGGTGTGTAATTACATCTCACTGAGCTTTTAATTTGCATTTTACTAATAATTAATGACATTGAACATCGTTTTATCTGCTTATTTGCATATCAGGTGAAATCTCCTGATGTCTCTTGCTTATGTCCCACTGGACAGAACTAACAGATGTCTCCCCATGTCTTCAAAAGCAGCTGGGAGAAAGAGTATTTACCTTTTCTTCTAGTCTTTATAGTGAGGGCAGGCAAGGAAGTTGGAAACCGTAACTTCAACAGTCTCTGTTGTAGGATCATATCACACCTATTGTTCTACAGCTTGCCTTTCACCTAATGATATTGTCTAGAAATATTTCCATTCTGCAATCACAGACCTACATAACCAATTTGTTTTGTTTTTAAAGTTTGCACAGTATTTCACTGATATGAATATGTATCATAACTGACTCAACCTTTCCCCAAATGATTTTTAATTTTTCTTCTTCTTTTGTCTGTGTTTGTGTAATTATTGGTCTTATGAATACCAATTAAAAAATTATTGTGGTAACATGTATAACAAAATAATCCCAATTTTTATAATAAAAATACAGGAAAATACAATATATACTTATATATGTAGCCATTTATTAAAGTGTTAAAAACCTATTTTAAGAAATTTAGATGATACATGCTCATTTTATAGAAAAATTCAACCAAGAGATGCAATCAACAGAATCTAGATTATGGGGAAACTCTACAGGGCAAATAGTCAAGTTTCTTCTACAAAGTCACTGAAAGAAAGAAAAATAAAAAGATAGAGTGGGTAGTTATATTATAGATTAAAAAGAGACTTAAGAGACATAAGAACTAATCAGGACATAAGAGACCTTAATTGGATTCTCACCCAAGCAGAACAAACAAAAATTAGTATTATGAGAAATTGGAATTCTGAACAGACTAGTTGATAAAATTAAGGAATTATTTTAATTGTTTTAGATGTGATAATGGCATTGTGGCTGTATTATCTTTCAGAGATCCATACTGGAATATTTACCAATGAAATGTGGGAAAGCTGTTCTGGAAATATAGTGCATAATTAATGGTATCAAATTTCATTTCAACCTCTTAATTGAATGGAATCAGGAAATTTATCAATTGCACAATTTAACATATTGGATTAATTTATATGTTGATAATACTGAGAAAACATTGTGTGATTCAAAATTCTGTAGAAATAGTTTAAAGATTTATGTTCATTAGTGGTACAGCTCAAAATAAATGTATCAAAATACATGGATGAAAAATTTTTAAATTTCTCAATGTAGAAAAATACGAAGATGGCATTCTAAGAATCCCCAAATTGGTCTATGCAGAATAACTCTCACAAATACCAGGTACACAGCATGTCCAGCTATCTCTCTATACATCTAGAATGGTGGAGGAGGAGCAATATTTTTATAAAAAATAGGATGGCACTCTACCTCTATTCTATCTGTATTGCAGGGGCGTTGGTGCCAGCAGGCTACATTTTCCTAGCCCCAGTGACAGCTGATGTCTGGCTGAAGTCAACCAATGGAAGTCTGGTGAGAGACTAGAGGGCAGGAGAAGGGGAGAAACCAGAGATAAATTCACAGCAGCTGTGTCTCATCTGACCACCTGGTGGTTCAGGTAATGCTTTCTCTCTTTATACCTCCAGCCTAAGGGGCTGAGTGGTTTCTCTCTCTCTGTAATCTCTTACAAATCACTTTTTCTATTACCCGTATAATGAATTTCCTGTATTATTCTCGCACTAAAAATACTTGAATAGCTTCCAGCTAGACCCTGACTGCCATACAATAGATGCTACTTTTAACTAAAAAGTTTTTAATTTTACTTGAATTTAATATAACAAAGCAATCTAAAGTTGAAAATTTTTTTAACACCAGAGGTATTCTTTTCTAAAACCTCCTTCTAGGTTAGGAAAAGAAAAAATGAAGATCTTTAAGATGCTGGGGTTACTATTTGTAATATTTTAAACTACTTTGAAATTTTAGAAAGATTCTTGGAAAAAATTAGCACTCACAAGCTTCTTGTCACTTTTCCTTTCACTTCATAATTTTTCAGTTACATTATATTTGTTTTGTCCACATTCTATTCTACTCGCATTCTATTCTGTAACTGTATTGTCCATAGTTCCTTAATATTACTAAAGTTCCATATGAAAAGGAGCTATGTTTCACTAAGATGTAAGTTTCACAGGGGCTAGGAGGGATCTCTGTTTTGTTCACTGATGTATCCAAAGTGACTAAAAGTGTCTGGCAAACAGTAGGACTCAATAAATGCTTGCTACTGAACAAATCATTTTACCACAGCTTTTTTCCCCCCATTATCATATATGTGTACATGTATAAACACACACACACACGAAGTCACAGTGCTTTTTTCCCCCATGAGAAGCTCAGGGATGCTATGTTGTTTGAGTTTCTTTCATGTTTGAGAATAACTGCCTTTTGCCTTTATACTTGAATTACATCTTCACTGGACAATATTTTTGAGTCACATTTTTCCCCTCAGAAACTGTAGACATGGGCCACTGTCTTCTCGCATTGGCTGCTCTTTGTTCATTTTATTGAGTGAACCCTGAATATTGGGGTAATACATTTTCACTAATTCTTTAACAATCTTGGTGACCAGTGCCCTCACATTATAATTGGTTCTTTTTTTGGTAAGCTTTTACTTAGTTGTTTGCCATATTCATTTGTGCGTAAAAGTTTTAAATGTTTTTTATTTTGACATGGCCATATTATCTTTGATGCCATTCTGCAGTAAGTCAACAAATATTTTGTGCATATCTTCTGCTAAATACTGTGTCATACAAACAATACAAATATGGATGACCAATTGCCTATCCTCAAAGAGTTTACAGTCTTGTAGGGTGGAGAAAATAAGCATATTGCTACAGTATGACATTGAAAGTGATGTCTTAAAAGAAATACAGGAGGGTGGTGTTGGATAGTATGGCTGGCATCATGAAGATGCAGCTCCCCACGCATCTTAAGCAACTCCCAGTCCTGGAGAGCATTACTGGATTTGCCTGGCTCACAGCTTCAGAAGGCTTCAGTTATCGACTTTCCTTGGTGTGCTTGCATTACTTGGCTACCTTGCTGTACATCGATTCCTTCTGAAGAAAAAACAACAGGATAGCTTAATCTTAAAATACAAAGGAAAAATCTCAAAGTGGTGAATGAAATAAACATTGAAGAGTTGTGTTTTACTAAAGCAGCTTTTTGCAGGTGTTGGTGTTCTAAGATGTTACCGTCTCTGATAATTCAGTTAACATAATGAAAAGCAAAAACAGACAACAAGCAAAACAAATGACTGGAGATAATGTGGGTCCACTAATACTGAAGAAGAAACAAGCATAATAGTAATAAATTAGGACTGAATTCAATAGTGTGCTGTAAAACCTTGTGACAATATTTTCTCTTTCTCTGCATATAGAAAATCTTTGAAATGGTCTTAACTTATTGCTATTGATGGAATTATTATTCCTGCCAATTAATTTTCTTCCCACACTACTGTTTATGTTTGATCCTTTGCATATTCAAAGTTATTTACATGGAAATTAAATTTGTGCAAGTCTCTCATGACTTCAAAGAATCAATGTGTCCTCCACAAATATCAACACTTCTGAATTTAACTGAGAAAAATCTAAATTTTGGCAGAGTCCAAAGCTGTTTCTTTGAGTATCAATATTTTCAACAGAATTTAAAAATTTTATCCCCATACTGTTAAATATACTTTTCAGCTCTTTTGATCATTTGAAATGATTCTTCCCTTTTGATTTTCCACACACCATTCTTTTTAGATGAGTAAGAAAAATATTGCCATAAGTGGGAAGTGCATGTGGCTCAAGCAGCTGGGTACCTGCATACCACATAGGAAGTCCTGGGTTTGGGTCCCAGTGCCTCCTAAAGAAAACAAGTAAGACAGTGAGCTAGTATGACAGGCTGGTGTGGTGAGCTGACGCAACAAGATAACGCAATGTAGAGGCACAACAGGGAAACACAATGAGAGACAAAACAAGTGGGGAGCAGAGGTGGCTCAAGCAATTGGGTGCCTCCCTCCCATGTGGGAGGTCCCGGGTTCGGTTCCCAGCACCTCCTAAAAAAGAAGACAACGAACTGACACAGAGAGCAGACAGTGCAAACAACGAGGGGTGGGGTAAGAATAAATAAATTTTAAAAAAATTACATTAGTTTTCAGAGATATATAAACTCTGTTTTATTTTAAAAAAATACACTGCCCAAATATTCTGCAGGGGTAATAACTACCAAGAAGAATGAAGGAAATATTTTTTAAAAAAATTTTTTTATTTTTTTATTTATTTCTCCCCTCCCCCCAGTCGTCTGCTCTCTATGTCCATTTGCTGTGTGTTTTTCTGTGACCGCTTCTATCCTTGTCAGCAGCACCAGGAATCTGTGTTTCTTTTTGTTGTGTCATCTTGCTGCATCAGCTCTCCGTGTGTGCGGTGCCATTCTTGGGCAGGCTGCACTTTCTTTTGCGCTGGGCGGCTCTCCTTACGGGGCGCACTCCTTGTGTGTGAGGCTCCCCTACGTGGGGGACACCCCTGCATGGCACAGCACTCCTTGTGCACATCAGCACTGCGCATGGGCCAGCTCCACACGGGTCAAGGAGGCCCAGGGTTTGAACTGCAGACCTCCCATGTGGTAGACGAACACCCTATCCATTGGGCCAAGTCCGCTTCCCAGGAAATGAATATTTAAAGGCCTGTTATTTGGCAGACAAAGAGCTTTCACAGATATCATCTTCTTTGATTTATGGGTCAAATCTGTGAGGAAAGTTATTATTACCTCTATTTTACTGATAAAGAAGTTGAAGTTTAGAGAGCTTAATTATCCAATATCACACAAGCAGAGTTGACATTTGAATCCAGTTCTGCTGGATTCTAAAGCTCATGCTCCTTCTCTATTATATTTCCTGTTACGAGAGAGTGCATCAGAGAAGGCTTAATGGAGAAGGTAGCTTATGAGTAGAGCACCTTCAAGGATAGGTAGGTGTTAAGATGGTAGTAAGGATCACAAATCCATGCCTAGTATTTTCCTGTGCTGAGGAACAGGGTAATGTTAAATCTATTGCCAAGAAATCTTTTTTTTTTCTTTTGGAGATCAGTTCTGGAGGTAGCTAGTACTTGTTATAGGAAACAAACTCCAACTGGCCTTGTTCTTGAGTTTCTTGTCATTCTTTAGCCTTGGCTATCTGTCTATTTCTGTAATACTCTTTTGCACTGCTGTATTAAAAATAAGTCCCAAGGGAGCAGATGTGGCTAAAGTGGGTTAGCATTCAGTTCCCACACGGGAGGTCCCAGGTTCGGTTTCCATTGCCTCCTGAAAAACAAAAACAAACAAGCAAAACAAATGAAAACAACAACAACAAAAAAACTCAGGGATGTCGATGTGGCTTAGTGGCTGAGCGCCAGCTTCCCACATATGAGGTCCTGGGTTTATTCCCCCGTACCTGAAAAAAAAAAAATATATATATATATATACACACACACACACACACACACACACACATATATAGGAAAGTGGATGTAGCTCAAATGGTTGAGTGTGTGCTTCCCCAGTACCTCCTGAAAACAAAAATTAAACAAAGAAATAAATGAAAAAGTCAACTTGGGGGGGGCGGGGGAGCTGGTGTAGCTCAGTGGTTGAGTGCTGGCTTCCCACATACAAGGTCCTAGGTTCAATTCCTGGCCCCAGCACCTAAATATATACATACATATATATATACACACACACACATATATATAAATAAAAAATAGAAATCTCAGAAACCATTGTATAAAATAAGGGTATATATAGTTTCATGACACTTATGTGTATTTTGAGTATGTATGGAGATTGTGTTTATGTACTGGGTTATGGTGTCAAAAGCATTTCTGATAGTGAGAGATATTTATTTAAATAACTTTATTTGCAAGTCTCAAGCATGAGAGCCTCTTCTAACTGGCATAGAGTGGCAACTGTGGTAGGTCAGGGGTCCCTTACAAAAGCTTTCTCAAGTCTAGGAAACAGTATCACAGACTACTTGCTTCTCTAGATCAAAGGACTCCTATCTAAATGGGTTTGTATATTAACAGGTCTCAGGTCTGTAATTTCCTTTAAAAAATGAATAGGAAAATGCCTTCAAGCAGCAATTTTCAGTCTTCATTCTTATTTTCTGAATCTGTCTCTAGACTACTTTTTGTTGGGGTTTGGAAAGCTGGCTGCCATAACTTGGTAAGGCTTGGCTGTGACAACATGTTGGGAGCTCATTTTTAATGTATCCAAAGTGACTAGTAGGAAGAGGAGGAAGCTGAGACAGTGCAGGGCTGGGCTAAGCATGCTAACCCAGCCCAAGGGCAGGTCAAGTAAGGGGAAAGCTAGCACTGCAGTATACAGAGTTCAAAGAGGTATAGCTAAACATCAGATTTGCTTGGTATGGGCATCAGTATGCTAATGAATAGCCCCACAGACCCTATTTTCAAAATCTATCTCCAGTTCATTTTTTAAAAACAACCACCTTGTATTTCATGTAAGAATATATATATATATATATCATATAAAAACTTTGCAAAGATACAAGAACCAAGATTGTTTCTCTTAGCAACAAAAAGAAAATTATTCAATAAATTTAGTAAAAAAGAAAAGCAAATATAAGTCATCCTTAATTTTGTGAATAGAGGTTAGAAGGTTATATTTTGTTAAAATAAATCAGTTGTATTTTTCTTAATATCATGATCAAATTATATTAGAATTCAAAAAGACAAATCAAATCTAATGTGGGAGACAACCCCACATACCAAAGAAAAGAACCATTTTCTGATATTTACCAAAAAGACTTAGATAAAGTAAAAACTGAAACTCATTGTCTTTTTATGTTCTCTTTGTAACTCCAGAGCTTTAAGAAGTGCCTGTTGTATAGGTGGAGTTCAATAAATGTTTGTTGAACTTAAGTATGAAAGATTCTACTGTTTGAAAACTAGTGAGAAAGTCTGATGCACCTTTAAGTATAAGATGTGTGAGAAGTTGTGAGAAATGATGAAGGATAAGTAAATGGGAACAGAAGAATTGTCTTGGATCTTAGGATAAGAAATCGGACAATTTCAGAGGCAACAGGGGACTAATGTTGATATTTTTGCAGTGGTCCTATCCATTTTTATAGTTAATAAAAATGAAATATGGGAAGTGGATGTAGCTCAAGCAATTGGGCTTCTGTCTACCATATAGGAGGTCCTGGGTTCAACACCCAGAGCCTCCTGGTGAAGGCAAGCTGGCCTGTGTGGAGAACTGGCCCACATGGCATGCTGGTCCATGCAGAGTGCTGGCCCATGTGGAGTGGTGGCCTGTGCGGAGTACTGCCCCATGCAGGAATGCTGCAGAGCGCAGGAGTGCTGACCCACGCAAGGGTGCTGGCCCACGTGGAGAATTGATGCAGCAAGATGACCCAACAAAAAGAGACACAGAGGGAAGTGGATTTGGCTCAACTGATAGAGCATCCGCCTACCACATGGGAACTGCAGGGTTCTAACCTCGGGCCTCCTTGACCTGTGTGGAGCTGGCCCACACACAGCACAGAGAGCAGACAATGGAGGGAGGGGGAGAAATAAATAAATAAATATTTTAAAAAATAGTTACTAACATTTAATACTCATTTAATTGTGTGCCAAGCACTACATTAAGCATTATCTCATTTAATCCTTACTGTAACCTGTAGAAGCACTGAATATAGAAATTAACTCTAGTAAATGAGGGCTTACTGTATGCCAGACAGTGCTAAGTGCTTTAGATACATAACAACAATTAATTCTCACAACTCTAGAGTTGGTACTATTATTATCCCCATTTTACAAAAGAAGGAGATCAGCCACAAAGTGATTAGGTAATTTGCCTAATGTCTCAGAGCTGGTAAATGGCACAGCTGGGATTGGAATCCACAGACTTTAATTCCAAATTTCATATGTCTAACCATTATGTGTACTGTTTCTCCCACCCATTTCTTCTTTTCAAATTTGTTAACATATAATGGACTATTTAAACAGATATTTTTTAAAAACCCTTTTATTTTAAAATGATTTCCAACTTACAGGATGACTGCAAAAATAATACAAACCTCATAAAAAGAACCCCAACATACCTCCACCTTGCCCCCAGATACCCAGAGCCACAAAATTTAATTTTTTGCCACCTTTGCCCTATCATTCTACCTTATTTACCATCCATCCATCTATCCACCCATCTCTCTTCTGTACATTTGAGAGCAGGTGGAACACATCATACTCCTTGAACACGTAATACCTCCATGTACATGTCCTATGAACAAGGATACTCATAATCACCTAAGTGCAGTTAACAAGTTCAAGATATAAACCTTATATACTATGTTTCAGTTTTTCTTACCTCCCAATAATGTTCTTTTGAGTCTTTTCTCCATTCAGATCCCATCCACTATCATGTATTGTATTTAATTATCATTATTTCTTTAGTTGCTTTCTTTCTTAACTGTGGAAACATGTATACAACATAAATCTTCCCATCCCAACCCCTCAATCATACCATTCAGTGGGATTAATCACATTTATAATGTGATTAATGGAGCAGTATCTTCCCCACCATCCATTACTGTGGGCGTGCCCCTGGGGCCTTTAGACGGCTGGCCTGGCCGTTAGCTAGACGGCTTTCGCCTCGGTGAGGCAAACTTCTCGAACGGGTTGTGAGTGACGACGGGGCCCTGGTATCACACAGCCAGGTTAAACACACAGTAACCACCCCGGAGACGCAGGCTCGTGGCGCAGGTCTAGTTTATTGGGGAGGGGGTACAGCTTATATAGGCAGGGGTAGGGGCTTGAGGTGACGGATGTGGATAGGCTAGGGGGGCTGGGGTAATTTGAAGCGGCTATTGATTGGATGAGGCAGGTTTGAAGTTGCGCACGAGGGCTTCTCTGGCGGGAAAATGGCTAGGAAGAAGGGAGGGGCCGTTTGTGATAGCCATTGTGTATGCTTAGCGGCCATTTTGGCTACATGTTGTTTTTTGCCAGCAAGCTCACCAACACATTACTAGAAGTTTCCCTTCACCCCAGAGACCCTACATTCATTTGCATTAATTCCTCATAGTCCCTATTCCCTACACCTGGGACCTATATCCTACTTTCTATCTCTATGAATATGCATATTCTATTCTATTTTTTGTAATTACCATGGGGCTTAAAATTAACATCCTAAACCTCCATCAATCTCATTTACTTTGATACCAACTTAACAACTCCAATGGCATATATGAATTATGTTCCCTACTCATCGATATCCCTATCTTTATGTAGATCTTTTCATGACATATTTATACATTATAAGTCCAAACCCTTTGATTTATCAATACATTTTATGCATTTGCCTTTTAGATCCTTAGGAAGTTAAAAAAGCAGAGTTACAAATCATGACAATACTTACCTATATCATGATCTTTACCAGACATCTTTATTTCTTCATGTTGCTCCAGTCAATTGTCCAGTGTCATTTCCTCTCAACCTGCAAAATTCCCTTTACCACTTCTTTGGGCTGGTCTAGTGGTGATGAAGTCCCTCAACTTTTGCTTATCTGGGAATGTTTTAACTTGTCCCTCACTTTTGAAAGATAGTTTTGCCAGAGACAGAGTTCTTGGGGGACAATTTTTGCTTTCAGCACTTTAAATGTGCTTCCCACTGTCTTTTCTTGCCTTCATGGTTTCCGATGAGAAAGTAGCATTTAATCTTACTGAGGCTACCTTGTATGTGCCATGTTGCTTCTCTCTTTCAGCTTTATCATTGGCATCCAACAATTTGATTATAATATGGCATGGTTTGGGTCTATTTGGAATTACCCTGTTTGGAGTTCCTTGAGCATCTTAGATATATAACACGTCTTTTGCTAAATTTGCAACTTTTTCAGCTATTATTTCTTTGAATATTCTCTCTGCCCATTTCTTCCTTCTCCTACAGGGACTCCCACAATGTGTATACTGGTATGCTCAGTGGTTTCCCACAGGTTCCTCAGACTCTGTTCCCTTTTCTTCATCTTTTGTCCTCTGCCAGCTTCAATTTCCTGTTGAACCCATTTAGTGAATTTTTTTCCTTAACAAATCAATTTTACTGATACATATTAATAAAGCATAAATCCATCCAAAATGTACAATCAATGGTATTCGGTGTACTCACATATTTGTGCATTCATTGCTTCAATCATTCTTAGAACACTCTCATTATTCCAATAATAATAATAAACAAAAACAAACACACAAAACTTATCAGCTTTCTCTCTCTGTCTGCTTTCTTGCCATACATAGCTGCTATTCATTTTCCTTCCCTCTAGTATATTTGTATTTATATTTTATAAAAACAGTCTTCCCTGTTTGAAGAAACTTATCATGACTTTGGCAATAATCTTGAACTGTAGTTTGCAATATCCATCAAACTTGTGTTTAGGAAACCACTATTGATATGTATTAGTAAAAATTGTGTTTGGCTTGATTTATTATACCCTAAACACAAAGTTGTGGGGTGGTGGTTTTTTGACTGAATTACCACTGCACAGCTTTCACTACAGGTGGAATAGCTCAGGGATTTGGGGAAGGGGACAAATTCATGCCTGTTGGCTCATAGCATGTGGTCAGGCTTGCTTGTGACTTGCAATCTGGGAGAGCTTACTGGAGGCCTAAGAAGAGAAACTACTGCCGCCTTGCATGTTACTTTTGGGCTCAAACCTTCAGGTATTCCTGGAATAAGTACTGAGTTCCTGGTTTGCCAGTTATAGCAAGTCCCTTCTCAGACATTCTGGGGAATTACTAGAAACATGTATATAACACCTGAGATTTCAGCTACTAAACATCCCACTCTACTTTTACTAGAAGGGGCTTATAAGGCAAAGTTCTGGGTGCTTCTAGGGGGTAAAATCCTAGTGGCTTTTAGTTTTTGTGCAGTAAAGGGGTCATTTTTCTGTCTTGTAGTTGGCCTGTCTAATTTTGTACTAATTATGTGTATAACTTTGTGATCCTCTTAACATTTCATGTAAACCATATGCTTGTGATCTGAGCTATCTTTAATAGCTCATAAGTGAACCAAGTAAAATTTCTTATTTAAAAAAAAGGGGGGGGGGGAATGGATGTGGTTCAGTGGTTGAGCACCAACTTCCTACATATGAAGTCCTGGGTTCAATTTCCAGCCCTGGTACCTCAACAACAGCAACAAAAAAGCAGTTTTATATATGCAATATCACCCATATTTGTGTTTTACATTAGGTTTTACTATCTTATAGAGTCCCACGTTCCACTTTTTTAGCTTTCCTTTTAGGAATATACAAGATCTTATTTCCCTTTCAGCCACTGTCAAATGCATACAATAGTACTGCTAGTTACAAACACCATGATATGCTTTAACCATTTCTATTCATTTCCAAGATTTACAGTCATTTTACCAATATTGCACAGATTAACCTTAGCTTTCCATTCTCTACCCTATTTTCTGGTGACTTATATCCTAATTATTATCTCCATGAGTTTCCACAATGTATTTAGTTCAAAATAGCACAGTCATACAGTATTTGTTCTTTTCTGTCTGGCTTGCTTCAGTCAACATAATGTCCTCCAGGTTCATCCATGTTGTCTTATGTTTCACTCAGTTTCTTCTTATTGCTGAATAATATTCCATCATATGTATATACCACAATTTGATTATCCATTCAACAGTTAATGGACACCTGGATTGTTGCAAAAAAAGGCTGTCAGGATTTTTATTGGGATTGCATCGCATCTATAAATCAATTTAGGAAGAAATGACATGTTAAAGATATTTAACCTTCTGGTCCATGAACACATAATGTCCTTCCATTTATTTAAGTCTTCTTCATTTTTTTTTAGCAATGTTTTGTAGTTTTCTGAATACAGATCCTTTACATCCTCAGTTAAGTTTATTCCTAAATATTTGTTTTAGTTGCTATTATAAATGGAATTTTATGATCTCCTCCTCAGATTGCACATCAATAGTGTATAGAAATGCTACTGATTTTTGTGTATTAATCTTGCATCCTGCTACTTTGCTGAACTCGTCTATTAGTTCTAGTAGCTTTGTTGTGGGTTTTTCAGGAAATTCTAGATATAGGATCACATCATCTGTGAATATAGCAAGTTTTACTTCTTCCTTTCCTATTTGGGTGCCTTTTATTTCTTTATCTAGCCTAATTGTTCTAGCTAGAACTTCTAGCAAAATGTTGAATAACAATGGTAAGAGTGGGCATCCTTGCCTTGTTCCTGATCTCAGCGGGAAAGTTTTCAGTCTTTCAATAATGAGTACAAATACTGGTGTGGGATGTTATTGACAGGGGACACATGGTTGGGAGGGAGTTCTCCAGGGCATATATACAGGGTACATAAAAATGTTTGGATATTTTCATAGTGGTTACAGTTAAAAATGACAACTGAGGGAGTGCTGAGTTCCTAGCCAGGGGAGCTCTATCACATTCCCTAATGGAACAGCAACAATCCCCCAAGTGCAATGGCAAAGACCAAAAAAGAAGGATGGTTCAACAATGAGCCCTTGGTACTAATGACTATGCTTGTGAGCCTGTGCGCCTGAAATAAGAACTAGGCCTAGAGCTGCAGGGTGCCTAAGAGTTACCTCCTGAGAGTCTCCATGTTGCTCAAACGTGGCCAGTCCTGAAGCCAAACTCAGCATGTAAATGCATTGCCTTCTCCCCAGCATGGGACATGACTCCTGGGGATGAGCCTCCCTGGAACTAAGGGATTACTACCAAGTACCAGCTGATGATATAATTAGAAAATGACCTAGAATAAAAGGGTCAACTCAGACCAGCAGAATATCTCAGCTTACATGTAATATCAGGAGTTAAAAATGCTTTTGACCTTGAATAAAAGGGGGAAATGGAAAGGACAAATGAGTTTATATGGCTATGGGTCTCCAAAAAAGAGCCAGGAGGTCATCAGAGGGGTTGCCCTTACACACACCTCAGCAGAGTCCCAGAGACAGCTAAAGATACAGTCCCAGGTATTGGTTCTTCTGAGGGCTACAGAGACCCACAGGTTCTATGGTCATGGCAGATGGAGTTCAGTGCCGTATCAGTTGGCCCTACTTTGGAGTTTGTGTTTTTGAGTGTGATGGAGTTGGACTCAGATGTGATCTTTGTTCACAAGCCTCTCGTTACTTTTACTGGACCTGTGGTTGGCGCTGAGGTTTAGTGTATACTCAGGGGACCTGAATCTCTGGACTGTCTATGTGATAGCCAGGCCCAGAGCCTCAACAGATTTGCAACTCCTATGCTCTGGTTCATTGGACTTACCCCAGCCAGCTAACAGGGAGGTGAAGAAGGTCAGCCACCATACCAGGGAGCCAAGAGTGCCTACAACTGAAAGCAGGAGAATTGCATCCAGCATCCATATGGAATCTAAGACCCCTTTTGATATAGATGTGGAGTGGACATAACCATTCCAGGGTCCACAGGATGGAGGAATAAAGTATGGATTAGAGTGGACTTACTCATATTCTATTCATGAACTATTGTGATTAGTAATTGAAGAAAATGTAGCATTGACATGGAGAAAGTGGCCAGGGTAGCTGCTGAGGGTAGGGAGTAGGAAGGAGATGTGATGTGGGGGCATTTTCAGGACTTGGAGTTGTCCTGGGTGGATCTGCAGGGACAGTTACTGGACATTGTGTGTCCTCCCATGGCCCACTGGGTGGACTGGGGGAAAGTGTAAACTATAATGTGGACCACTGACCATGTGGTGCAGCATTGCTCAGAGATGTATTCACCAAGTGCAATGAATGTCCCGTGATGATGGAGGAGGTTGTTGTTATGGGAGGAGTGGGGTGAAGGGGGTGGGGGGTATATGAGGACCTCATTTTTTTTAATGTAACATTAAAAACAATAAATTTTTTAAAAAGGCCATTAAAAGATAAAAACAAACAAAAACAAAAACATTGAGTACAATGCTGGCTGTAGGTTTCTCATATATGTGCTTTAGTATATTGAGAAAGCTTCCTTCTATTCCTATCTTTCCAAGTTTTTTTTTCAAGAAAGGGTGCTGTATTTTGTCAAATGCCTTCTCTGCATCAACGGGGAGGATCATGTGATTTTTCTTTTTCAATTTATCCATATGGTTTATTACACTTTTTTGATTTTCTTGTGTTGAACTATCCTTGCATACCTGAGATAAAACCCACTTGATCATGATGTATAATTCTTTTAATGTGCTTTTGGATTCTGTTTGCAAGTATTTTGTTGAAATTTGCATCAATATTCATTAGAGATAATGGTCTGTAATTTTCTTTTTTTGTAGTACCTTTATCTACTTTTGGCATTAGGGTGATGTTGGTTTCATAGAATGAGTATGGTAGCATTCTTGTGGGCCGGCAGCACCCCACAGTGCTTGCAGGCTCACGGCACTCCACAGTGCCCGGGCTAGCTGCCCTCCGCAGCATGCAGGCAAGCCTGCCTTCACAAGGAGGCCCTGGGACACGAACCCAGGGCCTCCCATATGGTAGACGGGAGCCCAACTGATTGAGCCACAGCCACTTCCCCCCTACTGTTTTTTTTTTAAGAGCATTGAGCTCTGCATGTTAGTCCAATGCCATCTTCCCACAACCCTTTCCTTTCATTTTTTTCTAGTGAATTTTTAAATTTGTTACTATGGTCTTCAACTCTGTTTGGTTCCCTTTTGATATTTCCACCTATCTATCAATATTCTGTTCATCTACTGTTTCCCTAAATTTCTTTAGTTCTTTGTCCACATTTCCCTTTAGCTCTTTAAGCATACTCAGGACCATTTTTTAAAAGTGTCTGGACTGTCCCAGGTCTGATCATCCTCATCGATGGTTTCTAATGCTTTAATTTTCTCCTTTGCCTGGGCCATCACTTCCTGTTTCTTTGTATGTTTTGTAATCTTTTGTTGAAACCTAGACATTTTGATATTTTAATGTGTTATCACTGGAATTTAGACTCTAAGGCATCTATTCCTTAAGCTTGTATCCAGCTAGTGTTGTGTCAGAGCTTTCATTAAATGCTAGGAGATAGGATTAAAACAAACAAACAAAAAGAATAAAGGAGGGAAGTGGATTTGACTCAGTGGATAGAGCATCCGCCTACCACATGGAAGGTCCAGGGTTCAAACCCAGGGCCTCCTGACCTGTGCAGTGAGCTGGCCCATGTGCAGTGCAGTTGTGTGCAAGGAGTGCCATGCCATGTAGGAGTGTCCCCTGCATAGGGGAGCCCCACCCGCAAGGAGTGCACCCTGTAAGGAGAGCCACCCTGCGCAAAAAATGTGCAGCATTCCCAGGAGTGGCACCGTACACACAGAGAGCTGACGCAGCAAGATGATGCAACAAAAAGAGACACAGATTCCCAGTGCCGCTGACAAGAATACAAGCAGACACAGAACACACAGCAACTGGACACAGAGAGCAACAACAGAGGGGGTAGGGAGAGAGAAATAAATAAAAAATAAATCTTTAAAAAAAAAAAGAATAAAGGAAGGGTGGCAGGGAGGGAGGGAGGAAGGGATGGACAGACAGAGGGAGGAAATCGCCTTTTCCAGTCTTTGAAGTCTAATGTGGGATTTTCTCCTTCAAGACTGATCCGTATAATGAATCTGGAGAATAACTCGAGGCAAAACTATAAAGGCCACCTTGATCCTTTCTGCCCATGCCTCTGTGTGCCCATGCATATGTTGCCCTAAGAATTCCCCATGTACATCAATGCAAATGTCTATTTCCCTAGGAACAGTACCCTGATCGTCCCAGGCACTGAATTTTACGTCCTATTGCCAGCAATCCCTTGCCCCAGGCAATATGATTTGACTGCTCTCCCACAGCATTGTGTAGGAGAGCTTAGTGAGCTGTGTTCTATATGTAGAGCAATTTCTGGGACAGCAAGTCCCTCAGGCCACCACCAGATAGACTAGGCCAGACATACATATCCCAGCATGACAGTTACTCTTCTTCTTCTGGAACCAGGACAAGGGATCTATACTGTGCAGAGCCAGTAAGCAATGATGAAAGGGCCAGCAAGAGTGATATGAGGTGGCGGACTTGGCCCAGTGGTTAGGGCGTCCATCTACCACATGGGAGGTCTGTGGTTCAAACCCGGGGCCTCCTTGACCCGTGTGGAACTGGCCCATGCACAATGCTGATGCGCGCAAGGAGTGCCCTGCCATGCAAGGGTGTCCCCCGCGTAGGGGAGCCCCATGCGCAAGGAGTGCACCCCGTAAGGAGAGCCACCCAGCACGAAACAAAGTGCAGCCTGCCCAGGAATGGCGCTGCACACACGGAGAGCTGACACAAGATGATGCAACAAAAAGAAACACAAATTCCTGTGCCGCTGACAACAACAGAAGCCGACGAAGACACAGCAAATAGACACAGAGAATAGACACAGAGAACAGACAACTGGGGTGGGGGGAGGGGGGGAAGGGGAGAAAAATAAATAAATCTTTAAAAAAAAAAAAAGTGATATGAGATCCAGCCGCTTTTAATGGCCTTTTTCTTGATTCAGGGCTTGCCCCATTACTACAGTCCTTTAACTGTTTTCTGGAACTTTTAGAAAGATGTTTTTGCCAGTCCTTGCTGGCTTTTCAAAACTTCTATGGGGGACCAGATCTTTTTTTATTGACAGTTCATTCATATTTGCTGGCATTTTGGCAAACACAGACATCTCTGGTTTCTTGGTCAATTGTTCTTCTCTCAGATAAATTAATATGATTTCCTATTTTTATTTTTTAAGATTTGCTTATTGATTTTTAATATATCTAGCTGGGTTACATTGTTTATATGGATATATCATGCTTGGTTTTCTTTATATGCTCTATTTCTTAACTATTACCTGTTTTCTTACTTTTTCAAAGTTCTCCATAATCATACCTTGTTTTATATTTTAGTACTCCAAACATGCACCAAGAGTACAAGTCAAGCTGACCACTGTCCTCTACATAACAATTCCTACATCTTGATATGCCTCTTTCATTACTCTCCATATCTCTAAATCCTATCCTTTCATCAAAGTTCAGCTTAAACCTCTCCACAAAGCCTAACTACCCCAATCCCAGTGGTCATTAGTTTTTCTGAATATACATAACATTGCACTCCCTTTAAACACTTAGAACTTAATTATTTCTATAAACGCTAGTCTGTAAGGTCCTTCAGGCAGGGACTATTATTTATTCAGCTCTTGCCTTCTTCTATCTTAGGCACTTTTAATGAAGCAATGTGAAACAGCTGAAAGAGCATTAAGGCAATGAAAGTTATTGGCCTGATCTACAACTGAGGAGTCTGAAATAAGCTCTTGGGGAAACAAGCTATCTGAGTTTGATTCCTCAGTTGCCAAATACCCATCCTATCTGTTGGGGATTGAATCATGTCTCCCACAAAAGAGATGTTCAAGTCCTAACTTCCTGTCTTGTGGTGAGAAACCTTTTGTAAATTGGACTTTTGAAGATATTATTATTATTATTTTTAAAGATTTATTTTTATTTATTTTAATTCCCCTCCCCTCCCCCGGTTGTCTGTTTTCTGTGTCTTTTTGCTGCGTCTTGTTTCTTTGTCCGCTTCTGTTGTCATCAGCGGCACGGGAAGTGTGGGCGACGCCATTCCTGGGCAGGCTGCTCCCTCCTTCGCGCTGGGCGGCTCTCCTTATGGGTGCACTCCTTGCGCGTGGGGCTCCCCTACGCGGGGGACACCCCTGTGTGGCACAGCACTCCTTGCGCGCATCAGCACTGCGCATGGGCCAGCTCCATGCAGGTCAAGGAGGCCCGGGGCTTGAACCATGGGCCTCCCATGTGGTAGACGGACGCCCTAACCACTGGGCCAAAGTTCGTTCCCTGAAGATGTTATTATTAGTAAAGGTGTTGCCCAATTGCCCAGGGTGGGCCTTAATCTGTATTACGGGAATCCTTATAAGGAGAGGAAATCTAGACAGAGACACAGAAGACTAAGCAGAAATCAGAAGTAGAAGAAGCCAAAGAGAGAGAGAAATTGCCAGGTGACAGAGGATTGCCATCACTGGAATTCTAGACTTTGGAGAAACCATAGCCTTGCAGACATCTTGATTTTGGATTTCTAGCTGCCAAAACCATAAGCTAATAAATTCCTTTTAAGTTTAAGCTGACCAGTGTGTAGTATTTGTTATAGCATCCCTGGCAAACTAAGACACCATCTTTCTCATAGTGTGAACAGTGCTTTTTACATGGAAAGTTATGAAAACATCTTGAAGAACAGTAGCCTATAATTCATAGGCAAACAGATGGGTCTATCAATAAAATGACAATATATACCTCAGTACTTTTAATCGTTTATTACTATGACTTCATTTTTATAAACCGTAGGCCAGTACAATGCTATATAAACATTAAATATCAAGTTTCAGTAAAAAAATTTGTGACTGATGACAGTAAACGTGTCACTAATAAAGGCTACTAGAGGGGAGTAATAAAATATAAATGTATGTATTGTTTCACTTTGTTTAGGTAAAGAGATTAATTTGTCACACTGTACTGGTAAAGCAACACAACTGCAGTTAAGAAGAAATTGGATATAGAGCACAAATCCTGAAGCTGGAAACAACAAATGCCAAATCAAATAAAATATTTACCTAACATTTCATGAACAGGAAATCTAAAATAAGTGTGTTTTCTCTCAGTATTTTTATTTTTTTTAAGATTTATTTCATTTATTTATCCCTCCCCTCTCATTGTTTGCAGTCACTCTCTGCTCATCTTCTCTTTAGGAGGCATTGGGAACTGAACCTGGGACCTCCCATGTGAGAGAGAGATGCTTAATCACCGGAGCCACCTCAGATGCCTTTCTCAGTATTTTTTAAATAGTAATTTGAGGAACCATGAAGTGCTGACAAACTTCTGACTCAAAAACTAAAGTATGTAAAATACAGTTGAAGGTACCATTTTATTCTAATTCTTGAAATATTAACATTAGTATCTGAGTAACCAAAACACTCTATGCATCCTGAACCCAGATTTGCATTAATCTGAAATTTAGCTAATAGGCTAAATACGAGGTTACCAAAAAAAAAAGAGGGCACTTCCTGTGAAATAGCAAAATTGTATTCTTTTACATCGCAACATGGTGAAAAATGCTCAACCGTATCACCACTGTTTTATTATATCACCACTGTTTTTAGAGGAATAGGGTCACAGCTTTGGGAGAAAGGTTAAGCTCCCTCCGTTCTCCAAAACAAAAGCAATGTCAGCAACTGCAATCATTTTCAAAGTAATGTTGAACTTCTACGTTTTAACAAAATTAGTGGCATCTTTGATTTACAAATGTCCTTAGTTGTGAATGTATCTCAGCAATTGTTTATAAAGCTGCAGACACAGTGGGAATCTCTAAAAAGAGCCTAGTAAAACAATAATTAAATAACACATTACACTAAAAAGTGTTGATCATCATAGTATTATTCAAAGCTGAATCTGTATAATTATATAAATAAAACACATTGCTACATAGAGTTTATTTGGAATTCAACATGGTGAAAACACTTTTATGAGATAAGAGGTCAATATAATAATCCCTATTATTGATCTAGGAACTCTGGCACTGAAAGCGTGAATAACCCAAGGTAATGATGTCGTCACCAAGGGACGACAAGAATAGAACCCGAATCCCTTGACTCCCCAGCTTGTTTCCCACTAATTGTGCTCCTTTCTACTCATCCGAGAGCATCAAGTGTAAAAGGGTTGGAGAACGGAGTGGATACAAATAAGCGAAGTCCACCAGGTGGAGGCTGCATTGAATGTCCTAAGGCATCATCACTCTCTGGCACTTTGCTTTTGTTTTGGTTGCAGAAGATGAAAGCAGCAGCAACCACAAACCCTTGGGACCAAGAACTGGAACTAGGTACTGTCTATTGTGGTAACTCTCTTCCTCATTTTAGGCCTTTCCTTTTTAATGTCTCCCTTCCCGGCAAACCCTAATGCTCTCTTCACCTCACTACGTTTCTACCCCTACCCTCGCGCTTCAGCTCTGCTCTTTGCACCTTATTGCTAGGAGTCCCCCAAGAAAAAGGGAGCTGCGCTGCGCTCGTCCTCCACCTGGTCCTTCGTCCAGTCCTAAGCAGAGGTGTTCTAGGGGTTCCTAGGGCTATAAGTGTTTTCTCTAGAAAATGAATGGTGGGCAAGCATTATAAATATATTTAAACTGTTAGAAACTTAAAAGGTGGGAGCAGGGACATATACCAACTGTTCTCTCCGTGGGTTTATGCAGTTCGTGACGACAAAGCAAAATTCAGACAATAAACATAGCCTTTCTCCTTAGCTGGGAGCTTCACTCAGCCCAACCATCCCCTGGGCACCTCCCACTGGAGGACGCTTTCCCGAGCGCCGATGTTTACACTCTCCTAGACCTGACAGAGAAGACAGTCGCTCGCGGACCCTAGGGACTTCCAAACCGTTACTCCGCCCGCCGGGGTGGGGCCAGCACAACGGCCGAGCCTGCGCAGTGGGCCTGGCCGGCTCCAGGGTCCTGGCGCACTACAAGTCCCAGAAGGCAGCGCTTTTACGGGGGTGGGCGTTCTCCTCACCTGCGGCTAGGAAACTCCTTCCGCGTCTACCGCGGTGCTTCTCCGCGGTTCCCATCGATCGATCTGCTTTCCACAGTTAAAGGCTACTTCTCTTAAAGCACATGAGCAGCTGTCTTAGCTACCCTGACACTGAAGCTCTTCGCGTACTCGCTCTTTCCCCTTCTACCCAAACTATGCCTGACTCCCTTACTGGAGTAGGGTAGAGGAAACGAGAGGAGGAAACCCTTGGAGACGGTAGCAGAGGCCTCTGGTTGCACTTCCGCTTTCCGGGCTCCGGAAGGTACCGCGCACGCGCTCCCTGCTACCCCGGCGCGGTTGATTTCCGCTCCCACTGTGCTCTGCGAGCCGAATCATGGATCACACTGGTAAGGAGGCGGAGGCAGTGGGGGTCCCGGTTCCATGGCCCCTTAGCCGGCCTGGGACCGGTCGCCCAGTGGGCATAGAGGGGTCATGCCAGCCACCACGCACTGGGGTGTGGCGGTGAGAAAGAAATCTCGCAGACCCCTCCGTGACCAGCATGGGCCTGCTGCTTCCTGGCCTACTCTCCGGTGCGGTAGCTACAGTCTCAGTACCGGCAACAGCCGCTTCTCTGGTTCTGCTGGGCTCCTACCCCGGACGACGTGTGGCGCGGCCCTCGGGGAGAGGGGAGAACGCGACTCGCGCTCTCTCTCTTCTTTTTCTTTCTCTCATCCCGGGTTTTAAGTCCTGTGTTACGAAAACTGCGGGGAGGAGGGTAGATTTCTTTCTGAACGAGGGGAAGACTCACAGCGATCTCGGCTCCGGCTAAGAGTGGATGGGTTAAAGAGGGTTGGAGACTTCCTGCTGTCTCGGTTAGCGTTGGGCGGATGCTCCTGTCGTTTTTGTCTCTCCGTACCTTCATGAACTAGAGGTTGGAGAAAGGAGTCGGATATGGTTTTCGGAATTATACTTGGAGCGGCTTCTTTACTCAAGCCTAAAGCATGTCCCGAGCTTCATCTATGATCCCTACTCATAATTCGGTGTCATTTACAAGGGAGAGCTTAAAATCAAGGCATTTTGGTCCCCTTTACCAAATAAGAGTGGCTCCACCCCTTTACTACATGTTTTTTGGCTTTAGTTTCCTAGTGGTTGGGTATTGAATGAAGGGCTTTCAGAGTTAGAAAAGTGCTCCATAGTTAAATCAACTATATCACAAGTGAAGAAGGAAGGCTATTTATTGCCTGTATAGGTGTTGATTGGGACATATGTCTTCAGTCATCAAATGTTTATATAATTACACATACACACGTATGCCAGGTACATCTCAGCCTAGGGATGGAATGATAAGACCGAGTCCCTGTTTTCATGGAGAGTACATACTATTGGGGAAGATAGACAGTAAACAAGTTTTTAAAAGATGAAATGCTTACAGATTATGATATATGATTTGAAGAAAATAAATGGATGCTGTGGTAGAGACTAATAGAATGAAACGTAAGAGAGAATGGTCAGGGAATGTCTTCTGGAAAGGTAATACTTAAGCTGAAAGCTCATGGGTAAGAAGAATCCGGCCATGGAATAAACAGGAGAAAAAGCATTTCCTGCAAGTACAAAGGCTCTGAGGAAAATGTAGAGGCCAGTTGGCTGGAACCTAGTTAGCACAAAGGAAAGTGCCCTAAGTTGAGATTGCAGAGGAAGGCAGGATTTAGGTTCTGCAGGACTTTGAAGGCCATAGTAAAGAATGGAATTTTGTGTAATATGAAACTAGGGAATAGAAGTAAAGGAGGAACATGTTCTTTTTTTAAAATGCAATAGGCTATGGGAAACAGATTTGGCTCAATGGATAGAGTGTCCTCTTACCACATGGGAGGTCCAGGGTTCAAACCCAGGGCCTCCTGACCCATGTGGTGAGCTGGCCCGCGTGCAGTGCTAATGTGCGAAAGGAGTGCCGAGCCATGCAGGGGTGTCCCCCACGTAGGGGAGTCCCACGCGCAAGGAGTGCGCCCTGCAGGGAGAGCTGCCCTGCGTGAAAGAAAGTGCAGCCTGCCCAGGAGTGGCGCCGCACACATGGAGAGCTGACACAGCAAGATGATGCAACAAAAAGAGACACAGATTCCCGGTGCCACTGACATGAATACAAGCAGACACAGAAGAACACACAGTGAATGGACACAGACAGCAGACAATGGGGGGGAGGGAGAACGGGAGAGAAATAAATTTTTTAAAAAAATTTAAAATCTTAAAAAATATATATAATAGGCTAGCTATTATATGGAGAATGGGTTAAGAGAGGGAGGCAAGAGTAGTAGAAAATATACAATTTAGGAAGCAACCACAGTAGACCAGAAGATGTATAGGTAGCTTGGTTAAGTGAAGATGAAGGGGAGTGGACAAATTCAGTAAATATTTTGGTGGTAGAATACAAAGATGTCCTGGTGGATTTACTTGGAGGTATGTGAGAAAGGAAAGAACCTGGATTTCTGATTTGAGCAGCTGAGTAGATGGTAGGTCCCATTGCTGAGTTGGGGAAAACTTGAGAGGAAAATAAGTTTTCAAGGGGTAGAGGTGGACCATGGGAATTTAGGTAAAAGAGTGAGTTTGGTTTTAGACTGCTAAGTTTGAGATGTGTATTGAGACAAGGAGAACTGTCAAGACAATTCGAGGTAAATGTTTGGAGATCAGAGGAACAATCTGGGCTGAAAATGCCCATTTGGGGTTAATACATCATAGGTGGTTTTTTAAGGCATAGGAATGGATGAGATGAGATCACAGCAGGGGAGAGAGTAATGAAGAGGGCCTAGAATCAGGCTCTAAGGAACTCTAGTGTTTGGAAAGTTAGTAGTGTTGAATCTCTGAGATCTTGATGTTAAGAGTAGCAAATGTTCAACTTTAGGAAAATATTACTCATCCAGGCCTATTGGGAATCAAGTCCCTTCTACAATTTAGAGGATGTTAAGTTAGGAAATTGTAATATGGGTGGGTGCATATGAGTATTTATTATTCAAATTCTCTAAGTTAAAAAGTTGTTGGAGGAGGTAAAATTCATTCTAACATAAAAATATTCACTAATGAACTGACCACTTAAAAAATGAGTTCCCACTCAAGTTATACCTTCTGCTTAGCACTATCATCTCTATTCTGTTCTTTTAATTTCTTAGTCTTCTGAATGTTTGACATTCATATTTGATAATTCTGTACATTGAGGTAAAATTGCATACCTTGCAAAAGATGGAGATTTTCATGAAATTAATAAACATGAGTTTGAACTATTTGAAATACAAATAAAGCCATTGAGAACTGAGGAAATGTCATTTAGTCAGGTCATTGAAGGCATCATGACAGGATAGGAATCTCAAATGAATTAACTTTATTACCAAATTATTAAAAGACCTTTGGAAAATGGAACTCAAATATTACACAAAAATGACCCATTTGGGATCATGCTGAAAGAGTCAAATGTAAAATGCAGTCTATCCTGTGGTGCTAAAATAGAATTTTGCCAGAAAAATTACTCCAAGAAGTTCTCAGTTGACACTTGATTAATTCTGTGATCATTCTAAAAATTAACACTTGGTTGTAACTAACCTAAATTGTGTAAAATATATTGGTTCTGTTTTTTCTCCAAGACAAAATCATAATCAAAAAAATTTTAAAACTATATAGTATAAAAGTGTTGTTCCTTTTTAAAGTGGATTCACCTTAAGCTTCCAATTATCTATAGTTATCTATAGACCTGTGCAATATCCAAGGACTTTTTTATTATAGGGTTTATGTTTTTATTGTTTATTCAAAAGGAGATTGTGCTGTATGGTGAAAGATTTGTATATTTCAATATGCTCTGATTTTTAATTAGCCACCCCCAAAAGAAAACCACGTCAAACAAACCCAAAATTAAATGCTCTACTTTTTTTTATGAACTTGTGGTCTATGAGGCAAATGACAAGATGTTATGGTGCAGCAGGCAAGTCTTTGAAAGTAGGCTGTGCAAGCAACCGTAGTGACCTCAGGTGTTCAGGGTGGTGTGAGGACTTGTAATGAAGTTGTGGTATTTTCATTATTCACAAAGGTAAAACCAGAAGAGTCCTTTTAGTATCTGAAGGACAACCTTAAACCATTAACTATCTTTCTAGCACAACTTGCTTTTTTAGTTCTTTGGAAAGTCAGGAATAGCTTCTGAGCAGGAAAAAGGTTACCCTGTCATATCTATCTTTTGGTCATTGCATTGTTTGGGAGTATTTTTATATGGGTTAGTAACTAGATGAAAGTAGCTGAAATACATTAGTCAACAAGTACATGTAGTGAAGTGTTAAAAGTTAATCAACTTTGGTTTATCCAGACCCTCAAGAGTTTAGCTGTTTATAATCCCTTTTCCATGAAAATTTTGAGGAATTCCAGGAAAGTTTTGTGTTATTTTAAAATAGTAGAAAACAGATGAAAAGATATTTTCAATTAACAAATAAGGATCTATTTTTAATTTTGTTCCCTATGTTATTGTGCAGAAGGAGTACAAATGGATATGAATTTAACATGTCTGTACTATAATAGCTTACTACTTAGAAGTTTGGTTTTACCTAGTTACTGTGGACAGTTTGGCTATCAATCTTGATGGTAATATCTCTTGTAGGGGTAGTTACACAGCCTTGGTATATAACTGGCCGTATTTAAAACTTTACAATTAAAATTGTTTGCACTTATATTTTAGGGAGTTTTCGTTTTGTCTTTATTAAGTAGAGCTGAATATTTTCTGTATTGCAATTTCTTTTCATATACTTGCAAAAAGATAGACTCTTAAGCTTTAAATGGAGTCTGTTCTATGAAATAATTATCCTGTTATTCATGGGACATGAATTACTAATTTATTTCATAGATAATAAGCAGGGGGTTTCAGGGACTAGAAAGTGTGAGCTGTGCACAGAAACCTTGCATTCTTCTAAACTATAGATTTCCATTACAGTGCTGACTAGGAGTAACTCTGTTTTACATGTGTATCTCTAGAAATATTATTAACACAAATACATTATTGGATATTTTTAGTACTAAATGGTATAATAATTTTTACTTTATTTATGAATGCTTTTTAGAAAAGCTTAAGGGAATAATCAGTCACCTACCTTAGGGCTACCTTCATATTCAGATGACTTATTTAATTTTGTCATTGTTGGTGTTAGTTTTGTGTTTCCAGTGTTTTTGGTTGTCCTGGTATAAATTTGACTTAGCACATTTATTGACTACTCTGCTTGCTTGATGATCAGTCATGAAGACAGGGATAGTTTTCTTTCTCTTTTTTCTCCTAAGTTTTATTCTTCGGCTGCTTTAAACAAAATCTCTTACAGTTACTTCAATATGGAGGTTCTTCTCTTGGGTTCTTGAATAGGTTTATGTACCTGTAAGTCCTTTTGGAATTATATGGAAAACTGTATTGTTTATTTTTCTAAGGAGAGGTTCTATATATCGTCAGCTTAACAGGTTCCGTGTCTCAAAAAGGTTAAAAAGCATTGCTTTAAGAGTTTATCCAAAGTAGAGAAAATAAGCAGTTATTATATTTTTTAATGTAACATTTTTCGTGATCTATGTATCTTTTTTAAAAAAGACAATGAAATAAAAATAGAAAGTTTTTAAAAAAAATTAGCAGTTAAATTTATGATTATAATATTTAAAGTCAGAACCTAACTATTCAACCCTTGGTAATGTTGGGTATGTTCCTTTAATACCTGTGGCAGAATAATCATCAAAAAGTAAAATTAAACTTTTTTTTTTTTTAACATAGATAATGAGTTACAAGGCACTAATAGTTCTGGATCGTTGGGAGGTCTTGATGTTCGTAGACGAATTCCTATAAAGCTCATCTCCAAGCAAGCGAACAAAGCCAAACCAGCTCCTCGAACTCCAAGGACTATAAACAGGATGCCTGCAAAAGTTCCACCTGGTGATGAAGGTAATTTGTTTAAACTAACAAGTCCAACAGTCTTTCTGTAATATTCGATTTCACCAAATAATCCATGTGATTTTATTTACTCATAGCTACCTCTTTTTTATTTTAATCCTCTTATTTATTCTTCATCCTTTTTGATTGCTTTTTTTTTTAAAGATTTATTTTTTATTTCTCTTTCTTCCCACCCCACCCCCCAGTTGTCTGCTCTCTGTGTCCTTTTGCTGTGTGTTCTGTGCCTGCTTGTATTGTTGGTGGCACTGGGAATCTGTGTCTCTTTTTTTATTGCATCATCTTGCTGTGTCAGCTCTCTGTGTATGTGGTGCCACTCCTGGGTGGGCTGCACTTTTTTTCATGCGGGGCAGCTTTCCTTACAGGCACACACTTTGCGTGTGGGGCTCCCCTACACGGGGGACACCCCTGCGTGGCACAGCTCTCCTTGTGCGCAACAGCGCTGTGCGTGGGCCAGCTCACCACATGGGCCAGGAAGCCCTGGATTTAAACCCTGGACCTCCCATGTAGTAGGCAGATGCTCTATCCATTGAGCCAAATCTGCTTCCCTTGATTGCTTATTTTGGCATGTTGTACTTCTCTTTCTCTTTAGAAATATTTTTGGTTTAGCTTAGGTTTTTGTTACTAAAAGTAACACTGCCTGTAACATTAAAGCTAAAATTTGCCCCTCTCCTCCTACAGTCCTTCTCTGCAAAGGTGTAATCTCTTAAGATTATTTTACACAGAAGTATTACTTCTTTATGTATGCAACCTTTCTTTGAAAAATGTAATTTGTAATATACATTTAAGATTTTGCCATAGCACTACATACAAGCGTTCCTCATTTTTAAAAACAGTTTTGTGATATTTTATTTTATGGAGGTACCAAAATTTATTTAACACTTTTTTCTGGTTTTGTGCTATTACATAACTGTTACCGTAAATTTCTTGGTACATGTATCTTGGTATGCCTACTTTGTAGAATTTATACTTTGCAGGAATTGGGACAATTTAGAGCTTCATGGATATTGTGCACTTTAGAATTATATATTGACAAATTGCTCTTCAAAAAGGGTGTTTCAGTTCATATTTCCAGAAACTTAACATTGGGTTTTATCAACCTTTTAGAGGTTTTGTTTTGATATAAATTTCTTTAATTATGAATGGGATTGTATATCTTCATAGCACTGGTCATTTCTTTTTCCTCTTGGGGGTCTGCCTATTCCCATTTTTCTGTTTGGTTATTTGTCCTTCTCTTACTGATTTAGTTTTATGAGTTCTTTGTAAATTAATAAAATTGACCTTTTGTCATATATTTTATTTATTTATATTCCCATTTGTCTTTTGAAATTTTATTTAGTAAAGCTTGAAGAGTTTAGATATCTACTCTTTTCCTTTATGACTTTTGGGTTTTATGATATTCATAGAAGAGCCTTTCTCTATTCCATGAGTATAAAACAGTTTTCCTATCTTATCTTTTAGTACAAGGGCAACAGACTACAGGCTGTGGGCCAAGTCCAGCCCAGTTTTTGTGAATAAAGTTTTGTTGGAAGACAGTATGTCATGAATCATGGTAATAGCAACCTAAAACTGCTGCTGCATGATCTGTCACCACCCTAGGAGTTCCCCTGGCCTGGGCCAATTTTTTAAAACTAATTTTTTTTTTAATTAGAAAAGAAATACACAAATACAGTCTTGCAAAAAAAACCTAGAATCCCCCTTCTACCCTGTTCTTCCTAGACATCCCCCAGCCCACACTCCTTTTAAGAGGAAGCTACCATTACCAGTTTTTCTCTTTAATAGAACAAACCAAGCCTGAAGATATTCTTTCTATATTTTAGATTTACCTATACCTTGGAGAAAAAAATGAGTTATTTTCTAGACATTAATCAAAACATGCAATTTGGGGTGCCAGTATGGTATCTGCACAAATTTATATGTAGTTGAATGAGAGTACAAGTTAAACCCTCTGAAAATAATAATTTGCTTCTAATTTCCTTGGCTATGATATTCTCAATAATATTCTGGGCTTGAAAGATGATTTTCCTTATTTTGTGTTTTATAAGCTGTAATAGACCTGGGAAACACTCGGGGGTAACTTTATAAGAAAACCCTGAAGTTGAACTAAAGCTGTCCCTTTTGTATCGAAGGTAATTAGATAACAGTATGCCGGAGTATTCTTCTATTGCCATTTGTGCATGTGTGCACACATATGTGTATATGCATGCTTGCCCACAAGTGCTGCAATTTACCATGTAGGTTAATTAAAACATGTGCTTTGGCTACTCTGTTTATCAGTTCTAGGGTTAAAAGAGATGTGAGAAGCATGGCACATTGGAGGGATAGATTTGTCTTCTCAGCTTTACTTTAGGTAATTTGATTCTATCTAGAGTTTTCATCAGAATGTTCATTGGTCTTCTGTTCTATATGCAATAAGAGAATTGAAAGGATTGCTATCACTTAGGCCAGAGAAATTGAGCCCATTTGATATTCATATTGCCTTCAGCTTACTGGTATTTATATGTATGTAGCATAGTAGAGGATACTTGTAAATAGATATGATATGACTCCTGCTGCTTGGATAATTAAATAGGGAGATATTTTCATTGAAAGAATAAAGTTTGAATATGTTGATATTTCTAAAATCAGGCTCAGTGTAGGGCTGAAGAGGATATCGGATTTACTAAGTCATTAAAGAAAATTTCCAGAATTCTTTGTTTTCATTATATGCTTTTTGTCATAAAATCAGTCTCTTGCAGTGTGATACCACTTTCGTAGATATATTAGAATAAATGGTAACAAGTATTTTAAAAATTTGTGTAACAATCTTGATGGTAATCAGTGAAGTATTATACTACAGACATTCTGGTGAATTGATAAGTGCTTGGTTGGGAGTCAGGAGACCTGAGGTCTGTTCCTGGCACTGCCCCTAATCTTTTATATGTTGTTATTGCAGGTTTCCATACTGTGAAAGTCTCAATTATGAAGTAAGAGTTGCACTGGATGATTACTTCTAGCTGATGTTTTAAACTAGTTTTGATAATCTTGTTCTTAACAGAGCTTTGAAAGGAATCAAATGGAATCAGTTAACAGGCCTATTTTACCATGTAGATGTACTTCCAAAATGAAATTTGAGATTTGAAATATTAACAGGCACCACTCTCTTTTCTCAGAAGGATTTGATTATAATGAAGAAGAACGGTATGACTGTAAAGGGGGAGAACTATTTGGAAATCAGCGGAGATTTCCTGGACACCTTTTTTGGGATTTTCAGGTATAATTATAAATAAAAATTAAAACATTTTACTAAAACAAAGCAGAACACATGAAGAATGTCTGGTATAAACTTTTAGTATAGCTATGACTTTTAGCTTACATAAATCTTTTATTAATGGCCTCTTTATTTCTACTATTTCCAAAAATAATTTGAAGTAAATTACAATAAGTCAAAATCAACAACCATTAATACCACTTTAAAAAAATGGAAAACTAATGGTGCATCTAATGTGGAGAATGTATGAAATATGGGGATTATACCAAGAAACCTTTATTTCTGGTTTTTGTAACAGCTTTTATAAAACACTAACAAATTTACTGTATGATTTATAGATTTATAATTTTCTAATGCTTAGAAAGGAAATTTTAATTATATCATTTCAACAGATAAACATCTTAGGTGAAAAGGATGATACACCAGTTCATTTCTGTGACAAATGTGGCTTGCCTATTAAAATTTATGGGCGAATGGTAAGTATAACTAAGTTAAATTCTGTTTTTGTAAGCATAAGCTTAGTGTGGAGGTAGGACTCTGAACTTTAAGTAGATAGATTTATCATTTTTTAATGACTTTATTAAGTTTGTGACATTTGAAAGTATGAAATACCTAAGGGAAATTCTGAAATAAGAAGAATTTAATTTAATATAATTATCTTGAAAAATTCTTGGATTGCTTATAAAATTATTAAGGATACTAGTTTCTGAAAACTAAGTAATATATTTGGGCTAATCTGTTAATTTACATTTTCTAGTTTATTAAGGAAAAGGTTCTAATTTAACAAAATCAAATTGGATGTTTTCTCTTGGAAGGCCATAATTTTTATATTTAAATGAATAACTATAATTTCTGAAAATGGAATTCTAATTATCAAAAAATATGTATTAACAACCCTAACTATCATTTTCTAGAAATTTTGACGTAGCTGCTCTCAAAAAGGAATAGCTTTGCATTTATACTTGGAAAAATTGAATTCACTAGTAATTTGTGATAGTAGAGGCCATGGATTATGAACCATTGTTTTGCTCTATACCATAGGAAAGTAACATACTAAGCTGTGAGCTTCAAAATGTTCTAGCATCCTTCTGATTTATTTTCAGATTTTGAGTTCATTAACTTAAGACTGCCAGGGATAAATGCTACTTATATTAAATGTAGGTCATCTTTGTTATTTATTGCTTTAAGATGGTCCCAGGAGAAACAGGATAAGATAAAACAGTTATTATGTTAATTGCCTTTATCAGGAGCTTTTAACCTGTGGGGCCCATGGATGAAATTTACAGGGTTTATACCTCCAGAAAGTGTAAGCAAAAGGGCCAAAATTTTAATCAGATTCTCAAAGGCCTTAGTGAAAAAAAGGTTAACTATTGCTTCCATATTATTTGTGTTTAATAAATGTTCATTTTAATAAACAGCTCTTAGGTATCTTCTGTGTGTATTTTTTGATGGAAAAAGTGTAAGTTTTAGAATGCTTAACTCTAATATCTCTTCACAGATTCCATGCAAGCATGTTTTTTGCTATGACTGTGCTATTTTACATGAAAAAAAGGGAGATAAGATGTGTCCAGGGTAAGATCATCATTATGTTTTTAAGTGTTACTTAAAAATGAAAATAAAATTTGTGCTGTAATGATTTGTTATCTGGATGAAAAATCAGGAAGTGAGTTAAACCAGAGGCAGGGTTTCAAAGGTTTAGACACCTTTGTGAACCTAAAGTTGCCTTAGCATTCTCCCTAATGGCTAGGTAGTCACTATAAGGCAGTTCAAATTGTCCAAAGTGATGAAACATATTTGCCATCACAGAATTAGTATTAAAAACCAAAAACAGTTATTTCTTTTTTTGGTGGGTGAGGGGTTGGGCAAAGACTCCAGAATTAGCATTCCTGGGTTCAAATCCCTGCTCTACTACTGTTATTAGCTGTGTGATATAGGCTCTTCCTTCATTTGAAAATGGGGCTAATAAATACATAATCCCCTCCAAGGTTATTAAATGAGTGTGTGTATGTGATCTGCCATAATATTAAGTGCAGCAAGTATAAGCTGTTACTTACACCTTAATTCTGATTATTATGTCTTGAATGTATCTTAAAACTCCATGATGGCATAGAATCAGGACAGTTATAAACAGCTATAGGTATTAGTTGATACTGATCCATTTTGGAATGTCTTGAAGGATCCAGAGTAAAACTAGGAATTTTTATATCAATTTGGAACTCTGGTTGAGGAAGACTTCAGAGAGGCTTTGAGAGAGTGAAGCTTCCTTGAAACAGCTCTAGGCTTCCTAGTTTCCTTATAACCTCTTGAAACTACCCCACAATTTGTGCCTAATTAGAGGCATAGTAACAGTGTACCTCGACATGTAAATTTGATTGCTTTTTTGGGTTGAAGGATTTCAGATGTGATAAAACATTACTCGAGGACATTGTTTTGCTCTTTTATAGAAGTGTTCTAATGTTCACATTTAAGCGGAATTTAGTGTTCAAGATATTTAATGTAACTCCAGGTAGCACTCAACTTTTATGGGCCTTAGCTATCATAGAACATAAGTCTATCTGGAGTAACAGCCTGAAATGAGAAAGCAAAGAAAAATTACTTGTCCAAATTTGACTTTAAATGTTACATGTTTTTGCTTTTAAGCATCGCACAAAAGAAAGTGCTCCACATCCTAGTAATGTGGAAATCATATTTCTGACCTTAGAGCAAATTAGGAAGAAAAAAAAACAAGAAATGTGCTGAATGGCTCCTAAAGAGAAGCTAGTCTGCTAGTATCAACAAAGAGTGCCAGCCTTATAGTGAGGATGGAGAAATAACAAAACTCAAAATCAGGAATATGGAGTCATTAAATATAGTACCAAATTGCCTGACATACATATTTAATGATAAACAGTTATTAGGTGATTAAATAGTGTCACTTCCATTGTTTCATTTGATTTTAAGGATACTCTTAAGTAAGGTGAAGTAGGTACAAAAACATGAATTAAGTAGAGTAGCTATTTTAACCCCATTTTACTAAAGAAGAAACAAAATCAGATTAATATGACTCTTCAAGATTGCAGAGCCAGCACTAGATCCCACATCTTCTCATTCCTGGTTCAGTCCTCTTTCTACTATGCCAAGCAGACTCTGAAGGTGAGCATGGATTAAATGTAGTGTGGAAATGAAGAACAATTATAATTTTGACCCTGAGTCATTTAGAAAATACTAAATTAAAGGTAGTGCTCCCTTTTGAGAAAGGCAGGAAAGTGTAATGTTTTTTAGTAAACTTACCTGATAATTCAGACTCTTGGTAGTGCAGTTTGAATCTAAATTGTTTATGTTAAGAACTATGATAATTGAATGATTTTATTCATCTTTGTAACCTTTGGAGCACCTTTCACTTAGTACCTTCCACTTAGTATTATTTGGCCAACAAATACTCTATTGCTCTGTAAACACTATGCAAGTTTGAATCCATTATTGTGACAGATCCTTTGGTTTGCTCTTCCTGAATTTTTTTGCAAATGGATACAAAGCATAGAATTGTTTGAGAAAATTAGATAAATTCTGGTCTTGAGAAGAATAGAAGTCTCTTCTAAAAACATTCTTTTAGATAAATATTTTAAATTTATTACTGTATTAAGAGTTCTGAGGTTGATAGAAATGCTGATTCTTAATAACAGGTGACAAAGTGGGAAAGATTAAGGTTCACTTACAATAACTAATTTTTAATTTTGAATGTTTGCTACATTTTATATGACAATCAGATGTTAAAAGTAAGTGTATCTTTGTAATTAAGTGCACTGTTTTTATTTTCTATTTTTAGTAAATCAGGTTTTTTTTCCCCTTTCTGATTTAGCTGTAGTGATCCTGTGCAGCGAATTGAGCAGTGTACACGAGGCTCTCTCTTCATGTGTAGCATTGTTCAAGGGTGCAAGAGAACATATTTGTCTCAAAGAGACTTACAGGCTCATATCAACCACCGCCATATGAGAGCTGGAAAACCTGTTACCCGCGCTTCACTTGAAAATGTTCATCCTCCTATTGCCCCACCACCAACTGAAATCCCTGATCGTTTTATAATGCCGCCAGACAAGCACCACATGAGCCATATTCCGCCAAAGCAGCACATCATGATGCCACCACCTCCTTTGCAGCATGTGCCACATGAGCACTATAATCAGCCACATGAAGATATTCGTGCTCCTCCAGCAGAATTGTCCATGGCTCCACCTCCACCTCGTTCGGTCAGTCAGGAAACCTTTCGTATTTCAACAAGAAAACACAGCAATTTAATAACTGTCCCTATTCAGGATGATTCAAATTCAGGTGCTAGAGAACCACCACCTCCTGCCCCAGCACCTGCTCACCATCATCCTGAATATCAGGGTCAACCAGTGGTATCGCACCCTCATCATATTATGCCTCCACAACAACATTATGCACCACCCCCACCTCCTCCACCACCAATAAGCCATCCAATGCCACATCCTCCCCAGGCCACAGGTACTCCTCACTTGGTTTATAGCCAAGCTCCACCTCCACCAATGACCTCTGCTCCACCACCAATAACCCCTCCCCCTGGACATATTATTGCCCAGATGCCACCTTATATGAATCATCCTCCTCCAGGACCTCCCCCACCTCAACATGGTGGTCCACCTGTAAGTGCACCCCCTCCTCACCATTATAATCCTAACTCTTTACCCCAGTTCACTGAAGATCAAGGAACTCTGAGCCCTCCATTTACACAACCAGGGGGAATGAGTCCTGGTATATGGCCTGCACCAAGAGGGCCACCTCCTCCTCCACGAATGCAGGGTCCGCCTTCTCAAACCCCACTTCCTGGACCACATCATCCAGATCAGACAAGATACAGACCGTATTACCAATGATAATAGTATTTTGAACTGAAAATATGGTGAGGAAAAAAAACTTACGTATAGTCAACCTTTTAATTAAGCTTTGACTGTTTGGGGAAGGAAAAGCACCTCTTACAGAGGTGACTCTAAAACATTTAGGGTCTTGTCTCCTAAAATTGTTTTAAACCTTGACCTTAGGACTGGTTTCAAGTACTATACTGTAGTGCAGATAAGTGGCTCAGTTGAGTACAGCTTTATTGTAACAACTTTGTTCCTGTAGTGTGGTAAATTGACCCAGAGGTGACCGTTTGTAATATTTCCTAAAAAAAAAAATTTCATTGTTCCACTTTCAAAAATATTGCTTTTGTTAAGCCCAGTGTTTAGTTTCTCTTGTGATACCTTTTGTTAACCTGTGTAAAAGGATTAAATTTCAATATGGTTGTCAAAATGCAATTTCTATGTGAATTTAGGTGCAGCCATGTACTGTTTTTTAAAACCATATGTTTTACCACTAATTTTCCAAAGTTACAATAAAATCCTAAAAGTGAAAATTTACTAGAATTTACTGTAAGGTAGACAGTTAAATGGTGAATTATTTCATGTTAGGCACTGAAATTTTGAGTTATAGTAAGTATATAATGCACTTCACTTGGATGCCTTTTATTTTTAGGCAGCCTCAGGAGCACCAAAATAGATTGAAATTCCAGAACAAAGATATATTTATATTTGTAATGTTAAGCGGTGTTAATAATTATTTGGAAAGATATGGCCAAAGTATTTGAGTCTGTAGACTTCAAGCTGGTGGGGTATGCTGTTGCCCATGAATTTTTTTTTTTTAACTGAATAGTTAGAATCACATAATGCACCCCATTTATTAATCTTAAGTAATATTGTTTTATAGAGCTGTTTTAAATGGCGTCATTTAGATGAAGTGTGTCGTATTCTGCTCATTGTCTTAAATATTTAGGGCTGAATAGGCTTTATATAATTCCTCATTTCATAGTAGAGTTTGGTCCTGTGCTTAAGTGGTTTTTTTTCTTTATTGGGTTTTACACTACTATTTAAATGCTGTAGAGGAATTTAAATAATGTATTATTGAAGGACATCCTTGTAATCACAAGCCTGCATGTGCTTATTTTTCATTACTATGTGAAAAGTAATTTTCCTTAAACTAAAAATTTGAGAACTATTAATTTTTTCCAAATTTTGTTGATAAAGCAGTCTAAACTTGGGAACATTTTAGCATGAAGTTGTAAGTGAAGACTACTAGATGACTTTGTATTGGAGATAAATGACTTAATTATGAATTTCAGTGCTTTATAAGGTGCCTTTAGAGTCAACTTTTGCATTATAGGGGCTTGTTACAGTCCAACTAAGATGACCACTTACAGTTTATACAGAACTCATGTATAAATTGACATTCTTAGGATATTTTTATATATCCTTTGAATAAACCCCTGTGAAGTTTTTCCTCCCGCCTAAAATGGTGCATAATATAAACATGAAATGTATAGTATGCAGACACCGTTTATTAGATAGTTTGTAGTGTATAAAATTAGAACATATTTCTTTTTGGCAAAGGATGAGCTGATTGCTAATTTACCATTTTATTCTGTCAGGTACAAGCAAAACAAATTCTTATGTTGGATGATCAGATGCAAAGACATCTGATCTCAAAGCTAAAGTTAGGAATAATATAAATGGCCAATTCAACCTTAACCAGCCGAAAATATCTAATACTTTTTTTAAAAGTTAAGTAAGTGAATTTTCACACCCACCAATTTGAGGATCCAGTGTTAATGCAATATTTCTAGTGAGACCTTCTGGTTATTAGAAGCATGAAAGTGAAATAGTGTGAAATGTTGGTGAATGCTTCTAACATATTACCGTAGGTACTTTGACTGTTGTAAACTTGATTCCTTTTCATGCCCTTGTTTAAGAACTGTTAAATATTACTGTTAAAAATTCAATACCATTTTCTGTTTCATGTAATGAGAAAATAATCAAATTCACTTTCAAGTTTTTCACCTATTTATGAAGAGCTCTTTTGTTTTTATTGAAATTCACTAGAGTTGAATGTGGTATGAAACTGCTTAGCCTATGCATTGGACAGAAATTGAGTATCATGATAAAATTCCACATTGAGAGAAGTAAGCCTTTTAAAAAATGATTTGTTTTCAGTTAGGTTTAAGAAATATGTTATGCAGGGAGGCAGATCACCTGAATGTGTTGTAGTTAGCAAAATATTTAAATGGTATTAGACTTGAATTCATCCAGTTATTGTTTGAATGAGATTGGGTGAGTAGAAGCATAACAAAATTACTGTTAGTGTTTCTTTCCTTAAGGAAAAAGATGTGAATCCCGCCTTATTTCAGGGAAGCCTTTGAAGCTATGATGGACATAAGTCTAAATTAAATGTATGTATGTTTCATTATATTGCTCTTAAGACTACTGAGGTGGCAGTTTAATTCTTAAAAACAATAAAATGGAAGCATAAATACTACTATTTTGCCTAGATGAATTTTTACTATTAATAATGACACATATGGGAGAACGCAAAGTTTTCCATGTCTTTGTTGACAACTTTCTATGGTAAAATCAGATTTACTTTTTTTGAAAATTAAAGCCAGCTGTTGAAAGTTATAGGTATTTCTTTAGTGGCGTGTTCAGAATATAGTAGGTTATTTGGGGAGAGATCAGTTGCAAAGATTATAAGAAACAGTATTGTATGTCCATTTTGTTATGTAAAAACCACTTGCTCAAAATTATTGTTATACTAATTAGATACTGAAATATAAATGAAAAGTGTTTGAACATATTTTTTTAAAGTGACTATAAGTGACTACTATATATAAATGTAAAGAGCTGCTTTAAGTTTTGTTGTGACTAATATACTTCAAGACTATCTACCATACATTTTTAAAAAATGTATACCTATAGCCTCATCTTTTATAAATCTTTTGAAAAGCCTGACATTATAAGAACTCAAAAAATTCTCAGGTACCTAAAACAAAAATATCTTCTCTAATAGATTAGCCATCATATAGATATTTTGATGTTAATTGAAATTTGACATAATCATGCTCAAACTTAACTTTATCCTGATTGAAGTGGATTTACTTTTCTTCACTGGTTTATAACTAATCTGTTGTGGTCCAGAAACCATGTAGAACTTATTTTTATTGCAACATTATGACAATCTAATACAGTAGTATTGGATATGTAAGCTTAAAAGGGAGTGGTGGGGGTGGGTGGGCAGCAGTTGCAATACTTGGTAATGATACAAATATAAACCGTAAGATTTGGGGTTTCAAACTTTTTGTTATGACTTCTGCCTCTTCAGTTTTCCATCACTGATGGAAAAGGTTTAAGGCAATTCTTAACACTTAACACTTTAGTGTTACAGTTTATTACAACTCCTTATCTTCAGAACTATGAATTTTTAGGCATAGAATCATAGGATTGGAATGAACTGTGATAGGTCATGGGTTTAGTTTTCACATTTGAACAGCATTTTAAAATGTGAAACTATCTTACTCCTTGACCTAAGAATATTCTGTTTCTAAATATTTAGTTTTAAGTACCAGCTCTTATATATCATAAAAACCCATTGCCTGTTACACTGCCTTTAAAATTATTTCCCCTTGCCTTCCTTCTGGTTAAAAAAGTGAGGCAAGAATAGGGAAATAAAGGTGGAAGGAGAGACCAGTCCGGAAGCTCTTATAATCTACACAAGAGGTAGTGGTAGCATTGTATGTGTCAAGGGGTAGGTAGCTTGTGAAAGAATCTCAATCTCCCTCTCTCTATATATATATATCCTTTTATATCTATTATTTAGAAATTGTGTGTGTGTATATATATATATACACATTTTTTATATAATATCCTTTTGTGTATTTTATTTACATATGTGTGTGTGTATATGTATATACACAAACACACATATATGAACCCACTATGTTTTGGGTGTTGGTATATAATGAACAAAATAGATATGGTCTCTGCCCTTTAGGATCTTACATTGAAATTACATAGGACTGGTTCTTGATAGTTATCCCTAAATATTCCTCAAAATTTTTTCTTAATGTTATTTTTCAAAGTATAGTTGCCACAAACAAACAAAAACTTAAAAGTTTATTACCAGGGCAGCGGATTTGGCTCAACTGATAGAGTGTCCGCCTACCACACAGGAGGTCTAGGGTTCAAACCCAGAGCCTCCAGACCTGTGTGGTGAGCTCACCCGTGTGCAGTGCTGACACGTGCAAGGAGTGTCATGCCACACGGGTGTCCCCCGCGGAGGGGTGCCCCATGCGCAAGGAGTGTGCCCTGCGTGATAAAAGCACAGCCTACCCAGGAGTGGTGCCACACAGAGAACTGATGCAGCAAGGTGACGCAACAAAAAGAGACAGATTCCTGGTGCCGCTGACAAGAATGCGAGCGGACACAGAAGCACACACACACAGCAAATGGACACAGAGAGCAGACAACGGGGGAAGGGGAGAAAAATAAATAAAAAAATCTTTAAATAAAAAAAAGTTTATTACCAAATAGACATTTTGTACTAGCTCAGTGGTTGAGCACCTGCCTCCCATGTGCAAGGTCCTAGGTTCAATCCCCAGTATCTCCCTCCCCCAAAAAAGTGCTCATAGTCATAATGAGAGAGAAATACTATGTTAAATATATTTAATTATGAACATTAATATTGCCCCATAACTTTTCTGGCTGTATTGTACAATGCGAAATTAGTGACGAACAAATCTTTAGAATGCAACTATATTGTTCCTTTTGTTGTTTTTTTGCCTTTTTTTTTTTTTTAAGACAGGCTTTAGTTTTTTGAGGGGGAGATAATGTTTCTTAATGATTAAGTGCCTAGGCAATAGAGTGCATGGGCTAATTCTGAATTCTGCCTCTACCACCTGCAACTATATATATATTCTTGAAAAGTTATCCTCTTTGAGCTTTGGTTTACTTTGCATTTCTGAAAAATGGGGATAATCATAGCACATACCTCATAGAGGTTATTTTGGGAAATAGATGAATTGATTTTATATATTTTTTAAAGTTAGGGTCAATAGGATTTCCTATCAGATTAGATGTGGGGTTAAGAGAAACAGGAGTCAAAGATGACTCCAGAGTTTTTTTTGAGTACCTGGAATGATGGAGTTGCCATCAACTAATGTGAAAAAAATGCTGAAATAACAGGTGGAGAGGAGCAGTAGATGAGTTTTGAACTTGTTGACTTCCAGATGAAGATGCCAGAAAAAATGAAATGTTCCTGTTCTCTATTCTAGTTCAGGTATCTTAGGGTCAGACTTGCATTTAAAACATTTCAGGAAGCAGACTTGTCCCAGTGGATAGGATGTCAGTCAAACCCTGGGCTTCCTTGACCGGTGTGGAGCTGGCCCATGCTCAGTGCTGATACACGCAAGGAGTGCCCTGCCATGCAGGGGTGTCCCTGCGTAGGGGAGCCCCACGTGCAAGGAGTGTGCCCCGTAAGGAGAGCTGCCCAGTGCGAAACAAAGTGCAGCCTGCCCAGGAATGGTGCCGCACACACAGAGAGCTGACACAGCAAGATGACGCAACAACAAAGAGACAGATTCCCGTGCTGCTGACAACAACAGAAGCGGACAAAGAAGTACACTCACGCAGCGAATGGACACAGAAAGTAGACAACGGTGGGGGGGGGGGGGGAAGGTTAGGGGGGTAGGGGAGAGAAATAAACATTTCATTTCCAAATGGTAAGTTACTGTGTACAGACAAGAATATGTATCAAATTTTTAAAAAATTTTTGGAAAATGATTTTAAAGATAACATTGGTTTCAGTCATTCTGATTTCAGTAAGGTATTTGTCTCTTCACAAATTCTTCAGTCTCCCAATTGCCATCTTTGGATAGCCTCTCCTTTTCATTCTTGCTCTGGTTTATGTTTTATGTTTTATATTCCAACATGGTCTCTTGGCCTTAAATTAGGGATCAGATTTTTGTATTAGTCAATTCCACTATTTGCTCTGAGGCAGGCAAGTAGAAGCCCAGTCCCATGTATTCCCTTTACTCAAAAGTGTACCTTAGGATAAAAGACATTTGAGGATGAGGATGAAGATAAGTGAACCTCTAAGATGTTGAGAATGAACGCATTGTGATATGAAAACAAGAATGGGAGTGCTTTGTCCTGCTCTATGATATTTTGGTTGGTAAGAAGAACGTAGAGGGTACCTTTGCTTGGGAGAACGCAAGCATCAGTATCAATCCTATATAGGGCTCTTTCTTCCCCACTCCAAGCCACATGATCAGTTAAATTGGCTCATGTTTTAAATTTCTACTCCCTGACCTCTTTAAAGAAAGAGATCTTATCTGAGATTTATAGAGCTAATGCTCTTTATAAATGTGTATGTGTGTAAGTATATTTTGTTTTGTGCATGAGACTCTAAAAAGTGTCCATGATTGAAAAAGTTTAAGAAACACTACCAAAAAGAATGCTGATATTCTGGGTTTTAATTAAAACTAGCAATGTAAGTTTTATTTTACCTCTCTGTCTTTGGCTTTAAATCCAATAGATGAGCCCACTCAGTAAAGACACTAGTAAAGAATGGAAGGGTTCTTTGACAATAAATGTTTAGAGATGGGATCTAAAATAATTGGGGCAGTTTTTCCCATTGACAGAGTGGAATGATGTTTAAAAGGGGGCACTGAATCTTTTTCTTTGGTGCTTATGTTTAATTTCTAATTATTACATTGATAAATATGAATTTGCACCAAGAGCAATGACTGCAAAAAAGAAGCATTTGTGCTCAATATCATTCTCCAACTAGAGCTGCTACACTGCCCTGTGAGTTAAAAATAATGACCAGCAGTGAAGAAAGTAGGAGTTGTACTTTTTTCTACAACTTGTTTTCTTTCCCAGAGAGATTGGGAAGAACTGGCCATCATGTTTTCTCTTTACTTCTCACCTTCTTTCTTTTCATTTTATAGCTCCATTAGTGTATACAATTTTTCTAATAAGGGGGAAAAGAAGGATTTGCCACAAAAGCTAGATATGGCATTAGAAGGGTTTTGTCTAAATCTGGATAGGAGACTGGGTGCTGTAAGAAGCTGGGGTGATAACATAAGCATTTCATGTTGGTTAGAAAATTCCCAGACAGATTACTATATAGAAATCCCCCAAGCAAGCATTTTTCAGAAAGCAACAAAAAATTTAACAAGACACATTCACAGTACAAATTTCTTTTTTTTAATGAAGACATAGTGTGAACTGTATAAATTACAAGATTCAAAACAGTAGTGTAAATACTTTGTAAAATATATATGAAGGTAGTGACTTTGATGGAAATCTGTCAGTGCTACAAAAATACATATAAACAAAATAATTTCCTTCCTTCAACAAATCTACAAGGTATAAAATTAAAGAGTATTTATATAAGAGTTTATACTAGCTAAGTGAAAAATATACCATGGTAGAACAATCTCGTTCCAAAGTTTGAAACATACTTTTGTGAAATAAAAATATTCTTCATACAATGTATGAACTTATCAATAAGTTTCTGGGCATGAAGTTCTTTATATGACAGGTGATCCCTCTGAATTACATTTTAATTAGAATTTTGTTTCAGGTGGTACCTGGAAGAAGACAGAAAGGTCTTTTTTAAAAAAGTTTATTGTTATCTCCCTTTCAATAATCATATCTTATTTAAAAAGAGTTAAATGTTTCTTTAATATATGGGGAATCAAAGGTACAGAATGGAGCTGACTTTGATTTCTGTTAAACAATTGGTTCTAAAGTTGTGATCAGATACTTGATTTAAATGATATTCCTAAGCTTTATCAAACACTTGGCAATAAATTATAAGTCCTACAACTGAAAAAGGGGTTTCTGGCCTGAGGTTTTCCTTACAGGGTATTTAGGCAAGATGGAGATTCGGGTTTCTCTAAAATCTAGAGGAAACATCCGTAGGGCTCCACTAGGCTCTCCTTTCACCTCTGATCTATCTCACGTTGTGGAATGTCTCTCTCATCTAACCTTTTCATACCTGATGTCATTTGTGTTAAGGGTCCAAGGTTATGTTATAACTTTCTTCATTTTTAATCTAAATTCTCTTTCCTGTTCTTAGACCTTTCTTCAGCTAAGAGAGAGAAATACCAGCAGCTACCTCCCATACTTGAAGACTATCATTAGATTCTTTCTCAGGATCCTCAGTTCCATTGGTCTTTCAACAAGGCCAGCAATAGTATAGAGTAACAAACAGCACAGATATTGGCATCAGGCATATTGATTCAAACCCTGTCACTGTTATTTGGTGTGTGACCTTAAGCAAATTAGTTAACCTCTCTGAGCCTGTTTCCTAGTTTCCTCACTTGTAAAATGAAGATATCTCCTTTGTAAATTGCTGTAAGGATTGAAAGAATGTGAATACACCTACCATGCCTGCCCTATAGCAGATTACCATTTTGATTTGTGATCTTGGTTCCCCCAAACTAGAAACAATGCCTTAAAGGAATAAATATTCAAGAATGAAATAGAGCTGTCCAGTTAAGTGTTGACTTGGCAACTCATTTTTGTAGGGAAGGGAAGAAATTTAACTTTCACTGCTGGCCTAGGCAATGTGCTAGGGTTTCCCAGTTACCTGGGAGTCAGGAGATGTATGTTAGCTTCTCAGCTCCATCACTAATTCACTGTAAATGGAAATAGCATAACTTCTTTGCCTCATGGATTATTACAAGGCCAGAATAAGATCATGGTTATAAATACTTTGGAAAAAAAAGTTTAATATAGATGTTCCCATATTGCATTAATAGCAATCGAATATCACTGTTTTCCATGTTATTTTTGTTTTATTTTATTTTGTTTTGGTACTGGCCTGAGTTTATTTCCCTCTAAAGTCTCTATGAGATTGGTTAGCATTGCTTCAGTTTTCCAGGAATGAGGCACAGGGGTTGAAACAAGTGCTGGACTTTTCACAGTATATTGAAAGAGGCCTCATAACTTTATAAAGTTTTTTCTTCTTTTTCTGTGGTGCATGTATAAAAAGAAGCATGTTGAAGAAACTTACCTGACATTCCCGGTTACGTAATCCTCCATTTGTATTAATGGTAAAATCAGATTTTATTTCTTTTTCCTGAGATAGAATGGAATTCTGAGTTAGGAACTGTTGTTTTTATTTTTTAATGTTGAAAATAAAGGGAATTTTAAGAAGTGCAGATGGTTGGTAATATCAATGTGAAAGTTGCCAAAGGGTTGTACCTGACTGGGATTAAATTTTGAAGCACTGGAATCCTTCTTCATCAAAATATGCAAAACAGCATCATGGATTGTTAAGAAAAATATTGAGTCCTTGACTTCATCATCAAAAAATTCACACCTAGCAAGCTTCTCAATGAAATCATCTGAAGAGAGAAAAGACAAAATAACACTTAGAGTGTTTCTCCATGAGGCTGGTGATTTAAACTTCCATTTGCAAATGTGCATTTCATTGATGTTTGTTTTAAGTGTTTGTGAGCGCCAATGGCACAATACCAGGGTACCATTAGTACAGTGTCTTCTGGAACTAAAGGATACTGTTCTAATAAAAAAATGTATTTAACGCCCTCATGTAAATTTTTCTCAAACGAGAAAAGCAATTTAGTAGTTCCTGGAAGAAAATAACTCACTTTCCTTTAGGCAGGAGTCTAGTGATTAATTTCCTTACTTGAGGATTGCAGCACCAAGTTTGGCTTATTTTTAAAAATTGGTATTCTGCAGAAATAGAACATATGCTTACGGGTCAGTGATATGCTGTGATTCTTGATAGCCAGGCCTAGTATTTACTGTTCAGTTAACTGTAGTCCACTTTCCCACAGCTGCTGGGTTCCATCAGAAAATACCTTCCTTAACACTTCACATTACCTCTTCATTTATCTTGGAGGATTCTCATTCTTGTAGGCACAAACCAGCACTTGTTTGTACAGACTGCTCAACCAAATGTTACCTCATGTCTACTATGTACAAAGGCCTGGCTGGGTAATATGAAGGATCAAAACATAGATTAGACATGAATCTTGTCCTTAAGGAAGATAGAACATTTATATATAATAATTATATTGAAAGAATAAATATGGAAGGCAGGAAACAATCTTTTTTTTCTTTTAATTTCTTAAGGTCTTTAAATAATGTCCAGAAAATAGCAGATCCTCATATTTTTGCTGAATGGCTAAGAGAGGTTCAGATTATGTATTGTGAGAATTCTGAGAAAGTATATAAAGATTATTTGCTATTTGTGAGTATCATGAAAAACTTGAAGCAGATATCATTTAAAAGAATGACTAAGATTTGGAGAAAGGTAGAGGAAGAGCAGGTACAAAAGCAATGAATTAGAAAGTCTGTTCATATGCAAGCATTCCATGTTGACAGGCTCTCGCAGTGAACAAAGCTTGGAGAGAGGAGGGCTTGGTAGTTGCCAGAACCCATGATGGAGGTGGATGGTGTGCAATGGGAAGGAAGGTGATCATCTCAGTTCAGGAACAGATAGTGTTTAAAAAGATTTGGGGGGAAGCGGACTTGGCCTAGTGGTTAGGGTGTTCGTCTACCACACGGGAGGTCTGCGGTTCAAACCCTGGGCTTCCTTGACCCGTGTGGAGCTGGCCCATGTGCAGTGCTGATGCGCGCAAGGAGTGCCCTGCTACGCAGGGGTGTCCCTTGAGCCCCACGTGCAAGGAGTGCGCCCCTTAAGGATAGCCGCCCACCATGAAAGAAAGTGCAGCCTGCCCAGGAATGGCACCGCCCACACGGAGAGCTGACACAACAAGATGATGCAACAAACAGAAACACAGATTCCTCTGCCGCTGACAACAACAGAAGCTGACAAAGAAGACGCAGCAAATAGATGCAGAGAACAGACAACCAGGCTGGGAGAGGAGGGAAATTAAATAAATAAATATTTTAAAAATAAAAAAATAAAAAGATTTGGGATGATAGGAAAGAGTAAAATTGCTTAGTAGGTTAAGGGATTACTGGGATCAAGAGAATGTATTTCGTTGTAACTATGCCTTTAAACCAGAATATATCTGTAGATTTAGAAGAATGACAAGAATGAGAGATTAAAGATGCCACTTTCATTCCTCCTGCAGGACCTGTGCACTTGTCCCCTCTCCCTACAATGCTCTCCCCCAAGATATTGTCAAGGTTGACTTCCAAACTACTTTCCAGTCTCTGCTCAAAAATCACATTTCTGGACATCCCCGATCTCCTGTCTAAAATAGTACCATCTGTTGGTCTTTGTCTCTTTAAAAAAAAACAAAAACCTGTAGTAACATATATAATATACAACTTCCCATTTCAACCGTGTTTGAGTACAGTTCATTGGTATTAATTACATTCACAATGCTGTGCTACTGTCACCATCACCCATTACCAAAACTGTTTCATTGTCCCGAACAAATTCAGTACCTATTAAGCAATATCTTCCCAATTCTCCCCACCTCCAGTCCCTGGGAACCGGTATTCTACTGTCTCTGAATTTGCTTATTCTAGTTATTTCATATAAGTGGAATCATACAATATATGTCCTTTTGTGTCTGACTTACTTCACTCAACATGATTTCAAGGTTAATCCATGTTGTAGCATATGTCAGAACATCATTTCTTCTTATGGCTGAATAAACTCTTGCTCTATGTCTTTTAACCCTGTTTTTTCCTTCACAGTACTTACCACTACCTGAAAGTAAGTCTTTATTTGCTTGTTATCTGGCTTTCCCACTAGACTATAAACTCCCTGACATCAGGGGCTTGTCTTATTCACTGATGTATCCCCAGCACCCAGAGCAGTGCCTGTAACTTAGACTAAGTCTTCATTGAACATCTGTCCTGTGCTAGGAACTAGGTAAGAGAAAGAGAATAAGAAGGTAACAAGACCTTCTTGCCCAGGAAGAAAGAATAAAGGGAAAGCAAACAGAACTGTAGAATCATGTGATCTCTGTGTATTCAGCCGAAGTAGACAGCCTGAAGGTCACAGTGCTCTGCCTCAGGAAGCAAGGACAGTTTCACAATTCATGGTGGATAAATTCTTGAAGGAGTTTCCTAGGAAGAAAATGGGATGGAAGAATATTTTTGGGACAAACATGGACACTGGTTAGAAAGTTCTTCCAGAGGATCTCGGTAAGTAGTGATAAGGGTCTGGATTAAGACCATGGAAATGGAGAGGAAGAGACTGCTACAAGAGGAAATAATAGGGTTTGGTGACTCACTGAATGCTGTGGGAAGGAGAGAGATGAAATGAAAGTTGACTCCAAGGTTTTCTCAGCTTTGGGCAACTGGGTGAGTGGTGGTACATGACTGAGGTAGGATAGGAGAGGGTTTAGTTTTAGAAGAAAGGATCATATATTTAGTTTTGGACAACTATATTTGAGGTGCTTGGGGCACATCCAGACAGTTGAATACAAGGGTGTGCAGCTGAGAAAAGAGGTCTGAGATGAAGGTGTAGTTTGGTTTAAAGTCAGAGGCATGTAGGAGATTGACAGGAATTATGTTGTACAGAATTAGAAACATGGGTTTAGGATTGAAGCTTGCAGCAAACTGACTGTTAGGGAGTGGGAGGGGAGCCAATATTAAGATTTGAGGAACTATTAGAGAGGAGGTGAATTAGAAGAGAATGATCTTGTAGAAGTCAGGGAAGAAAAGAATTTAAAAAACAAATGCTAAAGAAAAGGCCAAATACTAAAGAAACCTCCAGTCGAATGTACTGGAATGGAGGCAGGTGAAATGACAATGTCGTCAGTACGGTGATCTTAGCAAGGCAGCCTCATCAGTAAAGTGAAGCCCAGGTTGTGGGCTGAAGAATGGCAGGGAGGAGAGGGAGAAAACAAGGCTACCTTTTCAGGAAGTTTAGCATAAAATATGGGTGCATATTTACTTTTTTTTGCTGCTTATTAAAACTAGTTTTCAAATTGTAAAGTTAATTCCATATCAACACAACTAAAATATAAAGATTTCTATAGGTTCAGCTACAAATTAGATTTCCATCTTCATGACCACATAAAATACCTGTTCTTTTGAGAGGATGTCTAGATTTTAAGTTGGCAGTGAGCCTCAAGTGATTGTCAGAACATGAAAATAAAAATTTAAAAAAATTTACCATCAGTTCCAACAATATACACATCCACCTTGATCCTGATAAATTCTTGCAAAATCTGTTAAAAAGAAAGTATATCTTTCTTAGGGAACTGTTTTACTTGTCAGAAACATAAAGGAAACTACCATAATTATACCTATGGGTGTTACATTGCTTTCAGAGCCTTTTACATTTTGAGAAGAGGTAACATAGAGAAGTACTAAGGTTAAAAACAATGCTCTGTGACAAAAAGAAATAAACACAAAGGAAAGAGTCCACTTAAGTAAGATGTCTCCAGGCAAAGAGCAAATACTAGTTGTGATATGAGTCAGGTCATAAAAGGTAAAAAAAAAAAGTAGCTTATACTGTTGATCAGTTTAGATGATCATTAATAACATCAGCAGCATCATAAACATTTTTAGAACCTTTACCAGTCACTGAAGTTTGGACTTCAAAGAAACCTGAATCAGAGTTCCTGTCTTTGTGCTACATACACCACCAGGACCAAAATATAAATTTTATATATGTGAGAGTCTATTTTTCCACTTAATTAAAATAAGCAGTTACAGAAACAAAACAAAAAAAAGAAATGAAAAGCAAGCGGTCTTGCGATTTATGTAATGTTAAGATAGATACGGCATTTTTGTTTGTTTTTTTAGGAGGTACCAGGGATTGAACCCAGGACCTCATTTATGTGAGACATGCACTCAACCATTGAGCTACACCTGTTCCCTGAGACAAATTTTAATGAAACTAAATTGACCCCATTTTCTAACTTTGTATCCAGCTCACCCATACTTAATAAATCTTATCTTAGTTCTCACATATGCAAATTTCTGTGAGAACCCAAGAAAATGGGGGAAATGTAGGACTTCTTAACTTTTCCTTACATTTGTTTCTGGATTTGTGTTAGAAACTAATTCATTTTAGAAATCTTGGCAAAACTATGGCAAGAAAACAGACCTCGATCTGATTGTTTCAGTCCTGTATTTTAAAACATGTGTGATGTTTTTTTTCTTTCCTATATCTACTTGCTTTTTTGAGACATCGGCTCACAATGGATGAAGATGAAGACAAGAAAAGGATCCACAATTCCACTACAAAATTAAAATTTGGTAGGAGCATGAGCATAGCTGTCTACCAGCAGATTCAGCATGTATTAGGATTGTAGTTGGGTTGCCTTCAAAATGATATGCAATATTAAGGGAAATGCCCTTTTAAAGGGTTCATTGAATATTCCTGTTCTCCATCCTTGGTCCTGGAATATTCTAAGACTATACTTTACTTTTATTTAAATTTCACCTTTAGTCATTTATTGGTTGAGTCCATTAAGAAAAAACACATTACCGTTTTGAGACCCCTCATTGAAGAGACGTCAAGAAATGACACTGCTGAAAAATCGAGAATGAGACTGTGGAGGCTGATTTTGGGGACTACTATATTGAGTGGAAGTTCAGCATTCCAGTCTATCTGGAAGGGCAGGTCTGCGGTGTTGATCGGCTGATCAAGTTCTTCTATCTGATTGTTATCCAGCTCTTCATCAGAATCTTTTAAGCCATCAACAGTGCATACAAGTCCTTTCTGCAGGAGGAGATAGAAAGGACCAAGAAAAAAAATTGTGTAGGCACTTTTCTTTGGTAGGTTTTCCAGGAAAATAAAAACTTTTAAGGAGATCCTCAAAGATGTCATATAAAAATATGACACTTAATGACACATCAAATGCCTTGTTTATCCAGCATTTCATTTAAGGGAATGGAACCAACACCTTGAACTGTAGTTTACTAAGCTCTTGGCTGTAATGCACAGAAAAGTGGCCAAAAAACTTACTGGTGTCATTTGTAGCAGACCTTTCTTATGCAGTTTTCGGATTTTCTTCAAAGCTTTATTGCGCTTGCGTAGAATTCGAAGTGGACTAAAGCCAACCTGAAAGACCCATTTCTGTTACAAGAGTACTGAATATTCTGTCACTTACATAGCATAATTTTAATAACTAACTGGGAAGAGTAGAGGGTTTGGGACAAATAAAGATATTTGTGATAAACTTTAAAAGTGTTTTAAACAGCTAAAGCAAAAACATTTTGTCAGACTTAGAGTCTATGCAGTTTATATGCAGTTATTAACATCCTAAAACCACTGTACAGTCCAGGATTTAACCATAAATTATATATAAGTGGATCCAAACCCTATTTGAACCTGTTTACCTTTTTGGCCTACAATAACAACTCTTGGGGGATTTTATTTTATTTATTTTCTATTTGTTGAATAAGGTTGGCACCTAAAGATATTCTGCATGTATATAATTTTATTCTATTAAAATTATGTGATTTTATAAGTTTAGCATTAGATTTGGGGATAACCTTCACTTTACCTTTTCCAAGACAAACACGTTGTTACTGTTTCAATATTTAGCTCCAGGGTAGTAAGGAAGGAAGATCAAATTATGTAATAAAAAATTCTTGATAAGGAAAATATAGTCAGAAGAAAATATATTAGATTATGTGAAAAGGATAGTATATACAGGTACATATACTTCTGCATATACATATACAATATGATCCCATATTTTGTAAAACAAAAAAAACAGTGTAGAAAGATATCTGATGCATACCAAAATAATAGAGTTTAAGGCAGAAGCTTTGTGTAAGGTGCTAAGCAGTCTAAAAGCATGTTTCTAGAGTGAGTGCTGAGCATTTGTTTCCTAACCTTGAAGACTGAGTCATTATTATCTCTTTCCAGCTCACTGAGGCACTCAGTTTTTTTTTTTTAAGGCAGTACTGGGTTTTGAACCCAGGACCTCGTACATGTAAAGCAGGCACTCAACCACTGAACTACATATGCTCACAGTATTTCTTATTTAGTGTTATGTTTTAATTTATAACTCCTATCCTGAGTCTCTTCAATGATGTATTCAAATATTTAAATGTTCCTTTGTTGTTTCTGAAATTGATACCCAAAAATATATTATAATATCTGTGAAAACTGGCAAACCAAAACCTTTGGCAAATCTTTTTACTCTACTGTGAGTTTGATAAAAAGTGACTCTATACTGGACCTCATTCAAAGAGGCTTATTTCCCAACATATTACAAGGTAATAAGGTAGTCTCATCTGCTCTGGAACATGGGACACAAAAACAACTGATACAACCCAGCCCCAACTTATATGAAGTCAATGACCCTCTCATTAGAGAACAAACATTTCATTCCCAGACGTTCAGTGAAATTACAAACAAACAAATAAATAAGCTCCAAACCTTACAGCATCAATAAGTTTCTGTTTAAAGAAACCAATGTTTGCAAAATAGATAGGAGATGGACATCTGAAAATTTTCGTTCCTTCTGGCTCATACATCTGTAAGGAAAAGTAGTATTAGATAGTGCCAATTAATGCATATTAATAGCATTTAGCAAGTAGTCAAAGGAAAAAAAGAAGAATCTTTCTTACGTCTGGGTAATCTTTTTTATTCTTATAGATGTTGCTCCGTCCAACGTTAGCCAGTGTGCTGCATTTTGGACTGTAGGGAATATCAACACCAAAGGAAACATTCGTGCATGTTTGTTAGTCCTATAAAGCTAATGCTCATCTTTTTTTCAAGCATACCAAAGCAAATCACTTTCTGAAATTTAAAAGTTTGGGGAATAATCATGCCATGACAGATCTATAGGGCAAATACTTTGTTTTACTTATCTTCATGTCCTCCTATAGCCTCGCACCTAGCACTTTATATCTACAAACCACTTCCATATGCTTTTGACATTGTAATTCTGAATATCACAGCTATTCAGAAAGGCAAGGCAAATGCTGTTTACCAGCTTTATGGATGGGGATTTGGAGAAGTAAAATGACTTGCCTCTGACCACTTTTCTATGCTTGGTAAGTCTGGTAAAGAAACGAAGAGAATATACATGAATAAAAGAGTATGGGAACATTTGAATACAAACATATTCCAAGGATTAACTTTAACTAGGATAGCAACATCTTCTGTTTTCAGAACTCCTTAGTTCCCAAGGAGCCTTATTTCTCTGTTCACACCATGTAACTCAACATAGGCTGAGTGACCACATGATAGTGATATGATAGCAGAGATTTGAGAATAAAGAGATGCTTGAACTAGATAGCTGTTGACAATCTAGAATTCTAAGTGACTTTTGTGGAATTTTAGGATGAGAGTGGCCCTTGATAAGTTCTCTAATCTAGCTCAGTGCTTTTAGGGTGGAAATACAACTAAACTACCTGTAAAGAGGAAAACCCCTCTATTAGACATGTGGAATCCCATAATCCCCTTGGTAGCACATTTCCATGTTTAACAAGTATAAGGCAAAGACATCAAACTCCCTTAGAATATAAGTACTTCCTGTTTGCTGGGCAAAGATTCTCAGAGATTTATATGATTTCTTTAAGCTTGCTTCAACACAGGCAATAGACCAACAGCAGATCAGCTACTTGGGCTGATGCTCCATTTTGCTGCCCTTCAGGTTTGAGGCAATCACCCTCAGAGGATGAATATATTGGCCAGTCTTGATAGACATGTATGCCAATTAACCAAACTACTTTTCTTGTAACTAGTGACAATTTTTTTCTCATCTGATTTAAGCAAGTCAAAGCCTTCAAAGATGGAGAGAACAAAGAATACTCACAATTGGGTCCTGAAGACAATGGTTAGGAGCTGGAATGCCACACTAGCTGCCAGGCCTAAACCAAGTCCCAGCACAATGGCAAAGATGAAGGTCATGATCCAGATTAACTACGAAAAGAACGCAACAACACATACTACAATTTACTTTGATTAAAGTACAATGTCTTAGGTCTAGAGCTATGAGGGATTTTGGACTTCCAGAGCTAAAAGCAGAGGTTGCAAGGTATAATCTTGGTGCAGGAGAAGGGAACTGCCTCAAGAGAGCATTTTTGCTGGCTCAGGTTCTAAGCCACAGAAACACAAGCAAAAGTAAAAAAGATCCAAAGAGACTGTGTCCATTTCTAATCCCTTCTCTGTGCCAGTTAAGGAAACAACTGTGTCTGTCACAGCTAAAATTCCAGAACTGCTGTGTGTTAACATCAACATATTAATTGGTAGAGCCTATAATTAATTTCTTATTCTTGGTCTACTGATTTAATTAATGGCTGCTATCTCTACAAGAATTTTAGCATGCCAAGAGGGTGTTAAAATCCCCAACAATTACCTATCAGGAACAAAAAGTAAACCAAGTGTAGCTTATCACTTTCTGCTTGTTAAGTACCATGGGCTACGTTAGAAAGAATTTTTATACCATATACTTTGACCTGGATATAGCTATTGCCTCTCCTCACAGCAAGGCATGTTGAAAGCAAGGGGAGCCTCTGTAAGGTATTTTCAAAAGGAATGTTCAGAATTTAAGTTCTCCACAGATTCTCAGGATATTAATGTATTATTTAATAAAGAACAGAAGCAGTGCATACCCAAACATTCAGAGAGTTTCTGTGACCACAAGAAATTTTAGTACAGATTTAAGGAAGTGCTGCATCATGGAACATTTTCTACTTGCAAATAGCCCATCAATTTAAATTGAAATCCCAGAGAATGATTGTTAGGACTATGTAGTTTAAAGATAGTCAGCAAATAAAAGATTATTTTGAATAGATACAGGAACAAACTTTTGCTTAGTTCACAAATATTAATATGCATTTTACATCAGCATTAAAATGATTTCTCTTTAAAATGGTATTGTTTCTACTTACACAATCATATTTATCCTTTCGCCACAATCTGTGTATTTCAGTAAACTGCATCAGCATTCCCTTTAAATTTCCAAGTGCTAAAGCTGCCAAGACAGACTGTTAAAAACAAAATCACCAGATGTACTTTAAGTTAATCAAATAAACTATATAGAAGCAAAGGTGGAAGGTTGTAGATAAGTGAGTCTTTTAAAGGTCCTCAAAACATGTGGAAGGTTACACCCTTTTCTAGTGTGCAGCTGCCAAGCAAGAAACACCAGACCTGGGGACTCTGACCTGTCCCTGGGTGTGACTGTGTCCCTACCGCAGTGACAGTGACTGAACTGCTCTAGGTGGTTATGGAATAGATTATCTGACAATACTTAATAGCCAGGAAGAAGGCAGATTTTAAGGCACATGGCAGATGAGCCTTGAAATTAATTCTTCCCAAGCAGAGACAGTCTAACATGGGTCTGGTTTTTTGGAGGTGTAAAACATAGCTTCAGGAACTTGGGCTCAAACCTTTGCTGATGAACAACAATCATGCCTTCTGTGAGATGGAGCTAAAGATCACAGAAAGGTTAACGATTTGAGGCAGACTCTCCGGGACAGCGTGAACCATGTCTGTCTTACTCCTGTTTCCTCAGAGCCTACCAAGGTAAATGCATTAGGAGGGCTTAATAATTACTCAGTGAGTGAATGAATGAGCTAATGAATTAGTATTTCCCAAGCCAATACTAACCACCACTCAGGAACACAGGCTTTTTTAAGAAGCGTGATGATGGCACCACTGATGGTGGATTCACTGAGGGCAGTCCCGGCTGTGAACTCTACACGTGCAGGGCAACAGTGCAGGCTTGTGATTCTTCACAATGTTTTTTTTTTCAGGAATAAGGAGAGGTGAGACGAAAATACTGAATAGCTAAGTATATTCCTTACTTGAATTTTAACACAATGGTAGGAGCTTGTCCCCCCAATTCAAGCTCTTCTCTTCCGAATAGACAATGGACTTTGTCTATACATACTGATTGTTTTCATACTATAAAAGCACAGTTTACAAAGAAAAACCAAAGAGATTTTGTTTTCATATCTCTAAGACTGTTTAACTGATTTGATATTTTTTATTTCCATAAAAATCTAACCAGTTAATTTTATTCACTGTAAATGGCAGGGTCTGTTTAGAAGAAATGTGGTCTTAAGTGACTTTAAGAAAGAAACTGCATTCAAATAAATGCTGGTTAAAAATGGCAAAAACGGAATATAGTCTAGTCTAGTTAACAGAGCTATAATGCTAATGTCATGGTTTTTATACTGTGCTCTTGCTGTATAGGATGTCACCACTGAGGTAGTTGAGTAAAAGGTTCATAAGGCTCTTTATACAATAAAATTTAGAGAGTAAATCTCTCACTTAGAGGGAATTTACCATAACTATAGAGCAGGTCAAGTACCATCTGTTAGACAAGATGTATCATTTTACTTCTCACTGGGCGTTATTTCCCATTCAGTCAGTATTCCTTACAAAACCAATTAGAAACAATTTACAATGAATGTACACACAGCAGAATAATTTTAAAAATGAAGATTACAGGGCATCAAAGACCATAGAAAGGAAAAGGTAGGATAATTTTATTAGGAACCAGGGGTCCATATTGCAATAAAGGCTAAATACATATCAAACGCTTAGGAATTGCTGAAGCTTAGTAAGCACTCAAAAAACATTAATTATTAGCTATTTTATGGGTTATTTTGCCTTCATAGGATAAAATGATGCAAAGCAGCTCCTTAGGTGAAACAAAGACAGTTCTGATAAAATGGTCTAAGAAGAGTTTATCACATGGATCCTTTATACAAGAGGCTTTGTTTAAAGTCACAGAAAATGTCTTCAGGCGTGGTCTATTCCCCAGAGGGCTAGGATTTTAAATGGTAAATTGTTTCTTTAGTTTCTCCTAATTGATGTGGGCTGGGTACAGTCCAAGTATACATGTGCGAAGAAGCATAATAGGGAAGAATTCTGCTCTATGTTTGAGTGTGCATGCGTGAGTTTATTTTCATGGTGATACATATCCTTCTATTTCTTTGGTGGCAACTTCTTGACTCCTTCTGTGCCATTCTTTTATTTTTCTTTTTTTTAATGCCAGTAAGAAGAATTTATTGAGAAATGGGGAGAAAGAACAGAGCTTGCTGAGAAATGGGAGAGGGCCAGAAATACGCACCAAGATTTGATGCGGGCTCGCCTAGGCAGAGAGAGCTTTTTCTCCCCCCCACCCCAGACAGTACTCTGTATTGTTGGAGACAGATTGGGTCAGTTGGTTTCTTTGGAATGACCACACTGGGGAGTCCAGATGCCTGAGATCAAGCTCACATTACAGCTACCAATCAACAAGGAAAAAACCCTTAAACAATAACCAGTAGACAGGGTGGGCTGTGTTATATCCCTATCTCTTTTGTAGTCAGAAATTTAATAGAATGACTGTAGAACAATGATGATGATGATGATATTAACATAATGGTTATCATTTATCAAGAGCTTATTGTGGGCAAGGCCCAGACCTAAGTACTTCTCGTATGTTATCTCATTTGATTTTCCCAGCAACCCTGTGAGGTGGGTACTATTTCCTTTCCTGTTTTACAGATGGGGAACCTGAGGTTAAGAGAGGTAAAATAATTTGCCCCAAAGCATACAGGTAGTAAGTGGCAGAGCCAGGGCTCCAGTGCTAGTGCTCCGTGTACTGCCTCAAAATCTTATTAAAACCACAGGACACAAAGGGTTTGCCACCTCATGGAATCCTAGGGATCCTGTTTTTTCAGGGTCTGTTATTATTTTTTAAATTGGGCACTGCAGCGATTCATGAAGCATTAAAGTAAACCCTTAAAAAGTACGGTTCAGGTGAGCTGGACAGGGGAGAGTGAAGGGGCACATGTGAGGTCTGTGTCTGGGCAGGAAGTCAGAGCTTTCGCACCCATCCTGCCTTCCGACGGTGTTGGTCTTGGAGTCAAACCAAGCTCAGGAGTTGAAGGGTGTATTCCTAAGGATGGGCTGTGTGGCTGGTAGCACCACTCTCTGAATAAGATAGAGGGCCTGACTGCCTCACATTTTAAGAAAGTCTTTACTTCAATCCACGTTGAAAGCTATGGTGCCCGAATGCCCTTCTGTCTAAACATTAATTATGTTTGGGGCTACGAACATGGGAAGAGCAGAAAAGATAAAGCAGTTTGGATATCTGCATTCTTAACATTCATAAAATGCTGCCAAGGGAAAATAAATATTTTTGACCCATAAAGGAATAGCTAAGAAGAGTTCTTGAGAGTTTGTAGTTATCTCATTCTCCCTTGTTTAGTTTGTGCTTTGGGATTGTAATAACCAGGGTCCTTGACTCATTGCCCAACAAGGACGCAATTCAAAGAGACGAGTGTTACCTTTTGTAGTGGCTCCAGCAGAAATCCAATAGCTAAGATGAAAATCAGCACAATGATAGCAGAAAGAATCCCAGCAATCTGTGAGGGTACAACATTTCTCATCACAAGCTTGACTCTTCCCTTGCTAGGATTTCCCAGTTACGAATGCTCGATGTCTCCCGCCACAAAGATCTTGAAATACCTGCGTTTTGCCTCCTGTACTCTCCTGAATTGCTGTTCTGGAGAGGGCGGTACTGGCAGCAAATCCTCTGAATGATCCACCGCATATGTTACTCAAGCCCAAGGCTATTAACTCCTGACAGGAGAACAAGAAGGAAACGTTGTAGTAGTGGCACCATTGATATTATAAACACAAAATCTTATTTAAGGCTGCCTAATTAGACCCAGTTAGGTTTTACACTTACCTGACTGCCATCAAGTGGATAATCATATTTGAGGGCGTAGACACTGGCAACTGAAAAGGCTACTGCAAAGCCAACAATTGCAATGGAGAAGCTATCTCCTATGGTCTCTTGGAAAGTCTGCATGTCAGGTGTAATAGGGGTCTGAAACCTAAAATTGAAATAAGGTAAGCCTGAATGTCACCCATCTGTTCATAATTCTTCAATGGCATCCTTTTGCTCTCAAAAAAAGTTCAAACTCCTTATCATAGCCCTGAACTCCTGCCTCCCTACCTCTCCAACTTAATTTCTACCATTCCCAAAATTTATACTCCAACCATACCAAGCTTCTTTTTATTTCTCATTGGTTTACCCTTTCACCTTGGAGCCTAATTTGCTCTTCCCTCTGTCTGAACCATTCCCCTTCCTTCCCTCCAGAAAGCCTGTCCTGACTTTCTGGGGTTAGGTGAGCTTCTTGGTGCTTCTTCAGCTCCTGGCAGGTGTTCCATGACCCCCATCCCACACCCTAACTTTCCACTTAGATGTGGAGCAGGGACTGTGACTGTCTCAGGGTTATGTCCAGGGAAGAACACTCTTCCCAGCAGATAGTCAATAGTTGTTGGGAAAATGAGTGAAAGAAAGGAATCTGGCTGAGTTGTACCTCACTTCAGGGCATAGCCTGTGAGACTTTAGTACACTGAAAATTTTGGAATTTGCTGTTTTATTGTTGAAAAGCAACATTGCCTGAATTTGAAATGATTGTAAATCCACCCCAATGGTCATGGTAAATGTGATATGATTTTGTCAAACAACTGCATTCTATCCCTATAAGCTTCATGCAAAATATTTTAGATTCCACTTGTATTATTACATTGGGCTGCAAAGCATCACCCACAATGCCTCCAAGTAGTTATCCATGGATGAAGGCTCTTTGAACAAACATGATTCTGAGACAAGGAAAGTAAGAAACTCCTCCCTCCATCGATAACAGAAACCTTATATGGAAGACCCCTGGCAAACAGATGGGCCTTGGACTCTGCCCTGGGCTTCACAGAACTGCTGGAGTCCACTATGGTCCCAATGGAGAGCAAGTTTCAATTTAACGTGATATAGTGTCAAATGAACTTTCAATTAGTAGAGGATACTTCTGTGTTTATGCCTCATGAATTGAGAGAAGTTAAATGATATATACCAGTTGTATTATAAATGATACAATATCAATTTACTGAAATGCTCAGCTCCTGTAAACATTTGTCTATGGCCTCAAACTTATTGGAAATAGATTGGGACCATTTTTCTGGATTGCTATTCTGTGTTTTGTGAATATCTATGTTAATGGATTTTCAGCTCTAATTTTGAGGAGGTACTAGTGTCCCATACTCTCCTGCTACCATAAATGAGAATGTTTGCTTGAATTTTTAAAAATAAATCTGAAATTGATAATACAATTAAAAGTTACATTTCATATCAAAATAATGAGGGGTCACTAACCACCACAAACAGAGTTCAATGATGGAGAATTCCAGTCTGAAAACTTGGGTTCATTTCCTAGTTCTGTGTCTTACTCTTCCTGAGTCTCAATTTCCTCATTTGTAAAGTGTGGCTAATAACACTGGTTCTGTTTCCTTCATAGTTTTGTGGTAGTGTCAAACAAAATAATAAATGTGAACATCACTTACTCACTGTAAGGTACAATGTGACTGTTAGCTATTGTGGTAGGGGTCCTCCAGAATCTCAATATATCCTTCGTATTTCCTTTACTGTGTCAATGCTGAATTTTATTCAGCCAATATACTTGTATTCAGTGTGTTTTTCACAAAATAACTTCTAAGGTGGCATAGTCATTAACAGGGATTAGCAATAATTAATAATCATTGTTTTCCAGTTATAGCCTATGTGCAGTGACCAGAAATTAAAAATGTATGCTCAATCATCACCCAGAAAAAAACTGGGGTATAAAAAGCATGGAAAGAACCTAGTACCTAATTTAGGTGCTAAATTAGTAATAGTAATAGTGTAATGCAGGTTGAACACTTTTTATAGGTCAGGCACTGTCCTAAGCATGTGATATGTATTAACTCACTCAGTCCTTACAAGTTAGCCTGTGTGATAGCTATTCTTTTTAGCCCTGGTCTGACAAGATCCTCTCTCATTTTGCATCATATGCTTCTTCTACTTAGTAAAGTCTGCCAAAACATTCGCATAAAGTGTAATCACTTGAAAATTGTTGGGTGGAGGGACACCCTAAGCCTGACTTTGACTTAAAAACCATGTAAGTTGGGAAGGAGATGTTGCTCAAGCGATTGAGCTCCTGCCTACCACATGGGAGGCCCAAGGTTTTGTTCCCAGTGCCTCCTAAAGAAGACGAGCAAGACAGAAAGCTGACACAATGGGCAGGCACAGTGAGCTGACGCAACAAGATGACACAAGATACATGGAGAAAACATAATGAGAAACTCAACAAAGCAGGAGTGGAGGTGCCTCAAGCATTTAGGTGCCTCCCTCCCATATTGGAAGTCCCTGGTTTGTTTCATGGTGCCTCCCTATAAAAAAACAAAACAGCACACAACAAACAGACACAGCAGATGTAAACAACAAGAGGGTGGAGAGAAATAAATAAAATAAACATCTTAAAAGAAAAAACCATTTAAGTTAAAAGTGATACTTTAGATTCATTATGTGTAACAATGGCAATTGGGTGATAATTAAATGTATTAATATTGCTATATATATGCATTTAAAAGAATCTGGTATTTTTAATAGTCAACCTAACATTTAAATGTTGATTTCTGGAATTCCCAAATACTTGCAGGAGAAAGGAGGGTAACCTTTTCTTGGTAAGCAAATTGGAAGAAATTGATGCTTTCTAAGATGAGAAGGCAGAGAGAAGGAAAGAGCACAAACCTGGATCTCCCTTCTCAATGCATTAACTGTAATGAAAAACATTTTCAAATTCCTTGTACAAACCAGGTTTCCCATCCTCTTGCAGCAGTAAAAGTTGCTCTGGCTTTGTTTTGAATTCTGTCATGAGGAAGGACAGAATGTGCTTATCTCGATTGCCTGAGTGCAAAGTTTTCCTTCAAGGATCTCTTTTGAACTTGGCTCCAATAACTTCAAACAAAACACTACATATTGTTTCTAGTAATTTACAGATGAGGAAATCTGGTTTAATTTGGTGCTTCTTTATAAGGAGAAGAACGTTTATTTGCCTATTTTCCTACTTTCAAGTCAGTTGTTTTTACTTGCATGTGAGTCCCTGTTCATTTGCTTCTTGAGTTCTTCCAGAAAGAGAAACTTTTTGATATTAAGAACTGTGGACTCTTAGGTTCCTTGTGGCTCCTTCTTAGGACATCTGCAAGCTTTTCTCACCAGTGCTGGACGCAGGAGGGTTCCAAAGTGGGTTAATGCATTTCAGCTTGTACATCTCTCCTTAACTATTGCTTACTCTGATTAGTGCTTGGAGTTGCCATCATAAAAGACATACTTACCCACTTGGCATCTTTCCAACGACTGCCACTTTAAACCTGTTTTGGAAGTCAAAGCCATAGGATACACCTGTTGCAATCACAGTCTGCAAAGTTGCAAAATTGCCCAAGTTAGAAATCTGAGGTGCAACTAAGAGTCTTGCTTTGAAAAAATACATTGCAGGACCCCACCCATTGGTCTGTTAAATAAGAATCTCCTGGCCCAGGTTTTGTTACTTTTTAAAAGGCCCAGAAGCAAATTATTAAATTCTGAATTAAGAGAAAACTATACTAAACATTATGCCCAGAAACTGCAGGAATGGCATCTCTGCCTCCCCTAAAACCTTCTGACCTACAGATGGCAAAGGACTTTCTACCGAAAACTAGATTAATGGACTATGAAAGAAAGCCTTTAGGCAGTGACTTACCACGAAGAGTTCAATTGGGATGGGCACTGGAAGTTTGGCTTTGTAGCGCTGATTTATTTCTTTAACCACAGAGACAATCAACAGGATAACCAAGGATGTCACAAGGTCTGCGATGTTAGTCTTCTCTATTTGTGTGAATACAGACTCTAGAACCTAAAATTATAGAAACAAAACACCCAAGTCTATGTTAATGTATGATTTGGATACAACATTTAACTATTTCCAAATAGATAAAAATAAACATTTAAGAAAACAGTCTAACCTAAATTGATTGTGATTCTCTGTTCTGCTCTTGTTAACTATGAATGCAAAACCAAAGAGACCAGCATGGAGATATGAGAAGGGTAAGTAAGTGTAGGGTGGGTACCACACTGGTTTAGAGATGTTTCTGGCATTTTTGCTGGGCATAGTGTCAACTTTTAATGGATACTTTTTATGTTTTTACAACTTCTCTCAAATCTCTTTGATCTAAGATTTCTAGAAATCTTATCTCTAGATTTCTTTATTTCACATTCATCACAACAGCTCTGCCCAGGGAACAGCTCTGTTACCTGATAGTTTTTCTTGGCATGTATCCCCTTCATTCCTGGCCTCTTCTAGGTCCAGATCCCTCACATTTCATAGTTGATTCTTCATGTCACCTTTGAAAAAGAGGTGACTATCTGTGCCCTGTACATAGTATTACTTCTAGAAGCCAATTGCTTACAAATGCAGGGGCCCAAAGTGGCTTCCAAATTGCTCTGAGAACACAATGCTTCTGGAGCAGCTCTGGATGGGAGTGTGAGAATGTTGGTTTTACTTTGGAGCAAGTTCTATCTCGTTGCCTGAGTCTGTCTAGAGAGAAGCCCTGCAAACACCACCAGCTCTGTAGTGCCTCCTCTGAAGAGGGAAGAACGCGGCCCTCTTACGTACTGGCCGGTTTCCTTTTGTTTTATAAACCTCAGTTTTAAAAGAATGAGACCTGCCTTTTTAGAAATAGGGAAATATTCTAACTCCATTAGAAATTTTCTTTCAAAACAAGATTTTGAGAAAAAAAATTTAAAACTTGGGAAAAATATTAAAGCTTTTAACAATATATTTAGGTTTCTTTCTTTTTTAAAATACTCGTCAAATCTAAGAGAAGTGGCATTTAATTTTTGTTGTCTGCCTGTATAGTAGACATGGCTGATTTTCAGCGTAGTTTTCTTTGCTGTTTTTTTTTTTTTTGCTATTAGTGTGAATCAGTTTCACAACCCATTGATTTCTTGGAGGTAAGCCCTAAGGCAAAGGTATTAAAGGAAAGTTCTCCAAAAGCAAAAGAGTGAGTTTCATGTATTTTAATATATTTTCAACTACAGAAATACTCACTTTGAAAATTGAAAATGGATCAGTGTGTGCTGGGACAGTCAGCTGAAAAATAAATTTGAGTTGGGAAACCAAAACAAAAACAGCGGCAGCTGTGGTGAAGCCACTGATCAGAGCATCAGACAAGTATATCACCACGAATCCAATCCGCAGAACTCCCATGGCCAACTGCAAGGAGATGGACAAATGCCTTTGTTAGTGCAGATTAGGAGGACACCTCTGCATAGTACAGGATCAGCCACTTAAATGATCCAAAATGTAGAGGTTCAACCTGAACGCCTCGCCTCCAGGGCTCCTCCCTCCTCCACCCTGTTACTTGGTGTTCAAATAGGATGTAAATTTAGTATGCCCCCCCAGAAGTAACAGCCTTATTCTTCTTTCTTTTCCCTTTCCCTTTCTCTCTTCCTCCTTTCCTCCTTTCCCCCTTTTCTTTCCTCTCTCTCTTGCTCTCTCGCTTGCTGTTTCACTTTCTTTCTAGGTACAATGTCTTTTGAAGAGTCACCCCTAAAATTTTTATAGCAGAATCTTATCTAGCCCTTATACATTTGCCAATGTAATTTTCAGTTACACTTTCTAGCTTCTGGAGTATGTATGGGTGAGAGTCCATTCATATTCCCTCAAACAAGTTGCTCAACATGCTTAAGAGACAAATGTGTGTATGTGTCAGAAGTGTTTGGTTTTAACTGGAAGACAGAGGTAGTCAATTCACCCAAAGCATCAGTGTTTTCTAATAAAGGACATTGGATAGATTCTCCTTCCCTTGAATACATAGCCCATCTTTCCACACACGTCTCGTGGAATGCTATCAGAACCCTGGGCATGTAAAGGCTCTGGGTTCATAAATGTATCTAAAGAACTGACCACATTGTTTGTCAATAGGACACACCACTTATGTTCTTGAAGAGTCCATGACATTTTTACTATTTATCAATGCTGTCAAAAGTGTGGCTTGGGAAAGAGGCTTGGATGTTTATGTTATCCTCATCAGCTTCCCTCAAATATTTGATATGGATGGTTCAAAATGCAAAGCCCCAACCAGCAAGATTTCGGTCTCTAAGGAATTAGAAAGAAAACTCAAAAGCTGCTACTGTCACTATTACTTGCATATAGTTATTTTTAGTGATTATCAATTCCCAGGCATTTTATTGGCTCAAGCATGTCACTCTTCACCACATGTGCCTCCCTGTTCTTCTTCTTCCTCCCACCCAAACCCACATGTGCCTTCTTGTCCCTTCACTACTGGTGGTTGTGAGTGACTCTACTTAAGCAATTTGGCTATAGGCCACTGAAGGGAAGTATACAAACCAAAAAGAAGAGAGGAGGAAAGGTAGAAGGGAGAAAAAAACAGAAAGAAGCATACCAATCAGGCCAAGCAGATTGGGGCAGGTAGATTTCATGAGCAAGTACTCACCTGGATGATTCCAGAAAGGACTGTGACTGTTGCTGCCACCATCACCCTTTGGTCATCCAGTGTCGAACTTGTACCATTAGAGGAATTTGTGCTGTCCCCTGGGACGAATTTTACAACTACTGCTCCCACCATCATACTCAGAACTGGAAATGGACCTATTAACATCAGAGGGCAAATGAATTGTGGTCAATATATGTCTCTCTAAAGCATAATTGTCTTTCAACCATAATATGGATATACACGATGACTGCCATCTGCCCCCTTTCCCCTCACCTGGGTCCTAATTCTCACAGGAAATTTAAGACTCTTTTCTTAGATTATGCCCAATTTGGAGTTGATACAAGGTATGACTAATGGAATTCATGAAGAAAAAGCAATGTGAACAATTAAGCAGCCCAACAACTCACCCACAGATATGTGCTTAGAAGTGCCCAAGAAAAAGTAGACTATGACTGGGAAAAAGGCTGCATACAATCCATAGTGTGGGGGGATGTTGACCAGCAGAGCAAATGCTAGACCTGTAAATACATGAACAACAAGCTTCTTATTTTGTCCAAGGGGAATCAGAAAAGTTTTCCTTAGGTCATTAAGATATTTAAGGTTGGATGTTAAAAAGTTACCTTATTAACTCAAATGGATCAAAGACATAAATATAAAGGCTAAAATAATACAATTCTTAGAAGAAAACATAAATATAAATCTTTATCACCTTGGATTAGGCCATGATTTCATAGACATGACACTTAAAGCATAAGAACCGGAGGAAAAAATAGATAAATTAGACTTCATCAATTTTTTAAAAAATTGTGCTTCAAAGGACACTATCAAGAATGTGAATGTATTACCTACCAAATGGGAGAAAACTTCTGCAAATCATATATCTGATAAGGGTCTATTATCCAGAATGTAATAAAGAACTCCTATAACTCAACAATAAAAATGACAAATAGCCCAATTTAAAAATGGGCAAAATATTTGAATAGACATCTCTCCAAAGAAGATACACAAAGTTCGATAAGCACATGAAAAGACGCTCCATATCAATAGTCATTAGAAATGCAGGGAAGCAGACTTGGCCCAATGGATAGGGCATCCGCCTACCACATGGGAGGTCTGCGGTTCAAACCCTGGGCCTCCTTGACCCATGTGGAGCTGGCCCATGTGCAGTGCTGATGTGTGCAAGGAGCGCGCTGCCACGCAGGGGTGTCCCCTGCATAAGGGAGCCCCATGCACAAGGAGTGCACCCCATAAGAAGAGCCACCCAGTGTGAAAGAAAGTACAGCCTGCCCAAGAATGGGCCGCACACACGGAGAGCTGACACAACAAGATGACGCAACAAAGAAAGAAACGTAGATTCCCGGTGCCACTGATAAGGATAGAAGCAACCACAGAAGAACACACAGTGAATGGACACAGAGAGTAAACAACTGGGGGGTGGCGGCGGGGAGGTGTGTGGGGAAGGGGAAATAAATAAATAAAAAATAAATCTTTAAAAAAAAAAAAAAAGAAATGCAAACCCCAGTGAAATACCACTTCATACCCGCTATGATGGCTAAAATAAAAGCAATGGGAAATAGCAAGTGCTGGTGAGGATGTGAGGAAATTGGAACCTTCATATTTTTCTGGTTGGAAGGTAAAATGGTGCAGTCACTTTGGAAACAGTTTGGTGGTTCCTCAAAAAGTTAAACATAGAATTACTATATGACCTAGCAATTAAAGCAGGGACTCAAAAGGGACACTTGTATGCCAATGTTCATAGCAACATTATTTACAATAGCGAAAAGGTGGAAAGAGCATGAGTGTACAACAACAGATAAATGGATAAAAAACATATAGCATATATATCCAGTAGAATATTATTGGTCCATAAAATGAATGAAATACTGATAAATGCTACAACATGGATAAAGCTTGAAAATATGCTCAGTGAAAGAAACCAGTTATCAGAGTGCACATATTATATGATTCTATTTATTTGAAATGCCAGAATAGGCAAATTTGTAGAGGCAGAAGGTAGATTAGTGGTTGCCAAGGGCTTTGGGGAGGGGGGAATGGAGAGTGACTCCTAATGGATAAGAGTTTTTGGGGAGTATGATGAAATACTCTGGAATTAGATAGTGGTGATGGTTGTACAACCTCATGAATATACTATAAACCACTAAATTGTACACTTGGAAATGTAATTTTATGGTATGTGAATTACATCTCAATAAAGTTTTTAAAAATTACCTTGCAGTACAGCTACTACCCCTGTGCTGATACCAGAAACGATGTCACTGAGCAACCATTCTTTTATCCAATATTCTGGTAACCAAGATGCTATGGGGAACAGGGAGAGGGCAATTTTCTTGGCCTTTTGTGAGGAACAGCTAAAAACAATGCAAGTAAGTTACAGGTCAGTCAACTAACATCAAATGTTAAATTTAACACCTAATCGTTGGTGGACAATTGGAAGGTCTGGTAGGCAAATTGGTAAATACTTAATATATTAAAGACGAAGCTAACATGTTCACTTTCACTAACATTCACCTTCTTACCCATATCAACCAACTCCCTGGTCACAACCAGTGGATTTTTTTTTTTTAATGGTGCTTTCAATTAGCAATAATAGAGCTCATTTGCCATCCTCAGCTTTAACTGTGCAACATTTCAGTTGAGAATTTGCCCTGTCCTGATCGTCTGATTTGGAAAGACCGTCTTGAGAGCTGAGATATTGCTCATTTTAGAGACTACTTTTCCAACTCTGGCAGGGAGTAGGAGGTTTGGAAACCGGAGATGAAAAGAGTCTGGGAAGCCAGTACATTCTGTAACTATGGGCTAGAGCCAGAAAGGAGAACTTGAAAGCGTGAAAATTTACGTGCGAGTGCTTCATTTATTCCTGGTACCAGTACCTTAGAAAATGTCTTACCTACAACATGCTTTGAGATGATCCAGAAATGTCTTATGATCTCTGTGTTTCTTCTTATGTTCTTCCCCGAAAACATTTGCAGAATACACTGGCCTGGCCACAACGTATTGATTCCCAATGGGTTCAATCATTTTGCTTTCTCTGATGGCTGTGGCAAGTGGAGGACCCTGGGAACTATGTGGCGAACCCTCCTTCTTGCCTTGAGCAGGTTAAAATGCCTGGAACCAAACAGAGCTTGCTTCTTAAATAACTCAGAGATAATGTGATGCAATTTACAGATGAGTGAGCTCCGAACTGAATGTTACCACCTTTTGAGATCAAAAGAGGCAGGATTAAGGGACCTAGATTGCGTTCTGCCACAGTGATATCACATTTACTCTAAGGAGCTGGACAAGGCTTCTTTGGGTAAGTAAACAAAATCTTTAATTAAAAAAAAAAGGATTGCCAAAAAGCAATAAAAACGGACTCAGTTTACTAATCAGTGAGTCTGTTTTTACTTCTAAAGTGAGCTTGTCTCATCAGGAAAGAGAATTTACTTTGAAATTTTTTTACTAAAAATGTTCCCAAAGTTATGGCACTTGGTCAGTATCGGGAGAAATTAGGTTTAAAGTCTAGTTACTGCCCCTCACCATGATCAAGACCGTTCCAATTTACTTGTATACATCACAAAATGCTTTTAATACGTGTAATTCGAAGATATTGTCCATTTAAGTTGCTTTTCTATTTTTTTCTGGAAATTAGAATTTTGCAATTAATGGCTGTGGAAACTATGGAAAGAGTATTACTTTGTTCATTAGTGATGAAGTCTTTTTAAGGAAAGACCTTGGACAAGTTACTTAACCCCTCTGAGCCTCATCTATATAACTGGGTTAAAAGATCCAAGTTTCAAGGTGATTATGGAGATTAAATGATATTTTCAAAGCATCTAGTATTGCCCTTAGCACATTATAGGCATTCACTAAATGGAAGTTATTATTTTTACTATCAGCATTTTCTGCACAAAATATTAAATTTTTTATTCTTATCTCAATCCTATTTCTAATACACCTAAAAATTAGTTTAATAGAGTTTTACAAGCCCTTTATATGTGTACTACCTATTTAACCCTCATAATCTGAGGTGTTTACTATTATTGTTATTATTATTCTCTTCTTACAAATGAGAAGATCCTAGCACCCCCCTCCCCTACTCCCTGCAAAAGGCTAAGTAATTTTCCCCAGGTCATACAGCAGAAGAGTGTTAAAAATGGAATTTTAAAAAATCCATGGAACTGTATAACACAGTGAACTCTAAGTTAAGCCATAGCCAATATTTAATAGTACAGGTATAAAACTGTGCTTTCATCAGTTGTAACATATGTACCACTTCAACGCAACGTGTTAATAATAGGGTGGCATGTGTGAATTCTGTATTTTTTGCTTGATTGTTCTGTAAACCCACTTTTCCAATAAAAATAAATAAATGAAAGTTAAAAAAAATTTTTAAATGGAAGTTCTGTTTTCAGAGTTTGTTTGCTATTTCTTCTACAACATGCGGCTTCTTTGTTGTCCGATATGAACATAATTGAAGAATGTTACGAACAACTAAGTTATCTTTTTTTTTTTTTTCCCCGCTAATCTTGGTTCCGTTTTGTTTTGTTCCCTGCCTCGGTCACAGTTTTTAATTGAATTATCTCACACTAGATTGCACCTTGTTACCTGGTGCTCTCTCGTAGCTTAAGGGATTTTCAGCATATTCACAGAGCTCTACTTCATAATGAGGGCTCCAGCTTCTGGCCCCATCTGACCTCTCTCTCTCTGACCATCCACTTCTCCCCACCTCCACCCCGTGCCCTAGCCTCTCTAATACTCTCTTTTCTGGCCCTGTCTGATAAAAACATAATGCTTTTGCCCTACTCCTTGGCTTGACCTCCAATAATTTGAGCCCCTTTGAGTTTTGTTAGGACTTTTAGAACGCCTTTTGCTGTTCTTTCTGAGCCACCCTCCTCCCTGCAGCACCAAGCTGTTTGTCCTTCCTGTCTCCCAAATCCATCCCTCTCCCCCACCCCACCCCCCACTCCCAGTTCTAGGCGTCATACCTCACTAACACTATCATTTTTCCCATTGCCAGAAGTATACATTCATGGATTGCAGTGCATGGCATGGTTTACTGTCCTTTGTGACCAGTCAGAAGCAATAGATGTATAGTTGCCACGATGGCACTCTTACAAAGGCTGCCAGGAGCGTCTTTCGAGAACAGCTTTGATCTCCTATCTTGTGAGGTATCCAATCTAGTTAACCCTAGAGCGAGGAAGACTCAAGTACTATGTGTTTTTATTTCTGTCGGATGCGGCCCGGTATAGAGAAAAGAAGAAGATTCTACTTTTTTGCTTTCACCTGGGATTTATGGAAACTCATTAGTTCTCTTACAAAAGGAGCCAAGAGATTTTTTTCTTCCTTTTGCTATTGTATGTTTTCTCTCTGCTGAGTCATTGTCTAATTTTTAGCCAGTGAGCGTGGTGGCAGAAGTAATTTCATTTCTGGTAGCCTTCCTTCTCTGAGGATGACTATAGCTGGGTTTCTAGTGTTGTCCTCAGACCCCTGCTGGATCAAGGGCTGAGCCCTGGCCTTCTGCCACAGCCTGGAAAAACTCCCTCCTCTCACTCTGGCACTGCCTTTATGCAGAGCGCTCAAAGGGCAGGAGGCAGGACAGCTTAAGATACCTTTCCAGAACTTAGAGAGTGAGACCTTGAGGGCCAAGACTTGTTATCCCGTCTTGCTCCTGCCTCGTTCTGCAGTGTAACAGTCAGCACAAGCCCCAGTGCCAGCCAGCCTGGTGGTGCCTCTGCGGAAGCTCCAGATGGTCATAAATCAATGCCATTCTCTATTTAATCATTTCTGGAATTCTTGAGAATGACTTACTTTACTTAGCAATTCAAAAGAGAGTTTCTTAACTTTTTCACCTGGACAAATTACCTTTTCCCCAGCAATTCCTGGAAAAAATTCTTTTGGTTCCAAGAATTACAGCTCCAGTTTCAAATATTGCATCCATATTGATGTGTGCCTTTTCACATTCCCTTTTATCTTCTTGGCCCATATAATTTTCCAGATTCCTTAGGGTGTCAGTGGCTTTTGGGGGATTGAAACTCATTCTCATAGTAATTACTCCTGGTAATTTTTTTTAATCCCCCCACCCCCTTGAGGCTTTTTGCTTGCTGTCTGCTCTCTGTGTCCATTCTCTGTGCATTCTTCTGTGTCTGTATTTATTTTTTATTTATTTCCCGCTCCTTGTGGCTTGCTTGTTGTCTGCTCTCTGTGTCCATTTGCTACATGCTCTTCTGTGTTTTTGCTTGTCTCCCTTTTTGTTGTGTCACCTTGTTTAGTCGGCTCTCCACAGTGCTTGCAGACCGATGGCTCTCCACAGCATGCGGGTGAGCCTGCCTTCACAAGGAGGCCCCGGGATGCAAACCCAGGGCCTCCCGTATGGTAGACGGGAGTCCAACTGATTGAGCCACAGCTGCTTCCCCCTCCATTGCTTTTTTAAGAGCATTGAGCTCTGCATGTTAGTCCAATGCCATCTTCCCACAACCCAACTGATGGAGCCACAGCTGCTTCCCTACTCCTACTAATTTTAGAAGTTCATGTCTTAATTGTGTACATTACCACTTTTATTTCCTTTCATATGATATGCTTTTAAAATTTGTTTGGCCTTTACAATATATGTAATTTGATTTACATATGTGTGCGTATGCACACATACACAAATGCACACATAAATGTGCAGACCTTGGTGCTGTGGCTTAGTCATACCCATTTGTCTGAAATTCATTTTTCTCAATATAACTATTGCAATTTATGAATTACTTTCTAGAGAGGGTCATGGGCACATCCCTCCCCCTCATTCCATGCACCTCTAACCTGTAGCTCAAGCACAGTCACCACCAGCTCCAGTTACCTGGGGCTCTCCTCGCTGCCTCCACCGAGAAGTGTCTTGTGGTCCTGACCCTTCTGCTCCTCGACATTTATCTCTTCAGTGTTCTAGTCTTTCAGGGGTCTGCTTTCTGCTGGGAAATGACTAATTTAATCTGAGATGCTCATAAGTGATACTAGTATTTGTCCCTAATTAATGGTAATTTGAAACCAAGGAGCAAGCAGGTATGCCGAAAAGCATAATTTCCCAGCCTTGCCTGTCATATTAGCTGCCTCCACCATTCTTGCACAAGGCCGCCTCTCCGTGACACACCCTGTAGTAGCTATTCAAAGTAAGGAAGGTCTTCGTGGAGACTTCACTAAAAATGCTAACCATGTCTGAAATAGCTGAAAATACTACTGCTTTCATTGGTCTCAGAATGCCCCTATGCCAATCAGTGGAAAACAAGAGGGAAGCCAGCCCTGTTTCATAATAAGTCATTGGACAATGGGAAATATGGCAGTGTCCTGATAACTGTGCTTGGGGGAGATGGTGGGAGGCAGGACAACAAGCAGAATAATTGTGCCAGTGAGCACCTTGAGTGGGACCCTGTTCAGCAGCTGAAGAGGAGGCAGGAATCAAGGGCACAAAAAGCCCCACATTCTGGTTGGGGTCAAGCTGGATGGAAGCAGGGAGATGATGCACCAGGACTGGAGAGGGCCAGGGTGGTGATTAGGAGTGACAGGTGGGGAGTGGGGTGGGAGGGAGTTTCAGTGCTGATACTGGTGACGAGAGGTCAGAAGGCATTAGGGGCTGGGGCAGGCAGTGGTTCCTAGTTAAATGCCCGGACTCCTGTGCTCTTCAGTCACGTGCACCCAGAACAGTAATTAATTATAATGTTATAGATGTGTATCTGAGCTGAGTAGCTATTATTTTGGGAGAAATGGGTGGACCCATTATAACTTAGAACATGAAAAACAGTCCTATGTTTTTTTAAATTAACTGTTTTAATTTTAAAGAAGCTTTAGATTACATAAATGCTATATTAAAAAGTAAGGGATTTCCATATGCCCCACTCCCTTCCCCTCCCACACTTTCCCACATTAACAACATCCTTCAGTAGTGTGGTATATTTGTTACAATCGATGAACACATATTGAAGCATTGCTGCTAACCATGGACTATAGTTACATTATAGTTTATACTCTGTCCTGAACAATTTTGTAGGTTATGACAAAATATACAATGGCCTATATCCATCACTGCAATATCAGGCGGGACAACTCCTATGTCCTGAAAATGCCCCCATATTATACCTATTCTTCCCTCTCCCATCCCTCAGAACCTCTGGTGGCCACTGCCTTTATATCAATGATAAGAATTCTTCCATTTCTAGAATAATAATGTCTATAGTAAAATAATAATAAATCTACTTTAGTCTATTGTTCATTCCCCAATCTTGAGGATTTGGGGATGGTGATACCCACCATCTAATTTCTAATTGAGAGAGAGCTTAGGTCCCATGAGGCGGATGGATGGAACTACCTTACTTGTAGTTGCAAGCACTCTCTATTCCTTGGGATGGGCATTGTCCATCATCATCTCCTTGTTAGTTGTCTTGGGTGAGTCCAGTGAACTGGAGAGTAGATTTGCAACTCTGCTGAGATTCAGGGCTCAACTGGTACATGTATGGACCAAAGATTTAAGTGTCTAGGACATATATTAATCAAGTATAGTGCTAATTATAGGTTCAAATAAAAGGGGCAGAAGAGCCATGTGTAGAGAATGTAACTTGTTACACTGGGGAGCATAAATTCCAAAGTAAGACCTACTGGCAGGGTGCCAAATTCCTGAGTTGTTTGTGCTGCTTATAGGTTCTGGATCCTATGTTTTCCGACCCTCTAGTGATGACCCTTTACAAGTTATTTGCATTCCCACAAACCTTCTCAGATTAAAAAAAAAAAGTTTTGTATTACAACTGGATTTAATTTGAATAATTTTTCCTAACCTTGTAGATTTTTTAAAAAAAGGTTTTATTTATTCTCCCACCCCCACCCCCTTATCTGCTCTCTGTGTCCATTCACTGTGTGTTTTTCTGTGTCTGCTTGTATTCTCATTCAGCAGCTCTGGGAACTGATCCTGGGACTTTCCGTAGTGGGAGAGAGGTGATCATTCTCTTGTGCTACCTCAGTTCCCCGTTCTGCTACATCTTCTTATTGTCTCTCCTCTTTGTATCTGGTTGCATCATCTTGCTGTGTCACCTCTCTGTGTTTGCCGGCAGTCCTGTGCAGGGCAGTGTTCCTGCGTGGGGCGGCATTCCCACGTGGGCCAGCACTCTGTGTGGGCCAGCTTGCCCTCACCAGGTGGCCCTGGGCATCGAACCCTGGACCTCCTATATGGTAAACGGGAGCCCAACTGCTTGAGCCCCATCCATTTCCCATACCTTGTAGATTTAACACACTGTAGCATATGACCAATAATACACATTCCACCAAGGAAAACTTTGGCACAGAATATAGGTAGGAGCATATGATCTAAAAAAGCACTTGTCCAGGAATCAGATTGTTTTTGAAGCCAGAGACTGTCCCAAGAGAGAAAGGCCAAGTGGACCTATAGGAGGCACTCACAGATGGTGGGACTGGGAAGAGGATCCTAAGGATGTGCTGGCAGAAGAGTCCCAAGGCAAGGGGGCTAAAGGAAAAAGTTTTTGGATGTTTTTTTTGGCCAAAATAATGGGTAGCTCTAGTTCACATTGCCCATTGTGGGCCAGAACATAACAGGTAACTCTAGTTCACGTTGTTCATCGTGGGCCAGAACATAGCATGTGTCTTGAACTGCCAATTCAAGAAGTCTGCTTATATGAATTATTTAATTTATAGTCATCTTCTAATATCTTCCAGGAACTTAATTCTTTTTTGTGTGTGTTCATTCTGTCACTACATTATCCATAACGCTGAAAAACCCAAGGCAAGCCTCATCTACTTAGGAGGGGCAGCATAAAAGAGGGAGACTATGGCAGTTACATAGACATGGCTTCAAGTCTTTGCTCTGCCATTGCTCAACTGTATATCGACAAGTTTTGTTTTTCTATGGGAAAGGGGTTGCCGTTACCCTCTTTGTGGGTCATGACTGTAGGTAAGGTAAGGTAAGGCACCAACACTGAAGGTAAGGTATTGGTTTCCTAGGTAACGGCCTCAGGACTGAGTTTAATGCTGACTGTGTAAACTCCATTTACCACGGTGCTTATGTGACAGAAGTCAACTGGAACCTGATTGAAAATTTTAGTGCTGCCAACTTTTCTGCGACTTCACTCCATGTTTACTCTGAGCTTGTATCCAGAAATAGTGGTTTTCTGTTTTCATCCCAGTTTATTTTAACATAATTTTTAAGCTTCTGCCTACCTTAAATAGGAAGCTTATTTTTTCACTCTCATGGTTTAAGAAAAATTCAGATGTTGTACAAAAAGTATGAGCTCCTCAGCATGACCTACAACGCTCTGCATATTTTGGCTCTGGCCCTTCTCACAGGCCTCCTCACACCTCTGCCTTCTCTTTCACAATTATAGCAGTTTCCTAACCCAACACATCATGCCTTTGCACTTATTGTTTTGTATGTGTTCCTCTCCTCCAACTCCTGGTAGATCCCAATTCATTCTTAAAAATACTCAACTGTCCCTCATTATTGACTCGTTTTTTCACTCATTCAGCAAGGATTTTTAAGATTATTGTTTGTCGGGAACTCAGTTCCTTATGCAGTTGTGTAAGAGAAGACAATGTTGCAAAGCTGTTAAGGACTCACCCAGATAAAGTTAATAATTTCCTTCTCTGTACCTTGTACATATTTCTATTCTATATTGCACCATGTTCTCATCCCTTTAAAAAAAAGTTTTTCCTCCCTTATAAAACTAAGGGCAAGACCCAAGTCTTAATCATCATTTTCTCCTCTAGCTTAGTGTCTATAGCGCACGAAAAACGCATGTTGAAATGAATCAAACTATGAACAAGATATATAAGTGATCAGTGTTTACATATATGGGAGAAGTGCTCCAAATGATTACAGATACATTGAAAGAAGAAGGGATATGAGTGTGGGTTGGATATGATGAAGGTTTCATGAAGAAACTGTGAGTCTTGAGTTAGACCTTGAAGAATATATAGGTTTAGAAGAGATGATGAGAAAGTAGTGGGGAATGAGCAAATGTCCAAAGGATAGTGAGGGAGACAAAAACTGGACCACAAGTATTAGTTGGAGAAAAGGTTAAACCATTAGAGAAATGTTCAGGTGTGCCATAGCAAGGAGTTTCAGACCCACTAGGCTCATGCAAGTATAAAGAGAAACCCTCACGTTTCTATAAGGCTTCGAGGTTTTCAAAGCACTTTCACTTATCTCCCTTGAGCCGCAGTGAAGCCCTGTGAAGTTGGCAGAGAAGCTAGGCTTTTTATCATCTTAGAGGTGAAGAAATTGAGGTAAGCGATGTCTCACGGCAAGCAAGTGACAGAGCCAGGACTAAAACCCAGGTCTTGTGAGTGACAGAGTCTCTCTGCTACGTGCTCTTCTCTGCTATGTTCTAGCCTGTCCATGTGGAGGATCCATTAGCTCGGATTCCCATGAGAGACAGGCAAGGGAAGAGAGCCACAGATGAGGCACCGTCAGCGCCCTGCCCCTTGAGCATAATAACACTCCCCCCATGACCCTACTCGCAACATTATACACTCAAAATGCCAAGTCTGGGTAGCAGGGGGCTCGATCTCCTTGAAGTGGCCTGCTTATCCTCCCCTTTGCTCCTCAGCAAAGTGAAAGAGGCTCTTCTCTTTAAAGAATCAGCAACCTTTATTGTGGAAGGAAGGTGGACTAAGTTATTACTTGATTAATTTATTTCAGTAATTTTAAAAAATCCATTCTTATTTGGCAAACTTACGTTTTTTAATTGTGTATGGGTTACATAGTAGGCATTTATACATTTTTCCTTTATTTATATACTTATTTATTTATTCAGATGGAGAAGATAAGGTATGTAAAGCATGTTTTTGTGGGTTTTTTTTTTTTTGTCCTACAAGGGTAGGCTCCACTTCTAAAATATGTATTAACCCACTGTAAGCTACTGGTTTCTGAACTGCAAATACTTGCTTCCTAATTTCTCAGTAAGAATGATCTTTATGTGGCTACCTTGCACTACTGTGTTTCTGAACTTATAAATTTACCTTGGAAAAAAGAATTATTTAAGCCAGTGATTTAATAAGTTGTTTCTCACTTGTACATTCAAAGAATGTTGTAGAATCTTTCTTTGACGTTTTAAAGAATGAAATGAATTTTATCTTGTTAGGCTCAATAGGATAATTGCCCTTGCCTGGTATAATATTACTGGTGGCATGTCACTTTGTCACTTTCCAATGACAATATTTTTTCTCTACTTCTTTTCCTACATTTTCATTCTCTATCCTTCTTGCTTTTTTTCTCTCTTCTCCTCTCCCCCTTTCCCTGTGGTCTTGGGCTTTCTGGGGTATCTAGCAAACAAATCTCTCACTTCTAGACCAGATGGTCTTTTAAAGGCCCTTCTGCAAGATGATTCTTTTTCCTAGGCAAAGCCTTTCCCAAAAGCTTGCTTATTTGCCAAGCTTCAGAGCATATCTAAAAAGGCAGATTTGGGTGGAGAGTTAAAGGAATTATCTGAATAAGCAAGGCAAAAACCTCTGCTGTCTTTGGAAAGGTTATTAAGACTTAACAATGCATACAACTGTTTATATAGTCAAATTAAAGGCTACTCAGATATTTAACTCACATTACCAATACTCCACACATACATTTTAGCCTACAATAATGGAATTGTTCAAAATATTCATGCTTGTGGAATAAGCCAGAGAATATTCCAGTAACTTCGAAATAGATTTTGATTTCAGAATATATACCATTTTCAAGAAATAGAGAACCAGATTGAATAAAAGTTTTCATGAATTTGTTCCTACCTGATACACACTTGTTGAGGCCCTTCAGCAACAACGGAAAATTTCCAGCTAAGGCATCCCAGTATTTCTAAGACATCCACTTGAGGCTATAAGGTCTGAATGCATCCATATGCATAAGTATATCTATATATAGATTATGTGAAGTAGTGGGGAAATTACCTTTCTGTCAGCTTTAATAATTAACTTTCATTAACTTTTACAACAATGGAAAGACTCCAATGTGATCTTGACCTTTGAGACTCCAATCAGCAGAAGTGATGATAACAGCTTCAAGTTCCTTGTGAGATTAAATCATTCACTGCACATGTGTATGTGTGGATTTCATTGGTTTGCAGAGATTTACACAGTAGATGTGCACGTGGAAGTAAAAAAAAATCTTAGCAAGGGTTAGCTCCCTGACATTTGACCCAAGAGTGTTACAAGTTTAGAGTAGCTTCTTGGCTGGATGACTCCACGGAACTCCCAAAAGATGCAAAATTGGGGTGTATAGGCTAAATCCTGGCATGATGAAGACCTTTGTTAGGAAAACTTCTCCAACTCCAAGTGACAAATTTGCACTTTAATTTCTACCCCCGTCACAATACTTGCTAAGAGCAGTAAACCCCATTCTGCCAAAGTCAATGAGCACTTTTCAATCCTTGTCTTACTTAACCTCTGAGCATTGGACCCTGCTGACTACTTCTCTTGAGATCCCCTCTTTTTAAAATGTTTTAAATTTTTTACCACATGTTTCTTAGTTTTTCACCTCACACACATTTTTTTTAAGAATAAAAAGTACAAATACAAAATTAGATACAAGGCCTTGGAGGGAGCCTGTGCAAATGAAGGTCCTAAATCTTAGGTAAATCTACTTTACCAATCAGATGGGAAAAAAGCAAAATGTCTAAAACAGCCAAATGTCCTAGAAAATGTGAAGAAGTGGGACTTTTTTTTTTTTAAAGATTTATTTATTTATTTATTTCTCTCCCCTCCCCCCACCCCGGTTGTCTGTTCTCTGTGTCTATTTGCTGCATCTTCTTTGTCCGCTTCTGTTGTTGTCAGCCGCACGGGAATCTGTGTTTCTTATTGTTGCGTCATCTTGTTGTGTCAACTCTCCCTGTGGGCGGTGCCATTCCTGGGGAGGCTGCACTTTCTTTCGCTCTGGGTGGCTCTCCTTACGGGGCGCACTCCTTGTGCATGGGGCTCCCCTATGCAGGGGACATCCTTGCGTGGCATGGCACTCCTTGCGCATCAGCATTGCGCATGTGGCACAGCACTCCTTGCGCGCATCAGCACTGCGCATGGGCCAGCTCCACAAAGGTCAAGGTGGCCCAGGGTTTGAACCCCGGACCTCCCATGTGGTAGACGGACGCCCTAACCACTGGGCCAAGTCCGCTGCCCCCGGGACTTCTTATACTACTGTTGTGAGTGTAAACTGGGGCAACCAATTTAGAGAACAATTTGGCACTATCTTGTCAAGTTGAAGATACATATTTTTTAAACCTAGCAATTCCCCTCTTAAGTAAATATCCTTAATTTTGACTTATGTTCAAAAATACTCATAGCAGCAATGTTTGTAATACCAAAGGGGTGGGCGGGGGGGGGGGGGGGAGGGAGAGAGGGAGAGAGAGAGAGAGAGAGAGAGAGAGAGAGAGGAAATATCTTAAATATTCATTAACAGGATTAACAGGACAATGGTTAAATAAATTATGTTCTGTTCATTAAATGGGATTCCATACAATAATGAAAATTAATGTATTAAAACCACACATAAAAATAAGAATTCATCTCACAAACACAAAAGAAGTGAAAAACAAATTAAAAATGATAAATACAAGATTCTGTTTTCATAAAGTTTAAGAACATGCAAAACACACTTTCAGTGCCCAGGTATATAGCAAATATATAAAACATGAGTAGAATGATAAACAAGAAATTTGAGATAAAGGTTACTTCTGTTGAGAGAGGAAAGGAAGTTACTGAGAAGGACAATGAAGGGGGCATCAACAGTATCTGTGATTTTTTTTCCTTTTTCTTTTATTTTTTTATGTAACCTTTTGCTTCTTTTCTGTTTGCACATTTTTTAAAAAAATTTTGAGCTATAATTTAAATTCAGTGAATAGATCTTAAATAAACATTTGGATGAGTTTTGACAAATGCATATACTTGTGTATATTAGTTACCTACAGGTGCCGTAACAAATTACTACAAACGTAGTGACTTTAAACAACACAATGGGTTACCTTATAGTTCTGTAGGTCAGAAGTTCATAAGAGGTCTCAAGGGGCTAAAATCAAAGTATTGACAGGACTGTGTTCTTTTCTAGAGGTCCTAAAGGAGAATCTATTTCCTTGCATTTTCCTCCTAGTGACTGCCTATATTCCTTGGTTTGTGATTCCTTCCTTCGACTTCAAAGTCAAATATTACATCTCTCTATCCCTTCTTCCATTGTCAATCTTTCTCTCTCACCACAAGTGGGAAAGGTTCTCCTCTTTTAAGGACTCATGTGATTGGACTGACCACCCCTGGATAATCCAGGGTAATCTCTCCTTCTCAAGGTCCTCGATCTTAACCAAAAGTCTCTTTTGCCACATAAGGTAACAATATTTTCACAGGTTCCCAGGATGAGGACATGGTCGTCTTTGGGGGCCGTTTTCTGCCTACTACACCATGTAACACCCACCCCAAGGAAATTCCTTTATGCCTCTTCTCAGTCAGTCTTGGCCAGTCCCCAGAGGCAAACTCTGTTCTGATCTCTATCATCTTTGATTAGTTTGGTCTGTTCTAGTACTTCATATAAATGGGACATTCAGTATGTTCTCTTTTGTGTCTGGCTTCTGTCTCACAGCATTATGTATCTGAGGTTCACCTTTGTTGTTATGTGTATAAGTTGCCCATTCCTTTTAGTTGATGAGTAATATTTCCATTGTATGAATTAACAGAAATTTGTTCATCTCTTCCCTTGTTGATGAACATTTCAGTTGTTTCCAGTTTGAGACTGTTATGAACTTTCTTATACAAGTCTTTTTTAGGAAACATTTCAATTTCTAGGTCTACCACTCCCCACAGGAAGATACACACAAAAGTCATCAGTTCTTCCCTAATAGTCATGAAGTTGCATGTTTTTGTAGTTTGTCAGAGTTGATTTTCATTTCTAACATAATAACAAATATAAATAAACAATAAATATAGTCATTACCTTGAAACAAAAAAAAGAGGCTAGCCCAAGTTTTATGTCAGTCTACATTGGAAACCTATTTAAAAACTCATTATATGATCATAACTTACATACACTTTTAAAAATTAGTAACAGTTGAGCCTCAGTATAACAAATTTATTGATTTACCAATATGAGCTAGGAAACAAATCTTTCTCTATCCTGTCAAATCTTATTCTAATAATTGACATAATGCCTTTTTTAAAAAAAGATTTATTTTTTGTTTATTTCTCTCCCATTCTCTCCCCCTCCCCCCCCATGGTGTGCTGTCTGTATCCATTCGCTGTGTGTTCTTCGGTGTCTGCTTGCATTCTTCTCAGCAGCACTGGGAATCTGTTTCTCTTTTTGTTGCCTTATCTTGCTGCATCACCTCTCCATGTGTGCAGCATCACTCCTGGGCAGGCTGTGCTTTTTTCACGTGGGGTGGATTTCCTTGCAGGGTGCACTCCTTGCTTGTGTGGCTCCCCTATGCTGGGGTACACCCCTATGCGGGGGATACTCCTGCGCTGCATGGCACTCCTTGCGCGCATTAGTACTGCGCATGGGCCAGCTCACCACATGTGTCAAGAGGCCCTGGGTTTGAACCCTGGACCTCTCATATGGTAGGTGGATGCTCTATCATTTGAGCCAAATCCACTTCCCATTGACATAATGCCTTGAGTTAAATACTTCTCTCTTGGTTTTTCCTATTCTCCCACTTCCTGAAGATAGACTGTGTTTTATTTATTCATCTTTCTTTCCCTAATGCCTAGGACAGTGTCAGGCACATAGTCAATGTTTAATAATGCTGTTGTCTGAATAAACAAATATATAAGCTTATTAATTCTAAAAACATGATTATGAAAATCTACAGTTACCAATCTCTCTTTTAATAGAAAACCACAGCTTCAAATTTGTACTGAAAATGTCTCGATTTGATCACAGTTGCAAATTTGAGTTGAAATAGAATCCCTTTTATATTCTGTTCTTTGGGGTGGAAGGAATTTAATAATTTAATAATAAGAAAATCAGCATTTGTTAAAAAAAATCATGTTCTCCTAAACCTCAAGTTTTCTATCCACCAGGTTATTTCAGATGTGATATCATTTGACTCATAACACTTTTGAGAGGGATGTTTTTATATTTTGTTCCATGGTTTCACCCAATTCTACAACATTTTGGCAACTATGTCAGGAGGCATAACCTCCCAGCTGTATGAATCCTATTAGAACAGAAATCTTCATGACTCAAACTCAATTTAAATATAACAGAAGTGCCTATCAGGCTATCTCCAGAGATCTGTGATTAGAACTCAGGGAATCTATCAAAGCTCCGCCAAGAAAATGTGTGTGAGTGTGCAAGTGTTTATTTTTCAGGGGAGATGGTCCATAGTTTTCACTGGATTCTCAAAACCCAGGAAATATGAAAAAGTATAGAGCAGAATTAACAGATTTAATACTGTGGCTACATTTACTTGTCAATTATGAGAGCATATAACAATTAGTGGACTCATTTAAACTATTAACTTGATTTTTTTCTGAGTTGGCCATTTTAGTGTTTGACTGAATAGACAAAAACAAGTTTCCTGGCAGAATGCAGGTACATCCCCAGACATCTTTGACAAAATGGGCAGAAATTACATGAGAGGGTAAATCTCTCAATCTTGGATGAAATAATAAAACTTTACCTGTCCTAAATATACTGTTACATCTTGACTTCAAATCATGCTTTGATTTTTCTAAATGATTCCCAGATGCTTTTTCAAAAGCCAAAAATGCCCACACAGAGCATATTTTTCTGTGGAAAATATAGGAAAAGAGACAGTTTTTCCTATGCATTTCATAAAGACTGAACTCAAAAGGATTCCAAGTCATCAAGGAAAATAATTCCCCAGTTTAATTATGAATCTCTATTAATCTCCCTTAGTATCAAGATAAGCCCAGGAACACCAAATAGAACCTTAAATTTCAGAATGGAGGAAAAAGGAGTAAAATAAACCATTAGTCACCAATCGGAAGCAAATTAAACTTTTTTGTTTCATTCATTTCGGTCAAACTTGAGACTTGATTCAGAAAGAACTACAAAGGGAAAACAAGAAAGAATCCTGTAGAATACAATTTTAAGGCATTCTCCACCCTTGGAAGAGTTTGGATTAGAGTGACATCGGGGAGAGGAAATCATCCTCAAATGTCTAGGGCAGGTGAGAAAGTGGGGGTTGTAGGAAGAAGGAAGTGAGAGGTGATGCTGAAACATTTGCAGGAAGTACATGTTGTACAATCTTTAAAACAGTCACTTGGAGCTCATTCCAAACCCAAGTCACAACTCCTTAATTGCTTTTTGTTGATTTCAATTTGTTTTATTATGTGTAGCAGTATGCTAAAACGTCTTAAAGCAATATTGGAATGAAGCAATATATTTTATATGCATAAAGGTTTTATGTTTAACCTTTAACCCTCATCATTTCAGGCCTCCCTGCCATTGCTGGAGTCTTCATTTTAGAGGTGGACTCCCAGTGATGTAATGGGTGTGCAGAGTGCATTGGGATGTGATGACTGAACGGATCATTTTGAAACTCTCTTCCACTGTATTGCCAACATTATGTAACACTTTGGAAGTGCACCAACTTCATCTTTGGGGGAGTTTAACCACCAGGCTACATTTCCCACCAGCCCTACCAAGGTGGGATTTTCTAGTAATTAGGAAAGGTTTCTAACACAGGTTGTTGTTCACATGAGTCCTAATGTCTGGATAATGATGTCTGAACTAATCTATTATCATTTCTCTGCCAAATCAGATGGCTCCTCTTTGTCCATTTTGCTAATTATTAATTATTATACTTTTCACTCCCTTCCTGGAATGCACCTCCTTTGCTTTCTGTAATTTTAAATCCCCTTGATTCTTCTGTCTCTTATCAGTTTTCTGATAGCTCGTTCCCCTTCCTCTGTCTGCTACCCCCTTTGGTCTCTGGGGCTCAGTTTGTTCCTCTACTCTTTTAACTGTAAGCTCACTCTTTTTGAGAACTTTATTCTATATTCACAATACCAAAACCAGCATCCATAAACTCCTCCATAGTCATCAAACGCACATCCTATATTTCCACCTGTCTAGGAGAATATTCCTTTCTTGTGACCCTGCAGCTCTTCAAAATCAAAATGTCTAAAATTTCATGCAGCAACTTAAAATGGTAATATAATATAGTATCATTTTCATGTGTCAGTTTGCAAGGTGAAAAAGTTTGAAAATACACATTCTAATGAGTGTGGAGAATAAGATCCCTTGTGTTCTGTGGGTACAGATGTTAATTAGCACAAATTATTTAGAGCTCAATTTGGCAATATTTATCACCATTTAAAGACATTTATTAAAAAGTTAAAACATATTATTTGGCACAGTTTTTTCACTTCTAAGAATATATCTTAGAGATATGTGCTTATAAATATATAAAGAAAATTGCATAAAAGAACTTGCATTGCAGTGATGTTATGTAGTTACAAACAATATTAGCAGCAGTAACAATCCTACAAAACAAATCTATTAAATCCAGTCAAAATATTTATCAGGACAGATCTGGTGAGATATAGTTCACCCATACAACGGAATACTATGCAACGTTTAAAAAGAATATGGTAAGAACCAAAAATAATTAAGATGCCAATATTACCCAAAGCAATTTATAGATTAAATGCAATCCCAACCAAAATTCCAACCACATTCTTTGCAGAAATGAAAAAGCCAGTCATAAAATTTACATGGTAGGGTAAAGGGCCCGAATAGCTAAAGCCATCCTGAGAAAGAAGAATGAAGTTGGAGGACTCATAATTCCCAATCTTAAACTTATTCAAAGCTACAGTAATCAAAACAGCATGGTACTGGCACAAGGACAGATATATAGACCAATGGAATAGAATTGAAAGTTCAGAAATCAGCCTTGACATTTAAGGTCAACAGATTTTTGACAAGGTGGCAAAGATTACTCAATTGAGAAAGAATAGTCTCTTCAACAAATGGTACTGAGAAAACTGGATCTCCACTTTGAAAAAAAAAAAAGGAGGACCCCTACCTCACACCATGTACAAATATCAACTTAAAATGGATCAAAGACCTAAATATGAAAGCTAAAACTATCAAACTCATAGAGGGAAGTTTGATAGGGAAGTATCTTCAGTAGCTTTTGTTAGGCAATGGTTTCTTAGACTACAACCAAATCACAACAAACAAAAGAAAAAAATGGATAAATGGGACCTCATCAAAAGAAAAAACTTTTGTTCCTTAAAGAACTTCATCATGAAAGTAAAAAGACTATGCAGTGAGAGAAAATATTTGGAAACCACATATCTGATAGAGGATTAATATCCAGAATATATAAAGAAATCTTTCAACTTAAAAAGATAAATAACCTAATTAAAAAACAGGCAAAAGACTTGAACATATATCTCTCCAAAGAAATATACAAATGACCAGAAAGTAGATGAAAAGCTGTTCAACATCATTTGCCATTAGGGAAATGATTATCAAAACCACAATGAGATATCATTTCATCCCCATTAGAATGGCTGCTATTAAAAAAAAATCAGAACAGAAAATAAGAAGTGTTGGAGGGGATGTGAAGAAATAGGAACACTCATTCAGTGCTGATAGGAATGTAAACTGGGGCAACCACTGTGGAAGAGAGTTTGGCAGTTCCTCAGAAAGCTAAGCATAGAATTATCGTTATGACCTGGCAATCCCACTATCAGGTATACCCAAAAGAATTGAAAGCAGGGGCTCAAACAGATATTTGTACACTGATGTTTGGCATTGTTCACAATAACTAAAAGATTTAAACAACCCAAGTGTCCATCAACTGATGAATGGATAAATAAAATGCTGTATATGCATCCAATCGAATATTATTCAGCTGTAAAAAGGAGTAAAGTCTTAATATATGTGACAACATGGATGAATCTTGAATACATCATGTTCAGTGAAATAAGCCAGACAGAAAAGGACAAATAGTAACAATTAGAATAAGCAAACGCACACAGTCAGAACCTATTAATAGAATATAAGTTACCAGGGGAAGAGGTAGGGGTAAGGAATGGGAAGTCAAGTGGTAAAATGTGCAGGGTTCCTATCTGGAGTGATGGTAATGGATGGTGGTGATGGTACTACAACATTGTGAACACAATTAAGGCACTGAAGTATGTATCTGAATATGATTAAAAGGGAAATGTTAGATTGTATATATGGTAACAGAATAAAATTTTTTTAAAAATCCATGGAACAACACTACACAAACAGTGAACTCTAAGTTAAAGAATGGAATTTAATTAATAGTACAAGTACAAAATTGTGCTATCATCAATTTTAACAAATGTCCCATACCAATGCAAGGTGTTGGTAGTGGGGTGGTATCTGGGAACCTTTGTTTTAGGCATGACTGTACTTTTAACCCACTTCTCTAATAAAGGAGAAAAAAGAATAATGTATAGCTGGAAAGCTTTATCTTAATATATATTAAAGTTAATATAAACAGCAGTGGATTGCGTATGACCATATTTGCATAAAAGAAACTTTCAATAAAGGACACACAAGAAGTGGATAAGAGTATGTTTTGAGAATGAGATTGGGAAGAAGAGGATTTAACTTTTCCATGTAGAATATACTGTATTGCTGCATTTTAAAAAATACAGTTTTACTTAAAAAAACCAAAATACACATCTCTTTCTTTCCTACAAATTAACTTCCCGGTTTCCCTGATTTTGTTCCCAGCACTTTCCTGTCACCTTGACTTGAGAGCTTGAAATCAGCCTTGTTCTTTTTTCATTTTTAACTGCCTACTAGAGTTGCCGAATCTCCCTCACCCTCTACATTTATGTTGCCTCTCAGCTTCCTTCTTCTCTCTCCACTACGGCTACCTCTGCCCCTGTCCTGGTTCTGATTTCTTGCCACTTACTAGCTGTGAGATCTCAGGCAAGGCACTTAATCACCCTTTAATTCTTTCGTTTGTAAAATGAAAAAACAACTTCTATATTAGGAGGTTATTTTAAGGCTGAATTAAGTAAGAAATTTAAGTGTCTGGCACATAGGATGTGCTCAGCAATTGCTATTGTTTCCCCTTTTCTCCAGGGTCTACCCCTATTCTACCTTATCTTCTAATTCATATATACATGATGCCACCGAGTTAGTTTTCTATAAATACTGTTTTCATCATTGAATCTCTGTGTTAACTCCCTTTTGTGTTATAAGTCTACTATGGAATCACAGATTGGACAAGTAGATTGGACAAGTAGACAAGCATCAGTACATTTGACGATCAATTGAAGCTCTTAGAGAATTTCTTCTGGAACCTCTGGAGAGGCTGCTTCACTGTCACCATGGATCGAGTGGTGGTTTGGAGCTATGTACTCCTAAAAACATGTTCTTAAACTTGGTGTGGACCCATGATAAATAAGAGCTCTTCAAAATGTTACTTAAGTTAAAGTGTGGCTCAAATGAATTGTGTTGGGCTTTAGTCCAGATTACTGATGTCAGTTCATCACATGATAATTGTTTTGGCAGCCAGGAAACTAAAACAGGTTTGTAATGAGCAGAGCTGGGGCTACTTCTGCAGCAAAGGTTTCCCACAGTCAAACCCTTTCCCTCTCAGCCTTGAGACCTGTCTGTAAACTCTCTTTGCTCTAATTTGAGTAGAAACCAATATGTAAACAGGCTCAACCTCTCTACTTGATACTCAAGATCTTGCATCAATAAGCTCTTCCTTATGTATTTTCTTTAGGAGGTACCTGCAGATTGAACCCAGGGCCTCATATATGGGAATCAAGTGCTCAACCACTGAGCCACATCTGCTCCCTCTATTTCATTTTCTTTTCTATTTTCCCTTAATTTGATTCAAGTCAATCAATTTCTTTACTGTCTCGTCCATGCTCATTTTCTATTTTTATTTTTTTTGGCACAAAAATTTCAAGTGTTCATTGTGGAAAAAATATCAACTTTATAGAATTATATGGAGTAAAAATGAAACTCTCCTCCCACAACCCCAATTTTACTTAGTAATAGTCAAAGGTAATCAAGAGTTAGTTAAGATAGAAATTTTGGTTGTGTCCATAGAGTCATATGAGAAGAGAAACTATACAAATCTTATAACCTTTGTGTTACTGACTTTTCAAGATTTTAAAAGGGTTGGATGGATGTGAGATAAAAATCCTGTTTTTTTTCCTCTGGATGTACTCATGGAGCAGACAGACACTGCTATTCCTATTGTAGAATAGGGAAACAAGAAGCAAATAACAGCTAAAATGAGCAAAGCAGATAATCTTTGTATAGGAGGTGTGCAGAGCCAACCGCAGCTTGAGATTCCTTCTGGTACAACTAGGTATTGAAGCCCCCAGGTTCACGTCTTTCTGTCCATGGCTTACCTTCTGGCCCTCTCATTCTAACTAGTGAGGATGACCCATGGTCTTACCTTATCTCATTTCACTCTGACCTTTCAGGACTCCTTTTATTTCTGTGCATTGATCATTTCCTAGTAACTGCTCTGTCTCATCAGCCCAAACACAATCATCTCTAGGAGAGTTCCAACATTTCCCTAGAGCCTCACTGCTTATCTTGCCAAAATTCTCCATGGTACCTCTTAAATAAATAAAATTCTTATACTTGGTTATTGGACTGCATTGATAATCAATGTATGTACACAGTCAAAAGTACATTATTGTATGGTATAAAGCTTATAATTTAGAATTGATTCAATGTGACGTTGTGGTCATTTCTCAAAAAAAAAAAAGTATGGTAGCCATTTAGTTACAAACACAATCTTGCTGTTGCAGCATTGTTCCTATGAGCAGCTCAGATCTGACACACAACCTTTTGATTTATTATACCTTTTGAGCAATGCAACTCACTGTAAGTTTTGGGAACCATGTGTCCCAGTATTACTATTTATCATCATTGGATGTTTGTTGAATTCATTATATCATTATGCAGAGATTGAACAGTCAAGTACTGCCAACTTTAATGTATTCTTTACCATGTAATCAAAATTTTATAAACAGAGAAAGTAGAACACATAAATCTTGGGCAGTTGTGTATAAAAGGGAAAGACAAATAACTCCCTTTGTTGAAAAAGGAATTTTCTCATTGAAATTCATTAATATTAATTAATGATTGCTTTTAGGTACTAGCAGTCAGTGATGCATTGCTCCATTAAAAAAATAAGAAAATAAGATTTCCATTGGCTTTTCTCTTTTGCTTCAGTATCTTTAAAAATGTTTTACCATGACACCTTTCTGATCCAAGATAACCCAGCAAGGAAAGGCAGCCAAAAGCAGAGGACAGGATATTGTGAATTCTACATTTTAAAAAAGAGACATAACTGTTAGCTCAAAAATCATTATTGATACATTTAATTTGAATTACTTATCACACCAAATTTTATCTTCTTTGCACATTGATAGCCCTGAAAAATCCCCAAAGTGGATTTGGCCCCATAATTGCCTTTTCCTTTCATTCTCCAAAACAACTTTATATAAATAAAGGTACAACTATGTAATCCCTCTTCCCAGAGCATGTTATTAAGATATTGAGTGAGACCAGACTCAGCAGTTAGGACTAAGACTCCTTTGTTAATCCTTTCCTGGCTGAAAATGTTCCTTTTTGTCCCTATTCTTTCTTTCCTGTTGATTTGAGAAAACCCATTTCCTCAAATTGAAGTTCTTAGACATTTTTTTCTCTGTGTCTATAAAGGGAAAACTTTTTGACAGCAGAGAATGGCAACTGGGCATTTTCACATCTATTGTGAGTTACAGGGGTACTAATTGCAATAGATCTGGTTCATATAACAGAAATCAGCAGCTTACTCTGTTGATGCAGTTTTCTAAAATGTTTGCTGTAATTTACCTCCTATCATCCATCCATCCATCCATCCAACCACACATCCATCTAACATTGATTGACTGCATGAAATGTGCCTTTACCTCTACATTTCTCCAAGTTCTATGGTAATTTTTTTTTATTTTATGGTTTTGGAGAATAAAACAGTGTTTTAGAATTCAAAATAAATTATATAAATGATCACCCTTATCTATTTTTTAAAATCATTTTTAAAATAAAATCTGAGGGATTAGGGATAGATTATTTCCCTTTACAAAAATTCATGCCCTAGAAGAGATAGGGAATGGCTTCCCTTTCGTTTTTCCCCCTAATTCAACTTCAGAGCTATTTTGGATCATGTAAATCCAGGCTAACATTCTAGAGATGTAGAATAATAAGATGGAAGGAGCCAGGGTTCTTGATACCACAAAGACCTCATACCAGCTCCAATAAGATCTACTTGTGTAGTGTGTTGAATTGTGCTCTCCCAAAAGATACGACCATGTCCTAACTTCTGGAACCTGCAATTGAGATTTATCTGGGGAAAAAAGTTCTTTGCAGACATAATTTAATTAAGGATCTTGAGATGAGATCTTCTTTGATTATCTGAGTGGGGCCTAAATCCAATGACAAGAGTCCTTATAAGAGACAGAAAAGAAGACACCAGCACATATAGGAGAAAGCCATGTAAAGACAGAGGCAGAGATTAAAGTGATGCAGCATGCAGCCAAGAAAAACCCGGAGTCCCCAGAAGCTGGAAGAGGCAAGGAAACCGTGGCAGACTGAATTACATACCCCCAAAATGACACATTCTTAAACTTAAGCCACCTTCCTATAGGTGTGAACTCATTTGTAAATAGGACACTTAGAAGACTCATTATCAGTTAAATTGTGGACTTCTTTGTGAATAGGGTCTTCTAAGACACCATTTAGGAATGGCCCAACTGAATTGGGGCCAGTCTATCCCATATTACTGTAGTCTTATAAAAAGAATCCAGAAGCCAGAGTCAGTGGAAACCAGAAGAACAGACACAAGGAGAGAGATTGCCATTGATGGGAGGCAGAGATGCAAGCCGAGAAACACCAAGGATGGCAGCAAGTTAGCACCAGATTGCTACAGACTTTGGGGGGAAGCATGGCTGTGCCAACGCTTTGATTTTGGACTTAGTCTCTGAAACTATGAGACAATAAATTCCTGTTGCCAGGACAATCAAAGTGTGGTATTTATCATTGCATCTCTGGCAAACTAAGACAAAGGATTCTCCCCTACAGACTTTGAATGGAGCCTGTACTTTGACTTTGGACTTCTATACTTCAGAACTGTAAACGACTAAATTTCTGCTGTTTTAAGCCACCCAACTGTGGTAATCTGTTATAAAAACTCTAGGAAACCAAAATACTTGGATTTTTATTGAATAATATCACCTTCCACCATAGTCTTAAACTTGTTCAGATAAAGAAGTTAGTCTCATTACTCCATAGTGCTCAGGGTTTCTCAGAGAAGTTTTTTATGGTTAGATTTTTCAGCTAATAGGGAGACTGAATCAGTATTAGAATTAGTGACCATTTTTCCCCTGAAATTTCCTGGAATGTCTCGAATTTGAAATATTTTATCCCATTGTCCCTGTAGTGCATGTGAACTAGTGAGATCTCTTATTCTTACTTTTCGGTTGGGAAAACACAGAATAGTTACTAAAGCATTTAGCTTTTGGCTACAAGTAACTGAAACCCCAAATCAAACAGGCTCATGTAACTGAAAAGTTGGGAGACAGGCTTCAAGTAAGGTTTGGTCTGACTTAATTTCTTTGAGAATTTCTTGGTCCTGCTGTCTTCTGTCATTTCCACCCTCAGGCTAGATGTGGCAGTTTGAAGGTTTTGTGGATTCCAGAAATCCATGTCCTTAGGGTTAATCTACTCCTATGCATGTAAACCTATTGTAGGTGGGACCTTTCCATTAAATTAGTTCTGTTGGGAAGCGGGCTTGACCCAGTGGTTAGGGAGTCCGTCTACCACATGGGAGGTCCACAATTCAAATCCCAGGCCTCCTTGACTCCTGTGGAGCTGGCCCATGCACAGTGCTGATGCGCACAAGGAGTGCCCTGCCACGCAGGGGTGTCCCCGCGTAGGGGAGCCCCACGCGCAAGGAATGCACCCCATAAGGAGAGCCGCCCAGCGTGAAAGAAAGTTCAGCCTGCCCAGGAATGGAGCTGCACACACGGAGAGCTGACACAAAAAGATGACGCAACAAAAAGAAATACAGATTCCTGTGCTGCTGACAACAACAGAAGTGGACAAAGAAGAACCACTTAGCAAATAGACACAGACAACTGGGGGGAGGGGGGGGAGGGGAGAGAAATAAATAAATCTTAAAAAAAAAAAATTAGTTCTGTTAAAAGCCTTTGTTTCAATTACATGACCCAAGGTGGGTATTAATCCTTTTACTGGAGTCCTTTATATATGGAAGAATAAAGTCCCTGGCAGAGAAAAAGCCACAGAGACAGAGAGGAACCCAGAAGCTGAGAGAGGAGGCCCTGTGAGCCAGAAGCTGAAGTCAATGAAACACAGAAGCTGAGAGGAAGCCACTTTAGCCAGAAGCCGAAAGCATTGAGGAGAGGGAAGAGACGAGGGACACCGCCATGTGCCTGGTCACACCTGCAGCTAAGCGACTGCCTTCATTTGGACATCTTCACAGCCTCAGAACTGTAAGCTTATAAGTTAATTCAATCCCCATTATAAAAGCAAATCCATTTCTGGTATATTGGTTGGCAACCTTTAGCAAACTGAAACACTCGATTTTTCTCATGAGAGCTGAGGCAGAGACTACTTGTCAGTTCCAGTTGAATTCTTAGATGGGTCCATGATTTCCCAGCTAAAGGCAAAATTCCAAGTCCCCTTGCAGTATGGTATGACCACATGACCAAGTCTGGCAAAAAGATAGACACAGAAATGTGCAATTTCTGCATCTTGTCTTTAAAGGTAGGGGGTGTGCCCTCCTTCTACCCTTTTCCTCATTCTCACAGAATTGAATTTGTACATGATGACTAGTCACCCAAATCATGCAGATGAAGGCAATACCTTTGAAGGCAAAATCATCTTGAATCATATAGATGAAGAAAGAACAAGAGGAAAGAATCCTGGACCCTGATACTGTGGAACTGCCAGACCTGCTTTGAGCAGCTTATGCCTGAACTGTAATAATGGGAAGAAATAAACTCCTATTTTGTTTAAAACACTATTATTTGGAAACTCTATAGAGCTGACAACTGGAATCCCTGAGGTCTCTGAGATCCTTTCAGTGGGACTGTGAGGTCAAGACTTTTCATAAAAATAGTGTGATAGGCTAAATGATGCCACCCCAAGCAGGTCAGTGCCTAATCCCCAGGACCTGTGAATACGTTACTCTATATGGCAAAAGGGATTTTGTGGGTGTGATTAAGTTAAGGATCTTGAGATAGAGAGATCTTTCTGGATCATATGAGTGGGCCCAATAATCACAAGGGTCTTTTTAAGAAGGAGGCAGAAGAAAAGAGTCAGAGAACGTGATGTGGTGATAGACACAGAGTTAGTAAGGGAGATAGAAGATGCTCCTGGCTTTGAAGTGAAGTAAGGGGCCACAAGCCAAGGAGTGTGGGCAGACTCTAGAAGCTGGCAAAGGCAAGGAAATGGATTCTCCTCTAGAGGCTCCGGAAGGAGTTAACTCTGCAGACACCTTTGTTTTAACCCAGTGAGACTGATTTTGAACTTCTGGCCCCCAGAAGTATAGGATAATAAATTTGTGTTGATTTAAGTCACTCAGTTTTTGGTAATTGGTTTCAGCAGCAATAAGAAAATAATATAAATACTATGGCATTATTTGCTCTTTTCTCCCTCATTCTTTCCCAAGTGTATGGTGGGGTTTTCCAGATGCTAAATTACATGTATTATCTCAACAGACTGAATGTATCAGAGATGAGAATCCAGGTGCCTTCTATAGAGCCAGATATTAAAACGATTTACAAAAATGTAAATTAACGCTATACTTCTCATTAATTTTTTTGAAAATTTTGTTACTGTTTATTTAAAATTGTTTTTTATGTTAACTTGTAATAGGTTTACTGTTATTTTCATGAATTAATACATGTTTTAAAAATTCTCAGAGCTAATTTCTAATAGAGTAAATATTGATAAATATAACTCACATAAATTAAAATCCTTTGCAATTCTCAATCATTTTTAAGGGTGCAAAGTGATCCTCAGACCAGAAAGTTGAGAACTGCTAATACAACCTAAGTAATGTAGTAGCAAAATTCTAGACCACAAATTCACTCACCACACTACATAAAGGAGAGAGAGCTTCCTCTCAATCCCCAAGCATCAAATAAAAGAACCAGCTTTTACCCTGGTTGGATCTGTACCCACCCTTGTACCAGTCCTTGTAGGGCTGGATTACTTAGACGGATTCAGTAATCAGGCTCTTCCCTGGAGTTGGCTGTGAGCCCCATTCCACTTCAACAGCATGGCTGCAACACGGTGGGAGAAAAGGCACCGTTGCCTGGCTGTCAGCCAACAATATCCTTTATAGTTACCGTAGAAGATAATAATGATAGCAAACAGTGGCACTTATTGCAGGCTCTGGTTTAAGCTCTCACTTCATACTCACAACCGCCCAATGAGAAAGATATTATTATTATTTATTATACTATATAATATACTCTGTTACCACTTTGGCTCAGAAATATGCTTAAGGAACCTGAAAATGTTTAACTTTCCTAAAATTATAACCGAAGTTTTACCATTAGCATATGATAGCAGTAGAGGGCAAGTGTTTAGAGTATAGGTTTGGATAGCACAAATGATTTATACTACGTTCCGATTTTAACTGATTTCTCTGAGAAAATGTGGAGGGTTTTCTCCCCCCATAAGTGTTATGATATCCTTTATAAACCCGCAAGGTATTTGTTAGTGGGAGGAAATTCTATTTTAGTCTAATTGAGTAAATTTAATTTAAGTTAATAATTTAAATAGTTTCTTTAGCCTTAATTATTCCATTTCTTTGGAGACAATGCTCAGCCTGACAGATTTCTGTTTCTCCTTATTCAGATGGTGCTTTGTGTTTGGGGGTACTAATGAGAGGGGAGAGAGAGAGGTGCATGCCTGTCACCGAGCAAAATGAGGTCCTCAGATCCTCTGAGCAGCAACCTGGCCTGCAACTGCTAAGGATATTCTGCTGGTGTCTGCAGCGAAGGTTTGGGTCTGTTCTCTCTTCGCTTCTTTACACTTCTGTTCTCTTCCCTAAAGCCATGACCTACCTTGGTCGTCCCTGGACCTGAAGATATCCCAGACCTGTAACTCTCCCTTCATTACACTTTTGGCAATTTTCCAGGCAGTCTCTAAACCCATGTTCATATCGCACCTCCTTAACCCCAAATATCCTATGTGGGAATTAAGGGTGGCTTAAAAAAACTTAAAGCGAGGCCCTCCCTGTGCCTAACCAGCCTGCATTCTCAATTTACGTCAACATGGCCACCTTCCTGTAGGTACAGGGCAGTCCCTGAACACGTTCCCTCCCAGAGTCCTCCACAGAAAGCAGAGAAGAAGCCCCTGGGGTTTAGGCTTTCCCTTCCCCTCATTAGTTACTTTTCTTCTCTCAAGAGCATTCCCAAAGAGAGGGATATTGGTACACATACATAGATCTCGCTGCCTCTCTAGCTCTGCTTATCTCTCTATAGACCACTGAGACGGGAGGAGGGCTTCTCTGTGTTACCTGGACCTCTTCTATATAAAAGCCTCTGGTTAAGATTTCCAGGCATGGCTCTTAATATGGTCAAGGGGGAGATAAGAGTATTTCTACAGCTGCAGAAATACAGAGAAGCCCTGAGGGGCTCTAGGAGACCAGGCTCACCCAAGGAGAGATGACTGATTGCCCACAGCTGAGCTCAAGAAGAAACTAGAGATTGGCAGACCCACCGTCTTACTTCACCACGTGAGAAAGCATTTCTGATGATGCCTTGATTTGAACATTTCACAGCCTTGGAACTGTATCATTTTACCCCAAATAAATTATTTCTATAAAAGCCATATCTGGTATTTTTGCCTCAGTAACTTTTGGCAAACTAAAATAATGGTAGCCAGGGGCGTGACTTCAGATCTGTTTGGCTCCAAAGGTAGTCGCTTTCCATCACCATCACAGCACTCAGCATTTAGAGGTAAGGTGAGGAGGGTAGGAGTCTCAGCGTAGTGAAAGGCAAACCAGGAAAAATTAGTCAAATAGATAAATAAATAAAGATACAGAACATGGCGTTTTGTTGTTTATTTTACAGAATTCCTGTGTACTATCCTATGATTAACACTTTGCATTAGTGTGATGCATTTGTTACAACTAATGAAAGAAACTTTAAAGAATTGTACTAACTATAATCCATGGTTTACATTAGGGTTCAATGTGTTGTACAGTTATGATTTTTAAAAAAAATTTATTCTGGTGATAATATATACAACCTAAAATTTCCCCTTCTAACCACATTCAAATATATAATTCAGTGCTGTTAATTTCATTTACAATGTTGTGCTACTATGGTGTTTTCTATGGAACCATCTGAGTAACAACAATAAAAGAAGATATACCCATGTACTCAAATATTCACACTAGTCTAGAAAGATACAGGAGGCCAGCAGTAGTGGTTATTTCTGGGGTGGGGAGTACGTGACTTGAAGAAACAGGATGAGAAGGAAGACTTGGGTTTTTTGCACCTTTTGAAATTTGTACCGTGTTCATTATTACAGGAGTTAGTTAAAGAAAGCATTTAAAGTAAAAAAAGAGACAAGTCACAGACTAGGAGACAATATTTGTAAAACACTTTATCTCATAAAGCACTTGTATTCAAAATATATAAAGACCTCTTTTTTTATAATTTTTTTTTTATTTTTAAAGAAGCTTTAGCTTACATAAATGTTGTATAAAAAATATAAGGGATTCCCATATGCCCTACTGCCTCCCCCTCCCACACTTTCCCACATTAACAACATCCTTCATTAGTGTGGTACATTTGTTACAATAGATGATGAACACATATTAAATCATTGCTTCTAACCATGGACTAAGGTTTATTTTAGAGTTTACAAAGAACTCTTAAAACTCAACAATAAGAAAACAATCCAATTGAAAACTGGGCAAAAGATCTAAACAAATACCTCTTGAAAGACGATATACAGATGGCAAAAAAGGATAGGAGAAAATATGCTCAACGTCATATGTAATTGCAAATTAAAACAATGAGATACTACCACACACTTTACAAAATTTTTTCTTTTTTTGAGGTACTGGGCGCCAAAGATTGAACCCGGGACCTCATATGTGACAAGCTGGCTCTCAATCACTGAACAACATTGGCCTCCCTGAGTCAGTCTTTTTTTTTCTATTTGTCTTGCTTGGTTTCTTTTGTTTTGTTTTGTTTGTTTGTTTTTCAGGAGGCACTGGGAACCAAACCTGGGACCTCCTATATGGGAGGCAGGAGCTCAACTGCTTGAGCCACATCTGTTCCACTATTAAATTTTTAAATTTAAATTTTTTTACTACACACTTACTAAATGGCTAAAATTCCAAACACTGACAACATCAAATGTGGGCAAGGATGTGGAGCAACAGGAACCCTCATTCATTGCTGGTGGGAATGCAAAATGGCATAGCCATTTGGAAGGCAATCTGGAGGTTTCCTACAAAGCTAAATGTAGTTTTTACCATATGATCCAGCAATTACATTCCTTGGTATTTCCCCAAAATGAATTGAAAACTTATATCTACACAAAAACCTGCACATGAATGTTTATGGTAACTTTATTATAATTGTCAAAACTTGGAAGCAACCAAGATATTTTACAATAGGTTGATTAATAAACAAATTGTGACACATTCATACAATGGTATATTACCCAGTAATGAAAAGAAATGACCTATCAAGTCACAAAAAGACATAGAAGAGCCTTACATGCTTATTGCTAAGTGAAAAAGACAGTCTAAAAAGACTACATACTGCATGATTCCAACTATATGACATTCTGAAAGGCCAAGCTATAGAGACAGTAAAAACATCAGTGGTTGCCAGGGGATTCAAAAGAGACATGGAGAAGAATAGATGGAGTTCAGGGGGATTTTTAGGGCGGTGAAATGACTCTGTATGATTCTGTAATGGCAAGTACCTGGAGTTATGCATTTGTCAAACCCATAGAACAATACAGCACAAAAGTAAACCCTAATGTAAATTATGAACTTTAGTTAATAATAATGTATCAGTTGTAGCATATGACCACACTAATGCAAGATGTTAATAATAGGGGAAACTGTGGAGGGGGTGGATGGGAAGAGAGACATGAGAACTCTGTACTTTCTGCTCAATTTTTCTATACACCTAAAACTACTCTAAAAAGTATTAAAATTGTATTTCAATTTATTTTAAGAAATGGGGTGGAAGAACCTGTATTAAAAAAATAAAAGACAATGTAAATAATAACCATTTGTAGAGAAAATGCAGGCTGTAAGTATCAACTTCTACCAGGGCTTTGAGGAAGCCATTCTACAGCATATTAAATAATAACTGACTTCCCAATTGACTTTACCACCCAGACATTGTATTTTCATGTAAGAAGAAACTCCATTTAAGAAGCCATGCATGAAAAGGTAATTTTTCTTACCTGGTCAGGTGGAGAACCTGCACTCAGACTTAATTCTCTAATGCAGTCACCCATGCGTTATTTAACTAAACCTGCACTGTCCAGGATGGGAGCCACTACCCACATATTGAGCCTTTGGAAAGCAGCTTGTCTGAATTCATAAGTGCTATTAAGTATAAAACACATTCTGAGTTTTAAAGAGTTATAGAAATAGAACAGAATAGAATATATTAGAAAGTTAATATTTAATTAACTTAAAATATTGATTTTATGTTGAAATGATAATATTTAAATGTATTGGCTTTCTTAAACTGTATTATTAAAATTAACTTCATCTGCTCCTTTTCACATTTTTAAATGTGGTTACTAGAAATTTAAAATGACCACAGGACTCTTACTATATTTCTGTTGGTTAGCACAGAACTACATTTCAAACAGACAGGCAGCAGAATGCAAGGAAAAAGTACTGAACAAAGAGTTAGAAGTCTGAGTTTTGATCTTACCTCTATCTCTTACTCATTTTGTGACTGGGTGAATTACCTTTTTTAATCTTCAAAATCTGAGTGGGAACTGGATGATCCTTAAGCTTTCAACCAGATATAAAAAATTATGATTCCAGGCTAAGAATATTACTGTAACTACTTTAACACAATATAATTAAAGTTAATATTCTTTGTACATTTATTTCTAGGAACCTTAAAGACAAAACTAGCAACAATCTATAAGTTTATTATTTACCATTCCAAAGAAAAAGAAAGAAAGTATCATAGGACAGCAGTCTAACTGAAATAGATTTGAGGATGGCTTTCTGGGCCTCTATCTGCCTGTCATCTCACTGTTTCTTCTGGCTCCTGAAATGGGCAGAGAACTGGCTTACAAGGTCAGTTCTGGCTTCGGCTTCCATTTCAGGTACTTATCCAGCAGGGTTTTCTAGTGAGTGCCTGATCTCACAGCGACTATTGGCTTGAAACAGTCTGTCTTCCACCCGGTCCAAAATCATAGGGTCCTTCAGGTACATTTGATCACATACCCTATGTCAGCTAAGACTGGAATTCAGAGTCTTGAAAGAAATCAACATAAGGGGGAAAAGTTCTTCCTCAGAGACAGAATACAGAAACCTTTAATGAAGGGGTTCTTTGGGTTCTAAAACCTGAAATGACTTTTCTTGTTATTTTGATTCAGTGGTTTCCTAAAGATTTCTAAATATCACTACAACTCGTATGGTTTTTATTTTATTATACTAATGGTAGTGTTTTATTTATATATTATATTTTTATATATTTACTTATTTATTATTGAATGCATGATAGTACTTATGAATGAAAGTTTTATTTTGTCCTTGGAAAAGGTGGACAATATATACATTTTTTAAAACTAAACTTTTCATTTTTAGAAACTTTTTATTTGAAATACTTTCAAACATACAGGATAGTTACAAAAATAATGCAAACTTCATATGGAAAACTCCAATACACCTCTACCCACTATGTACAAAGATCCACTAATTTTAACATTTTGACACCGTTCTATTTATCTGTGTATCCATATGTCTATCCTTTAGTTCTTTGTTCATGTTTTCCTTGAACTCTTTAAGCATATTTAGGACCATTTAAAAAAATCTTTGTCTGGTAGGTCCCAGGTCTGGTCCTCCTCATCAATGGTTTCTAATGCCTTAATCGTCTCCCTGGCTTGGATCTTAGTTTCCTTTTTCTTTGTATGTTTTTGTATCCTTTTGTTGAATCATGGACATTTTGATATATATTTTTTCATCCCTTTTTAAAAAAAAATTTCTCTCCCCTTCCTCCCCCCTATCCCCCAACCCCAGTTGTCTGCTCTCTGTGTCCATTTGCTGTGCATTCTTCTGTGACCGCTTCTATCCTTAACAGCGGCACCAGGAATCTGTGTTTCTTTTTGTTGTGTCATCTTGTTGTGTCAGCTCTCTGTGTGTGCGATGCCACTCTTGGGCAGGCTGCATTTTCTTTCATGCTGGGCGGCTCTCCTTAAGGGGTGCACTCCTTGTGCGTGGGGCTACCCTATGCAGGGGACACCCCTGTGTGGCAGGGCACTCCTTGCACGCATCAGCACTGCGCATGGGCCAGCTCCACACGGGTCAAGGAGGCCCGGGGTTTGAACCGCGGACCTCCCATGTGGTAAGTATGTAGGTATGCCCTATCCATTGGGCCAAGTCTACTTTCCTGACATTTTGATATTTTAATGTCTTAGATTCTGAGATATTTATTCCTTAAGCTTGCATCCAGCTAGGCATCATGACAGAACTCTTTCTTTCAATTACATATCCTATTTTTTTCTTAAGGGACAAAGGTAAAATCTAAATCCCTGAAAGGAAAGGACTAGACAGGATAGCATAGTGGTTTTAAGAGCAAGACTTCTAAAATTACACTGCCCAGAATTCCAATTCAGACTTATCTCTGTGACATTGGGCAAGATACTTACCCTCTCTGCTCTACTTTTCTCATCTGTAAAATGGGTTTGTAAGTAGTATCTATGTCAAAGTATATTTGAGAGTGTAAAATGAGAGAGTACATATAGAAGGTTTAGTGTAGTGCCTAGGTGTATAGTAAATTCTTAATAAATGTTAGTTCTCATTATTAAGAGTAAGTAGCTGAAGACATGATTAACTCATTTGCCTTAACTGATCAGAAATAATGAATTAGGGATTGCTGGATATTTTAACTCAGATTGGTTCCACATGAAGCTAATGGTCTGCTGACTTCCTTTCTATACCCAGTAAATACCAATCTGAGCATTCATTTGAAATATTATTTAAGTTTTGCTGAAGTAGTTGTGACTTGGAGCAGTTGAGAAAATTATAGAATGAGAAACAAGCAAGAAATTGTCTTCAATGCCCAACCCTCTTCAACAGTCCTTCTTTTTGACCCCCTTTAAAGGTCTTAAGTAATAAAACTTTGGACTATTTAGTTACAGAATCAGACATTCTACCTTTTCCTTCCACCTTATCCCCTGCTACTTTGGAATATTATGCTTTCATTCCTTTATCCAGTTAACAAATATTTTAATGTATCAGCCTTATTTTAGTCTGTTAGGCTGTTAAAAAGCAATATACAAGAAATGGGTTGGCTTTTACAATGGGGATTTATTAGCTTACAAATTTATAGTTCCAAGACTGAGAAAAATGCCCAAATCAAGGCATCATCACCAGACAGGCAGCTGGCAAAATACTCATGGCAAAATACATGGTGGTATCTTTTGATCTCTCCCTTCTCTTCTGTGTTTCATTGTTTTCAGCTTCTGGCTTCCATGGCTTTCTTTCTCTTTGTTTGAATTTCATTGTCTTATAAAGGAAACCAGTAAGAGGATTAAGACCCCCCCTGGGCCATGCCTTAACTGAAGTAACCTAATCAAAAGGTCCTACCTATGATATGTTTACATCTTCAGGAATGGATTAGCCTTAAGAACATACTTTTCTGAGGTTCATACAATTTCTATATTCAATCTTTTATTCTCTTCTAAAATCATTCATATGCCATTTTATGATGTCATTGTTTCTCATTATAAAATTAAAAACTTGGAGTCCCAAAACAAAGCATTTCACAAAGGTCCATTAGCTGACTGTAACACATAGCTCTTTTTTGTGCCCCACCCCTATTTCAAATGCCCAGAGGATCCAACTCATATTTTCTTTATAAAATGTAAAAGGAAAGAGCTGGCAAGATTGTTTCTGGTCTGACTATATCCAAAATTCTGTTCCATCTATTTTTTCAGAAAAAGTAATATTGATTTATTTTCCATTTAAATTTTTAAGACTGAATTATTGAACCAATTCTCACATAATTATTTCCAAAGAGTAATTTTCTAATTCTACTTTTCTTTCTCTTCCCCCCATTCTTTTGTGTTATCACAATAGATACTGTTTTTTTTCCACTCAATGTATTATATACAGAACTATAAATATTTTGGATGCTCAAATTGTCCCAGATTTGTTCAGTAAAGTCTCTTTTATGCTGACTGTCTTCTCAAAGTGGTACATCAGTTATTTATTATTTATTTATCTATTGGTTTTTATTGTGGTAAAATACACATAACATAAAATTTACCATTTTAACCATTTCTTTTTTTTAAAAAAAAGATTTATTTATTTATTTAATTCCCCCTCCTCCCCCCGTTGTCTGTTCTCTGTGTTTATTTGCTGCGTCTTGTTTCTTTGTCCGCTTCTGTTGGCGTCAGCGGCACGGGAAGTGTGGGCGGCGCCATTCCTGGGCAGGCTGCGCTCTCTTTTGTGCTGGGCGGCTCTCCACACGGGGTGCACTCCTTGTGCGTGGGGCTCCCCTACGCGGGGGACACCCCTGCGTGGCACGGCACTCCTTGTGCGCATCAGCACTGCGCATGGGCCAGCTCCACACGGGTCAAGGAAGCCCGGGGTTTGAACTGTGGACCTCCCAAGTGGTAGACGGACGCCCTAACCACTGGCCAAGTTCGTTTCCCCATTTTAACCATTTCAAAATATACAACTCAGTAGCATTAATTACATTTATGATGTTGTATGACCATCATCACTATCCAGTTCCAGAAATTTTCTGTCACTCCAGAAGGAACACCTGTAACCACTAAGTAGTCTCCCCATTCTCCCCACCCCTGGCAACCACTAAATTGCTTTATGTCTCTATGGATTTGCTTATTTTGGATATTTCATATGTATGGAATTATGCAATATTGAAGAAAACTTGTTTTTGGCTTATTTTACTGCATGTTTTGAAGGTTCATTTAAGTTGTAGCATGTATCAGTATTTCATTCCTTTTTACGGGTGAATAAAATACCATTATATACTAGACCACATTTTGTTTAACCATTCATCTGGACGTTGGGTTGTTTTCATCTTTTGACTATTGTGCGTAGTATTACTATGAACAACCACGTGCAAGCTTTTGTTTGAACACCTGTTTTCAATTCTCTTTGGAATATACCTAGGAGTGGACTTGCTAGGTTATATGGTATATTTAACTTATTGAGGAACTGCCAAATTGTTCAAAGTATTTTCTAATTTCCCTTGTGATTTATTCTTTAACCCTTTGGCTATTTAAGAATATGTTGTCTCATTTCCATATATTTGTGAATTTTCCAGTTTTTTTCTATTAATTTCTAGTTTGATTCCAATGTGATCGGATAAGACACTTTGGGTGATTTCAGTCTTAAAATTTATTGAGACTTGCTTTGTGGCATAACCTACAATCTATAGTAGAAAATGTTTTAGGTACACTTGTAAAGAATGTGTATTCTGCTTTTGTTGAGAGGAGTGTTCTGCATGTGTCTGTTAAGTCTAGTTATTTATAGCTGTCTCAATCTGCTACAGCTTCTCTAACAAAGTACCATTAACTGGGTGATTTAAAACAACAGAAATTTATTATTTCAAAGCTCCAGAAGCTGGAAGTCTTAAATCAAGGAGTTGGTAGGGATATGCTTCTTCTGAAGTCTTTAAGGTTCTTTCTGTGGGTAGTTTGTGACATAACTTAATTTCTGCCTTTATGACATGACCATCTTCTCTCTCTCTATGTCTTTCTATGCCCAAATATCCTCTTATTATAAGGACATTAGTCATTTTGGATTAGAGACTATTCCAATTTGGACTTGTCTTCACAAATAACATCTTCAAAGATTCTGTTTCCAAACAAGGTCATGTGCACAGGATTGGAGGTTAGGACTTGAACATGTTTTTTGGGAGACACAATTAAATAATATTCAACAATGGTGTTAAATCCTCTGTTTACTTACTGATCTTTGGTCTAGTTCTGTCCATTATTGACAGTGGAGTATTTAAGTCTCCAACTATTATTGTAGAACTATTTCTACCTTTAATTCTGTCAAATTTTCTTCCTAAATTTTGTAACTACATTATTAGGTGCATATATATTTATAATTGTTATATCTTCTCAATGGGTTGACCAATTTATAAATATATAATGTACTTTGTCTTTTGTAAAAATTTTTAAAAAGACTATTTTGTCTGGTATTATTATAGCCATGCCAACTCTCTTTTAAGTACATTTGCATGAAATATCTCTTTCCATCCTTTCACTGTCAATCTATTTGTGTCTTTGGAGCAAAAAATGTGTCTTTGCAGAATTGGGTCATGGTTTTTAAAATCTATTTTGCCAATCTCTGCATTTTAATTGAGAGTTTAACTCACATTTAAAGCAATTACTGGGAAGCAGATCTGGCCCAACGAATAGGGCATCCATCTACCACATGGGAGGTCCAAGGTTCAAACCCAGGGCCTCCTGACCTGTGTGATGAGCTGGCCCATGTGCAGTGCTGATGTGCACAAGGAGTGCCGTGCCACGCAGGGGTGTCCCCTGGGTAGGGGAGCCCCATGCACAAGGAGTGCGCCCCATAAGGAGAGCCGCCCAGCACGAAAAAAAGTACAACCTGCCCAGGAATTGCGCCATGCCCATACATGGAGAGCTGATGCAGCAAGATGACACAACAAAAAGAGACAGTTTCCCACAGAAGAACACACAGCGAATGGACACAGAGAACAGACAAGTCGGGGGGAGGGGGTCAGGGAAGGGGAGAGAAATAAATAAAAAATAAATCTTCAAAAAAAAGTCTTAAAAGAAAGCAATTACTGATAAGGATGAACATGTTACTACCATTTAAGCTATTTATTGTCTGTATGTCTTATATATTTTAAACCTCAGTTCCTCCTTTACTGACTTATTTTGTATTTATTTTTTTCTAGTATACTATTTTGATAGCTTTCTCATTTCTTTTTTTTAACCTTAAAAAAATTATCCCCCCACCTCCATTGTTTGCAGTTGTCTGATCTCTGTGTCCATTTGCTGTGCACTATCTGTGTCTGCTCATCTTCTCTTTAGGAGGAACTGGGAACAGAAACTGGGACCTCCATTGTGGAAGAGAGGCACTCAATCAGCTGAGCCACCTCAACTCCTCATTTCTTTTACTACATTTATTTTAGTTACCTTTTAATGGTTACATTAGGAATTACAATTAACATCATAAACTTAAAACAATTTAGTTTGAATTAATACCAATTTAGCTTCAACAGTTTACTATTATGCTCTGCTCCTCTGCAGCTCAATTCCTCCCTCTTTATGTCATTATTGTCATAAATTATATATTTATACATTGTGTACTTGTTAACACAGATTTATGATTATCATTGTATGCATTCATCTTTTAAATCATATAGGAAAAATAGAGGACTTACAAATCAAAAATACCATAAAACTGGCATTCATATTTACTTATGTGATTATCTTTACCACTGTTCTTTATTCCTTTATATAGCTATGAGTTACACTCTAGTGTTCTTTCACTTCAATCCCTTGAGTATTTCTTGTAGGGAAGATCTACTAGTGATGAATTCTCTCAGCCTTTGTTTATCTCAGAATGTCTTTATTTTTTTCTTCATTGGGGAGGGGTCTCTTCATTTTTGAAGGATAGTTTGGATATAGAATTCCTGGTTAGTATTTTTTTTTCTTTCAGTATTTTAAATATGTCATCCCACTGCCTTCTTATCACAATGATTTCTTATGGGAAATTGACTGTTAATTTTATTGAGGACTCCTTATATGTGACACTTCACCACATCACACTCTTACTGCTTTCAAGATTCTCTTTGTCTTTTAACAATTTGATTATAAAGTGTCTTCATGTGGATCTTCTGTGTTTACCCTAATTGGAATTGGTCAAGTTTCTTGGGTGTGTATATTCATATTTTGTTTTGTTTTGTTTTTAATCAAATCTAGGAATTTTTTACTATTATGTATTCAAATATTTTTTGTCCCCTTCTCTCCTCTCCTGGGATTCCCATTATGCATATGTTGATATGCTTGATAGTGTCTCATGCCTCTTAGATTTTGCTCATTTTTCTACATTCTTTTTTTCTTTTTGTTCCCCAGGTTTCAATGACCTAGCTTCATGTTCAGAGATGTTATCTTCTGCCTGTTCAAATCTCCTGTTGAAACCCTCTAAAGAAATTTATTTTTTAATTAAAATATATATTTTTTTAAGTTCTGGAAGTGGGGATTGAAACTTGGACCTCATATGTGGGAAGCCAGTGCTCAACCACTAAGGCTCATCGGTTCCCCTGATTTGGTTTTTCCATTTGTTAGCTTGTTGTTTGTTTTTGCCTTTAGGAGGCACCTGGAACCAAACCTGGGACCTCCCATTTGGGAAATACATGCTCAACTGCTTGAGCCACATTCACTACCCTCTAAGGAATTTTTCATTTCAGTTATTATACTTTTCAGCACCACATTTTCTATTTGCTTCTCTTAAAATATTCTGTCTATTGATATTCTCTACCTCTATTTGTTGAGACATCATTCTCCAGGTTCCCTTTAGTTCTTTGCCCCTCCTTTTAAAAGCTTTTTGAGTATATTTAAGACAGTTTATTTAAAGTCTTTTTTCTAGTAAGTTCATGTCTATGCCTCCTCAGAGACATTCTGTTAATTTCCTTTTTCCTCTGAATGGGCTGTACTTTCTTATTTCTTTACATGTCTCTTAATATTTTGCTGAAAACTGGGTATTTTGGATATTATAATAGGGTAATTCTGGAAATTATGTGTTCTCCTTCCTAGAGTTTGTTGTTTGATCTGGGTTGCAGTTTCTTTGCTTAATGAGTTTTTAAAAAGTATTTTTGTAAAGACTGTATTCTTTGTTGTATGTAGTTACTGAAGTCTCTGGTCCTTAGCTTAATGGTCAGTTAGTGCTTTACAGAGATTTTCTTCAATATTTGGAGTCAGAGAAAAAAAAAAAGAAAGAAAAAGAAAATATTTAAAAAATACTCTCTCAGTTTTTGAAGACTGGTTTTGTCTTGGGGTTAAGGTCTTCTCAGGTCTTTCTTGAGCCTGCACCCTACCTTGGGTATGCTTGTGGACTTCTAAATTCCTTGGTAGACATAGGAGCTTTTTGAAGTCCTTATTTTACCAAAAAACAAAAGACAAAAATCTCACTCCTCAGCACTTCCTCCCAGGTCTTTGGCATTTGCCTCAGCTGTTACCACTTAACTTCAGGGAGTAGCAGCTTTTTCATTTGCCTTTCAATATTTTCAAGGAATACCCTCTACATAGCTCCTTTTCCATCCTGAGATAGTTCTGAGTTAGGTGAAACAAGGACAAGCCCTTTGCATCAGTTCTTCATGGAATCACTACATAGGCCAAAACAGAACACAATTTCTTGAGAACAGAATTTGTTCTGCTTTTTCCAATACCAGGGCCCCACACCAAGAACTCACTGCCATATTCAAATTTGTCACCAAGCTGGGGAGAGAGTATAGCAACTTAATTTTAAACACCACAAAGGTGTTCTATTATGTTTCAGTCACCCTTTTCATGAATAAGTATTTGCTTTGTTGCTGTAAATGTTTGACCATTGTCCAGAGTTCTGACAAAGTTGATGTTGAGAGTTTTGCCATTTTCTTTTCTGTGTTTCTGAGGAGGGACAGGACCCTGGATTTCCCAACTCTGCCATTTTCTCTGACATCCCCTCCATTGATTTTTGCACTTTCTCTACCCAGACCAGACAGACATATGAACCTAACCTTACAGAAAAAAAAGTTGCTGTTTTAGCATATGGAGCCTAACCTTTCTATTCCCCCCAAAATATTTTGTATCTGTGTACTTCTCTCCATATCTTGTATCTGTGGTAGCTGCCACTTTATCCTAGCCATCGTCATGTCTCATCTGGACTCCTTCATTGACATTGCAACAGGTCTTCCCTTTCCTCTCTTGACCATTCCTATCAATCCTCAAATCAGCAGTCAGAAATATCTTCTAAAATTATTATCTTGTCCTGTCACTCACTGGCTTTAAAATCCTACTGTTTAAAAGATAAAATTAAACATTCTTAATATAATTTCAAAGCCTGTATGATTTGCTCTACCTTCACCTTTTATTGTTTTCCAGTCTCTGGACTTCTGTTTCTTAAACTCACTGAGGTCTTTACTGCCTTAACACCTGTGCATATATTGCTCTCTCTGCCTGGAATAAGTGTCTCCCCACTCTTTACTTAGCAGTTATTCTTCCTTCAGGTCTTGGCTTCTAATGTTTCTTCCAAAAGAGAACTTTGCTGACCTCCACCCTTTTAGTCCCTCTCATTGAGCCTTGCTCTTTTTTTCCCCTAAACTTAATCATACTGTGTAATTATGTATTTATTTATGCATGCCCTTTTAAAAAAACAGATTTATTTGTTTATTTATTTTTCCCCCATCCCCTCCACCTGCCCTGATGTTTTTGCTGTCTGTGTTGTCTTCTCTTTTCATTTTCTCTCCTCTAGGATTCACTGGGATTCGATCCTGGAGACCTCTGATGGGGAGAGAGGTTCCCTGTCAATTGTACCACCTCAGTTCCTGGTTTCTGCGTGCTTCGCCTTGACTCCCCCTTATCTCTCTTTTGATGCGTCATCATCTTGCTGTGTGACTCACTTGTGGGGGGCACTGGCTCACCATGCTGGCACTCGTGCATGCACTGGCTCACTGCACTGGCATGCTTTCTCGTCTTCTTTTTCACCAGGAGGTCCCAGGGATTGAACCCAGGTCCTCCCAAATGGTAGGCTGAAGCCCTATCACTTGAGCCACATCTGTTTCCCTGCATGCCATTTTTAAATGCCTGATTCTCCCACTAAAATGTAAGCTCTGTGAGGGCAGAGCTTTGTTTGTTTTGTGTTGTTCCTGTACTGCAAATGTCTAGTACAGGATCTGGCATTTAATATTGATCAATAAATGCTTGTTCAATGAATAAATAGGCAGTACCTGAAAGTTGGGAGTGTTTGATTCATTTATTCCCTAACCATCCATTAAACATTTGTTGAATGCCTATTATTACTGCATGCTTGGAATAAAAATGTGTATAAAACACAACCCTTGCATTTTAAGAGGTCATAGTTTATTGAGACAGGGATACATATAAATAAATCCTTGCAAAACACTACCTCAAATGGAGATGAGTATCAGATTGTGTAGGTTGCAGAAGAAAACACTGCTGGAGAGATGTCTGGGAAAATACTGAAGAGTTGGAGACACTGAATTGGGTTTTAAAAGATAAGCAACAATTTTACAGGCAGTGTTAGGGTTAGTGCCTGGGGAGGTTGTTCCTGGCAGAAGTACCAGCCTGTGTAAAGGCATGAGAATACATAAGTGTGTGGTACTTTCAGGAAACCATAGCATCTGAGTTCAGCTCCGATAGATTGAAAGGAATGGTGGGAAATAAGGAGATAGAAAATTAAATTGAAGTGACTTGTATGCTGTGCTAATATGCTAAGCCCATTCTGTAACTGATGGGGAACTAATGGAAAATACAGGGATCACTGACTTGTAAAAAGTGAAGTTCCGCAGCAACACAAGCAGTGGACTGAAGTTAGGTGAGAACAGCGCAGTTCTGCTAGTAATTATATCTTAAGAAGAATACGCCAGAATTCTTGCCCTTAAAGAGTTTACAAACTATGATGGAAAACAAACAGGGAAGCAAATACATACTCAAGGCCAGAGATTCATTTTAAGGCTGTAGCAATGATCCTGTGTGAGGATGCAGTAAGATAGACTAAGGTAGAAGCATAAAGGATAGAGAAGCAGATATATTTGAAAGATATCTCCTTGGCATAAACTAAACAAACTTGGTGACCTACTGAATGGTGGTTGTGTTTAGAGGGAGTTTCATCATGAATCAAGGATTTTTATCTTGTTTGGCTTAGAAATACTATGAACAGAATTTTATGGGGAAAGGTCAAAGAATTTGGGTCTGGTGGAAATTTAAGATGGCTGAGCAATTGCCAAGTACAGACTTCTGAGAGATGGTCAGAAATATTGGTTGAAAGACATAGATCTGGCAGTCGTTAGCAGGAGATAGGATTTAAAGGCATGAAAGAATTCGAGCAAGCAGTTAAAGAAAGGAGGATCAAGTTCAGAGCCCTGGAGAGTGCTAGAATCTGCATTGAAGACTGTGTGAAGTACCAAAAGGGTTGTAGACATACAAGAATTTTCTGGAGTCTTTGAGGTATTGATAATGTCTGCAAATCCCTTTAAATAAAAGTCTTTTGGATCTTTTAGAAACCCAACTTGGTACCAAACTGCAGAGGAGCTTCATTGGTAGCTACCTTTGCCTGCTAACTTCCTGGAATCTGGCCTAAGCTCAAGGATGCATAATTTGGTTAACCAGAAAGTCCACATCAATAACCAAACCCTTCATGAAGTCATTAAAAGATTAATTCAGTGAGCACTTAATGATCCAATCTAATCGGTCAATAGTTGGCCATGATGAAAATCGAAAATGCCACTTTGTCACAGGAATTGGACCAATGCATCATGTAGACATTTCCTGAGATAGCATTTAATTTTTCAGTTATTAACAGGTTCCCAGTCTGATTTGCAGTTACTCAAGCTATGTAAGTTGGGCTTAAATTAATGTGCATTGGGGCTCAATAATCTCTTGAGTCCTTATTGTCCTTTCTGAATGTCATTGGCAGACTCAAATCATGAGCAACGGAGGGAGAAAGAAGGAAGGAAAACAAGGAAAGGAAAGAGGATAAGAAGAGAGGGAAGAGAAAGGGGGGAGGAAAAACTGGTGGAGGGAGTGGAAGGAGGGAGAAGAAAGAACAGAGAAACAGAACAGGAAGCGTTTTTCTGAATTATTCCTAAAGGGCGGCATGAAATAGTTCCAGCAATCGTAGGAGGAAAGCAACAGTGAGGTGTAATAGAAAACCTGCACTTTGATGTTAGACAAACCTGGGTTCTGAGCCCTGGCTCTGCCCCTTACAGCTGTGTGACCTTGGGCTAGGTAACTTCTCTGAATTTCATTTCCCTCATCCTGAGAGGTAGCATGGTGTAAAGGGGGAGAAGTCATGTTTCTGGAGATGAATTTAAATCCTGATTTTGCCATACCAGCTGCAAGACCTTGGGCAAGTTACTTAACCTTGATTCAATGTCTTCATGTTTTAAAATGAGGATACTAATAGAATCTGCTTTATGGAGTTGTTGTTTAACTCCTAAATGAATTAATTCATGTAAAAGCACTTAGAATAGTATGCTTGATAATGTTAGCCATTAGCCAGAAAACTGTTAACCAATAGATGGAGGTGATGGCAGAAGAAATACTGTTCTTCAACTTCTATTTTGGTGCCAGGGCATATCTAAGCCTGTTTGTCCAGACTCCCATGTTCATATTGTGGTCTCACTGGACTTTGGGGCAGAAAGCTAGAGCACCAGGTAGGAGGAGGATTTTAGTAGGTTGGTTTTCTCCCAAGCAATCCAAGAAGGAGTTACAAATGATCTAATAACTTCATAGTTGAGTTTGCAACAGCTTCAAATGTTCAGTACTTTTTGGAATACAAACTTGGCATATGCATGACAATGTTGCTTAAAATAATAACCCAAGGAGAGAGCTAAAAGAACAAAAATTAAAGTCAGTACTGGTAAAGCTCAATATCTGGAAAATGACCACACTGTTCATTTTTGTGTGAGTGATTTGAATGCAAAATGTCGAGTAAAAGAGTTTGGCAAGTATTTTTGCCATTTTCCTAACTAATAGAGGTATACACAGTGAAAAACACACATGCACACACACACAATTCCTGTCTGCACAGTTAGCTGCTTGAAACCAAATCTTGTATTTGGGGAGGATGAGATGCCATCTTTTTGATGTTATGCAAGCCAAACAAGCCGAAAGTCAAAGACTTGGCAAGGACAAATCCCAAGTGAAAACATCCACAAATGAGCATGGAGAGTTTTGCCTGGCACATTCCCACAATGAAGGGAGCCCAAAAATCCCCTTCCTTTCTTCTCCCAGCCTCCAGGTCACCTCTAGTACTCTATGGTTTCCCATTTACTTTATTGGATCTTTTTTTTGTTTTAAAGATTGATTTATTTATTTCTCTCACCTCTCCCGCCCCCACCCCAGTTGTCTGTTTTCTGTGTCTATTTGCTGCATCTTCTTTGTCTGCTTCTGTTGTTGTCAGCGGCACGGGAATCTGTGTTTCTGTTTGTTGCATCATCTTGTTGTGTCAGCTCTCTGTGTGGGCGGCACCATTCCTGGGCAGGCTGCACTTTCTTTCGTGCTGGGCGGCTCTCCTTATGGGGTGCACTCCTTGCGCGTGGGGCTCCCCTACGTGGGGGACACCCCTGCGTGGCAGGGCACTCCTTGCGCGCATCAGCACTGCGCATGGGTCAGCTCCACACGGGTCAAGGAGGCCCGGGGTTTGAACCGCGGACCTCCCATGTGGTAGACGGAAGCCCTAATCACTGGGCCAAGTCCGCTGCCCCATTTACTTTATACTGCCCTGCTCATGTGGGCCTGGGGCCAGCAGTGTGATGAGACTAAATAATTTAAGGGAGTGGAGGGATGGCCACATGGTTCTGGAGTCAAACTACCTGAGTTCAATTCCCACCTCTACCACTTATTAGGTAAGTAAACTGCATACATTTCATAACTTCTCATTGTCTCATTTTTCTTCATCTCTAAAATAGAGTTGGTGATAACACCCACCTCATAGGGTTGTTGTGGAGGATTAAATAAGATGATACATGTGAAGTGGTTAGCCCATGCTCCTACGCAAGGGAAGCAGCCAGTAATTAGTTGCTGTTCTTTTCTCTACCTTGGGGCTAAGGTTGAATGCCAAGCAGGCTGTAGAGAAAATTTTTTTTACCTACCTGGAATGTTTGAATAGTTTTCTCAATGTGCAGGAGAAACTGAGTTTGTCATAAATACAATGCACTGAATGTGCCACAGTGATGAAAGAGGTTGTTGATGTGGACGAGTGGGGTGGGTATATGGAAGCTCTTATATTTTTTAATGTAATATTTTTTGTGATCTATGTATCTTTAAAAAAAAGAGACAATTAAAAAAACTCAATGCATTAATCAAGTTGACTTTATCAGGGTACAGCTATCATTTTAAGTGTTTATTGTGCACTAGATTATACTTTATGAACTTATTTGAAGGTCACATATCAATTGGCTTTGAATTACTGATTATACTTACTAAATATCTGCCACTTCTAACTTATATGTGGAAGCCTGAGCTGTCCAAAGGATGTGAGGAATCCTGATGAACATTTTCTGGAGATAAACTCCAGGGAGGAGGATTGCTAACACTTGCCAAACTAGGGTGGGAACTCGTGGAACTGTTTTGGAGTCTCTCCTTCAGTTCAGCTGCCTAGGTGATCTAGTGAAGGCATTAGCCAAGGAAACATCTCCTCTCTTTGAAAGTTGGCTCCTAATACTACTGGAAAAAGACCTTGAATAAAAGGGGGAAGGGGTAAAGACAAATGAATTTATATGGCTAGGAGACTTCAAAGTGAGTTGGGAAGTCATCCCAGAGGTAACACTTATGCACGTCTCAGCAGGATCTCATAGATGTCCAAAATAGATACTATCCCAAAAGTGGGTCTCCTGAGGGCTCTGGAGACACCCAAGTCCTACAATCATGACAGATAGCTCCAGAGTTTGGTGCCTTGCCAGGGGGCCCTTCTTTGGAGTTTGTGCTCCTGACTGTGGCAGAGTTGGACTCAGTTGAGACTTCTTTACACATGCCTCTTCTGTCCCTTCTATTTGGACCTATAGTTGATGCTGGAGTTGGTAGGTGTATGTCCAAAAGCCTTGAATCTCTGGGCTGTCCATTTGCCAGCTGGTCCCTGAGCCTCAGCAGAGATGCAACACCTACTCGCTAGTTCATTGGACTCACCCAGGGACAACTTATAAGGAGGTGAGGATGGACAACCACCATACCAAGGAAGTGAGAGAGTCTATAACTGCAAGCAAGAGAGTCTCATCCATCAGCCATATGGGATCAAGGCCCCCTTTCAATTAGAGGTGGAGTGGGCATCCCATCCCAGAATCCTCAGGAATGGGGAATAAAATATGGACTAGAGTAGACTTACTTGTATTCTACTATATACTTATTGTGATTCTAGCAATGGAAGAAATTATAACATTGATGTGGAGACAGTGGCCACTGGAGGTGCTGAAGGCAAGGAGAGGGAAAAAGAGGTGTAATATTGGGGGCATTTTTGAGACTTGAAATTGTCCTGAATGATATTGCAATGACAGATACAGGCCATTATATACCATGCCATTACCTACAGAATTGAGTTGGAAAGAGGTAAACTACAATGTAAGCTATAATCCTTGCTTAGTGGCAATGCTACAAATGTGTTCATCAATTGCAATGAATGTACCACACTAATGAAAGAAGTTGTTAATGTGGGGAAGGATGGGAGGTGTGGGGAGTGGAGCATAGGGGACTCCGTTATATTTTTGTGTGTAACGTTTTGTGTAATCTAAGCATCTTTTAAAAATATATATGTATATTAAAAATAAATAAATAAATTTGGCTTCTGCTTCTCTTTTGGTGACATTCTTCAGTAAGACCACCTAGACAGGGGCAAAGGTTGTCATGTGTTTAGCATTCTGACTTTGGTGGAGCAAATTAACTTCTACGTGCTATCACTCCTGGCACCATATTTAGAGATAAGGAGGTACACCCAAGTGCAATGGCAAAGATAGATAAGGAAGCATGTCCAATAATGAGCCCTTGATATTGATGACTATACTTAGGAGGCTGTGTGCCTTAAATATGAACTAGGCCTGGAACTGCAGGGTGCTTAAGAGTTACCTCCTGAGAACCTCCATGTTGCTCAGATGTGGCCACTCTCTAAGCCAAACTCAGTACATAAATGCATTACCTTCCCCCCAGCATAGGACATGACTCCTGGGGATGAGCCTCCCTGGTGCTGAGGGATTACTACCAATCACTAACTGGTGAAGCAACTAGAAAGAGACCTTGAATAAAAGGGTCAACTCAGACCAGCAGAATATCTCAGCCTACATATTGGATTAAGTGTTAAAAACTGCTTTTTGACCTTGAATAAAAGGGGGAAATGGCAAAGACAAATGAGCTCATATGGCTAAGAGTCTTCCAAAAAGAGTCGGGAAGTCATCAGAGGGGTCATGCTTATACACACCTCAGCAGGACCCCAGAAAAAGGCAAAGTAGATCCAACCCTAGATACTGGTTCTCCTGAAGGCTATGGAGATCCACAGGGTATATGGTCATGGCAGTTGGATTTGGAGTTCTGTGCCATGTCAGAGGATCCTACCTTGGAATTTGTTCTACTTAGTGTGATGGAGCTGGACTCAGATGTGACTTTTCTACACATGCCTCTTCTTTCACTTTTACTGAACCTGTGGTTGGCACTAGGGATGATGCATACTCAGGAGACTTGAATCTCTGGACTGCTCACATGCCAGCTGGGCCCTGAGCCTCAGTAGAGTGGTGACTCCTACTCTCTGGTTTGTTGGTCTTACTCAGGCCAGGAAGGTGAAGATGGTCAACCACCATACCAGGGAGTCCAGAGTGCCTACGACTGCAAGCAAAGGAATTGCATCCATCATCCATGTGGAATCCAAGCCCCCTTTTGATCTAGAGGTGGAGAGGACATCACATCCCAGGGTCCACAGAATTGAGGAATAAAATATGGACTAGTGTGGACTTACTGATATTCTCCTGTAAAACTATTGTGACTAGTAATAGAAAAAATTTTAGCATCAAGGTGGAGAAAGTGGCCACGGTAGTTGCTGAGGATAGGGAGAGGGAAGAAGAGATGTGATATGGGGGCATTTTTGGAATTTTGAGTTGTCCTAAATGATATTGCAGGGTCAGATGCTGGACTTTTATATCCTGCCATAACCCACTGAATGTACTGGGGGAGAGTGTGAACTACGGGGTAAACTATTATCTATGTAGTGCACTGTGCCCCAGAATGTGTTCACCAAGTGTGATGAATGTGCCACAATGATGGGAGAGGTTGTTGGTGTGGGAGGAGTGTGGTGGGGGTTGGGGGATATATGGGAACCTCTTATATTTTTTGATGTAATTTTTTTGTGATATATATATCTTCAAAAAAATACAATTTACAAAAATAATGTGGTGGGGAGTGGGAAGTGGGTTATATGGGAACCTCTTATGTTTTTTGTTATTTTGTTTTTCAATGTAACGTTCTTTGTGATCTATTAACTTTAATAAAATTTTTTAAAAAGAGATAAGGAGGTACAGTCAGAGGGGAAAGGAAAGGAAAGGATATTTGTTGGGAGTTCAAAAGGAGTTTGGGGAAGTAGAAGGTGAGAAATTTAGGAAATATGTAGTGGGCAGGGGTAGGTCACTAGTTCCTTGGAGCCAGCAGTGTGTTTTTGGTTTAAACGGGCTTAAATCAGTTTAATTAAATTAAATTAATTAATTAAACTGATGGTTCAGCTTTCACATCAAAAAATGCTTCCTGCCCATCTCCCATCTTTCTGTGCCCTGCTTCTTTGTTCAGGTTAATCAGTCACCATAGGAACTTACTTTATTCTGTTGGACAGAATAAAAGGTAACCTTTGTGTCCCACCACACAGTCACTGTCTGAAGGCCTGGGAACAAGTCAGTCGTTGTGATGCCATGTTGGGGGTACTTTTGTTTTTTAATGTTTTTTTCTTAAGATTTATTTTATTTATTTCTCTCCCCTTCCCTCACCCCCCCAGTTGTCTATTCTCTGTGTCCATTTTGCTGCATGTTCTTGTTTTTTTGTCCGCTTCTGTTGTCAGCGGCACGAGAATCTGTGTTTCTTTTTGTTGCTTCATCTTGCTGCATCAACTCTCTGTGTGTGAGGTGCCATTCCTGGACAGGCTGAAATTTCTTTCGCACTGGGCGGCTCTCCTTATGGGGCACATTCCTTGCGCGTGGGGCTCCCCTACGCGGGGGACACCCCTGCGTGGCACGGTACTCCTTGCGCACATCAGCACTGCGCATGGGCCAGCTCCACACGGGTCAAGGAGGCCCGGGGTTTGAACTGCGGACCTCCCATGTGGTAGACGGACGCCCTAACCACTGGGCCAAGTCCACTTCCCTGAATGTTTTCTTATTAGAAAAGTTGTGAACTTACGAAACAATCATGCATATGTGTGAAATTCCCATCCAAATACCCCTCCATGTTGGGGGTACTTTTGAGAACCTTTCCAGCCTTTCCTGATCAAGCCTCTTCCCTCTGCAGCCTGGACTTGCCTGGCTCTGCCCCAGTGCCCCCACGCCATTGCCTACCTGCCTCCTCTTGTGTTAGGGCCTTCCTGAAAGCTCTTTCCTCTGGCCTGACTGACTCCCACCCACCCATCTCTTGGACCTCAGCTCCTATCTTCAGAGAGGCCCTTCCACTTCCTCAGGTCCCAATTCTAAATTGGTTCCTCCCGTTTTTCTTTCCCACCACATCATGCTTTTCCCATTTTTAGCACTTAATGTGGTTTATATTTATGTGTCTGTTTATTTTATTTCTTTCTTAAAAAAAAATGTGGTAACATCAGTGTAAACTATAGACGTTGGTTAGTAGCAATGCTTCGGTATTTATTAATCAATTGTAACAAAGATAGCACAAAATTGTAAGATGCTATGAACTGGGGACAATGTGGGGGGGGAAGGTATATGGGAATCCCTTATGCTTTTGATGTAACAGTTTGGTGATCTAAAATCTCTTTAAAAATAAACGTTATTATATTAAATACTTTAAAATTGTGGTAAAATATATGTTACATAAAATTTGCCATTTTAAAGATTTTTAAGTGTTAATTTTTAAATTTATTGCCGGGTTCCCTCACTGAAAGTTCCAGGAAGGTAAGGACCACATCTGTCTTAGTCACTCTTTTATCTGCAGTTACATAAGAAGATCTCAATTAATTTTTGTTGAATGAGTGAAAGAGTTTGGGTTTTGAGACTCTGTGTGTATAAGATTACCTGGTTTTTGAACCATACAGAAAGTCTGGATGAAAGTGAGGTTCAGTTTAAAAAAAAAAAATTCCCTTCCCATAAAGTCTTAGAGGCCCGGGTAAAAAAAAAAGATAATGCTTCCCCCCCCGCCCTTCCTAAACCTTTCTCTCAGGAGAAATCTTGGAAGATTTTGGCCCTAACTATTCTGTAGAGGATTAACAAAGGGCAAAGATACATATCACAGACACATCAGGCACATTCTTTCTGAAGCACAGACTGAACTGGCCAAGAATGCAATAAGCGCAATCCTGAACCCAACACCACACAAAGATTCTACAGGATTTTAACAGAAGCCCAGTGGGGCAGTTCATAATTATTTTAAATGCATCTCCACTACCACACCTCACTCCTCCCAGCAGAAACCTCCTGCTAACCTAGACATAGGCAAAGGGGAAAGAGGGAAAGACCCAGAAAGGAAGGGAATGATGACATGACAAAGGACAGGAATGTAGAAGCTCGTGAGTGCGTTTTAATCACTATCTTCCGATGAATGAGGATAGTAATGCTATTTCTCAGGGCTGGAGACAGGGTGTCTATCACTCTGAAGACAATATGAGGGGTTTATTGCAGGTGGGGAAGGGATTCCTCTCCCTAAGTGACCACTGTTTTGTGACTCTGCAGCAGGAAAATAATGGATTGTAAACCCTAGGACGTGGCCCATTGGAAAGTATAGCTACATAACTAAAGTAGGCGCAAACTCTTGTTCACAAAGTACCAGGTATACCCAGCAGGTGCTCAGGACATTTTGCTGAATTGCCGAATTCAATTAATAATTCTCCAGGGTCAGCAGGGATTGCTCCCTGTATTATTTTGAAGTTTAATTTAGAGTGTGTGCCCAAAGAAACTCTGTTCCCAAAACAATTAATCCTTACCCACTCACCTTCCTGAAATTCTCACCTTTCTTGTTTAATCTGAAATCTAAGTTAAAACTAATCTGAAATTCTTTCAGCTGAAGTCCTAGAGCTTCCTAAAGTCTCCACTAAAATATTTGTTTGTTATCCAGACACATTAACCTATTAAAACCCATCATCTCTGCTTACTTTATTAGATTTTTGCAGGGTGGGGAAGTGGGGATGTGTGGAGAAAGGGTTCTCATTTCACCCACACTTCAGCCTGATGAGGAAGGCAGAGTTAGTGCTATTTATTGCTCAGAGAGTCAAGTGGCTTGCCTGGCACCACAGTGAGAGAGTCCTTGAGCCAGGACTATGATCTCTTTATGCTTCTTTCCCTTGATACTTGCTCGGTTTGTGCTGAGAATTCCGAAAATTCCAGAGAAATGCCCGGTGGATGCCCATAGCTCAGGAGTTGCAAGTACCCTAAATGTTAGGTCCACCTTATATCCTTGCAGCTCCTGACCTACAAATTGCCACATGCCAACAACGGCCAACTGAGAGAACAAACATACTCTCTGGTGGGGAGATGGGGCAGGGTGTGATTACTGTCATAAAATTATTATTAAGTGGTTGGTATATAATAAATTGTATCAATCTACTTAATAGTCATTCAACACATATTTATTGGCCACCTATTATGTTCCAGGCACTGTTTTAGCCTCTGGGGATATAATAGTAAGTAAAACAGTAAAATAAGACAAGTCAGGAAGCAGAGACCCACAGGAGAGTTCCCAGGTTTGGTTCCCAATGCCTCCTAAAGAAGGCGAACAAGACAGTGAGCTGGTGCAATGAGCTGGCTCTGCAAGCTCGTGCAATAAGAGACACAAGGAGGAAAACATAATGAGAGATACAATAAAGCAGGGAATGGAGATGGCTCATGTAATTAGGTGTCTCCTTCCTACATGGGAGGTCCCAAGTTTTGTTTCTGGTGCCTCCTAAAAGGAAAACAGGCACACAGTGAACACACATAGTGAGTGCAAACAAGGTTGGAGGTGGGGGAAAGAAATAAATGTTTTAAAAAAATCTCTGCCCTCCTTTCTAGTGAGGGGAGAAAAGCAATAAATACAATAAATAAGTAACATATATAGTATGCCTGATGGAGATAAGTGCTATGGAGAAAAGTACAGCAGAAAAGAGAAATGCTGAGTCCCAGGCTGGGAGGGTGGTGGATGGAATTTTAAATCAGGTAGTTAGAGATGGATTTACTGAGATGGTGACCTTTGAGCAAAGGCTCAAAGGAGGTGAAGGGGAAAGCCATGAGGATATTGGAGAAAGAGCTTTCCAGGCAGCGGGAATAGTGGGCACAAGCGGTCTTGTACAAAAAATGAATGACATATGGCTAAGAAACCCTTGAGTAGAAATCTTCAGTTTACAGTCATAGTTTTTGATTAAGGGGGATTAAATACTTAGTTAATACATAAACCTACAACTTAAACTTCTGCCCTATAATTACCAGAGAAGAAATCAATATTTGGGTCTTGGACTCTGATTTAGATAGGGAATTATCTTTTTAAATCACTTTTTCATTAAGAAAGGCTTTAACTTGTTAATTAATCATTTACCAACTGTGAAAAGGTATTTACGTAATGTATTGATTAAGACTGATAATTTCATATTTTAGGGTTGTTTGAATACATCGTGTGGTATTTCACGGGGCAAAGGTATTGTGAGCAGTACAGATCACCGTTATGTTCTAGCGCACAGGAGACACTCTTGAGTTCAGCCCAAATTTCATGCAACTCACCCAAGAAGTCTTTCAACTCGGAGAAGAAACGTGTCTACCAATACCCTCTGTTTTACACAGCTTGGATTTCAGTGCAGTTCACCATGGTACTGACACCATTGTGCTTCTGTGACTAGGTGGTAACAACCACAGTTGGTTTTGTTTGTTTCAAAGATTTATTTATTTATTTCTCTCCCCCAACCCCCAAACCCAGTTGTCTGTTCTCCGTGTCTATTTCCTGAGTCTTGTTTCTTTGTCCGCTTCTTCTGTTGTTGTCAGCGGCTCGGGAACCTGTGTTTCTTTTTGTTGCATCATCTTGTTGTATCAGCTCTCTGCATGTGCGGCACCATTCCTGGGCAGGCTGCACTTTCTTTTGCGCTGGGCAGCTCTCCTTACAGGCGTACTCCTTGTGCGTGGGGCTCCCCTATGCAGGGACACCCCTATGAAGGGACACCCCTATGCAGGGACACCCCTGAGTGGTGTCTCACGGCACTCCTTGCGCGCATCAGGACTGCGCATGGGCCAGCTCCACGTGGATCAAGGGGGCCCGGGATTTGAACCGCAGACCTCCCATGTGGTAGACGGACGCCCTAACCACTGGACCAAGTCCACTTCCCCACAGTTGGTTTTGAAGATAATCACAATGCTGGGTCATTTAATGCTTCTGCTGATTTGGGCTGGTGGCTATAGCACGGCATTGGGACTCCTGGGCTTAACAAGCATTTACTAGGCACTGTGCTAGGTGTTGGAGATAGAATAGTGAACAAGGCAAAAATGCTTTCACAGAGCTCCAGTCTCCAGAAAAACATGGGGAATAAACAAGTAAATCAATAAACAAGCCATAAAAAGTTAAATATTATGATCAGCAAAACTAAATAAAAAAAACAAAGTAAAATAAAAATGGGGCAAGTTGTAGGGAACAACAGTGGGCAATCAGTCAAGCTCAGGAGATCAGAGAAGGCCTCTCTGAGGACGTGACATTTAAGCAGGAGCCTGCAGGATTAGAATGGACCACCCAGGGGAAATGCTGCACAGAGAGGAGGTGCCAGGGGGGGAGGCACATACACAGAGGCACTGAGACAGGAAGATGCAGCGTGGTGACAATTGCACAGGCCAGCGAGATTGGAGTGTGGCGAGCAGGTGCGAATTACACAACTGTCTTCAACCATTTTCATAAAATTGCCAGAAAGAAGCAACAGTGTCCTTTGGACATATGCTTCACATGGATCCAAAATTATATTGCAGGAGCTAATGGTCTCGGTGGCGTAGAATAGAGTTTGCCTGTTATCTAATGAAGAGGGAATATCACTGTTTTTCTAAAGATGAATGCATTGGGGTAAAATTTTTTTTTTTTAAAGATTTATTATTTTATTTATTTATTTAATTCCCCTCCCCTCTCCCGGTTGTCTGTTTTCTGTGTCTTTTTGCTGCATCTTGTTTCTTTGTCCGCTTCTGTTGTCGTCATAGGCATGGGAAGTGTGCACGGCGCCATTCCTCCGCAGGCTGCTCCCTCCTTCGCGCTGGGCGGTTCTCCTTACGGGGCACACTCCTTGTGCGTGGGGCTCCCCTACGCGGGGGACACCCCTATGTGGCACGGCACTCCTTGCGCGCATCAGCGCTGCGCATGGGCCAGCTCCACACGGGTCAAGGAGGCCCGGGGTTTGAACCGCGGATCTCTCATGTGGTAGACGGACGCCCTAACCACTGGACCAAAGGCCGTTTCTCTGGGGTAAAATTTACATACAGCAAAATTCATGTTCAGTTCTGTGAGTTCTGACAAACACACTGAGCTGTGTAACTACCACCGCAATTTAGATATAAAACTGTTCCATTACCCTGAATGACTGTGCAGTCATTCTTTTCCTTTCCGCCACCCCTGGACTCTGGCAATGCTGATGTTTCCTGTGCCTACAGTTTTTGCCTTTCCCAAGAATGTCATACAAATGAAATCATACACGAAGTGGTCTTAGTCTAGCTTCTTTCTCACAATGCGTTTGAGATTCATCTACGTTGTATGTTGAATCTCTCCTTTTTATTGCCGAGTGATATTCAATTGTGTAAATGTGCCACAGTTTGTGCATCCATTCCCCAGTCAAAGGTCATTTGGGTGGGTTTCCCATTTTGGGTGATGATAAATAAAACCACTATCAATATTTCCAGCCAGTTTGTGTGTATGCGCATATTTTCATTTCTCTAGGCTGAATGCTTAGGATTGGAGTTGCTAGATGATATGATAATATAAATTCAATTTTATAAGAAATTGCCACCTTCTATGTATGAAAGTCCTAGTTAGCACTGATTTTTAAGCACAAATACTATTAGTTTTGTTCTAAAAAGACTCCTTTACTTTTCTGTCCTTCTTACGTACTCATTAGATTTGTCACATTCTCTTCTGGACTGCAATCTGTGTTGTTTGGCTATAGGTAGAGAATGTAACATATTTTGTAAATAACAGTAGAAGAAATTATAACTGAATCACAAATGGAGAACAAATGGTAGGAATTTATGGTTCCTTGCTTTTGCCTTTGGCCATCCCCAAGTCCTGGTCTGGTTTGCAGTAGGTTTGGGGTGTCAACCTAGCAGATGATACCCCAGGCCGTTCCAGTTGCAGGGTTCAGGATCAGACCAAGCAGGATGAGTGCCATTTCTGTGGAGACTGTAATTTGATACCCAGTACAAATCCTGCCTAAACACCTGAGATTGAAAGCAGATCTTGGCAGCTTCAGAACTTAGCTACACTGTTTGGGGGCCCCTAGAATGATAGCCATGTATCCCTGGACACACATCTGGGATGTTTTTGCCTTCGAATGTCATTACCTAACTCCTGAGTTATGTTTCTGGAGTTACCATGCAGTTCCAGGAGCCCTACTGATCAAATGAACAGGATTGTGACCCAGCCTACCCTTCACTTTGTGCTACCTAAACTAGCTTATTTGGGCAGGGCAGCCTTTAATGGATACAATAGGCATCGGATTGCCATAACCTTGTCTAAGGGGTTAAGTACCTGGGTCATATTTTCTGAATCACGTGGACTCCTACGTTTTGTATTATATTATTGATTTATTTACTATTTGTGGAAACTTTTTAATTTCTGGGACATTTTGGTGGCTTTTGAGGAAAAGAAAAAAAATATTTAAAATTAGCAGGACTGTCCTGGAAAATCCAAGATGTATGCTCACCCCACAGAATAGGCTTAGAGCCACTTGTCCTGCTACCTTCCTAACAATGATTGGGCCGGAGGAAATAGACAAAGCTCCAGGGTGAACAGGTGAGCCATAGTCATGGTCACGTGTTAACTTTACAGACTTTGGGGTCAGAGGAATTTGGGTTCTTATCCTGGTTTTGCCCATGGCCAGCAGTGTGACATTGGGTAGCTGTCTTAACCTTTTTTTTTTTTAAAGATTTATTTTTTATTTATTTCTATGTGGGGGTCACCCCTGTATGGCACGGCACTCCTTGTGCATCAGCACTGCGCATGGGCCAGCTTCACCACACGGGTCAGGAGGCCCTGGGTTTGAACCTTGGACCTCTCGTGGTAGGTGGATGCTCTGTCATTGAGCCAAATCCGCTTCCCTGTCTTAACCTTTTAAAGCTTCAGTTTCTTCGTGGGGGTTGTTATGGGTTGAATCATGTCCCTTACAAAGTCATGTTTAAGTCCTAACCCCTGGTCTTATGGATATGAACTCATGTCTTCAAAGATGCTTTTAAGATGAGACCAAACTGAATCAGGATGGACCTTAATCCAACAAAACTGGAGTTCTTTTAAGCTGATAAATTTGGTCACCAAGGCAGAAGGAGTAAGAGACGGGAGACAGAGAGCCACGAGATGGAGGCCGAGATTGAGTTATGGATTTCCAGCAAGCTACCACCTGATCACTGCAGACTGTGAGGAAGGCATGGCCTTGCTGACACCTCAGCTTTAGACCTCTAGGCTCCAAAACTATGAGATAATCAGTTCCTTTTGTTAAACCAACCACAGTGGTATTTGCTACAGCAGCCCTGGCAAACTAAGACAGGGGTTAATGTGAGGATTAAATGAGACAATATTTGTGGTGCTTAGTACAGTGCATGGTACAAGTAATGATAGTTATTAGGATGATCATTTTATTTCTTCTGTAAATATAGGGAGAAGGAAATATAAAATACAAAACCGGCTTAGAGGCTAAGAATGCAGGAGATTTCTTCTTTTGTGCCATTAAAATCTTTGAATATTCCACTTCTTCCAGTTTGACAGCCGAAGATATCTGGAATGCTATTACTGAAATTTCCAGCTGTATTAATTTTCTATTTCTGCTGTGCAAATTACCACAAATTTAGAGGCTTAAAACAACACAAATGTATTATCTTATGCTTCTTCAGAAAACCTAGAAGGCCATCATGTGTCTCACTGAGTTAAAATCAAGACAGTGGCAGGGCTGTGTTCCTTGCTGGAGATTCTAGGGGAGAATCCTTTTTTTTTTTTTTTTTTTTGCCTTTAGCAGCTTCTAGAGGCTGCCCACATTCCTTGACTTGTGGCTGCCATCCTTGATCTTCAAAGTTAGTAATGACAGGTCAAGTTCTTCTCATGTCATACCTCTCTATCCCCCTCTTGTACCTGCCTTGTCCATGTAAGGACTCGTGTGATTAGATTGCACCCACCTGGATAATCCAGTATTGTATCCCCATTCAAGGTTCTTAACATTAATCACATCTGCACAGTCTCTTTTGCTGGGGATTAGGATGTAGACATATTCAGGGACCATTATTCTATCACACCAGAAAATTCAGAATATATTCAAATTGAAAACTAAGTATGAGAAGAGAGGATATGTATGTATCTGTGTGTATTAATCCAAAACTGAGAATAGTATCGAAATATAAATAAACTGACCTTTCTACTCAACTCATAATAGAGAAATTTCAAATAAGAGTAATTTTATCTTATTTTCCATTTAAATGACCCAATCATTGAAATATTTAAAATATTCCCTTTAAATAATACTTGAAAGACAAATCAAACTATGCCAAACTCAAAGATGTGTTACCTTGTTTTCTATATTTCTCCCCAGAGGAAATTAGAAACATCTATTATGTAATATCCTCCGTTGATATACATATAGACATAACTACTCACTTGAATAATTTCTTCACACACACACACACACACACACACACACACTGCCCAATACACACCTCGGCTGATTGTAAAAACTACAAAAAATTCAGTGAGTTGTTTCCATTGTTATTGTACTTGGAAGGTCTTGGCCTGCTGCAGTTGGAAAGTATAATATCCCAGCTGACAGTACTGGAATAAACTCGGTCAGACAAGTTAAAGAGGTGAGCTTGCTTTTATTTTTAGGAAATGAGATTTTTATCTCTCTCCAACTGCTTTAGTGAAACTTCAAATGAGTTCCTACTTTTTTTGATAGCTACAGCAACCTGATTCATGGAGAAAACAAAGAAGAAGAGAAGTAAGGTGGTGGTTAAAGGAAGGGCATATGTGAATAAATTTCTTTTGTCTTTATTTATTTTTTTACCGTTACATTAAAAAAATATACCCCCACCCCCCTCACCCCACTCCTCCCCCCATAAAAACAACCTCCGCCATCATCATGAGACATTCATTGCACTTGGTGAATACATCTCTGAGCACCGCTGCACCTCATGGTCAATGGTCCACCCCATAGCCCACACTCTCCCACAGTCCATGCAGTGGGCCATGGGAGGACATACAATGTCCGGTAACTGTCCCCACAGCACCACCCAGGACAACTTCAACCCCCGAAAATGCCCCCACATCACATCTCTTCCTCCCACTCCCTACTCCCAGCAGCCACCATGGCCATTTTCTCCATACCAATGCCACATTTTCTTTGATTACTAATCACAATAGTTCATGAATAGAATATCAGTAAGTCCACTCTAATCCATATTCTATTCCTCCATCCTGTGGACCTTAGAATGGTTGTGTCCCCTCCACATCTATATCAAGAGGGGGCTTAGATTTCACATGGATGCTGGATGCAATTCTCCTGCTTTCAGTTGTAGGCACTCTTGGCTCCCTGGTGTGGTAGTTGACCTTCTTCACCTCCATGTTAGCTGAGTGGGGTAAGTCCAATAAACCAAAGTGTAGGAGTTGCAAGTCTGTTGAGACTCAGAGCCTGGCTATTACATAAAGTAAATACAACCCCAGGTATTGGTTCTTCTGAGGGCTACAGAGACCCACACGTTCTATGGTTACGGCAGATGGAGTTCAGTGCCATGTCAGTTGGCCCTACTTTGGAGTTTGTGTTTCTGTGTGATGGAGCTGGACTCAGATGTAATCTTTGTCCACAAGCCTCTCCTGTTACTTTTACTGGATCTGTAGTTGGTGCTGGGGTTTAGTGTATACCCAGGGGACCTGAATCTCTGGACTGACCATGTGAATAAATTCTTAAGCAATCCCAGTGTAGGCCCACAGCACCCAAATGTGCTAATTCTTTTCCTCATCTACCATTTTTTTTGCTATGCTAATAAAAAATATGGATGCTTTTGTCAACTCCTTCTTCCAATCTGTATCTTAAATAGTTTTTCCAGGAGTGGTACATTTGAATTCATATTTTCCCCAATACCACATGTGAAACCTGTATTTACAGCATGACTGGCTAAAGATGATTTACAGTCTTTAGCTAAAGCAGACCATAGGTAACTTAAAAGAGGTCAAGTATAACCTCTATCTCAGAAAAAAGCATACTATAAGAAATAAATGTTATTTTTCACTTACCTCACCCACCCCTCATCACTGGTGGCATATTGCATATATGTCTTCCAGTCTTACCATAGGGAACCTGGGAATTGTGATCATTTGGATTAATAGATTGTGATGGTTAATTTCATGTGTCAACTTGGCTAGGTTGTTGTGTCCAGATGTTTGATCAGTCAAGTGCTGGCCTGATTATTATTGTGAAGGTATTTCATAAATGGATTTGCATCTACATTTGGTTGATTACATCTACAATCAACAAAGGAAATTGCCCTCAGCAAGGGGGAAAATCTCATTCAATCAGTTGGAGATCTTAAAAGTCAGAAGTGAGTATTTCAGAAATCAAATGAAAAATTTCCACCTCTACTTCAGCCAGCTAGCCTCTTCTAGGGAATTCAACTTCACCTTTATTGGAGTTTCCAGGCTGTGGCTTGCCCCACAGAGTCTGAATTGAATGAAACAATTCCTATAATAACTCTCTTTTATTATCATATATATATGTGTTTATAATAATATATATATATATCCAGGATTCTCTGGAGAACCCTGACTAATATAGAACTGCTGACAGTTGATAAACTTAACTTTCTTCCACTAACACCTAAAAGACAAAATGTGGGCTGGTTTGACACATGGCCAGCATTTCCCAATAACAGAACTCGGAACCCTCCAGGATTTCACCAGCCAAACCCCACCGCTTGGTGACTCTGTGGACAGTGGAACAGAGTGCTGGGTAATGCACTGCTTTGGGGTTTGCAAGCTTGCCAATGTCAAAGACATGGTCAGAAGCTGAAGCTAGAATGGCAACCCCTTCAGATGACTCCTATCTGATGGCCTCCCCAGCCTACCGCAGTTAGAAATGAGGCTTGCTCAAACTGATGACTGTAATACAATATAACTGGGGAGGAAGATTTGGTGGTTCATTATTTCATTCTGGAATATATCACAAGGTCTCATGTACTAGGATGTTTGACTTTGACACCTTTCAAATCACCCACCCCTCCTTCAAAAGCCTCAGTTTCTTCAGTGCAGGTAGGGCATAGTGATGGGTGTGGACCAAGTGGACTTTAACATGGGTGAGGTCCTCCCCCAAGGCTCAGTATTACTCATTAAATGATGTTAAACTGGAATTAGGGTTAGGAAAATGGGAGTGGAGGAGAGGTAGGAGAAGAGAGTATCAGGTTGCAGACTCAGGAAAATAGAGGCAAAGGCCTGAGTCTGTGTACTTGACTTCAGATAAGATCTGTTTATAGAGAACATACACTGGAGCTGATATCTGAATGTGGAAAAGGAGCCAATTACGTGAAGTGCTGCTGGCAAAGAGCATTCCAGGAAGAGCGAAGAGCAAATACCAAAAGACCCTGCACTGAAGAGAAGCCAGGTGAACTTGAGCAAGAGAGAAGAGCCCTGTGGCCTGGGAAACTTTTCTCTTGAGACTCAGATTTTCATAAAATTGAATAATATAGAAGAGAGCCCAGAACGACTTGTTTTCTAAGTTGCCCCAAGCACATCTTCTCCAATGAAGCCAGAGTGTTCTGGAGTAGAGAATGTCTCTTACTCTGATGGAATAAAAAGGAACAACGCTGCTCATGCAGCTGTGCCCGAGTCTACAAAATGGTGACAGTGTAAATAAATATTCCTTTAGCCAAATTTCCCCAAGGTCGTTTTAATGTTTTGACAGTGGGACTGAAATTTCCCTAAATCCCACTCTTCCCCACAACCATGACAAAGAAGAGTAGGGATTATTAGGTCCATTTTCACCATACATATATGGGTAGTTTTTAAGGTGTTTCTCAGCAAACAAATTGAAGTACACGCCTGGCATTTATCTAGTGACTGTGGTTTATACAAGGAACCAAACACATGATTCATGACCTTCCTTCCCTCCCCCCACCCCCACCAAATACATTTTGAAATCTTTACTAGATTTAGCAAAATGCTTACTGGATAACTCAGTCAGAGCTGAAGACATTAATCAAGGAAGACTCTTGTCACCATTTTTAGATCCTGTTTTAAATTGATAAATATCTTTTAAAATTCATAAACTCTAAATCTGTACAGAATTGTGCAGTTATGTAGCTATCCAAAGTATTTCCACTATAAGCATTTATGAGCCCTCACAAACACACCACTGGGTTTTCAATATTCAAAATTGCCATACCCCAGCATCCTTTGCTGCCAAGGACTATATAAGAATCGCCCTCACTTATTGTAATACTATGGTCTCTCACCACCAAGTACTTTCAGGCATTAAAAACTATGGCTGCCATCAGCAATGAAGTGCCCAATGGACACAGGCCCTGGAGAGGGCACTCATTGGGTTGAGGGGTGTTCTGGCCTGTGCTTGTCAACACTGCATCCCAGAGTATGCCCTCCTCCTGAGTGAGGGGCTGGCTATGATTTTTCAGAGATTGCCACAGTGGTTTGTTGCATAGGCAGGTGCAGTGAGAAATGTTGGGGAGAGATAGTAAACCGGAAGGAGAAGTTGAATCAAGTCTGAATTTCTGTTTCTTTCTCTTTTTCTCTCCCTTGAGGACAGAGATGGGTTTCTTCCTTTGCTTTTTCCCACTAGTGCCACAGAGAGCAATATTTGTGGCTGCTGCAATCCCTGGCACCTCACCCAGCACATCATCTTGCCTAGAAGTCATTTGTTCTCACAGCTTTTTGTGGCCCAAGAGCCAGAGAGTTGCAACACTCCAGGGTGACTGGAAATTTCTCTTCTACTCCTAAATTCTCACAAAAGCCTGTGTGTTCCATTAGAACACCAGCCCCAAATTAACCAGATTGTCATCGTACCTCTACTTTGTGAGATTTGCAGGCAATATCTCCATGGTTTACTTTTCTCCTGTGGATTAGGAGACTTACAGGCTATGTGTTCTTAGCAATTTGCCTCTGAGGTTCAGCCCAGTGTCCAAACCAGTGTGAAAATGTATCTGTAGTTGAGAATCTGACTGGGTCATATCTAAATAAACACAGTTTCTGTGATGTTGGCTGATTTCTGCCTGCCTATGTCTACATTTCCCTCAAATAATGTTTGACAGCCCAGAAATAACCTCTGTGATCACTGCAATCTGTGAAAGGTGAATCTATCTTACAACAAAGACAGCCAGAATGGAAAAACCATGGTTGACAATATGATCACAAAAGCTTGACAAATATTCTTGATCTAACAATACAGAGAAGACATTCTATGCTAAGACTCTTGAAAGCATAGTTTCAAATTTCAAAAATCTTATCTTTCTGACCAGTCCTCATCCTCCCATTTCTATCAATTCCCCTCCCAACTCCAACCTTAAAACCTTGTGATAGGGAAGCGGACTTGGCCCAGTGGTTAGGGTGTCCGCCGACCACATGGGAGGTCCATGGTTCAAACCCCGGGCCTCCTTGACCCGTGTGGAGCTGGCCCATGTGCAGTGCTGATGTGCACAAGAAGTGCCGCACCATGCAAGGGTGTCCCATGCATAGGGGAGCCCCACACACAAGGAGTGCACCCCATAAAGAGAGCTGCCCAGCGTGAAAGAATGTTCAGCCTGCCCAAGAATGGTGCTGCACACATGGAGAGCTGACACAACATAATGATGCAACAAAAAGAAACACAGATTCCCAGTGCCGCTGATAAAGATAGATGCAGTCATAGAAGAACACACAGTGAACGGACACAGAGAGCAGACAACTGAGGGGAAAGGGAGAGAAATAAAAACAAAAACAAAAAAACCTTGTGATAACTTCACTCACAAAATGAAGACCAAACTCCTTAGCAGCCATAAAACATAAAAGGATTTCCTGGGAGCTGGACTCTGTCTGTTTTTCCAGCATCACTTCTTGATATATCCCTTTTACTCTCTATGTTCTAGTCAAAATGGATTATTCTAATCCCCAAATGCATCATATTGTCTCTACCCCAGGTCAGCCATTGCATATGCTGGCCCCTCTGTCTGAAAGAGCCATATGTCTTCCTCCTTGCTTCTCCTGGTGTAAAAGAAACTTGTCACCTTTCGGTTCATAGCCTTTGGATGCTCTTCCTATGTGTGAGGACTTTCTCCCCCTTTTGAGTCAAGGAGGCAGTTGGGAGGCAGTCTTTGCCTTCCTTTACAGAGACTGAAAAGACCTAATACTCAATTTCCCAGCTTCCCTGGCAGCTAAAATGTGGGTGGGTGACCTAGGCTTGGTCACCTGTACCTGACTGGGGTGTTGAATCTGGAAGTAATGATGTAAGAAAGCAGGGCAGGAAGACTCCTCTCTTTTGGCCATAGCAGTGGTGGGGGCAGCATGGGGTTTCCAGTCTGTGGTGTCCATGCCCTCAACAGCACCCTCACCACATTGGCACCACTGTACAAATCTTGTGCTTAAAATGGACCAAGTCCTTTCTGTTACTTGTAATTAATAATATAACTGATATTTCTTGGTGCCTTCTATGTGGCCTTCAAGGCTCCTCTTGGTTTCTACTCTAGAAGCAGCTCCAATCCCTGTCCCACCCCTAGCCAGTGCCTTTCCAATGGACTCCTGTAGAAGTGTGGTCTACCCCAGCTCAACACTGATGACACTGTATTTTTTTCTGTCCCCTCCTCTAGACTGTTAGTTCCCTGAGGACAGAGACTCAGTTTTGTGCCTGTCTGTTCTCAGAATCCAACACAGCACTTGACATGCAGTAATGGTAGTATTAGTACTACTAAGCAGTACATGTTCTTTTCTCCCTTCTTTTTTTCCTTTGGCTATATCTTTTATGTTCCACTCTTGTCCTTATCTAGATATTATTTAATTCCTAGAAAGATGATTGCAGTGTTCATGGTGTTAGCTGCTACTGATTTTATGTTTGCCTTTCAAAAGAAGCTTTTTCAAGTTTGGAAAGTTTTCTGAAGGAATGAATCTTTTATTGTGGAATGACTTATAGTAGACACTACTTGTTTTTATGCCTTGGACATAAAGGCTATGGATACAGAATGAATACCTGTGTACAGTCATGAGGAGTCCGGGAAATTGCTCCCATCCTCCTCCTTCTTCTTCTCAGGACCTCTTCTAGGGTCTTCCTAATTCCCACAGAGAATTTCCCAGGGCCTTCGCCAAGACACCTTCTCCAGGAGAAGCTTCATAGTGACAAGGAGGAGAGGGGCCTGGGGACAATCCTGTTTGCTTTCCCATTCCCTTCCTCCATTTCCTGACTCCTGACTGAGTGGACACAGAATTGACACACCATCTCTCAAAGTCTGCAGACCCTTATTCTAGATAGACTCTCTATCCAAAACTTGCTGAAAATCTCAGGGTGCTCAGAGGGTCCTCAAGTCAGTTATAAACCTGTCTTTAAAAGACAGAACATGACCCAGTAATTCCACTTCAAAAGACTTGAAAACAGGCACTTAAACAAATTCTTGTACATGAGTGTTCATAGCAGCATAATTCACAAGAGCCAAAAGGTAGAAAGAAGCTGAATGTCTATCAATGAATGAAGGGATAAACAAAATGTGGTATATACCTACAATGGAATATTATTCAGTCATAAAAAAGAGTTGGGGAAGCAGATGTGGCTCAAGTGATAAGACTTCTGCCTGCCATATGGACACCTGGTTAGATCCCTGGGCCCTCCTGGTGAAAAAAAAGAGAAAGCATGCCTGTGCGGCAAGCTGAGTGCCCGCCTGATGGACCAAGTGCCTGCATGGCAAGCTAAGTGCCCACATGGTGAGCCAAGTGCCCATGTGAGTACTTGCATGGTAAGCCAGTGCCCATGTGGCAAGTCAGGGCCCATGCAGTGAGCAAGTGCAGCACAAGTGCCCACATGGCAAGCTAAGTGCCCACGTGGTGAGCCGAGTGCCCGTGTGAGCGTCCGTATGGTAAGCCAGTGCATGTGTGGCAAGCTGAGTGCTGCACAACAAGCCGAGTGCCCACATGGTGAGCCAGTGCCTGTGCAAGCGAGTCACGCAGCGAGATGATGACACAACAAAAGAGAGACGAAGGGGAGAGTCAAGGTGAAGCACAGCAGAGACCAGGAACTGAGACTGGCAGGGAACCTCTCTCTACATAAGAGATCCCCAGGATCAAATCCTGGTGAGTTCTAGAGGAGAAAGATGGGAAGAGAAGACAAAAAGAAAAAAAGATACACACAGAGAATGGACACAGACAGCAAAAACAGCAGGGTGTAGAAGGGGGAAAATACAATGTAGTACTGATAATGCTATAACATGAATGACCCTTGAAAGTATTGTGCCAAATGGATAAAGTCAGACACAAAAGCCAAATATTGTTTGATGCATTTATATGAAATGTACAGAATAGGTAAATCTATAGAAACAGAAAGCAGATTGGTGTTGCCAGAGACTGGGGGGAGGGGTGTGGGGAAAGACTGCTCAGTGGATATGGGATCGCCTTTGGGGTTGATGAAAATACCTTGGAGCTAGACAGAGGTGTTGGCTGCACAACGTTGTGAATGAATTAAATGCCACCAAGGTGTGCACTTTAAAACGGTTAATGGTTAATTTTATGTTATATTGTTGTGGAATTTAAGAGAAGTTCAATTATTTGAGTATAGAGAGGCCAGGACTCAGGAATGATTTTGAGAAGGAAAAAATGGTTTATTGACGGCCGGCCGGACTCGGGAGCTTTCAGTTTGAATCCCGAGCCCCGAACAAGATTTTCAAACGTCTTTTATACAGAGAGGAAAGGCCAAATGGTCCCTTTGTTTCAGTTCTCAATAGGCTTCAATTAGCATATATCTCTTCCACATCTTAGGTAAGCTTTTAGCAAGGACTCCAGACATTTTAGATAAGCCTTGGTTTTTGCATTTCCCCTAAATACTTAAAGTTTATAGCCCTTGCTTTTTTAAACATTTCCTGGGACTGGAGCCTGCTGGTCCCTAAGAGCAGGACTGCAGCCTCTTACCGTTTCACACCCACAAGTCAAACAACTTAGTTATCTCTGAAGAGACAAAGAGCCTTCCACCCATAGCCCACATCATTCCCCCCTTTGTCAAAGTTTACTTGCTAAGCTTTGGCATAATTATTGTTGTAGCTATGAGGTGGATGACTGTTTGTTGTCTTGACTGATTATTTATCAGTCTTTAGTACAGCATCAAGGACCGTTTTTAGAAGTTTAGAACTTTTCATTCTGGACAGCAGAATCTTGGGCAGGGGCCTCCCTCAGTTATTCTGCTGCCACTGGCACTCACGTGGATTTCCAGTCAGGTTCCAGATCCATCTATTACTTTTCTTTTACTCTTAAAGAGTTTACACCTTTAATTTAAAAGGGGTGCTGAAGGGAGACGATCTCTTTTCTGTAACTGCTTCCTGCTGGCCATGGGCTGTAGTCATTGCCTAATAAGGTGTAAAACTCTTAATTTATTCTAACTGGAGGAAGATGGATCTGGCATTCTGTACGAAGTTGGATGAAGTTTTCATATGGTTAATAAGATGTTCACTCTGAAAGAAACAAACTTAATTAAAAATTTGGAATACCCGTTTTTAAAAGAGGACACATTGGATTACAGAGATAGACAAGATTAGATGCCTATAAAGATGGCATTCCTTAAAAGCTGGTGGGAACAGCATATATATTCTTTTTTAAGTTATCCATCTTTAGAGAGAAATTGCAACAGACACTTAGCTTTGTCTGAAGACACATTCCAAGCTGTTCAATGATTGACACTCATTCGCTCTGTCAGATGCTCCTGGTGAACTGGCACTCCTTGGGCAACTGGCTTCACTCAGGATTAGAACACTAATTTGGAAATACTCTTAGTTTTCACCTGTGGGAGTGATCAGAACTACAGAATAAAGATTTTTACACCTTGGTTTTCATTGTACAATTTCTAGCAATTTTGACTTGTTCAATAGGTGACTCACCATCAGCAAGCAAGCCTCACTTTTGCTAACTGAGACTGGCTGAGACTGCCACCTTATTCTATAGACATGTTATTAACTGTTTAGAAAATGATTTTACCAGGAATTTAACATGTCTAATATACTTCTGCACTTGATCCAAAATAGAAAAGATAACATTACAATTATTAGGCATATATTTAGTACAGGATAAAAGTACAGCACTTAATATTAACTAATGTATTACTTAATGCATAAGGATTCAGAGTTGCCATTATTAGTTTTGAGTTTCAGGTTTGTAATACTTTACATGTTATCTCTCCATGAGAGCAGGCCATAATGCCAATTGTGTTTAAGTTTTACTTACAGTCTCCTGGTATCATGGCTCCACTTAGCATGTTCTTCAATGCAGTGAGCAAGTTGCAGCATCCTTCCAGTATTCCAGAGATTTTCCAGTATTCTACTAGCCTGGTGCATAGTGCTCTCTGGCACCATGGAACAGTGCCAGTCTGGAGGCGATATCCATTGTACACTTGGCTGTACCGAGTCATTTTATTGGCTACAGGAGCTTGAAACTGCAATATAGTTTCCATCGACTTCAGGAGCAGAACCAGAGACTGATATAGCACATATTTTAATTGAGGGGGTCAGTGACCAGCCTAGCCAATAACTCACATGGAGAGGCCACCTGTAATGTATACAAGGCCTGGTTCGAATGCACAAGAGTTTGACAATGTTAAAGTTTATTCCTTGTTTTATATATATTTTAAACAACTTAACGCAATACATATATCAAATGACTATTTACTTACACAATTTTACTATGAAGATAACAGTAGGTGCTTTACTTTAGTAATAGAGGAAAAATATTATTTTTCATTGTTAGAATGAAAACAATTTTTCCAATAGAATCAAGACAACTTTTTATTACCATTTACTTAAATGTGTATTTTGCAGTGGCCTTCAGACAGGTTTATTATCATGAAGTTATTTCTGCTACCAATACCAATCTAAGTTTCTTTAGTTAACAATAACTTCTACAACTAGAACTATTTAAACATTTTCAGTTTGGAAGATGTTTTACAAACTCTTTATAATTGACTATAACCACATTGAGTAGCCACCTCATGTTTAAATAAACTTACTAAATTACAATTACCAATGAAAGAAATTTACTCTCTATTTAAGAGAGCATATCTACAATCTTTTCCCTTTAGCCTAATTTCACCAATGTGAACTTACAATTTTCACTTACAATTTTCATTACTGTAAAGATTTTGTACATATGTTAATTTAGTTTATAAATTAACTATGGGAGATTACACTCAAGTTAAATAAAATTGAAACCATAATAGTTTATGCAAGGAATGTTCTCTTTTTCCCTTACAGGAAGCTAAAAACTTCTTTTCTTTAAGTTATGAAAATTATTAATTTAAAAGCATAACTGACTACCAGGTTTCAAAACACATTACACAATTACTTAATTTTTTTAAAATCATAACCCAGGAAAGATCTCTCCATAGTTTTTATGGACTTTCCTTTACTTACTGAAATTTGTTAATAGAGCCACTAATTACCTTATTTTGTTGGAAAGAAATCTTCTGGAAGAAAATAAGGCTCACCAGATTGTGGAGAAGAAAATACTTTATTCTCAATCTTGCAAGAAGGGGCGCAGAGCCAGATATGGCTGGTGCCCCGAACAAAGAAAAATGACACAATTTATACCCCTAAGCCTAGCATGCAAGCTCTTCCTGTTTTTCCATAGATTGGATACTTCAGAAGTTACAGCTTATCTGACATTTAACTTTCCCACGCAAAAGTTTGATTTAACTGCTTCTTCTATCACATTCCAACCATTTTAGTTTTTACCTGCTCCCCCCCTTTGTCAAATAAGGAATAGAATTTAGTGCTGAAATGGCACCGACTTAGTTAGCTCCTTCTTGGGCATCCTTCCACTGCCCATAGGACTGGCCTAAACTGGTCTCCTCCACTGCTGTCCAACCCGGGAGTGGGAGACTGAGGCAGCAGGCCGCCGGGTTACATCAACATTTTTCTTCTGTGAAAATTAACCTAATCTTTGTTTTTTTTTTTTTTTTTTTTTTTCCCCCCAATTTATGGCTGACAAAGGTTTAAACTGGGAAATTACCAGGCAAACTGATTCTTAATTCCCTAGCCTAGTAGATAGGTTTAATCTGCCACACCTAGTCTTGCCTTAAAAGCTCTTGCAAAGAGGAGGCCCTTTCCCAATTGTTTCCATAATCAGATTTCTATGACTTTTTCATCCTGCTTAGTTCAATTTGGGCTTTAAGAATATTTATAAATATAACTGCATATTTAACCTCAACAATTTGAGCAAATAGGCAGACATGAATAGTTTGGCACAACAACATGACTTTAGTTACTTTAAACTTTTCAAAGACTTTTGAAACTCTTCTTAATTTGCACTATGACCATGCAGTTTACCACAAGAATTTTCTTTCTTACTTAATGGATTGTAATAACCAAAATGTTCTCAATGCCTTAGCACCATTTTGTTTTAGAACTTTATATTTTACCTTGAAATTAGCAGAATTTTGGATAAGCAACAAGATTAGTTTTATATATATTTACTGAGGCTATTTGAAGCCTCAGGGAGACAGACTGCTTTCTCTCATGAATTGCCACTCTTAGGAACACTGACCGTCAAGGCAGGAGACTTCTCCCCCTCCACCCCCCTTTTGGTTTTGGAGATAATAAAACTCCAGTGGTCATTTAACCTTATTCTATCAGGCAGCAATTTATTTAGTTTACACTTGAATTCATGAGAGAAAGGGTTACTAATACCAGAAGAGGAGACAGTGATGTCCCAGCTCTTCTCAATTATGAAATAACCATAGGCAAAGGCAAAGGGTGAGGTTAGGCTTGAAGTAACCATAAACAAAGGAAAGGTTAGTGTAGAATTTACACTTACATAATAGTTTCAGGCTAAATTCACCCAGCTATAATCTCAGTTATTGTCTTTCCACTGTTTTACAATATAAATGCATTTATAAATGATTTTAACTCTTAGTTACAGTTTTTATTAATTTTTTTAAAACCTATTAATTTTATAACACCTTTAAATACCTTTCATTCAACTTATAACATATTAAATGAACTTAACCATTACTTTAATTTTTCCTTTAAAGTGAAAGAATAAATCTCTTGCAGTTAGTTTGAAATAAAAGGCTACTTTTCAGGATTTGATTTCTAGAACATAAAATGTTCTTTTAAAAGAGGTAAGACTCTTCTTCAAACATTGAGGATATGATGAGGTTAAAGCACAAGAAGCTATTGATAAAATATTTTCTTTGTATATTGATCTTACTCAATTTAATCATAAAAATTTCCCTTCCACAAACCTTCTACACTTTCAGTATTCATTCAGGTTCTGTCCCACACTCTACTCTTTCCAATAATCAATCATTTTATCTTAGGACAAAATCATCTTCTGTTGCCTTAACAATAAAAACACACTCCATATATCCCACATACTAAGTTACCAGGCAAACTTCTTACAACATATAATTGCCATTAATACTAACCAAGTTTGTTAAAATAATGAACTTTTCTTCACTTTAAATACTTAGTAGCATGTAATACCAGAAACAGTTTTTTTGGAAGCAAGTTGGCAGGGGAGATTGGCTGCCGAATAAGTTTGTTATAAAATTGCCTTTTATTATTATTATTATCAATTCAGTTTTGTTAAATAATGACTTTCTGCAATTAGCCACTTAAATACCTTAAACAATGCTTTGTAAAACTTTTATAATTATTTATACCCTTAATACAAAGTTTACCTTCACAGAACACATTCTCTTACTTAAGGTTACTACAATACCTTCTAAGAACCTGAGCAGAATGCAAACGTATTTTGGCTTTGACACCCTAAGGAGGGAACTTTACTGCATTTATTCTGATTCTGCTTTTCACCTCCTTCACTTCCCCCCCTTCCAGGCAGTCGGGTGCACAACAAACAGGAATGCGGCTTATGAATAGAAGGGTGGACTCACTGGAAAGGGGCAAGCCGCTCCCCCCTTTCCAGCTTTCAGCCAAAATGGGCAGACAGAACCTACTCAAATTTGGCAACTCTCCCAGGAACCCAGCCGCCCTGACTGGGACATTCCCAACAGACTTGGGTGCTTGGCGCGGACACAGATGGCCTCCAAGCCGGGGCAAAGGGCCAGACCAGAGACAAGACACCAGAACATGCACAAACATCTAGACTCCTCAGCTTTTGCCCCAGAATCATTTCACCCCCTTGCCAATGGCAAGGGAGGGCTCCAGCTCAGCTGTAATTCTACTTCATGTAAGGACACAACTCCAACACTAACATTGAGCTGACACAGACAGAAGCACAAAGGTCACTAATCTGACTCACAAGTTTATATATTTATTTTCACCACGGCTGCTCCCACAGCCATCACAAAACTCAGAACACTTAACATTTGGTATAAAGCAAATTCATTCACAAATTAGCACCATAACAAAAGATTTCAGCTAGACTTTTCCACTGTTTAAACTTTACACCCAGACCAAGCTCCACCAGAAAAGCCGATCCATTTTCCTGTAACCAAGTTTTGTTTTCCTTAATCTAGACCAATTTCCAGGATATTAGGACTCGAACCTATAAATACCCTTCCTATTAAAATCGAGACTCCACTCCTTTAGTGGATATAAGACCAGTACCAGATTCTAACATGCAGTTAGACAAACCCAAAACACCAGGGCTTTTCCCTGGTTTTCCTCCTTTTCCCAAGCCTAGAGAGAACGGCTTCCCCCCAGCCTTCTGGGGCTACTAGGGTTCTCTCGGGAGGTGATCAGCCTCCCCTTCCTAGCAATTAAAGCTAGGGCCTTCCAGACTCTGCTCACCCGGGGAGTCTTACCTTCTTCCCTGTTCGGAGCTCTTTTTCGTTCCCAGAATCTTTCTCTTCAGACCTTCCATTGCCCCTTGATTTTGTCGGGAAGATTCTGGTGGAGCCCACATCTTTTCTGGATTAAATTTAATCCAGGGGCGCCCAGATTTGGGGTTCACCCGAGTCCTCCCGGCTTCCTCGGGGATTTGGAAGGGGCAGCAAAATGCTACCGTCTCTGGCCTTCATTTTTGTCCCTTCGTGGTCGCCATTAATGTTGTGGAATTTAAGAGAAGTTCAATTATTTGAGTATAGAGAGGCCAGGACTCAGGAATGATTTTGAGAAGGAAAAAATGGTTTATTGACGGCCGGCCGGACTCGGGAGCTTTCAGTTTGAATCCCGAGCCCCGAACAAGATTTTCAAACGTCTTTTATACAGAGAGGAAAGGCCAAATGGTCCCTTTGTTTCAGTTCTCAATAGGCTTCAATTAGCATATATCTCTTCCACATCTTAGGTAAGCTTTTAGCAAGGACTCCAGACATTTTAGATAAGCCTTGGTTTTTGCATTTCCCCTAAATACTTAAAGTTTATAGCCCTTGCTTTTTTAAACATTTCCTGGGACTGGAGCCTGCTGGTCCCTAAGAGCAGGACTGCAGCCTCTTACCGTTTCACACCCACAAGTCAAACAACTTAGTTATCTCTGAAGAGACAAAGAGCCTTCCACCCATAGCCCACATCAATATGAGTTTTACTTCAACAAAAGAAAATAAAACCAACCAGACAAACAAACCAAAAACATGGCAAGAAGGAGAGTGTGGCACAACAGAGAGTTCCTCCAGGTCTGCGTTTGGACTTCTTGCTAGTTTGTTCTGTGAAATTAGGAATATATAATATGAGGGTGGTTGCTTGTTTCAAGACAAACAAGGTCCTCAAAGTCTTTGAAGATGTATTCCTTGAGCTTCTGAACTGAGATCTTTCTTTACAAAGGAGGCTGGTCTTGGCTGGAAAAGCGGCAGTCTGATTTAGGTCAAAATGACCACCTCAAAATCCTCATCTCAGAACATAGCACCCAGTTGTTTTGCATGGACCTTAATGTACCTATAGAATAGAGGATTTTGAGGGGAAAAATGAAGGTCATAGGAAAATATGAGGGTTTTTTTTTGTTTGCTCTGGTTAGAGTCTCACTATATTTCTGATTCAACTTAATAATGTTTGCTATCTCTAAGCTGAAAGGTTCAAAAGTGTGGCTGTGTTGTGACCTTGACTAGGTACAGCCTCAGCAATGAACCTCTTCTTACTCTTTTTTTTACTTGGAATGTAACCACATATTATAGCTCTTTAAAATGTGGGTGTCATGTGAGTGCATATATACTTTGGCACTTGCATGCTCATTTTCCGCTTTTCCCACAACACTAAATGGTGGCTGGGTAAACTAATGGTTTAAGTTGGTCACTGTATACTGTGAGTCTAAATAATGAACCCCCAAATTTAGTATATTTTTCAATGAATTATCAGGACTCATTTACTTGCACTGTTCAGGTTAGTTACCAATCTATTTTACAGTATATGGAGAGTTTTAATCTTTTGTGTATTTTTCCCTGATTTGGACAAATGAAATTTTTAAAGTCAAAGCTTGTAAAATAAATCCTAAAGTTTAACAACTTTGGGGATTATTTTTCACTTTCTTTTTTCTACAGTGTGACAAAGTAGAAAATTCCAACACTTTTCACCATCTGCACTGCTTCAATCCTGATTCAAGTCACATCAACTCTCTCTTTACAGAAAGTTTCCAAACACATCTTCCTGACTCTACATATAATCAGTTTCTGCTCTGCGCAGTTCATCAGTCACACAGCAGCTAGAAGTATCTTTATAAAGTGTAAATCAGATTACATCAGTCTTCGTTTAAAACTCTCCAAAGGCTTCCACTTTACAACAAAATCCATACTTTAACCTTGAGCTACCAAACCTACCTGATAGGGCCCCTACCTGGCTCTCTCAAGTAACAATTCACCCCCTGATCCTTGGCACGCCAGTCCCTTTAGCCTTCTTTCTTTTTTAATATTTATTCTTAAATTTTAATTAATTAATTAATTTTAAGATTTATTTTATTTATTTCTCTCTACCCCCTTGTTTGCACTTGCTGTATCTGTTCATCTTCCTTGTTTCTTTAGGAGGCCCCGGGAACCAAACCCAGGACCTCCAGTGTGGGAGGGAGACAATTAAACACTTGAGCCACTTCTGTTCCCTGCCTTATTGCATCTCTCATTATGTGCATCATCTTGTGGTGTCAGCTTGCTGCACCTACCTGTCATGCCAGCTCACTGTCTTCTTTAGGAGGAACTGGGAACTGAACCATGGACCTCCCATGTGGTAGGCAGGAGCCCAATCGCTTGAGCCACATCCACTTCCATATATATATATTTTTTACCCAACTGATTTAGAAGCTTTAATCAAAGTCATATTTGTTTCTCAAAAATTTTTTAAAAATATATTTTTAAAAGATACATAGATCATACAAAATGTTACATTAAAAAATATAGGAGATTCCCATATGCCTCACTCCCACATACCCCACTTTTCCCACATCAACAACTTCTTTCATTATTGTGGTACATTCATTACATTTGATGAATACATTTTGGAGCACTGTTACACAGCATGGATTATAGTTTACATTATAGTTTGCACTCTCTCCCAGTCCATTCAGTGGGTTATGGAAGGATATATAATGTCCTGTGTCTGTCCCTGCAATATCATTCTGAACAACTCCAAGTCCTGAAAATGCCCCCATTTGCACCTCTTTTTCCCTTTCCTTGCCTTTAGCAACTCCAATGGTCATTGTCTCCACATCAATGACATAATTTCTTCCATTGCTAGAGTCACAATAATTCTATAGTAGAATACCAGTGAGTCCACTCTAATCCATATTTTATTCCCCAATCCTGAAGAATCTGGAATGGTGATGCCCACTCCACCTTTTTTTTTTTAAAGATTTATTTTTATTTATTTATTTCTCTCCCCTTCCCCTCCCCCCCCGTTGTCTGTTCTCTGTGTCTATTTGCTGCATCTTCTTTGTCTGCTTCTGTTGTTGTCAGTGGCACAGGACTCTGTGTTTCTTTTTGTTGTGTCATCTTATTGTGTCGGCTCTCTGTGTGGGCGGCACCATTCTTAGGCAGGCTGCACTTTCTTTCGCACTGGGTGGCTCTCCTTGCACGTGGGGCTCCTCTACGCGGGGACACCCCTGCGTGGCAGGGCACTCCTTGTGCACCTCAGCACTGTGCATGGGCCAGCTCCACATGGGTCAAGGAGGCCCGGAGGGTTGAACTGTGGACCTCCCATGTGGTAGATGGACGCCCTAGCCACTGGGCCAAGTCTGCCGCCCTCCACTCCACCTTTTGAGAGGAGGCTTCGATCCCACATGGGTGATGGATTGACTCTCTGGCTTTCAGTTGTAGACTGTCTTGGTTCTTTGGTGTGGTGGTTGTCCATCCTCACCTCCTTATTAGCTGACCTGGGTAAGTCCAATGAAATGGAGAGTAGGCGTTGCAGCTCCGCTTAGGCCCAGGGCCCAGCTGCACATGGACAGCCCAGATTCAAGTCTCCTGAGCATAAACCAACCCCAGAGCCAACCACAGGTTCAATAAAAGGGACAGAACAGGCATGTGTAGAGAAGTCACATCTGAGTCCAATTCCATCACACTCTGGAGCACAAATTCCAAAGTAGGGCCCAGTGGCAAGGCAACGAACTCCAGAGCCATCTGCCATGACCGTAGGACCTGGGTGTCTCTGTAGCCCTCAGGGGCACCACTACCTGGGGTATTATCTACTTGGGCTATCTATGAGATCCTCCTGAGATGTGCATAGTCACAACCCCTCTGATGACCTCCCAACTCATTTTGAAGTCTCTTAGCCATATAAACTCATTTGTCTTTATCGTTTCCCCCTTTTATTCAAGGTATTTCTCCAGTCGTTTAACTAGCCAGTGCTTGATAGTATTCCCTTGGTACCAGGGAGCGCATCCCCGAGAGTCATGTCCCATGCTGGGGGAAAGGTAATACATTTATAAGCTGAGTTCGGCTTAGAGAGTGACCACATTTAAGCAACATGGAGGCTCTCGGGAGGTAACTCTTAGGCACCCTGTAACACTAGGCCAAGTTGAAATTTCAAGTGCAAAAGGCACATAAGCATAGTCATCAGTATATATTTTTTTATGAATGCTACAAGTCATTCTATTAACATAAGATAATAACTACAATAAGAATAATTCTGTTTTGCTTCATGGTTACACTCCCCCTTTATTTTTGTTCATTCCTCATTCTTGAGGGATTTAGGATATATCTGCTCTGACTGCTTCAGGCTGAGAGAGGACTTAGATATTATGGGGACAGAGGAAAGGAATTGTTTTGCTTGCAGCTGAAGATACTCCTTGTTTGAGGGATGGAACTGAACCATTATCATCATTTTTCTAGCTTTCCAAGACAAGCCCAATGAACTGGAGAGAAGGAGTTAGCTGCAACTCAGCTGTGTTTCGTGCTATATGCTCAACCAGCATATAAACAATTCATTTAAGTGTCTGAGAAATATATTTAACAGGTACACTGAAAATCATAGATTCAAAAAAAAGAGTAGAAGAGTCATGATTAGGAAGCTTATAAATGAGTATAACTGTTATATTGGGGAAATAGATTTTCATATCTCAAATAAGGCCCACCCAGAATGTGTTGATTTCATGAGGTCATGTGGCTTGCCTCTGGTATCTGGACATTCCTAGAGCCCTCAGGAGCACTTGTGTTTGAGGCTTTGTTTACTGCGGGAGTTTGTGAAATCTGCCTGAGAGCTGCATAAGTGTAACCTCCAGAATGACCTCCCAACTTACTTTGAAATCTCTTACCCATAAAAACTGTTTTGTTTAATATCTCCTCCTTTCAGTCAAGGTCTTTTTCCAAATGCATTGCTGATTAATGCTTGGTAATAATGCCTCAAGGCCAGGGAGGTTCATCCCGTGAGTCATGTCACACATCAGGGGAAAAGAGTGAGTTTATTTGCAGAGTCTGACATAGAGAGGTCAGCCTTCTTTCAGTCCTTGGACACACCAAGCTCTGGGCCTTTGCACCTCCTGTTCCTTCTGCTGATTGCTCTTTCTCCCAGATCTTTGTGTGACTGCCCCCATCTCATCATTTAGGTCTCAAATCACATTTTTCTTTAGAGAGGTCTTCACAGACTACCCTTGATAAATCAGCACAAGCTAGAAGTCAGAGACAGAGCTTCAATCAATTTTTCTATTGTTTCACCTCCTAAATATAGGATATTCATTTATTTCCCTCTTCTACTACCTCACCTCTGGTTTAGGCCACCAGCATCCCATAGCTGGACTATTATATCAGCCTTGTCACTGGCCAACCTGTCTTATCTTACTTTCTTTCCCTCTGCAAGGCACAATGGTAAAGTGTATGGACTCTATAGCCAATCATCTGGGTCTAAATCTTGGCTTTGCTACTTAATAGCCATATGACCTCAATCAAGTTGCTTAACCTCTTTGTACCTGTTTCCTCATGTGTACATTGGGGATGATAATAGTTCCTACCTCAAACTGTTGTTATAAGGATTAAATGTTTTATTATACATAAAGCACTGAGAACATTGTTTGGGTCCTGGTGAGTGTTGTACAATATGTGTATGTTGAATAAACCCACTACCAAGCTTATTCCAGAATTACCTTTCTAAAATTTCAGGGCAAACCTTCTGCCTGGAGGAACTATGCCACCTGCCTAATCTCTCTCCTCCCTTCAGGCTTTCTCTGACTGTCCGGCCTGAGCTGGGCCCTCCTCTGTACACCTTGCCCTAGAGCCTGTTATTGTACCCAGCTCATGGTATGGTAATTATCTGTTTACAAGTCAGTTTTCTACACCAATCTATGAATTCTTAGAAATATAGACATTTATTATACATCTATGTATGGCAAGTAGACCTACCTGTCCAAAAGAGGTGATTAATAAATGTTTGCTGACTATGAGCAAAATGAGCAAAAACAATTGGCATTATCCACTATGCAAAAGAGAAGATATTCTCTTCAATCGTAGTTTTACTTAAAATTGGAGGGCCAGTATTCATGTGGCTAGGTCTTTTATTAAGTTATTGTGAAAATCCAAAGCATAATATCAGATGTTAGCATTGTAGTGAGATTTCTATAGAAATCTAAAATAAAGGAGCAGGTGTGGCTCTATCTGCCTACTTGTTCCATGAAGGGATGGATCCTGTAGTATCTAGTTGTAAGAGTGATTTGCATTGACCTTGAACATTGATTCAGACTTTAGTCAGACTGTTATCTGGACTCTGGAGAGCAGAAATTTCCAGACTATAGTCTTTGGCAATTCCGGAAGCGTAGAAATTATATTATTGCTTGAGAATAGATCCATCTGTTTAAATTCCAGCATGCCAGTGGGAAATGTTTATACCTTGTAAAAAATAAAGACACCTGATTCTTGCCTAGATTTGTAGCCTTCTTACATCATACAAAGGTCACAGGAGGAGGATATAAGGCAGTGATTGTGTTTTTATTACGGGGCTGTGTGGATTCTGCTCAAATGCCCGAGCAAGTTCTGAGCTGGAGGCTCAGCCTTCAGCATCATTGAGCTTGGAAGAGATGGTGCTGGCCAGTACCACTAAGGGCCATTAAAGAACCTTGATGAGGCTAGGAAGAATGTTTGCTGGAGGGAAAAGCTGCATCCCTATAAGCCCAGGAAAAGTCAGCTAAATACAGCTCCAGACAATTTGCACCTATTAATATTGCATCACCTGCAGAAGTTTTAAAATACCAAGGACCAAACACTAGCTCACACTAATTGATTCATAAGACCCTGGAGGCTGGGCCCTGGCATCGGTTTTTGTTGTTGTTTTTGTTGTTGTTGTTTCAAGCTTTCCAATTGTTTCTAATGTACAAACAGGATTGGGACTTCCTGGCAAAGAGGAAAGGAAGAGGCCCCATCCTATTTGCTATGCCATGGGTGTACCCATCAAATTCATCAAAAGATTCTGTCAAGTGTCAAGACTAACAAGAAAAAGGAGGAGTCTGGATACCCTCTCCCTTATTTTATATCACTAGTATTGGAATTCTGTCCAGTATCCAGTCTTACTACTCTGATCCTAGTTATGACACAGGTTTACAAGAAGAAGTGATTGTCTGGGATCATCATCAAATTATTCACCTTAGCCCACAGAAAGTTCTTGCCTGTGAAATCAAAAGTTGGTAATAGATACATACTAGACAAAAAAAAAAAGTCTTAAATTTCTCTTATTTTCCTTCCTTTAAGTCAAAGAATAGCAGGAATCAACAATAGTGTAAGTGAGAGTTAAGAATTAGCAATTAGCATAATCTAAACCATTAGATTATGGTTACTGAATCATTATATAGATGCTTTGTCTTACTTTTCCAGTATATATACTTTTCCAAAAGTTAATACCTGAAATTACTGAAACTTGCTAGACTGGCCCAACCCTTGTTTATGGTTATTCCAAACTAGGCTCACCCTTGCGTATACTCGCTAATGTAATGGAAACCACTCGACCCTCCCCCGTTTGAATCCATAAAAACCCTAAACTACTCAACATTGGAGAGGCAGATTTTAGGCCATTTGGCCATCTGTTCTCCTTGCTATATGCTAGCAATAAACTCTTTCTCTCTCTGAAGCCCTGATGTCTCAAGAATTGGTCATCATGACGCACATTGGGAAAAGAACCTGATTTTTGCTCAGCAACAATAGGATAATTTTTTATTCAGGATGTTCAATGAATAGCCAGAAATCTGAAATTTATTAGTACATAGAGTTTTAAGGGTATAGCCAACACTCAAATAATTATGTGTATAATTTGACGTTGAGGAAGTAAGTTGTCCTCTAGGAAATTATTTGCTGAACAGAGTGGGTGTGGGGTTTAGAAGGACCATACCATTTGATGTTCAAAGACCTGCATTCAAGCCCTGAATCCATGGCTTATTGTTTACCTGGAGTGTGATTCTTCATTTGTAAAATGTGGTTAAGGGAAGCAGATGTGGCTCAGGTGACTGGGCTCCCGCCTAGCACACAGGAGGTCACTGGTTTGGATCTTGGTGCCTCCTAAAGAAGACAGCAAGCTGGCACAATGGGCTGGTGTGGCGGCTGACACAACAAGAGACCTGAGGAGGAAAAGCAGTATGAGAGACACAACAAAGCAGGGAGTGGAGGTGGCTTACGCGATTAGGCACCTCCCTCCCACATCAGAGGTCCCAGGTTCGGCTCCCAGTGCCTCCTAAAGGAACAAGGAGTAAAACTTAAATACAGTATTAATGTGGTTCTGGTAATAATAATTTAAAAATGCCATGAGGTTACTTAGGAGGACAGTGACACATCAAGTCTTACAGTGAAATACAGAACTTTTTTGAAATATGGTGTATTCGCTATTGTAAAATTTCTTTATGCAGATTCCACAATTCAAGGTAGAAATGTTGTCAATATGTTTCTCTGGAGTGATAGGAATAAGTTATTTAACTAATTCCAAAATTCACTGGCTGTAAGATGTCTTAAGCGAGTTACTTTACATACTTGAACCTCAGTTTTCAAAATGTAAATTAAATGGAGCAAGACAAATAACCCAATTTAAAAAAAGCGGGTAAAGTATTTGAATACATAGTTCTTCAAGGAAGATATGCAAATGGCCAATAAGCATATGTAAAGATGTTCAATATCATCAGTCATCCCAGAAATGCAAATCAAAATAAGTTAGCCTTCACACCCACTAGGATGGCTAGACTTAAAAAATCAGATACTAAGCCTTGGCAAGAAACCTCCACATTCTACTGGTCAGAATGTGAAATGGTACAGTGACTTTGGAAAACACCCTGGCAGAACCTCAAATGATGAAATATAGAGTTACCATAACACTAGCAATTCCACTCCTGGGTATATATTCCCAAGAGAAATGAAAACGCATGTCCACACCAAAGCTTGTATGTGAGTGTTCATACCAGTAGTTTTTATAATATCCTGAAAATAGAAACAACCCAAATGTCCCTCAACTGATGGACAGAAAAACAAAATGTGGTATATGCAAACAATGGGATATTATTCATTCAGGAACAACATGGATGAATCTTGAAAACATTGTGCTAAGTAAATAAGCCAGTCACAAAACAACACTTATTATATGAGTCCATTTGAGTAACGTTTAGAACAGGGAAATCTATATAGAGAAAGTAGATTAGTGGTTGCTTACAGGGGGAAAAGATGGGGAGGGGCTGGGGTGAGGGTCAGTTGAAGGGTACAGGTTTCTTTTTGAGGCAATGAAAATGTACTAAATTGTGGTGATGATACACTCTCTATGAATATACTAAAAACTATAAAATTGTATACTTTAAATGGATGAACTGTATGTATATGTTATATCTCAATAAAATTGTTTTAAAAAATTTTTTAAAGTAAAATAAATGTTGCCCATTGGGTGGCCTATAAAGCCTCCTTCCACTGTATCATTCCATGATTGAATTATTGCACCCATTTATAAATGGGCCTAAATCCCCAGCTTGAATAATTACTTACTTCATTCGACAAGACAGAACAACAGGAAAAGGAGAGCAATCAGATTTCAGTTGTGGGCCAGGCAAGATGCAGGCAGAAGGCTGAGACGCAGCGACCCCTAAGGCCATTTCCAAGGCCACTAGTCACTAGTCCCCTCCCCTTCTAAAAAAGCAGATTACTCAAATATCTTAGGGCATTTGTGGCTCCCCAAAAAAGGGATGAAATGGAAAAAGAGGGTATTTTCAGTTTCCTAGCTGCTATTCAGCTGTTGACTTAACAAGAGGAATTTATTGGCTCATGGTTTCAGAGGCTGGAAGGCTTGCCTCCTCTGGGGTCCTGTCTTTTGGCTGGCCAACAATCTTTGGGGTTCCTTGGCTTTTCGGTCACATGACAGAGCATATGGTGGCATCTTCTCCTTTCTCTTCTGGGTTCTGTTGATTTCCAGTTTCTGACTGCTACCTGTGGCTTCTCTCTCTCCCTCTCCCTGTATCTAAGTTCCTTTGCATAATTATAAGGACTTAATCCATACTGAGTTGAGGCCCATCCTCATTCATTTCGGGCATACCTTAACTAATACCATTTTCAAAGGTCCTATTTACTCATGAGATTAGAGGCTGGAACCTGAGCTTGCCTTTTTTGGGGGGCATATCCCTAATAAGTCCTTTTAGGTCTTATTAGGTCCTAAAGGTCCTTTTAGGTCCATTTATTTAAAATCATTTTTTATGGGAATTGGCTCAGAATCTGCTCTGTGATATAGTGATTCCCAGTAACCGACTCTAACCAAAAGGTCCATTACATACAATGGGCACAGGAATGGGTTCACTTCAAGAACAGAATTTTCTGGGGTCCCTAAAAGACTCAAACCAGAACAATCACCAATGTGAATTGCAGGGTTTTGTGTGTTTTTTTCCATTTAATAAACATTTTCACTTGTCCACAGTTTGAGAAGAGAATAAGTTTCAAGAGGACACAACTGGCTGGGCCAGGGACTATATGTAACATAAGGAAGCAGAAAGTCTCAATGCAGTAAATATTTGAAAACCCAGGCATGACTGCAATAAAGGTAAGCCTTCCAAGGATTAGGCAGGGGCTCAGAGGCAATGGTCCCCCTTGGCAGACTTGCCAAGAACAGGTGGTTATCAAGGAAGAAGCACAAGAGGAGGGGAAGACACTGGAATGCGGTGGACACTGCTCTGGGACACACAGATCCCCATTCAAGATAAAGTACTTATTCCGCCCACTGCTGAGTGTGCTGCTGATAGACAGCCCTCAGTGGCCAGCCCTCTCCAGAAATTGCCCCAGGCTGACGAAAGCTGCCCAGCCTAAAGTCACTGCCCACATCCAGTGACTGTTCAATGTGGGGATATAGAAATAATTGCATACCAATTTAATAAGGTAACTAATAAAAGATTAATAGGGAAGGGAAAGCAAGAAAAACCATCCTGGGGGAAAAGAATCCTATGTCCAAAGGCACATGTAATGAAGCAGCATGGTGTTTAGGAAATTAAAATGCGAGTTGTTTGATATCTCCAGAGTGGAGTAGGCTAATGATGGTCCCAGTTCTTTGTCATCTTCCATCAAGATGCCGAGTTTATTTCCCCTCTCACATTGACTCTGTGCTCACCTTGTGACTTTGTTTATTAATAGACTGATGCAAGTTATCATATATATTTTCCTAGGTTAGAAAATTTAGTTGTCCCCTCTGTAGAGTCAGATGCCATATAAAGAAGCTTGGGCTAGACTGCTGAATGATGAGCGATGACATGGAGAGAGAGGCCATGTGGAGATGCTGTCAAGTCAACAGCCAGGCCACAGGCATGTGAGTGAGGTCATCTTGGTCGTCCCAGCCCTAGCCAAGCTCCCAGCTGAATGCAGCTGCCTAAATGACACCATATGGTGCAGTTGAACCACCCAGCTGAGTCCAGCCAACCAACAGAATTATGAGAATAGTCAGTGTTATTTCAAGCCACTATGCTTTGAACGTGGTCTGTTATGCAGCAATAGATAACTCATGCTCAGAAGTCTCAGAGTGGGAGAATGCATTGGTGGGAAAAGAGAAAAGTCAAATAGATGCCATTTCACAAAGTTCCTTATAGGCCAAGCTAAGAAGCTTGGGAATTATGCCACTTTTCTGATTCTTAAACATGAATCCTCATCCAAAGAAGCATCCTCAACAAACAAATCCACCTCAAACAAGCATCCTCAATCTTTTTCTGCCTTTATTTTTGCATCATTGGCCCTTCTGCCTATAATACTCTTTCAACCAAGATTGCTTCATTCATTTACTCTAGCCCACTGGTGACTGGAGCCCGGGTGAAAAACCAAAAAGCCCTAATATCTAACATTCCGAAGAAAGCCACAAAAAAATATTGTGAGATTCTTCCCTGGGATATACAAAGAGGCAGCATAAACAGCCCCCTCCCCTCCCCTACTCATCTTCTAACTAGGGAGAGGCCTGGGGAAGGTGAGGCGATTTGTAGAGAACAGGACTTGAGAGTACTTGGCCTTGTGGTGGTGGTTTATCCTTCTATCCACGGGGAAAGTTCTTCTCTATTCCACCCAAGCAAGTGGGTCTCCAAGAGAATTTCTCACTGACTGGGTGTTCCATGAGAAGGGGATACTGGCTTCTTGATCCCAGGCCGGATGCTTGCTGGGTAGCCAAACTTGCAATTCACTCTGGTGCTGCTGTGGGTGGAGGGTGAGCCAAGTAGTTCTTGGGAGAGCTTGCTGAGTGTGACCTGAGGGTGAGTGATTTCTTGTTTCACAGAGATTGTTGTCCAATTCTTATCTGGACTTCTCTAAAGGCAGAGGGCTTCTTGGAGTAGCCCTTTTGGCAGGAAGAGAAACAATTGTAGTATATTGTGACTGGCAAGAGTATGTTAGGGGACATCTGCATCCCAGTTGCCTGTGGCCCTTAGCACAGAAATGAACTATCATTTCTAATCCCCCCTATCATACCTGCTTTCCTTCCCCTACTCCTTTGTAGATAAAAGGCATCACCATAACCCACCAAACTTCCCAAGTCAGGAAACTGAGGAGTCACTTGTTTTTCTCTTTTTCATCCTCTCCCTCCAGTCAATCACCAGTCTTTTAACTCTATATTCTTACTGTCTCCTCAATCTCTTTTCTTTCCACCCCTGTGAACATGGTTCAGGCATTCATTACTTGTTGCGTGAACTACTTCGAGAGGTCTCTTAACTCTCTTCTGGGGTAAAGAAAGCCCAGACTTTAAGACTACGCACTTGAAATGGTGATAGAAAAATGTCCCTTGTTCTTCTTGATCGCAAAGCCAGAGAAAACGACACAGAATATTCCAGTTCTCCCCAAATCTAAACTAATAAAGTACAAATAGACAAGCAAGAAAAAACCTATTTCCCTGGATCCATTTCTCCTTTGAGCAGATCCTGTCCTACCTTTCTTTTTACCACCAAATGCCATGTTTACATTTTGTGACTGTATTTCCTTATCACTCACGCAGTCTTCAATCCTTTGAATTAAGACATCCCTCCTTCCTTTGACTATGTTTGCTCTCCAAGATCATCAATGCAAAATCCACAGGTGTACCAACTTAGAATCTTTCTATTGCAGCTTGTAGAAATTCTAAACTACAACTTCCGCAAGCAAAAAGGGAATGTGTTAGCTCATGCCTCAACAGTCCAAGACATGGCTAAGTACAGGCATGGCTTCATCTGAATTCAAATAATAGCACCAAGTTTCATTTTTCTCCTTTTATTGGACTAATTCCTTGGTCTTTGTCTACTTTAGGGCCATGAATATGGACAAGATGGCTGCAATGGCTCCAGTTCCTATATCTACTTAGATGAACATCAAGAGGGAATAAGAGTGTGTTTCACTCTAATTGTGTCTTAATTCCCTGAACTAATCACTATAGGATAGTGTTATTCTGATTGGCCAGGTTTGAGTCACTTGCTCTATCTCCAGTCTTTGGGGCAGAAACGACCAACAGAAATGTAATGGGAATCATATTGTATCATATAGACACAGATGTAAGCCACATGTGTGAGTTCCAATTTTCTGATATCCACATTTTAGAAAGGAAAAAGCAACAGGTGAAGTTAAATTTAATAAATACTTTATTTAACCTACTATACCCAAAAATATGATTTCAACATATAATCAATATGAAAAAATTGTTAATGAGCTATTTTACGTTCTTTTCTTCAGGTGATGGACTAAGTCTTCAAAATCAGCATTTTTAACCAAGCTCCCAAGTGATGATAAGGCAGGACGGGGCCTGTGAATCATACTTTGAGAAACACTGTCCTAGAGGCTCCTTTATTTCTTCTGTATTCCCCAAATCACATTTACAGTGGTTGGAGTATTGAGAGATCTGATGAAATATATTTGAGCTGTTGAGAGTAGAAGGCAGGATTGTTATTTGCTAGAGCAAGTTTAGAGTTAGCATCATTTTGTATTGCTGGCATGTTCCTGCCACCTGTTGTTTAAAATACATATTACACCCACATAAACAAACCGAACAGTTCGGATCATTTAGCTTTTGATGTTTCTGGCGACACACCTCCTCAACTACATTTTGAAATGACTTTCCTTCAGAATTTTCATTTATTCCAGAGCATGGGATAGATGACTCACTTACATTATGGATTCTCAGTCTTGTCCACTAGGATGACTTTTTTTCTGTCTGCTGCAGCACACATACATTTTCACCACTAAATTCTTCTTACCCATATAAGTCAGTAATCCATTGTAATTGTTCCTGTTTTCTCTTTTTTCAGGCTGAATCTTGTATACTTTCTGATGGCAGTAACCAGAGCATATGCCTTAACATCTCTAAGGTTTCATTTCTTCAGCTGTCAAATGTAGGATAATAATATTACCTTCTTCATTGTTTTAAATTATATACTGTTTCTAGATTAGAGTGTTTGGTACAGTGCCTAGCATATACAAAGAAATCTGTAAATGTTATTAAGAATAACAGATCTTAACTGGAAATTTGAGCAGGGACTGGTTATTTGATTATATTTAAGAAATTTAAATTTATATTGTTTTAAAAATCCTTATGTTTAAAAAATAATTCTTGTATTTTAGAGATACACACTGTCATATTTATTAATGAAATGCTATGACTACTGGGATTTGCTTCAAAATAAAGCAGGAGGAGGGATGTGGTCAGTGATATGGTGAAATAGTATAAGCCATGATTTGATCATTGTTTAAACTGGGTGATGGGTACATGAGGTTTCATTATACTGGTTTATCTATTTTGTGTGTGTTTGAAATTGTCCGCAAAAATTAAAGCAAACAGAATAACAAATCTTTATATCCCATACAGTGCTGCATACAGTGCTGGACATACTATAGGTATTACTCTTTGATTTGTTGATTAATTGCTGCTGTGGGGTAGGCTTTGGGGTGAGAGAATTGTTATTGTCTTTGCAAAAAGATTAACTTAAAAGGATTAGCTACAAATGCTTCCAAAAAAAAAAAAAAAGTTAAGTAGGAGCATGTTTATGTCTAACAAGATAAGTGTCATTTTGTTAGAAAAATAGTGATAAAATATAACTTTGGGAATTCTTTCAGAGAAGCAGAGAGAATAACTTGCAGAGATGACCTCTTTGAGCGTCTCTTCTCTTGATTCTAGTAGAGGAAAAGAGTGAATGAAGAGAAATGCCCAACTTGTAGCTGACCATCGTTATGTTTTTTGTCAGAGTTCACCAGAGAATTCTCTTAATATTCGTAGGGATAGCTAGATTCCTGGAGTATTTCCACCTCTTATATCCACACTTAATCTAATCTTTTTACATATAGTTCATTCACAAACCCATAAACCTGCCCCTCTGTCCCTTTTCACACCCTGTCAAGTTAAGAGTAAGGTCCATTTTCTCCCTGCTTGATAGATTTGCTAATATCCTTTTGCAATTTTCCCCATCTTATTTCTTTCTCTATTAGTCTTTCAATATAGCAACACCCCTCCCACCTCAATGCGTATTTTTTCACTTAAGTGTTTTGGCCATTTATCGTCTTTTTCTTTCAGTTTCTTAATAGTTATGGTGAATTCCTTCTTAACAGGAAATGGTAAGTGAAATATGTTGAATGAGATAAAGTAAAGAATATTTCCAACTCACTTCTCTTCACGTACCGTTTCCACCTGAAGAGCTTTAAATTCTGTGAGAATGAATGCTTTGAGAAGGAAATCTTTCATGAGCTGGCAGAGAGCACCCTTGAAAGATACACTCCATTGCTCTAGTTCCTCTTATCTCAGTCTCAGTTAAAGGCGAGTAGGTGGGGACTGAATAAAGTCTAAGCAGCTATGGGTGTGAGAGGCATCAAGGATCCTTCAACTGATCTAACAGATCAACAGTATAATTGTGTGGTTCAAATCCCATAAAAATGTTTTGAGGTAGAGAAGTATTTAATGAAAAGCAATGGATTTTGAGTCAGAAATCCTGGGTATGAGTCCTGCTTTAATCACTTATCAGCTGTGTGAGGGTAGACAAGTGACTTAATCTCACTAAAGCAGGTGTCTCCTGCCTTATCATCAGCAATGATTATACTAATAATACCAACGACGGTCATTAGGTCTACCAGTGTTAGTGTACCTGCCACAGGATTTTATGAGTCCTTAACGACTCATACTTCATGACCATTATCAGAATCCATTCTATGGAAGATTCACTAGAACATCTGCAGAGACAAAGTCAAGTGGCCCCAAATGTATTTTGAAAGCAAATTCAGCTAATCTGTTTGGTAAGTGTGCTGACGTGTTATAGAAGTACAAAATAACTCCTTTCTAATGATCTACTACTGAGACAGGTTAGCATAGGGAACAAGGGAAGGCAGCTGGACTGAGAATAAAGTCATAAATGCCATAGCTGAAATCCCCCCAGAACCTGCTCATGAGACCTTACCTGGAAACCCCCTGAGGGAAGGCAGTCTGATGGAGAAAAAAGCCATAACCGTTACAGCTGAAATCTTACCCAGTAACTTTGTTGGCAAGGCCCGTTTGAAACTCCTGGGATAAGAAAATTCCAGAGGGCTCCAAACAGGAAGTCCTCCCCACTGGTTTCCTAAAAGCTTATATGTGCAATCTGAGTAGTCTATAGTATAAATCAAAGGAAGGCAGAAAAGCAAAAAATCAGGACAGCAAAGAGCTAGGATCCTTCTTTAACACAGGGAAAGGGGGAGAAGAAAAACAACCTTAAAAAACCCTACCCTGGGTCCCCAGAGCATGTCTCTCTCTTGAGCATGCCTGCACTCTTGTCTCAAGTGTGTATTCTTGCTTTCTTTCACTTCTCATTAAGCTTTTTACTTGCTTGCAACAGTGGCATATCCTTGAATTCTTTCCCATGATGTGGCCAAGAACCTGGAAGTCCACCCCAGCAACATCTTTGAAGAGCCAGCCAGGAGATAACAGTCTTCACCACCTGACAAAGACTGGTGAGTTTTTGGCCTCTAACCAGAGCTGGTCTATGCCTTCTTTTGTCTGTCCACCATTCCCTCCTGCCATTTCCTTCTGCCATTTTCTTGCCCCTACAGTTTCTGGATCAGCTCCTACAGGACATAACCTCAGTCTACCCAGAATTTTCTGGCTCCCTCCTCAGAAGTAGCAGGGGCTGGCCCCTGTGCCATGTAGATCCAAAATGATTCTGGGAGGCAGGTAACACTACCCTTGACACCTGACTGGGGTCATTCTTGAGTAGTGTTGGAGTCCACTGGGAGTCCACCAGGCCCTCAAATTTCTCCTCCTCCCTCCAAAGCTTTCTGGACTAAATGTTTGGGTCTTGGGACCCATCTCTGCAGGGCATTACCTCAGCCTGACCAGGTTTCTCTGACTCCCTCCTTTGGAGGCATGCCCCCTGACCATCCAGATTCAAGGAGAACCTGAGTAACAGGAAAAACTGCCTCTGAGACCTTACTAGGCATGCAGTTTGAGTTGTGTAGGAGCCCAAAGGAGATTTCCAATAATTACACATACTCCATCCTCCTGCCCTTCTCTCACTCCCTCCCCTGCCTTCTTTGTGATTTCCCTATCCTTCCCTTATGGCTTTGCTCAGAATATGATTATACCTGTTGTGGTGCCTACTCAGGCCACGAGTCGGCCCCTTTAAATTAGAGCACTTTCGATCTTCCAACTACTGCTATCCTTCTCATTGTTGGGTTTGGGAATGCCTCAGAAATGGAAAATGTAATTGTCAGGGAGGCTCCTGAGATGCCCAGCCTTGGCTGTGCCCAGTGATTTGTCCTTTCCTCAGTTCCTTGGAGGCCCTGAGATCCTTGTCAATCCATTAACCCCATACGAGAAGTGACATGTCCACTTTTCTATGAACTATTTGGCACAATGCAAGAAACAGTTGGGTCAGGTGTCCAAAGACCCTGTTACGGAGCTGTACAGAACATATGTCCAGGGTGCATGGTAATGATTGGATATACTCATAGTGGCAACAATTAAAAACCCAGCAGGGGGGGTACTGGGTTCCTGGCCAGTGGTGCTCTGTCGTGGTCCCTAGGGGAGCAGCGATAGTCTCCCAGGTACAGCGGCGGGGACCGGGAGGGAGTGAGGGTTCAACAGTGAGCCCCTGATGCTAATGACTATGCTTGTGAGCTGATAAACCTAAAATAAGAACAAGGCCTAGAGCAACATTGTGCCTGGGAATTTCCTCCTGTCAGCCTTCATGTTACTCAAATGTGGCCAGTCTCGAAGCCAAACTCAGCATGTAAATGCAATGCCTTCCCTCCAGCGTGGGACATGACACCCGGGGATGAGCCTCCCTGGCAACGAGGGGCCACTATCAAATACCAACTGATGATGCAACTGGAAAAGGACCTTATATGGAAGGTTCAATGTGGATCAGCAGAATATCCATGTCTACATAAAACAACATGACTTTAAAATGCTGTTTGACCTAAAGTAAGGGGGAAATGGAAAGGAGAAATGAGTTTATATGGCTACGAGTTTCTAAAAAAGAGTCTGGAGGCTGGCAGAAGGATTGCCCTCATGCACAACTGAGCAGAGTCAGAGAGACAGATAAAGCAGATACAACCCCCAGATATTGGTTCCTATGAAGGCTAAAGAGACCCATGAGAGTTATGGTCATGGCCGATGGGGTTTACTACCAGGGCAGATGGTCCCTCTCTGGAAATGGTGTTTATGTGTGATGAATCTGGACTCAGATGGGATCTCCCTTCATAAGACTTTCATACTAATCTGCTGGAGGTGCAGTTAACGTTGGGGTTTAAGATATAGTTAGGGGATTTGAATCTCTGGACTGATAATGTGATAGCCAGGTCCTGAGCCTCAACAGACTCCAGCACCTACAATCTGATTTATTGGACTTACCACACTCATCTAAGATGGAGTTGAAGAAGGACAATCACCACACCATGGAGCCTAGAGTGATTACAACTGAAAATGGGAGGATGGCAGCCAGCATCCATGTGGAATCTGAGCCTCCTCTTGACATAGAGGTGCAATGGACACAACCAATCCAATGTCCACATAGAAGAGGTGGCATTGGATTGGGAAAAGTGGACATGGTGGACGATGGGTATGGGGAAGGGCAGGAAGAGATGAGAGGTGGGGGCGTATTTGGGACGTGGAGCTGCCCTGGATGGCGCCTCGGGGGTGATCACCGGACATCGTGGATCCTCACAGGGCCCACTGGATGGAATGGGGGAGAGTATGGGCCATGATGTGGACCATTGTCTATGAGGTGCAGAGGTGCCCAAAGATGTACTTACCAAATCCAATGGATGTGTCATGATGATGGGAACGAGTGTTGTTGGGGGGGGAGAGGGGGGTGGGGGGGTGGGGTTGAATGGGACCTCACATATATATTTTTAATGTAATATTATTACAAAGTCAATAAAAAAAAAAATAAAGTTCTAAGTTTATGTCCCCCCCCCAAAAAAAAAAAAAAAAAAAAAAAAAACAAAGACCCTGTTACATTAACTGAGGAGTTTTAGAACCTCATACTGGTTAACTAACCTGGGGTGACATGCACATTATTCTCTCAGCTAGCTGCACTCCAGAGGAGAAACTCCATGTCTGGATCAAGGCACAAGAGCACACTGATAAACTGGCCACCCAGCAGCCTAACCAGTATGCGGTAGGAGCAGTAGCAATCCAGAATTCAGATCTGGGGTGGAACTATCATAGGGGTCAGGCAGATCTGAGGGCAAGAGACCATGTCGTCACATGTATCCTCGAAGGGATGAGAAAGTGTACTACCAGAACGGTCAATTATAATAAATTTAGGGAAATCACTCAGGAGAAGAATGAGAACTCAGCCATCTTTCAAGGAAGGTTCATGGAGGCAATGAAAAAATATACTCTGGTAGATCCTGAATCTAGAGACAGATCCTCCCTCATTTAACTAGCCCATCTGCCTTGGATATCCATGGGAAGCTGCAAAAGCTTTCCATGGGTCCCCAAACCTCCATGAACACCATTCTAGAAACAGCCTTTTCAGTTTTCAACAATTGTGATCATGATGCCAAAGAGGAACAGGTAAGGAGGGGCAGGCAAAGGACCCGGAAACAGGCTCACCTTTTAAGCGCAGCTGTTAAAAGCACCCTGTGACCTCAGGGCCAAACACACCCAGGCTCCACGTCAACAGGAACCACTTCCAGTGTGGCGAGGCTGGTCACTGGAAACGTGACTGCCCCAAGCTGCCTCACCGCGGAGACCCGCCAGGACCTTGGCCCAGGTGTGGAAAGGATGGGCACTCGGCCTGCTCACCATGACCGAGGAGGACTGAAGGGGCCAGAGGCCAGGCACGGACAACACCGCAAACCACCACGAGGAGCCTCGGGTGAGCCTCGACATGGCAGGTAAGACTGTTAATTTCTTAGTTGATACGGGAGACATTCGGTCCTGTCCTGTCACTCCGGACCTCTTGTCTCGCTTGGGCCCAACAGTGGGAGTCAATGGAAAATCTAAATCTAGGCTGTTTACTAACCCTCTCCCCTGTAGAATAGGGAACTTCCTCATAAACCATCAGTTCCTAGTTATTCCAGAATGTCCAGCCCCACTGCTCGGATGAGACCTCCCACACTCTTTGGGGACTAGTATACAATTAATAAACCCTAGCCTAGTCCCCCAAGTGTCTGGTGCCCTAGGAAAGGGAACTGGCAAGCTTGGGCTTGAGACCATTTGCCTGGCCACAGTTATCAGAGCCAAGCCCCAAGATGATCTTTTAAAAATTTTTAAACTTTATTTTGTACATTTAATAACTGAAAATATAAACAATTTAAAAATAAAAACACAGTTGAATAAAAACATACATTTCTCAATTAAGTGTATTTATATGTAAATACATATAAATCTTTTAAAAATCATACAATATGTTACACAATATAGTTCATTCATAGTAATGCAATCATATAGTATTTGTCTTTTTGTGTCTGTTAGCTATGATCTTAATCACTGCCTTTCTGTGCTTGCTCTACCTCCTTTAACTCTAGTCCAAGTGAAGCTTCATGTAGTTTGCTACATCCTCCTATTGCTCAGAGGAGGGCAAACCAAACAAACTTTAAAAAATCTCATCCAAAAAGCTGCCAAGCTAGCAAATAAATCCTCTTGCTGGCTTTGTGTGTCCCAACCAGAAACATCCCTGGCCTTGCCAGCTGTTCCCAAAACTGGGCAACTGCCAATCTCACAGTCTGCCCCATTATCACAATATCATCTAGTGCATGGGCAGAATACCAACAACACATCGGCCAGCTTCTTACAGCATTCCAAGTTATCAGCATCACCTTGAAACCTACCTCCTCTCCTCTATTGGGACCTCTGTACACCTCAGTTCACATACCTAACAACACCATCTTCCCCATTTGCATCTACTCCAATGCCTCCCAGCACTCCTCTTGCCCTTCTTTCCTGAGCCCACTTAACTTTTCCCCCTGTAACAGTACCTTCTGGATGGCCCCTCAGCCAGTCAAACACTTAGATATTCTGGCCACTTTCCCTCAAGGCTGGAGGCCAAAAGCCTACTTAATCTGGTTCCCTGTCAATGCCACAATGCTCATCATTACCAGAGATCCACTCAAGGCTCAGTGGCTTAAAGGAAAAATAGCAAGGGACTCGAACCCTACCCAGTACCATTGGGAATGTCCTGCCAGATCTTGTGAGTCCATGTTTCTAAAAACAACTTATGCCAACCAAATCACCCCACCAAAGCTGCCATGGGCATGTCATAACCTAGACACCTATGGCCTGGGGGGGAGAAGCAACCTTGTCTGGGACACCCAGAGAAGACTCCTGTTTCAAAACCAAGAGCCCAAAGGGTGTATGTCGGTACTGCCTGCTAGCAGGTTAACCAGGCAGCTGGTAACCGTAAGTTCTAAGGAGGGCTCCAGCTCACCAATAACCAACTCATGTTTGTGCTACTTTAAAATATCAAGAGAGAATTTTCTTTCTTTGCAAAAACAAGGCTTACCTCTCCTTATGACCCCTCTGGACAGGCTTGTGCCCACTAGCATATATGACCCCTTCCATATACGATGGTCCTGAAAACCTTGCCCTCCCATTTCCTGTGGTTTCTAACCATACTATAACTGTTCTAGGTGTCACCACTGCCTTGGGAACTGGGATAGGCTGTTTATACTGAACCCAGCAGATCTACGGCAGTGGCTCCTCAGTGTTAACCAATAGCATAGAAGAAACTAGCCTGGCCTTAGAAGCCCTTAGACAATGGACTCCCTTACCACCGTGGTGCTGCAATATCGCAGAGTCCAAAACACGTTAATGGTGGCACAAGGAGGAAACGGCCTGCTCCTCAAAGAAGAATGCTGCTTCTGTGTAAATTGTTCTGGGGTAGCTCTAGACAGCATTCTAAACCTACAAGATCAAGCCCATCAGCTTTGGGAGATTGTGGCCTCTGGAGGCACCTGGCTTTCTTGCTCCCATGGTCCAGTCTGATCTTCCCAGCTCTAAATTTCTGCAGCTGTTATTATCTTTTCAACTCACTTTCAATCGTTCTACAATTTCTCTGAGAGCCTATTATGTGCAAGGCACTTTTATAGGCTCTGGGGATAAATCAGAGAACAAAATAGTCAGAAACCTTAGCTCTAATGGAGCTTAAATCCTAGTGGCAGCAGAAAACTTTATAAAATAAGCCAATCAATTAATGACACAATATTTTATAATATGATCTGGGTGGTGGGAAAAAACAAAGCAGGATAAGGGAGAATGAGTGAAGGGTGGGGGTGGGATGTTGCGATTTTAAATACTCTGTCAGGGCAGGCCTCATTGAGAAGGTGACCTTTGAGCAAAGACTTGAAGGAGGCAAGGGACTGAGTCTTTTGGCTAATGGTGGTTGGGGGTGGGGTCGGGGGAGAAAGAAGGCCCAGCTGGGGAGGGCACGTGGTCTTGTTTTTGGCACTTCTTTATTGCTCCCATGTATGCCTGGGCTCCTCAAGCACAAAATGAGCTTTCTGGAATCAGGGAGATTTGTTGATGACTTCCTGTATTCCCTTCAGTGTCCTGCACAGTATTTTTTACCTAGTAGGAATCAAAAAACAACACTTGGTAATTATTGATTTATTGACCATGGCACATCAGCAGCTTCATATCTTTGTATTTAGAATCATTTAAGCTTGAATGGCATATTCTCCATTATGATCCCAACAGCATATTTGCTTTTTCGTGTTTCCTTCTTTGTTGGAAGTAACCATAGAGTGAGTGAAATAATGAGAGAACACTGCCCCCTTCTGGGCAGACAGTATTAGTGGCTTTTGACTGAATTACTCTCAGCTTGCTTATATACTGTTAACTACATTATAACTCATTAGTACCTAGTCAATCAACCACCAAGGCTTAGATTAGCATTTTGACTCAATTTTGTTGTTGTCTTTTACACATCATCTAAGAAAATGAAATTTCTTAGGAAAAAAAGTAGATGATACAGGGTTACTTAATAAAACCACAAAGTGCCTAGTATTGCTGTATGGCAATAATTCTGAAAATCACTTGGGCTGATTTGTCCCATAATAGATGGCAAAACTCAGGCCCAGAAAACCTAGGTTAAATAATCAAGGCAGGTAAATGCAGGAGAAGGAGTCTTCCACCACTGGAGGGATCATGTACTAGGGAGAAAGAGAGAGGGACTGTGATGGTTAGGCTAATGTGTCAGTTCGGCCAGGTAATTGTACCCAGTTGTTTGGTCAAGCAATCTCTGGGCTAATTGTAGTAAAAGGACAAGTAAACAAGTTTACTGCACAGATAGTTGATTACATCAATCTGGAAGATTGCCTCAGCAATAATGATGCTTCATCCAATCAGTTGAATGCCTTAAAAGGGGAAGTGATTTCAGCATTCAGAAAGAATTTCCCAGCTCATCTTTAGACAGCCAACATCTCCCAGAAACTCATCAAGGATCTTCATTGGACTTTCGTTGGAGACTCTGGTTTGCAGCCTGCCTGTGGAACCTGGAATTGTGTATCCCCATGGTCATATGAGAGACTCTTATAAAACCTCATACTATTGATTCTGTTTCCTTAGAGAACCCTGACTAATGCAGCGTGGTACCAGGAGTGGGGTGCTGGTACCAACTGCTGTCTCTTTGGAATGGCACTCGCCCATCTCTCAGGACCGACTGACCCATGTTTAACTGCTGTTCACATGGAACCTCTCTCTACCTTGGTCTTTAAAATTCTTGTTTGAATATTTGCTACTACCACCAAGCTCTGCACCTGTGGCAGCTCAACCTGGGCCCATGCCCTAAGTTTCAAGACTCACCGCATTGGCCCTTCCACACGTAGCGTCCGTGTGGGTCGGTGGGCTCCTCTCCCTCTCACATGTATCCCAAATGCCAGTGATGGCCATGTATGGGCCCAAAGCTCCAGTCCCATCCATTTAACTTTGAGCAGTTCACCTACTTGTTCATTTTGCTTGGAAGAAGAAATGGTCAGAGGTGCATTTGTACACTGACTCATGGACTGTTGCCAATAGTTTGGCTGGATGGTCAGGGACTTGGAAGGAACATAATGGATAATTGGTGACAAAGTGGTCTGGGGAAGAGGTATGTGGCTAGACCTTTCTGTGTTCCATGTGAATGTTCACTGGAGGGTAACTTCAGCAGAGGAAGATTTTAATAATCGAGTGGATAAGATGACCCATACTCATACTATCTCATACTATTTACAGATATCTCCTGTTGATTCTGTTTCCCTAGAGAACCCTGACAATACAGGAACTCCATGTGCTTACCAGTTAGTATCATGCCTGAACAGAAGAAGCATAGAATGGTGGAAAGAACAGGGGCAGACAAACTGGAATTTGCCATTTATTGACTATGTGACCTTAGGTGTGTTATTTAAATGCCCTGAGCGTCTATTTCCTGACCTGTAAAATGGGGTTAATAATACTGTCTTGCAGAGATTTTTAAAAAGTTCACTTAAAATGTGTGGTACATGGTAGCTTTTCAATACATTGTAGTATGCCTGTCAGAATTCTGTTGCAAATAATCTCTGGTTAACTCATGTGGAAAAGGAATTTATTGCCAGGCTATCAGATAGCCATAGGTGAAGTTTGGAAGAGCTGATAGGAAGCTAGGTGGCCCAAAGCTCAGCTAAGATTTGCCACAGAATGGGTCTCTGGACAGGACATGGCTGCTGCCAGTGGGTGAATTCTAAATTGTCACAGTATCTTTATGCCACTCTTTTCAATTCATATCCTGGTGGGAGCATTTGATTGGCAGAGCTTAGATTTTGTGCCTGATTTAATTGCTGGGGCCAGGAGAGCCAGCGGTGGCCAGTTGGGCTTCCTAATGAATTTTGATCCCATACTATAGTGAATCCCTCAGAAATGGAAATGGAGGACAGCCCCTAAAGACACAAATATTTACTACCAGAAGCTACAGTGACTAATATGTGGTTCTCCATAAGTCAACTCAGTGTGAAGGCGCCAAAGACCTTATAGCTGGAAGGGATCTTGTAGCCCCTCATTCTAAAGTTTGGGAAACCAAAGTCCCAATCGATGACTTATGCTAGATTACACAGAAAGTGAAGAGAAATCAGGTCTAGAATTTAGGTTTCCTAAATTCAGTCTAGTTGTTCATACAACAGACATTCTTTCCTGACAGCAAAGTGAGTATGATAATAATGCTTACTGCCAGAAAGTGAAGAGAAATCAGGTCTAGAATTTAGGTTTCCTAAATTCAGTCTAGTTGTTCATACAACAGACATTCTTTCCTGACAGCAAAGTGAGTATGATAATAATGCTTACTGCCTGGAACATTCTTCCCTTCCTGCTGACCCAGGTGACTCCTTTCATCCTTTAGATCTTAAGCTCAAGCACCATTGCCTGAGATGAGCCTTCCTTTCTTGGCTGGCCCAACTGGACCAAATCCCCTGTTAGATCACCATGCTCCTTCATAGCACTTATCACCGTTATGCTTTTAAAATTTTCATGAAACTATTTGATTAATGCTATGTCCTCATTATAATACAAACTCCACAAGGGCAGGGACTGCTTCTGTTTTTGCTTCCTGTTGCCTACCCAACAAGATGCCCAGCACTTCATCCATAAAGACAGCTTGTAAACTAGGACGCACCACTGAGGTTATTATTACAGTTGTTACAATTATTAATGCAGTAGTTATAACTAATGTCAATGTGAGTGTCAGGTGGCCCTGAGCAAGAGAGCAGCCTTCATCAGGCCTATCTTCTTTAACTTCTCATATATTTTGGCTCCTCTCTTTATTCTGTCTATGCTGTTCTCTTCCCAGGCACTCTGCTCCATTCCAATATCCACTTATCATACACTCTGCTCCATTCCCCTCACCCCACATCTGCTTGATGGGCAAGGGTTTCTATCCTTCAGAATAATCGCCAGAATCACCCAACCATCCAGAAGAAAATCCACTTGATGAACCAATTCACAGAGCTGCTGTGAGAATTGAATAGAGAAATGATACAAAGTTTCCAGTAGAGGGTTTAGGAAATTTGCCCAACAAATGTTAATGCTCTTACCCTGGAGGATTTATAGCCAGCAACCCAGAACCTATTTTAATATAGAATGCTTGGGAAAGAAACAGTAGGAACGAATCTCTTCATGGGAAATTTTAAGGTCAGGAGTTAAGGCAGTGGTTGGATGCGGTAGAGACATTTTGGGACAGAGACTATATAGGACCCCTTAAATGCCTCTGTGTAGGTACCACCAGTTTTACCGTTACCTGAGGCAGTCTGGAGTAGGTTGGCAGTATATATGAAGGAATATACGTATACAACAGCCTCTTCTAGAGTGCCACAGAGTTCAGTTAAAATAATTTAGCAAAACAGTGACTGGGACTTGCTCAGTGCCTGGCACTGTGATAGGTGTACAGTCTCTCTAACAGCTTCTTCTCAGACTTACTCAAAAGCTCTTTTTCCCCCCTGCCAGGTGTTCTGAGTTCATCTACTCCTATACATGTCAACCATTACACACATGCCAGCAAACTCCCAAGTCTGTGTCTAAGCTCTAAACTTGTGAACATCTCCACAGGGTTGTCCAGTTGGTATCTCTGATTCAACGAATTTAGCTCATTTTTTTTTCTCCAGGGCTGCTCATCCTCCTGTTACCTATTTCTATGTTTGTTTCACTAGGTACCCAGCCATCTAAACTGAAAACTTTGGAGTCATTTTCAAAGTTTCCTTCAAAAGTGAAGGAATTGATAGGACTTGGTGATTATAGAAGTCCTCATTGATGCCTCACCTGAATCCCCTTGGCGCTTGTGCTATTTCTCTGCATACCCACCCAAGGTCTTTCTACTGCAAGCCTGGGGGCTTCTCAGATGCTGGTGCTCACTCAACCCACCCATGAAGAAGACCGGAAGTGCTAAAGTTAAAGACCTTGGAGCAGCCCTTAACCAATGAATGTTGGAAGCTGATGGGTATATTTTGAATAGGAAAGCTCTGAAGCATGCTCTATGCAGTCACCCAGAGGTCTTGGTGAGGTTGAGCCTCAATCGCCCACAGTGGTAATCTACTCATTAATATACCTGTATTAGTTTCCATCCCTTTTCCACCTCTTTTCCATCCCTTACTGGTGCTTTCTTAGATTACCTCTCAAAAAAATTACTTGTACTCAAATGCTTGTTTCTGGGTCTGTTTCTAGGGGAATCCAACTAAAACAGTAATCATTAAGATATTGGCATCAAGAGAGGTGTTGAGAATGGCTAGAACATTTTTACTATGGGTGATTGGGTAATTTGTATCATTAATCATAAATGAAAGGAATATTTTAGATATTAGATCATTGAAATGAGGTGCCTGCAGGACAGCCCAGTTGGACATGTTTGGTAGACAGTTGAAAATAAGGAGTTGGAGATCAGGAGAGAAGTGGAGATTAGTGATAAGGATCAAGGAGTTATCATTGCATGTAGGTATGTACTAGTGCCATGAAAATGGGTAAAATGGCCAAAATACACATGTAGAGTGGAAGAACAGGAGTTTAAGGACAGATTCCCATGAAACATCAAGGTTTGAATTGTTAAAGGAAGAAGAACCATTGCAGGAAACTGAAAAAATAGAGTGTCCTCATGGTGCTCTGTCCCTGATAATATTTAATTATGGCCACTTTATTGATCATTTAAACTTCTGGCTTAAGAGGAAGGTACATTTGCTGAGTCTATTATACTGGATAAAAAAAGCATTAGGATTCAGTTTAACAGGAGGGGTAAAGGGTTGTGGAGAAGGGAACTAATATTGGTTATATGCCTACCAATGGCCAGACTCTACATATTATATCTTTTTTTTTTAAAGATTTATTTTATTTATTTCTCTCTCCTTCCCCCCTGTTGTCTGCTCTCTGTGTCCATTTGCTGGGTGTTCTTCTGTATGTGATTGTATTCTTGTCAGCGGCACCAGGAATTTGTGTCTCTTTTTGTAGTGTCATCTTGTTGTGTCAGCTCTCCGCGTGTGCAGTGCTACTCCTTGGAAGGCTGCACTTTTTTCGCGCTGGGCGGCTGTCCTTATGGGGCACACTCCTTGTGCGTGGGGCTCTCCTATGCGGGGAACACCCCTGTGTGGCACGGCACTCCTTGCGTGCTTCAGCACTGCATGTTGGCCAGCTTATCACACAGGTCAGGAGGCCCTGGGTTTGAACCCTGGACCTCCCATGTGATAGGTGGGCACTTTATCCGTGGAGCCAAATCCGCTTCCCTCTGATGCTATCTTGAATTGGACATTTCACAGCCTCAGAACTATAAGATTTTCCTCTAATAAAATTTCCATTATAACAGCCGGCACAGTTCTGATACTTTGCATTGGCAGCCCTGTGGCAAACTAAGACAGTTGACATGAGTAAAAAGCCATATTGGAAGGAAATAACAGCATAATTACAGGTTACAGTGTGTTTGGGGAAATGTGTTTCTGTTGTCTATTTCTGTGTAATAAGCCATATCCAAAATTTAGTGGCTAAATAGTGACAAAAATAATTTTTCTCACAAATATGGAAGTTGGACAGTGCTTGGGCTGGGGCTGGTATCATTGAAAGGCTTGCTCCCTCACATATATGGTAGTTTCTGTTGGCGGTTGGCTACGACTGGAATGTTTAAACATGATTTTCTCATAGCATGGTGGCTAGGTTACAAGGTTGAGTGTCTCAACAGAGTATCAGGAGGAAGCTGCATTGCCTTGTATGATCTAGCCTCAGAATTCACCCCAACATTACTTCTGCTGCACTCTGTTCATCAGAAGTGCTTCACTGAGGCCAGCCCATATTCAGGGGGAGGGGAGTTAGAATCTACTTTTAGATGGGAGGAGTGACAAATATTTTGGACATGTTTTAAAGCCACCACAACAAAAGTTATCCCTCTGAGGACTATCAGATAATAATATAGCTTATGCATGAATTCAAACTTATCTAATTCTGTATCTAAGTTTGCCTAGTGTCTGAAAAGTCAATTAAGTGATATAGACCCTATAGGCTTTGAATATTTAGAAAGGATGTAGACTGAATGTGTATTCAAACTTATATCCAGACGGAATGTGGGTGATATGTTAATTCAAGCTTACCTGGAATGTGGGCAATATGTTAATTCAAGCTTAGCTGGTATTCAAACAAACCCCTAAACCCTAAAAAACTAACAAAGAAAGTATTTTTGACCCCTAAACCTCTCCTGGCCCCACCCTATGTGTCTCTTGTATAAAAATAACCTAAAGCCCCTACCCTGGTCTCAGCTTTTTGGACAGGAGTCTGCCTGGCCTGGCTGGTTGTAATAAATCTGCCTTCTCAGAGAATTCCTGAGTCCTAGCCTTCAATACACAATCACTGAATCGTCAATATAATTCCACTACAATATAATTTAAAACACGTGTTGAATGAGGAAGGGCACTGGTAAACATTTGGTCACATGGCCATATGTAGCTGCATGGCAGGGTGGAAAATGTAGTCTCTATTCTGGGCATCCATGTGTCCAGATGAATATTCTAATACTGGGTGAAAAAGGGAGAATGAATATTGTGTGACAACTATCAGTCTCTGTAACAAATACTAAATAGCTTGCACCTCTTCTCCACTGAAACTGAGCATGGTTAGGTGAGGGTTAATTTCTAACTCATGTTTACGGCCACAGAACCCAGCATGATTCCTGTGCAATAGACATGCATATAATGCTGAATTAAGTTTTATCTACACAACATGGAATTATTCAAAACAAGAATCAGACCTCTGACTTGAAGACATCTCATTCACCAACCCTCCCATTCCAAACATACCAGGGAGATGTGTTTCCCAACTTAAGAGGTAGAAAGTAGTGTGTTTTCTACATATTGTCAGTTACCTCAGTTACTTGGAGCAGGATGCTGATAATGCCAATCTTTGACATCCCTTTATGGATGTGCCATCTCTTATATAACTTGAGAGATTATATCACTTGAGCAGTTAATTAGTAGGTAAGACCAAAGCTTCTGGCTTCATCTTCTCCTTGCGAACCTTGGGGCTACTGTTTAACTTTCTGGGTCTCATCCAAAAAATGGCAATACTTCATAGGGCTGTTAAGAATGAAGTGAGATAACGCCTAGCGCTGAGAAATGCTAACCTAATCAAGAGTTTCCCTTCTAGAGCGTGCATTAAAGCAAACAGTTCATTGATTTCCTCTTCCAACTATCAGATTACATTGCAACTTCCTTCCATTTTTTTTTTATTACAAGTGCTAACATTTTTTTAAAAAGGATTTATTTATTTATTTCTCTCCCCACCCCCCACCCCGGTTGTCTGTTCTCTGTGTCCATTCGCTGCTTTTTCTTCTTTGTCTGCTTCTGTTGTTGTTAGCAGCACAGGCTATGTGTTTCTTTTTTTGTTGCGTCAGCTCTCCGTGTGGGCAGCACCATTCCTCCGCAGGCTGCACTTTCTTTCCCCCTGGGCAGCTCGCCTTATGGGGCGCACTCCTTACACATGGGGCTTCCCTGTGTGGCGGCGCACTATTTTGACAGCACCTCCTCCTCATCATCCGCCCTCCCTCAATGCCCAGCTGCCACAAATCGCTACACTCCTTACGACAGCACACGACGTGGAGGCGGAAGGAAGGCCTCCTAAGGAGGGCCCGGATTGCGCAGGCCAATCCTGCTGCTCCCGGGGAGGTGATGTAAATTGTGCATGCGCAGGGCGGGGAGACCTTGGAGAGGCCGCGGTGGCGCTCAGCGGAGGTGAAAGCGTTTGCGGAAAGGAAAAATGCAGAGCTGTAGTCGCCTGTACTGTTCCCTGGCCAAGGTAAGGGCCCGCTGGGTGTAGTCGTGCTGAGCCAGAAGCACAGAGGGGCCTGCTCACGGCGTCCGAGACGGTGCCAAACTGGTGGGGGTAGGAGAGGCCGGCGGTGCGGCGGGGCTACCCTCACCGGCCTTGCCTCCCTGGGCACTGGCCGTTCCTCGCAGGCACCCGCTCCTCTCCCGCGGTGGCGGCGGTCCCACGTTGCGGTTGTGGAGAGTCGTTTCCCCGCTCCCTAGTCGTTGTGGCCATCACTGCCAGCAGTATTCACACGCTGGTCACACGGAGGCCTCTCCGACTCGGAGGAGGAAGTATAAACCACCCTCGATTTGTATGGTTTGCCTGTTCGTACATTTTATCCCTTTTCTAATCCAGATCCAGGCCTCAGAATGATCTCTCTGCAATGGGGTAGATAACCTTGGGGCCACTGCTTGAAAGGCCCAGACCCAGTCAATTCCTACATATGATCCCAGGAATTTTTCAAAGATCCCTTTAGTGACTTCAAACTAGGAATTTTTTGTCATTTCTCAGCTTGTCCAAGACGCTAAGTTTTTTAATTGCAGCGGGTTATTACCAAGACAGTTTTTCCTTTTCATCCATGTATCAAAAAACAACTGAATTGTATGTATGTGGGGTCGTGGCTGGGTACTGCATTGATAGAGACTTTAAAAGAGAATATGGTGACCTAACTTTCTTGTTTCAAAAATGAATCTGAGTTTCAGAAAGTAACGTGCTAGAGGTCACATATTCAGTGAGAGACAAAGCTGGGACTAAAACTCTGGACTGACACCTTGTCTACTGCTCTTAGGTCTGCTGCCCAGACCTCAGGTACAAGAGTTACCTTGGAATAGAGCAGAGTACTACATCCGTGTATCTTTTTTCACTGTCTCCCATTTGCCTGCTGTGAGAGGAGCTATTTGCTTTGCTTCCTTGTGCCCCACTGTCCTAAGGAAATAGTAGCCATCCGTATTTAGAGATTGTTGTGGGGATTATGTTTTAAAATGTAAAACTGTGATGGCTTCAGAATGAATACATTACCTAATGCATTTTCCTAAGTTACCCTGTCAAATTTTCAGTTTCTGTTTGATGGCTAGGGAACATATTCATAGGTTGCTTTAGGTAAATATAGACTGCACATATGTGGGAGGGTAGAGTTAGGAAATAATAAGCTATATGAGGTTTTTCATAATGTAGATTACTCAGGCACTTTAGTTAGAACTTTAAGAGCTTTAATTATGACATTTAAATGATTTCTAGCTCTAAAAATTCTGAAAAGTTAATACAGTTTACACTATTGCATCTGTTTTTTAAATTAGGTTAAGTATGAGATGGTTTTGTTGAATATTGATAATAAAAAGACAGAGTTGTAAGCTGAGACTGAAAATTTAAATGACTGTTATTGCCAAAGAGAAGAATTGATAGTGTAACTTCTTCGTAGCAATGGAAGATACATTAACAACATACACTACTGTTTGCCTAAAATCATTATGTTTTTGTTAACCTTTAGTAGCTTTTTGTTTTGAATTCATGTTTTACATAATAGAAACCTTTTTTTTCCTCCTCTAGAGAGGTGGTTTGAATCGAGTATGTCATGGCCTACAGGGAGTTTCTGCAGTGCCTCTGAGAACTTACGCAGATCAACCAAGTAAGTACTTTGTTAGTAAAACAGTTTTTCCTCAAGTACATTGCTAGTTCCATTGTTTTAAAATGTAAAAGAAAGTGAATGTTAAAAATGGTTAATCATCTGTTTTAGAATTCATTTGTTCATATATTTATTCATTTAGATGCTTATTGAATATCTAGTGCAGGGGTTCGTAACCTTTTTTGTTCCACAGACCCCTTTGCCAGTTAGGTAAAAACCACAGACCCCTTACTAAGTCTACACTGTATTGAGTATTATCTAATAAATATATCAAACCCATACCAACATGTCCCCACAAGTATAATGTATTTTTGAATTTTTAGTTCAAACTCGTGTTAAGAACCCCTTATCTAGTGTGTTCCAGGCAGTGAACATAAAGCAAAGCCCTGCTCTTATGGATCTTATGGGACTTATAGTCTGATTTAATAAGAGACAGTCATTTTTTTTGGAGTGATAAGTGAAAATTAAAGCAGGTAACTGAGAGGAAGGGAGACTTTTAGATAGGGTGTCAAGGAAGACCTTTTTTAGGAGATGACATTTTAGCAGATGCATGAGTGCAGAAGGGAGTGAAGGTTATTTCGGTCAGAAAAAAAGCATTGAGAATGGTCTGAGGTAGGAATTAGCTTGTGAAGTTTTTGAGGAATAGCAAAAAGGCTGGTGTGGCCAGAGCAGAGATCTATGGAATGTAAAATCCAAGAATTAGGTAGGGCTCAGATCATAGAAGGCTTTGTAAGCCAAGGCAAGGAGTATGGATTTTACTCCTTATAGCAGTTTAATATTATTGATGAATTCCAAAAAGAAATATTAGATTATGTTTGTAAACTGGTCTTTTCCTTTGGGCATATTAGATTATATTGGATTCAGATTAAGTAATCAAGTAAACCTCTTGTGCAAGGAGGATGTTAAGCCCCCACCCCTGGTGGGTAGGAACTCACAGATAAGAGACATGGCAAAGGACAGAGTTGTGGGTTTTTAATGTTGAAGTTTTGATGCTGGAGTTTGGTGCTGAAGCCCCAGGAAGTAAGCACACAGAGAAGAGACGAGCAAGCCCCTAGAAGGGAGGAACCCAGGAAGCCTGAACCTGGCAAATGCTAGCCGCCAGCTTGCTCCAACACATGGAATAGACTTTGGTAAGGGAAATAACTTCAGCTTCATGGCCCAGTATCTGTAAGCTCCTACCCCAAATAAATACCCTTCATAAAAACCAACCAATTTCTGGTATTTTGCATCAGCAGCCCTTTGGCTGACTAATACACTCCTAGTGTGATGGGAAACTACTGAAGGTTTTTGAGTAAGGAGTGATTTTTGTATGTTTACATTTTAAAAAGTTAATTCTGTTGGGTAAGAATGAGTGTGTTGGTTGTTCAACACAGTTTAGAATGGCAAGATGACTTTTTTTTAACATCCTGAATGAAAAATCTTGATCTATTTATTGAAAGGAAGCTGTTGAATATGGATATTTTCTTCCTTATGCTTTTCTATAATTTTCTCTAGAGGATATGTATTTTTGGTGTTTAAGTACTTAAAGTAGGACGTTAATGAGCTTGTATTAAGGTATTTTGGCTTCCCAGTATCAAGGATATTGATTTTTTGAAATGATCTGTTTTGACGTTCACTGGACTCAGCCATATGGATTATCAGTACTAATGTTCTCTTTCATTTCTGATTTGTTATTTGCATCCTTCTCTTTTTACTTTGTCATTCTAGCTAAAGATTTGTCAATTTTATTGATCTTTTCAAAGAACCAATTTTTGATTTCATTGTGTCTCTTAGTTTTTGGTTACTTACTTAAACATGTGGAAGTGGCTTTGGAATTGGATAAAATTGGATAATGGGTAGAGGCTAGAAGAATTTTGAGGTAGTTGGTAGAAAAAGCCTGGATTGCTTTGAAGATACTGTCAGTAGACACAACGGATATTAAAGGTGTTTTTGGTGAAGGCTTAGAAATAAGTGAGAGTTGTAGAGAAAGTGTTTATCATCTTAGAGAATACATACATTGTCCTGTCCTGACAGAATGTTGGTTGAAACGTGGATGTTAAACATGTTTCCAGGAAAGTGGATGTGGCTCAAGCATTTGAGCTCCCATCTACCATACAGGAGGTCCAGGGTTAGATGCCCTCTTGGTGAAGGTGAGATGGCCAATGCAGAGTGCTGGCCTGCGCAGAATACTGCCCTATGTGGGACTACTGCCCTCCATGGGAGTGTTGACCTGCACAGAGAGCTAGCACAGCAAGATAATGCAACAAAACAGACACAAAGGAGAGACAATAGGAGATGCAGCACATAGGGAGCTGAGGTGGTGCAAGAGAATGATCGCCTTTCGTCGGTGCGGGAAGGTCCCAGGATGGATTCCTGGAGCTGACAAATGAAAATACAAGCAGACACAGAAGAATACACAGCAAATGGACACAGAAAGCAGACAGTGGCTGGGGGGGGGGGTAGTAAATCTTAAAAAAAAAAAAAAAGATGTTTCCAGTGAGGCCTTAAAAGTAAATGATGACTGTGTTATTGGAAACTGGAGGAAAAGTGGTCCTTGTTATACTGTGGCAGAGAACTTGACAAAATTGTGTTCTAAAGTTAAAATGTGGTTTCTCCTTGCTGCTGATAATAAAATACCAGAGTGGGGAGATAACCTGGGGCCTGAACACAAAGGGACCACCATTTGAGTTTTGGAATATTCTCAGCCTATCTAGATAGCTTGCTTTGAGAGTAAGGCCAGAACAGTTTCTATCTGGGCCCTCCCTAAGCTCCTAGGAGATAAGCCCCAAGAGAATAGGGCCCATGGAAGGGCGTGACTGAAAAGCTTTGCTAAAGAGTTTAGGTGTATGACTTGTGGATCTGGTCAGCCGCCTCAGGGGAAGTCAGTATTGCAAATGGGTTTGTCTAAAAAGGATCTCTGGAAAATCCTTTTGTCTGATGGTTTGGATCCCCTTGAACTGTATGGATAACCAATCCGGTTTTTTAGACTTTTTTTTTTTGTGTGTGAGTAGAAGCATTTATAGCCTGGACTGAGAGGGACAGAGATGGGATAAGATGAAGGAAAAGTGACTTCAAGGGTGGGTGCATGGAAGCAGACATCTAGACTGAAGAGATTATCTTGGGCCAAGAGAGAGGGGCTTTTGTCCTTGCCTTTGAGTAGGGCAGGGCTTCAACCCTGATGTTAGGTGAGAGTTCAGCTGCCACCCCAGTGTTAGTAGAGAGAGGAACCTATGCCTCAGCATTCTGGGAGAGCCTGACTGCCAGCCCAGTGCTCAGAAAGGGGGTGGGGGGCTATGCCACAGCATTCAGGGAGAGCATGGCTACTCCCCTGTGTTCAGGGAGATAATGGTCCCTGCTCTAGGACCTGAAAAGGGTGGAGCTGCTGCCCCAGTGGGCCTGGAGGGCAAAGCTTTTATTATTAATTTGGTAGACTCATATTTGAACCTAAGTTTGTTTTACTTGAAATGTGTTTTTTTTTTTTTTTTTTTTTTTTTAACTATATCTGTCTTTCCTTATGGACTTAGGAGTTTGTGGAGTTCAGAAAGTTGAGTATTAGAATTTAAGATTTCACCCATGATACGGTGGAAGGGAGTAGTTTGGCAGTGGATGGTGGTGATAGTGCAGGATATGAGTGGGGTGGACATTGCTGGAGTGTGAGGCTGAGCAGGGTGGGGGGGTGGGTTGGGCTATCCATGGAACTGGAGGGAGGGCTGGAAGAACAAAATCTGGGGATTTGTAGGTCTGTGGTTGAAACTACAAGGGTGGGAATGTTGTTTTGGCAGATATGGCAGGAGAGAGCTACTGATACAGAGCATTGGTGGTGGGGGATATGTGGGAAAGGGTGCATCTGGGGTATGCTATGGAATATTAATGCATTCGTCTTGTCATAGGGTTTTATCTCAGAGGATGGAGACACAATAAACAATAAGATATTAAATTCCTGTCCTGGGTAGTCCTGCTTCCTTTGTTCTCACATACAGGGGCAAGAATCTCTTGAGTACATAAGCAGTGCCTAATAAAAGAAAGCAGACCAGTAGGTTAAGCCCTCGATAATAATGCATGTATAACTATGAACCTTATTCTTCAAAAAGTGCAACTTAATGGTTGCAATAAGTTCGGGGGTGGGGGGTGAAGAATGGGTGGCATATAGGGCATTTTAGAGGCATTGGAATTGTTCTGCATGGTCACACAGTGATGGATACATGCTATTATACATTTTGTCAAAACTTACAAAAGTGTACAGTGCAAAATGTAAACCATAATGGAAATGATTGCCATGGTTAGTAGCAGTGCTTCAGCATTTGTTCATCAGTTGTAGCAAATGTACATACTCATGCAGAATGTTATTGGTAGGGGAAGATGTGTGTGGGGGGGTGGTAACGGGAATCCCCTATATTTTGTGTGTGAATTTTCTGTAATCTAAAGCTCCTTGGAATATAAAGTGAAAAAAATAAAAATAAAAACACTGGGGGAATGTAACAGAATATGTCAGTATATGTAAAAGATAACATCTTACAGTGATGAAATGCACAATGCAAAAATATTTTTTATTTACAATAAAAAAATTTTTTATTTGTGAGGTTTTGGATTGCAGAAGGGTTGCTGCTGTGGCTGGGGAGCATCGCTGGTGTGGGGTGTTGATGGTGGGGAATGTGTGAGGAGGGGTGCACCTGGGGCATGCCTCTGCGGAATATGAAGGTGTTCATGTGGTCATGGGGTGTTGTCTTGGTGGGTAGAGACCCATATAATAACTGAAAGAATATTGAATTCCCTTCTTAGGGAGTCCTGCTGCTTTTTAAAAAATAATGTCAAATGTCACTTCTCTAGCACTTTACTTTTTTAAAAATTTAAACAAACCAATTTTATTGATACATATCAACAAAGCATGCAGTTCATCCAAAGTGCACAAACAATGGTATTTAGCAAATCATATAGTTGTGCATTCATTAATTCAGTCATCATTAGAGCATTTTCATTATTTCAATAATAATAATAAACCAAAAAAAAAAAACCAACAAGAAAATCCATCACCTCTCAATTTCTCTATGCTTTTCCCGCTGTCCACAGCTCCCATTTCTGGCTATTCTTGCACAGCTACTTTTTTTTTCTTTATAAATTGATTTATATTAATGGAATCATACAATATGTTACACAGTATATTCAGTTCATAGTAACGCAGTCATGCTGTATTTGTACCTTTGTGTCCGGATTGCTTCACTCAACTTAATGTCCTCCAGGTTCATCCATGTTGTCATGTTTTACGACTTCAGTTCTTCTTACAGCTGCATAATATTCCATCATGTGAATATATTACAATTTGTTTATCCATTCATCGGTTGATGGTCACCTGGGTTGTTTCTGTCTTTTGGCAATCATAAGTAAGGCTGCTGTGAACATAGGTGTGCAGATGTCTATTCATGTCACTGCTCTCAGTTCTTCTGGGTATATATCCAGTAGTGGTATTGCAGGGTCACGTGGTAAATCTATATTCAACTTCTTTAGGAACTGCCACACAGTCCTCCACAGTGGCTGTACCATTCTACATTCCCACCAACAGTGAATAAGTGTTCTTATCTCTTTACATCCTCTCCAACATTTGTAGTTCTATGTCTTTTTAATGGTGGCCATTCTGATAGGTGTGAAATGATATCTCCTTTTAGTTTTGATTTACATTTCCCTAATCATTAGTGATGATGAATATTTTTTCATGTGTATATTTTTTGCCATTTGTATATCTTCTTGGGACAAATGTCTGTTCAAGCCTTTTGCCCATTTTTAAGTGGGTCGTTTGTCTTTTTATTGTTGAGTTTTAACATCTCTATATATCATGAATATTAAACCCTTACTGGAAGTGTGATTTCCAAATATTTTCTCCCATTGAGTCAGCTGCCTTTTCACTCTTTAGACAAAGTCCTGTGAGGTGCAAAAGTGTTTTCATTTTGAGGAGGTCCCATTTATCTATGTTTTCTATTGTTGTACATGCTTTGGGTGTAAGGTCCAAGAAACCACCACCTTCCATAAGGTCTTTAAGATGTTTTTTGACATTTACTTCTAGTAGTTTTATGGTCCTTGCTTTTATATTTAGGTCTTTGATCCATTTTGAGTTGATTGTTGTATAGGGAGTGAGATAGGGGTGGGTCCTCTCACATTCTTTTTGTTGTAAATATCCATTTTCTTCCAGCACCATTTGTTGAAGAGAGTCTTTTGTCCTGTTAACATGGACTTGGTAGGTTTGTCAGAAAGCCAGTTGAACAGAGAGGTGCATTCTTTAATAGAGTGGCAAGAATCTCTAAGGTACATGGGCAGTGCCTGGTGAAGGAGGACAGACCAATACGCCAGGCCCTTTATATTGATGGTTGTATTTATGAATCTTGTTTTTGTGAAATTGAAACTTAGCCTAGTAATATATATTGCCTAAGAGTTACCTCCTGAAAGCCTTCTTGTTGCTCAAATGTGGCTTATCCCTAAGCCAGACTCAGCATATAAACGCACTACTTTGTCCCGGGGATGAGCTTCCCTCGCACCAAGGGGTTATTATACCTAGCACAAACTAGGGATGCATTTGGAAAAAGTCCTAGACCAAAAGGTGGAAATATTAAATAAAAATAAGTTTTTATGGCTAAGAGATTTCAAAGTGAGTCAGGAGGTCATTCCAGACCTTATTCTTATGCTTGTCTCAGGGAGGATCTCACTGATTGCCACAGTAAACAGGGCCTCAAGCAGGGGTGCTCAGAAGGCTTGTGAGACATCTAGACGGGGTAGGCAGGGCAGACAACCCTAGGAAATCGGCATTCCTTTGGTGGACCTCACCTAGAAATATATGATAACCAGGCTCCTGAAAGTAACAGAGTTAGACTCATTTATAATTTTTCTACACATGGTTCTCCTATTTCTTTTATTTGAACTTATAAGTATACCCATTAAATACATGTCCCAGAGGCTTACTTAAATCTTTGATCTGTTCATATACGGGTTGAGCCCTGATTCTCAGCAGAGTTACAGCCATTGCCCTCTCTGCTATTCATCAGACTCACTGGGACAACCAACAAGAGGATGAGAGTGGACAATGCCCAGCCCAAAAAACAGAGTATCTACAACTGTTAAAGCAAAACAGTTCCATCCATCTGCCGCATGGAATCTAAGACCCCTCTAAATTGGAATCATTGTGGTCATCACCATCCCCAAATCCTCCAGATTGAGGAATGAGCAAATACAAGGGGAGGATGCCACTATGGACCAAAGTAGACTTGTTATTCTAGTAACGGAAGAACTTGAAACATTGATATAAAGGCAGTGGTCACCAGAGGTTCTGAGGGGAGGGAGAAGCAAAAGAGTTTTAACATGGTGCATTTTGGGAACATTGGAATTGTTCTGCATGATATTGCAATGATGGACACAGGCCATTATACATTTTGTTAAAACCTATAAAATTGTATGGTGCAAAGTGTAAACCATAATTTAAACTGTACATCATGGTTAGTAGCAGTGCCTCAAAATGTGATCATCAGTTTTAACAAACGTACCACTCTATGAAAGTTGTTAATGGAGGAAAGTGGGGGAGCAGGGGTGGAGTATATGGGAATCCCCTATATTTTCAGTGTAATATTCATGTGATCTAAAGCTTCATCCAGAGGTTACATGTGTTGGTAGGATGTGCATGTATCAAGAAGTGAAATAAAAAGATGGCTTTTTTTTGAAGAAAAAATTTTTAAGGGAATTTAACATTTCAGAGGCTGAACCATTTTGTAAAGTGCATAGCAGTTTTATATAATTCAAGTATAGATAGGCAGAAAGTTACCAAGAGAGACTAAAGACAAAGGCCATTGATAATTCAACAACCCCACCTACCCAAACAAAACAGCAACAAATAAACCTTACCTTGTAGCTCTGACTTCCTCATAGTGTAGGCATTCTTAATTGATTGTTGCTTTCATTCTCATAGTAAAGCAGCTTCTTGTTGTAGTTCCTTATCATCCTGCCCTGGAGGTTATGCGGTCATATAAGTATTCTTTTTTTTTTTTAAGATTTATTTATCCCCCCCCCCCCCCAGACCTTCCAATGTGGGAGAGAGGCATTCAGTTGCTAGAGCCACCTCAGCTTCCTTGTTGTATCTCTCATTGTCTCTCCTCTGTGTCTCTTTTTTGTTGCATCAGCTCTCCATGTGGGCCAGCTTGCCTTTACCAAGAGGCCCTGGGAATTGAACCTGGGACCTCCTATATGGTAGACAGGAGCCCAGTCGTTTGAGCCACATCCGCTTCCCGAATGAGTGTTCTTGTAAGGCAGAACATAATGGTATAGGAGCATAGGCTTTGTACTCTAAAGGACCTGGTTTGAATCCTGTCTAGATCATTGATTAGTTTTGTAGCTATGCAAAATAGCCTTATTTTTTTCCTATTAAATGGACCCAATAGCCATGTCATAGAGCTGTATTGAGTCTTAAATGAGACACCTACAAAATATTTAGTTCACTCCCTCGCAATTAGTAAATTACTCAGATGGTTTCTAGTATTGCAGACTGATTTGTTGAGATACAGCTTATAATGTTTTGCTTATGACTGATATGTAACCTGACACCTTTATTTTAGCTATAGCCTGGAAAATGTGGTCCTTAGTTTCCTCATAATGATACAAGAAACATTTGTAGAGAAACTTGCAGAGCACTTGTGCCTGTTTTTTCTCTTTGATTCATTTCCTCCCCCCTCGGCTTGCTTGCTGTCTGCTCTGTGTCCATTCACTGTGCGTTCTTCTGTATGTGTTTATTTCCTCTCCCCCTTGCAGCTTGCTTGTTGTCTTCTCTGTGTGTCCATTCGCTGCGTGCTTTTCTGTGTTTTTACTTGTCTCCCTCTTTGTTGTGTCACCTTGCTGAGTCGGCTCCCTGTGGCGCTTGTGGGACGGTGGCTGTCCTTGCGGGATGGCAGCTGTCCATGGTGTGCAGGCAAGCCTGCCTTCCCAAGGAGACCCAGGAACTCGAACCCAGAGCCTCCCATATGGTAGATGGGAGCCCAAAGATTGAGCCACAGCTGCTTCCCTTGATTCATTTTTATGGCATTAATTACCATATTTAAGTAGATCACCTCTCATTTTACTCTAGTTAAGTATCAGTGTGATAGTTCACTGCCACCTCAAATGCAGAATGCTTTCTAGCTGTCTCCCGTTTTTGCTTAATCATCTCTTTTTGCTCATGCTATCAATTTGTACTTCCTGTTCACTTTTTCTTTTTTACTCTTTAAAGGCAGATGCTAATTTTGTAAAACTTCCCATCAAAATAATGCATTTCATATAACCACTTTTCTACATCTTAGTTTTTATTTATTTATATTTTACTTTCTTTATGCATTGGGCAGCCAACCTATGGAATGCTTCTTAGCAAGGACAGGGTGAGTCCTTTGGTACAGGTCCTTGCAGCCTTTGGTACAGGTGAGAGCGGGTTAGTTTTCCCCCTTAGGAAAATTTGCAAACCTTTAGATAAGTTGAAAGAATTTTACAGTGAATACTTACCATCTCTTCCCTTAACATTTTGCTGTGTTTACTTTATTACTTATCTGTCCATTCCTTTAGCCATCAATCCATCTGATTTTTTAATGCATTTCGAAGTAAAATTGCAAAACTCCACATACTTCCCCTAAATCCTGGCTTATTTTTAAAGGTGTGTTACTGAATTATCCTCCCCTGTTCTCAGCTGACAAACCTTTAAAGGCTCTGCTTTCTCCCTTCATTTTTGTGCTTCCTAGAACTTTCATAGTAATTGTGATGCAATGTTACATCTAGTATCTTGAGTGAGAGTGAACTCTTTGAGTTTTGGGTGTTTTCTGTAATGAAGAAAAAAATCTAAGATTAGTAAACTGGGAAATAATACTAATTTCTTGGCTATTATCTTTTATCTCTTGTTAATGTCTTCTAAATTTACCTATTAAAACAGGCTCTTTTCCAAGTCAAATGTTTTTCTCATTTTTGTACCATGGATTTACTATATCGTTACGTAATGACTGAAACTAAAGATATATATGTATAAGCTCAAAACCTAAAATATTTTAAGTTATGAGATCTGAAGAATTATAAGATATGTAAATTTCAATACAAGTATGTAATGTTCTCATATTAAAAGGAAATATTAAATTTTATATGGCATCTTAATTTTATAAAATTTGCATGGAAAAAATCTATAAATATGGTTTTCTTTGGGTGTAGAGCATTATAGGTGATTATTTTATTTTGCTTTTCTTTGTTTAGATTTCAGTACACTTTTTAAATCAGAAATATTAAAATTCAGCAAAGAAGTCCATTTTTGCATACGTATTTACATTACTGTCAAATTTAAAAGTAGAGCCCAAATTAAGGAAAATTGTTTAGATCATCGTAGTGGCCTAAAAGCACAAATTGACTGGTAAAAATTGAAGCAATACAATTCTGTTCAGGTCAGCAAATGCTTTTTGAATGATGGTAATACTCCCCTCCCTAGGGGTGTGTGTGTATATGTGTATGCATGTATATGTGTATGTGTATATGTGTGTGTGTGTTTACAAAATTAAAATTGTCGTCTTTGTAGGTCAGAGTATAGCTATGTTGCTGCCTCCCTTCACCCCTCCTCCTAGCCTTTGTTATCTCCCTTTTCCAGCCGTTGCTATCCTTCCCGCCAGTCCCGTCCACTTAGCCAACTCATAATCTGCCCCCTTTCTTAATCACCGCCTACTTCATAGCTGCCTGCACAGTTCCGCCTATCCACTACCGCCCCGTAGTTTACCCGCCCCAATTCCTACCCCTCCCTTGACCCGACCTTATATAATCAAGTGTATTTCCGCAATAAATTGGACTAGCTCATTCTCACAGGCTGTCTCCGTGGTTTTTACCGCGCATCCCCCACGCCTGGAGAACCTAGGCCTACGCGTTGGCCTAGGGGCTCACCGCCGAGCCGTGGAAGCCCGCCCGGTCCTCGTAGGTTGCTAACTTAGAGTAGCAGCCCACAGCAGGGGTTGCTAACTTAGAGTAGCAGCCCACAGCAGGGGTTGCTAACTTGGAATAGCAACTCTCAGCAGGGGGCTCGCCCGGGATCCTTTCCTTCCACCGCCCTCCCGCCCCTCTCTGCTGCTGCTGCTGCTGTCTACTGGCGACCATTTCAGCTCTCCAGGTAGGGACCCCATCGCCATCTTTTCTTCTCCCACTATGGGCACCTCTCTCTCCTCACACCATACCCCTCAGGTTCGGCTTTTAGCCGCCCTGCTTGATACCAATGGAGTCCGCGTTTCCCTAAAACAGCTCCAAAAATATTGGGACCTGCTACTCCCTCTTAATCCGTGGCTCGCCACCTGCCAGCTCTGGAGCCCAGACACATACTCTCGACTCATAGATCGAGTCACCTCCGCCATAGAGCATGAAAAGCGGTCTTTTCCGCACGGCCTGCTGCCTGCTCTAGTAGCCATACGCGCCTGCCTCCTTGGTGCACCGTCAGAAGCCATCCGAGACAAATCAGTTAAGCAACCCAATGACTATGAGCCCGATGATCCTGGCGACCCAAATTCTCTGTCTGACCAGCTCGCCGCTGCTCTCGAGCGCGAACCTCCCCGCCCGCGCTCCCCACGGCCCGCAGAAGCCACTTCAGTAGCTCCTCAAAATAGCGGACTTTCTCCTTTTTCTTCCACCTCTGCCCAAAATGGCGCACTTCCGGCTTCTTCTTCACCTATGTCCGAGCCCGCCGGCGGGAACAAAGGCGCCTCCTCTCACCTTTACCCGCCCCTCCCTGTCTCGTCATCTTCTGGCCCTGCCCCGGACATAATGTCGCCGCCATCTTGGCCGGCCCCCGGAAATGACGTGACTTCGCCGCCATCTTGGCCGGCCCCCGGAAATGACGTGACTTCGCCGCCATCTTGGCCGGCGCCCAAAAATGACGTAACTACATCGCCATCTTGGCAGGCGCCTAAAAGTGACGTCGCCGCTCCGCCATCTTGTCCAGCGCCCAAAAATATCCCGCCGCCAGTTTGTTGCCGCCTTGACGCTGCTAAGCCATCATTCTCTCATCTGTTTCCCGCTACCGTTCATCCCTCGCCACCACCGTATGGCAGCAGCTCCCCACCTGCTTCTAGCGAAGCACATTCTCCCGCCCCCCAGCTATACCCGCTCAACCCGCTGCCCACGCAGCAACGCCCTCAGACTTGGCTTCCCTTCACAGCCGAAGAAGTTAAAACTCTTCGCAAAGCTCTTAAAGAAGACGGCATAGGTAGCCCATATGTCCAACAATTAATAGAAGAGTTAGGGGTTCAACTTGCTCTTCCTTATGACTGGATTTCTCTAGCCCGTTCCATCCTTCCGCCAGGCCAGTTCCTTGAATGGCGTGCTTACTATCAAGTAGCTGTTGATAAGCAAGTGGTAGAAAATGTCCAGGCGGGTATCCAAGATCCAGCTGACGCCTACACAGGAATTAACAACTATGCTGACCCTCGTTCTTATATAAACATAGATCCAGGATTTTGGCACCGAGTAAAAGCTCTTGTCCAGCGATCGTTCTCTTTAGTTTCTACCAAGCAGTCCACCAAATTTGCGCAAATGCTTCAAGACTCGCAAGAAACCTTTCCAGCATTTGTCGCACACGTTTTAGAAGCATGCCAGCGGAAAATTACTAATGAAGATGCTCAGTTTGTGTTAGCAAAAGAACTCATTCTCGATGGGTGCCTTGCACCCTTCCGGGCCGTTATTCTTCCTATCCGTGATAAGCCAATACATGAATGGGTATTGGCTTGTCGAGATATTGACCCACAGACTAAAGCACTTACTGCTGCCTTCGCTTCCGCCATGGCTGTGTCATCTGCCTCCACTTCTGCCTGCTTTCGATGCGGTCAGCCCGGTCATTTTGTCCGCGAGTGCCCTCAACAGGCAGCTCCCCGCCCTGCCGTAGCACTGCACAGACCAAGAGGCCCCCCCACACCATGCCCGCGCTGTGGCAAGGGGTATCACTGGGCCCGCGATTGCTGCTCATCGCAACGTATCTCCCAGCCTTTAAACTTCCAGCGGGGCAGGCCTCAGCCCCTCCCCCAAGAGGCCCTCCAGAGAGCTCCAAAACCTTAATGTGGACAATGCCTATCAAACGTCACCAAAAACCTTCCTTAGAGCTTAAAATAAACGGACAATGGCTTGAAGGGCTCTTAGACTCTGGTGCTGAAATCTCTTGTATTCCCTTTGAAATCGCCGCCTTCAATCATTGGCCCCTCGAAACCGGCCCTCAAGTCATCGGCGCCACGGGAGCTGCTACCTCCTGGAAAACCTCCCAGCCTCTGCATTGGAGCGACCGAGAAGGTCACAAAGGCCAGATTCGTCCACTCGTCCTTTCTTCAGTCCAAACCATCCTGTGGGGAAGAGATGTACTCAGCCAGCTAAAAGCTCGAATCACCACAGAAGCCTTCATAGCTGCGCCGCCCCCCCCCCCCCTTATAGGGGCCACTGCTCCCATCTCAAGACCTGACCCTATCCCTCTGGAATGGGACACAGAGGAGCCCATCTGGGTCGAGCAGTGGCCCTTGCCAACTCATAAACTGCAAGCTCTCTCTGCCCTCGTCGAAGAACAGCTACAAGCAGGGCATATTGAGCCGTCTACCAGTCCCTACAATTCGCCAGTCTTCGTCATCAGTAAAAAGAACACGAGCAAGTTCCGCCTCCTTCATGACCTTCGAGAAATTAACAAACATATTAAGCCAATGGGATCACCTCAGCCTGGTTGCCCGCATCCCACTGCAGTCCCTCAGCATTTTTATGCAGCCACCATTGACATCAAAGATTGCTTTTTCTCCATTCCTCTTCACCCGCGAGACTGTCCACGATTTGCGTTTACAGTCCCGCGTACCAACAATCAAGGAGCAGCACTCCGATTCCAATGGCGAGTACTACCACAAGGCATGCGGAACAGTCCAACTATATGTCAGCTCTATGTCAATCATGCCATTGAGCCGCTACGCTCTAAGTTCCATCCAGAGCACACATACATCATCCACTATATGGATGACCTCCTTTTAGCAGCAAGTTCTAACACACTTCTCAATGATTTACTCTCTGCAGTTACGACAAACCTTTCAAGTCTTGGATTAATAGTGCAACCTGACAAAGTCAACCCCCAGCCACCTTTCCAGTTCTTAGGCTTTCATTTTCATCAATATATTCGGCCCACCAGCCCGCAAATCCATGTTTCTGATCACATGACGCTGACTGAGCTCCAACGGCTTTGCGGACAAATCAATTGGCTTCGATCAGCACTCCCCATCACAACAGCGCAAATGCAACCCCTTTTCGAGCTCCTGCAGACTAAGTGCAGTCCATCCGCTGCAGTCGTTCGCCCCATCACCATCACCCCAGCTGCCAAAGAAGCCATCCAACAAGTAAATGCTGCACTCCAGCAATGCCGCCTAGAGCGATTCTCTCCCGATCTCCCAATCCTTGCCTTAGTTTTGCCAACACCAGTCACCCCAACGGGTCTCCTATGGCAAGATGGTCCTCTTCTTTTTCTACACACGTCAAAAAGTAAACTCCCAAAAATCTGCCCATTTACAAGGGCTTGGATCACATTAGCCACTGACTTAGTACTTCTCTCCATACAAACGTACGGCGTCCCGCCACACACCATCGTTTGGCCCTTTGATGCAAAAGAAGTTACCTCTCTCATCATGCATAATGCCCAAATGCAAAGCCTAATAGAATTCTTTCGTGGCTCTTTTGACAATCACTATCCGCATCATCCACTACTACAAGGGGTATCTCAATTAGCATTTTCCAACCCGTTCCATCCGCTGCCCGCAAGAAAGCCAATTCCTTTTGCCATCACTGCTTTCACCGATGCTTCAAAAAAGGCATTCGCTGCTGTCATATATACGCCAAGAGAACCTAAGCCACGACAATTGGTGTTTGCTAATGACTTTTCTGTCCAAACAGGTGAACTTTTAGCTGTCGCCGCAGTCCTCAATCTCTACCCGGACCAGCCTCTTAACATCTTCACAGACAGCTTATACACTTTACAAGTGTGTCGCAGCCTCCCGCTTGCTACTTTCCTACCCAGTGACTTAACTATTGACCAAGCACTCGCTTTTGTACAGCGACTGCTTGAAGAAAGGCAACAACCCTGGTTCATTGCTCATATCAGAAGTCACTCTGGCCTGCCAGGACCGCTAGCTCAAGGAAATGCCCTCGCCGACGCTTTAGCATCCGGCCGCCATGTATGCCCAGTTGCCATTCAAGAAAACCTCACTGACAAAACAAGACTGGGAGACTTTGTCAACCAAGCTAAGCTCCTACACTCTCAATTCCACTTCTCAGCGCGATCCATTCAAAAGCTCTTCCCAGACCTCCCCATTGAAACATGTAAACATCTTGTGCGCTCCTGCCAAACATGTGCACCTTTGCTGCCTCTTGGACCCTTGCAGCCTCGCGGAGCTAATCCCCGCGGCCTACGGCCTAACTCCCGCTGGCAACTTGACGTCACACACGTTAGCGCCTTTGGACGCCTTAAGTATCTTCATGTTGCAGTTGATACTTTCTCGCACCTGTGCTACGCCGTGCCCCTCACAGGAGAGAGCGCTAAACATTGCATCAAAGCACTCCGACAAGCCATTCTATTCATGGGAATTCCCTGGGATCTCAAAACCGACAATGGACCAGCCTATCGCAGTGCCACCTTTGCCAGCTTCGTACAAATGTACCACATCACACACCATTTTGGCATCCCCTACAATCCACAAGGGCAAGGAATTGTTGAGCGCACTCACCAACAGCTCAAGCTACTCATTCAAAAAGAAAGAGCTTCCTCCCCCCATAAAGCCCCTGCTGACGTCATCACTGCCTGCCTTATTCATCACAATCTCCTGACCTTCGATGACAAGGGACTTTCCCCAACCCACAAACATTGGGGACCCATGTGGCAACCCTCGCAAGTCCCTCTTGTTCACTGGAAAGACCCTGCCACAAATCTTTGGCAGGACCCGGCTCCCTTGCTAGCACAGGGGAGAGGTTTTGCTTGTATCTTCCCAGACTCTGAGCCACAACCACTCTGGGTTCCTGGGCGCTATATCAGGCCTGCCACCGACCCCAAGGTTCCCCTTAATGATAAGTACCCTATGCCCTCCGTGAGAGACAACATTGACAGCGGAGGCCCAGATGTCGCCCCATTCGCTCAAATTCAGCACCAACCAGCCCCTCCCTGAAATGCTTATATTTAAATAAGTGCTCTCTCCGAGTTTTTTTCTGCTGATTGCCCCTCCTCTATGAGGGCTCTCTTCTCCTTCTTTTGTCATTACAGATCTCTCAAAGGACCCAACTCTGCATACTCCACAAGAAAAGCCTTTGCTACCTCCGCAACCCGCCGTTGAAAAGTGCCTGACCTTCACCAAAACGTGCTTTATAGTTCATCAGAAAAGAACTCTCAGTGCAGATGCTCCTCAAGCTCCCCTCGCACCCACTCTTACTCTGCTTCTTTCTTGTAATTTTCATTTTCTTAACAATCTTCTCAGCTGTTTGCCTCGCAGCTACAGCCCCAGCAGATTGGAACCTCCGTCAACGCCTCCTCCTCGCTGTCGCCTTTCTACTTTTAATTGGCATTTTCACCTCTCTCGTCGTCCTTCTCCCATGACCACTGTACGCCCCCAGGTAAATTCACCCGAGTCTACCTCTCCGACACCGTCGTCCATGGGAACCACACCAGCTCTTTCTCGCCGCGAACGATGTCGACAACGTTTCTTTGCCCGCCGCCTAAGCCGTCTTTCCCTTGAAGATGATGACCCCATCGAACGCCAAGTTCTCCAACTCCTCCGACGAGCCCGCTCTGTTCATACCCCCGCCTCCTGTTCCCCTACCCTCCCCTACCTCATCCATCTCCTCATTCTCATGTTGTCTCTAGCCTCTGCCCAAAGCTCCTCCTCCCATCAGCCATTCAACTGGACCCTGCAGACATTTCCAGAAAAACGTGTTCTCGCTTATAATGTTACTAGTGTCGCTCCCTCCTTTTTTACGCACGTCTGCCCTCTTGCTGGAATTTCCTTCCGTCCCGAATGCCAAGTGAGTAACATCAAAAAAGCAAAAGTAGGCTTCCACCATTCCTCATCCTGTCGAGGCGGGAATACAGCATGCCTGCTTTCTCGAAACAATCGTCTCCTTGGCCCTCAATTTAACCCTGTGTCTGGTTTTTACATCTGTCCTGCTAGTGCTCGAGGTTGTCATGACCCATCACACTTCTACTGTCCCTCTTGGGGATGTGTGACCATGGCCCATGGATGGTCCGGCGCCCCCAACAGAGACCCGTATCTCTCTCTCCAAGTAGCCAACAATTACCGTTGGGACTTCATTTCGCTGACAGTAAAAAACCCAAACGACGATACATGGCTGGCCGCTCGCCCCTATGGACTCCGGTTGTATATGAGCAACTATGATCGTGGCGCTTTGTTTGAAATCCAAAAGCGTGTTGTCTCCACCCCACCCTCTGCTATTGGTCCCAACCACATCCTTAACCCTCCTCCCTCACCCACTGTTCACCTTCTTCCGTCCTCATCTACCCCCCTCAAAATCTCTTCCACCTCGGCCGCCGTCGTCCCTTCTACAAGCCCCACTTCCCCCCCCCGCTTCAGGTATACAACCACATCCTCTCATCCCCTCTAGTCCCTACTTCAAACTCCTAAACGCCTCCTATTCCTCTCTCAACGCCTCCCACCCCAACCTCACTCGCTCTTGCTGGTTGTGTCTTTCCCCCAGCCTCCCCCTCTATGATCCACTTGCTATCCCTTCACCACTCTTTACTTCCTCCACCGACGATTCCCCCTCTTCCTGCAATTGGAATCAATCTACTCATGTCCCACTCACTTTTACGCACATCTCTTCCAAAGGTTTATGCATTCACCCCCGTTCTTCCCACACTCCTAGCCTTACTGCCTGTGCCAACTATACCTCCCCAAACATCTCTGCCAAATACTTAGTTCCCCTAAACACCACCCAATGGCTCTGCTCTTCCACCGGACTTACCCCATGCTTATCTGTTGCCACACTTAACAAGACCAAAGAAACGTGTGCTCTCATCCTCCTCACGCCTCGAGTCATCTATCACACTCCTCTACATTTCTTTGAAGCCTTTGACCACACTCAAGAAGCTATTTACCTCCACAAACGCGAACCTATTACTGCTGTACTCACTGTCACTTCCCTCCTAGCTACAGCTGGATCTGCCACTGGTGTTGCAGCCCTAGCCACACAAGCCTCCGCCCTCCAAAACCTCAGACAAGCAGTAGACTCTGATATCATCTACCTCCGAGATGCAGTCAAATATCTTAGAGACTCCCTCAATTCCCTTTCAGAAGTTGTCCTGCAAAACCGCCGAGGCCTTGACCTCCTCCTCCTCAAAGAAGGTGGCCTATGTGCAGCTCTAGGAGAAGAATGCTGCGTCTATGCCAACTATACCGGTTTAGTAGACTCCAGCTTAAAAGAACTTGAAAAAGGTCTCAACCAACGCCGACTTGAACGAGCCCAAACTGCTGGTTCCTGGGGCTTTCTGCAGCCCCTCCTCCCCTATCTCCTCCCGTTACTAACCCCAGTTCTGCTCATCATCCTAGGTCTCACCGTTGGTCCTTGGGCCATTCGACGAATCATCCGCCTTGCCAAAGATCATGCTGACAGTGTATTTTCCTCATTTGTTCAAATCCATTACCAACGTCTTGCTACCTCTGATTCCATTCCTGAATCTCGACCACGTCCTCACCCCCCTTCCCACTGTACATCCCGCCTGTGAAGCTGCTTGCTGTGAAGCTCTCTGACTTTAGCCGTCGGTACGGGTTCGCTTCCCTCGGCGTAAAGGGCTTGGGTGCACCCTCCGCCCCCCTTTATTGCTATACGTCTGAGAATTCTTCGCAGTTAAGCTAGCCACAGCGCTGTCCACCCCAAAAAAGCGTGCGCAACATCATGTTAGATATTTCGTCTAGCACTGGCACGCACCAACCCTAAGGGCTATGCATACATTCTGGCCAAATGATATGTCATTTGCCCATCGCCAGTCATTCCTGCCCTCTTTTTCTCTCACCCTCCACAGCCCATCCCTCTACTCTCTCACACCTTTTTTTTTATAAAACAAAAGGAGCAATTGTTGCTGCCTCCCTTCACCCCTCCTCCTAGCCTTTGTTATCTCCCTTTCCCAGCCGTTGCTATCCTTCCCGCCAGTCCCGTCCACTTAGCCAACTCATAATCTGCCCCCTTTTTTAATCACCGCCTACTTCATAGCTGCCTGCACAGTTCCGCCTATCCACTACCGCCCCGTAGTTTACCCGCCCCAATTCCTACCCCTCCCTTGACCCGACCTTATATAATCAAGTGTATTTCCGCAATAAATTGGACTAGCTCATTCTCACAGGCTGTCTCCGTGGTTTTTACCGCGCGTCCCCCACGCCTGGAGAACCTAGGCCTACGCGTTGGCCTAGGGGCTCACCGCCGAGCCGTGGAAGCCCGCCCGGTCCTCGTAGGTTGCTAACTTAGAGTAGCAGCCCACAGCAGGGGTTGCTAACTTAGAGTAGCAACTCTCAGCATAGCTACTATATATTGATTACTTACTATGTATGTTCCAGTTACTGTGTTTACATATATTATCTTATTTAACCTGTATTATAATATGAGGTAGATTTTTTATGGTCTTTATATTTTGATGAAGAAACCAAAGGTGAGACAGGTTTAATAACTCACTGAATGTCACATTATAAAAAATTTCGTTATTGCTCATGAGGATTTTAGTTTATAATGGTTGAAATTGAGGAGCGAGATAGCATTGAGTAATGTAAAGACCATAGGAAGTAGAATCAGAAAGCTTTTACTTCTTTTTCCTGGTTCTGCCACTTGTTTTGCTGGATGACCTGGACAAATTCATTAAACTCTCTTAAACTATTTTTTCTAGATTTGTTTCTAGATCTGTGAAATAGTCATATATTAATATTTTTAAAAGACTAGTTTTTAATTTATTTATCCCTCCATCCTTGGTTGGTTGTGCTTGCTCTCTGCGCCTTTTATTGTGTGTTCTCTTGTCTGCTCATAGTGGTGTTGTTGTTGTTGTTTTTTTCATTTTTTTAAGGAGGCGCCGGAAACTGAACCCTGGACCTCCCATCTGGGAGATCACTTGAGCCACATCCCCTGAAATAGTCATATTTATGCTATCTTTACCTTCCTTGTAGGAAGTTCTGAGATTAAAACATGATAATAAATGTGAATGTGGGGAAGCAGCTGTGGCTCAATCAGCTGGGCTCCTTCTACCATATGGGAGGCCCTGGGTTCACGTTCCAGGGCCTCCTTGTTAAGGCAGGCTCGCCTGCAAGTGCCACGGAGAGCCATCTCAGCAAGGTGATGCAACAAAAAAAGGGACACAAGTGAAAACACAGAAGAGCGTGCAGTGAATGGACACAGAGAGCATACAGCAAGCAAGCCGCAAGGGCAGTGAATGAAAAAAAATGTGACTGTGTTATAACCTGCTAAATGTTAGACTAATTGGAGTTATAAGGATAGTAGTAGAAGCAGAGAAGGGAGGCTCTTAACTCTCAAAATACTCTGTTGCTTTATTTGGAATTAGATTGAGGAGAATGGGCATAATTTGACGTATACATTTGAATTATATTTATGTTCCTAAGGCTGCTGATCAAAGTTAACTTTCAAATTTTTATTTTTTTCTTTATATGATAAATATCCAGAATAATGATTGTTCTGGTTAGCCTAATATCTTAAACTATATGAAATTTATCTATATTCAAATAAAGTTCAAATTATCCTTGCCATCTTTTATTGGGAAACAGATTTCTTTTCATGATATTACAGAAATTAAGGACCTGGAAGGAGAAAGGAGTCTTAAGGTTTATTGAAAGCACTAAAATATTATGCAAAACTATTTTATTTCATCTGAACATTTAATTATTTAAGGCAGTGTTGTTATCATTCCTATGTTATAGAAAAGTTTAATCACTTGGACAGGGTCATACAACTAAGTGGCAGACCTGAGGTTTGTAGCCAGGTATGTTGTATTCCAAAGCTCACGATCTCTCCATTACACAGACTGTTTTCAAGATTTAGTGTCATTAAATGCCTGCCTGTAATCATTTAGCAAGATCAGTGGATACAAGGTTAATATACAGAACTCAGTTGTCTCCATATATGAACAAATATATTTTAAAATTAATTTTCTATGACATTTTTCAGTAGCATCAAAGAATAATAAATACCTAGGAATAAAATAGCACTGAGTAGGAAATGATAGTTATTTGTGATTTCTTTTTGAGATTTAAGTATCAAAAGAATTTTTGCTTTTCTAATGAGCTGATTTTGGTCAGTAATAAACAATTTACTGTTTTATATCAATTTGCTTTTCTTGTAGTTGATGCTGATGTAACAGTGATAGGTTCTGGTCCTGGAGGATATGTTGCTGCTATTAAAGCTGCCCAGTTAGGCTTCAAGGTAAGGTCTGTACTCAAATTGTGTGTTGATTCATTTTTAATTGACAGGAGTTGGTCACGTTCACAAAATACAGGTGAAAACAGGATAATTTATTCACTCTATAAATTAAGATTTAACCCTGAGACTAATGAAGAGAGGGTTCATTTTGTTATAGTGTTCTTGTGCAATGGAAAGTGAGGTCCGTTATTTTCCCTTTGCCCCAGTACTTTTTGTTTGGCTTCTAATCACACTTTGGAAGTTGCAGTTACAGTATCATGTATTTAGTAATGTTAGATAAAAATATTTGTTAGAATCATTGACTTTCAGGTTAGTCTGAAAGAGTTTAAAATTATTGAAATAAATTCCAAAGAACTCTATATTTTAGTCTCTGAAAAACAGTTTAATAAACATGTTTTGTAAAAGACTTAAGCCAGATACTTTTGGAATTTTAGTGGGCTGAAACATTGCAGGTTATGTGCAGTTAAAAAATGTTTTCTTTCGTTGTAGACAGTCTGCATTGAGAAAAATGAAACCCTTGGTGGAACGTGCTTGAATGTTGGTTGTATTCCTTCTAAGGTGAGCATACATTTTGTACAGTTCAGCAGTTTATCATTAGCCACCAATTAGAACGATTGTTGGGACTAGACTACTAGTCTAGACTATTATAACAATTATTTTTTTAAAACAAAAACCCCACACATAATAAAAACATATTTTTCCTTCGCAGAATTTAGAGCTGTCACCAGTCTGCCGCACATTCCTAAGATATATTTCTTGTCTCAGAATGCCTAAGTTTCCTTATAAATACTGACATTTAGCTTTTCTTTCTTTTCTTTCTTTTCTTTCTTTCTCATCCCCCTCTGCTGTCCCAGTTGTCTGTTCTCTGTGTCTATTTGCTACGTGTTCTTCTTTGTCTGCTTCTGTTGTTGTCAGCGGCACGGGAATCTGTGTTTCTTTTTGTTGTGTCATCTTGTGGTGTCAGCTCTCTGTGTGTGCAGCACCATTCCTGGGCAGGCTGCGCTTTCTTTCGCTCTGGGCGGCTCTCCTTACAGGGCACGCTTCTTGCGCGTGCGGCTTCCCTACGCGGGGACACCCCTGCGTGGCGTGGCACTCCTTGCACGCATCAGCACTGTGCATGGGCCAGCACTGCGCATGGGCCAGCTCCACACGGGTCAAGGAGGTCCGGGGTTTGAACCACGGACCTCCCATGTGGTAGACGGATGCTCTAACCACTGGGCCAAGTCTGCTTCCCCATTTAGTTTTTCTTTATCAGTGAAACAGATAATAGGTGGTAAATTCTTCTTTGGGGTCCTTTCTGTATGTAGACAAATTATCTTTTTTCACCTGATCCCTGCCCTTTGAAGTATGTACATACTTAACTCCTTTGCTTTGAAAGAAAGTCAGCATCTGTTTTTCATTTTTGTTTGTTAAATGATTTTTATGACATTACTGTTTCTCTTCGATTAATTACATAAGAACAGAAACTTAATTGGTATAGTCCTATGTACTACTACACATAGAAAATGGCATTTCATAAGAACTTTGAGATTGGATGTAGCCTGCTTTTGAACATTTGATAATTTCATCCTTTTATTTCCTTTAGGCTTTATTGAATAACTCTCATTATTACCATATGGTTCATGGAAAAGATTTTGCATCTAGGGGAATTGAAGGTAAGTATATGTTTTGTATTTAGGCATCTTAGCAGGTATGCTTGACTTGACTCTTCTGGCTAAAGACTGGTATGTGTGTCCAGTGTGTGTGTGACATATGTTTCCTGAGGAAAGATTAGATTAAAGTTCTTGGAAACTTTGATTTACTTAAGAAGACTTAAATCCAGGTTTCTTCTATGACATCTTCTGTTCCTTTGCTACTTTTGCTTGAAGTCCCCGCTTTCTGTGTGTGCCTATGTAATGAGTCAGTTTTCACTTCCCTGAAGCCTGGAGATCATTGGGGAGGCCAGGTCCCTGGGTGCTATGGGCAGATAGAGGAAGGAAGGTCTGTCCAAGTTGTTGGTAGTGAAAAGAGCAGAGGAGACAGGGGTGAAACATATTGGAAAAGAAATAGTATATTTTATAATATTTTAATTTGGTATGTGTATCTCCTGCCATCCTCTTGAGCTTTTTTCATTTCTGTCTCTTCTCTCCAACTTTGTTGTTGACAGACTTCTAGAAGGGCATCCGGTTCTAGGGAGGGCCTGGGCACACCGTGGGGTATTATTAGTTTTTCTTCGTGTTTCTTTGCAGCAGTAGGTTTCTGAAAGAAGGGGTGGTCACGTTAGCAATCCAGTGGGTATGGAACAGATGTATATACACTAAAAGCAAATATATTAAACTAGATGAAAAGAAAAATGATGTAAAGAAAAGACATAAGGATATTTAAGAGACCTGCATGGTAGGCAAGGCTTCATTTTCAAATTTTGGCCTTGGCTAAAGCAGAAATTTCTCAGGGTTTCTTTTTTTTCATTTCCAAGATATATGTTGATTGTGTAAGCTGATTTCTAAGATACCCTTCGTATCTCTAAAGCTATTTTGAGTCAAGCATTTTTATCTTACATTATTGTTTCAGAGTTTTCTTCTGAATTAAAGTAAACTGTTTTATATTAAGCTTCTCTGTTTGAAAAATGACTGAAGATTTATTTAACCAATTACAGTGCCTGAAGTTCGCTTGAATTTAGAGAAGATGATGGAGCAGAAGAGTACAGCAGTAAAAGCTTTAACAGGTGGAATTGCCCACTTATTCAAACAGAATAAGGTCAGTGTGTTTAATGTTCAGATTTCTGCTTTATTTTATATACGCAGTAAACATTGCTTGATGCTAATAAAGCAGTGGTATTTGACTTGGTTACTTGGGAATATTTATTTATTTAATTTAAAACAGTATATTGGGAAACAGATGTGGTTCAAGCAATTGGGTGCCTGTCTACCATATAGGAGGTCCAGGGTTCGATTCCTGGGGCCTCCTGGTGAAAAGCAAGATGGCCCATATGGAGTGCTGGCACAGCAAGATGATGCAACAAAGAGACACAGAAGAGAGACAGACCAGGGAGTTGAGGTAGTGCAAAAGATTAAGTGCCTTTCTCCTACTCTGGAAGGTTCCATGATCAGTTCCCAGTGCTACCTAAAGAGAAGACAAGCAGACACAGAAGAACGCACAGAGAGCAGAGAGTGAGCACAAAACAATGGGGGTGGGGGGACATGAGATAAATAAATGTTTAAAAAAAAAACTATGCTAACCTAAAATTGGTTTCCTTCATATAGGTAAAATTTTTTGCTGCTCCATGTGTAGCATTACCAACAGAAGATGCATTTTTATATTTGATAAAGTTATTTCATAGAGATCTTTTTCCTTTTAATCATGTTTATCAAAAAAATTTAACATTGTGAATTTATAAACACTATTTTATGAAGGTTGATCATGTAAATGGATATGGAAAGATAACTGGCAAAAATCAGGTCACCGCTACGAAACCTGATGGCAGCACTCAAGTTATTGATACAAAGAACATTCTTATAGCTACAGGTTCAGAAGTTACTCCCTTTCCTGGAATCACGGTATTTATACTTATAATTACAACTGTTAGAACCTTCCTTTGGAAATACATTTTTACAAATGACTTTATTACATGCTATTTATGAACTTTGAGAGATTTTTTTTTTACCAAAATTCTATATTTTAACATCAACTTTCAAAATTTTTCTCTTTATTCTACAGTAATTTTGTCCAGCTATAGAATGCTTTTTTATTAAAAGTATTTGAATTAAGTATGAAATTAAAATTTGTCATTTTGTTGGGAATGCTGAATGATAATGTAAATTTAGCGTTTTAATGGGATTTGATGACATTTGACATGGACAGATGTCATAGAGCTAAAAATCTCAAAGCAAGTAGATGAGTATGGTCACAATTTATAAATTACTAGGTTTTTCCAAGTAATTTTGATCGTATTTTTTGTTCTTCTTCTTATAGATTGATGAAGATACAGTAGTGTCATCTACAGGTGCTTTATCATTAAAAAAAGTTCCAGAAAAGATGATTGTGATTGGTGCAGGAGTAATAGGTGTAGAATTGGTAAGTGTGTCTTTCTATCTCTTATTACTCCCATTGGAGTGCAAAGGACTTAAAGGTCCTTGTTAAATTCTTTGTATGATATAGCAGGCAGATCACCTTTTGGTTTTGCTTGAACGCTTCTGGGGTAATAAAGAGTCCACTTTTTTCCAAGACAACTTTTTTTTAATGTATTCATTAGAATAGTCTCCTTTATTTTGAAATTTACTTCCCTGTATCTTTCACCCTTCCTATTCTCTAGAATTGGTCTAATTTTTTTTTTTTTAATCTGACAGCCTTTCAGATATTTGAATATAGCCCTCATACCTGAACAAATTGTATTCCAGATAAAGACTCTGCTCCTTATGTGGCTTACATGATCTGGTTCTTCATCTCTGTCCTAATCACGGTGCCTCTTTTAACTTATACTTCAGAAATGTTGAACCACTTGTAGTGGTTCAACATACTATTTTATGCTTCTGCCTGCAATATTCTTTCTTGACCATCTGATAACTTTCCTCGTATTTCTCCTGACCTCTTCTTTTCTCCATTGTAGGTATCCTTCCCCGGGGCCATTGGACATTGTAATCACCAAGAATTGCTCTACTTCTGAAGTCATAAATTCAGACATTCAGTTCTCTAGCCACAACCTCCTTTCTGCTCTTGCTGAGTTATTTGTAGTTATATAGGCTCTTTGGTTTTATCAGGTTTTTTTTTTCCATAGATCCCTCTACATCCCTCTTCATTGTCTGCCCCTTCCTATCTTGACAATTTTCCGATCAGCTTAGATTCCATAGTCCATCATTTTAACCACTTTCTTGAAAGTGTTCATGTGTCTGTTACCTAGTATTCTCTCATACTTTGGCAGAACTCTACCTGCTTAAATTTAGCTCTGCATTTTTCATGCTGTACCTAGGCTATTGACTGCACCTGGAGAAAACACACACTCTGTAGAGTGGTGCCTATATAAATTCTTGGTCACAACTTCAACAGGAACCTTACTCTTGCTGGCAGTCCCACTGTTTCCCTAGCTGGTAGCCTCCCCCACTTTCTACAACAATTATTTAATTTCCCATTCTTCTCACTCTGCCAGTACATTGTCTTCTGCTGCAGATACCTTTGTCTCCTAAATATCACATAAAAGAGGAGCTATCATGTGAGAGCACCCTGAACTTAATGCTCTCAGATTTGAAAATTATTCCGGTAGTTACATCTGCTCTTTTGATCTTCCCTCCTGTTGCTGGGGAAATCTGGTTTTCCCTCCTGTGCTTGGGGGCATATCATCTGCTTTCTTAGGATTTTGGTTTTGTGATTTATATTTTCTTTGTTGTATTTTTCAGTTTTCAGAGTCTTCCCTACTTCTGCTTCCTTCACATTTACATTGAAACACACGGATATGTGCGCCTGTGTGCTTATATACACATGCTTAATGCATTAGCACTGGCTTATATTCATAAAAATGTGCCTTATTTTGGCCTCATGTCCTTCTCTTGTTCGTAATTTTCTTCCTTGCTTCTCTTCACAGCCACACTTCTTGAGAGTTATCCACCCTCTGGTTCATCCAACACCCAAACATTCCTCATTCCATCAATTCTTGTGCCATTGAGTTACTCCTTGACAAGGACATAAAGGACATACTGCTCAATCCAGTGAACTCTTTCTTCACTGCTTTTTAGCACCAGTCAGCATTGCTAATTTTCTTGCCTTTAAAACTCTTTCCATAATCCATGTGTTGTAGCAGTACTCCAGAATGCATTCATCAAATGCAGTGAATGTGCCACACTGATGAAAGAGGTTGTTGATGTGGGAGGAGTGGGGCGTGAGGTGGGGAGTGGGGTATATGGGAACCTCTTATGTATTTTAATGTAACATTTTGTGTGATCTATGTATCTTTTTAAAACAAACAAAAAAAAAAAGAACTCAAAAGATAAAATAAAACTTTTTCCTAAGCTTCTTTGATTCTGTATGCTGCAGGTTTTACATTCGCACTTTGGGCTGACCCATCTCTATCTTCTATATAGTTTCTCTTTCTCAGCTTTCCCTTTAATTGTTGGTATTACTTGGGATTCTGTCTCAGGGTTCTATCTCAGATCCATTTTGTCTTCCCATCTCACAGATATATGCAACCTAATTCTCTCTCTTGCCTTTGGACTATCAGGATCTCTACTTGTATGTCTCAACAGTCACTCAGTTCAGTATAAGTAAATTTAACTTCTTTCTCCCCATCTGTCCTCTTCCACCCCTCAAACAAACAAAGCCTGTTTCTCTTCTATTATTTCCCATTTCATTGAGTGTTATCTCCTTTCATTTGAGGCCTGAGATGTGTGGAAGATACACATGACTTCTTCCATGCCATAGTGTGCCATATTCAATCAGTCGTTGGGTCCTAATGTGATCTCCTTGATATATATTTTATATGTAAACATGAAAGAAATTTTTTCTCATTTATACTACCTAGATCTTTGTTCAGACCAGCATCATGTTTTGCCCTAGGACTCCCTGGCTACTTTAATCTTTTTCTGATCTCTTCTCCTCAGAGTACCTGAAGTGATCTTTTCTATGACACAAATTTAATTATGTTCCTTCTGTGCTTAAAACTCTTCATTGGCTCATTATAGGGCTGTTAGGATAAACCCAAACTTTTTAATGTTGCTTAAAGGCCAACATCATTTGGCTCTCAGCTCATCAGCTTCTAAAGCCTTTTCCTCTCAAATGAGGTTCTAGGTGCAGTCATTCCTCATTATTTGTAGAGTTGGTATTTGTGAGTTCATGTATGGCTAAAATGTATTTGTACAAAATCAATGCTTGTGGTACTAATGCAATTATGCACCGGCATGTGCAAAATGGTATAAAATTTGAGTTGCCTGACATGCATATTCCCAGATGAGGTACTGAACAAGGCAGTGCTCTGCCTTCTTGTTTCATTTCTTGTGCTATAAACAGGTATCCTTTTTGTAGTATATTTAGTGCTGTATTTCTCAGATTTATGTGATTTTTGGTGATTTTGCTGTTTAAAATGGCCCCCAAGCTTAGTGTTGTAGTGCTCTCTAGTGCTCTTAAGACAATGCTGTGATTGTGATATGTCTTATACAGAAAATACATGTGTTAGATAATCCTTCAGACATGAGTTATATGGCTGTTGCTGCGAGTTCAATGTTATCAAATCAATAATATATATTAAATAATGTGTTGTTAAGTAGAAACACGATTATGTAGTGATTGGTTGATAAAAAGGTTACCAGATAGTTGCAGGAACCTAATTGTATTTCCCCTACGTGCACTTCTTCATTGTTCAATAATTCAGTGTTTGAGTCTCTTTTATTGACCATTAATACTGCAGATAATGAAAATTGACTGTGTATCGAAATACCTGTTCCTGAACAAGCCTTGCTTTCTGTTACGTGTAGGCTGGCCTTCTGCTTCAAATGCTTTCTTCTTCCACCAGTCCCTATACTCCTTTGAGCCCTTCCCTGACCACCCTAGATGTTGTTAGGCGCTTTTGCTATGTGTTCCATAGCACCTATGTTAGTCAGCCAAAACAGTGCTGATGCAAATACCAGAAATCAGGTGGTTTTTAGAAAGGGTATTTATTTGGGGTAGGAGCTTACAGATACCAGGTCATAAAGCATAAGTTACTTCCTTTACTAAAGTCTATTTCCATGTGTTGGAGCAAGATGGCTTCCGACGTCTGAGGGTTCAGACTTCCAGCGTTCCTCTCCTCCGGGGTCTTGCTTCTCTGTGGGTTTAGGGTTCGTCTCTTCCCAGGGCTTGCTTCTTCCCGGGCTCAGGGTTCCTCTCTTCCTAGGGCTTCCTTCTTTTCCTCTGTGAGCTTACTTCCCAGGGCTCCAGCTTAAGGCTTCAGCATCAAACTCCAACAGCAAAACTCCAGCATCAGAAACCCTCCAATTCTGTCTTTTGCCATGCCCTTTATCTGTGAGTCCCCACCCACCAAGGGGCAGGGACTCAACGCCCTAATGATGTGGCTCAATCAAAGCCCTAATTGTAACTTAATCATGCCCAGGTACAGACCAGATTACAAACATAATCCGATAACTATTTTTGGAATTCATAACCATATCAAACTGCTGCAGCACCCTTAATGATATTTATCTAACTTTCTTGATTTTGTTCAGTTTTCTCTCATTAAATCATAAACTCCCTGAGGGCAGTGATTGTGGATGTTTTGTTCACTCTTCATCTTTAGCATTTGCCACAGTGCCTCTTATTTAATAACCACTTTTTTTTTAAGTAGACTTTTGAGTTTGTGATCATTTGAAAACTCCACATCTTTTGCATGTGGAATCCTGATTTTTTACACTTATATTAAGAACTTTGAATCTTTAACCTTGCTTAACGTTCACTTGCACTCATTATTCCATTCTATTGCTTAGTCTTGATTGTGTCACTCTTACACTATTAAAATCCTACCAGCAGTTTTTCAGTTGCTCCACTTCCTCAACAGCACTTGTTAATTGTAGGTTTTTTAAAAATTTGAACCATTTTAATGGACGTGTAATGGTGTCTCTTTGTAGTTTTAATTTGTATTTATCTAGTGACTAATATTGTTGAGCATTTTTGTATGTGCTTATTTGTCATCTTTATCTTCTTTGGTGAAGTGTTTTGTTTCTTCCAGTATTTTGTCCATTTAAAAAAAAATTGTATTGTTTTCTTAATAAATTACTAAGTTTGGTAGTTCTTTTGTATTCATGTTTTGCAAATGTTTTCTCTCAGTCTTTGGCCTTTATTTTCCTATTGTTAATATTGTCTTTCAAAGAGAAGATTTTTCTCTACATTTTCTTCTGGAAAATTTATAGTTTAGGGTTTTATATTTTTCATGATCCATTTTGAGTTAATTTTTGTATTTGTATGTGAATTTTTGGCAATTCTGTTATATCTAGTAAATTCTTAGTTCTCATCCCCAAAATGCATAAAATTCTTGAAATGAAAGCACAAATGTAATTGGAAACATGTCTTCATTGGTAATTTTAAATTCAGGGGTGATTTTCATTTTGATTCTTACAAAGGATATGTTCATAGTTTTTCATATTTAATGCCATAAAATTAGGTTCATCATGTCCGTCATGTGTGGTTGTTTATGTAATTTTTCAGAAGTTAAAAATTTTTGGTGAGGGTAAGGGGTACCAGAGATTGAACCTGGGACCTTGTACATGGGAAGCAGGTGCTCAACCACTGAGCTACACATTCACTCCCCGAGTTACAATTATTAAAATGTTAAAATGCAATTTATGGGACACAGATATGGCTGAAGCGATTTGGCTCCAGTGTGCCACATGGGAGGTCCAGGTTTGATTACTGGACCCTCCCAAAGCAGGCTGGCCCAGGTGGCGAGCTGACCCAATCAGAGAGCTGGTCCCTTCAGAGTGCTGGCCTGAGCAGAAGCTGGTACAGCAAGATGACTCAACAAAAAGAGACACGGTGGAGAGACAAGAAGAGACGCAGTAGAGCAGGGAGCTTAGGTGGCACAAGAGATTGAGCACCTCTCTCCCCACTCCAGAAGGCCCCAGAATCAGTTCCCAGTGCCACCTAAAGTAGAAGGCAAGCAGACACACAAGAATGTACAGTGAATGGACACAGCAGACAGTGAGGCAGGGGTGGGGGTGGGGTGGTTGGAGGGGGTGGACCAGAAAGAAATCTTTAAAAAAAATACATTTTAAAAAATAAGTATTCTTAATTTAAATTACAATTTGAATGAAAAAATAAAACATTTCTTCTTTCTCGAGAAAATACAAAGCCAGTTAATATTTTACAGACATCAGTAATCAGGAACAAAGGAGCCTACTTCTTCCTCCTTAGGGTCTTTACACGTGCTGTTTCCCTCTGCCTAGAACACACTTCTCCCAGTTACCAGTATAGTTTACTTCCTCTCATCTTCAAATCTTTGCACAAATGTCATTCTCAGTATGGTCTTTCCTGACCACCCTACTTAAAATTGAGCTCCTCTCTTCAATACTCCCTTATTTTCCTCATTTATTTATCTCATACCATTTTATTATCATCTGACATGAATTTTACTTACTTAACTTTTGCCCCTACCAGAATATGAGATCCCTGCATGCAGGGAAATTTTTGCTCACTGATGTATCCCTGGGACCTAAAATTTTTTGCCTTGCACCTAGTATGTGCTCAGTAAATGTTGAATGAAAGAATGAATGTGTGAGTGAATATGTGAAGTTAAATGTATTTGCCACAGTGTTAATTTTAAACTTCAGAACTTCTAATTGGAACAAAATTATCTTATAATATATGCTATAGAATTCTTTACTTTTTTTATAATTATTGGTTTATTTTTTGGGTTGTTATTTGCAGGGTTCAGTTTGGCAAAGACTTGGTGCAGATGTCACAGCAGTTGAGTTTTTGGGTCATGTTGGTGGAGTTGGAATTGATATGGAGATATCTAAAAACTTTCAACGTGTCCTTCAAAAACAAGGATTTAAATTTAAACTGAATACAAAGGTTACTGGTGCTACCAAGAAGTCAGATGGAAATATTGATGTTTTGTAAGAATATGTTGCATTTATTTTTGATATATCTTTGTGTATTTCTTGAAAAAAATCTCTCTAATTTCAAAATCAGATTAACAAATGTTGGGGTTTTTGAAAACTCAAGACCATTTTATTGCTTATTAAATTAGTCCATTGAAATTCATGATTAAGTTGATTTTAGAACAATTCAATATCCTTGTTACTATAATGTACCTTTTCAAAGTATACATTCAGAAGATTTTAAGTTCCTAACAGTATGATTAAATTTTTTATGTGTATATATGAGGAAATCAATAACTAATATTACTTTGATTGCTATTATGTACCTGGCACTCTACTAATTCATTACATTATTTAATGAAATAATTTGCTAAAGTCACACAACTAGTGTGAGTGTTAAGAGTCAGGAATTAAACTTGGATTTTTCTGACTTCTAAGACCTATGTTCTTAACCACTGAGGTTTTAACGATAGATCTCTAGTGGATGTGTACATTTTTCCATTGCCTGACTCTTGTATTTGTTAGAAATATCAATGCTTATAGAAATCTCTGGTCTTAAATTTTTATCAACTAATTTATGTAGATGTGTGTTTAACATTTATACTCTATTCATTGTCTAGAATTGAATCTGCTTCTGGTGGTAAAGCTGAAGTTCTCACTTGTGATGTACTCTTGGTTTGCATTGGCCGACGACCCTTTACTCAGAATTTGGGACTAGAGGAGCTTGGTATTGAACTAGATCCCAGAGGTAGAATTCCAGTCAATACCAGATTCCAAACTAAAATTCCAAAGTAAGTTGGATAATTGCATTTCCAATAATTAAAAAATTTACTTCAAACATTACTATTTTGAAAATACTACTTTTTTTTTTTAAAGATTTATTTCTTTCCCCTTCCCCCTCCCCGCCCCCCCCCCCCCCAGTTGTCTCCTTTCTGTGTATCCATTCGCTGTGTGTTCCTCTGTGTCTGCTTGTATTCTTGTCAGCAGCACTGGGAATCTGTGTCTCTTTTCGTTGCATCATCCTGCTGTGTCAGCTCTCTATGTGTTCGGCACCACTCCTGGGCAGGCTGCACTTTTTTTCGTGCGGGACAGCTCTCCTTACGGGGCGTACTCCTTGTGCGTGGGGCTCCCCTTTGCAGGGGACACCCCTGTGTGCATCAGCACTGTGCGTGGGCCAGCTCATCACATGGGTCAGGCGGCCCTGGGTTTGAACCCTGGACCTCCCATGTGGTGGGCGGATGCTCTATCCGTTGAGCCAGAACCGTTCCCGAAGGTATTATTTTTGTCATGCTTAAAAAATACATTGACTTTGGGGAAGAATAGTAAACTTACAAGATACAAAATGAAAGATAATTGAATTTTTCATGAAAAGATTAAAACCTGAACTCACAGATTTTACAGAGCTGTATTTGGAATAGTTTTGTTACTGTGGTAAAATTAAGGTGAGTGTTCCTGAAACTTCACAAGTTCATTGTGTTGCTTTTAATTTCTGGTAGTATCTATGCTATTGGTGATGTGGTTGCTGGTCCAATGTTGGCTCACAAAGCAGAGGATGAAGGCATTATCTGTGTTGAAGGAATGGCTGGTGGTGCTGTGCACATTGACTACAATTGTGTGCCATCAGTGATTTACACACATCCTGAAGTTGCTTGGGTTGGCAAGTCAGAAGAGCAGTTGAAAGAAGAGGTAATCCTGAAGGTTGGGTGGTTTTACATCAAAATGTAAATTGAGCTAATGACAAATGGAAAAACATTTTATTAATGTATTACTATATTATAATAATGTATAGAACATTATAGTTCATATATTTTTTCTTCAGCACAAAAAAGGAAGTCACCTTCTCCTTAGTTTTGTCAGCAATAATAGAGAAAAGAAAAAAGTTCTCTCTAGTACAGAAATAAGTAATTTCAAAGCTTTTATACTTGGCTTTGAAATATAACTAGATGGACAGACATTTGCATTTGTTTATATACTAAATTTATTTAATGAATCTTTGGTCTTATCTATGTTCTGCAAAGAATTGTTCTTGGGATTTATTTTCTGAATGAATGAGGATTTTCACAGTGCTCGTGTGGATTTCTCATTTTCTCTTAACAGGGTATTGAGTACAAAGTTGGGAAATTTCCATTTGCTGCTAACAGCAGAGCTAAGACAAATGCTGACACAGATGGCATGGTGAAGATTCTTGGGCAGAAATCAACAGATAGAGTATTGGGAGCACATATTCTAGGACCAGTGAGTATTGTAAAACCAGAGAAGTCTCAGGATTTCTGGAAAGCATTGCAATTTAAATTAATTTTACTTTAAAATTGGTGTCTATATTGTGCTGTTATAAATTACCAGCTTTAATATGGCCTCTCTGTGCTTCGTTTCTAGCCAGGTACCAACAGCACTCAACTGTCTTGCTCCCCATATTGTCTACTTTCTGTACTGCAGCCAAGATTCTCTAACACATACACCAGATCACATCACTGTTGGAACCCTCCAAGTGCTTCTTAGCTTCTGATTGTTGATTACACGGCTCCACTGAATCTGGTCCAGCCTACCTTTCTGACCTCATGTCTTATACTCTACCCCTTTGCTAATTCCCACCCATGTGGTCTCTGTTTCATTATAGGCCTTTGCGCTTGTCATTCCTTTTGTCTAGAATGCTCTGTCTCTAGGTATTTGCATGACTGGTTCCTTATTTAGGTCTCAGTTTAATTGTCACCTCCTAGGAGAAGCTTTTCCTATAACCACTCAGTCTAAAGTATATGCTACAGTAGTTATCTGCTATAACAATGATAATCATAGACTATTTAAGTGCTTACTATGTAATTTTTACTAGGTACATTAATTTTATTATACATTTACAACTCTGGGAGATAGGTGCTCTGCTATTCCCATTTTACAGGTAAAGTAACCTGAATGAGGCACATAGAGCCAGTGAGTGGTTAAGCTAGTAGTGAGGGCTAGGATTTGAATCATCCAGACTCCAGACTCTTAACTTCTGTGATACCTTTTCCATTAGGCTTTTTACCTGATGTGAAGAGGTTAGTCAACTGCTGTAACAAAAAGATTTAAGGCAGTTTTAAGATATAAAAGTCTGATCTATTAACCATCTGCTAGCCTATTAGTATGTAGTTCTTTTTGCCATGGAAACATAATTACTTATTGGCTTATTTTAAAGGGTGCTGGAGAAATGGTAAATGAAGCTGCTCTTGCCTTGGAATATGGAGCATCCTGTGAAGATATAGCTAGAGTCTGTCATGCACATCCGGTAATAAACAACATACAGAATTAATGGCTACTTATATATTCTCCTGACTCAAAATACTTTTCGTTTTTAACTTTCAATTTCTTCCCTTGCAGACTTTATCAGAAGCTTTTAGAGAAGCAAATCTGGCTGCATCATTTGGCAAGGCGATCAACTTTTAAATTAGATTTTTTTCCCTGAGATTTCTTGGGAGCTTTTATAAAGGCCACATTTCTGAACATGAAATGTTTATGGTTCCAAGAATTTCAGACTGAATGAGAAATTTTTGGGAGGTATTTAATAGTATGGAGAGAATGGAATAATCCCACATCTATATTTTAAATAAATTTAGTATTTTATTTCAGTGAGTCAATATTTCAGAAAAAAGCTACTTATAGTAGCACCTTGGACAGTTTTCACCAGCCCATGTTTTCATGTGTTTATGAAAGGTTCAACTTCTCTGAATTTATATTAAATATCTTTTACCCCTGATACTGTAAAGCTGAATTTACTTACATGGATTTTTAGCCTTGGTTTTCATATTGGAAACAGAAGTCATCATTAAAATAAGATTCAGATATGTATAAACTGAACAGATGTAAATAAAAAATGGTCTCACTTGTTTTATTTAACCCCCAAATTCTCATAGTTTAGAGGCAGAATTTATGTATTTAAGAGATTTCTAAGGTTCCACTGACATTTGCAATTCTGAAGAATAGTTACCTAAATCAATGAATGGCATTTATCTCTGAAACTCAAATATTGAATGGGACTCAAATGTATTACAGTGGAATGGAGACACAGAAATAAACATGTCTTAAACATTCATCTACTGTTTTGTTTCTGTGTGGATGTCAAGATGGTCCTAGTTCCTTTTATGACTACCTCTAGTGTATTTATTGCTTTTATTAGCCTAAATGTAATTTAGGCTGTTTAAGATAGCTACTTTATCTTTTTCACATTGTTGGACAATATTAAGGTATTTAAAAGGTCATTACCTTTCCATCTGTTTTAGCAATTCCTACTAAAGGTTTAAAGTACTAAGTGATAAATAGGCTTTTTGGACATTATAACTAGATTTAAGATTCCTTTATGATTCAGCAAATGATCCTAAATTTGAGATATTAAGCATAAATTTCTAAAGTGGAAAATGAGCTAAGCACTTAAAAACCTTAAAATATGCAAAATAGATACTCGCTTGGTTACAATTAAAGGTTATAGTCTTAAGTTTGAAAAATGTAATTTATCAGCAGAGTGTATTGAATAAGATACCATCAGTTGATCATAACTAAAAAACGTGTTTAGTAGCCTTCGGTTTTTAATTGCATTTTATGTCTCACTTTCTGTAAATATTCCGTGATCTTGGATTTTGCTTTCATTAAATGATACATTATAAAGACTCTGGATTCCATATTACTTATGTCTGAAGAATATTGGACAGTTTACTTGACTGAACTCGCACTCCATACCTGGTGGGCAGTAGCTGAAATTGCTTTTCAGTTATTTTAGCCTTAGTTGAGTGGCCTGAAATCTGCCTTGTGTATGTGTGATTCAGGAGACAGCTGGAGATTGGGCAGAGTATATGCAGAATTTTGGGGCCCCTTTCCTTGGATCTGTTTTCCAGGATTTCCCCCCTTACATTCCACTGTTGTAATTGCACTGAACTCTGGCTTCTCAACCAATAAGATTTGGTTTCTCTCTAACTTGCTTTTAGTGGAACCTCCCCTCAAGTGAAAAGCTGTTCAATCCTAGCCTCAGCTCCTGTTTTCTTTGTTTTGGGTTCCTTTCCAGTGTCTCTGTTGTGGTTTTTTTGGGGTGCAGAGTTTACAATTAGCAGCAGGAATGTTGGTCTGATTCCTGCATCATTGTCACTATCAGAAGTGAACTATTCATCTTTTTAAAGTCTATTCTGATATCCCAATACATGAAGTGCTAGTTTAGTTAAACCTTAAATAGATACTCTACTGTCAGGAAAAAAGCTTCTAATTAGGGAGTAGTCAAATGTAATTTAATGTGAAATCCAACCAAAAGAGAAAATAGGTAAAACCAACCTCAAGAGCAGGAGAATGCAAATGTGTCTGGATAGAAAAATCAAGTCCCAGCAATAAAACAATTTTTAAATGTTCACCTACCGATTTTATCTGCTACTAAGCTCTCACTATTCTTAGATTGTGAAGGGTACAATTTCAGTTAATTGACCAATCACTGAGCTTAAAAGTAGTTATTTTAGGGTGAGATCTTTAGAGTGATCTCTTTACAGGAGAGATCAGGCATCAGAAAAGGGGGAAAAAAAGAGGAAAGGAATGGAGAATAGCAAGGGTTTCTACCATTTTAAATCATACTTTAAAGAAGTTTATAGTTCCTTTGTAGCTGGTGAGGTATCATTTTGCTAGTTATTAAGCTTCTTATTCAAATTAATTGGCTTGGACCACACGGTAGTTGCTTTATTAAATTACAGTTGCTTACCTAATTTTTGTCCAGGCCCAGCTTCAACTGCGGCTGTGTTGGGTGAGTGACTGTTAAGTGGTACACAGATATTCTTGCTCTGAGAGAAATGTGTGAAAAAATACTTTTAAGGGCTGTTTCCAACTAAGCTATAAAGTCGACAGGCTTGGCAACTGCATTCCAGCTCTTTTGTTTATCCTGTGGAATGAGTGATTGTTATGTTTACTTTCACCTCATCTGCAGATTATAGAGAAACTTAATCATCAAAGTAAAAATACAGTATAAAAACTGAAAAATTATGGCATCATTTTGTACTCATAGCACTGCTGGATTGGCAGTAACAGTGCCCATAAACTCTGGTCTGATTTAATTTACGTCTTTCCCTCCGTAACCATGGCCTTACTCTAGGTGATTGTATTTATCAGTCAAAAATCAGCTGCCTGATTTTTTTTTTTTTAAAGGCAGTACCAGGGATTGAACCTGGGACCTTGCACATGCAAAGCAGGCACTCTGCCACCCACCTGATTTTAGTAGAAAATGCTGTGTTTACAGGTTATACATATGGGAGCAAGGAATACATATGGGAGTTACAGAGATTGGAGCAACTTTTAAGCAGGCATTGAAATGGTGAAAGCAGCCTAGACTGTATCCTTTTCCTTAAATTTAACTTTGAACTCACACAGTGAGATTTTGGGGGGTAAATTTGTGGAGGATGTTGACTCATCAAACAGATATTACCCTTGTTCATAGATGTAACAGAAGTTAGGGTCTCCAAGTAGGCAGTAAGTAAACTTGTTTATAAATGCACCTTTACAGTGAAAATAGTGTTCATGAATCCTTTTATCAAAGAATATTAAGTCAGTGAAAGTAACACTTTAAGAATTTTACTAAATATATATTTATAAAGCAGCAGTGTACTTTATTTAATGCCATACAAAATTTGGTAATTAAAAAACATTAAATAGGTAATGAGTGTTCTAATTTTGAAGACCATTAAGTCAGTTTTTAAAATGTAGGTTTTTCTTTGGTCACCTCAGCCATCTAATAGCCCTTCTTTTTTACAAGCAGGTGCTATAAATAGCAACTTTCTGGCTTATATCCTTTAGGAGTGAACGAACTTCTCCTTCCAGTCTCACCAATTCTTCAGCTTTATCTTCTAAATATTTTTGATTGTCCTCATATTTTCTCTCTAAATCTGTGGAAGATAAAAAGGATAAGTGAGCTATTTATACTATGATATCAAGATTTAATACTGATCCTCTGTAAGTCCCTATTTAAATGCCTAAGAAAAAGCAAATTTTCATCTTGAAAATCAAAAACGAACTCTGGATGCCTTAAAATTTAAAATTATTTTATGAAAACATGAGCCTATATGTGAGAATACTCACCTTTCAACAGTTGCAGCTTGCTGTTTGCTTGAGCCAAAAGTGTTTTTGCCTCATTTTGTAGCATTTCAGCTTTCCTTCTGGCATCAGCTGACTCCTCAGTTTTCTGGGCAATTAAACTTTCTACTTTCTTATACTTTCCATCAAGTTCACCATCTAGAGTCTGCAGTTCCACATTTAAGCACAAAATGGTGATAACATTAATGTCAGTAAACACAAGCAGTAATGTAATTGGCAAGCTTGGATCACACATTAATTTGCACACTAAGCATTCTGGATTAAGGAGTGACTAAGGGTACTCAGCCTTCATCAAGTTATTTCAATGGCAAGTAATTTAAAACTATCTTGAAGCAAAAACATACTGGTATTGAATGCAGCTTTGGTATGATTTTTTAAAGTAAAAGATTTAGAAGGAATTCTGGAGTTGGCAGGAGGTCTCTAAGACTAAACCTTCATACTCTTCTGCTTATTAGCACTTTACTGTGGAGAAGAACAGCATTGTTTTAAACTGTTAGCAGTTTGTCTCAAACATCTGAGTTCTAAACATTTACATCTAAAAATGCACTTTTTTTTTGGTTGCTCTTAGCTCCTGCATTTAATGGAATCTCTTTCATAAGAGTTGGTGAATACAAGTTTAACAAGCACTTCAATTGCTAAATTCCAGTAAGTTATTCAAATAATCAGTTTGCAGGAAACAATGGCTCATTCAAAAGAAAAAAAAAGCCACCAATGAAGAGACCTATAATTTTGACATTCCATAACAAATTCTTTTAAGTTTGTTATGTTCAATATGTCAGTATGCTCAAATAGCTGTAGGAAAATACAAAGAACTAAAGGAAATCGGGAAAATGGTAAAAGAACAAAATGAGAATTTCATTTAAGTGAGAAATCATAAAAAGGAGGTGAAAAAAATAATAGAACTGAAAACCACAATAAGTGAAATTTAAAAATCCCTAGAGGATTTCAACACAAGACTAGAGTTGGCAGAAGAAATACTCAATGAACTTTAAGATGGGATAATTGAAATTACCCAGTCCAAGGAGCAGGAAGAAATAAGAATGAAGAATAGTAAACAACCTGAGAGATCCATGGGACACCATGAAGGTGTACCAATATATAAATTATGGGAGTTCCAAAAAAAGAAGAGGTAGAAACACTATTTGAAAAAAATAATGGTTGAAAAACTTCCCAAATTTAAAGAAAAACACGTCCAACAAGCTCAATGCACTCTGTAGAAAGTAAACTCAAGAGATCCACACCAAAATATAATCAAACTCAAAATGCCAGAGACAGACTCCTGAAAGTAGAGATATGAGAAAATTTGTCATGTAATAAGGGAAGCTCAACAAGATTAAGTGCCAATTTCTCAACAGACACCACGGAGGGAGTGGGATGACAGTTTTCATTACCACCAGACTGGTCCCACAAGAAACGCTGTGCGAGTCCTTCAGGTTGGAAGAAAAGGGCAATAGAAACTTTTCAAAGCTACAAGAAGACAAAAGATTTTCAGTAAAGGTAACCATGTAGGTAAATGTAAATGCCATTACTATTGTATTTTGGTTAGTAACTACTTTGTAGATGCATAAAGAATAGTGACAGGGAAGCGGATCTGGCCCAATGGATACAGCATCCGCCTACCACATGGGAGGTCCAAGGTTCAAACCCTCCTGACCTGTGTGATGAGCTGGCCCACGTGCAGTGCTGATGCGTGCAGGGAGTGCTGTGCCAGGCAGGGGTGTCCCTCTGCATAGGGGAGTCCCACGCGCAAGGAGTTCGCCCCGTAAGGAGAGCTGCCCAGCGTGAAAAAAGTGCAGCCTGCCCAGGAATGGCGCTGAACACATGGAGAGCTGATGTAGCAAGATGACAAAAAGAGACACAGATTCTGGGTGCCAGTGACAAGAATACAAGTGGACACAGAAGAACACGCAGCGAATGGACACAAAGAGCAGACAACTGGGGGGGGAGGGGAGAGAAATAAATGTAAAAAATCTTAAAAAAGAAAATAGTGACAAACCTATGGTTTTGAACAATGTATAAAGGGGTGCGGCAGACTATAGGAACATAGTGTGTATATGTTCTTGAAGTTAAGTGGCTACAAACTCAAAGGAGATTGCTGTAGATTTAAGATGGTAAATTTTTAAAACTGCATGATAACGACAGAAAATACCTGAAAAATATGCACAGAATGAAATGAGAAGAAATTCTACATGATTCCCTAAAAAAAGATCAAATTATATATAAAACGAGGCAGTAATGGAAGAATGGAGGAGTAAAAAAGTATAGGACCTGGAAAAAAAAAAAAAAAAAATGACAGAAGAAAGTCTTGCATTGTCAGTAGTTACCCTGAATATAAAAGAGTTAATTTTTCCAGTCTAAAGGCACAGATTGGCAGGATGGATAAGGAAACATGACCTAGCTATATGTTGTTTACAAGACACGCTGTAATTCAAAGACACAAATAGGCATCCAAATTGGAAAGGAAGAAGTAGAACAACATTTGCAGATGATATAATCCTATACATAGAAAGTCCCAAAGAATCTACAATAAAACTACAAGAGCTAATCAATGATTTAAACAAAGTGGTGAGGTAATAAGTTCAGTACACAAAAATCAATAAGTAGTATTTGTATATACCAAACAGTGTAACAATCAGAATAGGAAATTAATCAGTTCTACTTACAAAACCAACTAAAGGAATAAAATACACAGCAATAGCTAAGAATGTAAACAAGTACACCGAAAGTTTAAAAATGCTGAAAAAATAAAGACAACCTAAACAAGTGGAAAGATAGCTTGTGTTCATGGATTAGAAGACAATGTTGTCAACACTACCCAAAATGATTTACAGGTTCTTCTAACAGTCTTTATTGCAGAAATGGTAAAGCCAATCTTCAAATTCATGCGAAAGGGTAAGGGGCCTCAAATAGGCAAATCTATTTTGAAAAGGAACAAAGTTGGAGCACTCACATCCCAATTTCAAAACGTATTACAGGGAAGCAGATGTGGCTCAAGTGATAGAGCTTCTGCCTACCATATGGGAGGATCTGGGTTCGATCCCTGGGGTGTCTTGGTGAAAAAGAAGAGAAAGTGTGCCCACGTGGCAAGCCAGTGCCCATGCGGTGATCCAGTGCCTGTGCAAGTGAGCACGCAGCAAGATGATGACACAACAAAAGAGAGACAAGGGGAGAGTCAAGATGAAGTGCAGCAGAAACCAGGAACTGAAGTGGCACAATTGTCAGGGAACCTCTCTCCACATCAGGAGTCTCCAGAATTGAATCCCAGTGAATTGTAGAGGAGGAAAAACAAGAAGATAACACACCAAAAACAAAAGGGTGGGAGGAGGGGAAGGGGGAAAAATAAATCAATCTTTTTTTTTAAAAAAGTATTACAATGCTACAGTAATCAAAACAGCGTGACACTGGCAAAAAGATACAGATCAATAGTTCAGAAAAACATCAATGGCCAACTGATTTTTTGAAAGGGTGCCAAGTCCACTCACTTGGGAAAGAATAGTCTCTTCAACAAATAGTGCTAATAAAACTGGATACCCATATGCAAAAGAATGGAAGTGAACCCTTACCTCATAGCCTACACAAAAATTGACGCAATATCGATCAATGATTAAGTGTAAAAGCTAAAACTAAAATTCTTAGAAGAAAACCTAAGTCAATATCTTCAGGATGTTGTATTAGGTAATGGATTCTTAAATTTTGCAAAAGAAAAAGTAGATAAATCATAACTATGTACTTTTGTGCAAAGGACATTATAAAATGAAAAGGTAACAGTGAAACAACCCACTTGAATAATGGGCAAAATACTTGAGTAGACATTTCCCTAAAGAAGATATACAAATTGCTGTAAGCATGTGAAAATATACTCAACATTAGCCATTAGAGAAATGCAAATCAAACCACAATGAGATACCACCTCATACTCAGTAAAATGGCAATAATTAAATCAAATCAAAACAAAATTGAAAATAAGTGCTGGTGAAGATGCAGGTTAACAGGACTCTTAGTACATGTTGGGACTGTAAACTAGTACAGCTGCTTTGGAAAACAGTTTGGTGGTTCCTTAAAAGTAAAACACAACTACCATATGACCCACGTTTAGGTATATACTCAGTCCCACTTCTAGATATATGCTCAATTAGAAGACTCAGATATTTGAAGAAATGAAAGGGTACCATCTAAATCTTTAGTAATGTAGGGTTTGTAGAAGCTTGATATCAGGAATTTGGTGGAAAAGGGCAGATTTATCAAGATTTAGGAAGGAAAGGCAAGATTGTAATATGCAAAAGGCAGGAGAGAAGAGCTCTTGGAGTGGGATGGGATTCTTCTGAGAAACATGGTTTAAATAGTAGCTGTATAAATGGAAATTATTTTAAGGTATTTTGTTGATGTAATAAAATTTCATAATCATGTAAAATGCTCTGTCAGAAGATGACTTGTGAGAGTTAATACCGAAGGACTGCATGAAAATAAAAAGCACAGTGGAAAAGGAAAGCTCTTTAATATTGTAGCAATGAACTTTTCTCATTATTTTGTTTTCTTCCCCAACACAGAGGGATATGTATCCTAAAAGCTACAGTAACTTCCTGAAAAAACCTTTACTAGTACAGAACTATAAACTGAAATTAAATCATAAAAGTTTTGACACCCTCCTTCCCAAATTCAAAATGGTCTTCATAGATAAACATTTACCTAAACAGGGAAGCAGATTTGGCTCAACTGATAAGAGGGTCAGCCTACCATATGGGAGGTCCAGGTTTCAAAACCAGGGCCTCCTCACCTGGGCGGCGAGCTGGCCTGTGCGCAGTGTTGATGTGCGCAAGGAGTGCTGTGCCACGCAGGGGTGTCCCCTGTAGAGGGGAGTCCTATGCGCGAGGAGTGCACCCTGAAAGGAGAGCCACCCTGTGCGAAAAAAGCGCAGCTTGCCCAAGAGTGATGCTGCACACATGGAGAGCTGATGCAGTAAGATGATGCAACAAAGAGAGATTCCCAGTACCGCTGACAATGCGAGCAAGGACAGACAACACGCAGCAAATGGACACAGAGAGCAGACAACGGTTGGGGGGGAGGGGAAGGGGAGAAAATTAATAAAAAAAAATAAATCTTAAAAAAAAAAAATTTACCTACATAAATTTAGAAATTAAAAGAGTGATTCAGTAATTCTTTGGCTTGTAACTGAAAATTTGGATGGTATGTAATTCTCTCTGCCAAATATTCTACAATCTAATAGCAAGTAGTTAACTCAAAATCAGTCTGGAAGAGGAGAGAATTGATTCCCAAATGAACTCAAAGCTTTTCCCTAACCTGCTTTTAATGTTTTTGAATGGCCATGTAACTACTATATGCCATACAGATCTTAACTGAAATAAAGTACAAAAATACAAGCTAAATATGCTTGTTTTGAGACATTATTTCATTACTACATCCTATTAATATTCTTTTAAACTCTATGTTTGGATCTGAGGGCCTTAGGTCATGCTCACTGGACACTTGCACGTCCACTCCTAGTCCTTTTCACCTGTCTCTAAAGACTTATTTTAAAACAAGTCATTTGAGGTGTTTCGGATGAATAATGAACCATGTTTGTTAGATTCATGTCTCTGATTCCAAGGAAGGTAATAAGGTCAGAAGTTCCTTTATCAACATAGCTGTGAAAGTACAAAGATATACTTACCTTCTTAACATCCTCTGCACTTTGTTTCACAGTATATACTACATTTTCAATATATTCTGCCTCTCCAGAGTTTTGGGCGGCCTTCCGTTTAAGTTCTTCAACATTCCTCTCTAGTTCATTGATGCGCTGAGAGGCGTTGAACAAGGTTTCCTCAGAAGCTGCAGTTTCAGACTCAATCTAATATTGAAGTATAATGTCAATCACTAAACAAGTCACAAATTTAAAATAGTAGGAAGTACTATGCATACAAGTCTGGAGATATATTTAAGACTACTGTTACTCTAGACTGACTGAAAAAAGTAATTATTAAATACATTTTAATTTCAAGAAAGCTTATATGAAGTGCCAATCTCTAAATAGCCTTTGTTACATCCCATATAGTCACTTTATTCTTTTGGTACTTCTGATGATCTAGGCAAAAATTCATGTAAATTTATACCTTACTGACAGCGAGAACCACCCAGGCAGCTTGATATATTGAGAAGGCATTTTAAGGACACCTACAAACTTTGGCTGAAGAATGTTCACAGATGTGAGATGAGGGATTTCCACATAACCTTCCAAATTATTATGAGTGGGAACATACGATTTTTAACTTCCAGTCACTTTTTTTTTTTTCTTTTCAGTGTTTCCTATCAACTCTAAATGTTAAACTCTAGTAGTGGAGGTTATGGCACTTCAGAAACTACCTGGAAAATTAAAAGATAATTTGAATGTTTTCATATAATTACTGAAGACAGATCAGGAATGCTCTTTTAAACTGAGTAAGGGGAGGAAGCGGATGCGGCTCAACCCCTTGGGCGCCCACCTACCGGGAGGTCCCGGATTTGGGTCCCAGTGCCTCCTAAAAGAAGATGAGCAGACACTGCCTTCTGCTGCAATGAGCTAGACTCATCACAACAAGCAGAGGCCACAAGCCAGCAGCCCACGCAGCCCACAGGGCTATGTGGCTCATGTGGTTGGGCACTCCCCTGCTGTGGGAGGTCCCAGTGCCTCCTGAAGAAGGTGAGCAGACAAAGGGAAGAACCCTTGGCGGGGAGGCGGGGGAGGGTGGTGGTGGTGGTGGATACATAAAAATACAGTAAATAAAATAACTGAATTAGTTACTACAGGATTTTAGGATGACATATGGGCAGGAAAGTTACAGCTCAAAGTACAAATACTCAATTATTTAGGGAAAAAGTAATTTCATCTGGGCAATTGGCTTCACATTTGATCTCAAGAGTAGAATCAGTAAACATTGACTTTTAAAAGCCAAAGTAAGCAGTTTGGTCCATGACCAAAGAACCAATTTCATTGAGTACTTAACTCTTCTTCAAAATGATCTTCAGAATGGGTATAGGCCATAAAAATTAACTTTGAATAACAGTACTGTCATAATGAAACTAATGGGCCAGTATAGATTATGCTAAACTATGCAATTATTTCAAATCAAATGATTCTTGACTCCAAAAAGTTGCCCCATTAACTTTTAAGTATTCTTAGACAATAGTTATAATTCAGAGGATAAGCTTTATAGTTGTTTTATTTTTAAATGATTGAACAATTTCTGACAGGCTTTCATCAGCATTGCTTAATTAGAGGTTCTTTCTTTGCTTCTTATTGGCACTAATCTAAACACTTCCTGTGCCTTGCCCCAGGTCCCTGAAAATCAAAACCACATCAACTTGCATTATTAGGCCAAATATCTCCTGTAATTTGGTTAATATTTTCAAATTGGCTTTCAAAACGTAATTTTTAAAAAGCAAAATAGGTAAAAGTTACTAAAATATTAGCACATGGAGAAATTTGAAAAATCTAGAGCTAGGAAGAAAAAAAATAAGGGGTTAGAACATATGGTTTGGTGGGAAAAATTTTTTCTAAACTTGAACAAGTAGCCCTTAGGTCTAAAGGTCTTATATATAAAATTTAAGAAGGAAAAGTGGCTAAAGAGCTATCAGGCTTCATTTCACTTAGAGCAGAATAGGGGAAGACAAGTTTGAAATATAAGGAGCTGTCACTCTTCTCAGGCTCACAGCACTGAGGACTGGGAGCATCTAATTTCAAACTGTACTCTAAAAATACAAGTAAGGATTGGATGAGTCACCAATTCTCTTCATTTTTTTTTTTTTAACAAGAATTTTCCTAAAATTGTATAGAAAAAGTTTATAGAACTGGATTTTGAACATGAAAAAAATGAGAAAGAATTATGTTTGAGTTATTTCTCTTAAGATACAAGGATTTTCAGAACAAAGCACTAAATCCATATGAAAGCTTATTTTCTTAGTGTGTGCTTTTAACTTAATATCTGGCAGTTTCTAAGAATATTATGCTCATAAAAATCATTGCTTTCTGTGCATTCTGAGCAAAACAGATTTTTAAGCTCTAAAATACCAATTAGGTACCTCTAGAATTGTGCACTGGAAACAGGTAGACATATGGACCGTCAATTCTTTCTGGTGGTTTTTAAAACTAGTTTTTGTGAATGATCACTTCATAAATCTTGAGACACTGGTCTTAACTATGTAGGTTGCTTTTCGACTGCTAACAGTGGGACAGTTTTCTAAAATTGGATTTTGAAATAAAATACTGACTGGAGATGTGATTTTCTGGACAGGAATCAATGTATGTGTCTTAACTCTTCTTAGGCTTCTTGTACAAGAGAAAATGAAAAGGGATTTAATATGTTCCAGTGTCGTCCTTTTTATCCCCTTGAAAACATGTTTTGACTCACCTTTAATATCCATTCCAATGGTGTAAACTAAAGGAATTCTTTAGTGTTCAGTTGTAAGAAATTTTGTTCAGAGATAACTATTCAAATGCATGTACTGTTCTGATAAATGAGTGTATGTGGGTGTTTTCTCCTACCAATAATGATAATATTTTACCGAAGTTAGTAGGTTCTGGGTTCCTTGGATGTCTTCATCTGCTTGTTTAATTGCTTTCTCTGCTGCAATCTGGGCCTTTTCTGCTTCTTCGAGAGCTTCCTTCACCATGTCTGCAGTGACTTTAACATCAGTTGCACTTTTGCTAAAAGAATAAGACAATAAATTATGTGAATGTGAAAAGAAACCTCTCAGTATTTAGAATGTGTCTTTTAAGGAACATTCCTCCTGAAATGACCCAGAGGGAATCATAAAGGTGTCTCTCAAAAATTTCATTGGTTAAAGAAATACACTTTGATATTCATGCTAGATACTCAAAATGAGCCCCCTAAATGCCACAATATCTTCAGATACCTGGCTCTTTTAGCTTCTTCTAATAACATCTCAGCTCTGGCAACATCAGCAGCACTTTGCTGTAGAATAACCTCTACTTGAGAGAGGCTTTCAACTCGTTCACGAATATCTTCTGTCAAGTTCTGTAACTGCTGTGGGGTGCTAGGCATTTCCATTTTCAACACTTCATTAGCAACTGCTTCAATGCTGTCCAAATCAGCACCATCCTCTGTGAAAGGCAAAATGCCCCCATAAGGAGATGAAAATCATAGATGGATTCACTCATTCAACTGCTTACTGGTCATCAACTATATGAACAGCACTGTGAGGTCACACCAAGAAATATGCACTTTCTGTTTAAGAATTTATAATCTAATCGGGCAGGGAAATGAGACCTGTGCATATGGAAAAGTAACTGCAGACAATGCATATCACCAAAATTTATTGTAGCCTGGAGTACTGAGGGAAGACTTCATGGAGGATGAGGGAACTATCAGGTTTTGAGGTCAAAGCAGGATTTGAAAGAGGGACATTTTTGGATGGAGAGACAGTATGGGCAGAGCATAGCTGAATGACTGGTTTAGACAGTGTGGAAAACTATAGAGGCCAGGGTAAAAAGCTAGGACTTAATCTTAAAAGGCAATGGAAATTTTTAATTGAGGTTGGAAAAATAGTTAAGAAACCATTGTAAATGCAGATATAAAGACTTGAAATTCCTTATAAATTATCTAGATTCAGGAAATTACAGAAAGGGAGAAAATTCAGTCAAAGATATGGAAGAACTAGGATAGTGTATTGTCAAAGAAGCCAAGGAATTTCAAATGTCAAGTATGAAAGGGGGTAAAAAAAAAAAAAAATGAAGAGGTTCAAATACATCAGATCCCTCTTTTAACTGTCAAATAACAAAAACATGGACCCCAAGGAATTTATCACAGAAACAATGTTATTGAATAACAGCCACCACAGTTTATTTCATAAAATATCCATAGCATATATAGTTGACACCTTACTCATTAGCTATTCCCTCTTTTTTCTTGCTAACAGAATTGTGATTTTGTTCAGGCATCTACTTCTATGATAGGGTAAAAATCAACTAAGAGTTAAATCCTGATTCGTTTGCCAATTAGAGTAATTCCATTCCAATTGCCAGTGACATTTATGAATAGGCATGTGACTCATTTCTAGCCAATAAGATTTATGGGGATGACTGATGACTTCTGGGGAAGGTTTTAAAAAGGCACTCTCCCTCCCTTAGATACTCTTGTGTCTTTACGTAAAGTCTGGAATTTCGGTGGTAACCTTAAAACCATGAGGAATCAGCATGAGAACAAAGATGATATACTTATGATGGCAGAACAAAAAGATGAGAAGTCTGTGGACCCCCGAACGCTGGGGTGATCTTACTACTGGATTTCTTGTTGTATGAGATAACATCCTTTTGATTAAGTCAATTTCAATTGAGCATTTTCTGTAATTTGCAGCAAACTCATCCTTACTTCAACAATCAGCAACACCTGATCTGGATCACAAATTCCAGAGATTTTCTTTTTTCTACTGGACATTAAGGTACAGAGCTGTTTAGCCATAGTATAATATTCTCTAAGTAATGGGACTACAAAGTTTTCGGGGCAATGACAAAATAAACCTTAATTCTTTGAGCTAAGGTTCTAACAACATTTATAATCTAACAAATCCTAATTCAGTTCTCACAGTGAATGTCTGACTTCTTGATTTGCTGCTTGGGCATCCAATCAGGTGTGTCTGTATCTGCATTACATTGGAGAAGATTACTTACATATGCATATACAAGCAGTTTAAGAAAGGGAAACATTTCTTTTTTAAAGATTTATTTAATTTATTTCTCTCCCTTTCCCCCTTCTACCCCCATTGTCTGCTCTCTGTCAATTTGCTGTATGTTCTTCTGTGTCCGCTTGCATCCTTGTCAGGAGGCACCAGGAATCTGTGTCTCTTTTTGTTGCATCATCTAGCTGCGTCAGAAATCTGTGTGTGCAGTGCCACTCCTGGGTGGGCTGCGCTTACTGTAAGGGACGGCTTTCCTTGTGGGGCACACTCCTTGCATGTGGGGTATCCCTATGCAGGGGGCACCCGAGTGGCACGGCACTCCTTGCGCGTGGTAGCACTGCACGTGGGCCAGCTCACCACACAGGCCAGGAGGCCCTGGGTATTGAACCCTCGACCTCCTATTTGGTAGGAGGATGCTCTATCAGTTGAGCCACATCTGTTTCCCTGGAAACATTTCTTAAAATGGAAATTTTATGTATTCAGACATGTTACTTATTCCCTATCAGAAATGATTTTATCTAAAATATAGACTTTAATAATAACCTTTCAGACAGAATCTTCTACAGCAGAGTTTTTGTATTCAAAGAATAGGAATAGGGAGGTGGACTTGGCCCAGTGGTTAGGGCATCCGTCTACCACACAGTAGGTCCACGGTTCAAACCCCGGGCCTCCTTGACCCGTGTGGAGCTGGCCCATGCGCAGTGCTGATGCACACAAGGAGTGCCGTGCCACACAGGGGTGTCCCCCATGTAGGGGAGCCCCACGTGCAAGGAGTGTGCCCCATAAGGAGAGCCATCCAATGTGAAAGAAATTTCAGCCTACCCAGGAATGGCCAAACACACAAGGAGAGCTGACACAGCAAGATAACGCAACAAAAAGAAACACAGATTCTTGTGCCGCTGACAACAACAGAGGCCGACAAAAAGAACGTGCAGCAAATGGACAGGGAGAACAGACAACTGGAGCGGGAGGGGGGGGGGAAGGGGAGAGAAATAAATAAATCTTTTAAAAAAAAACAAAAAAACAAAGAAAGGAATAAATGTCTAAAAGTAAATGAAAATTTCCTTACGGGTCAAAAAATTTCTGATTTGCTTGATTAGATTTCTCAGATCTTCATTGCTTTTGTCCACTTTTTCCTTGGTAGCATTTGTTTTCAACAGAACATCTTGAGCATTCTGTTTTGCCTCATCTGCCCTCAGTTTTGCTTCGGAGACCTAAATATGAGGAATAAATTACCCATGGAATAATTTCAGCCTTTCCAAAGCAGACCAAAATATTAGAAAACGCCCAGAAAATCATATGAAAAACTGAGCATTTGCAATCATGCCTTTGGAAACAAATTTCTCCCATTCAAAAGTATTATATTCCTATACAGACCAAAAGTATCCAGTTTACAGATTCCATATAGGTTAGTCTAGCATAGAAAACTTCTAGCTTTTTTTTTTTCTTTTAATACCTCCAAAACATTTATTGGTCTATCAACTATTTTCTAGTCTTTTTCATAGGTACCAACATAAAAACTTCAGCATTTGTACTTTAGAAGAATAAATGCTTAACTGCTTAGCAGAGAATTTTTCTAGGTACAGCTAGATGTATTCATAACCCTCGATCCATGGTAATACATGGTTATCTCAAATTATCATTAGTCTAAGATTTAAGCTTCCTACTCTAAAGCACTATTCCCTTGGGAGTAAGGAAAAAAGCAAACGTTTTATCTATGAAAAAAATTCTCCCCATCTCTTCCCTGACTTCACAAAAATATAAACTTTAATGCTGGGGAATGAAATTCCCTTTTCCTTTTAATCAACATTTAGAATTGCTTTCTCCCTTTCAGATCCTCTCATCTACAACTGAAAGCAAACAGCAGGCTGTCCACTGAATTACCATCTTGGAGAGTTGTTCCACTTCAGCCAGGGCACTCAGGACATCTTGGTCAAAATCCATGGCTTTTTGCCAGGCACTGTGTGCAACAGTGACCAGACCTCCACAGCCAGGCCCCCCGCACCTCTTCTGTCCTTCGTCATTTCTGCAGTTTGGGCCGCCACATTCTGTCTCTGAGCAAGAGGCCCCTGGAGGCGTTCCACAGGTCTGTAATGAGCCAAGGGGCAGGCACAAAGGTTCAGATCATGAGTCTGTTGCAGCACAACAGCTGTGCAGGACCTGGGTGGCCCCAGAGAACACGTAGGTGGTCCTCAGCAAGGGTGCTTGAAAACAGTGTTCAGGAGGCAGGATGGAGAGACAAGCAAAGAGTTTAGGAATAAGCTAACCTATTTATGACTAAGGGAGCAATGAAAGTTTACAACCCTTCAACAATACCTTCCTGCCCTAATGAATTAAAATATCATATGGGCTCTGCTATATAATATTAACTGCTGTATCAAGTTGAATTCTGCCAGTGTGGGAGCCTAAGAATGCCTCCCTTTCTTCTAACCAGTTGGATTAGAAAAATAAGTATTGAGAACCTTCTTTGACCCAGCATATCAAACGTTCTGATAAATGAGGGGACATTATCTATCCTTTAGTTATTTCTCATCTAGACAGGAAGACAGGCTCTCATAAAATGGCCAAGAATAGGTCAGATGCAGTAGGAATAAAGGAGAGCAGACAGATGGGGTTGGAGTATTTGGGGAAGGATTTGCAGGCTGGTGGGAAGTGGGAGAACATTCCAGGAAGACAGAAAATGGTACAAAGGTGGATGTAACTCTTGCAAAGACCTCTTCCTACCGCCACTCTCACCCTTTTTTATCTACCAGAATTATCTTAAAGTACAGTCATGGTATACAAATGTAAATTCAGAATTGATAAGTGAACTATATCATTTAAAGGCTGAACAGGAAGAAAATTGTATTTAGAACTGTCCTTTTATGGAAAATGCCCATACTGAAAAGAAGCAAAGGGTTTACTGCAGTGAAAAGCAGTTAACAGAATACTCCCAATCAAGGAAAACAACAGCTTTTAAGAAGGAAAAAACAATTTTTTTGAATAGCTATCATCAACTCTATAATTTGAAGATCTGTATAAGTTCATTATCTCAAAGAAAGTAACAGTCCTTCAGATATCTGGTTCCTAGCATTCATAGTACTTAAAAAGCTTCAGAAAATAAAGTTTCTCCTCTGTGTTGCAGGAGAAACAGGAGGACATTGGTTTTAAGAAGAGTATAAGGCCTCCCTTAGGGGTACTTTTTAAAACAATCTGACAGCACACTAGATCTGTTTTGTTTCAACAGACAGGGGTTTGGGAAGAAAACAGCATGTTCTAGCTAACTATACACAAATAAACAGGACTGAAGGTACCTGATAAACACAAAGGGACAAAAAATCTATCTCTACACAACAAAATGGCAAAATGGAGTCTCTAAGGGGAGAATTCGTAGGATAATTAACAACTATAACATAAGAGAACTGAAGAAGCTGACTACTCCTAGGTGGAAAAAAGAAGCACTGGAAAGGGCACACATTCATGTGGCAGAGGTACCCCACCCCACCTGCCATTCATTCACAAGATGCCTTCTGTTGAAAAGCAAAAATCAGCTAGCATGCTTAGCTGCCTCTCATTTTAGTTTGCAGAGGTTTTGTTTGTGATTACTGATTTTCATTAGGATTTGTGAGGAGGGAATCAGTACTGAAAGGAAAGAATTGAGACCTGGCACTTCCTGTCCAACAATTTTACCTACTGTTAGGTATAATTTAGACATTACTCCGGGCCTCTATTTTCCTTTCTATTAAATGGTGACAGGAGCTCTTACTCCCCATTTCTACCAGATGCTGTAAAGTTTCAAGAGATAATGAATATACAACCTTGTAGGCATCAATAAGGTTGGTCACAATACAGGACATGGTCTTTATTTCAGAAAAAGTGTGGTGAGGGGATGGGGAGAGCAGTAGAGGCAGAGAGAGAAGTATCACTAAGACAAACAGTATTGAAATTTGAGCTTTTCACAGTATCCAGTGCACCTTTCCCTTCTTTTACTGTTCCTCTGTGTTTTTAGGCTGAGAGAACACAACTTAATCTACAAAAAAATCACCTTCCAAATTCTCTCAGATAGGTACCCTTCCACGAAAAACAATAAGGAAGCAGGAGGAGGAAATAAGTGCACTTTGGTTTTTTTTTTGCCTTCTGCTTGATTTTCATTAATCTCACTACTCAATTTCATTTGGCTTCGGGGTTACTCTTTAAAAGCTTCTGAGAAATGAATCTGCTTTCTAGGCTGGTCTCATGGTTAATGTTCACCAGGTAAAGTTACTAGAACAAAGGAACATTTTAGCTAACACCCATGAAAAAAGCTCCTTTGCTTTCTTTAGTTCTTTTTTTTCTTCAGAAGTTCTTTCCCAGAATTATTCTGAATTCCTACGCTGAGATGGACTTTGCACTCTGAATCAGAACAAAGTGAAAAAGAAATGTCCACGTTTTAAAAAGGATCAAGTTTAAATAAAAAGCCACTCAGTCAATATAACAGTGTGGGAAAGCAGACATATTTTACCATAGAGAAACAGCTAGAAGAGAAAGTTGGAAACACATGTGCTATGTTTTTGAACCTGGCTTGGTCAAGGATATCCCACACTGTGGTCCAGAGACCTAAGCCTGAGAGTTTCAGTTATGCTGATTCATTTGCAAAGTGAACAATAGTCAAGACAAATCAGGATGTTTTTCCTCCTAAAGCATCATAGCAACGAGACCAACCCCTCAAACCTTACCATTTCAGCTGCCACCGAAAGGTCTAGACTTTGTAGCTTGCCTGCCAGTTCATCGAGAAGGCGAGACTGTTCCTCTTGTTTTTCCCTGAACTGGGACTCTTGCTCCAACATCAAATCTTCTACTCTCTCACGCATGAGAGCCGACTGCTCCACGGTGCTGTTGAAATCTGTGGTAGAGGCATTTACCCTCTCCTCTGCCGCGAGAGACATCTGGAAATACTTGGTAATGCTATCCAAGGCGCCTATGACATGAAATCAAATTGCCCACAGTTAATCCCATTGTACTTGATCTCCTCACCAAGCAATATCCATATTTGGTGTCTCCCGGCCCTGAATTTACTGTTTGGTTTTGCTTTAAAATCCAAGAAAGAAAATATTTATGAAGAAGTATAATTTTCTTCTCATGATTAATGAATATATTTTGTCCCCTTAGCACTGAGTCTGGGACTAGAGGATGTCAAACATCTGTATGAGAAAAGAAAACTGAAGTCGATCATGCAAATCTTGTTTCTATACTCAGCCAAACACATCTAGTTCTTCCAAACTGGTGGTGTCAGGCAGCCTGAAGATAATGTATCCAGATGCCCTTTTCCCTGTTTTTCAGTCATCTAACTATTTAGAGGTACTCAAATGGCTAGCAATATGTACATAAAACAGCCTAATATGGTTTGCCTTCAAGGACTTAAATAATAGTTTTTTAAAAGGTGATTGTGCACAATACTATGAGTAGACATATTTCTGTTTTTTTGTTTTTGTTTTGTTTTTGAGGGGGTAGGGTCCTATATTTTGCCTACCATATTAAAAAATGAAGGATTTACAAAAGTTATTTTCTGACCAAAGCAGCATTCTTGAATGTAAAAAGATTTTCAGAAGTATTGACTTAATTCCCAAACTATTCAAAAGGGCCCTCTTCCAAGAAAAACCCAGAGGCTAAACCACTAACTGAAAAATCAGGAAAAAGTGGGACCTTTGCTATGTTAGTGTCTCTGTGACCCAATTCTCACATTTGTAAAATGAGGATTTCAATTCTTTTTTGTGCCAGAGACTCTATGAAAAAAGTTTAAAAATTAGAAAGCAGTTAATTTTTTTCCTAAAAGTACTGTATTAAAATGTTAGACATATTGTTTCAACTGTAACAGAGGCACCACACTAATGGAAAATTTTAATAGAGAAAACTGTGTGTGTATGGGGTGGGGGGTGGGGGTTTGGCATTTGGAAACTGTACTTTATGCATGATTCTTCTGTAAACCTACAACTGCTCTAATTAAAAAAAAAAAACTTAAAGCTTAAATAGTAAAAATCCATTGTCCAGATTTGAATATTTGCACAAAAATGCTCACCCCGAATATCTGAATTTTTTATGAATTCCAATTGTTCAGCAAGTTCTTTCACTGTTTTGTCTAGGTTTTCTGCTTCTATCTGCAGAGACTCCAATTCTCTGGCTGTGCTGTTGCTTTGTGAAGCTGTGTCAGATAATTTTACTTCTATATGAGCCATCTTTTCTGTAACATCTTTGGTTAGCTTCCTATAAAGAGAAGGGTAAGTTTACCTATGTAAAATAAACATCAAGTAGGAATTTTACATTTTAAACTCTCATTTTTACATTTTGTACTAATACTATATCCACTATTCTCTGTAACTTCAAACCAATTCATTAATCTGTAGCAATTCATGTCTAAGTTCCAGTTTTATTCTCCTTATAGTAAGAGATTATATTAAATCTAACAATTTTCTTTCTTCAAGGACTGAAGGAAAACACAGACATACCACCCAGCTGTTGTGTGGAAGAGGCACCATTTGATGGATTACATGTCTCTGCTGAAATATGCACATTAGGACAGAGTGTGGAGTGCCATCTCCTTCATGAATAGCTTCAAGCCACATAACCGCACAAACTCAGTGGACATAAACAACTCTACTATAGAATTGAACCTCTCTGCTACCTGTCAAAACTTTTCTTCTCTGAGCCTCAGGGATCTCTTGCAAGATGGAACATGTAGAGAGATGAAGCCCTACATGCTACCACGAAGATGTCAGGATGACATCAAAATCGGCCTTTCATAGATTCCCCTTCAAGTAAGGTTTCACTAAAGGAGCCTCATTTTTCCATCATACAACCCTTTTATTTTCTGTAAGAAAGAAGGTAGTATCTACTGAGAGTGAAATATCAGATGTTTAGCTTGTACAGTATTTCATTTGGTATCTAAACGCAACTGCATTTTGTTCTGTATCTTCAATATCACCAAAGTTGTATTTTAGACATTTATTTGTACATTACTATGTAAAGTGTGTAAATACACACACAACATGTCTATCTTTACTTAGTATTGATATAATCATAAAGAAAGTAATATTTGAGAAGACCTTAGCTCTGTTTATTACTGGTTCACCTAATGGAATATAATTGTCTTCTTAGGGATATAACAATCAGTATTAAAAAACCAGGAAAATCTGGAGATCTTGAAAAGTTAGAGGCCATTAGAAAAATGATATTTAAGGCTGAGATAATATAATGACTCAATTCAAAGAAAAAGGTACTTACCTGGATATTTGATTTGCTAGATTAAATTACCTTTTAAAAACCCAATGTTTTTTTTTTTCTGGGGATATTATAATATACATGATTTACTTTTCTAGGGCTTTGCTTTTACTTATTTGTTCATTCATGGAAGGCTTTCATTTCTTTCCAGCTCTCATAAAAATGTTATAATTTTAAAAACATCCAATGTAATATTGTGTATTTTTTTTAAAGGCCACTTTGGACCCTAAAACATACGTCCATGGGTGTTGTGTTGAAGAAACTCATTTTCCTGAGATGATTACAATCTATCTAGTTAAATGGAAAGTGAGGGTAGCAATAGAGCTGTTTCAGAAATGTAATCTCTTCTGGCAGACTCTCAGAGGATGCCAGCTTTTTTCATTCTCTCAGAGGTGGATAAGAACCAGGCTAAGAATTGCTTCTTTAATGGGCATGCACACAGACCACTGTCTTCCAAAACTCGTGATCACTGCATATTAAGAGGCCTAGCTGAACTTTAGTCTTTTTTTTATTTTAGGTACGGGAGGCCAAGAATTGAACAGGGATCTCATATGTGGATATGCGGGAAGCTGGCGCTCAACCACTGAGCCACGTTGGCTTCCTGAGATGGTTTTTTCGTTTGTTTTCCTTGTTGATTGTTTTTTTCAGGAGGCTCTGGGAACCAAACCTGGGACCTCCGTGTGGGAGTTGGGAGCTCAACCGCTTGAGCCACATCCACTTCCCAACTTTACTTTTTTTAATGAGGTAAAACTCCTCATTAAATGCATTATTGATCCACGTTAAATATCCTTTCTCCCATCCCCTCTGCACAGGAGAGAAAATGAAGGCTTAGGAATTAAGCAAGTTATCAAAGTTCACAAGCCTAGCACAAACAGTAGAGCTGAGACTTGATTCGGCTCTTCTATCTCTAAATCCGCTGTGCTCCACTGCCTCGAGCATTCTTGACAAAGAGGAACACTGAGTACAACATACACAGATTCTATACGGCGGTGTCCAGAATTGTCATCAGTGATGAGCAAGTAAGTGTTCACTCACTCAAATACCCAGAGTAAGGACTGTCAGAATTAAATGGCCCCGATTCTGTTTTCACTCACAGGACTAAGCAAGCCTTGTGACAGAAAGAAAACTAGTCAGCATCAAACCAGGAAACTTCTGCTGCTTATTCATAAGGTTAAAAAAAAATTGTGAATTGTTACTCTGGCTTAGTAACTACTTACTCTGCTTCCTCGAAGAGATTCCCAATGTTTTTCAATGGCTCTGTTGCTGGGCTCTGGGCCAGGATGTCCTTGATTTCACTGACTTTCTTCTCCACTGAGTCCACAGTCTCCCGGTAAGGCCCAATCACACCGCTGATCTTTAAGGTCTTGGCTTTCTCCAGGAATTTGTAGGTCCTGTTGGTCAACTCAGCGATGATCACATCCCAAAGAGCAAAGCACTGGTGGCAGGGCGTGCAGTCAGGGAAGACCCCCGAGTACCCTCGAGTGCACTTGTCACAGCGTGGACCCTCGACGCCCTCAACGCAGACACACTGGCCCGTGGACTGGTCACACTGCGGCGTCTCAATGCCCCTGGGGTCACAGTCACAAGCTAGAAGGGAAAGGGCATTGCTTGCTGACCTGCTGGATCACAAGGCTCAGTGACGAGACTGGCATTTAGAATCCTCAGTCAGTGTCAGAGTGTGAAGGTGTCAACGACACTTACCAAAGGCTCATGGAGAACCTGCAGCGGCTTCCTACAGTGCATGCAGTCTCTCGGCTCCTGCTAACCACTTCTTAACAATTTCGTAATAACAGTAATAGGAACGACAGCTAACAGTTATTGAAACTATGTGCTGGGCACTGTCTAGTGCTTTATCTGCATCATTTCATTTAACCCTCACAGTCACCCTGTTGGATAGATGTTAGAATAATCTCTATTGTACAGATGTGGAAACTGAGGTTGGGAGAGATTACATGACTTTCAAGGAAATGGCAAAGCAGGATTCTAATTCAGTACTTTGCAATTCCAGAGGCTGTGCTCTTCACCTCTGTCCTGCCATGGCCTGCCTCTGCCTCCTTTTTACCTTGACTTTCCCACAGATTACATCAGTATAGACAATTCAGGTGCATATCCCAATGAGATTAATGAGCAGCTCCTATAGGTACCTGACCCTACCTGGGTTACAAAACAGAAGAGCGAATGCTTGGTGAGATGCGATAACTTGATAAAGAAAACTTACTCAGAAAAAAGTCACAAGATGCTAAAGTATCTACTTTACTGACTTTCAACTAAGTATAATCTAATTTGTGGGTGCCTGCTTTCGTGATAATGCCCCTCAGCACTACAAAATCACAGGCTCAAAAATGGCAGGTGTGATAGAAGGGAAGCTTGGAGCCATTTGGTCCCACCTCTCACTGCCTCAGATGGGTTGGCATCTTATGAAGAGCCCAGTGGTAGAGGGTAAAAATCAGTATTCTTGGCTAACAGCTGTGTCTGATGTTACTTACAACAGTACCCGTGTCATTGAACCCTGGTTCAGATTCCCGAGTCTCAGGTTACCAAATCATTTTGACATTTCACAGTATTTGTATAGTGCTGGAATTGCAAAAGGCCTGTACATGCATCTTATCTCTAGTCGTAGATCACTTCTGGGGAAAGGCTGGGGTAGATAACAAGCCCAAACATCTCATCTTATTTCTCTAAATAGACTGAAGACTCTAAGGGACACCTCTTGAACCGTTTTTCCATTCTCAGCTTCTAGTAGAGGGCTAACTTGTAATGAGAGGGCACAGTCTTTGCTGAAAAGGCCCTCAGGTCATTTGATCCTAAGCTCATTTGTGGCACAGGCATGCAAGGGACAGTCACATAAAAGGAAAGAATCCTCCTAAGCTTTCAAGTCAACTGTGGCAAAGCACGAGAAACTCAATACTCTGAGATACCTTTATAAAACCTTGGGTCAACAGCTGCAATTGCCCCTGACAGACTTTCTAAAAGTAATATCTTTCAGAATCAGTTTCACTGATGGTCCTAAGAGTTGCTCACCACACCTCTTCTCTCAATCCACAGAGGTGTGTTGTAACCTACATCATTCATTCAGCTCTTACTACATCCTGCCTTGTATTGTTAATCTTCTCATTGCCTTCATTCACCAACCACTGTACACCCTATTTGTGGGGGGGCAGCACTGGGGATAAGAGCACAAGCTCTGGAATTAGGCTGCCTGGATTGAAATCCTGTCTTCTCATACCCTACATGACCCTGAGCAGTTAGGAAACTGAGTTTTGGTTTCTGCCTCTGTAAAAAAAAAAAAAAGGGGAATGCTTTTATCTACCTTATAAGATTGCTTTGAGGATGAAATCGCTGTTACAAAGTGCTCAGAAGAATGTCTGACCTGTTGTAAGCCTCCAATAAATGATAGTTATTACCATCACTTTCTGGGTCTGTGCAAGTGCCTGGTGGTCTCCTGCCTAGAGTGTTGTTTGATCACTTTTCTACTGGATAAAGGAAAAAGAAAACGAGTTGCCATGGCCTTATATTTACTTTTAAATATTTGCCAATATCATGATTATTCAAAAATTTTGAAATTTTGAATATTCTTGTCCTCTACCTTTGAGATTTAGAGACATTTCATTTCCTTTGTGCCTTGGATTTTTAAAAATCAGCTGTGTTTCTAATAGATCATTTTTCTTTCCAGGCACTATGGGCATGTGTCATTTTCCCAGAAAGTGGCTGACATGAGGTGTGGATAACTTTCTGTTTCACAGACTGGTTCTAGGAGTTGCTGCTTGAAAAAGGGCTCCATGATCAATAAGTTTGGGAAATTCTGCTGTATTCTATGCCCTTCTCTTGAAAATTCAACACACACATTAGCATGTTACAGACTCAGAATTCCTTAAGAAAAAACGTGTTTCACTTTGTTTTTACCCAGTTGTATCCCAAACTCATTTGCTCGAGGGGTCTTTTTATAGTGGAATACCTAGCAACACCCAGATGAAAAAAAAAATGAAACAATAAAAAACCAGGAAAGGCTTTGGAAACCAAGTACCTTAATCATATTCTGAGATTGAGGATGAGAAGAACTTACATAATGCTGTACCCAAAAGATGTTTGTTGTTCCTACTTTAGGAATGGATTTCCATGTCATTTCCATGTCATTAGTTATCTTCCACCTGGGTCATCTATGTGAGGGCAGCTCTCAAAGCTGGGCATATATCAGAATCACCTAGAGAATCCATGGAAATAGATGGCTGTCTCCCTTACTCCCAGATTCTGAAGAAGGCTGGGGTGGCGTCAGGGAGTTTGCGTTTCCACAAAGTTCCCAGGTGATGCTGATGTTGATGGTTCCCAGACCCCCACTCGGAAGAAACCTGCTTGTGTTATTTTCCTAGCTGTTCCAGCCCTCCACTGTATGCAGTTTTATTCTATTTTTCCCTTTTTAAACCCTCAAAGGGTAGACCTGGAGCAGAGTCAGGGCTTTGTAAATTCAGCAATACAAGCTGATATGCAAACCTAAGGACCTACGTGAGCAGAGGAACACATGATGCCATTTGTAGTCAACTAGACTACTTTGTGTGCTCCTGCCTGGAGGGTCCCCGACAGGTCAGAGTGAGTGGCCCCTTGGGGGGCCACTATGGAAGGCAGCCAGTATGTCTGTGCCTTCTTGACCTGTCTCCTGGAGGAACGGCTTTCAGTTTGCTTGGAAAATGATTTATTTCCCATAGATAATGCAAAAGTATCCTTTAGCTCGATACTAGATAGAATTTGTCAGGCTTCACGCTTGGACCAAGAGAGGTGTACAAACACCAAATGTTAAAAAATATTGTCTAATTTTTCATTTATTTCAGTGCTAATGGCACGGCTTGCTCTTATTCTGTCATGGGCATCTTTGAGGGGAAAATACTGGCCCTGCACTATAGGATTTAAAAAGCAAACACACTCATGTTAAGACTTTCGTCCTTATCTGGGCGATGACAGTTTAACCTGGGCAAACTTTTTGAAGGGCCACGAGGCTTTGGTCTTTCCAAAGGAAGAAAACCAGCTCAGCTGAACTGACCACTCTTCCTTTCCTCCAATTGAAAAGGAAATAGTCACATTTCACAGTTGGTTGGATTACAGTTTTATCACTGAAAAAGTAAATCTTGAACTTTCTTTGGAAGGGCACCAAATGACTACTTTAAAACCCAGCAGGTTTTTATTTCAAACTGAAGCTCGGAAATCGTGAAAGCTTCTGCAGACAGGTGCTTCCTTCCCTGCTATTGAGTTTCCAGAACTGCTTCTCTAAAGGGGTCACCCAGGAGGCAAGCACGAGGAGGCCCAGATTTACAGACTTGTTAAAGACAAAACCTCCCTGAGTGCATTTCCAGTGAAACTCCCTTCCTTGTGTGGCTGGAGTAGAAAGGCTGATGAGTTAAAACTTCAGACATTAAAATTATCAAAGAGATTTTCCAATCATCCCACTCTTCCAACGGAATCTAAAAATTATAAACTAACAGTACAGGTTGTAGCTGATGAGGTCCCGTGGTTTTTCTGCGCTCCTAAGAGAGGAAGATAGAATACAAGGGGGGTTATAGCACAATGTTGCTTTAAGAAATGGGATGATTGGGCAGGCGATCAAAACTTACTCTTGGAAAGCAAGAGAGTGCATATAGGGTAAATGGTTGCCTGATAATTAAGATGAACAAGTCATGAAGATGAGGAATAGCATTTTTAAAACGAGACCGTAATCCTTTATAATGAACCCTAAGATCTCCACTTTTGTCTATAAACACATTCTCTGTGGTCAGTAGGTTTCCTCTATTTTTACAAAGTTTTCACATGATTCAAAACAGATTCTGAATGTTTATAGCAGCTTTATTGATGATTGTCAAAAATTGGAAGCAAAGATGTCCTTCAAAAGGTGAATAAACAAGTTGTGGTATATCTATACAATGGAATAAAAAGAAATGAGCTCTCTAGCCATTAAAAGACATGAAGGAACCTTAAATGCATGTTGCTGAGTGAAAGAAGCCAGACTGAAGAGGATACATACTGTGTGATTCCAACTACATGACATTCTGGAAAAGGTAAAACTATAGTGACAGTAAAAACATCAGTGGTTATCAGGAATTCCTGGGGGCAGGGAAGGAGGTGAAGTCGGGAGGGACGAATAGGGGAAACACAGCATTTTTAGAGCAGTGAAATTATTCTGCATGATTCTGTAACGGCAAATATGTGACATGCATTTGTCAAAACCCATAGAATTATACAACACAAAAAGTGAACCCTAATGGACTTTAGCAAGAACAATGTATGAATTAACATCCAATGCAAGATGCTAATAATAGGGGAAACTGTAGGACAAGGGAAGAGGGAACTGTGTGCTTTCGGCTCAATTTTTCTATAAACCCAGAACGGTCATAAATATTAAAAAGTCTTAAAAAAAGAGAGAGAGAGAGATCCCTAAAAGACAGGTATATGATGAATATTATGCCCATTTCATAGATATGGAGGCCCTTAGGAAAACATTAGCAATTCACTGCCAGAAGGGAACTATTAGCCTGTGTCCCTATTTGTCAGATAGACATAACTTTCCTGCTTTCTTTATATTCTTTCCTCTTGGCCTCCAGACCTCCTCTGCCCACTGAATAAGGTCCACCTTCAGCGGTTCCATTGTACTTTGAGACCAAATCTCCCATGACTCTCCAGTTAGGACTATTTCCTGAGGGTCCTTCTCGTAGCCTTGCCCCTATGTGCTGTCCTTATTGTCCTTTAGCCAGGACAGGGATTCCTGCTGTCTAAAAACCAGCTGCCATCGAGGGCCTGCCAGGCCTGTGGAGGAGCAGGGATGCTGGGTCACACAGGCCTGACCTCAGAGCCCACGTCTGCCTTTGCTAGTGGTTTGCCTTTGAGCATATCACTTAACCTCTCCGAGGATGAGCTTGGTCAACTCTGAATTGATGATATTATCCTCATAGGTTGTTTTTTTATAAAGATCAAATTAAGAATATGTATATAATATGCCAATGTTCCTCATACAGCGGTACTCCATAAATGGCTCCTAGAGCTGTGTTTAGCCTTTCCTTTGAAGTCTTCCCTAAGAACTCCACTTCTTCCTGATCTTGCCCACTCTGATAACTGAAAAGGTCTGCACCACTTGTTTCCCGTTTCTGCTACTGGTACTTTCTCCGAATGGCCTATAAAGTGCCTCTCATTCAGGTATCTGCCCTTTTCTGCTTTGTATGTCCCCTGCCACCATGCACCAATGCCCATTGTTGGGCATCCATCTTTCCTTGTCAAATTTAAATTTGCCTTGGAACAGACTAAGTGCTGTATTCTTAACTACAGAAAATCAGGTAACAAACTGGGTTTATTTTCATCTGCCATGGACCTTGCCACAAAGTAACATGGTCTCTAAAATTTGCAATAATATTTGTCAAGAGGCTTACTGATACTTTACTTGGGGGCTCCTGTTTCACTATAAGTTGAGGAAAATTTAAATACTTTTTATCTCTTAAATGTGATTTTTCTATTTATTGATACTCTCTCCTACCTCTCCCTCACCTCTCACCTTTTTTTTGCTTCAGTCATAGAACTTTAATTTTGGAATGAATGTTGGAGGACAGATATGATTTCACCTAGAGAAACAAGCTGGCTGACTAGCCCAGGGTTGGCAAACTTTTTCTGTAAATACTCAGATGGTAAATAATTTAGGTTTTGCAGGCCATGTAGTCTCTGTCAAAACCACCAGAAAGCTGCCAAAGACAATATATAAAGCAAATGAGAGTTGCAGTGTTCCAGTAAAATGGTATTCACCACCACAGGCAATGGACTGGATTTAGTCCATGGACTGCAGTTTGCCTGCCCTTAGTTTAGCCCACCACTTTAGGGGACACACATTGTCAGGGTTCTATAACACAAGAATTTACTCTGTAAACAAGAATATTTGTGGTTCTCTAAAGAATCAAACAAAGTCTGATTTCCTAAGTCGCACTGGGAACAAAGAATAAGGTGTGACTGTGAAAGAAATATCAACCTGAGACAGGTATACAAAAGTATTCTAAAGGTCAATGCAGGGGAACACACTTTGTGTTCTACTAAAAAAAAAAAGAAACAGGCATGACATGCCCCACTGTTCCCATTGCTTGGGTTTAAAGAGACTGGCCTTTTCCAAAGGCCAGGGACCCCCAGTGGAAACTTCCCTTCCCTCTGCTATCTCCAAATCAACAGAATGATTCCTCGGGCTGACCCTTCGACTCCTGGGGGCACGATGCAGCGCTCCAAGTTGAAGTTTTCTCCACCACGTTCAGATGTGGGTGGATGAGATTCTTTCTCCATCCCAACACAGTGATGGATTTGTTCAGATCTGGCATGACTGGCCAAGAGCCCTAACCCATGTGGACAATGGGATCATTCAACAATTTGCAAGGTCAAGGTTCAACACATTTGTCTTTTGCGTAACTACATTTTTTCCCCCATAAGGAGCATATTTAGCTATGACTTAAGTCTTTCTATGAGCATATTGAAGGCATTTCTAGATGACACCAGAAAGACTAAATCTGTGCCCTCCAGCAAACCATTTCAACTGAAAAAAAAAGACCTAAAATTAAAGAAATATTTGGAAAAAAAATACTTGGCAATTACGGTCTTTGAGTTTACATCCCCCCCCCCCCTACAATTCCCCATTAATTTGGGATGACACCTCCGCTTGTCCCTGCTGCTCTCTGGACCTGGTCCCTTCAAGTTGTCATTCTCTCATTTCCACTTTTGACTACAAGGAGCACCTGAACTTTGCCATCTTCTGCGTTTTTGCCCCTGCCCTCACCAGTGCCGGACCTGCTCCTGCTGCCATCCCGCCTGCACACACCCTGTGGCTGGCAGAACTCCACTGTTAACTCACTTGATTCACTCTCTCTGGGGGCTTTGTAGGTTAGGGGCCTCCCACATTGGTGTCAAAAGTATCTGGGCGCAACACATCCTCTGGAAGCCTCCTCTGAGCTCTGCAGGGCCTTCAGCCTCCTGGGCTGCAATGATCCCTAATGCTTCACCTCAATTCCAAACACCTCCAGCTCGGCCAGTGCAGGAACAAAGGAGACATGGGGCAGAACTTCACAGTCTCAAAGCAGTAACACAAGATTTCATAACTTTTAACTGCCGAAGTTAACGACTAGGTCAGATACTCTTATCCTTTAGGGGAAGAGTTTTCTGATCCCCAGAAAAAGTCTAAAGATGGGGTTGGAGAGATGGCAATTTAGTAGGAAAGCAGGGAGAGTATGGAACCCCTATATCTAGAACCTGACAGTATCTCCAGGAGCATTTTTAATTCTTTTTAACTTGAGCCCACATTCTCAGAGAAGCTTATCATACCATCAAGGGACTTGAAACCAAATTTTACTTGCTGTAGTTGGGCTGAAAGGATATGAAGACTCAGGTTATAATGTTAAAGTCACAAGTACAGAAAAGTCTGAAATATTTAGTTAAAAACATAGCAGATCCTAGGAAGTGGATGTAGCTCAAGCAAATGAGCTCCCACCTACCACGAGAGGTCCTGGGTTCTATTCCTGGTGCCTCCTGGAGAAGATGAGCAAGACAGAGAGTTGGCGTGACAGCAGGCGTGATGAGCTGATGCAACAAGGAGACACAAGGAGGAAAGACAACGAGAGACACAACAAAGCAGGGAGCTGAGGTGGCTTAAGTGACTGAGTGCTTCTCTCCCACATGGGAGGCCCCAGGTTTGGTTCCCAGTACCTCCTAAAAAGGCGACGAGTAGACACAGAGGGTGCACAGCAAATGGACATAGAGAGCAGGCAGTGAGCACAAACAACAAAGGTGGGGGGAATAAATACACAAAATAAATCTTAAAAAAAAAAAAAAGCAGATCCTGCATGACTATATTTTGTAAAATACATATGTATATGTACAATACATGTACATGCAAGCACAGAGGACTGGAAAGATTCACACCAAACTGAGAAAAAAGGAAGGAGTGTGTTGCCTGGGGAGAGATCAGGAGAAACTTGCTCATTCAAATCCATTAGTGTTGCTCCATCAGAACACAGACAGGCTGGCTCTGGAACCTATGCTCTCTATGGGACCCCCTTGTTTAGCCACCTTCTGCTATGCTTGAGCCACTGGGATCGAGTGAGCATAAGGAGCCAGTCACAAATCCAGACCATCCTTACAGTTCCTTCATAAATGAAACTTATATGATTAAATTAAAAAAAAAAAAAAAAGAAATTCCAAAGGAAAGATGTCGCACATGTCCTGTTTCTACACATTCTCCCTATATCACACTGTTTCTTTGCAGGATACTTAGTTTTTGTTTTGTATTGTTTATTTGTTTTTCTTAATTGTCAGCTTTTTATGTAACAGGCAGACTTTCTTTCACATAAAAGGAACAAAAAAAGTTGGTGGACATTGATGACATGGATCTCACTCTCTATAAAGATCCTCTAAAAGAGGATCTAACTTGTGACCCAAACAACTTGACACTGTTCCTATAAAAGCCACAATTCCTCGGACAAATTTGGAGCCAAAAGTTTAAAGAAAGGATGAAAGGACCAGGGGTAAAATTCTGAGTCCTAAAATGAACAATTCTGATTGACTCTGACTCCGGGTACCAGGCTTTTCATACTAACAAAGCTAAGTGGAGCAAAAGGTCAGAAAGCTTTGGCAGCCAAAGCTATTTTGCCAATGACACATGCTGATAGAATCAGTGATAAGCAATGATAGAACCATTATCTGGAGAAAAATCAGGCCCTTGGAACATTCTAAGATGGAGCAATTTAACAGAATGGTGATTAGAGCCCTGGAGAAACCAGGATTCAAGCAGGTTTTCCTTTCCAGGAACACCTTGGAGTCACTGGCCCCTGGATGATATGCACTTTCTTTCTCTCTCTCTTTTTTTTTTTTAATAAATGCACTTTTGAATGGAAGTGGCTAGGAAAAGTCAGAGCCCATTAAGAACCACAGCTGGACTGAATGATGAAACATCCCTTCCCTGAAACAAGCCTTAATGTAATCTAAACTCCTGATACAAACCCTTCTGGCTAAGCGTCACTTTACAAGAACAAACCATACACAATTTTTTCTGGTCTTCGCCTCTGAAGTTTTCCTGCTGTTAAGGAGCAAATGAGTTTAGACTCTGAAGCAACAATAGTGTCAAGGCTTCTGGCCTTTTATAGGGGATACCAAGCAAGGTGGGAACTTGGAGACCTGTATTATTTCTTGCTATAAGCAAAAAGTTATTTTTTATTTAAAGCCCAACAAGGACCTATGATTTCATCATTGCTTCAAAGAAGATATATCAGAGAGCAAATAAGAAACCATGGAAGATATTTATCTATAGTTCTAAATGAAAAACAGAGGGGGAAAAAACCAAGTAGGTGAGAAACAATAGGAAAACAGTAGAAACAGCCTGTTAAATCTTTTCCATAAAGGCTTCCACTTTCAGATGTGAAAAATAACTGGGCAGGTCTAGATAGTAAAAGAGCACTAAGATTACATATCCATTATGGTTCACATGACTTTAATCAATTTTTGTTATTAAGATAATGTCAGGGTTTCCCTCACAGCCATATTTTATCATAAGCCCAAGTGAGAAGCTGAGTTTTATTCAGAGTACATTTAACAGACCGGGAGCTCCGACCACATGCCCCTTTGCATGCAGACCCGATCTCCACATCACCCTCCACTTCTCACCGCGGGGATGCTAACTGTCAGCCTGGTCTACCTGAGAGGCTGGAGTCAAATGATCTCACGAGAATCACCATTTACCATGTGCTGCTGAGGATGCCGGCCACAAGACACTGTTCAATGCAGAAGAATTCCACCAACAGAAACACGGTTACCATGAGCCCCTTTTGGTTTCAAAAACATTTTAAAGTGTATTTGTGGTGTGTGCACGTGTGTGCACGTGCAGAGACGGGTGGATGTTGTCCTTGGGGAATGGGGCTGGTGGGGTGAGTACATCCACTGTTAACTACCTGTGCTTTTCCAGAACTAGGCTTTCTGCTTTTTTAAGCAAGGAAAAGGAATTTTATTTGTGATGAAACAGGTTTAATAGACAAGTCGACCTGGACGACTGCACTTAAGAGTTTATAAAGCGCCCTTGCGCACACCTGTTCCCTGCACTCTGATGAATCCCGGGTGGCGCAGCCTCACCTCGGCACTCCACGTCGGGGTCTCCCCAGAAGAGCTCCTGGCACTCGCTGCAGGTGCGGCCTCCAAACCCAGGCATGCACTGGCACTGCCCTGTGAACTGCAGCCAGAAAACACACCTCGGTCAAGCAGACTTCAGGCAGAAGCCGGTTTTCCTTTTCCCCTTTCAAGAGCCAGTTAGGAGAAGAGGGCTAAGCTGCTTTACCTGAGAAGGCCCCCACGTCTCAACCAGGTAAAAGGAACCTTATTTTGACTTTAGGCACTTCCTCCCGGTATCTCCTAACTGCTGCCCCGCAAAAGGGGCTGGAAAGATCCGTAGCACATCACACTTCATTTCCATGCTTCCTTACCTTATCCTCACAAACCAGGAACAATCCTAGGCCAGCTTTGACTCACCTGACTTAGGGAGCACTTAATTCTTAGGTGTCAGGAAACAACGATGCTTTTTACAATGATGGACATGGCTATTTGGTTCCTTTCAAGCTGTGTAGCTAAGGAAGAAGCCGATTCAGTGGACTGGTGTCAAAAAGAAACACCACGGCCTTTCCCATTCTAATGCGAGTCTGCATCTGCAGCTGGGACAATAGATTGAAATACTTTGGATGGGTCAGACAGGGCCTCTGTGCATGGTTATGTAGCCCCAGCCAAGCGGACAAGGGTGGGCTGAAAACCAGCCCACGCTGAGCTGGCCAAGCAGGGCTGTGTCCGCCAGGAGAGGATGCTTTTCCCTAATCGGGGCAAAGCCACCGAGTAGGCTAGCAGTCATCTGGGCTCATGAAGGTACGTTATCTCTTCTCACACCATAACGGCCTCAGCCCCTCACCTCGTTACAGGATGGCCCGAAGGAATGAGCAGCATCGCAGTTGCAGGGGTCACACCCCATCCCGCTGGCCAGGTGCCAGGTGTTGGTCGCACAGTGGTCACAGTTCTGCCCGATCACATTAGGAAGACACAGACATTGGCCAGTAGTCTCGTCACACTGGCAGTCAGAGCCATTACAGTGCTTCTGCACAGTGCCCAGGTAATTGCAGACACACTCTGTAAAAGAGAAATATGAGGAGATTTTCTTGTATTCACACTCACACGCTGTAGACAGAAGATACAAAACTTAGCTGCGTCTGAACTGCTAAGTCCCCTCTTGTGATCCTGACCCTGAAAGGCAAACTAGTAGGGAAAGGAAGGGAGGAGATTAAAAAAAAGTATTAAAATTATTGTTCTTCTGAAGTCCTTATGACGTACAACATAGCTCTGACATTTCCCAGGCTTATCTGCACAATGACACGGTATTTTCAAAACACACAGATTTAATAAGCTGCTGGTGAATCATTTTAAACCCTTAGGATTTGACTAGAGAGAAAGAACGATGCCAGTGGGAAGTGAGATATTTTAAAATGAGAATTCTTGAAGGGGAAGGCAGTAACGAAAATGTTGGACACAGCGGGAAGAAGCCCTTTAAGCTGGTGAGGCTTTAAGGAATCCAGTCCTGCTGGTGTTCAACATCCCAGGCGTGTTTTTATAACCAGAGACGGGGGTCTGGGGGCTTTGCAGCAACAGGAACAGGAAACACTGGCTGATCTCTTGATAAGAGAGAAGGAGCAAAAAAAAGATTTTAGAGACGTCACTTCTTTCTTCCCCTTGACCTGGAAGCCTCTGCTCTATCAAGGGCATTAGAAAAGCTTATGGCCCAAAGTAGGTATCTAGGATCTGAGTTTCCTCCTATCAGCAAATTCACAGGCAGAACCTAAATACACTCTATTTGGATGCCATGTACTGTGGCAACTGCTACACGGTTTTTCCTCCAGGAATCTCTCCCAGGCACTGAGCCAGATTTTGAGATTTTGGCCCTGCTGGAAAATGAGGGTGTAAAGAAAAAAGTCAGTCTCACATTTCTTTTGTTGAGAGAGAAGTTTTATCTCTCTGTACAAGTGTTCAGACTCTTCCCAAATGAAATACATGAAGGGTACATTCCCCTGGTGATGAAGTGGAAACCATCCCAAAGAACAGGCCCAAGGACTCTGCATCTTACTTCTGCAGTCCTGCTGGAGGGCGTCTCCATAGTACCCAAGCTGGCAGTGCTGGCAGTGCTCCCCTTCCGTGTGGTACAGGCACCTGAGGCACCTTCCGGTCTCCTCATCACAGGCTTGTGGGTCTGTTGTGTCAATGTTGTGGTTACACTGGCAAGGCTGGCACGTCCCCCCAACATCTGAAGGATTGCCGAAGAAGCCCGAGGCACAATCATCGCATCTGGAGCCTGTTGCCCAATAAAACCAAGCACACCACTTTTAGCTTGTGGACTGAGAACGCCACAGTCAACGGACATTCCTGCCTAGAGAGAGATCCAACCAAGGCAGGGGTGCACTCCTTTGCTGCACTATTCACAAAGCCTGGGACGATCACATCTGAAGGGGAAGGACAGGTTTTTAGTCGGGAAGCAGAGACGCATTCCGTGGTCTCGCACGCTTCCAGAGTTGTCCCAGAGGCCACAGTATGGCATGGGCAGTTGGCGTTAAGAGTTCTAGTACCTGGCATTTTGCTTCTAATAACAGAGATGGAACAGATTAAGAGCTGAAGAATGACCTGAAAGTATAAAGCTTAGCTTGATGCTAAAATCCTAACCCAGGGATTAAACTGAAAAATCACTGTTCCTTCATGAGCAACCTGAAAAATGTGGTCTTTAATGATGACCAATTTTCCTTTCCAAGGAATCCAAAGTCACATGCAAATATTTCCTGAGCTACAGAGAAGCACAAGTATCTGAAAGAATAGCATAAAGGATAAAATAAAAAGGACTTTATTTTCGCAAATAGCTAAACTCATGAGCGTTGACAATACACAACAAAGGATCTAGCTAGCTCTGGTAGATTCAGCTATCTGCTCACTCCTGGGATGATGTTCTTTTCTTCTTTCTGTCCACCTTTTGGTTACTTTACTATGTTGAGACACTTTTGATATGAGTTGGAAAAGGAAAGGGAGAAACAACATGTAAATTAGTCTTTCTACCATTTAGTAATAGGTAAAGAATTTCGTAGGGCTTTGCAGGTGGATTTGCATGGGCTTACTATCCTGCCCTATTTTACTATATCTATTGTAGCATTATTATCATAGACACTCAAGAATTGCCTTTACCCCACATGACATGTAGAAAAAGAATACTTTTTCTATTTCAGATTGCCTTACCTTTCAACTAAAGATAACAGGAATGAAACTAAATTGGCTAGCTCTTCGTCCTTTTTCTTCATTAGTAACTACCTCACAAAGACAGCTTTTCTCCCCTTTGCCTCCAAGACCATGCACAGTATTTACCAATGTATCCAGGATTACAGACACACGCAAGCTGTAAAGAGACAGGCTCTTGATAACAGCTGCTGGCGAACTGGCGCCCACTGTCAGGACCATCTGGGCAAGGGCAAGGGCGGCAGTGATCTCCAGACCCAATGATGGGGTCACCATAGTAACCAGCCAAGCACCTACAGTCGATTGCAGAGGAAAAAGAACCATGAGCCGCAGTTGTAAGCCTGTTACGAGCAAGTCCTAGGAACGTTTCTCAAACGTTAGCTCCCATCAGAAACACCTGTGAGTTTTGCTAAAATGCAAATTGCTGGGCTATTCCCCCAGAGTTTCTGATTCAGTGGCAGCTGATCCTGCTGGTCTGCGGGTCGCACTTGTAGAACCACTGCATGAGTGGCCCCCACCCACTCCTCTCCCGGGAAAGATGTTCCACATTTGCCTTTTCTTGTGCTATCAGCCTGACGTGACCAATCTTGTCTGCTCCCCCTTTGCATTAAGGTGCCTGTTCTTGTGGCAATGGCCTGTAGTTGTCAGACTCTGCCTGTGATGGGGACGTGTGATGTGTTAAATCCATGGTGACTACAGATCTAAAGCCACGACCTGCCACCTGGGTCTGTCCCTCAGGTGGTTACACACTTGGGCAGGGAGGAGGGATACTATTTTTCAACCCCTACAAAGCAACAGGTTCAATCTCCTCCCTTTACAGATAAGGAATCCATGAAAGTCAAATTATTTTCAAAGCTCACACAACTAGTTAATAATGAACCAGGATGTGAATTCAGCTTCTTGGTCTAGCAAGGAATTTTTTTTTACTCTGTCATGCTGTTTCTCAAGATGATCAGTAATTAGGCTTTGATTATTTCCTTAATATAAGAGTTTGAAGAATTCTGGAGATCTAATTGAAACTACTTATCTATTAACAGAATACTGGATTTTTCAGAGAGGTGAGCTAGCTTGTCCAAGTTTACCAAACAAGGCAGGAGTGGAATTAGGCCCTGAACTTGGGTATAAACACTTTCAATTTAGTTTTTCTTTTTTCTTTTTTAATTCTTTTCACCAAGATAGTATTTTTTAATATGAAAGGAAACATGAAGAACTAAATGGGGAAATATGTTCAGAAATAACCTATTAGTTCAAAATTAGCACTAAGAGACTATTAACAGTTCTAAGATTTAATACAAGAAATGTTCCCTAAGTATGCACTGAGGAAATACGGAGTGATGAAGCAATTTCGTACAATTATTTCTGAGAAAGTTTTCTGAGGTTTTTTTAGGTGAAATAAATCCAGATGCATCATGATAGAAATCTAGTCTTCATTTCCTGCCTGTCCTACACTTCCCTCTTGGGAACAATCTGATTCTAGAGTTTCTTTTTCAAATTCACACTCTGTTCATCTTGGAATGAGGAAAAGAATGATGAGGAATTTGCTCAAACTCAGCAGCAGAATTCCAAATACATTAATCAAGTTTTGTTATCCGAATCCCAGGCTAAAAATCTTTTTTTCTCCCCCTACCCTTTCTTATGCTCCTGTAAGAAATCAAAACCTTTACAAATAAAAATTTCAAAATGGCAGTCACACTCTAGCAATGGAAGAAATTGTATTACTGATGTGGAGATGGTGGCCACGGGAGTTGCTGAGAGAGCAGGGAGGAGGAAGAGGTGTGATATGGGGCGTTTTCGGGACTTGGAGTTGTCCTGAATGATATTGCAGGGACAGATGCAGGACATTGTATATCCTGCCATGGCCCACTGGATGATCTGGGGAAGAGTGTAAACTAAAATGTAAACTACAGTCCATGCAGTGTGGCAGTGCTCCAGGATGTATTCACCAAATGTAATGAATGTGCCTTGCTGATGAAAGGGGATGTTGATGTGGGAGGAGAGGGGGACAGTGGGGAGTGGGTATATGGGAACCTTTTATGTTTTTTATTGTAACGTTTTATGTGTTCTATTTATCTTTTAGGAAAAAGACAATAAAAAATAAATTAAAAAACATTAAAAAAAAGGCAGTCACAAATACCAATCCAGCCATGCTCACAGGATGTTCTTTCAAGTACAGTTCACGGTGTGACCAATTTAGAATCAGCATGGCTGATGGCCACCTTCTACTTTACTGCCTCATCCCCCTCTGTTCTTTGAAATCTGATTTTTCTGTCTTTTTGGCTCCACCTCCCATTGAAAGAACAATGAGAAACTTATGGATGAAAACAAAATGATGCCAATTTATTCATTTCCTCCTTAAAATCACTCATACTATTTCCCTTTTATCTTCTTATAATACAATTGGGGGTTTGGAAGGAATGTTTATTAAAAACAGTCAGTGGAACCTCCAAATTCTTGCATACTACTCTAGAACAGAGCTAAGAGCCACATGTTTGCTCCCAAACACAGCTTCATGCCCAAAGTTAACTGCTGATTCAGTCTTCACTAATGATTTCTCTCCCACCTGATGTACAACTTTTGCACTGGCTGAAGTACTTACTGAAATGATCTCATTACATACAAGGATCTGGTATTAGAGGAGATAAAATTTGTTGACATGGAGAGGTGGAGACCATTAACTCCTCAAAAGTATCTTTGAACAGTATGTCTGCATTTCTGAATTAGTAATGAACAATATAAGTGTGCATGTCACTTTTTCATCTAGACTCTTATCTACTGGGCTAGACTGTCACAGTGCTGAAGGCGCATTCTCTATTTGATTCTTACTACACCTAGTGCAGGGTTATACAGCCATCATCACTATTCAAGTAACATTGCCAACTAGAGAAAAGAACTTCTTTTGCACTTTATATGGTTTCCTAGAAACTATAGTTGCATAAAATGTTTTGAAAAACAAAGCTATTTAAAATGACTAATTTCATGTGGATTTGGTTTCTACTTTGACCCATATTAGGCATTAACATTTCACAACTCACATCCACAGCCAGAATCTGCTGAGGCAGAGGTATGACTTTTAAACGGATATGTAGTGATCCCCAGAATGAAGCTTCAACAGGGTAGATATTCATGTCAGGTTTTTTTCTTTTTTTAGGTACTGGGGGCCAGGGATAGAACCCAGGACCTCATATATGAGAAGCCAGCACTGAACTACTGAGCCACACTGGCTTCCCTGAGTTGTTTTCCTGTTTGTTTTTGATTTTTTCAGGAGGCACTGAGAACCGAACCCAGGACCTCGCATGTGGGAGGTGGGCACTTCAATGGCTTGAGCCCACATCTGCTCCCTTCATGTGAGTTTTGTTCTCTGCCATATCCCCAGCACAAGAGCTGTGTCTGGTATGTAGACAGTGTTAACTAAGTACAGTAAGACCTTGTTTCATGCAAACGTAATACATGCAAACTCAGGTTACATGATTGGCAATCAAAAAAAGGAAAGGCAGAAAAAAATTTTTTCAAAATTATTTCTGTGATTAATTTTGTTTACTTTTATTAGAGTGCTTTATTTATTAAAAAATGTGTGGTAGGTATGTTTGTATAAGAAATACTTGTAAATAATGGGGTTTGCTATTATAAGCATGATTTTTCAACGTACACAAAGGATCTTGGAAAGTACTGGTCACGTAAAACAAGGACCTACTGGTATTTAGTGAATAAATGAAAAAAGTCCTAGAAAATTCTGAGGTGGTCAGAAATGAAAGAAACATCTGGAGCCTAGCAGAGATTAATTCTGTGGTTGTACAAAGATGCTGTTTGCACAGCCAAGGACTGTCTCAGTCTCTTTAACTTCCAGAAGCAGAGCCCAGGTACCTTTCACAGTTATGACCCGTGGTATAGTCCTGGCAGCTCAAGCATTCCCCTGTCACGGAGTCGCAGTCATCGGCGTGGCCATTGCACTGGCAGGGCTGACAGCTCGGGAAGCCCCAGTACCCGGGTAAGCACCGGTCACACTGCCGAGTGTACACTCCCTGGAAACAGTGGCACTGGCCCGTGATGGGGTCGCAGAAGGCATTGACGGCTCCTTGCAGATGGCACTCGCAAGCTGAAGAGAAAGGCAACCAAGCAACCACGTTGAGAAGCTCAGTGAACAGGCGAAAAAAACCCTTTCACAAGCACCCACTTCTCCATCAATTTTGGTGGGATTATGTGATCAGTTTCAAGACTGAAACATTAGGTCTTGGAAAGATGGAACCCACATCTCTCAGTTCATTCTAAATGCATACATTACACTGCTCTGATCAACTTACATTTGCATCCACTGGGCCCAAAGCCAAAAGTGCCAGGAGCACATCTGTCGCAGGTTCTTCCAACCACATTCAGCCGGCACTGGCACTGTCCTCCGCTGGGGTCACAGACAGAACTTAAGGAACCCTGAGGGTCACATTCACAAGCTGTAGGGCAAAGAGAGAACCCCCCAAGGGGAATGAGCGCAGCACATCACACCTGCTTCTGACTGGTCTGCTCCCTTGCCTTGCGCACTCCCTGCTTCTTTCTCCTTTACTACTTTGGCTTATTCAGAATTCTAATTTAAAATATCATCCCTATGAGGAGTGGGGAAGAAGAAACAGGAGACTGGGTTAGAGATAAGGAGCATTTTTTTCTATACAGGTGATCACTAAGGTTTTTCTCTCAATGTCATCAAAGCTCAAATATCATAGGATGTTAGACAAAAGCCCAGTGACCTTTGGGGACTGGTCTGACCTTTCAAAGAAAACCAAATTTTGGTTATTTGATGCTCCTCTAATTTCATCCCAACTTCCCCCCTTGCCTATGGAAATGCTATGTTCTCATGGACATTCCCCCCTAGTCACCTATAATTTACATATTTCTTGAAAATCAATTCTAATTTCAATGACACTCTGCTAAAATATTATTTGAAAAGATTAAGACAAACTGTAGCTGAGACACGACTGCTTCTGTGTTGGTTGCCTAGCACATAACTAGACAGCATGCATTCCTTGTGGTGCCAAGAATACGTGGGCTTTCCAGAACAAAGAGGCAGAAAGCAGCAGTGGCTCCTAAGTAAGACTTACCCAGGCCTGTTTTGTGTATCAAGGAAGAAATGCTAAAGATTATGTTTCTACAAACATCTGTCATTGGAGTTTTCACAACGCTTCTGCTGTTTTCCAGACATCGGTATCTCTGAAAAGTTTCCCAGGCACTGTTTGTGATTGGCCCATCTCCTGACCCTCCAACGGTGAAGATGTCCAGTGATTTACAGTATGGCATGAGAACAAGCTGTGAAGAGACAAGAACACCAGAATGTTCTTCTAGTGTCCCATATCACCTACTGAAGCAAATAAACACATAAAACCCCAAACTGTTTTCTTTGATAGTTGAAAAGAGAAAACTAGACTCATTAAACAAAGTGAAAACTTACGCATTATTAAATACTCTTGCCAGAACAGAGATGTCAATTTTTCTTTTTCAAAGCTTTTCACACATTTCTGGAAGGGCTCGACTTGAATAAATCTTTTTCCTAGGGTGGTGTTATTAAAATAAATAAGCCTCAGTGGCTTCTGAGGCAAAAAAGAATGATTCTGCTCAGCCTCTCAATGCTGACTCCTCAACAGAACACGGTGAGGAAGCGGGGAGTGCTGTGTGCCCAGCCTTTCCTGCACTGTGGGGAACGACCTTGCACCTACCGAATCGATAAGCGTGTAGGGACTCTCCACATCACTGTCGGATGAGGTGTACTGGGACAGCGCTAGCCTCACTGTATAATTCACACCCTTCTCAAAGCACACGGGACGGGGAAGGACAATGTACCTGCCAAGACAAAACAGAACAACCACCTTTAAGAATGAGGGGGGTGGGAAAGGCTATATATTGATAATTTAGATAATTGCAAAGAAGAAAGTCAATGTCTGGCTCTGAAGTGGTCATGGTCATCTACAACTCACAAGGCAAACAAAAAAGTTAATTTGCAAATGAGTTCTGCTGAGCTGCACTGACCTCGAGCCAGGTGATAATGACACCACCTGGTTGTCATCATCGGGAACCGTGTTACCACATCGGCTGCTGGCAGGGATCTTTCCAGGTCGCTGCACTGTGATGACAGCTTTCTCCCAATGGTCGGGTAGCTAGAATAGAAAACCACCAAAGGACCATCTGCATTAACCTACCTACTGCAGCCCTTCTGTTTCTATGGAATTCTCTGAATCGATCATTTGCTAAGTTTAAATGGAAAACTCTTGGGTGCTTTCCCCTTCTCTCTCTACCATTTCTGCTGCTGCCGCCCCAGCTCAAGCTTTAATCCCTTCTCTGAAACAGCCTCCCAACTGCTCTTCTGTCCACTCCCCAATGCCATATTATGGCACAGCTCAGAAAAGGATAATCCCCTGCTTAAACCCTTCAACAGCTTCCTGTTCATAGAGTCAAATTCCTTTACTGATTCTATAATTTTTCCCTAACATCTCCAACCATCTCCCTTACCTATGAGCACCACTCTCAAAACATTCTCCTCTCCTCTGCGCATGCTAGATTCCTTTTCATCTCAGTGTCAGTTTATCCCACTACCCTTTCAAGCCTAGCTCCTATTCCATATGCATCTTCTTGGCCACCCTCAGCCCAGAGCAGCTGGTGCAAACCTCTCCATTTTCTAGCACATTTCTACCTCATAGTTGCAGCCCACCTTGTTCCTCCTCCCACAGGGGAGGGCAGGGGTAAGTGTCTGTCCCTGGGGGTGCAGTCCATGAGAAGGACAGGGTCATATCTGTTCACTACCACCTCAGTCCTCAGCTCAGATGAGTGCCTAGCAAGAGGTGACTAAAAGTTTGTGGAATGGAATTCAAGAAATATGTACATTATAACTCCCAGGGAGGAGGAGAGAAAGTCAGAGGTTGATCTATTCTGATTCAAGTTGCAAATTTCACCAAAACGTAGTGCCCATTAGAAATAAAGTTCTTCTACCAAAACCCTCCTTGACCGTCCACTGAGGGGTTTCTTCACCTGTGGCTCATAGCGTATCAGGATGTCGTACTCCATGGAATAGGGTATGTTGTCAATGAAAAACTCCAAATAAGCCCCTTCAGGCACTCGGACGAAGCCTGTTCCGGTCCAGGAGGGAGTCCAGTCTTGGATATACTGCCGTTCCACTATGCTGACCCCCTGAGGACACAGCAAGAGATAACTGAAGATAGCCCCATCTACACATCGATGATGCTAGTTCAACAACAACTTTGGACACAAGTAGAGAGAAAAATGGAAGAATTTTACTTCTTACAAACCAAATGCCTGATTAGTGAGTGTGCCAAAGTCTAGATCAGTTTGACTGTTTTCCAAGAAGGCATGATCCTGACCATTTCATGTCTACTGACAGGAACTACAAAATACTTCTTAAATGGCCTCTTTACAAAGCACACATATGCCATTACTGCCCCCCAAATACTGCTTTACCAACTTGCCAAGTACCACCAAGTACTTCCTTACTTACAGGTCCCAAACTGCCGCCTTCTGCTTCATAGATGTAGTGATCCAAGGTGGTAAAGTAATAACCAGATTCTATCTCGTTGCACTGACGTCCTATTATGTGGGGGCGACACCAGCACTGGCCTGACTCTGCAGAGCAGCTGGAAGAAAAAGGAGCCAGCTCAGCTGTGCTCACCACATGCACAAATCCATTTACTGAAGGCAGCTCTGTCTTTGCAATTAAACATTACAAGGAAGGAAACATTCACATAGAATTTTCTTATTTTTCCCCTGTACTTATTTTCTGAAGGAGATATGACCTAAGAAATAATCCCAGCCATCGCTTCATTCTGCTCCATCCACACTGCGGTCTTCTGTAGACAGCAAAACTTTCTTGCTTTGATGTCTTGTATTTTTTTGTCTTATTTCCAACTGTAACCCTTTCTCCTGGGCCTCACACAGAAATAGCCAACCCCCTTGTAGTATAATTGTATATCAACCTTTATAATCCCTTACTAGTCTAAACTCCTCAAGGGCCTAGATTGTGCCATATCATCTCAGTTGTCATCCATCCCCCCCTCCCCATCATGGGGACTGGCCCAGAACTGCACACAAAATACACTCGATACACACTGGTTGAGCAAAAAATTTGTGAAGGATATGTATTCAGAAAAAAAAAACAAGAAAAATGGGAGATTTAATGTAAATACAACTTTTCTTTTTTTTCTTTTAATTTATTATTGTTATTCCTTACCATTTTAGGTAATAAAGTTCTCTGGATAGATTATAATGTATTCATTTTGATCTCAACCTGTGTATCAAGGATACACAGCTTTGCGTTTGTTTTTCCCTCAGTATCATGAACTTGTTGCAAGGTAAAACCAAATTACATGCATCCATTTTTACTTCATTAAAGTCAAAATATGGTTTGGAATCGTCATTTCCCAAATCCATTCCCAAAGTTCAATTTTAAACCAAGTACTTCAAGAGAAATGGTGGCTCCCAGGGCATTAGGGCAGTTGAGCATGTCAAGCCCTCAACACTGTTGCAAGTATCTCTGAACATGGCTCTTCAAGAAATGAAGATTGACTGTCACTGTGGGCCCTAAGGGGAGGGGGAAATAGGTATTGAATAGATGGAACCAATGTAACTGTGTGGGCAATAGAAGTGTTTCACAAGAGTACGCAAGGATGGATATAAGACATGTAAAATTACACCAAAAATATATAGGGGCTGATAGGCTAAAATGTAAATCATAATATAAAAATAAGATAACTAAAATCTAGAAAATTGTATAGTCTAAAATATAAACCACAATGTAAACACAAATGTTACCTTGTTTGAAAGCTATTGTCTCAATATCTGTACATCAGTTTCATAAATATGGTATGAATATGTTAAAAGATTACTGCTGTGGAAGGGAAAAGGTTTTATGCTGGATATGTGGGAGTACTGTATATTGTATATATGAATTACTTTGATCTAAAACTCTTGTGAAGATAAGTTTAATGATTAGAAAAAAGAAAAAGATAGGATGTAGAATTTTTCTAAATTAATATGTATTCTATATCTAACCTTTAAACTCATCGCTATATTCTATTTTACTATTAAGGGAACCTGGCAATATATTGGGATTCACTTTTCAGGAAGTTTTGGATCACAGAGAGGTTCAACAATGGCAGCAGAGGAATACTGGTGTGGGATATTATTGACGGGACACATGGTTGGCAGGGAGTTCTACAGGGCATATATCCAGGGTACGTAAAAATGTTTGGATATTTTCGTAGTGGAAACAATTAAAAACAACAACTGAAGGAGTGCTGAGTTCCTAGCCAGGGGAGCTCTATCACAGTCCCTAAAGGAACAGCAACAATCCCCCAAGTGCAACGGCAAAGACCAAAAAAGAAGGAAGGTCCAACAATGAGCCCCTGATACTAATGACTATGCCTGTGAGCCTATGCACCTGAAATAAGAACAAGGCCTAGAGCAGCAGTGTGCCTAAGAGTTACCTCCTGAGAGGCTCCGTGTTGCTCAAATGTGGCCAGTCTCAAAGCCAAACTCAGCATGTAAATTTGTTGCCTTCCCCCCAGTGTGGGACATGACTCCCAGGCATGAGCCTCCCAGGTGCTGAGGGATTACTACCTACCAGCTGATGATGTAACTAGAAAATGACCTAGAATAAACGGGTCAACTCGGACCAGTGGAATATCTCTGTCTACATATAATAACAGGAGTTAAAAATGCTTTTTGACCTAAATCAAGGGGGAAATGGAAAGGACAAATGAGTTTATATGGCTATGAGTCTCTAAAAAAGAGCTGGGAGGTTATCAGAGGGGTTGCCCTTATGCGCAACTGAGCAGAGTCCCAGAGACAGATAAAGTAGATATAACCCCAGGTATTGGTTCTTCTGATGGCTAGAGACCCACAGGTTTTATGGGCATGGCAGATGGAGTTCAGTGCCATGTCAGTTGGCCCTTCTTTGGAGTTGGTGTTTCTGTGTGATGGAACTGGACTCAGATGTGATCTCTTTTCACAAGCCCTTCCTGTTACTTTACCAGAATTGTAGTTGGTGCTAAGGTCTAATATATACCCAGGGGATCTGAATCTCTGGACTGACCACATGATAGCCAGGCTCTGAGCCTCAACAGACTTCAGCTCCTACACTCTGGTTTGTTGGACTTACCCCACTCAGCTAACATGGAGTTGAAGAAGGTCAACCACCACACCATGGAGCCAAGAGTGCCTACAACTGAAAGCAGGAGGATTGCATCCAGCATCCATGTGGAATCTAAGCCCCCTCTTGACACAGATGTGGAGTGGACACAACCAATCCAGGGTCCACAGGATGGAGAAATAGAATATGGATTAGAGTGGACTTATTGATATTCTATTCATGAACTACTGTGATTAGTAATAGAAGAAAATGTGGCATTGGTGTTGAGAAAGTGGCCATGGTGGCTGCTGGGTGTGGGGAATGGGAGGAGGAGATGAGATGTGGAGGCATTTTCAGGACTTGGAGTTGTCCTGGGTGGTGCTGTAGAGACAATTACCGGACATTGTAGGTCCTCCCATGGCCCACTGGATGGAACGTGGGAGAGTGTGGGCTATGATGTGGACCATTGACCATGAGGTGCAGCGATGCTCAGAGATATATTCACCAAATGCAACGAATGTCTCATGATGATGGAGGATAATGTTGCTATGGGGGGAGTAGTGGGGTGAGGAGGGTGCGGGGTATATTGGACCTCATATTTTTTGAATGTAATATTAAAAAATGAATAAAGACAAAAAATAAAAATAAAGCAAGTACTTGAGGGTAGTTATAACTCACAAAAATAATTGATACTCAGAGGCTTATTGAAAATGTCCCAAGCAGCTAAGGTCCTCTTCCTGGCTATTGCTGAAGTGGCAATTATCCTACACGAATATAAATTCCTAAAATATCATAGCCAATTCCCAGGAGAAGAAAGCTTGTTCCAATTAGGCTCTATGCCTCTTTTGGCAGAGTTCACCAACAAAAGCCATTTCCAGAAATTCAGTCGACATTACATCATATAGACAAAAGAAAAATCCTTCTTTCCTCTTTAGCAGATGTTTACTAAGGGAACAAATGTCCAAAACATGAACCAAAGAAGAAAACAACAGATCCTTCACGTGATATCACTAGAGAACAAGCAAGTGGAGGGGGCGGATAAAGATATCCGGCAGACTCCTGAAGCTGCCTTTTCTTGGTCTTAACAAGAAACAACCCCATGAGAAGCTGATCATGTGCAAGGAATTCCCCGAATTATCAGCCCTGGCAATCACACATCTCTTTGTGTCTACACACGTGAACTGCTGTCAACGATAGGCATGGCTCCAATTCAACACTTACTCCTGTAGTGAATTCATTCCTGTGGCTTTACCTGCCCCCATGCAGGTTGATCCTCACACCTACAGCTCCCAGCACTGACTCCTCGGTGGTACTCTGGTGCTGATTCCAGCTCTCAATGGGACATTTCCATGGTTTGCCCAGCTTCATCTCTATCCTTCTTGTCCCAAATGTCTCCGTGCCTCTTAAATTGGATTCTTATCCTCAACAATGCTATTTCAGATTTTAAATTCTCCTCCTACTGTGAGAATAAACCTCCCTTTCCTTTCTTCCCCATATCCAAGTCTTATTCTTTGAAAATGTTCCTCAACTTAGTTTCCTTCCATTGTCACTGCTATAGTAGCCCAATGTCATTATCCCATATCTGTTACTCTAGCAACCTCCTAAACTGACCTTTCGACCTCTCCTCTCTCCTTTGCTTAGTCCATCCTACTCATCACAGCCAGATCAATCTTCCCAAAGCACCACACTCTCATCATGACCGCAAACCCCACAACTGTTTCTTCTTACCTATTATATCAAGTCATGATGCCTCTGCCTGGTCTTTAGCAGCTTCCATTACCCATCCTGTGAAAGCAACTGCTTCTCCTTATTTGTGTTTGAAATACAAACCCTTGGCTTTCAGACAAGCCACACTACTCCTCATTCTCTTTAATATTTACTGAGCAAATACTCGTCCTGGAAGTTGTGCTTCCTGGTGTCAATATCCTCACATTTTACTCCACTGTCAATTTTCTTTTGCATCAATTATTTGGTAAATCCATAATTTCTAGCTAAATGATGTGGAGAAAGAGAAATGGTAAGAAATAGTCCCTGTCCTAAAGAACTTATAATCAAATAGGAAGATGAACAATCAAGCAACTGGCTTATACAACAAATCAAAATGAAGACCATATGGAGCTACAAGTAAAGCCTCCAGGGAGTATGGGAGCCTCTATTCACCTGAATGAGGAGGCTGAGGGAGCCTTCATGGAAGAGGCGGCCCTGAGGTGGGAGAGGATTCTGAAGGCAGACAGAGGACAGGAATGACAGAAGCAGAGGCAGTGGAGGGACAGAGCAGAGATGCTGCCAGAAAGCCAAGCTCAAGGAGAGGTTTCTGTGGAGACAAGGGGTTATTACAGAAATTTTTGAAAAGCAGACTAGGGTCGTGGCATAGACAGGATTAGAGAAAGTTAACTCATAAAGCATGGGGAAAATGAACACAATAGCGATAACTGGTCCACAGAAGGAACCAGGGACCTGGGAATGAGAGTCCCCTGAAATGGGGACTTCCTGTTTTGTACTCTACCCATCTTCCCTCTCACCTGGAAGTCCTCCTGGCCACCTACTTCACCTTTCAAACCCCCACCCACCTTTCAATCAAGCTCAATTCCACTTCTGCCACAGTGACACAAAGATTAGTTACCCATAACTACTCTTATCTTGGGTTCAAATAAAAATTGCCTCTGATAGAAACAGTGTCCTTTACAATCGTCTATGTTGTCTCCATAAGTTTCCCTATGACTAGACACAGATTCAATTCACTGAATCAATAAGGTAGAATAATGACAAAGGCCCTGTGGTAGGCAGAATAATAGACCCCAAAGGTGTCCACATCCTGTCCCTGGAGCCTAACAGTGTGTTACCTTATATGGCAAAGGGTGCTTTGCAGGTGTGATTAAGGTTAAGGATCTTGAGATGGGAGTTGATCCAGGATGGCCTGGGGGTGGTGGTTGTGGTAGAGCTTCTAATCATATCCATCCTTCAAAGTGGAAGAACAGTCAGAAAAGTGGGTCAGAGAGATGCAAGAGGAGAAGGACTCAACCTGCTGTGGCCAGCACTGAAGGAGGAGGGACAAACCAGGAGTCAAAGAACACGGTCGCCTCTGGAAGCTAGGAAAGGCCCTTGGCTTATAGCCAGCAAAAAACCAGGAACGTCAGTCCTACAACTGCAGTGAACTGAATTCTGCCAACAACTCAAGTGAGCAGGAAACAGATTCTCCTGTAGAGCCTCTAGAAAGGAATGCAGCCCTGCCAACACCTTGGCATTAGTCTGGGGAGAGCTGTGTCAGTTGTCTGACCTACAAAACCGTAAGATAGTAAATTTGTGTTGTTTTAAGTCAATAATTGTGGTAAATTGTTAGGGCAGCAATAGAAGACTAACAGGGACCTATTCTCCCCATTAGCCAGGTAAAGCTTATGTCTTTAAAATGTGTTTTGTTTTATAAAGATTAGCAACTCTTAAGAACTGTATTGGAAGGAAAATTCTAGTATATTTAAATAAGGAAAACACTGCAAAATCGCAATGTTTCTCTATTATAAGGATTTAGGCAGAAAAACTGTTAAAGAATAAAAAGCATCATGCACAATAATCAACCACTGTGTTCAATGCTGATATTGCTCCACAATTCTGATTACAAATGAGAGTTGGCTCCACACTGACTAGAAGTACCATCCATTTTTTTCTAGGTTTGACTCTTTCCTGCAAGTAGGAGCTATGTTCTATAATCCCTTTATTCTCATCTGTATAGTAATTAACAAAGGATTAGAAACAATATAATCATACAATACATTGGTGAAAATATCTATTATCTTTTGCTCTGGTTTCCAAGTGTAGTAAGCTTCATTCACTCACCTAATGCACACCTACAAGGCCCACTGTGCTGGATGCAAAGGGAGATGAAATAAGACAATCCTCATTCAAGCAGAAGCAATTTATACAAGCAACTAGAAGATAAGGAAGAATAAAATGGGTGCTAAAAGAGATGGAGAAGTAAAGTGTTGATGAACCATCAAGGAAGGGTTGGGAGCTTAAGTCTAAGAAGTAGAAGTCTTCAAAAAGTAGTGGGTTTGAAACCAGATATGAAAGTCCTGTCTGATAAAATAATTTTGAAGGAAGCTGTAGCAATGTTAATATTTTTCAATGTTCTAAAATATTTACATGGAGCAATTACATAGCAACTATTGCCACTAATTCTTAGTCTTTAAAGTGTGCTATAGACAAGGCAAAATTTTGCTAACCTAGTTTGAATTACATTATTTAAATTCATTAGGTCTTACTTCGTTTTTTGAAAGTTCAGACTAACCAGCAACAAAATAAATTACTTTTTAAAATTTTATTTTACTCTCAAAAATCCATCCAGCTCATTATACAAAACATTTGAAACCTTTTTCCACTTTGAATGATTTTTACACCCAATTATGTCCTGACTAAAGTAACTAAGGACCATTTGGGATCACATTTTGGGATCACCTTTTCTAAGGAGTGTAAATTAGTTGACATCTTAACCTTTAGTTTCCCAAATTCTTTTATTCAATCAACATTTACGCAATATTTAAGTGTGTATCTAAGTCACAGGCCAGTGACACCATCAAATGAAAGATATTTATGAATGTTGCAGTGAATCAACCATTCAGCAAATCTTTCCTAGATGCCATCTATGTACCCAGCATTCTCCTATTAGATTTAGTGCTTCAGGCAACCTGATCTTTATCACCCCTAAAAGACTCCAAGACAAATTCCTCTTTGGGGAAAACAACTTTGGAAAGGGTCACCATAAAATACAGTAGAGTCTCTTGGATTAGAAGGATTCTTCGAAGACTTTATTGCCCCCACCAAATGCTGCCAAAACATAGGGTGTTTCCTCAGTCATGCTAGAAAGATCAGATGATTGCCTGCTTTGAAAATCTTTACTAAAGATTCTATGTTTGCAAATTCTCTTGGTGAATGCATTCTAATAAATCCTTGTGGGAGAAATCAAAGGGCAGACTGGGGGTTGTGCAAAGTAGAGAGAGAGGTAGGAAGAGTGGATGGAGTAAAGATAAGGAGGTAGGGAGTGTTAGCAACAAGAATCATTTAGAGTAAAGGAGCACAGGCCATTGCTGTGTTTATTACTTAATTTGGAGAGTCATGTATGCCACTTTCATCTCATCGAGAAGGGTTTTTTAGAGAGATGACAGCTTTGAATAGAAGAATCAATTACTAAAAGAATCAACACAATTTCTGGGAGTCACAAAAGAAAGTCAGGGAAGTGATCCTGTGAGCAGGCTAACTGTGTGTCTTTCTTCCCTGCTTAAATGGATTATCTTAGCCTCTTGCCCTCTGGAGGTTTTCTAAGAACAGAAATTCACACTGGAGTTTCAGAGGCTCCATGCTATATTGAGTCTATTCCACCATCTGGAACAGAACAAACACAAATAAAGAAGCCGAACAGGACATGTTGCTGTTGCCTAAAATCTCATTCCTTCCAAGCAGACTGCTATGATGTTGGGAAATAATCTTATGAGAGAGACAAATTTTGAGTATGTGAAGCTTGCTCAATGAATCCAGTGTGTTCTCTCAGGGACAATTCAAGGCTACAAGGAAACATCTGTCTATTCTCTCAGCAGTCACTTATACTAACTTTACCAGATGTTCCAACTCTGCTCCAGTAACAGTGGCCAAAATTCTCTTTGACTCAAGGGTGGGTAACTCAACTCTCACAAATTTAATATCTTAGCAAATGGCATGGATAATAATTTTCGCCAGTCTCCTATTTCATCCACTCAAAGAATACTAACATATTGAAGTAATGACAGTATTATATATAATTTTCATTAATGGACTTGGAACTTGGATAAAAGAAAAAAATGAAAATATAATCCACACACATCAAAATGAGAGTCCATATTCCATTTCTTAGATTGTTTAAAAAAAAAAAAAGCAATGCTTGAAGATACTAACTGCTAGTAGGGATGTAGAAAGGTTCTTTATAACCAGTGGTAGGAAAATAAACAGGCACAATGACCTCGAAAACAATCGGACATTCTTTGTCAAAATAAAAAATGCACATGTACTTTGACTTCACTGCAACATTTTTAAAAGGAAAAACACTGGAAAAAAATAAAATCATGGCATTTTCACACAATAGAATACCAAAAAGCTATTAAAGAGGTATATGAACACATGTTGCTATGAAAAATGATTCCAGACAAAAAGGGCAAGTTGCAGCACAGTATGTATTCATATTACTTTGATTTTCAAAAAATGCCAGTACAGCTAAGTGGGGAAATTGTGGGCTATGATTTGGTTTTTACTTTGTATTGGTCTATTTTAAAAAATAAAATCTAATCTGTTATTTAAAAAGAAATAAAGAAACTTCCTGAACACTACTGACTATATTGAGCACTATTATTAATTTCTAAAGAGACAAAAGAAACTATTAATAGGTGTACTTCCGGGCAGTGGAACTTGGAGGAGGGATGGCGGGAGAAGGAACACTTTTACTCCATACCTTTCTGAACTGTTTTAAGTCTTTAAAAAAATACTAAAAAGTAAAAGTATAATAACCAGTAAGAACAATATTAAAAACAAAGAAATAGTAGAAGGTTTCAAAGCAAATTCTCAAAATGGATGAACTTTTTAAAACATTGGGATCACAGGTAAAAGTGATCATCTGGAATTCTAACCAAAGATGAATGTACTTTGAACATCTCCCTGAGAGACAAATGAATGCCATCCTTCTCCCAGAGACTTTCCTCTGGCCTTCCATGGGGAAAATGAAAGAGTGTAAATGAAGATCCACTTACTTATTGTTTAATGCTCCCCCAATGTCACAGTCACAAGGTCGACATCCATCCAGATCATTGCTTAAACCCCAATGCTCTGGCTGCAAACAAAATATTAAATATCTAAAGGTGGGTTCCTGTAATTATACAATAGACTCAGCAAGAAACAAGTTATGGCATGTTTTGATTACTCCACCAAACACTCATTTCTACTGGGAAGCACAAGCCAACAGAGGGAATGATTATTCTGAAATAAAGAAACCTAAACTGTGCGTCACTGAGGTCAGCTAGTCACATAATGCCAGGTCACAGTGTTTTATTTTCTCAGCAATAGCCTTCATACAATAATTAATTTGAGCAAACAGTAAGGAAGCTGACTCTCATCATTAGAATTACTCTCACAGAAAGAAAGTTTTGGCAAATCTTGGCAGACTTTAAATTTTCCCTCAGTTCAGCCTGTCATAAACCCCTTAAGAAAAGCCCCTCGAGGATTCATCTATGTGGAAACAAGGCACAAAGCTAGGATTATTCTCACAACTGAAAGGTGAGGAGACTGCCAAGTCTCAGGAGCTTAAACATGAAATATAAAAAAATGGAACAGACTATATATAGGGGAAAGGATCTCTTTGTACCTCAACAAAGACATTTTTCCTAATGAGGAGATTGAAACCAGGTTCACCAATTTTAATCAGACACCCAGAAATCTACTCTAAGGTTATATACAAGCAAATACATATAAAACATAATTTGAGGCATAATTTCTCTAAATTATAAAAGCAATACAAGATTATGTTATAAAAAATAGATTTGTTTAAATTATCCCATAATTACTCCACCCAGAATATATCTTTCCAGATTTTTTCTTGATGCATTTATTTCATACATACTCAAGATACTATTCATATCCTGTGTTCTTCCCCATAATTTCGTAAGTATTTCCTCATATTGTCGTTTTCAATGGCAACCAAATATCACAGTGTATAGAAGCCCCAAAATTTCCTTAACTATTTTCCCACTGTTGCTTCCAAGTCTTTTGCTATGATTAATAAAAGATGCAATGAGTCTTTTGGTGAATACATCTTTGTCTAATTATCTCATTATTTCATTAGGATAGAATCCCAGAAGTGGGATTACTAGGTCAAAGGGTATGAACATTTCTAAAGGCTTCTGGTACATATCACCAAAATGCTTTGCACAAAATATGAACTTTTATATTTCCACCAGCAGCATATAGATACTACCCCTCATTTTATCCTACTATTAATCATGATCATTAAATCCATAGCAAAAGACCAACAGTGATGGTGAACATCTCATCAAGTTATTGTTAGTTATTCCTCTTTTGTGAATTGTCTTTTCATGTCAGTTAACATTTACACCTAAGGGTGATAGTAGAATCTGCAGTGGCAAAAACATTCTCTATTATAAATCATGTCAGGTTCACAAACTACCTGTCCCATGTAATTGCGATTGACCTACCAGACACTGGTCACAATGCTGTCCTGTCACCAGACGCTTGCAGTAGCAGTAACCGGTCTCGGAATCACACGGATTCCCTCCAGGAATTGTTCCCAGAGGATTGCAAGCACAAGCTTGATTAAAGACAAAAAGAAGGCAAGAGATACAAACCAACTGAGTCCAAAGTAGTTTAGATTTAGAATTACAAAGTAAAAGGGGATTTATAGACGAGGACATAAAGTCATTTAATATATGTATCTCCCCCAAACTGTTTAGCAAAAATGTACTTACATTTACAACCAAACGGATCTTCAGCATTTAAGTCATAGAAGCCTTCTTTGCAAACATCACAATGTTCTCCTTCCACATGTAATTTACACCGACACTGACCAGCAATGAGACCAGCCGAAAAATCAGTGTAACTGTCACAAATTCCCTCATTATAAGAACCAGCTGGGTTACAGGTACATTCTGAGAACAAAAAACACCAGAAAACATAATGCATATGCTTGTATAAACACACGTCCCTTCCACCCCTCCAAATCTGACAAAAATAGACTAAAGAAGGCTATGATGACAAAGTTAATTCCACACCCAGCATCCTACATAACAATTAAAATGAGTGCTGGTTTTGATGCTTATGTTATAAACTCTTAGAAAAGGATGTCAACTACCAGCCTATTCAGTTTGAAAGAACCTGAAGAGGTCCCAACCTATTCAGTGACATTCCCCAACGTACGTTCACAGATATTGGGATCTCGGACGTCCCTTTCTGGGTGCTGGTAGTAGAACGGTTTGCACTGCTCACAGCTGCGCCCCATTGTGTTATGCTGGCAATTGTCACACACTCCTCCACTGACATTTCCAGTTGCCAAGTAAACAGCCATGTCAAAGTGGCATGAGCTGGAATGTTCATTGCAGTTACACTCTGTATGACAAGACCGACATCAAGAAGTCTTTTTAAATCTATTTGCCAATGTGAGGGTGGGGTTGGGAGGAATGGAGCTCATTTTTAAAATGAGGGACAGAGTTCCTGAAAAAAAAAGGCAATTAACAAAAGGGACTCAGGGTCAAAGAGGACACATCTATTCATGACATCAGTTTAAACCCTAAATCATACTGGAAACCTTAACAATGTGAAATGTACTAAGTAATGACAGCCATCTGCCCTTTTTGGCAGAGAACAGACAGAAAGAGGACTGCCAGTCCATGGAGGACGCCCTCTGCGTCCCACTCAGGGTGAGTCTGTATTCATACATATTATTCCAAAGAACTTTCTGGACAATACATGCCTGGGAAATCCGGCTTGGGCCCCCAGCTTTGAGGAACGTGGTGTGAAGGTTTGATTCCCCTCCCCATTACAATAGAATATTCTGCAGAAGGACTGTATCTTATCTACTACTGTGCCTCACCAAACACTGCCTCACACATTGGTTGAGTTTAAACCTCTGAATCATTCCCCAGCATATCCTGTGTGGTAGGCACAAGAATGTCCTTGATGCTTCATCTGCTCTTATGAGAACTCCTTCCTCTCCCTCTAATATTTTTACCTGGACAGCCTGAGTTGTTTATCTAGGGCCAGCTAGGACCTACCCCCTAAGAAAGACTTGACCACTCCAGCCCTCACATTGGTTTCTGAACTTCTAGAACAGTCCTTCTTCTCAGGGGCTCAGTGGGGGCAGAGAAGGGGAATGACAGTGTGACAGTGTTTCAAAGTATACCTCTGTCCAGAGAATACCACCAAGAAGGATGGATGGAAATATGTCAGAGGCCACAGCTGAGCTGGTCTGGAAACAAAACACACAAGTCTACAGTCTATTCCATGGTCCTTAAACCATAATGATCTCCCATGCCATATTTTTCTTTCATTTTCTCTCATGGTCACCTTGCCTTAAAAACAGGGACAATGTTAGGGACAGTGGCTCAGTCTTCTATATCTGCCAAAGTGCCCAGAACACATAGTTGCTGCTCAGTAAATACAAATTTAGTAATTTAACTGAAGGGATATTGTTGGCCTCCTAGGAGTATCAGGGTAAAGCTGAGAAAACGCCCGTAACTTTTCTTCCCTGTGCAAAATGGTGCAATTTTTGTAGTGCCTCTAGCCAGAAAGTGGATCCTGGGGTCCTAAATGATTCTCCTAAGACTTACTTTTACAGGCATTGCTATTTCGCCCTTCAGCAGGTCTCCAAGGTAGGTCATGGTAGAAATCCATGCACTGCTCACAGTTTAAGCCCTTGGTGTTATGCCTGCACATGCAGTGTCCGTGTACCTTGAAAGTCATAAAAACAAGAAAAAGCGAAGTAAGAGATATAATAATGTCCAGATTTTCTCCATGATCAATGGAAAACAAACCCCTTTTCATACTAATCTCTAGTTCACAAGAGTGAAGATGTTTTTGGTCTGTTTTTCCTTTGGCCTCTTCCCCCATCCCACTGAGTCTTATCTATCTTCTTTATGGCTATGACTCCTGTCTCTAGAATAGTTCTTAATATAAAACTGATGCTCAACTAATATTTTATTGCATAATCTAAGAAAAAAATAGACAAAATGAGTTACTTAAGAATTTTTTAAAACAAACTAGTTACCTAAGAGTTAACATATATATACACACAATAGAAGGCTGCAAAAGTTATACGGTAAAACTAAACGCATACACAGCAGATGAGAATCAACTTATATTACTTCAAGTTTGACAGCTATGCCATATAACAAAGAGTTCTTTTGTTTGTTTCTTTTATTTTATTGTTTTGATTTCAGGAACATTTCAAGAAAAAAAACAACAAACCACCAACTAACTCTAAAAAAAAAACCATTTATAACATTTAATTTTTCCCTTTAAGAAACATGACTCTCAGAGAAAGATTGAAGTTAATTTGCTTTATGAAAACCCATGATGTACTATTTTGCATTGTGTCATGCCAAGACATGCTGAATTAAAACCCCTGACCCACCTGAATAAATTCGGTCCACCACCTCCTTTTAAAGGTCAATTTATGCCTTCTGGCATAAAGAATGGAATGCTTGTGGTTTTTCATAATCTCTAGCATAAAGACAGACTCAATGGCCATTTAAACAACTTTTAATCCTTATTGACTAAAATACCTACTTTAGCAGCCACTAGTAGCAACAAATTCCAAATATTAAGACAGTGATCGTGAAATAAGCAGTCCTTACACTTTCATTTTCAAAGAAACAACAACAAAAATCAATAATCAGCCACCAGTAATGGTACAAAAGACTAAATGTAAATTTGGAAAAATCAACCCCCTAAAATGTTGAAGATCAGACTGACTAGTTTCGGTTTGCTTTTTCGAATCACCTATATAAAGGAGAAAGCCTTGGGAGTACTTCCTTACCATTCCTTCCACTTCTTCACTGAATCCATCCACAGGGGCACATTCACTGGCATGGCCATAACAGAAGCAGTTTCCTCGAACCACCATATCATAAACTGCATAATAGTACTTTTCTCTGATTTCCATTCTGGAATCCAAAAGATTATCTCCCAAAGTATGCAGTTTGACAAACTTGATTCTCAAGTTGGTGATTTTTAATAGATCTACGAAGTTCACCAAGAAGATGAAAAGTTTGGTCAAACAAGTAAGAATTTTTTTTGCAAATATACATCATTTCCCTGTATGGAAAGGTGTAACAAATGAAAATGGCTTAAGGAGAAATACACCAACTCCTTGTATGCTTTCAATGACCCTCAGTAAAGCTTAGGGCTGTAACATTACTTAATACTTCTTGGCAGAAGGAGAGGCTATTTCCTCAGCAGTTTAATCAAAGCATCTACCCTGTGATGGTTTTGTTTGCAGACTATGTTTTAGGGGGAAGGATGGAAGTGGAGAAATGATCAAAACACAGTTGCATGATTGTTGGAATCCATTGGCATACAGCAAGCTAAACTATTGCAATACAATCTTGTTCCCAGAAAAGTTCATTTCACTCTTGAAATCAGAAAATTCCATTTAGGTGGGAAAGGGTTTAATGAAGTCATTCTAATTCTCATCATTATAAAACAAGAGTTAGAAAAGAATACATGTTGTTGTATCTATCTTTGGAGTGGCAAATACAGTACCATCTGAAATTTCCCACCACTACAAGGAAATCCAAGTTAGTAAAACAAATTTAATAATATAGCATAACAAGGGAAAGAGAGCACATCAAGTGTTTATAAACATTTCAACGGACAATTTTTTCACCCCAGTTTTACAAAATGTTTCTACATTTACTGATATAATATAGTGGCATATGGATAAAGGAGCTTAGCAATAGGATGTTGAGGTACGTTATTTTTTCCTAAATATTAAGTTACTTGAAAATCAATTTCTCTTGTCTTGTTTTTCCTTCTCCTATCTGGGTCTATAGACCTAGGCTTATTACAGAGGCTGAGCTATCAAACACATTCTATAGTAATTTGATAAACCAAGATCCATTCAATCTTCTCTACTGGTGTTTTATTAATTACCAATTTTATTAATTATTAAATTGCTCTTGCTTAAGTGGATCCCCAAAGACTGATTAGTCCATCTGTCCTCTCATTTAGCTCTGTAGCAGGAAATTGCTTCTAATCTTTACCATCAGTCGTGTTGATGTGTTCTGGTAACTTAAAAGACAACAGGGTGGCAGCCCAGTCTACTAGTTACTTTCAAAGCCCAAATACAATTTTAGAGACTTATAATGTACACATAGCTTACAAAGGAGACTATAGAGAATGGCTGTGGGTTGAAAGGGAAAGTTCATGCATTAAACTTGGGCACTTTGTGAAAAAGAACAGAGAAACTGTGGTACTATTTAGCTGAGTGGAATTTATGAATGCCAACGTTTCCTCCTGCACAAATCCTCCTGCACAAAATGAGCACAAGCGTCTATTGACAAGAGGCCAAACAACCAAACTTGAAGAGCAGCTGGAGTATTTAGAAACTCTTGAACTGATCTTTGTGGAAGCCCTCAGAAGAGCAAATAAACTCCCCCCACTCTATCCTACCAGGTTTAATGACAGTTCAAATAACAACTAAGCCTCACCTTGACTACTGTTCTCAGAGGCAAATTACTTTTGAAGTGAGTTTCAGAGGTCTCAACAATAGGGAAAACCATAAATATTGTTTCCTTGATTTCAAAGTAAATCAAAAGCGTGATCAACTAAAATGGATGTTTCCTTAATAGAAATAGTGTTTCTGGGAAGTGGATGTGGCTGAAGTGATAGAGCTTCTGCCTACCATATGGGAGGACCTGGGTTCGATCTGTGGGGCCTCCTGGTGAAAAAGAAGAGAAAACGTGCCCGCACAGCAAGCCAGTGCCTGTGCGAGGGCCCGTGTGGTGAGCCAGTGCCCGCACAAATGCCCGTGAAGTGAGTCACGCAGCAAGATGATGATGCATCAAGAGAGAGACAAAGGGAGAGACAAGGTGAAGTGCAGCAGGGACCCGGAACTGAGGTGGCGCAATTGACAGGGAACCTCTCTCCCCATCAGAGGTCTCCAGGATCAAATCCCGGTGAATCCTAGAGGAGTGAAAATAAGAAGACAACACAGACAGCAAAAACAGCAGGAGAGGAGGAGGGGAAGGGGGAAAATAAATAAATAAATACATCTTAAAAAACAACAACAAGGAGATAGGTTTTCTGATGCCATCCAGCAATAAAAGACAATTATGTTGGCAACACATTCCCCAAGTCCTACAAAGTCTACCCAAAAAGGAACAGACAGGGAGTCCTTTAAGAGAACCGGAAGGTACTTGTCAGGAGGTCTGTGTGGACACTTCCTCCAAATGGATTTGGAGAACGTGGAAGGCAGGCCTTATAGAACTTACTCGGAAATTGGCACAGGGCTGGGCACACCATCAAATATATGTTTTACAATAGAATGGATGGTAAATTATGGATTAGAGACAGTCTGGGCCACATAAAAAGTTATTAAGTGAGGAAGCTGACTTTTTGGGCAATATTCTCTGGACTTCCTCCACTCTTGTCTTTTATGCTTCAAGCTGTTCTATGGGGTCTTGGTTAAAAACAGGGCTGTGCATAGCTGGGAAAGATGAGCAAGAATCAGCCCTGCCTCTGGTCATCGGGTGGCACCTCAGTGGCAGTGGAGGAGGTCTCATCTTTTCAACCTGACATACAAGATCAGTTCTACTCAAGGACTAAGCACAGCAGATGGCAGCAACATTAGCAACAATAGTTAACAGCAGCTTTGTTTTACTGAACAGCAACAGTTCTTCCACGACAGCTGCTTCCCATCAAAACTGATTTGAAAACAGCTTACTCTGTATCCTTGGACTATAAGGATCTTCTATTTTGAAAGCAGGATCTAAAGCACGAAATATCACCTAAAAAAAGAGACAAGAGTAATTGGTAGTTTTGGAAAGATCAAAAAAGTAGATTTGCAGGTAGAATGTGAAACAAAAAAAGCAAACCTCTCCTTCCGTTGAGGGTTCAATGTCAGAATATCGGGAATCACATATTATGTCATCGACGTTTTTCATGGGGCCAGTGTAAATGCCTGGGAATGAGCTCTCGCAGTCATAGGCAAAATATCTGTACACACCCCACGTTTTCCCAAAGTCAGATGATCGTTCTATCAGCATAGCAGCTGGACGGAATGTCTACAGGCAGGGAGGAAGAGTGACATTTGCTTTTTTAAAATTGTAATAGGTATTTTTAAAAATATCAGAAGAAAATATCATCCAACTGTGTGCCACAAACCCTGACTCCATGTAGCTGGTATTTCAGACTGGCTGGATTTCAAATACTTCAAGCTGCTTTTCTTGCAAGGAAAGTGTCCACCCCCTAAGTTTTGCACTTTCTCCCACCCTGCCAGATTAGTAAGGTCTGGTTCTCTTTAGAAGCTGATTATAAACAGGCCTTAAGAGCACACAATTTTGGGTATATTTAGTCACCATGCTTATAATATGGTTGGTAAGTTTGAGCGCTCCTTCATTAATTTGTTCATGTAATCACTCAATAATGTAGTGACTGCCTATTTAGTACCAAACAATGGTTTCATGATTATATGCTATGGACAGCCTGATGAAAGGGGTTTAAAAAGGGGCATAAATAATTTGCAATATGACACATCAAACACCATAATATAGTCACATGCTCTGGGAAAACAAGAGGAAGGAATTAAGTCATAAAGCTGGGGAATGTTCACAGAGAAAAAGGGTCTCTAGCTGGATCTTAAAATGGTAAGTGATTTCCAGGAAGGGGATGAAGGTGCCTGCATATAGAAGAGGTCAGATGATATAAGGGTAGGAAGGAATTCATTAGCCATGCTAAGAGGTTTACCCTACCTTTAAGTGGACAGAATGAAATGATCACATTGCATGTTAGAAAAATAATTCTTATGGCAGAATTATTGGACATGAAAAAAAATCATAATAGGGAAAAAGAGGACAGTCTTAATTCAAGCAATTACAACATGGATAGCAGCTTTAGCAAACTGAAAAGGGATATAACTGAATATGTTGGATTGCACTTGGTGATCAATTAGATTTCAGTGGAAAGGGAGGGAGAGGAAAGAAACACCGATAATTCAGCTTGGGCAGCTGCATGGACAGTGTTCCCAATAACAAAGATTCGGCAGAGGAGAAAAGGCACTGGGTTAAGGATCCGTAATGCGGGAGGTGTGCAGTGGAAGTCAACGTGGAGATGCCCCCAGACGACTCAAAACAGTGGGCTGGCAATCAGGTGAGAGAATGGAAGGTGAAATATGGATTCGGGAATCATTGTCAAGAACAGTATTTGAAATCTATGATTTCCCCATAAAAAGAAAAAGAATAGAAGAGCGCTAAGGTTGGAGCTCTAGGAAAACATCAATGAGGGGCTAGACGATGAGAGAAGAGAGTGTTGCCAGGAACTTTAATTACATTATTTCATTTAAATCCCCCCAACACATCTGCCATGCAAATGAAGACAGTGTGAGAGGCTCAGAGCCATTAGAAAACCTGCCAGTCATAGGCTTAGATTCAAACTCAGGCTGAATAAGACCAAACCTGTTTTTCTTTCACTGGCTCAGTAGGAGAAGACTGCATAAGAAGACTGAAAATAGGCGGCAAAGAGAACGGGGAAAAAGTGAGGAAGCCAGTAAACCAAGGTAGTGGACAGGGTTGTCCTGGTTTGAGTCTTTTGTGGACCCCAGAAAATTTTGTTCTTAAGCTAATCCATTCCTGTGCATGGAAGCCTACTGTGTGTGGGGTCTTTGAGTTGGATTCAGTTAAGGGACATTATGATTAGATCATTTTTTATTAGGTTGCTTAACGGCCTTTGATTATATTGTGGGACCTAGGGTGGGTCTTAATTTTTTTTACAGAATTCTTAATATCAACAGAGACAGAGAGAAAGAGAACAGCTGCCATTTTTATCCTGCCATGTGAGAGAGGACTCCAGGATCACCTACAGCTGCAGGAAGAAAACCCCTGAGACACAGAAGTAGGAATCAGTGGAGAAGCTAAAGCAACAAAGCCCTCAAGAGGCCAGGCCCATGGAGCAGCTCGAAGCTGGAAGAGAAGGTGAGCCTGGAGAAGGTAGAGAGACAGGCAGGCCCGTCATTTTGCCTTGCCAGATGGCATGTTCTGGTGATGCCTTGATTTGGACATTTTCACAGCCTTGGAAATGTAAGATTTTTCCCTAATAAATCCCTATTGTAAAAGCAAACCCAGCTTTGGTATTTGCTCCCAACAGTTTTAGCAAACTAAAACAAGGGTCAAATGAAGAGATGAAGCAGAAATGAGCACTAACAATAGGCAAATGGAAAAATGCTTTCACACAGAGGAACACAATACATTTTGGGAAGTGGAAGTCAGATCACAATGGAAGAAAATCAAATGAGTTAAGTTGACCTGGTAAACAGAATCTGTAAAAAGACACCTAGTTTTGAATTAAAACTAATGCGCAACAGAAATTTGGATTCTAGGTAACGGTGAAAACTAGTACATACTTAAGATTCTCTTTTTTCCCTTCCTTATGAATCTTGATGAACTTTTTCTCTGATAAAGTTGTCAGGAGCAAGAAAATGGAAGACCACATTTTGAGAGATTCTTTGACTTATCAATTACTAGTTGCTCAGGTTCTCATTTTTTCACTTTTCAAGAATATAAGGATACTTCATTAAACTCAAGAGAATACTAGACTAAGAATTTTAAAATAAGGGACAAAACAAAACAATAAACTGAACCATGTGTGCAAGGAAGTGTGGCAAACTTCCCATTAGACCAGGCTCGTGGGTAGAGACCTTAGGGAGAGGCAAGTGGTGCCTGATGTCTTTGTGTCAAAGGGGAGTAGAGAGGAAAAGCGTTAGAGCCAGTCCTGGCTGCACAGCCTTCTCCCTCCCTTCTGGAAACCTTGGAGTCCCAAAAGGCAGCTGGCAGAGTTACTCAATTTCCTGTGGAATTAAGAAGCTGCTATAAACTGGGACAACATATTTTACTTAAAGAACGGAAGCCTTTCCACTCTTTTCTTAGTCATCAACCTTCTCAGGCCGTGGTTTCTGCCCCATTGTCTCCAAATTTGTAAGTGAAAGAGCTGAGTTTGAAAACACCTGGCTACTATACAAAAACATACTGTGTTTGTGCTAAATAAGTTTTGCTAGGCTAAGAAAACGCAACTCACTTAGCAATCAACCATGTCCACGACAAGTAGGCGGAAGAATAAACATGCGTTCTTTATCGTCGCCTCCACTCTCAGTTCCTTTCTTCCCTGTCCTCACCGTTGTTAGTGGTATCAGCATCCTAGTTCCTCAGCTTGGACACCTGAGCAATGCTTGATTCATTCCTTTCCCTACTCTTTCTTCTACTGTTCCATGTCTAATCTTTCTCCGGTTCATGGTTCAACCCGATTCTAAAAGATCCTATTGACTGTCCTTGGAAAACAGAGGCTCCTTACAACAATGATTATCAAAGGCAGTAGTAGCAAAGGGTTCAGAATATGGCCGCGAGAGAATAACGTGGGACTTGAAAAAGCCTCCAAGTAATTCAGATAGGACTCCTGGGTTGCAGGAGGTGGCTCCTTCCTACATGAGAACTGCAGCCATGTTTGCATCCACACCAGCACTCTCCTAAGCCTCCAAGGACACTCACCTCCACAGGAGTCTCCCAACTTGCCCTCCCTTCTCTTCTCCCTGCCCAGTTCCTTCTTTGTATTTCCTCCCGGGTTACCTTCCTGAGGCAGCTCTCAATGCCTTGCCAACGTCTCCCTATTTCCTATAACATACATAGCCCTCAGTAAGGAGTCAAGGTCTTTCTGACTCTAATCTTGTTATCTCACATTTATTTCCCTCTTTTCCCATCATTATCCCACACTCGAGGGAAATCTATGTAGCATTTGCTGAACAAACCCTGCCCCAATCATCCCACCACCACGACTCTGCTCTCAAACTATTTCTTCTGCCACGTATGGCTTTTTATTCCCATCTCCTCCCACTGAAATCTCCCCTAAAAGACTTGAGGCGTCTGGAGAGAGCAGTAACCATGCTGTAGAACCTAGGGCATATTTTTACAAACAAGAAGGATGTTCAGTTCATTTATTCACTCAATCATTCATTTGGTCAGTATTTATCAAGCAATTACTACATGCCAAGCATCCACACACACAAAAACTGTCAAGTTCCCACTATATGCCAGAGTAGCAAGATTATCTCTATATCCAAAGTTGAAGGGTGTGTCACACAACCCTCAAATGTAGGCATTGTTATTCCCATTTTACCAAGGGGAAGCCAAAGCTCTGGTTACACATGCCTATAAGCAGCAGATTGGGGATTCATACCCAAGGCTGTCCAACCATAAAGATGTTCTTTTCACACATGTCCTAGAACCTAAGCATGAGTCTCTCCCCATAGGCTAAAGTTGGACAACTTGTACTATTCTTAATGTCTCAATTCAATCACTGCCCCCTCTATTTGACCTTCTGTACTTATGCACAGAATTTTATCTTTGGCCTACTGTATTCACTTGAATGAGTATTCAACTACAGAATATGTGCCCAAAGGACTTTTGGATATAAATGACCTTAGAAGAATCCATGTAGGCAAACAGATGCTCTTTCCAAAGTAAAACAGAGGACTCTCAAGATTAATAAATTTTGAGCATCTTTAGGCCTCATGCAACCATGTAATCCCTATGCATGGTGGAGTTCAAATTCTAACCACCTGTTGAGTATGTAGGCAATGAGTGGATCCAGGGTTTGGGTGATAAGGAGTTGTTGCCCAGTTTAATGAAAGTATTCCCCACTGAGATTCCCACTAGAATCACTGTCGCAGTATAACCTTCCTGCCTCAGCAGTGACAGCAGGTCACTGGGTATCCTGGTTTGAATCTCTAATGGACCCCATAAAATTATGTTCTTAAGCTAACCAATTCCTATAGATGTGGGACCCTTTGATTGGATTGAGTTCATTTGGGGCCCTTTGATTGGAGTACTTCAGCAAGGCATAACCCAGGGCAGGTCTCAACCCTCTTGCTGGAGTCTTTTATGAATGGGAGAAACATTCAGAGATACACAGAGAAAGAGAGCTGCCATTTTACCCTGCCATGTGAGAGAGGACTCCAGATCACCAGCAGCTGCCAACAGACAGAGAAACCCTAAGAGGCTGAAAGACATGAAGCTGGAATCAGGGGAGCAGTTGTAGCTGACGCAACAAAAAGGGAGAGGAACCATATGCCTGATCACCCACAACTGAGCTCTAGGATAAAGTGAGCCTGGAGAAGGCAGAGACCAGCCACCGTTTTGCCTTGCCACATGGCAGGAGTCCAGGATTGCCAGCAGCTGATACTTCATGAGACAATTCCTTATGATGCCTTGATATGGGCATTTTCAGTCTTGGGACTGTAAGCTCTTACCCTAATAAATTCCCATTACAAAAGCCAAACCATTTCTGGTATTTTGCACTGGCAGCCTTTAGCAAACTAAAACATAAACTAGTACCAGGAAATAGAGTGCCGCTACTTGCAAATACTAAAAATGTTGGAACGGGTTTTTTTTTCTTCTTCCCCTTCCTCTCCCGCACCTTGCCGTTTTTTCTGTCTTTGTCCATTTGCTCTGTGATCTTCCATAACTATTTCTCTTTTTGTCTTCTCTTCTTGTCTTTCTCCTCTAGGATTCACCAGGATTCGATCCTGGAAACCTCTGCTGTGGAGAGGTTCCCTGTCAATTGTGCCACCTCAGTTCCTGGTCTCTGCTGTGCTTCACCTTGACTCTCCCCTTTCATCTCTCTTTTTGTTGTATCATCTTGCTGCATGACTCACTTCCACAGGCACTGGCTCACCACGCAGGCACTTGAGTGGGTATTCAGCTCACCATGCGGGCACTGGCTCACCATGCAGGCACACGTTTTCTTCTTATTTTTCACCAGGAGGCCCTAGGGATTCAACCTGGGTCCTCCCATATGGTAGGAAGAGGCCCTATCACTTGAGCCACATCTTCTTGGAATGGTTTCATAAATGGGTAAGGGGAAGATTCTGGAGGAACTGTAAGATGCCTGATAAAAAAGGCCTAGATTACTTTTACGAGACTGTTGGTAGAAATAAGAATGCTAAAGGTACTTCCAATGAGCCCTTAGAAGAAAACTATGAATTTATTACTGAAAATTGGAGGAAAGGTGATCCTTGTTTTAAAGTGGCAGATAACTTGGCAAAATTGACTCGATGTTAGAGGGAAAGTAGAATTTGAAAATGACAAGCTTGGACATTAAGTTGAGATTTCCAAACTAAACTCAATGTGGAAAATGCAGCCCGGCTTCTCCTTGGAGCTTACAGCAAAATGCAAGAGGAAAGGGATAAGCTGAGAACTGAGCACAAAGGTCTGGGCACAAAGAAATCAGAAATTGATGGTTTAGGAAATTTCGAGTTTCCAGAAAACAAGTCTGCAGAGAAAAGGGATGCATGTGGGGACTATAACTGAACTGGGACCAGGCAGTCATTTCCTTGCAAGGCAGGACTAGATATAAAGTTATCCAGAAAGGATGTGTGGAAAGTCCTATTACCTGATGGCTGGGACCCCTGTGAACTACATGTTAAACCAACAATTTTGTTGCAAGATTTATAAGAATCAGCCTGAAATAAAAGAGACAAAAAGGGGAATGATTGATGGAAAAACCACTTCTGGGACAAACTGTGGAAGCTGAGGTCTGGACTCAAGACATCTTCTTGGGTCAGAAGGGGGGGTCCACCTGTGAGTGTGGAAGGGAGAGTTTGCCTAGCATTTGAAGAGGGTGGGTCTGCCACCCTATTGTTCAGGGTGACTGTTACCACCCCAAGCTTCAGAGGAGAGTGTGGCACCCATGCTACGGTGCTAAGGGGTTGAGCCTGTGCCCCAGAGACTGGGGAAGTGTGGCTGTCACCCCAGTGTTCTTAGACGGTGAAGTCTAAAGCTCAGCTGCCAACCAGATGTTTGATAACAGTAGAACCAAGATGGCCTTTGGACAAGCCCTTAGAAGGGTTGGGACTCCTGCTCCATAAGGCCCCAAGGAAAAGAAACCATCATTCTACAGATAATTCTCAGACTTTAAAATCCAATGGAGTATGTCCTATAGGTTTTCCAAACTGTTTGGGACTTGTTACCTGTTTTCCTTACAATTTCTCCCTATGGTAATGAAAATGTTTATCCTATGACTGTCCCTTTGTATGCTGGAAGCAGATGACTTGTTTTGTAAGTTTCACAGGTTTATAGAAGGAAGGAATTTTGTCTCAAGACAGACTGCATGCCCATAATTGATTATTATGAGATTTTGTACTTAGTATTGTTACTAAAATTATTTAAGGTTTTTTGAAATACTGTGATGGAATGAATGTATTTTGCATATGGTAAGAACAAGTATTTTGGGGTCCAGAGGGTAGAATGTGCTGAGTCTTTTATGGGACCCTAGAAAATTATGTTCTTAAGCTAACCCACTCCTATGCTTGTAAGCCTATTGTATGTGGGACATTTTGGTTGGAGTCAGTTAAGGGATTTTGATTAGGCTGTAGAACCCAGGGTGGGTTCTAATCCTTTTACTGGAGTCCTATATAAATGGAGGAGAGGACAGAGAAGAGAGCTGCCATTTTACCCTGCCACCTGAGAGAAGACTCCAGATCACCAGCAGCTGCAGACAGACAGAGAAACCTTAAGAGGCTGAAAGACCTGATGCCAGAATCAGGGGAACAGCTGTAGCTGAAGCAATGAGAAGGGAGAGAGGAGTCATATGACCGATTGCCCACAGCTAAGCTCAGGGAGAAAGTGAGCCTGGACAAGAAGACAGAGACCGGGGCCATTTTGCCTTGCCACATGGCAGGAGTCCAGGATTACCAGCAGCTGACCTTTGGTAAGAAAGCATCTCAGATGATGCCTTGATTTGGACATCTTCGCAGCCTTGGAAGTAGGCTCTTACCCTAATAAATTCCCATTATACAAGCCAACCCATTTCTGGTAGTTTTGTATTGGCAGCTTTAGCAAACTAAAACACTGGGAAGTGGGGAAGGGGGATGAAGAGCTCAGGATCAGGCACCACACAGCCCAATATTCCTTACTCACCCTCTGACTTCCAGACCTATCCTAGCTCCCTGGCCTCTGAGGCATTTGTAGAGGACACAAGCAAGACTTTTAACAGGTCTACATGCCTGTATGATACCTTTTCCTAACTTGAGATGGTACAGATAAGGCCCCCAATTCCAACTAAAAACTATTCAAAGATGATTTTAATCTGAGAAGGAATAAATAAATTACGGGTTTTATGTGCACCAACATGTACTTTAAGCCATGTGCAGTCTGTTATTTTCAGGCAGCTGCTTAAGAAAAAACAAATGGACTTTGTATAGAGACATTCCCTGGTGCTGGGATCATTTTATATTTCTAAAAAGAAAAATGAGAAAATTTAAGAAGGCACACACGTTTTTTAAGGAAACTGCAAAACTGTTCCCACAAATTTTGCAACCTTGAAAACTAAAGATAACATACTTCCTTTCAGTTACCAAACTCAGCATTAAAACATAACCACAAGGGATCAGGGATTTACTTCCAGATGTTTTATTGTGGTTTGGGAGAGAGTCAAAGCTGTCTCTGTCCACAGGGAAATAAGATACCTAATTAAAAGTTTACAGTTGAATTACCTCTCTACTTACTGCCAGGAAGATAGTGGATTTGTTAAATGTAGTTCTTCATGCCCGTGTTTCAATTATCCCAATTTATAGCAACAATATTTAGGTTCCCACTTAAGCCAACCCACAACAGACATCCTTTTTCAAAGGGGAATTATACAGTGTTCGCACATATCATTTGTGAGAAAGTTACAGATTCCTTACCTTGAAAGTCATTATGAGATGCGTGAAATGGAATTCTGCTTCCAAATCCAGTTGGATAGTTACATTTTCCACGCCTATAGGAGATTAAAATAAAAATAAAGAGGAAAACAGTAAGGCAAACAGGCACATCTGTGAAGAGTTGAGACTGTGTTCTCAAGTTTATCTTTATGCTCCCCTAGAAATCCTCTTTGCAGTCTGTCTCATACTGAAGATGAAGATAACAAGAAACCTTTGTACTGATTTAAGCAGTAAAGCTCAAATTAGATGGACTCTCCTGTTTTCTACAAATCAATCTGGAATTCAAAACACTGAATCTACTCACTGGAACAAGACATTTGACAGACTACTTCTAGCTGCTGTCAAGAAAGACATCTTTTGCTTAGAAGAAGTGAACGGTCTTCCCAACCCTCTGAGGCCAGTGACTGTCAAAGGGGGAAGGTGGGGGTACTTCCTGTGCACAGTAGGGGGTCAGCTTGCAGTCTGAAGCACAGACACACAATCTTCCTCCAGTAGAAACACAAATATTCTTTTTTTCCCTACGCAGCAATGAGAATAGAAGTCTAACACATGTTAGTAATAGTCTAATTTTTAAAAACCTATTCATGTTGGGAAATCCTTTGGATGAATTTCCACAATTGAAAAACAATGCCAAAGGGACAAAGTCTGTCAGATAAATAAACTGGTCCAGAGCAAATACTAACATCTCCCCTTTCAGGCCAAAGCCTGAACAAACAAATGAGCCTTTGCACCAAGCCCTGAGGGTCAACCAGCCCCAGCTTTAAGGCACTAAAAAGGCCACAGGAATTCCAGAGTTGGAAAGTGCCCCCTCCCCAGTCTCAACAGTCCTCGAGCCTGCCTGTTTGACAAAGGAGACCTTTCCCTGTTTCTTGTGTTTGTAAGAGTTTCTGGAGTCCATCTCCCAGCAAAAGAAGTCTTAAATGCAGAAAGACAGCAATGTGTCAGAATAAATCATGGCACAGTATGGTGTATTTCAGGAAATTAGTAGGATCCTTTGAAATAAACTTTCCCGCTGGAACACTGCCAGTCCACTGGGGGGGAAAAGTGGTCACTGGAACGGATATGAGTTAGTTGGAATGTTAAAGAAAAACATTAAAATCATACTAACTAATCTTATCTTACTTATTAAACAGAACCATATTACAAACCTACTCTGGACACTTATTTTTTGAGTGAAATATTAGCTAAGCAACTATGTCTCTTCTCTGCTGGGATTTAAAAAGCCCACAATATTTACCCAAAATTAAGATAATGAAATAATGTAAAGTACAAGGCAAGAATGGCTTCATTTCTGTAGCATAAAAACATATACTGCAAAGCAGGCACCAAAAGGACATTCCGTTTTAGATTTATAACCTGATAAAAGACTAGTTTTTCGTTTTGTTTTGTTTTACTATAAGAAAAATACAAGAAGAAAAAAAATCATTCTTCTATAAGTATTTATATATCAGCGTTAGACATGGATCACCATAAAGGGTAAATTAATAACATACACACACACACTCCAAATTGGGTCTGATAATTTAATGCCACCATGTATAAGCACAATTTGAATAAAACACACAAATAGATAAAACGAATTCATAAAGAAATTTGATTTTAAATTAAGTTTAGACTTTGTAAACTATCAAACTACAGAGAAATGACAGGGTATAGTAACAGTCTGACTTTCTAAAGACTAAGTCCCATCAGTCTAATCTCATGTAATCCCCCCTGCCACCCCCCCCTCACCCCCCAAGACAGAGTGGCAAAGAACTCAAGACTTCTACTTGAAAAATCTCTACATTTGGTCTCTCTGGCCCCACAGACTCAAAGTTGTGGTAATCTGTGACATAACTGGGCAGGAAAAACCTTCCTATAACACTTCAGCACACGGCAGGGTTTTACTATAGCCTAAACTGGGAAGTCTTTGATCCTCAAGTTTAGGCATCCTCCTTCTACTTGTCTTTCCTTTCACTGGAAGAATCTGGGCAGAAAGGAAATGCTCCTCATCCCTAAGTCCTATGCTATTTTAGAATCCTGTGATTCTAATGCAGATTTACAGAAACTTCTCTTTCACACAGAACTATTAACCAAGATACACTATTTCTGAGAACCAGTCTATCTCAGGCAAATTTGTAACCAATGGGTTTCCAAAGCTGACAGATGACTAACCCTCCCTAGAAACTGAGTCTTCCAGAAAATAAGTGCAATTTAATAGTCAATGACAAGGAAATCTTTTAAGGGAGCTTCTCTTTACAGAATGATAAATGACTGCAAGCATCCAAAAGCTTTCCAGGTGTAGGGATTATTGTAATCATCTAGTGGTATCCAGTGCATTTCATGGACAAGGCTTAATTTTACTTCGAGAGCCCTTTATATACACACATACATACTACACACATTTTTGGAAGATCTAATGGAACCCTGTTAACTAACACACTAAGTATACTTTTATTCTGCAAGTTTTAGCATTTGAGTTTGAAACAAATGTGAAACTAATCTAGACTTAGTTTCATAGCAATAGTAACTCATATTTGGTGAATTTATTAAACCAAAATTCAAATGCCAAAGAAAAGGCGGTGGAGTCACACACCACTGGGGAATCTGACTTGGGGTCAAGTTCATATTGACAGAGTCTTTGAGAAATTATATCACAGTGCTTATTCATAGTACTTTATTAAATTTTCTCTAGATGGAAAGGGGGTGGGGTGGGACTGTCAATCTGCCCTTTCCTTAGGGGTTGATCAAAATGAAAGATGCTATTTTTTCATAGATGAATAAGGGCCTGAGACAGTACAAGGACTTGCCATGCCGTCCCCAGACTGCCCCCAGCACATATACACACTCCCCGCAAAGACTCCCCTTAGGACAAAGACTACTAAACACTCCTTTGGTCTAGCATGAAAGACTGCTTTCTAATAGGAAGTGCATGCTCTTCCTAAAAGAAAGGATTGGGTTTACCAAGAGAAGGCAGTGCTCCAGGCAGTAAATCTGTCAAAGGCTGCAATTACAGGACAACCATAATTACGAACACCAAAGAGCCCGTAAACCGATCCAGGTTACCAGTCACACTCCATGGGACCAGTTCCCACACGGGCCACATACCACTTTCAGACTGCCACCAAATCTTAAGGCGGTTTGGAGCAAATGTAGTGACCACATTTTCAATGAGATGACTGTCAGGATTGAGGGTCTCATGATAAGGATCTTGTGAATTGCATATGAAGCATTTTTTGTCCTCCTGAAAAAAAGTTTTGAGAGTCTCGTCAGCAATCACACAAAAATAATCAAGTCCACAATGTAAAAACCAAATCTACTTGTTTTAAGAAAAGTGTGCCAAAATTATTTAAATGACTTATACCACATGCTTTTACTTTTAATTTACAGTCTAAAATTCTTCCTGAAAAGAATTTCCTCCTCTTTTGCAAATTCAAGGTTAAAAGTAAAAGAGGGCATTGTTTCTACAACTACTCATTTAATCAAAGTCAAATTTCTAGGCTTAACCCTTAATCTCAAATACTAGAGAAGCTAATTCTAATGTAAAATGCAGAAGAGTATTAGAAAATTCTTGCTGACCTAAAGCAAAATGAAAATTAAAGAAGAAAAAAAAAAGAACAATTCATTTGGCCAGATATTCTAAAGCCTAAATGAGGAAGAAAGTAAGTATTAGGAAGAAGTATAGAGAGGTCTGAAATCTATGGAAGAAGAGCTCTTAGCTTCTACCCTGTCCACGCAGTGAGTCAGCTGGTGGCACAGGCAGGCTAACCTACACACACCTCGGAATTTGTGGGGAACAGGGCATCAGGCTAACCTGCTATGTGGAGGTTCTACTAAAACTGGGACAACCCATGGAACCCAAAATAGGTCTGTACTTCTGGAATTAAAGTAGCTTTGAATTTCTCACTTCTCATTTTCCTTCTCCATAAAATAGAAACCACTATGGCAGTAGGATCAGGAGAGTTTAGAGTTTTGTACTCCATCATGGAGAATCATAAGCCATATGGCGTAAGAGTTCCTTTTTACATATGGAGCATTGCTCTATGCCTAAATTTTCTGAAAATTTCTTAAGTCCAAAAATAATGCTAAGGCTGAAATATATAAAGATGTACATACATCTCACAGAGTTAAGCAAGGGAAATATTCTTATAAAGACAAAATCAACCAACTCTACTTTTAAATTTTTATTTATTATTAGTTATTTCTTTCATCCAAAAGGGATTTGGAGATTGGCAGTATGTGCTAACTTAAAAAAAAAAACAAGACCAGAAGTCAGGGATGCAGTGGGACCCTGCCTCAATTTTTATACCCATTAAATGTTTGAGAAAAGTGCACGCTCAGTCCCTTCCTTTAGGGTACTGATATCTGTGAAAAGTGGAAAACACTTCACAATTTTATAGTTAATCATATTATCAAGAGAGCCCATTTGCTTTTAAGACAAGTAGGCCAATTCTCATTATGGTCAAAACTGGTTTCAAAATCTGGTGGTTTGTTTACAGGATGTTCTGGCCTCTGAGGTATAGTGGTAGTTCTATGTATTAGCTAAATTTTAAATGATAATATTAGAAAAGTAACATCAACTGCCTTCATTAACTTGTGCTCAAAGAAACTAGTCCTGGAGAACAATTACCAGAACTTGAAAAAAAAAAAGTTTAATTATAGCCTCTTTTCTAATCAGGAGGAAGCAGTCTAGACATCCCTGCATAAACCTGGAAGCAAATAAGTGGAATCCACTTTACCACATTCCTCCAGTTTAATTTAGCAGGTCTCCAGATTGGATTCTCTTAATTTTTTGTATAAGTGACTCACTTTAAGTCATCTGCTGTGCAAACCACATAACACTCTATCCTTTTCCTGAAGGGCCGGGGTATGGGTGGGCAGAGTAATCACGTTTACAGCAGCTGGCCCTGAACTTGCCCTGCACCTGAGACTAACACCTCCTGCTTACAGGAGCGGTCAGAGATTTCAGGGTCTTAAAAAAAAAAAAAATCAAGAAAGGAGATTCTGATTCTAGATAGCATGCACTTTGTGTCTTCTTTTTTAAAAATTATATATATATATATTTCCCTGACTTGACTCCCTCCTCTGTTTGCTTGTTGTCTGCTAATTTATTTTTGCTCCTGGCCTGCTCATTGTTTGTTTTCTTTAGGAGGCACCATGTAGGAGCTAGACTGTGCTCAGCTGCTTAAACCACATTGGCTCCTGTGTGCCTTCTTTTAAATTTAGCTTTGACTTTAAAAAATATAATACCTGATCTAAACTCTAAGTTCACTTTTATAAACAGCTAACACCGTTAAGTTTCATTATGATCCTGCTTATCAGGGTACCATGGCAACCAGGGCATTTTAAAAAACAAAGCATCTGATGATATTTAATAGAGACAGATGGGAACACCACTTAATGAGAAACAATTGGAATCACGTTGTACTGCGCCAGGTGTCCTTTACTTGATTGATTCTGGGGAAAATCCAAGATCACAGTTCAAGATAAGAAAGAAGAAGAAAAACTACCTTTAACTGACACGTCTCAACAGAAAAGAGAAAAAAAAATCGGGACTTTCGGAGCCAGCGCGGCAGGGTAGAGCAGGGCACGGGGCAGGGGGCCAGGTCTGTTTGCAGCCCTGCCTTTTCCATACAGACCGTGGCCGGCGGCGACAGGAAACGTTTGGCGGATGCAACTGTGCAAACTGAGATGGGGCGAAAGGGTGAGCTACCAGCCTAATCCCGGGACTCCCTGGCTGGCCGCGCTTCCTATCTGAATTACTCGCAGGATGCTAATATCCTCTGAGCCTGCCCTTCGGTCTGGACCGGAGAAGGCGCGCACAGAGCTGCGAGACAGGACTCTCCACCCTCACCTGAAGGTGGCTGACGATACAGTACGGCTCGGGCTCTTGCAGCCCGCACGTCGAAGTCACCGACAGCTTCTGCGCACGGCCGATGAGAAGGTCGCCCGTGGCCGGGTAGCAACTGCCTTCGGCACAGCCATAGCTGAAATCCGGTTCTTGAGCGTGCACTCGCGCTCGGCACAGGGCTGCAGAAGGGGAAGGTGACAGAGTTGGGGGTACGAACTGGGATCAGGGCCCGGAAGAGAAGAACAAGCAGGGGTGAGGATAAAGCAGATTCAGAAAAAGACAAAATGCACAGAAAACCGAGAGACACAATGGAAACAAGCTGGGAGAAGGCAGGGATGCGGAGAGGAGAGGCACGCAAAAACAGACACGTCATCAGGTTGTCCAGCAGCCCAGGGCATCACTCCTGGGAAACCCACTGACGCTCGTATCCACACTGATGTGCCCCTGCGAGCAGTTCCCATCACAAAAAGTGGATGCGCAGACCAACCACTTCGACACACCTGGAGCTGGAGCAGGAGGCGGGCCGCCCATTGCGCGCACACCCGCGCGCGTGTGTACGTGGACATGCATGCCTGAGTGTGCATATGGGTGCACACAGAGACTCGAGAACGTGTGTGTGTGCACGCGCGTGAGTTGCTAGCGCTTCACCCGGGGGCGAGATAGCTGACTCGCCGTTGAGGCCGCTTTTCCCAGTGAGGGGTTAATGGACCGCCCCGGGGCCTTTGAAGTGGCTTAAACGCTTCGCCATTCCGGGGTAGCTCCAGGTCCAGCCGTTTTTGGTGCCATCCCGAGGCTAACCGAGATGGTTAATTAAAGCCACATGGCCGGGGTCGGCTCCCGGAGCGAAGCCTACGCTCGGCTCCGGCACTTCCCTGGGAAAAGGGTTTCCGAGAGCCCTCGCGGCGAGGCCATCCATTCCAGGGAGCCGGTCCCCCGGAGGGGGACTCCTGCTCGAAAGGGCTTTTGGTGCAAAGCCCCAAGCCGTGCCCTCGCGAGCCGGAGCTCTGGGCGCAGAGCCCCCGGAACACGGGTCTGCGGTGCTCCACACACGCCGTCTCCAACCACCACCGCGGCGAGGGCATCGATTCCACCCCAATTCCTCTCCCAGTTCCCTGGGTTCCCTTGAAACTGGGGCAAAGGGCTTTTCTTCCCCTTGTCCAAGCCCACCTACCGCTGTCTTGGACTTACCTAAGAAACCGAAAGCGAACACCTGGAGCAGCCCCATGCCCGGTGGCTGCAGCCGAGGAGACACGTTAGCGCAGGGGAGAACTCCCGCCGAGCCGCCTTCCCTTTCTTCCCGTCTTTCTTTCTGGAGAGGTGGAGAAAAAAAGGCAAATGTTCAGAAAGAGGAGAGGGGCCCATCCATTTCCTGCCGCTCCCACGGAAGCGGGAGGGACGGTGCGAGAGGGGAGGAAATTCGTGCAGCCACTTTGTTCCCCTCACCCTGAGAACCGAGCGCTCTCCCAGCTCCAAGAAGCCCCGGAGCCCAAAGAAGGGAATTAGAAAGTTCAGCCTCGGGAGGAACCGAGGGAGGTGCCTCTGCTCATGCGCACAGGAGAGCGGGGGCAGTGGGGGCGGGCGGCCCGAGGCTACAAGTTGGTGAGGAGGGGGTGAGGTCTAGGACCCACCCTCCGAGGGCACTTTTTTTTTAAGGGTATGTCTGCTGTCGCTTTGCGGTTTTGCTCTGCGGGTTCCCAGCGAGAGGCTGCGGGGCTGCGGCTCAGCCACGGGTGCGCGCGTAGCGCGGAATACGAAGGGACCCTTTCGGGTTGGTGTGGGAGTAGGTGTTCAGATGGGGAAGTGAGGGGTCTAGCCCCCGACCTACAGCACCTCGTACATTTACATTTGTAAGCAGTGAGTCTGAGGGGCGCTCCCGGCTAGAAACTGAGCGCTGGGAGAGGGAGTTAACCCTTTAGAAAGAGGGTCGACCTGCCGGGTTCCCGGCCTGTTTCTGTGAAGTAGTGAACTCCCCGGGTTCCTGGAGCGTGGGTTGGGCGCGACACCGAAAAGTCTTCACGCCCTGGATGGAACCGTCTATTCCCTACGCTTTCTGGGCGCCCGCATCGATCCAGGACCTGGGCCCTGCCACTCAGGAGGTCTCGGCATTGAATTATCTACCTATCTGGTTTTTAAAATATACCTTTTTCCAGAATCCAGACAATGGCTTTAATTCAGGTATTTTTTTCAAACGACACTAATGTTTGCGACCCTTTCCCAAACGCCTTGACGGGTTAGAATCAGCCATGAAGCTGGGGGTCTCTCAATATACACACTTCTCCGCAAGGCACAAGCTCGGCAATCCTGTAGGCAGACTCCGTGGTCTGAACGTGTCGAAGTCTCTACTACAAACGTCTGTGTGGGAAAGAGAGTCTCACACTGCACGAATTGGCCAAAAAATGGATGAAGTCAACCCTTGAGCTTTCTTTAATCCTGCTCTAGGCAAAAGTGCCTGGAATGAGGAGAGCATAGTTAGTTGTTTGTCCAGGTAAGAGACTTTCCTTGGTTTCTAATTAATCGCCCCAGGGACAAGGATTTAAGTGGCTAGTTGGTCAGTGTTTAACTTAGCTGCAATGAAATAGGCCCAGCGAAGTTTAATCATTATACCATAGAGTAATCTGCGTTTATAAACATCTACTCGACTGAGAGAGGCTGGGGCCTCGGGTCTTGGTGATGTATTAATTATTCACCAAACTCGCATTTGCCCCGCTGCAGGGAGAGTTTTCTTTTCCTCAGGATGCTTGGTGCTGGCTGGCAGCCTGGAGAGCACTGCGAGAGTGCTGCTGTGGTCATATCTGATATTGCAATGGAGGGTCTTCAGAGTTTAAGAGAAAATTAAGAGGCAAGTATTTCTCTTGTCAAGGTTTAATACCCTGGGATAAAATTGCCTATTTACCCGCTTTCATCCATACAAGTTGCAACTATCACTCAGTTCCTCCTCTCTTGGAGATTAGCATCTGCTCTCACAGCACCTGGGGCCTTGATGCCATTTGACAGACTTATCGCTCTCTGGTCAGGGTCCTCTCCAAGAGTGCAAATTCGCTTTTCTAAGACCTGCTGTTCTCCTGACCACCTTGCTCTCAGCAGGTAACTTAACTCCAGTGAGAAAATTAGAGGTGGTTTTTAAAAATTTGCATGTGTATGCATAGAGGAGTGTGAATAACACTTCGCTTTCAACCACTCTATCTGAATTTGTCTATCTCTATTCCTAGCTTTATCATTTCTGTCCTAAAAACGTACCCTCCTCTCACTTCCTAAGAGCAATGCTCTCTTCCTTGACTTCTCCCTCTCACATACAAACCTGCTCAGTTTCCCTCCACCTTAAAAACAACCAAACTTGCCTTTATCCTGCACACCCTCCCTTACACTTCATAGCCCAAGTTCTTGAAAGGATAGTCCGCATTACATTCTCTGCTTCCTGTTTGTCTTTATCATCTTGCAGTATGGCTTCCACCTCCACCATGGCTCTCAGTAATTGCCAAACACAATAGATATTCCTGATTTCTTCTTTAATCTCTTTGTGGCATATGATTCAGATAAATACTCCCTCTTCTTGAGACTTTTTTCCCATTGGCTTCCAGGACCCCATTCCCTCAGATTCCCCCACAGGACTCTTCCATCTTTTTTTTTTTTTTCTTCCTTCCTCTTATTTAAACATTGGTGCCCCTGACGTTTCTGTCTCCAGCTTCTTTCCTCTCAACACACTCATCCATATTCAGGGCCTCCTCCACCCTCACCTTGGCTTCGGTGACCCCCACTTATCTCCAAGCCTGTACCTTGCTCAAAATTTGCATTAAATATCTAGCAGCCTATTCAATATACAACTTTGATGACCCACAGATACAGCAAATTCATATGTGCAAAACTGAGCTCATCTTGTCACCCATCCCTCATAGAACAAGCTTTGGTCTTTTTTCTGCCTCTGATTTCAATTATTAGCACCATACTCTACCTCCTAGTTCAAGACAGAAGTGTGAGAACAGAATCAGCTACGTGATTTGCAGAGCCTAATGCAAAATGAAAAGGTGGGACCCCTCTTTCAAAGGTGAAGAATTGTAAGACAGCAACAGTAGAGCATTAAACAAAACACAGGACCCTTCTGAGTGGGGAGCCCTGTGTAACTACACATCACACACACACACACACACACACACATACACACACCCACACACCCACCCAGCCCAGCCTGGGAATCAGGCAGGACACTTCCACTCCTTCCCCCAACCCCCAGGTCATATTTCTACTTTCCTAGCAAGTAGAAACATGTCCCCATTGCTTCAACCCCACATCTGGTCTGAATGCCTACAGGAGCTCCTGGCTGGTATCCCTGACTGCAGACTATCCCACTCCTTTATAGTCCTCCATAAAACAGTCAGAAAGATTTTGAGGCACAGCTTTTGTCATGTCACTCCCTTGTTCAAAAACCTTCAGTGGGGAGCAGATATGGCCCAAGCAGTTGAGTGCCTGCCTCCCACATGGGAGGTCTGGGGTTTGGTTCCCGGTGCCTCTTAAAGAAAACAGACAACGAACTAAAACAACAAGCAGACAACAAGCAAAAAACACCCACAAAAACATAAGCAGACAATGAGCAAAGAAAGCAAAACAAGCAAACAACGAGCAAGCAACAAGTAAACAGATGAGGGAGTCAGCTCAGGGGAGCAGATGTGGGTCAGTGGCTCAGCCTGGGACTGGGGTCCAATCCTGGATCCCAGTACTCAAAAAAACAACAAAAACAAAACACTTTCTTGACTTCCTCCTGCTGCACGAACTTCTTGAAGTTCCCTACTTGTGCCTTACTTTTTGTGCCTTCATGTCTTTCTGCCCTTCTGCCAACTAGGAGAGCCCTCCTGGACCCTGTCAACTTAGTGAACTACCACACATCTTGGGAGATACTGCTTAAGCATGACTTTCTACATATAACCTCTCTCCCCAGCACCGTGTAAAAGCCTGTTACTGCCTCTATGACCTAATGCTGTAACTATTTATGCCCTTATCTCTCAGTAGACAGTGAGACAAGGACAAATTATTGAATAATATTCGTTTTTGCATAAGCTTTGGCTAACGTGGGGCACATTGTAGGTGCTCAATCAATGTTTCTTGCAGGAAAGTAAATGAAGACTAGCCTCCATGTTTTTAAAAACTTTAAACCTTAAATGTCTACTTTTTACCTAACATATCCTTTTAGAAAAGGATAAACATTTCTTCCTATTATTCCATACAGCTTCCTCTGGTTTCTGAAGATGTTACAGGTTTTGTTATTAAAGTCAGCCCAGGGTTTCTCTCCAGCTAACAGGAGAACCCTCTCTCATCTCAGTCATGCTTGCCTGGCCCCATCTGCTTCAGAGTAAGGCAGTCCTTACTGGAGAGTTTGGCAATGTTTTTTTTTTTACACTTTTTTAAAATTAAAGTTAGTAGATCACAAAGAATGTTACATTAAAAAACATAAAAACATAAGAGGTTCCCACATAACCCACTCCCCACCCCCATCCCATCATTTTTGTAAATTGTATTTTTTTCAAGATATATACATCACAAAAAAAATATTACATTAAAAAACATAAGAGGTTCCCGCATATGCCTTACCCACCCACCCCACTCCTCCCACACCAACAACCTCCTCCATTGTTGTGGCACACTCATCGCATTTGGTGAACACATTTTGGAGCACTGCTGTACCACATGGATAATAGTTTACCCTGTAGTTCACAGTCTTCCCCAGTATATTCAGTGGGTTATGGCAGAATATACAAAGTCCAGCATCTGACCCTGCAGTATCACTCAGGACAACCCAAAGTCCCAAAAATGTCCCCACATCACATCTCTTCCCTCTCCCTGCCCTCAGCAACTACGGTGGCCACTTTTTCCACCTCGATGCTAAAATTTCTTCTATTACTCGTCACAATAGTTTTATTTATTTATTTATTTTTAAATTATTTATTTTTTAAAATTACATTATGAAAAATATGAGGTCCCATTCAACCCCACCGCCCCCGCCCCCCACTCCCCCCACAGCAACACTCTCTCCCATCATCATGACACATCCATTGCACCTGGTAAGTTCATCTCTGAGCATCACTGCACCCCATAGTCAATGGTCCACATCATAGCCCAGACTCTCTCATGTTCCATCCAGTGGGCCCTGGGGGGATCTATAATGTCCCGTAATTGTCCGTGAAGCACTATCCAGGACAACTCCATGTCCCGAAAATGCCTCCACATCTCATCTCTTCCTCCCGTTCCCCACACCCAGCAGCCACCATGGCTACCGTTCCCACACCCATTCCACATTTTCTCTGTGGACATTGGATTGGCTGTGTCCATTGCACATCTATGTCAAGTGAGGGCTTAGATTCCATATGGGTACTGGATGCACTCCTCCCGCTTCCAGTTGTAGACACTCTAGGCTCCATGTTGTGGTGGTTGACCTTCTTCAACTCCATGTTAGCTGAGTGGAGTAAGTCCAATAAATCAAAGTGTAGGAGCTGAAGTCTGTTACAATAGTTTTATAGTAGAATATCAGTAAGTCCACTCTAGTTCGTATTATATTCCTCCATTCTGTGGACCCTGGGAGGGTGATGTCCACTCCACCTCTAGATCAAGAGGGGGCTTAGATTCCACATGGATGCTGGATGCAATTCCTCTGCTTACAGTTGTAGACACTCTTGATTCCCTGGTGTGGTGGTTGACCATCTTCACCTCCCTGTTAGCTGACCTGGGTAAGTCTAACGAACAAGAGAGTAGGAGTTGCAACTCTGCTGAGGCCCAGGGCCCAGCTGGCACATGGGAAGTCCAGAGATTCAAGTCCCCTGAGTATGCACCATCCCTAGCAGAGTTTGGCAATGTTTTGAACTGCACATGGGATTACAAATTGTTGGCTGTTCCTTTCAAAGAATATGAGAGTTTTCTCCCTAAAGCATTTTTTGTTAAAAAAAAAATGCTTTCAAGGTTACCTTAACTTTCACAGACTTAGAATTCAACTTGTGTCTCATTTTAATCCTAGAATGACAGTGAAATAAGATGACAGTCTAGACTTTGGTGTTAGGACCTAAAATGTGGACTAATTCCATAACATTGCTCTTATGAAAAACACTAACTTTTTGTTGTTTTCAGATGAGATTTAAGTATACATTGTGAGATTCAGAATTGAATGACCAGTAAGACTCAGGACAAATGTCACAGCACTTTCTATAATAAATACCTCTTTCATAATATGTTGCACAGTAACTTGTAGTTGTGTTAGATGGTCTGTCTCCAGGAGCTCTTTGAGGGCGGGGACTGGGTTTTCAATTTTGTACTCCCATCAGATGGCAGAGTTTATAGCATATTTTAGGTACTTAATATCTACTTGTTGAGTGAAAAAAATGAGGTTACCCTTCCTGGTAACAGTTAAGGGAGCATTTTGAGGCCTTTACTGTCCCCCTATATAATATGGGGACCATTAGGGCCTGAATTGGGAGGGAGTCATGACACCTTAGGTTTTGAACCATATAATGAATACTTACTTGGGTCTTCCAGACATCCGTTTCCCCTTCATCTAGTAGCATCACCTGGATTTTCCTTAAGGAGGACTACTCCTTTCCTATTTTAAGCCCATGTAAATTGGGTGGGGCTAACCATCTGCAAGCTCCAGGCTATTCAGCGCATTTCCATCTCCCTTGGTTCAGGGATGATTATGTGACTCATTTTCCAGTTAGGGTGACTTCTGAGATTTGTGGGAACCATTGGAAGAGAAATTCTTTTTCCCCCGTACCTGGAGTTATGTAGCTATCAGCCTGGAATTGGTGGAGGCTGCTCCACACTATAGCCGATACTAAGGAAAGCAGAACTGAACGGTGCAGAAGAGCATGTACCAAAGGATGACCGTCAGGTAGCTTATCCAGCTTTTTCTGAAGTCAGCAATATTAGCTGATATTTTTTTCTGGACATGGAACATGGGAAGGATATAAACATTTGTTGTTTGTAGCCTGAGATTTGGGAGACTTGTTTTTCTTTTTAAAGCTACAGCATAACCTAGCTTATCCTAGCTGATAACCCATAGGTCTTCAAGACTGTCCTAAACAATGGTCCTCTCTCTACCCTTAAATACCTCAGAAGAGATAGAGGTGAGATGGTTTCCAAGTCTATATTTGAAAAATTTTAAATAGTCACTAAAATAGGTAGAAGAAGGTCTCAGACTCTTGACATGCCTTCTTTAAAGCTGCATACCCATTGCATTCACCACCCAAGAAGATGGCAACATGCTTTAGATTCAGTGGGATGTAGGGCAGCACAATCTCTACCCATTTATGCCCATGCATACTAAACTTTAGGTCCTAGTCTATTTTTGCAGGAATTCCGTAGAAGCACTGTAAGTGGGAAAGGTCCTCAGTTCACTATTTATTCTTTGTTTATATATTATAGTACCTGGTTGCTAACCTGGACCTTTGAAATGAGTGGGAGAGAAATTGATGTCTGAGGTAGGGCTAGAGAACCTTTGGAAAGCTCTTATAAATAACTTTATCAGATCCATAGCAGGATTAACTTAAAAGTATTTAAACACCCTAAGGCTAAAATACTGCTCACGAACCCAAGCTTCATTTTCTGGTATATTATATATTCACCGTCACTGATAAATGAGTCACCATGTTTATTGAAAGACACCAACATCAGTAGGCAGCTGATATTCAGTGGTTAATAACTTGAAAAACATTCCCTCTCTTACAGTAATACATCTAAAATGGTTTTTTTCAGATTTTGAGAGTCATTTCAGCTGATAGTACTTTTTTTCCCCAAGCTTTGTAAGGATGCTGAAATTCAGTAAAGCCAGAGGGCAGGGGGAAGAAAGAGGACAGTATTCCAATATTCAAAGAACTTCTTCCTTTACTCTTTCTATCCACATTCCTTCTTCTTCCATTAGAAAGGCCAAGTTGGGCTCCCAGTGAGTCCTCGAGGTCCTCACCACACCCCTGATGAGTTCCTAGTGTCATGCTTGGCACGTTTTAGGTACTCAGGAAACGTTTATTGAGTAATAAAAATGCTTGTTTACCTATATTTGAAACCTAGGAAGGTTCAGGCAATATCTTTGTATCAGACATTCAAAGTGATGGGTTTGTAGGAAAAGAGTAGCTTAGACTGTCTCCGAAGTTCTGGTTTAATCATTAGCCGGGTGATCCAGGAAACTGGACTTAAGCTAGAGGCTCCACCGCATTCGTGGCTTGTACTGGGAACAGAACCCAGTTCACAGCCCAGTATATTCGCCCTGGGAAGGCCGGCTCTTTGATATGGGCATATTTCAGAAGCAACGGGAATTATAGGAAAAAGCTTCTCCTTTCTCAAAGAGAAGCCATCTTGCCTCGTCTCCCTTCTAGATGAATTAGCTGTACAATCGCAGTTCCTCTGGAAGAATAAGCCTGCTCTTCTGGAAAGAGAACATGTATTTCATTATCGCTATTGGGCTTGCTGCTGCCAAGGTTGCTAATCAGATTTAAGAAGGCCAGCCCACTGGCAGCCAAGTGGTTGCTTTTTTATCACATCAGAAAAGAGCTGGCACTAGGTTTCACTTGAGGTGTTGTTTCAACTGTTGGGCTGGTTGCCAGATAAAAAATGTAGGATGTTTCTCTTTTAAGGATGATCGTGAAATGCCAGTTATCCTCCATTCTAGTGAGAATCAAGGATTAAATGGTTTCAACGATCCTATTTGGAAATAATGAAATATGGGGCTGACTATCCAGTCATCAACTCAGGACTTCAGTCCAGGTGGTGGTATTGGGTTTACTTTTGACTGTCATGTCCAGCTGCCATTCTAATTAGTGCCTTACACTTTAACAGCAGCATTTCTTACATTCTTCAGCAAACATTTTTTTTTTTCAAGATTTTATTATTTATTTATTTCTTAGGCAGCGCCAGGAACCGATCCTGGGAATTTCTGGAGTGAGAGAGAGGTGATCATTCTCTCGCGCCATCTCAGTTCCCTATTCTACGTCTTCTCATTGTCTCTCCTCTGTGTCTCTTGCTGTGTCATCTTGCTGCGCCAGCTCTCCATGTCCACCAGCACTCCTGTGTGGGGCGGCATTCCTGCACGGGGCAGCGCTCCGCACAGACCAGCTTGCCTTCACCGGGAGGCCCTGGGCATCGAACCCTGGACCTTCCATATGGTAGATGGGAACCCAACTGCTTGAGCCACATCCATTTCCCAGCAAACATTTCTTGAGCCTCCTCTATATGTCAAGCCCTGTGCTATGGACTAGTGGTATATATTCCACACTTAGGGAAGGCCAGGGTTATCTTAAATGTATACACTATTGGTAGAGTTCAACAAGTGTTAAAATCTGTGAGAACAATAGTTTTGTATCTTCTGTAAGTACACATAGGCATGAACAAACAATAACAGTTCTTGAAGGAAGCATAGCAAATAAGTGATATGGGAACAGGGATCGAAGTTCAGGCAGAGGTTAAAGGAGATGTCTTATCTGTAATATTCTTTTTACAAGAGTATTTTTCTATACATGATACAATTTGATACATTCAAACTGAATGTGTTTTAAAGTATAAGTAAGTGTTATACTTTGAATAAAGCAGGCTCTAAGTGTTAAGTCCAGATTCTTACTTTGAAATACAAATTCAAAGGCCTGTGAAAATTCACTATTCATAGTCACTAAGGGATTTACTGAAATGTTCTAAGTTGGGAGCATGGTAAATCACCACCACCTGTGTGCCCCAGTTTCCTTGACTAAAATACAAATTTCAGGTGCCTTAGCTCAGTATACAAGGCCCTTTGAAACTTGATCCCATGTAACTTTTTATGATTTAAAAAAAAAATTTATTTATTTCTCCCCACCTCCTAGTTGTTTGCACTTGCTGTGTGTCCTTAGGAGGCACTGGGAACCGAACCTGGGACCTCCAGACATCCAGTATGGGAGTGAGGCATCTAATCCCTTGAGTCACCACTATTCCCTGCTTTGTGTGTCTCATGTTTTTTTTTCTTGTTGTGTCTCTTGTTGCATTATCTTGTTGTGTCAACTTGCCTGACTATCACACCAGCTTGCTATCTTCTTTAGGAAAACGGGGAACTGAACCACAGACGTTCCATGTGATAGGCAGGAGCTCAGTCACCTGAGCCACATCCACTTCCCTAATCCCATATAATCTTTCCCTGTACTCTCAGGGACATGTGCAATGAGCACTTGTCAAATAAATGGTTAGAGGATGGATCATTTGTGTGCCAAATTACCAGTGCCTGAAAGCACCTTAGTTTCCCCAGCACCAAGCATAGAACATCCTGGCAGGGGCTCACCAGGTACTTGTTAAAAGCATTCAAGAACAAGGGAGGGAAGTTGATGTGGCTCAAGAAATTGGGTGCCTGCCTATCACCCGGGAGGTCCTGGATTCGGTTTCTGGTGCCTCCTAAAGACAATGGAGAGGGAAGCGGACTTGGCCCAATGGTTAGGGCGTCCGTCTACCACATGGGAGGTCCGCGGTTCAAACCCTGGGCCTTCTTGACCCATGTGGAGCTGGCCCATGCTCAGTGCTGATGCATGCAAGGAGTGCCCTGCCACAGAGGGGTGTCCCCCGCATAGGGGAGCCCCACGTGCAAGGAGTGCGCCCCGTAAGGAGAGCCGCCCAGCGCGAAAGAAAGTGCAGCCTGCCCAAGAATGGTGCCGCACACACAGAGAGCTGACACAACAAGATGATGCAACAAAAAGAAACACAGATTCCCAAAGAAGATGACGCAGCAGATACAGAGAACAGACAACCGGGGTGAGGGGGGGAAGGGGAGAGAAATAAGTAAATAAATAAAATCTTAAAAAAAAAAAAAAGACAATGGGGAGATGCAACGGGGAGGGAACAGATGTGGCTCAAGTGATTGGGTGCCTCACTCCCACATGAGAGGTACCAAGTTTGGTTCCTGGTGCCTCCTAAAAAGAAGATGAGCAATCACAGAGAGCAGACAGGGAGCGCAAACAACAGAGTGAGGGGACAAAAAATAACTAAATTAAATCTTAATTAAAAAAGAAGACATCCGAGGGAATACATACCTGGAAATATGCCCATTGTTCTCACTGGGGGAGACATTTCTGTAGCTAGGATGAGTCATACACAATACACAATAGTATTTTTAAAAATCATGTAGCATACTTCATTTTATTCAATGGGAAATAAAGAAGTGGGTGGTTTACTGTGATTGATACCTGAAGTACCACATTAAGTAGTTCAACATCAACTTGTTTGGTGACTGTTTTGTACAGAAATTAGTGAGGATGTGAACTGCAGCAGCATCAACAAGAAGTGATTGCATAGTCAAGATCATGTTAGAAGCTGCAGAGCTGAGATGTTAAGTCAAAGTCCCCAAGTTTTAGTCTCCTCATCTTTAAAATGCTTTGTAAGGACATTAGCATAAGTTATTATTGGGAATATAAGTACCTTTCCGGAAGGCAAGCGAAGATAGGTATTAGAAGGTAAAATATGCATGACTTACTCCAGCTCTACATTAAGGAATTAAACATAAGGAAATAATTGGGAAAACATGCTATACTATGCATGTGGAGGCTTACAGTATTGTTTATAATGAGACATAATCTAAGTGACATGAGTAGGGAATTACATTGCTAGTTAGATCTGTCGAATGGAATACTAAACTGTTGCTTAAAAAGATGGGGCCTATGTCCATGATATTGATGGGGAAAAAAACAGTAGGCTCTGATAACGAGAAGAAAGTGTACATTATATGTTGATTATGTAATTCTTGGGAGATTAAAAATGGGCCTACTCAGGAATTATATGTATATACTGCTCTATGTATATACAGCTACAAGATATTAAGTGAATTCTCTTATTTCATAATGAAATGAGACTGACCATATTTTTTCAATAGTGAGCATGTTTGTTCTATAAAAAATTTCAAAGTTAAGGATGTTTCCTGTAGTTAGATTTTTAAGTGAACGTTTATGCTTAGTTTACTTCTAGACTCTGCAACCTAGATGGAGATATTGGGCAATGTTTACATCCCAGAGAAAATAATTTGTTTTCTGGCCAGCTAAGTCTGGGGTGGTGGTGACTGCAATCAGGCTTGCTGCTATCCCTTGAAATATGCAGGTATGTTATAGCAGCTTGAGTTGGGTAGGAACTGTTATGGTCTATTTGGGTTTGAATGACATGTCATAGTGACCACAATTTGTTGACTACTTATTTTACTCCTACTCTTTCCTTTTCTCCTACATTCCAGAGTATGGTCTGTCATCAGAGTTGAGAAGTTTTAGAAATTTGTTTAAACATTTAAATATTTCAAATTTTTTGTCTATCAGAATAGCCTCCCAAAGTGGGCTGAAAGAAAATTGAGTTTGAGAAAATTTAATATACATTTCTATCCGTTGTATAGACTGTACAGTGGTTGGCTGAAGAGTTGAACAGAAATAGAATTTAAAAAGGATAAGGTGGGAAGCGGATTTGGACCAATGGATAGGGCATCCACCTACCACATGGGAGGTCCACGGTTCAAACCCCAGGCCTCCTTGACCCATGTGGAGTTGGCCATGCGCAGTGCTGATGTGCGCAAGGAGTGCCCTGCCATGCAGGGGTGTCCCCCACGCAGGGGAGCCACACATGTAAGGAGTGCGTCCTGGAAGGAGAGCCACCCAGTGTGAAAGAAAGTGCAGCCTGCCCAAGAATGGTGCCGCACACATGGAGAGCTGACACAACAAGATGACGCACCAAAAAGAAACACAGATTCCCAGTGCTACTGATAAGGACAGAAGTGGTCACAGAAGAACACACAGCGAATGGACGCAGAGAGCGGGGGTGGGGGGGGGAGAGTAATAAATAAAAAAATCTTTTTTTTAAAAAAAGGATAAGTTAACTTACCATATTTAGGTAGATTGACTTTTTACATTTGTAATAATTTTTAGACTCCCTATAACCAAATGAAAGCAATTTTTCGTAATCTTGAGTATTTGGTCCTTTCCATTCATATCTTGCCTTCCTTAGAAGAGTCAGAATGCAGTATGACTAACACAAAGACGAACCTAAGCGGCACGGGTACCCGCAAATGTTTATCTCTAGATATGGAATGTTTATACTTCCAAGCTCAGAACTTCTTCCCATGGTACAGATCTCTGGAGTTCTCAAGCTCTGGTTTAGCTGTTGGATTTGCAGGCTCTGTATAACTTCCATTTCTAACCCTGTCTAGACAGTTCAGTCAGGTGATGCCTTTAATTGGCTCAAACTGAGAATCAAGGTAAAGATTTAAGCAGATATTCACTTTAACAAATAATCTGGATTGCTGTATATCATATGGAACTAATGAAATTTCATCAGTAAACTTTGTCTTATTACATAATCAAATGAATTTCGATTCATATAATGAAGCTTAGTATCTAAAAATTCACCCTACCTTTTAAGTTATTTTATAGCCTTCATTTTAAAGGTTACATGGAAAGTTTTGAAGACTTAAAATAATTGACTGTATTTAACTACAGCTGCGTGCTTGGCTATCCTCAAAGGGCATAATAGTCCCAAAGAATTATACATTTTGTTCAATAACATTTCAAAAATAAGGTTTCTATTTGGTTGATGACTTTGTCCTTTGCTTTCTTTCAAGCAGACTTTCTGTGAAAGCTTAACACACTTGAAATATTGAACCTATAAATCAGATCATTTATGTAAGAAGTCACTTAGTCATTTTAAGAAAGGGTCTGATGTTTGAAGGTCCACTTAAGTAGGGCCTAAGGCCAGTTAAAAGAACAAGCTATACTTGAAAGAGTTTGGTTCAGTAGAGGTCTTGGCACTGGATATTTTCTATCACAACTGGCTTGGCATTTCTGCCAGTGAATTTTGAGCCTGATTAAGTCAATCTCGGCATTCTCCAGAAAATGAGGGGATGGGACTAGGGAATTCTTCATCTTTTGCATTTTGAAATTTATTAAGCCTCTTTCCTGATGTGGCAGCTTGAGTTGGATTTCTCTAGGGAGAAAGTATGTGTGAGCCCATTGATGTTCACAGTAAGACCCAGATGCTTCTAGTACGTCTGTTAGTCATTTTATTCCTTTTCCCAGAGGAAACATTTAAACTGATAGATTAAGTTTCATTCTTTTCAATGTGAATGTTTTATGTGCTAAAATTTTTGAAGTCATCACTGTAAGGAATAACAGTACTAAAAGTTAGATCTTATTCCTTGGTGCCATGTTTTTAAATACAAGCACTTAACATGTTGCCGCCTAATGAACATAAGGAAACACAGCCAGCCATCTGTTCCCAAGCTTTTGGCCAAATCAAAGCTAACTGTGGTCGTTTGTGGACCTATGCTGGGTATTACTATGACTCAGATACTTGACTATTAAGAGAGTCAGTTTAGATGAATATGAAGAAAACTTTGCATCTGTCCAAAGACTGTACAGTTATGATTAAATGTTTAACATAAACCCTGGCCAATTTTATTCGTGTAACAGAGTTTGTTCAGTTGGCTTACTGAACCAGAGGCAGGCTGTTAGGGCAGCGGGGGCCTGACAATATGGGCAGTCTTAGCGTTTATTGAGTAATGCTAAGGATTAAATGTTGGTTCAAGTTTTTTCCCAGAAGAGGAAAGTTAGGTGCTGATTGATGAGCAGGTATTGAGAGAAGTCCTCCTCGGGCTGCTTTATGTTAGGAAAAAAAAAAGTTTTGCTCTCTCACATGGGAAGAGAAGAAACAGGACTGAAGGCTGGAAACATGAGAAGACAAACTGGCGACTGTCTTCTGGTCATTGTCAGCAGGGAGCTCTGACGCTGAAAGCCCATAATGGAGAAAGCCTGTGCAAACTCTGGTCACCAAAGTTCTTCAAGATTCTTCACTGCTAGGAAGCATGAGAATTAGAACAGTGAGAGAACTTTTGATCAGAAGCATAAAGTGAAGGAAAAGTGTTCTATTCCTGCTTGTTTAGGTGGGGGAGGCAAGGGGAAGAAGAGGAGTGGGTAGGTATGGGTGGGGTGTCCACACAGGAGGATTTCATTAAGCTTTGTTTAATTGCAATTTGTTTAACTGCTAAGGATTCCTGAGAAACCTACATATATTTGCATTTGTGTTTTGCATTAAATCTTAAGCATCTAAAGATATGTCAAACTTTTATATGTTTTCCAAATGAACCTTTGTTTTATGCCAAGCTACGTATTTTTTTCTAGACAAAGCCTAATTGAATGAGAAGAAAAAGATTTTCCTGGATCAGTAAACTCAACCTGGGGAGTGAGGCTGCTGCCTATGAGGTCATGAGCTTCATCTGGGAGCAGTTTATCCTAATTTATGGGCAGGTGACTCAGAACATCAGCCTTGTATACTCAAGCTCATATGCTGGGGGGAGAGTGACTAAGTGCAAACAGGAGAGAAACGATTTGAGAGGAAAGAGGATGGGGGATCAAGAGAATGAAGAGTTGCATGAGCTTAGTTTGAAAGAGTTCTCTAGGGGATGGAATTTCAAAGGAGAAGAGAAGATTTTCAATAGCTGCTATAGCGTTTTAGTTATTTAGAGTGGTAGAGATGAGGAAAAGATTTGTCTTATGCATCTATTCTCCCTTTTGACACTTTTCTCTAAACCAGGTGTTCTTACCTTTTTTGTTCCATGGACCCCTTTGCCAGTCAGGTGAAAACCATGGACCCTTTACTAAATCCTCACTATACTGTGTATTATTTAATAAATACATCACACCCGCACCAACATGTCCCCATGAGAATGGTTTTTTGCATTTTAATTCAAGCTCACCGACCCCCTGAAATCTTTCTATGGGCCTCTTGGGGGGTCTGTGGGCCCCTGGTTAAGAAGTAGAGCTTTTAATTGCTCTTGATCACACTTTTAGAGGAGATAAACCATGTGGTGATTATGGTTGAACATTTGACACCACTGTGGTCTGACCGGTGATAGAGTCAACGTATGAAATTAGGAAATGAACAAATATTTAGAACTCTCACTGCTGTGCTAAGTTCTTTTTTCAAAAAGATTTATTTATTTCTCTCCCCATCCTCCCCCCTTTACCCGCCCCCCCCCCCCCCAGTTGTCTGCTCTTTGTGTCTATTCGCTGTGTGTTCTTCTGTGACCACTTCTATCCTTATCAGCAGTACCGGGAATCTGTGTTTCTTTTTGTTGTGTCATCTTGCTGTGTCAGCTCTCCATGTGTGTGGCACCATTCCTGCGCAGGCTGCACTTTCTTTCACGCTGGGCAGCTCTCCTTACGGGGCGCACTCCTTGTGCGTGGGGCTCCCCTACGTGGGGGACACCCCTGCATGGCACAGCACTCCTTGTGCACATCAGCACTGCACATGGGCCAGCTCCACACGGGTCAAGGACGCCCGGGGTTTGAACTGCAGACCTCCCATGTGGTAGGTGGATGCCCTATCCATTGGGCCAAGTCCACTTCCCTGTGCTAAGTTCTATAGAGGACATAAGAGTGACTAAATATGTGCCTGATGTCCTCATAGAACTTACTACTTATGACCTGGTAAGACAGATGAACTACACCAGCCAACTGGCTGTGGAGGAGAAAACTTCAGAGAAAGGGCTTTGAGCTAAAGCACAGAGAAGACTTCGGGGTTAAGTGAAGCTTTCCTTAAGGAAAGGTTTGGTGTGAAATGAAGACCCTTGGGACATAGGAGCAATGACCTGGAAGGAAATGCAGATAACCTACACAACGAATGGCAATCATAATGTCTTAAAGGATTTCTGTAAGCCACCACTCTTCTCGAAGCCTTTCACCTGAACTAGCTCAGGGACGATAGCAGGCAGGCACACCGAGTATATTTATTCATGTTTTACAACCAAAGGAAGTGAGGACCTGAGATTCAGAGAGACCGTGACTAACCCAAGGTCATGCAGGGGACAAATAAGTACCTGACCCTTGGTCTACTGCCCCCATGCTGCAGGGCTGAGGACTTGGTATCCCCTTAATGCACCAAAGATATTAGTGAGGATATTGATTCAGCTGCTTTAACAGAGACCAAAAGTCATAGTGGCTTAGAGGAGAGGTTTCTCTTTCTTTTTGTTCAAGTCTGCGGTCACCCCTCTGGCTGAAGTGTGGTTTGCTGGCCTGGCAGAGGAGCGGCCGCGGTAGGCCTAATTCCAAGCCGCTGGCCCCATAATAGGGTGGCTGGTCGGACTCACCGCCACCCCTGAAGGGAGCTCGGCATGGGCGCAGAGTGCCCTCGGTTCTCCCCTTCTCGGCAGCCATGCTTCCGTGGCTGCCCCTCCTCCCGGATAGCGCCACACGATGCCTTATGAGGCAACACCCTTCTTCTTCTTTCTCCCTGTGCAGGCGCAGGGCGGAAGATTCCCGTCTGCCTTTTCCCCTCCCCCCGACAGCAGCAACAGCCAGGCACAAGGCGGGAAACTCAAGTCTGCCCTCTACCCCAGCAACAGCAGCCACCAATCACTAAGCCCTGCCACTTCCCCCAGCAACAGCAACAGCAACAGCAACAGCCAATCCCTAATCGCCACCCCTCCCCCATCCAGTACCTCCCACTGACCTTTCTCCGGCAACCAATCAGAACAGAGCGTGGCTTTGACCAATCAGCCTTCCCCAGCCCCTATAAAACTGTTGCCTCTCCCTCAATAAAGTTGGACTTGCGTGTTTACCTTGTCTCCGCGGTAGTTCTTCTGCTGTGCGCCCTCCAGTCCTGAGAGCCCCCGACAAGGGCCTGGCCTCCCTTGTCCCCAGTTCGTCGCCTGCTTCTCCGGGTGACCCCCTCGTCGCCGGCATCGCCGGGTGACCCCGTCAGCCGAACCATGCAACCCCTGTGAGACCGACCCCTCGTCTGCTGCCGGACCGACCCCTCGTCTGCTGCCGGACCGACCCCTCGTCTGCTGCCGGACCGACCCCTCGTCCCAAGCTGGACCGACCCCTCGTCCGCAGCCAGACCCCACCTCTACCGACCGAGCAAGCCGTCGCACAAGTCCAAGCTGGTAAGTACCCCAGTAAGTTAAGGGCAGGCAGCTAACCACAAGGTGCCTCTCCACATCTACTTGCCCCTTCTTCTATGCTCCAGGAAGCTGATCTATATGAAAGAACCTGGTGCCTTGGTTTAGCCAGTGGGAAGCACCAGCAAGAGATTGGACTGAGGATGAAAAGTGGTGTCATGACATTTATGTCCTGAGAGTCTCTGCAGATTTGTCATGGCCCAGCTGGCTCACTTGACTGGAGATCAAAACTCCAATTAAGCTGCCTCCCTACACATAGTTTGTCTTCAGTTTTCAGTCATCAGCTTCTTACCTCATCCCTCAGAGCTAGGGGTGCAAATGGTCCCAACCTGGTGCTGGCTCCAGCCTTTCCTTATGGTTTTCCTATCACCTGCCCACACCTTTGAAAACAGACCCTTTATTAAACTGGCCTCAGATTGCCCATCTCGTGCCCTCTGTTTCCTGCTGGAACCCTGACTGGTACAACCAGGGACCTAGGTTTCTTCTATCTTCTTATTTCAACAGTATTATCCTTGTCTACTTGGTTATAGCCAGTTCACTATATTTTGGCCCAGTTGAAGAGAAAAAAAAAGACAAAAATTTGGTAGCAAGTATATTAGTTTCCCAGTGCTGCTATAACAAGTTGTCACAAACTTAGTGGCTTAAAACAACACAAATCTGGTAGCTTACTGTTCTGGAGATTAGAAGTCCAAAATGTATCTCACTGAACTAAAACTGAGTTACTGGCACAGTTATGTCCCATTCTGGAGGCTCTAGGGGAGAACCTGTTTTCTTGCCTTTTTCAGTTTCTAGAGGCCACCCACATTCTGGCTCATAACCCCTTCCTCCTTCTTTAAAAGTCAGTAACGCCAAGCAAAGTTCTTCTCCTGCTTGCCTTTTCCACTTTTAAGGGCCTTTGTGATTACATTGGGCCCAGCTGGATGATAATCTTCCCATCTTAAGATCAACTGGTTTGTAACCTTATTCCCCTCTTCCATAGAACATGCCATATCCACAGGTTCTGGGGATTGATGTGGACATCTTTGGAGGGCCATATTCTGTCTACCACAGGGGTCCAGCATCCAGTGATGCTCCGGAAGTTGTATACCTCACTCACTTCACATACATCCTTTTGGCTAGAAGCTGGTTACACAGCCACATTGAACTGCAAGGGAAGCTGAGAAATACAGTCTCTTTAGCTGGGCACCATGTCCTTTTTCCTACTTGTGCTCACCTGCTAGCTCTGAGCTGCTGTTCACCTGGGATTGCCTTCTGATCTGAGAGAAGGCATAGAATTGACTTTTCAGTGGACTATACCAGCTACCTCATGATTACTTGTGTTCTGAACCTTATTCTTATTTTCAGTGTGACTGTTCCCAAATGTTTCTCCCTGGCCTGTGGTAACAGGGTTTTCTTACACTCACAGGCCCACCCACATCTCTTGTGACCCACCCTGTCCATTGTCCATTTGCCTGCCCCATCTTCCTCAACCAGCGTTTTAGCTCCTGCCTGCTTGACTCAGTGTTTACAGGCTTGGTCTCTACTCTTGGTCCATATTTTGGCCCTCTCACTCCTGCCCTCCACTCAGTCCCTGCTCCAAGATGCTCAGGATTCAGTCTAGAGTTCTCTGTTTTGATTCCTCACACATTTCATCAGATCTCCCAGTCCTGGGTAGATGTGGTTTCAGGTACTCAAGTTTGGAAAATAGTTACAACAATTATAACTAATTATTTGCATACTTTAATTTATTCAACTACCCACTTTCTTTCGCTTCACACATTAAATTATCTTTCTAAAATAGATGAGAGGACCTTGCCTTCCACAGTAAAAGTTGATGAAGCATCCTATAGGCAGAATACATGAATCTATAAACCAAGAATGGAAATATATGTGACTCTGATCACAATTATATCCAAACAACCCAGGTAAAATTTTACTTTGGGCTCCAGGTTCTAAGAAAGGATGTTTGCACTAGATGACACAACAGTTGGTTCGTTGATTGGAATATGTAACAAATACTCAGTTATTTCAGGCTCCTTCTGCTAAAGGCTGAACAGGTAAAAAAGAGGGGTTACACTTTTGGCTGAGGTCATTGATCCTATTAAAGGGTTGCTGGAACATAGTGGGAACAGTGAGAAGGGTGACTGAGAACTAGACAATCCTAGTACTGCCATGTCCAAGGGGAAAAATGTAATGTAAATGCACTCACCCATATATGTGCAAGACCGTCAAAGGCTTAGCATCCCCACGAAAGAAGGTTTGGATCACCCACACCAGGGGTTCTTAACCTTTTTTGTTTTACAGACCTCTTTGCCAGTCAGGTGAAAACCACAGACCCCTTACTAAGTCCACACTATACTGTGTATTATTTAATAAATATGTCACACTTGCACCAATACGTCTCCACAAGAATAATGTTTTTTTGGATTTCAATTCAAGCTCACAGACCACTTGTTTAGAACTCCTGCCCTACACAGTGAAGAGATGCTTGCTGAAGGCAGTGGGAACATGGAATGAGTAGTAAAGAAAGAGGAGCCTTTTTTTTTAAAGATTTACTTTTTTTAAATTTCTCTCCCCTTTTCCATTCCCCCCCCCTCCCAGTTGTCTGCTCTTTGTGTCCATTGGCTGTGTGTTCTGTGTCTCCGCTTGTATTCTTGTCAGTGGCACCAGGAATCTGTGTCTCATTTTGTTGCATCATCTTGCTGTGTCAGCTCTCCATGTGTGCAGTGCCATTCCTGGGCAGGCTGCACTTTTGCGCTGGAGGCTCTCCTTATGGGGTGCACACCTTGCACGTGGTAGGGGACACCCCTGCATGGATTGCACTCCTTGTGCTCATCAGCACTGCGCATGGGCCAGCTCATCACATGGGTCAGGAGGCCCTGGGTTTGAACCTTGGATGTTCCATGTGGTAGGTGGACGCTCTATCTGTTGGGCCAAATTTGTTTCCCAAGAGGAGTCTCTTTAACAATTGCAGAAATGAAGTCTGCAGCCTCAATCTTTTTCAATACTTGCTTTGTTTTGTACATATTTATATTTTTGACTAATTTCCTTTTTATTTCCTTTCCCTTCACCCACTGTTCCATACTTGGTGTATGTTGCTGGTTACCTTTTCAATTTAGATCATAAGTTGCTGTGAATCAAAACAGAAAAGTGGAAAAGAAATGCAGCTCACCTGGAGACCAACCTTAGCGCTAGATGCCTTCAGTGACCAAGGAGACTGGGCTAGTCTCCCTTGGAGACAGGGTAGATGTGTTTTTGGTTGGCTGTGTGATCATTTTATGTTTGGTAGAAGCATTTATTTTTGTTTTGGGGAAATGGGATGAAGAATGTATTATGATATTAGGAAGTCAAAGAGGTGGACTGTAATAGTCTTTTGTAATTTTTTGATACCTGACATCAAAACATCCTACCAACCTTGGAGGAAATCTAAAAAATAGGCAGAGGCAAAACTCTCCATGCACTACCATAGACAAAGTAGGTGCAAACTTGTTCTTCTCACTCCCTGGCTTCCTAGGCATGGGATCAGGCTCGGCTAGCTGGATATTCCTATCACAGACATTGAGTCATGAGGAGGAGGCTTAAGTTGCAGGGACATGTGGAAGTTCCGGGGATGGTGAAGGTGTTCAGGAGAGCCAGCAATGTCATCCTAGCCTGAGTGTTACTGGGGCATGACCTTGGCTATAATGTCAGATGCAAAGTTGTCTTTAGTTACACCTTCTCTAGGCATTTCTTCCATTTTGTGGGCTATCAGATATCATTTCAATAAATTCCTTTCCTGGGAGGGAAGGGGGTATATAGGAACCTCTAATATTTTTTGAATGTAACATTAAAAAAAAAAGAGATCATAGGAAAAAAAAATCCTTTCCTGCTTAATAAACTATAATTCTTTAGTAGCCAAGAACTCAGACTGGTAAAATTATAATATCTAATTTTTAAAAATTATTTGTTACTTAGATTCTTTCCATTTTAACATAAATAGTGTGGCCATGAATTGTCCACAAAGGTTTTATTTCATATTTAAGATTATTTTCTTAATATATAGGATCAAAAGTAGAATTTCTGAGTAGTAGGCTAGATCTTGATACATGTTGTCAAATTACTTTGCAATGTATAAGTGACACTGTTTCACTGAATCTTTGCCTTGGTCACATCTTGAACAAATGATTCAGCAAGCATTAGAAGTTAGAATGATTTATCAGACTTTATTTAGGAATGAGGTTTTTCATACATGTACCTTTTTTTCCCCCCAGATAATCAAAACTTATTATTTTGAACATCAAAGTTTAGTAACCATAACTAGTTTTATTTGGAACCTTTCTAAAATACATGACATAATTCCTAACCTCATCAAGCTGCAATGCTCCAGGGCCTGCTTGGATGATAGGATTTATCTTGCCCTTTCATTCAACTCTCCACATTACTTTGCTCTCCTCATAGCTGGGCATGTTTCTGTCCCTCCTGGTCAGCTAACAGAAGCTCACCCCTCTTTAACTGACAAGAGCCCTTTGCCTGGTCTATAGTCTGGCCACTGAAAAGGAAAAACGACTTAATGTTGCTACTGAAAGCAGATAACCAAGCTTGGTAAATTTAAATCTATCATTTGTAAATACATGTTTAAAGTCAGTGTCTTGATGGGAAAGGTGGAGGGTGGTTCCGACCTCTACTTGAGAGTAAAGTTCTTAAACCTTGTGACAGCTATATTTTTCAACTCTCTGGGACATTTTGTGTACCACTGATGGAAGGTTTCAGAAGTCGCAGTGCTAGATTTGTGGGAATTACAATAGTATACTTTGAGAAAGATTTCCGGGATGGCCATTCTTATAGAAAAGTTTCATTCTAGTTTTCAGTATCTCCATATAAACAGATTCAGCAATTTCCTTAAATATGGACTTTTAAAGAATTCCATATTTCTGTGTAATTCTAAATCCTATTTGTTGAATTTTTGAATCTGTTTCTTCTGAGTCAGTGTTTAACAAAATAACTCCAGCTGTTTTCCCTCTTTCGTTCATTAATGTTGATGTATATTATTTTTTTATTTAAAAATGTGAGACCAATCTCCTTGAAAATAACTCCTCTGAAGAACAGTTTGACAAACAGAAATGATGTGCTGGCACTTTGTGTTTCACATCAGAAGCCAGTAAGAGGGGCACAGGCATTAGCACTTAACTCTGCCTAACTATAACAGGTAGCATATTTATTTTCTTGCTCAACAATTTCATCTTTAATGGCCATGACCTGATCTTCCAACCGTTTCAGTTGATCAGCTTTTTCTTGTTTATTTAGGTTCAAATCTTGGATCTTCTTTTCTAAATCTGAAAGAAGAAAATGAAAGAAATGACATATTTCTTGTTCAATAGATTCCTCCTTTTTTCTCATATCAACTCAGAGATTTATGAATCTTTCAAAGATATATTTACTTTTGTGATTTGAGTCGATGGCCAAACATCTATTTTCACCCGAATTTTCGAGATTTTCACACAAATCAGAACTGACAAATTGACACTTTTGTCTAGAAAATATTTTATATCTATAGGCACTTATCATTGTGAGCTTGTATCTAGTTAGAATTCATGAGAAATGAAAAGATGTATTGGATTTGGTGAAGTGCTATATTTCCAAAGGTTTGTTCTTGCTATTTTAACTTCACTTTTTAACATGTGCTTGTTCTTCCCTTCAAGGTCTCCGATTCTTTTGGTAAAAAGGATTGAGGTTCTCATTTCTTTAATCTCTTCTGTTAAATTTGGAGTCATTGCATAGTAAAAGCAAAGTGCAATCTTTTTTGGCTTCACTCTTACCCACCCAGCCATCTCTCAATCCCTCCATCCATCCAGCATTCATTTATTCATTCTTTGTTCAACAAATATCTGGTAATTTTAGTAAACCTTAACGAGAGGGCCATGGAATGATAGAAGAGGCTGTAGAGAGCTACAGCTAATAGTGGGAGGCGACCTTTAGGAAAGCAACTCTGACCTTAGGCTTAATTGGAACACCTAGAAGAAGGAAGGTGAGTGTTCCAGTTCACTTGGTCAGATCACATCTGAACTCTGAGTTGAGAAGAAAGAACCAGATGCTAAAGAAATGAAAAACTGTCCTGAGAACAAATAATTAACTGGTGATGTTTCATATGAAGATAAGAAGATTCAGGGCATATACCATAGCTATTTTCAAGTATTTTCAAGGTTAGGAAATCAGAGGAAATGTTTTCTCTGTCCTCTTGGAGAAATAAAATGAAAACCAGCAGGTGAAAACTCCACAAAGGAAGACTCTGTCTGAATAAAAAAAGAACTGTCTACTAGTCACAGACGTTCACTGGATTAAATGGTTGCTGTAGAACGTGGTGAGATTTCTGTCCCTAGACAATTTCAAATATAGGTAATTTGAAAGATGGATTGAAAAGAGGATTCAACATTGGAAGTGTATTTGAAGTAAAAAAAAAAAAAAAAGACCCTGGTGTTTCTACCAAGTAAGTTCATATGATTGTGCTAGTGCTAGTTACTTTTCGTTTGCCCAGATCCATTCTCCATCCTGTTGTGCTAACCTCCACGGAGGACATCGCCTGGGCTGGCTTTACAACTTGCTTTGACCAATAGAAAGTGGCAGGAATGATGCTGTAGGACCTCAAGAGCCTTGCAGTTTTTGTTCTCATTCTCATGGGACCCTGGAATGACTGTGCTGTAAAGCCGCCTGGGGTGAAAGATCATGTAGAAAGAGGCCCAGCATCCCAGCCAAGCCTGGCCCCCAACCAACCCACCAGCTGGATGCAGCTGCTTGAGTAACCCAGGTGAGATCAGCAAAAGAACTACCCAGGAAGCCCATAGAATCAGGGAAAATAATACATGACTGGATTTAATACATTAAAATTTGGGGTGGTTTGTGATGCAGTGAATAGATAACTAAGACAACTCTTCTTATGAATACATTATTCAGAATACCATCTGAGTATGTGTTCTGTTTCTTGCTGGACCTGAACTGACCAAGCTGGAAAGCACCCTAACTGCAGCTGGGACCCTTTCTCTCCCTCAACTTGGTGCTGCCAAAGACTCCTTACTGGACTTCCATGGGCATCACAGAGAAGTCCATGGGATTTAGCCCTTTCTCAAGAGGCAGAGTAGGGGAAACAGCCAAATGGATGTTTTCTTTTCTATCTTGTTGGATTGTGAAACCAGCCTTAAAGTGAGAAAAAAAAAAAGGAGAGTGCATTATTTTAAACCTCTCTGAGAAGGTCCCTAACCTAATATTTCTCTTCCAACCTAATTTCAAGAACTATAAAAATTCTAGTCAATGGGAACAAGTGGCAATAATTTGGACCCCGATGTGAAGCATAATACAGAAATATCCTCCCCATGTTTTTGCTCATGTAATATAGACCAAGGCCTGGGAAGAATAGGAACTGATTTTTATGGTAGAGCCTTATGGAGTATAAGTTAAAAATGCATTCTCTGACTCTTACTGAATCTTTCCTGGAATTTCCTTTTAAAAATGATTAGGAAAATCCTTCATAATGAAAAAAAAATTACCTACAAGTACACTATTTTTAAAACAATTATATAAAAGTAAGAGGTGAAGGTTTCTTCCTCACTCACCCATTCTACCCCTGCCAGAGCCCCAGGAGAGAACTAATATTAGCAAAGTTTGCTATTCCTTTTTTCTGTCCATGTTTACACTGCATTTTCATTTTTTCATGTCATAGTGATGATATAAGAGGTTGTGAATCCAAAGACTCATTTTATAACCTTTTACAACAAAGGAACATGTATAAGTGAGGAGGTTTAGGCATTTTAATGTTTTGAGAGTTATTTATATTCCAAATGAATATAATTCATTTTAACTTCTGGGGAGACAATAAATATAACGAAGAGTAAAGCCATACCACTCATCATTTGATCTTTTCTTGATGGTTTAGAGGCAGTTGAGGATATGATGATTGCTCAGAGAAATTACTGTGAATTTTAATTTTGGGTAAAAGATTCTGGTAACTTTGTAAACTTTATGAGCTTTGGAATTTCCATTTTGATCAAAATCCTTACCCAGAATATAGGAACCTACCTACAGATCTATGCTAGATGACTTAGCATGCTAGATTCCAGATCATACTGACCTGCAAAGAGTAATTTTGTATGGGAGGAAAAATAGGCAGCGCGGTTTAGGACAGGATTTCTCCACCTTGGCACGACTGACATTTTGAGCAGGGTAATTGTGGGGGCTGTCATATGCACTGCAGGAAGTTGAGCAGCATCCTGCCTCTACTCACTAGATGCCAGTACCACTCCTGAGCTGTGACAAGCACAGATGTCCTCAGAGTTTGCTAAATATCCCTTGGAGGGAGCAGGGAAGGGTAAAATAGCTCCTGGTTGTGAACCACTGGGGTAGGGATAGGGCATTTCAAGGTGACCAGAGGAAATGTCAGCTTGTTCTGATTCATGCAGAGCTGATGATCTTTCCCACCCTTCTAGGTAAAACCATGTAAGAGATAACTCTGTAGGCCCCAAAACATAAGCCAGTGTCTACTTCTCTCTCCTCAGTTGACTCACAGGTGGTTAAATTGTGCCAGTGGCACATTGGAATATGTAAATTCTACCAGGAGGGTGGAGTATTATGATACCATTGTCAAATTGGTGGGGTGGGTACAAAAAAACCAGATACCTGTTATTCTTCTCATCTTATCCTCGGCATCCCCAGCCAGTTTTTCTGCCGCGTCTTTTAGCTGTTTCACTTTTCTTAAAGTTTCCTTTGTTAGTCCTGCAGTGCTTGTCTTATGTTGAAGAATAGCATATTGTTTTTTCAGCTCAACAAGCTCCTGTAACAGAGAAACACTCTTATCACCAGAAAATTATATACCAGAAAATATAAAATTTATTTATATCTTATAAAGCACATATACAAGTGTGATCCTTGACCTGTTACCATCACAAAAAGAATACAGGGGAAACAATGATCCAATCAATATGCTTGAATCACTCTTGTATTTCCAGCCAGGCATTTATTTGCCTGTTTGTTTTCACAGGTTGAAAAAGTTCAGCTTTAGTTAATTAAAAAACATTACTTCCTTGTTGCAGACTATCCATCATTATTCCATGATAAGGCAACTATTTATGAAGCACCAGTTGTTTGCCCTGCACTATGTTAGGGTGGAGTTACAGAAGATTACAATGGCCCAATCCATGCCCCTGACAAATTTCTTGATCAGTTGGTTCAAAAGGTTGCACATGCAAGATGAAGGATGGAGTGGGTGAAGAATTGGAAGCAGCAAGGATACATTATTTGTTTGGCAAAAAGTAGAAAGGGAGGCGGGAAGGGAAGTGGAAGGGTTGGGTATGAAGACCTCCTCTGAAATCAGAATGGAAAGCTTGGGGTCAGCCTGTGTAGCGACAACCCAGCAGTTTAAGTAGATGAATAAATAAAGGCCAGAGCCAGAATGGGGGGTGGGACGTGGGGGGTGGGCAGAAAGCACGTTTCTCAACCTCTGTTCCACAGAAAATGTTTTCCACCCTCAAGTCAGTGGAACATTGACCCAGCACATTAGGAATTAAAAGCAACGGAATAGACCAACTCGAAAAATACTTCAACAGCTTTTCTTTTGTTTGAGCTAGTGTGTTAATGCAACCAACCAAAGAGTTCCTGCTAAGAAAATGAGTTGACAGGTTCTCTCAGCAACCTAAATTACTGGACCATTCTTCCGCAACTGTTTAATTACCACATTCTGACTTCAGTAAGCTGATCTACACTCTCTGGCCTGCGACTTTCACTTATTGTTTTCTTTATATGTTACTGATTTAACTCAAGTAGTAGGCAAATATAATAAAGACAAATGACAAAGTTTTAAATTTAACTGAATTTGGCAGTTCAGGGACAAGTTGGTTTATGGACTATTTGACTGGGACAGCACTAAGAATATTAGGTTGGGTAGAGGGGGAGGATACAGCCTAACATGGTTTGGGTAAGAGGACTTCTGCCTTCACTGCACAAGAACCTCCATGCTCATTAGGTTCCTTATGGGTCTGCTCCATTAAGCCATGGACTGGTACTAAAGGAACTGCTGATAAACGGCAAGGATTATCCTTCAAAGGAACACCTGTCTGCGCTTAGTGGCAGCAGTAGGACTAATGACCTTTTCAACGCCTCTAGCCTGGCGTTGGGCAGAGTCAGCCTGAGCTTTTGCACTGATGGCCTGGTCTTGGTTCCTTTGCCATTTGGTCCGAAGCAGGGAAAGTCCATCCTCCAGCTCTGACTGGTGCTTGGTTAGGTCCAGCTCCTTCTTAGCCTCCTTGGCTTGAATTTCGGTCTGTGTTGATTTAAAGACCAGGAAGAGAAAAGCCTCTTTAATGTAACAAGAAACAAATAAAAACATAAATGATATAGTCACCTCTCAGAAAATAAGTGTAAAGGAAAAGAAAATAGTGCCTACTCTTTTTCTGTTCCATTTATAAATAGTAGAATATTTCAGACATGATTATACAGAAGGCCATTAAATGAACATTTTGGATTGATTATATGGTATATGAACATATCTCAATAAAAATTGCTTTTTTTAAAAAAGATCTAAATATAAGTATCCATGTACCCACAAGCCAGTTTTATAGCAGTGTACTATAAAACCCTCAGTTGAACCTTCCCATCATTTCTCCTCCTAACTCTAAAGTTAACCACTATCCTGAACCTAATATTTGTCATTCCCCTGTAGTAATCCTAAAAGCATATAGTATTTTTTACTCTTTTGACTTATGTTAATATATATCATATGGTGTATTTCTACAACTTGCTTTTTTTAAATTCAGAATTATGCTTATACGGATTATCTAGGTTAATTTGTGTAGCCCTAGTTCATTATTTTACCAGTGCATTAAAGCATCCCATTGTTGTTTTTTTTTTTTTTTTTTTTAAAAGATTTATTTATTTATTTAATTTCCCCCCCTCCCCTGGTTGTCTGTTCTTGGTGTCTATTTGCTGCGTCTTGTTTCTTTGTCCGCTTCTGTTGTCGTCAGCGGCACGGGAAGTGTGGGCGGCGCCATTCCTGGGCAGGCTGCTCTTTCTTTTCACGCTGGGCGGTTTTTCCTCACGGGCGCACTCCTTGCGCGTGGGGCTCCCCCACGCGGGGGACACCCTTGCGTGGCACGGCACTCCTTGCGCGCATCAGCACTGCGCACGGCCAGCTCCACACGGGTCAAGGAGGCCCGGGGTTTGAACCGCGGACCTCCCATATGGTAGACGGACGCCCTAACCACTGGGCCAAAGTCCGTTTCCCAAAGCATCCCATTGTTGAAAACAATTTATTTTTCAATTCTCCAATGGATACAGTGGCTTCCAATTTTACCCCCTTACCAACGATAATGAACTTCTTATACTTGTTTCTTATTGCAACTTTATTACTTTGATTCCACAAATAGGCAGCAGTAGGTGGATTTGGCCTGTGGGCTATAATTTGTTGACTCCTATTCTAGAGTATATCCCTAGAAGGGGAAAACCTTTTTCTCCATGATACATATTCAATCTTTTTGTATCTAATATTTTTATTTTCTGGTGCACTAATCTGTTCTATTGCTGATTTTCTATTCAAGGTATGCTACCTTGGAGGTAGAAGAATTCACACCAAAGTCTTATGATGGGATGAGATTCTGCTCTGTTCTCCAGCCTCCCGTCACATGGACTAAACCATGGCCTTGCTCCCCCAGACTCTGGATGGAGCACATCCTTTTAGGTAAGATATTCTTTCAGTCTTAGGATAGTTGATGAGAGTTCATACGTATTTAGTTACAGAATTCTTCAAACAATTAACTCTTTATTTTTTGGATATATGAGTTTTTAAAGGTCTCTTCCTTTCTCTGGTATAGTGGGTTAAATTGAATTGCCCAAAAATGTATGTAGAAGTTCTAATTCTTAGGACCTCTGCATATGACTTTATTTGGAAATAGGGTCTTTGTGGATGTAATTAAGTTCAGATGAAGTCATATGGCATTAGGGTGGGTCCTAAAACCAATAATTGGTATCCTTATAAGAGGAAGGAGAGAGATATTTAGACACAGAGACACAGAGAGATACAGGCAGAGACTGAAGATGCAGGCAGAGATTAGAGTTTTGCTGCTACAACTCAAAGAACATCTGAGGCCATCAGAAGCTGGAAGAGACAGGAAAGGATTCCTCCCTAGAGCTTTCAGAGAGAGCATGCCCTGCTAACACCTTGATTTTAGAATCTAGTGTCCAGAACTGTGAGAAAATAGATTTCTGTTATTTTAAGCCACCAAATTTGTGGTAATTTGTTACAGCAGCCCCAGAAACTAGGAAAAACTCTGGCCTCAAATCTACCATTTATTTAGCTTGTGCAAGTCGCTTAATCTCCCTCTGTATTGTTTACTCATCTATAGACTGGTAATAGCACCTGCCCTGTCCCCCAGGATTGGTAGACAATTAGATGAAATGATATTGGGAAAGCTCTGTAGGACATTAATTATGCATGATACTACCACAATCTTATTTTGTCCTCATAGTAATCCATCAGACAGGTAAGGGAAGCATGACATTGGCACATGTAAAAATTACTGTGCTATCTCCATACTTAAAATATAATTCAGGCTAGTTCTGAAAAGATAAATACCTGCAGTATATTCTTTTTCATTTTTGTTATCTCAGCAGACAGCTGTGTGATGGTAGAATTTGCCCGTCCTTGAGTGATATGAACTAGTTGCAACTTGTTCAACGTTTTGTCAAGAATTAATAGAACATTTGTGGCTTTCCTAAAGTAAGATATTGACATATCAGATTAGAAAAATATAAAATTATTCATTTATTTCATCTTGAGAGTTCATTCAATTCAACTGAAAACTTGACTGAGTTATTTATAAAGTAAATTTAAATTTGAAGTAAGGCGAAATGCTGACATGTTCATTTTGAGAAACAGGTATATTTAAATGCTGATAAAAATACATATATATATACATACACAGTAGACACAGATTTTGCCAGGTAAGGAAATTAAGGGCATAATTTGTCATAATCAGAGAGGTTTGGGGGATATAGCTAGCAATCTTTAAATGTAAGAACTATCCTTAACCCATTTTAGTTCCCAATTTCTCAAAATTTTAACAGCACTCTCTATATCCCTATTGGAGTGGATGCTGGGAGAGTCAAGACTCCACAAAAAGCAAAGAAAACTGAAGAGCCTGTGCTCTCTGGCTGTGTTTATTCAGGTTTATTTAAGCTTCCCTGACATTCCAGATGCTTAGGGGCCCAGTCAGAGGTTAAAATCACAAGCATTTTAAATGATAGTCTATTTTACAGAAACAAGCTCACCTCAAGTCAACATTCACCAAATATTTAGATCTATGGGTTCTAAAACCACCTTTGGTGGATGATGAATGTGGTCAATAGTACAAATATAAGAACGTTATTTTATGAATTAGAAAAAAATATATGTTACTATTATAGTTAATAACACCAGTATAAGAATGTTCTTTCATGAATTTTAACAAATATATGACACTAATACAAGATTTAATACTGGGGTAGCACATGGGAAAAATATACTTAATGAAAACAATGGACAATAGTTAATAGTACTATTTTAATAATCTTTCATCAATTGTAATAAAGGTAACTACTGTTTAAAAAAAAAGTACAATTACAAAAAATTGCTATTATAAACTCTAAAAAATTTTCCATACCAATGTAAGGTTTGGTGGCAGGGTGGTTTGTGTAGGGAAATCCTGTATGTTATGCATGATTGTTCTGTAAACTCACAACTTCACTAATAAAAAACAAAACAAAAACAACCCTTTGGAAGAAGTGTACCAAGTGAATGAAAACTCAGACAAAACTTGTAGAGTAAAATTAGCTAAATTGAAAACCACTCCTCTCTTCACCTGCTCATCCTCTCCTCCCAGCAGTAATATCTTTTTCCATTTCTAAACTTCTTCCCCTGTGAGTTCAGTGGGGCTCCAGGACCCTTCCCTCCTCATGACTCCCCCCATATTATTCCATTTCTTTATTACTTCCTGGGCACTAATATTCATTTTTTTCTATTTCCCCATGACCATATATATATTTTTACTATAGTCGTTAAGTATTGCTCACTGCAGTAAATTTATAAGGCACCCAAAATAGGTAAATAAAAAGGGAAAAAGTCACCAATATTCCCACTGCCTGCTAAGATACTGACATATAATCAGTATATGGCATATATTGGCATATGTTGGTAAAAAGAGGTAACAGACCACTGGAGTCTGTTCGGAGTCAAAGGAAAACAGGAGAAAACATCCCTACACCCTGTCTTCTAGTTGCCCAGCTTCTGGAGGCATCTCCAAAGAGGGCTTAGCCCTCATTACGGCAACTACGCTATTGGACATTATAGCTCCCTAGGCAAAGATTTTGCAGATGGTCTTTTAGCAGATGAGAATATTAATATCATACTTACTCAGCTAAGTTTGCCTTCAGCAAAAGCCTTTGGGCTCCTTCTGCTGTTTTATTTAGCCTGATTTCCTCTGTCCTGAAGTCCTCACAGAGTTGCATAAGTTTCCTTATTTTGTCAAGTTCTTGGGTGAGATTTTGTGAAATTATTGGTAGGTAGTTGCCAAGCACATGATTTGCAAGCTTCTCTATGTCCTCCGGGGGCACATTTTCCTCTTAAATAAGAAGTGGGTTTTAGAAAATCATGTCTTCTTATCAAACACTATATTTTGTAAATATAACCACAACAAATTCTAAGTCAAATGCATCTGCATTTGATTGTTTATTCCTACCATGCGGGGATCAGATTGTATGTGCCCTTAGACACTTCTTCATTCTCAACTCCTCTTCTGTCTGAAAGAAATACTGTTTGTGTAGTGCTGAATACTTGCTAAATAAATGCTTGTTGGAAAAGTGAAAAAAAATTGAGACGGGATATTGTATGTGTTCTCCAAATATGTTCTCCAAAAATTGTTTATTATTATAAGTAAACATCCAAAAGCAATCAAAAGGTTTAGATGGCTGTGAATGAGATAGTGGAGAGGAACTAGGTTTGAAGTCAACAAAACTTGATTTTAATCTTCTATGACATCAAAAAGGGTCACAAACTTGCCCTTCTCTATAATTGGGTAACTATACCTAATGCTACTACTCAAAAGCCTGTCTTAAGAACAAAGTGCGATAATGCAGGATAAAGTATGAATAAGTAAAATATGAATAAAATGCTATACAGAAACCTTTAAATACCTCTATGCTCTACTTTTTAAAAAAGCAAAATTGGCCCCTTTTGAGAAGTGAAGTGGAAGATGAACAGTTAATATTTGTTGTAACAACCATTTACCACTCTCCAGCCTCTACTGAGCACCCATTCTGCACAACGCTAAGCTCTGTGGGGGAAGTTGGGGATGGGTTATACATGGGTTTTATCCTTAAGAGGTTTACTCTTAAGTGAGGAAACGTGTCATAATATATGGATATTGATAACATTAGAACAAAAGTGATAAATATAAGATGAAATGCTGTGGGGTCAAGGGCATTCCACGCTGAGGGAACCGCCCAAGCAAAAGCTCGGAGCTAAGAAAGAGTGTGGTGTGTGCCAGTGGGAGGACGGGAGTTTGTGAAGCCTGGGACCAGATTACACGTCTCTAAATGTGACGCTAGGAAACTTAGACTTGTTCAGGAGGCATTGAAGGTTTTTGGTGGTTGAGTGACATTATATGGGTATAGCTCCTTTTTTGCAGTCACTTTTTGCTTTACCAATTTTATTTAATATAATAGCAATATTTCACTATCTGTAATGTTCTTGAAAAAGTGCAACTAGTATTTTTTTGTGAATAAATTAAAACCTTATTTTAAACAGACTTCGGGGAATTGGTTCTTTAAAGAATAGTAACTGTTTTTAAAAAGTCATAATGAAAATTGAGTTTAATTCAATCACTTATTCATTCATTAAACATTTATTGGCATTTATTAAAATATTATAAATTCAAGTTTTATATATGAGACTTTCAGAAGAAGTGATATTAACTTTGTAAGGAACTGAAACCACAAGGAAGATATTAAGATGGTCAAAATGCTGTAATACTGCTTCCAAAGAAGAGCCAAATAGTATGGGTACCATACAATATAAAGGTAAATTTGAGCTTTATAGGTAGTAAAAGAAGAGAAGAAATGGGGGAGGGAAAGCACTGCAAAGCAGGAAAGCTTCCAGTGACCAAGGGTTTTAGGATCCTGACCAGAGAGACATTTTCTCAGAACAGCATTCTGTTTATTCCTAGTCCAATTTTCATTGTAACAATCTGGACAAAATTTTTTCAATTCCTCAGGTTAAAGTGAAATTTCTATTAGCAATTTACTCAGCAGCAGTTAAAAAGAAGACTAAAAGGGCAGGTTCAATAACCTAGAGAACTAGGTAGAAAGCAGGTGATGTGGAACCATTGCTGGGGTTTCTGAATGTATTCCACCATGTTTGCTCAACCAGTTTGGCAGTTTTGATTTGCCTGAATTGACTTGTGCCTGCAGAAATACCTAAAGTGTTCTGCAACTCAACCAGTTCCTGAATCTTGACCAGTCAATATTAATCCATCAACTGAATTAATTGAAAATTTAAATAAACAAAATGTCTGGTAGACTTACCCACCCTTCATTTTTACTGATTATTTTGTTCACAGGAAGTTTCTGTCTAATTTTTTCTTATCTTGAAAATCAGGACTAGAATCTGCTAGTCACTGAGACACTGAAATGGGAAAATACATGGCCATAGGAGTCCTTATAAATCTTAACTAGATTAATGGAGAGATTGCAGAGATTATAATGGATACCACAATTATCAGTTAAGCAATATGGAGAGTGTTAAATTATTGGATTTGGAAAATGGCTATGGAAAAGATAGCCTCTTGGCATTAATTCCATGTAGTGTTGTACCCAAACTGCATTATTTGTGGGGGTGAAGTTTCAGATCAATGTCTAGTTGCATTTTTATCTTTAACTAATAATTCACTGGAGTTTAAAGAAAACCTCTTCCAAAATAAGGCACAAATGAATAATGAACAAATGATTCCTTTTGTTGATTCCCTGTAGGCCAATAATAGGCTTTGAAATTAGTCAGTAGTAGTTAATAATAGTCAATTGTTTAGATCCCATTTAGCTATATTATCTGACCTTACCAAAGGTTGACAAATCTTGGTTCTATATACTCTGTCAGCAGTGAAAATTACTGAATCCTGATGTTAGGTAATCTGATAGATCCATCATATTGGAATTATATATATATATATTTATATAATATTTAACTTTTAATATAGTTGTAATTATATAGTTAATAATATTTATATAATATATAAAGTTATATAATAAATAACTAAATATCAAGTTCATTTGTTTGGATTTTTAACTAAATTCTGGAATTTGTCAGTAAATTAATATTATTCATTGTGCTATAATTTTTTTGACACACAGCTAGTATTTTAGGATTATTCTCATCAAGAAATTTTAAACCAAGGGGTACATAATGTTTCTGATTTAGGCATGATATTTCCAATTAATATAATTTGGAATTGGTTATGATGATTGGGTATACATAAAAATATAAGAAGCAAAAACTAGTCCTAAAAAAATTTTTAAAGTACCTAACAAGAAGATTTTCATTTTTTTTATTAAAAGATTCATTTTTTCTTCTTCAGATTCACTTTGATTTTTCATATCCTCCAGTTTCTCCCTTAGTTGTAAGGCATTGGTCGTGGAGACTTCTGCCAATTTAGTTATATTTTTTATCTGGAATAAGAAAACAAAACAATGATGAAAATATGAACTAATTAGGCTCATTCTGTGATGTTTAATTATTTAGTTGAACCAAATAAAATTGTCAATAAAAATTAAAGAGAAATGTAGATAATTAAACCATAGGTTCATTTTAAAAGACCTTTTTAAAATGTGACTATTATCTGTTTTTCATGAATATGTTTTTTAATGTGAATTGATCTTTTAGAACATCATTAGTGATTAAAATTATTTGAAAAAAAATGTTGACCTAGCATTAATGACTTTTCCCAATACAAATCTAACATAAATTGTTTTAATGAGATTTTAGCATTCTATAATACCAATAATTTTTACAGAAATTACTGAGGTCTACTTACCATCATCTTTAAGTTTAATAAGTTGAGAGCATTTCCTTTTATTTAAGTTAAAATAGTTCCTCTTCTAAACATTCCTTATATTCAAATAACGTACTTTCTTTGAAAGCTAACAAGAAAGCATTCCACTTTTTAAATAAATGAGTTTGAACTGAGAGCAGGCTAAAAAGATAAATTCCAAATACTTTATACACTTGGAAGAATGCTAGGACTAAAAGGCTTGCAGTGCAGAAGTGCAAATTCTTAATTGTGTGGTTGAGAAAGGTCATGGACTTTTTCTTGGGATTCCAACCAGAGAGAGAGAGAGAGAGAGAGAGAGAGAAAGAGAAAAGAAAGCAGTAGGACAATCATTTGTTGGCTGAGCTTAATTGAATGAATGAATTTTCACAAAAGTAAGGCTAATTAGGATCAAACATAATTAGGAAAATCTGTTTTCCTCACAAAAGATGCCTGGTTAATTTGAGCCATATAGGTTTGGTGAAAAAGGATTTAATTATAGTCATTGACAAATGGTAAAACATAAAAGATTAAAAATATGTATCTTAATTTTGTTTTTTTCAGATCTGTTCCTTAAGTCTCTAGAACTTTATTAACTTTAAAACAGATAGTAAAAACCAAAAATAGAAGAAAAGAAAATGAAAGAAAAAAGCCCAAATCAGATAGTAGTGAGCAAGAGAGAGTAGCAGTAAAATGAAAATTCCAGAAATAAATACTCTAGATAGAAGCACCAAGTAATACAGACAAATTGTCTGTATAGATTACACAATGGCATGTTCAGAGAGAATGTTAAATTACTTCACTCTTAAAGCATCTCCCTGCAATCCCTCCTCTGTCACAATTGACTCCTGAGAATTCTCTCACAATCTCTTCTTGCTCTCTTCCCCTTCTAAATAAGAGGAAAATAGTCACTATTTTATCAAGATAAGTCACTCCCTGCTTCTCCATCCTTTCCCAGTACTTCATTTATGTACTGATTAAACCAGATTCTGCTAATATGTACTTCAGGAGTTATGTTTCAAAACTGATTGCTTAACACATGGGCAATTGGGGCTCATTTAAATGGTGTGAGAAACCCTATTTTCTAAGATGGGGCAATATAATCATTTAAAATTTCACTAAACTATCAAGGATTGTTTGAACTCCTGGGATGCAAGGCCAGGATTTGCATCTGCTATGTTCACTGTTGTGTTCCCAATATCCAGATCAATGCCTCGTACAGAGCAAGTATTCTGTGAATATTTGTTAAAGCACTGAAGGATCACATGTAAATGAAAGACTATGTAGCAAAACAGGATCGTGACTGCATTTACTTTGTGCAGGGATAGTCACCAGCTTGGCTGGAGACTTGCTCCAGAACTTGGACTTCGGAACAAGTAGAGAAAAGCTGAGGCACAAACACAAGGGGTGTATATCTATGTGTGTGTATTATCTTGGCTGTGGTTCTCACCTCAAACTTGGCTCTCTATCCACCTTTCTTGATTCTGAGTCCCAAATGACCTTGTATATATTTCCTTTTTGTTCAGGAGTTTGTTTCTGCTGCTTGCAAACTGAAATGATCACCAGTATATTTGTCAACTTTTATATTGGTAAAAACATTTCAGCTCTTTAAAAGCTTTTTCTTCTTTTTCAGAGGCTCTATGTATTTTGTCAAAAAAAAAAAAAAAAAAAGGAGACTGGGGAGCAAGTCATCATCTTTTTTCAAAGCTATAGAGTATAATTGTATTCTCAAAAAGCCTAAAGAAAGCTAAGTAATTGAAAATGATACTCATTTATAAATGTGACCAGAAGAGTAAATAAGATCATTTAAAATGATTACAGATTCAATGATCAGATACTTAAATGTTAAAATGATGGTATCATGTCTACCAACATGGGAAGGAATTAAAGGCATAAGGGCATATTCCAAAAACAAGTATTTTCCAATATTAAATGCCAACACTAAAATTTGTATATTTAGTAGAATTTAATATATACCCTAGAACTTACTTTGAGAGATCTATAGTTTTCAAACCTTTAAGGCTAGGATTTTTGACATTTCTTTATAGTGTTTGCTGTGAAAAACAAAACAAAACCAAAAACATTTCCACACAAGTCTGTGATCTACTCTGAGTTCCTTCCCTTCTCCCAGCTATCTTTCTTTCTCTTTCTCTCGCTCCACACACATGCCTACCCACCCACTCCATATGGAGGGATAGATAGGTAGATAGACAGAGATATATAAAATAGAAAACATATCAATACTTCCAGCTACTTTTTTTTAGGAGGTTCCAGGGATTGAACCTGTACTTGCAGAGCAGGAGTTCAATCGTCGAGCTACACTGCTGCCCTCAAATCTACTTCTGAATCTTCAATTATACCCATTTCTACATTTTTACCCTATATTTACAGGCATAAAAACACCTAATATATAGAATCTACTCTCTATTGCTTGGAAGCTGGGATAGACTGAATCATGCCCCGCACAAAGACATGTTTAGTGCTAACCCTTGATCCTGGGGACAATGGAAGTGTTCCACAAGATCGTGCAAGGATGAATATAAGGCATGTTAAATTTCACCAAAAATTTATGAAAGTGTATAGGCTAAAATGTAGACCAAAATGTAAACTGTAATGTAACTAAAAATTTAGAAACATGTGGACTCATTCTTAAATAGGGTCTTCGAAGATCCTATTTGCATGAGGCCAAATGGAATCAGGTTGGCTTTAATCCATGTGACTGGAGTCCTTTGAAGCAGAGGAATTCAGCCCAGTCAGTCTGTAGAGCAGGGGTCTTAACCAGGGGTCCACAGACCCCTACAGAGTCCGTGAGCTTAAACTGAAAACTCAAAGAAACATTATTCTTGTGGTGATGTGTTGGTGAGGGTGTGATATGTATTTGTTAAATAATTACACAGTGTAGTAAGGTGTCCGTGTTCATCACCTGACTGGCAAAGGGGTCCATGGAACACACAGGCTAAGAAGCCGTGCTGCAGAGCCAGAGGAGGAGGAGAAGGAGACAGACTGCCATGGGGCTGGAAAGCCATCCCCAGAATGCTGCAGACTCAGGGAGAAAGAGTGGCCTTGTGAGGTTGGCTGCCGGTCTCCAAAACTGTGAGAGAATACATTTCTGTCCTTAAGCCAGCCAGTTGTGGTATTGCTCTGGCAAACTCAGACAGAAGCTAAATGGCAGTTTTCAAAGGTGTTTGCTTCTTTATTGCTACAACTTTACAAATGAAGCAAAAGAAGTCATAACTTACCTGGTTCTTGAACTCTACAGCCTGGTTGTCCAAACTATGAGCCACTGATTCTGCTTCTTTGGCTTTCTGGAGGGCGTTCCTTGAGAGGGCCAGCGAGCCCTGACAGTTGGGGCCCCCACAGAGCCTGTGCCCCTCAGGGCCTGTGCAGAGCGCCCCCCCACACTGAGCCAGCTCACACGTCAAGTTCCCTGGTCCTCCGCACACCTTGCAGGAGAAATCTTTTATGTTAAAAAGCTATATGTTTACAGAGTTCTCTTCTAATGACTTAAAAATCTTATGCCACAATAAGGCATGTTAACCATTCCATTAAATAATGAATACGCATATTCATCTCACAGGGAAACCTGCATGTTTTCCATAAATTCTCTGCTCTGACAATGGCATTTTAGAGTAAATGCCAATACCTTTTATGTGTAGTATTTTTATGTATTTTCACCACTGTGTGTGTCTCTCTCTGGAGCTTTCCTATATGCGGGTTTTCCCATTTAGGCTCATTGAGGCACGGCAATGCTTCATTCATATGTCTTTCTTCAGTAGTTGTTCAAGCTTAGTACATGGAAGTGACTTAGTACATGGGCTGTGTCTAAGGTAACTGAATAAATATCTAAATTATTTTTTTTTACCAGTATTGTGCCAATCAGTATCCTTTTTATACTTGTAGTTTTGGGGTAAAGTAGTCAAATTTTTAGGCTTTCCATGTTAATTTCATTCTTTAAATAGAAATGATCTTTTACTTATGAGAGGAGCAAATGTCTATAATCTAAATAATTTTGGAAATAGGAAATAATATAAAACAATAAATAATAAAAGTAAGCCAAAATCTCTACTTTCCAATTTTCATTAGATCTTGACTCAAGAAAGGCTTTTAAAATAAAAAATAAGCCCCCCCTCCCCCACCGTCTCCTGCTGCGGTCGGGTCCAGGGCCTTGGCTGTACTGGTAGTCACTGCCTCTTAAAAGCAACAACTTCCCTTCCCCCTCCCTGGCCCTGGCCCCCGTCCAGGAGAAGTGAAGATGAGCAGTTCAGAGGAGGTGTCCTGGATTTGCTGGTTCTGTGGGCTCCGTGGCAATGAATTCTTCTGTGAAGTGGATGGAGACTACATCCAGGACCAGTTCAACCTCACAGGGCTCAACGAGCACATGCCTCACTATCAGCAAGCTCTAGGCATGATTTTGGACCTGGAGCCTGATGAAGAGCTGGAAGACAACCCCAAGCAGAGCGACCTGATTGAGCAGGCAGCTGAGATGCTGTATGGATTAATCCACACCCGCTACATCCTCACCAACCGCGGCATCACCCAGATGTTGGAAAAATACACCAGGGAAACTTTGGCTGCTGTCCCCGTGTGTACTGTGAGAACCAGCCAATGCTTCCCATTGGCCTGTCGGATATCCCAGGCGAGGCCATGGTGAAGCTCTACTGTCCCAAGTGCATAGACGTGTACACACCCAAGGCGTCGAGGCACCACCACACAGACGGCGCCTACTTCGGCGCTGGATTCCTACACATGCTCTTCATGGTGCACCCCGAGTACCCGCCCAAGCGGCCTGCCAGCCAGTTTGTGCCCAGGCTCTCTGGTTTCAAGATCCATCCGATGGCCTACCAGCTGCAGCTCCAAGCCGCCAGCAACTTCAAGAGTCTGTCAAGACGATCCGCTGATTCCCCACCCTACCTGTCCCTCAGTCTTGGACGACCCTGTTCCTTGGCTGCCACCCGTTCAGGAATCCTTTATGGTTTTTAGTTGTTTAAATTAAAGGAGTCATTATTGTGGTGGGAATATGAAATAAAGTGGAAGAAAAGGCAAAAAAAAAAAGACAGGGAAATAAATTTGGAGAGATATTTATACCAAGTAGAATTCACAAACACCTTTTACTATACCACCATGAATATTTACCTTTTCATTCAATATTTGGATATCTGGTAAATCAATCTGCTTTAATTTTTCCAAAGACAAGTTTCCTTTTGAGGTTAGTGTATCTAAGATGGTAAGTAAGTCACTCCTGGTATTTTCAGAGTTATTTATGATGGAAGTAGCCACATTTGCTTTCTTTTCAGCAGATGATGATATCCGATAATACTTCTTGATGTTCTCTGAGTAATCTTCATCAGTGCAAATTGAAATAAGATAAATTTTGTGAAAATAAATAAAATTATACAATAGCTGTTAAGATAATTACTCCACATATTGATTACTGTCTATATTTCATGTATCAATAAAAAATTTCAATACCCTCTTCCTTGAACTTGTATTTCGGTGGGAGGGAATAGAAATGGCATAATAGATATAGGTATAATAGATGCAGAGCACTCTCATGTGAGTCCACAGACGTTGACTTGAGTACTGGCCTGGCTTACCATTCACTGCCTAGGTATGTCAGTTTAGCACATCAGTTAGTCTCTTAGATTTTGTTTTCTTATCTGTAAACTGGTGACAATAACTTGTGAGGATTAAGTGAGACAAATGGAAATACTTGGTAAAGTACTTTACGATTTTAAGATATTAATTATGAATACCTACCTGAACTCTAAAATAATAAAACAATGAAATTTTCTAAACTGTATAGAGCAGGAGTTGACAAAGTTATTCTGCAAACGGCCTGGTGGTAAATATTTCAGGCTTCATGGGGCATTGGGTTTCTGCTGCAACTATTCAACTCTGTCACTGTAGAGTTAAGGCAACTACAGGCAATATGTAAAAGAAACTTTATTTACAAAAACTAGGTTGTGGGTGGAATTTAGCCCCTGGACTGTAATTTGCAGACCCCTGATGCTGAAGCCGATAATAACTAAGGTCTGTTTGGTACATGCCTGTAGTTTACAAAACACTGTAAGGTGTGCATTATTCTGATTATCCTCATCTTACAAATGAGGAAACTGAGGCTCTGAGGAAGTAAGTAATTTGCCTGAAGTTTCATTGATAACAAGAAATGGAGCCTGGATTTGAGCTCAGATAGCTTGACTCTGGAGCCTGCATTCATAAGGATTTTTCTTAATGTTCTATATTTTTATTAAAATACATATTCATAAAAGTAATAGGAATGAGGAATTAATGCTTAACTGATACAGTTTCTGTGTGGGATGATGGAAAAGTTTTGGTAATGGTGTTGAAGATAGCACAATATTAGTGAATATAATTAACACCACTGAATTATATACTTGAAAGTGGCTAAAATGGGAAATTTTATATTGTATCTATGTTGCCACAATAATAATAAAATTTAAAAAATCTTCTTCCCTTCCACTGATAGGTTTTGTGAGGCATCAGTAAATACTGAAAGGTTTTAACTATAAAAAAAGTTATATGGTGTGTTTTAATGTAAATTCCAGTATATTAGACCTTTAAACAATAATTCCATATTTTAGGAACCAGAGTCGTGGTAGTCACTCCCTACATTTCTCCTACAACCCACACATGAGACAGACAGTCTTAACTTTTAAAACTTACTGGGTCTTATACTAGATTATCTACCACATTCTGAATATCTGTTTTTCACATATTAAAAAACAAAAGATGTTCGTATTGCTTGGAATCATTTCCTGTCTTTATTTATCTGGAAAATTTATCTTTGTCCTGTGAGGCCCATCTCATTTGTCACCTACTCTCTGAAGCCTTTTCTTATAAACCAGAAAGAACTAGGTTCTTTCTTCTCTGTTCCAGAAGCAGCTTGAAGCTCATCTAATACAGAGTTTCTGTTTGGGGTTTTCTATCTGCATGTCTCCCCCAGGTAGACTGAAATAACTGGGCAGGACTTGCTGTGCTCATCTTCCTTTCTCTACTGCTCTGCACAGGGCCAGGCCCCGAGAAAGAGCTTGGTACCTGATTGTGGGCTGTGAGTATGAGAAGATTCGCATGGAGGCAGTTTTACTTAAGTCCCCCTGACTTGGGGTGACCTGTGATGGATTTTGAGATCTTTTGGTGGGTGCTTTCTTTTAGATCAAGAATCAGATTAAATTCTTTAGTCTACCTAGCATAGTTTGGAGCATCATCAATAGATCTTTGCTAGAATTTTATTCCACGAAATGTAGGCCTCCCTTTAGTGTCCTAATTGCCATTTTTTTTTTTTTTTCAGGGCATGAGATAAGGAAAAGCAGCCCATGTTTTTGTTTACAGATGGGTTTCAGGTCCTCTTTCCCTTTACCTCTAAGTTGGATCAGTTAGGCATGAATAAGCTCAGTCCTGCTCTCTTGGTAGTAGCAAGTTTCCCATTTACAAACCTATCAGAGAGCTCATCTTAAACAAGAAATGAGCTAAAAAATGTTTAGCTTGGAGTTACAATTCTCTTCCAAGTTGATCTTGGGTTTGGCATGGCTCACATTCATTTTTAAGAACTTGCGCAATGTGAATTGAGGGTTTCTAGTGTGTGGCATGACTCCAATGCCTACAAGGTTCTTATGGAACATGTGTTAAATTCTTTTATGCCTCATACTCCTTTGCATTTGCTGGAAATGGACTAGCTTATACTTCAGAAAGGATAGGAACACATCTCTCATTTCCTTATGGTCATATTAGAATTTCTAAGTTGTTGATTATTTAAGATTCCTTGCACAGTTTGGCATTAGAAGATTACTTTGGGTTTTAGAATTTATTTAGTATTAAACATTATCAGCTTTACTTGTTATTTTGACCAAATGCTAGCCAGACTCTGCAATATTTTAAAAGTTCAAATGCACATCTACAAATAATACCTTTAATGGGTGTGTCTTCTCATTTTAAAGCTCTCAGACAGTATGCATAAGCAGGAGTGACTCCCTAACAGAATGAATGCACAATAGAGATCATCAACTTTTATGCAAAATAGACAGTTGAAATGCATTTTCCCCTTACCCATGCTGCTTGCATTATGGGCACTGGAATGCAAATCAATTTTTTCCTGAAGGTCTTCAACCAAGAGATCTGCTACATTCCTTACTCTTTCTATTGTTTCCTTCAGATCTTGAAATGCATATACTGTATTCAGCTGTTCACTTAGCTGCATGATTTGTTTTCTGTAGAGGCAATGAGGGTAACAGTGGTTAAACTTGCATTATATTTGATAGATTGGGGTAAACACATGCAAAGAATTGCTGTCATTATTAGGTATCCTCAATTACAAGAGATTTCCCACCCCCCAAGTTCTCCACCTTACAGTTTATGATTCTGTTTGTGGCTTACCTCTTTCCCATAACTTCTCTTCCTGGAATATTTTGGCACTCATTAAAAACATGGACAGCATAGAAGATCTAGTAGAATAAAAGTTTTGAATCTTTCCATTTCAACTCTTTATCTCTTTCTGTCTCCCTTTGTTTTTGTTTTTGTTTTTTTTAAAGGAAGTACTGGGGATTGAACTCACGACCTTGCATTTGGAAAGCAGGTGCTCAACCACTGAGCTACACTCGTTCCTTGTTTTGGGTTTTCAAAAACATGTATTCACACATGGTTTATTTAAATTAGTCTAAGGGGGCTGGTCTATATTAGGCTTTCAACACAGGATAAAGCAGAACCCCTCACCTAGCCAAGGGTAAAATCAATTCTTCATTTAAACTGACCCTGCTTTTAGCAAGGTTCCTTTTTTTGCTACTACTGCACAGGCTTTCATTTTTAGTTTCTCAGAGTGACAAGGGGGTTTCCTTGTTGGAGAGTACTCCTGGGTGTGTTCTTTCTCTATCACCTCTTTGATGCCACACACCTTTGTCCCGCTTCAGTGTACTGGATACAGCCCACACAGCGTTGGCACAAGTGAATAATTAATGTACCCCTCATACTAGGGAAATTGAGTGCAAATCTTGCAAGTATAGTTGTGGGAAATTGCAATCTGAATTGAACTAATTTATCTCAGCACAGGCGCAAAGCATAAACTAATGTTTCCTGCATTTTCTGCTCTAACTCTCCCTCTTAAGCGAGGAACTTTTCCTTCAGGCTCCACCTGTCAGGGCTATAATTCTTCAGCCTAATAAAATAATCATAACAACAGCACCAATAATAACTATTATTATAATTGGTACTCCTTAAGAACTTATGATGTGCCAGCCATCCTTGCTAAGTGGCTTATCTTGAGTAATTCTCACAAAAATCCTATGAATAGAGACTATCATCCCCTCTTCTGATGAAGAAACTGAAGCTTGGAGAAGTTAAATAACTTGGCCTTATAATTACATCCATGTTACATATACCATAACACCAAAAAACTTCAACTATTCCTCAATCCAGGATCAGTTTTTTGTTGTTGTTGTTTTTTTTTGTTCTTGTCTTACTAAATCATGTGCTCTTACAAGGTGGAAACCATACCTGGTTTATCCTGGTTTTGCCCCAGCAAGTGAGTAAACTTTTCTGTGAAGGATCAGATAGTAAATCTTTCAGACTTGGGGGGCAGTCATGCATCTCTGTTGCAACTATTCAACTCTATCATTATACAGAGAAAGCAGCCATGGATGATACATAAATAAATGGGCATGGTTGTGTTCCAGGGAAGGTTTATGTACAAAATCGGTGGTTTGGATTTGGTCTGTGGACTGTGGTTTGCTGACCCTAGGCCCCAGAGTAATCAACATAATCTCAAGAAATGTTTGATGAGTAGTAAAAAAAGGATTCAATAAAATATGATAAAAATGACCTTGCCCTTTAAAGGAATTAGCATACTTGTTAGGTTATGGGTTTCTAAACCATTGAGGAATTGGGGAAGATTTAGCAAATATTCCCTGAGTGCATGGTTGGAAAAAAAAGTTTTCATTAAAAAGTACTCTACTTTATTTCCAATTTCCATGTCCTTCAGCTGTGTTGTATTTGAGCTTTCTAATTACCTTTTATTGATTATCTTTTTGTTATAATCTGTGGCAACTGGAAAAATCACATGCAATCCTAACTGGGTAAGAAAGAGACACACACAATTGTCAGTCTGGTTATTGAATAATTATCATTTCTCTAAAGTCAAGGTAGACACATTTCTAAATTGAAGACTGAGGTTGTTAAAGCTCAGCAGGAGTTAAGGTAAATCAGGAGCTTGGCTGGCTATTACTTGAGCACAGATCTTACCGTGCAGATTCATGATAATCCTTGACTTTTAAGAGTTCCTCAGATGAAAAAACAGGATGTTTCAAAATGCTTTCAATTTCAGACATGTTCTTGCTGAGGCCTTTGAAGTCTGCCTCACGGTCAGGCAGAATCTCTCTTTTATCTTCTATGTTAGCAGCCAGCCTAATTAACCCTTGCACCGCTTCGGAGAGGCAAGAAATGGCGAGGTCCCATTGATCAAAGCATAAGTGACAGCGAAGACAAGAGGGGAATTCCCGGCCATGGCCCCGAGCGCAGCGATCGCATCGCTGGCCGCTGACACCCGTCTGGCAGTGGCACACACCCGTGTCCCGGTCACACACAGGCTCCTGAGTACCTTCTCTGTTGCAGTCACATACTGAAAAAGAAGGCAGGGGGAGCAGAGAAGGTCAGCAGATCTTTTGCTTAGGACTAGCTCAAGAATAAAGGCTTCTCTTTCCTGCGGCTCTCCGCAACTCGCATTTCTCAGGTGAACATTTTAAACCACTTATTTCAGAGCTCTGTGCAATGGCAACTTAAAGGCAACAATCCTCTTTTCATCCCACTACCAAATCAGTTCATGGTTTAAATTTGGCAACCATGTCATTTTTGTCATGTGCCTGTAAGCATGCACGTGGGCTCTTCGCCTGTTCTAGGGAGCGGTGTGACCAGGTGCCAGTGACTTGGCTGGACTGCTTCAGAGGGTGATTCAGGCATCATAGACTCATGAAGAATTCCCATGACCACCTTTTTCCTTAGTAAATCCAGCCTGGGTGTGCTAAGGTCCTCTTCCATTATTTTAAGGAGAGATGTTCTAGTCTCAAAAAAAAGGGGGGGGGGGGCAAAACTGAATTCATTTTGTTTTTACTAAAATAAAAGTAACTGACAACTACACACAACACTTTGAGTAGGTTTCTGAGTAGGCTCAGGGATGGAGGATGGGGGATGCTACTGAGTTATTGCAGTTTCCAAAAGGTGAGGGAATTGCTAGCATAGGTCTTTAGACTGACTGTAAGGAACTGGTGGTTTAAAAATGCATTTTGGGAGTGGATGTAGCTCATGTGGTTGAGCTTCTGCTTCCCATGTACGAGGTCTCAGGTTTGATCCCTGGCACCTCCTAAAAACAAAACAAACAAATGAATAAAACCAATTCTCATTGGGGAACAGATGTAGCTCAGTGGTTGAGCACCTGCTTCTCAGTTACAAGGTCCTGGGTTCAATTCCTGATACCTCCTAAAAAATTGCATTTGGCAGCTTGAGTAAAAATAATGCCAATTACAAATAAAAACTGATTAGCATCCTAAGCTCCTCAATTAGGTACCATCTGTCCAGCACTTTTGGCTTTGATCCAGAGGCCTCAGCAGGGACCCTTCTGGGGTGACATTATGTTACTTCAGCAGCTGGAGGCCAAGGTCCCCTCTCATTAGCTGCTCTTCCCCCAGGAGCTTTAGTGGGGGCTGTGGTCTGAGTTGACCATTTACAAAGTTTCCTCTGCTGTGTCAGTAGGAAAGATGAGGCATTTTGTGAAATGAGATTGTAGAAATATTAGAGGACGAAGAAGAGGCTCCCTATGACTCTTTCCAAGAGCCAAAATTCCTCCTTGGTTTTGTTTTGCTTTGTTTTTCCTCCTCCCTGGTTTTTAAAATAGCAATTCCACTGAGTAAAGTGAGTAGGTAGGCTCAGGAGCGTTCATTGAGAATATGCATCTGAGTGAGGCAGGGAAAGGACAGCGATATTTTTGGCCACAGAGACATTTATAAAGGAACGGAGAGGAGGAAAGAGCTTCCATGCGTGGCTAAGTAGGGGTGACCATGGTAAGTCCACCATGCCTGACATTTCTTTGGCCTGACTTCCTCTGGCACCTGACTTTAAATGGAGATCCAAAACTCCTGCCTCTGAGAACAGACCCAAATCTTAAATCTATGCTGTCTGATATGGTGGCCACTAACCACATGTGGCAATTTAAATTAAAATTAAATTAAAAATTTATTCCCCCCATGCTCTAGGCACATTTCAAGTGGTCAATAACAAAGCAAGTGGCCACTGCTTTGGACATCATAGTTGTACATTTCCTCCATCGTGCAGAAAGTTCTATTGAACAGCACTGTTCTAAATTCCACAATTAGTGCTGAAAACACAGAATGGAAGACACTGGAACACTAATTCCATGAGAACAGGTTCTTGCCTGAATCATTTCCTACCTACGGCACCCTGTAGGCACTCCATGAATATTTATTAAATAAAGTGAATACATGATAGACCTGGAGTCATGAGAGCTGCTTTGAGGAAATGCCTCCTCTCCCAGCCTGTACCTCAAGTAGAGCAGTTGTTTTTCCCACATGCTTCCAAAAGCAGAAAATTGACTACTATGCAAGACCTCGGAGGTCTATTCAATTATGATAACTTTAGAAATTTTAATATAGGATAAATTTTAATATTGGCCATAAGTTTTTCTAATGGGCTTAGGAAATCTTTTTTTATTGGTCTATATGAAAGAATTTTCAAAAGTAAGACTAATTTTTGTGAATTTTCAAATTAAGTCCACATTGTTAAAAGCAACTACCAAATAAAAGACTTTAAAATTTAGCTGGTTCATAGCACATCCATGGTAGGGCCTGGTTGGTTGTACTCATGAGTTTTTAGAATTACTAACACTTATGAATGCATCGCTCTGGTGTGGAGCATGGTAATGATTTTTCTTCCCCTCATTGCAGAATTTTTCCGCCATAGCTTTACATGGACCTTGACCTGTAAGCTGTGAGAACGGTCATGGTGGAGGGACTGACAAGCTTAATGTCTTGAAAGATACTGCATTTTATTAGGCAACATTTTTCCCTCCAGTGATTTAGAACATACAGCTGTGCACAGGCAGAGGCAGGATGATTCCCACGGCCAGCAAACACCCCCGACAATACCAAGGATCAGCAGTTAATGTTTTTTTGGCTAAGGGCTCTTGAATATACCGCCTGCTTCCAGCTGTTCAGGGACAGGTGGCTCCAAACTGGGAAACATACACAGATGTAAATGAAAACAAAACACATTTGGGAAACAGGCCACATTCTTTTCCTCTACCGTTATGAGAGTTCTCCCAGAAGAGACAGAGGACAAAGACATGGTCCAACACTCGCCAATTAATTTGGAAAATAATTTTTCCAAATTATGGAACGTAGGATGTAGTTTCTACCAAGGGGGCTAGTGTTTAGCTCAACAAAACTGCATTTTTGTACTCAAGGCTTAATCATTTAATGACAGTTAATTAATTGTGTTTTTAGGAGAGAACTAAATTTGCCTGCACCCTTCTAACTGGGATTCTTGACCAGCTTTTCTGAAAACTGAAGAGGTTATATAACTGAAGAAAAATGAAAAAGCAAATCACTATTGTTGTAGTACTAAATTACACATGACCAAACCTGCTTAAATAACAACTCCATAAGTAAGCTTTCAGTGAATGAGTAATTGGAGTCATAAAGTCAGTCTGGATTTACCAAGCTTCCACCTGTAAGCAGAGTCCCTCTACAACAGCTTCTGCTCAGTGCAGGGAGTTACAGGGAACTTGCTTCCCCTGCAGCCTGTCACACTCCTGTCGGGCAGTGCTTTCTAATAGCCATCCAGAATCTGCCTCCTTGCCACTTGTTCCATTGTTCTGAGCCCTTCTTAGCCAGTTGCACAAAACAGGCAGCTTCCCTTTTCCCCCTCGTAGTCCTTCTTCCAACTGGAGATGTCATCTTAACTTGTCCCTAATTCCTTTAAGCTTTCATCACAGAACAGCACAGTTTCTAGCTACTACCCTAGATGTCATCTTTGAACACACACTAGGTTGTCAATATAATGTTTAAAACATATTGCTCAAAAATAACAATGCTCCTAGAACTGCCTGGCCAGTACAGTGGACTGTGGGACAAAAAACTCATCTGAACCGGGGCCTGTCACTCTCCCTGTTCCAAGCTGAACTGGTATCACCCCCTGGGCAGCCCTGCCACACAGCTGGGTCTTTTAAAGCCTGTGCACAATGGAAATCCTCAGATGTTTTTCACAGAGCTGATGCCAAGTTATTACTCTCACCATATATTTATGCAGTGGATTTTTTGTTGTTGTTCTTTTTCTAAATTTATTTTCAGAAATCGCATTAAACATTTCTTATTTTCAAAATCCATCCTTCACAGAGAAAATAAGAAATCTCTGAACTCCATCTTTGGATTGTTTGGGGATTCTTTCCAACTAAGTAACATTTTCAGTTGAGAGAAGTGTTTCTTTGCTTTGCTCGCGTTCTTTGAAAGCAAATGGGTGTTGACTGTCCAGATGTCCATGTTCTACAAATCCACGCTGGACTCTTGCCTTTGGAATCAGCCATCTCACGATTTAGGTTTGAGAGCTTAGCCTTTTTCCCTGGTGTCTTTGGGCTGGATTTCATGGTTAGAGTGGTGGGACTGAGCTTCAGTGCTGATGTCAGAATGCTTCTATTTCTACCATGATGTTTAACTGTTCTGTTGCATGTTTTACAAGTAATCAGCAATACATTTTTGAAGTCTGCACTTTTTCACAATTTTTGTTTCTTTAAAATAGTGTATAATTTCTTGCTTCTCGATGAAGAAGTTTCCATATTTTGGGTTTGAGATGTACTTGAGAGTTATCCAGCACCAGCAACTGGAAACAGAATGGACACATTTCTTCAATAGTGCTCGTACCACCTCCCGTTTCCCCTCCAGTTCTCCTCTAGCAGGCCTGGCCTGGGCGGCTAGCTCGTAGTTCCTACGCCGCCGCCTGAAGGTTGTGCTTCTGTCTCATCGCCCCACCGCTTCAACGCTGTGGAGACCTCGTGAAAAAGAAGAGGTCAGAAGCCAGCTCTAGGTCTTCTGGACACAGGTCCAGAAACTGCAATGGATTTTTAAAACCCAATTCAAAAACTTTATTTTACCCTGTTAACCTTTCATTATCTTGCTTTCAGCCTAATGACAGCTTGTCAGTGTATCTTGAATTTCATTCATTCTATCTTCATCATATTAGCTTACAGCTTTACAATATCTACAAATTCAATAAGTGTATCTCTCCAACTCCATCCAAAGTGCTGAAAGAAAATACTGGGCAACACGTTTCAGTCTCGCTATGGGAATGCACTAGGGACATCCTCCTGGCTGACACAGAGACGTCCACCAACAGTTGTTTAAACAGCTGGGAACAAAAATGTCCACAGGTTCCCGTCACACTCTAATGAAAAGTGTTTCCTGATCCTAGAGAGCAACCTAGGGGTTCCCTTAGGACTAAACTACCAAAGTGCCATCTGATTTTCTGCTGCAACATCTGCCCGCAGCCTCCATGACTGAACTGTGGCCTTTGTTCATTGTGGCTGCAAATAAGCTTCCTAAAAGGTCTAAGAAGCATGCCAGGCAGTGATGTCATTAGGAGTTCCTCGTGAATTAGGAAGCCAAGCAGTCATGTGGAGTTTTACCAATTTCTCCCATGGTTTGTGACTACTGGTATGGAGAGAGGAGAGGAGCATATAAAAAAGGTATGGCTTTAAAAAAAAAAAGTTATGGTTACTGGCACCAGATCTTGTTTTCTAATACCATCCTCCAATAGAAGGATCCAGGGCTTCTGGGAGAAATGGCTAATTCTAGGACTGGGGCAGGAAATACACAAAATGAGCCTGAAGCCTTCTATAGTGCCAAAAAGGAAGGAAGCACACAGAGAAGAAATACAAAAATCTCCACAATGATAGGGTTCCGAGGGCCACAGGAACTGGCTTAAGGAGCTCCCAAGGACCAAAGATGAACACTTTAAACAACAAAATAAATTAGTATTGGATTACAGCCCAAACTATAAAATAAATATCCAAAAGTCCATACTGACATAAATAAATGGTAAAGTTAATAAATGGGGGACAATAAACAAATCTCCTGTATAGAAGAATTCCAAATAATTTATGCAGACACTCCATCCTCAAGGAAGTAGCACATAATTCCCATTGCTTAAGTGTGGGCTGCACATAGTGACTTCCTTCCAAAAGGATACAGTATAGAAAGAGGGGGGAAAGGGTAACTTCATAGTAGAGAAAACTGACAAAAAATACCACTGCAATGTGATCAAGTATGCTAAATGTACCCTCAATATTATGTGATGAAATGACATTTAATCTCTGTGGTCTTCCTCAAAAACCCATAACCTGAGCCTCATTATGAGAAAAACATTAGACTGAGGGACATTTTACAAAATACCTGACCAGTACTTCACAAACCATCAAGGTCATCAAAAATAAGCAGAGTCTGAGAATCTGGCATAGCCAAGAGATGCCTAAGGATTCATGGGAGCTAAATGTAGTGTGGTATTCTGGGTGGGGTCTTGGAACAGAAAAAAGGACATTAGGTAAAAACTAAGGAAATCTAGATAAAGTATGGAGTTTAGTTAATAATGTTTCAATATTGGTACATAATTGTGACAAGTGTAAAATATGAATGTAAGATATTGCTAGTAAGGGAAAACTGGGTGTGGAATACATGGGGACTCTCTCTTTTACAACTTTTTGGCAAATCTAAATCTATTCTAAAATACAACATTTATTGCAAGAAAAGGGGGTGGGCAGTGCACATGGTATATGTTTGTGTGACTGTGGATTGGGAAGGAGGGTTGGAGAGAAAGGAAAAGAAGTGTTGGAAAAACATATTCTAACTACTTGAACTATCTTCAGAAGTTGGCCTGTGTAAGATTTGACCTTTGAATAATAAGTTGAACAGTGGAATGGAAATTAGAGGTAAGTCATGCTTGTTACATGGAAAAATTCCAGCTTCTTAAATTTTTTGGTTCCATTCAAACCCTGAATCCTGTATTGTGGATTTAACTCTTTCTAAAACATCTTGTTTTACTTTTTTAATTGCTCTACTCATTTCACCCCAATTTCTATAGCATGAAAAGTTTTCAGAGACTATACCCATTAAGACAAAATATCCTAGTAATGACATTAACAAATGGTTTCCATAAATAGAGTTATTTACTTTTAACCAATTCCATGCTTGTGGTTTTATTGACTGAAAATCACATGCATGGTTGAGTAGCATTAACTGTATATATTAAATAGAGTAGACTGGCTGTTAGTACACTAGCCTGCATTCTTTAGAAAGAGTTGACGCTAGTCTCGTAGTAAAAGACATTTAATTTTCTCCATATGTAAGGCAATTGGTAAACCACAGGGGAATGACAAATGGAATTATGGCTTCTAAGGACACCTGTTTATTTTCATCCTGATTAATAATCAATTGTACTAATGACCTATATCATGGGTCTTCCCTATGGTTATGTGTATGAAATAGTGAAAGGGAAGGTTGCTGTGTTTTGCTGTGTAAGCATTCTGACTTCCCCTGTCGCAGACAGGCCTAGAGAAAACTGAAGGAGACAAAGCTTAACTTAGAGACCCTCAATCTCTTTTTTGTCGTTTTTTTCATTCCTTGATAAATGCTGACTCTCTCTATAGAAGGCAGATCCGACTAAAATCACTAATTAGCAATGGTAAATAAAGGAAATGTTCTTTAGCTATTTGGAAAACATTTCTCACCATCAATTCATATTCTGAGCACACTAGTAAGGTTTACAGTATCTCGCCTGGTCATGGTGGCTACTTTGAGAGGTTTGGGGGTCACAGTTGCCTAACTGACCCCCTCTGCCAGGGACCAGACTCCAGTGTCCATCAGCACCACGGTCACAGGCCAGCTGTGTGACAGTCAGCAGACGAGGGTGTAAGCCAGTGGCAGGGTCACAGAGGCAAGCTCCCACCAGGGCCACACTCAGAGGGGTCCACCCAGAAGCCTGGCAGGAACGTGCAGGACATCAAAGCCATCCTTAGAGGTAACATCAATGGCAATGCTGACATTCAACGAACGACACCATCAGCTCTTTAGCTGGGTATCATTTCCTCAAAGCACCCAGGGAGAAACACATTCTAACAGTGTAGGATGTACACTGTTAGAATGAACAGTTTTGACTTCCCCAAACAGCAATTTCACATGGCTGTGATCCAAGAGTGCAGTTAAGATGACCCCATTGCTCACTTTTTCCTCATGTCACTCATCAAAATTCCATTTATTTAAATGAGCTGGGGGAAAAAAAGGTGTACTAAATTGCCTTGGGTGAACTGAAATTGATAAAATATCTCCTAAAAGCAAGCAATTTATTCCCCTTTTTTTTTTAAGATTTATTTTATTTATTCCCCCCACCCTCATCCCGTTCCCCCATTGTCTGCTCTCTGTGTCCATTTGCTGTGTGTTCTTCTGTGTCTGCTTGTATTCTCCTTAGGCGGCTCCAGGAACTGATCCTGGGACCTTCTGGAGTGGGAGAGAGGTGATTACTCTCTTGTGCCACCTCATCTCTCTGTTCTGCTACATCGTCTTATTTTCTCTCCTCTGTGTCTCTTGTTCCGTCATCTTGCTGCGCCAGCTCTCCACATTGGCCAGCACTCCTGTGTGGGGCGGCTTTCCCGTGTGGGCCGGCACTCCACGTGGGCCAGCTTGCCCTTTCCAGGAGGTCCTGGGGATCAAACCCTGGACCTTCTATATTGTAGATGGGAGCCCAGTTGGTTAAGCCACATCCATTTCCCATATTCTCCTTCTTTCTTTATCATAAAGTCAAATCCTTGTCCTTCTCTACATTAATGATTCATACATTAAAGTCACTTGATGAGTGTGTTACAATGCAGATAGATTCCTGGGCCTTACTCCTGGAGGTTCTGATTCAGTATGTTTGAGGCCCCGCCCAGGGATCTGCATGTTAATGCGCCCCACGTTCACCCCAGGTGATTCTGATATAGCTGCACTGTGGACCATACTTTGAGAAACAATGCACTGAATCTACCAGGACCATGTTAAAGACTGTGGCCACGAAAAGCAAACTAAAATCACCAGTGAGCAGACTGTGACTGCCTCTGGAAATACGAGTGTTTCTGCAGATGGGTTCAGTACGACAGCCCTATCGCCCAATGGGCACTGCTTCTGCTTGCTGGGACTGGCCTATTTGAAATGAGCAGGGGGGAGCTGACACCACATTTACCAGCTGCAGTCAGCTGCCTCAGATCCCCCTGGGAGTCTTGCAAACTTACTTCTGCAGGTCTGATTGAGGGCTGATCCAAAGTGACCTGGTTTGCAGAGCTGGCAGTTTGGCCCCTGAGTGTTGTGCAGACATCTCAGGCACTCGCCTGTTACCCGGCTGCAGGACTCTGGATCAGTTACATCTATGTTGTTATTGCAGGCGCATGGACGGCAAGGTGCTCCTGAGATTCTTGGATTTCCATAGAAACCAGGAGAGCATTCTCCACATTGAATACCTGAAAGAGGGGTAGTGGAGAGGGGAAGGAATGAAAGGAGTGTGTGATGGTGGGTGGGGGCGGGATTTGATGTTGTAAATAGAGACTATTTGGACTCCTCTGGGCATGAGGAGAAGCTGCATATTTGGGCTGTCAGGAAAAGTATACTAAATTAAAACAAAATATTTATTTGTACTGATTATCCACTCAAAAATAAAAAGATTATTCAGAGCTAAAAGGATCTTGATGAAAAATGGATCCTAGTCTTTTCAAAAACTATGGAGCTGTGGTCCAAGCATTCCTAAATCTTTATATAACCAGGAACGGCCTGCAGTGCCCTAGGACCCACAGCTAATCTCAGACCCTGCTCTCCTTTCTGTTTCCCAACCCTCACCAGTTCCTAGAGGTGAAACAAGGCTAAAGGGAACACCCCGAAGCAGCCTTGAAAGGAAAGCCCAAATGACCACAGCCTGCGATGTGCATCTGGGAGTAAAGACTGGTGAGTGATGTTCTCTTAATGCAGGGGGTCTTAACCAGGTGCCTGTGGAGGGTCTACGGAAAGATTTCAGGGGGTCTGTGCGCTTGAACTGAAAAAAATCAACTTATTATCTTTATTTTCTCTGACCTCTAACTGAAATATAGCATTTCCTTCACTTATGAATGTATGTAATAAATTACAGTAGTATTCATTTCATATCACATTACAGTTGTTGCATATCTCAAAAAATCACTTCGCTCATCTGTACTTTGGGATTATGGTAGCTGTTAGACCCGATGCTAGTTTAGTGTCATAAAACTACCTGCCACTACATTCTGAGAAGGGGTCTGTGATTTTCACTTGACTGGCAAAGAGGTCTGTGGAACAAGAAAGATTAAAAACCCCTGTCTTAATACATGAGCCCTTGAGGGGGCTTTTAGAATGGCAGATGGAGCAATCATCCCTTCTCTCAGACTCTCTCTGTCCTAGTCCCTACGTAACTGCAGTTGTTTTGATGTCCAAACTGTGGACCACTCTCCACATTCTGGTTCATCCCAGATGAAATGCTCTTGTAGACACAAACGGCCTCAGTTCTAAAAAACTGACTCATCAAGCCAGATTGCACATGGGAAAGAGACTAAGGGAAGAGGTAAGGATTATCCAGAGACATGTGTCACCTTAGATTTAACAAATAAGAAAAAAATTAGCCATGTATAGATTATCATGATGGCAATTATCATGGAAGAAAATAATATTGCCATCTAAGTATGATTAAGTCAAGTAACTTCATAAGTTTTCTCCTTATTTGCATTATATATTGCAGTCATTTTTAAATTCCTCAAAGTAAAATTTTGATAAGAAGTTTGAATTAAGATTTATTCAGTGTCTGTACAAAGCCCAAATCACTGCCTCAAGACATCTGAAAAATGTTAAATCTGTGAAACATCAAACAGATTGCTTGGCATTACGCAAAGAAGACATTTGGCTGACTGATGAAAGTTTTTACTTTTTAATTGCTATGCCATACAGCCTTACTTAATATGTGATTGTTTTATTTTAAATAAATTAGTTTCATCTCACTCACTTGGTTGCTTTTCCAGAACGTTATTAAAAAACAATTACAGTGAAATGAGTTTTTAGTTCAGTCATTGGTTTTTGAATCATTCAAATTCTTTGCTCGGTAAAGCAGCAATTTACCAACTTGTTTCTTCCTACCATTAAGTGATTTCATATTCTGCTCCACTCATTTCTCCAAGGCAGGAAACTTAGGAAGATGTGATCATTTTTTTAGATAGCAATATCTGAATGACAGAATAATGATTGATGACCCAAACTGCATACCTGTATAACCCTGAAGACAATTGCAGATGACACCTGAGCTCCAAGGATTCTGATAACAGGAATGGGCAAAATACTGATTGCTTGAGGGAACATCTGGGCATGGGCAAGGATGACAGGATTGTCCTGAAGAAGGATTTCCATAGTAACCATCAACGCACCTATCAAGGCAATTAATTTTCTTTTACCAAAATGTTCCAGGAAAAAGCTCACACCTTAGCCAATGTGGATTTACTATACTTTAGGATGATGTGCCTCTCAAAACTCAATATTTTAAAAGATGACCATTTGCTCTGTAAAAGAATTTTTTGTTTTATATTGATAGTTCCAAAGTATAGTCATTAAACTCAATATAATAGCTCTTGATTACGTATCACATTTCAGGAACACAAAAAGCAAATGCTAGGCCTATGTGTGTTATTGATTTAATCAGACCTTTTTACGGCTATTTCAAGATTCCCCTACCCAGTAGCATTCATATCACACTTAAATATTGTTGAGTCTCTACTCAGTGGTCTTCCAGAGAGGGTAGTGAGATCAGAATGAGAGACAAAAAAATTAAAATAAAATTGCATATCCATTCCATACCTTTCACAGTTTCTTCCTGTTGTAAAACCTCCACAATTGAAACATGACCCTGTCTCTGGGTCACAAAATTCAGCAAATCCATTACAAGGGCAAGGACGGCAGTTGGGAAATCCAAAATAACCTGCCAGGCACTGATCACAATGGTGGCCGGTCACCTCTCCGTGACAGGAGCACTGTCCAGTTATTTGGTCACATAAAGTGTTCCTCGAACCTTGAGGATGACAGTGACATGCTGGAGAGAGCAAAGAGAAGCTGTGTTGGGGTTGTGGGGCATGCTGGTGATGATGAAAGTGTTACAGTTCTGATTTTGCATTCCCTAACTTATCATATCTTCTCAGTAAAAGTGAATAAAAGAAGCTCAGGCTGTATAGTGCTTAGAATTGAGCCTGGCATGTCTTAAGTTCCTGACAAATGTTTGTTAAATGACAATTCATTGATTCATTCAATAAACTGCAGTAGGACAGCATGTAATGAACAATTGGGCCTTATAAATGTTTATTGTTTTACAGACAAATTGATCAGGGAACATGCCTTTAATGACATAAACTTCAATGAGTTCATAATTTTTAAAAAGAAGCAAAAGAGAGGGAAAATGATGGGCAGGAATTTGTGGCCAGGAAATGACCAGGAGGGTGACCATCTCTGAGTCATGGCTGAAAAGATAGGGTCCCTGACCTGAAAGGAGATGAACTACCTGGACATTTTCACAGTTTCTGAGGCAGGATTCAGTGGGAAACACTGTTTTTTCCTAATTCTTTACCATTGTGAACAGATAGCTATAAAGCCTGAATAAGACAACACGAGGCCTAAATTATCAAGTATGAACAGAAGCCCTATCCAAGCCCTTACTAAAGGTGCCTGATGAAACGAGTTCCAAGGCTGTTTGCAACCCCAGCATGAGAATGGGTAATTTCCTCAGTTGGGGAGAGCCTACCTGTGAGGATAATGTCGTCCTTTTTCTTGACTTCCCAATCTCATCCATGTTTTAGCTTTTGCAGTCACAGGGTTTATGTGACAGATAGTGAAGTTGGATTTGTACAGCCAACTCCCTACATGGTGATCCCCCATTTTCCCCTGGGCTACTATTCATTTCATACAGAAGGCTCTGTACACAGTTGGTGCCCAATAAATAGATGAATGAAGTACGGTAGAAACTCTTCAGTACACTTTATCAGTGTAGACAGCCCAAATAATGTAGGCCAAATCCCTATATTCCCTCCCCTTTTAAATGCTCCCCACCATGTTGCCTGACTTAAAACTCCGAGGTTGTGAACAACCTTGTGTTTTGCTACGTACCGTGACAACCTTGCTGCCCCAAACCATAGCTTCCCGCTGAGCACCTGTCACAGCAGCGCCCAGCCACGCCAGGTCTACACTGGCACTGCCCTCCAAGCCGACTGCAGCTGGAACCGACTGAGCCCTGTGGGTGACACTGGCAGGCTGCAGGGAATGAAGGAAGGCAGTCAGAGCTGAAGGAAATGGGCAAGATTTACACAGATGACCAAAGCACCCTCATCCCCATCGTAGCTCTAGTTCACCTCTCGTTCACCTCTCTTTCATTTGGCACCTCACTAACCCTTAATGCATATTAAATGTAACATTACATTTCATTATTATTAATATGTAATAATAGGGACTGCTTCATAGGACATTGTAAAGATTGAATAGAATAATGCCTGTGAAGTACTTAGAACAGTGTTTGGTATATAGGAAGTGCACAATATACGCTATTTTAAAAAATTAACGAAAGGCTTAATTTTAAAAAATAATTGTTTTGATGTTATTTTTACTGGTAGTACCATTACTTCAATTCCTGACATTGTACGTTGGAGCCTGCCATGCTGGGGTGTACCTACTAGTTTTTTATTTTCTGTATTCCATTTTTCCTGAGATTCTGGGCACCCTGAATCCATAACCCTGTATTATTAATAAATGGAAAAAGCATTTACTTCATGAAGGAAGCCCAGGTTCCCATTTTAGCTGTTGCTTTATAATAGTGGTTCTCAAAATGGTGGTGTGTGTGCATGTATGTGTGTGATGTTCCCCCTCCAGGGACATTTGACAAAGTTTAGAAACATTTTTGGTTGTCACAACTCGGGGTGGGGGTGTTAGGGAGGGTGTTACTGGTATCAGTTGGGTAGAGGGCATGGATGTTAAACCTTCTACAAAAACAGCATCCCATTACAAAGAATTTTCTAACCCCAAATCTCAATAGCGCTGAGATTGAGAAACCTTGCTTTATAGCTAAGTGGCATGGGCAAAATTACATAACTTTTTTGGCCCCTCATACTATCATTTATTAAATGAAAATTTGGGGATGAAGGAAATAGTTTAGACTTCAGTCCAGCTCTAAAATTCTAGGATTCTAAATAAAATTTTTAGGACCATTGTTCCAGCAACCTAGCATTCCAGGGCTACTGGGGGCTCCTCTTCCATATACTTATTGTGCATTATGTTTCCACCACACACCAATAGATGGCTCTATGTATCTAATCACCATGTGATTGATAATTAAATCAGTTCTTTGGAATGGCTGCTAAAACAAATTAAATCAATTCACTCACATTCCAAAAGGCATTTATACAGAAAGGAGGGCTTCAGTAGAATCTGTTAAATGGATACTCACCCACTGCCCCATTGTGGAGCAAGGCAGACACGCTGACTATAAGTCTTTCACATGCGTCAGGGAGAACTTGAGGTCCCATTTCAGAGGCAAGCGCAACACAGTTGTACAGCTGATACTCATCTAGGTCCTGCTTGCTGCAGAAATTCTCCAGAGAGTTGATTTGTGGAATAAGACCAAGCTTTTGAAATAATGAGAAAAGAAGACTTAACTCAGTAGTTCAAGGTTTTAGTAGTAAAAGAAGAAATCTTTATGACCTATGAGAATAATGGTTCAAAATGACTCAATTCAATTCTTTAAATTGCTTAGGACTGCAGATTTTAAGACTTTAAATTTATTTAGGAAATCTTTAAATGTTTACATTTATTGATTAACTGTAGAAAATATATAATCATTGTTATATTTTAAACTTTCTAATGAATTTGTCTCAGACTTGAAAGACTTAACTAGGTTACGTGTGATAAATTAAGGAATTATGGCTTTGATAATGCATCCCAAAGTGTTACTGTCGAATTCTAATTTCACAAAATCCTCTTTAAAATTTTTTGACCTTTTCAAGTATACATGAACAGTGGTGCTCTATATCAAATGACACCTTACATCTGCATCTTGGATATTCCCAATATAGATGAACATATTAAAGGTTCTGATAACTCCCGCAGGAAAGATACTTTTTAAACCCAGTATTCCCACACTTAATTTAATCACTTGGTCCTATATCCAAATAATAGTTACAAATAACCCATAAAACTAACACTTCACAGATATATTTTGGGATTTGCCAGCTTAGACCATAAAGCTATATGGGGACAAATACCTCATTATAAGTTTATTCTCAAATAGGAATCATCTGTAGTTTAATATCTATGTGCAGAAAAGCTATTCAGTTATATTTCTTGAGAAGACCTTATCTAAGCTCTGATGTATTAAAATACTAGTTAAAATGTTTATTAATGAATTGGATTTTATAGTGGGGAGTATACGATGAGCATATTGATTACACCAAGTTGGTCATTTGGAACACTAGTGGAAAAAATAGCATTGAAAAATAGCTTTAATTCAGCAAAAATTAGAAGTCTGTACATGGCACAGATAGATCTCCTCTGGTCTTCGTTTTGTTCTTGTTTTCTCCCTATAGAACTAGTTTCCCGGGTCCATTATGTTAATGGTCTCCAGTCCTTCCCTGATTGTCCTCGGACACAGCCAACTGGCAGAATATCAACCCTGGATGTCTATTTCAAAGTGTCTCCTGCTTCTGAGCTTCTAACCTCATTCTCCCTGCACTCTCATTTGTGCAGCTGCCTCTTATTCCTCATACTTTGCGGAGAAAATAGACCCAAAGTGGTGGACCTCCTCTGAAACTCCAGGCTCCCAGGGATGGCCACCTGTCCTACGCTAGGCACTTAGTAAGAAAGACGTATTACAGTGCCAGAGGCATCCCACTGCCCCCTCCCTTCAGGAATCTTTTCTGTGGACCATGCTTGCTTTCTTCAAACTCTTCCTCTCGACTGGCATTTAAACATGCTTAAGCTTCTCCCATCTTGCAGAATCTCCCCTTTTGATCTCATATATTCCTCATGCCACTGTCCCCATCTTTGCCCTTTGTCTCCTTGACACCAAAACTTTTTGAAAAAAGTTTTTTCCTTAAGCCAGAGAATAATCTAGGGACTGAATAACACAGTGAACCCAGAGGTAGATTAGAATTGTGGTTGATGGTACAGATAGATGCAAGAGTGTCCTTCTGTGAGCTACAGTGGATGTATGTCACTACTGCAGGGTGGTGGGAATGAGAAGAATGGGAAAAATACACTTGGTGTGACCTATTGACTGTGATTAACAGCAATATTGTAATATTCTTGCATCAATGCCAAAGACTGTGTTGATAATGGGTGATATGGAAAGAGTGTGCCAAATGTATACTATAGACCAAAGTTGGTGTTATTAGTCTGATGATATTATCTTATAATCTGTAACAAATGTTCCACCATGGTGTGGTTCATTGGTGAAGGGGTGTTACATGGGAATTCTACACATGTGTATGATTGTTTTGCAAGTTCACAACCTCTGTGATAAAAATATATTTTTTAAAAAATAGGGTGAGGTGGGGGAAAAAATACACCAAATGTAAGATAGGGAGTATGGTTAGTAGAAATGATTTGATGATGCTCTTACATAGTTTGTAAAAACGTTTCACAACAGTGCAAAGTGGTGGTGGAGGGGTGATGTATGAGACCTCTGTATGATGTTATGTATGTTTATTTTGTAAATTCACAATCTTTACGATATACTTATTGTTTATGTATGCTCATGTGTGAATGATATATTTCAATAAAAAATGTATTTTAAAAAATGGGTGAGTTGGGGGGAAAATAAACCAAATGTAATAGAACTATAGTTTGTAGTAACATTTTGATGATGCTCTTGCATAGTTTATAACAAATGTGTCATAATAATGCAAAGTGTTGGTGGAGGGGTGATGAATGGGACCCCTGTATGATGTTATGCCTGTTTATTTCATTAGTTCACAACTTTTAATATATACTTACTGTTTATGTATGTCCATGTATGAATGATATACTTCAATTAAAAATATATTTTTTAAAAAGTTCTTTTATTGCTCTTCCCCATGGCCTGCTTTCCCATTCACTCTTCAAGCTGATGCAATTCTCTTTCACTATTTCTTCCCCCTGCCATCCCTAAATATTGGGGTTCCTCAGAGTTCTCTCATGGGCTCTGTTTTACTCCATGGCTACTTCCTAGGTGATCAACACAATGCTGAGTTTTGGGTACCATCCATAGGTTGCTGACATCTGAATTTAGTTCTGCTCAGATCTCAGTCATGAACTCCAAATCTACACAGATCTAATTGCCCACTGTTGTCCCACTGGCACCACAAACCAAACACATCTGGCACTTGCTTTCCTTTCTGTGTCTTTTCTCAGTAAATAATGCCACCACCCACCAAGATGCTAAGTACAGGAAACTGATCCTATTTGATTCCTCTCTCTCCATCATCATAACTCCCCACCTACCCCACACTCCACACTCATCAAATCAATCACAAGCCTTGCCAATTTTACCTCTAAAATGCATTTAGCATGCATTTGTTGTGGCTCATTCCCCTGCCATGTCCCTAATTCAGGCCACCTAGAGTATCTGAGTGGCAGCCCACGAGATGTCCCAGCTTCTATACCTGCAGCCCCCAATCAATTTTCTATACTATGGTCCCTTTTAGATACAGTTTGTTCAGAGAACTCTCTCCTTAAAACTTTTCAATGGCCTCTCATTGCTTTGGGATACAATTAAAGCTTTATCTCTTTTAATTCTGCTATTCCTATGTTCACCCCCACCGCCTCCACCTACTGGTTCTCAATATGGGAGCATTTGGAAATTCCCAGGAGTAGTTTTGGTTATCACAGTAATTGGGTGGAAGCATTACTGAAATAGAGTGGGTGGGGTTCAGAAATGCTAGACATTGTGGGATGCTCAGGGCATCCTCACAAAATGGAAAATCATCCAATTGTTCCCAATAGCTTTTTGTTCCACAGAACAGTCAGGAAGGAGAAAACCCTGTTTGTAATTATCTGAGCTGAGAGTCTAATTCTATGCTTTTTAAATGTGTAAAATTAAATGGGTGGTGTGTTTTTTTTTTGCACAGTTTTTATATGAACTGAAATTTTCAGGGATGCAATTACCATGCAAACCAAGGGAAGACTATATTTTGTTTTGAACTTTATCAAGATATGTTTATCATTTCAGAGAATTCTACTACCAATGACAATGCTGTTCAAGATACTTAAGTCACCAACACAACTGTTTTAGGCTGCCCTTGTAGCTGTCTGCTACATAGTGATTCTAAGTGTATGAGCATCTCCCTACTTCATATGTCTTCTGTGTGCAGATCCATATTGAAGTACATATAATTTCTTTGTTTTTTGACCATGGTTTAACTTAGAGCATATTATTTCTTTATAACTTATTTTAATTTCTGTGTAATAATATTAGTGCATGACACAGAGATTATTTGGAAGTTATCTAAGCAGATAAGCTAGAATACCTATGAATTTCATTTTAAGATAGTAGAGGTTGTTACAAAATATTTGTAATTGAGAGAGGAGGTTGGAGCAGATGAAGTTGATAATTGCTGCTTGAGCCATACTATGCCTTTCAGACCAGTGCCTGCCTGTATCTCCTGGTACCTCCCATCATACTGTCATTGCCTGTTGAATTTTCTGCAATAAAAATTAGCCCTAGGCTGGCTGGAATGATGTTTGTCTTGTTTACACCTGTCCCTTCCACAGTGTCTAATTTACAGTAAGTGCTTAGTAAAAATGTATATATAGAGAAGTATATATACATCTCTACCATTGTATCTATAAGCTGATACTGACTTAAATCTGCATTCACCAAACACAAGCCAAGGGGGAGGAGGTGCAGAAGAAAGCCAGATAGGACAGGGCTGGGGATGAGGGCAGCCAACCAGTGACAATTACTTACAGCTCTTGGTCTAAGCTGGTTGAGAGTTGGCTGTTCCTAGAATAGAGCAGCTGAACCAGATGACAAGGATCCCAGGAGAGTGTGAGCCTTTCCACAGTTTAAAAGGAGAATGGCAGTTTTATATTCTAAAATGCTTAATATACTTTTGAGACTAAATATTTTGATGGAAGCACATATCATAAATAAGGGCAATTGAAAACAAATTTAAAACATGCTTGTCAAATAAAGAGGCATTTGTGCAGAAGGTGCATCCAGAATTGAACATAGGTTTCATCTGGTCTTTTTGGTGATGCATCTTGATTTTTGATGCAAAGGTTAATCTGGGCTAAAGAGAAGAATGAAGTTTGAAAGGGGCATGTCCTAAGCAGTCAAGTATCTTCCCAGAGTAGCAAATTTGGTGATGTAGAATTACCCACTTAAGTCTGTATTAATACATATCTTATGACTTTCTCTACTGGACATCCTTGGTCAGGGACAACAGGGGACACTGTTGGGGCCCTGCCCAGATACTCTTTGGCAAGCTGGTGTACTCACCCCCTTGCTGCCATGAACATTGGCTGCTAGAGACTCATAGCTGTCCCTTCTCCAGAAAACTACTCTCAATCGCCTTGTCCAAGATTTATTTCTCCAAGGGGTAGGAGGTGATGAGTTTGCAACCAATGACTTGAGAGCACACCAGCCCACCCTTTTGCCTCAAGGCAGACCAACTCTGTGTGTGAAACTACAGTTCTGTAGAGACCACATCTTTGCTTGGTTCCTTCCCCTGTCCTATCCTATTTCCCTCACTCCTCTTCTCCCCAGAGCATGCCCTCAAAAAAGCATGTGCACCAGAGTCCTTGTCTCAGCTTCTGCTTCTAGACAATCTGACCTAAAACAGGGATCTAGGGCCTCTTCTGAGGGTTCTGCTGGTGTGCCAATATCAGGTTGCTCTCTTAATTTTTACCCAGGGTTTCCCTTAGTTATATGTAAAAGAATGATTGCTTGCAAACTGAACAAATGGATTATATATATATATATTTAAATGGATATATATATTTAATATATAGAGATGATGCAACAACAAAGAGATACAGATTGCCAGTGCCACTGACAAGAATATAAGCGGACACAGAAGAACATAGAGCAAATGGACACAGAGAGCAGACAACTGGGGAGAGAAATAAATAAAAATAAATCTTAAAAAAAAAAAGCAGAGTGTGTATAAAATGGTAATTTACAAAATAAGAATAATTAGATGGGATTTCTTCCCCAAACTTTCTGTAAAGCCAGTAAGCTGTAGTGACACAGCGAAGACTCTACAACCAGGCAATCTTGCTCTGATTCCTTACTACTTGTGCACTAAATCTTTGGCCCTAGGGCTCAGTTCTGTCATCTGGGCATAATGATAGTACCAACCTCAGAAGGCTGTTGCAAAGATTAATTGATATTTGTGTAAAACACTTCAAACCCTTTCTGGCACATAGTGTTATATAGATTTGCAGTTGTTATTAGGTGACTTTTATAATGAGACACAAGGCTCATTTTATAATTAAGCAAATACATTCTACTTTTCAAGTAGACCAGAGTCTTACAAGTAGAACTCTAGAGAAGCTCATTTTAGAAGGAAGTATCCACAAAGCTACTTACAGAATCAACCAGGATAGGTGAGTGAGCAGGGAACTCTCCTTCCAAAGACTGAGAAAAATAGACATCTATGGAATACTGTACGTCTGGTTCTAAACAGATGGGTGTGGGAAGCAGTACAATTCTATATTAAGAGAAAAAAATGAAAATTCAGTGACAGAAGCATAGTTATATAACCTAAGTGGCACTTGCATGTGATCGAGTTCACCTGTGTGCTGAGGAGGGTTCCAGTGTCAGGCTGGGGCCAGCTCTAGATCAGCACAGGTGGGTTGGCTGGATAGCCAACTCACTCAGATTCGCTGAGGCTTTTCCATAAGATTGCACCAAATAGGAAAGCCTTAGAAACTATTGGCTGTAGGTTGTCACAACAACTCTGGGGAAAGGATGGGACCGCTGTCCTTCATCCTATCTGCCAGACTAATATCAACAGGCTCGCTTTTATTTTGCTATGAATCATTGATGAGGCAAATTGGTGGCCTTAAAAGTAGTAGCTTTTTACCTCACAGATTCTCATCTGCTTGAGAGAACTCAAGCTGAATATTTTACCCTTATTTTTCACGTAGCATTTCACTTTCTCACATTTCAAGGCCATCTGGGGGAAGCAAAAGGAACAGTCACGATTTAGAGTCAGGAAATCTGGGTTGCAATCCTCTCTGCTATACACTAGTTCTAAGACTTGGGCAAGTTATTTAAATGTTCTCAGGTGCTCCCTTCTCAGCAGAGGAAGATAATAGCTACCTTATAGAGTTGTTAAGAAGAATAAATGTGATATTAAATGTAAAGCATGGGCTAGCACACAGTAAGAACTCAATACATTTTATAGGCCCTTTCAATAACCCTCCTTCTCCCACTTAGCTCCCAGGCACAAATTATTGATATCAGAATAAAATTCTGAGAAACCTTCAAAGTGTGGGGAAAGTTCCCGGGCATACCTGGCAGCTGCTGGTAAGGCAAAAGACAGAGGCTTGAGGGTGGTGGGTGTGCAGTGCCTGCTCACTCCATGGGGGTTAACCACGACCTGGACAGCCCAGTCAGCTGTTGACTAGACAGACAAGAAATAAGAACATGTCACCGTGAGCATGCAAGAGCTTGACACTACACACGTATACACAAGGGATAGTATGTGGAACTGAATGTACATAAACTCATTTGGAAAGTAGAATTTTGGACCTGAAAGAAGTCTTAGAGTGTCACTCAAATCCAACTCTATGGTGCCAGAATTGTGATCCAGGATGAAAGAATATTGCTTCTGGCTAATAGCTATAGTTTGTGGGCCTGGGAAAACCCTGGCACTACTGGCAGGTCTAACCTATAATCCCTGTCTCTGAAAGATTTTGCTAATTCATTGTGTCATGGGTTCACAGAACAAAAACTGACAATTTGGAATCCTCCACAAAAGGAGATATGTGTGTTTATATACACACACACATACACACTAATTACCTAATTTCTAGAAGCCTTACAATTTGGGAAAAGCTCTTAAACTGTCAGAGATGTGTTTTCTCTACAAATAAATATATGTTTTTCTTTTTTAATGACTTTATTATCACATTCGAAGGTCAAAATTCACTGAAGACCTTTGGCTTCCATTTGTAATTGAGAAACTGAAGACTATTCCATATTAAAAGTTTCAAAGTGGACCTGCAGTTCTAATCATGTGACCTACAAAATTTGGTCCTTACAGGGACGTTGAGGGCTCTGAGACCAGCCCCAGTCATAGAAAATATTTTTCAGGGAAGATGGTCCATGGTGTTTCCAATTATCAAAAGGGTGAGTGAAAAAAAACAAAGGTTAAGAACCAGTGCCACAGATCAAGTATTTTTCGACTTTTCAAGTATTTGGTTTTTATTCTGTCTTAGCTATTTCTCAAAAGTGGAGGCCGAAGGAGCAGTTAGCTCTCAGTCTCTCTCCTGTTGTAGGATAAAATCCAAATGCATATAAATACTTCTAACACAATAAATGCCTCTTATGCATACCCTAGGAGTTGAAATCTTTGCACATGTGTTACTTCATTAAATTTTTAAAATAAACTCCCAGGAGGCCAGGATTTGTGTTATTTTAGTTTTTTATTGTTCTTCTACAGTTCTTATTCATTTGCCACTTCCTTTAGCCTAGTAACTTAAACATATGACTCCAATTTTAGCTTCCCTCCTTGGATAAACCACGTGTGCGTATGGCTCACTGTGTTGCTTCAATATCTTTAGTGACCCCTTTGGTTTTTAATGCTCTCCAGATGTTCTACTTTTGCACATTGTTTTATGATCAACCTACCTAGCAAGGCTAAAATGGAAACAGCTGAAGAATGTCATTCTGACTGCCTTTTACCACTGAGTAAGTTGGAGTTTAAAGATACCTGAATTTCATAGCGAATGGTGATAGCAAAGTCCATGGGAAAAGGAATATTGTTGACGGCAAATCTCAAGCCTGCCCCGGGGAGAACTCTGGCAAATCCAGGTCCAGTCCATGTAACAGGTTTCCCAGGAATCGGCTCTCGGAAAACAACGTGAACAGCAGGTGCCTGGTCGAAAGTTGGCAAACCCTAAAATAGGAGAGGAAAATAAGTGGCTTTTCCTACAGCCATAGCCTGGAAGAGTTAAGAAGAAAATGTATTTTCTGATGTGTATACAACCCATCTGAGCCCTGGATGAATTATTCCAATCAGGATACAGTCTAGAATGCTGCTGAGGATATATGCTGAAACTGCAGTTTTGGAACATGTGTCACTGTATAGAACGATTGATTTAAAAGCAGTGCCACTGAAAGTCACTTTAATTTTGGGCACCCCACCTGCTAATGAACTGAGAAAATTCCACATTCATGACCTTGGGTTTTCTCAGATATGACTGTGGAGTTCTGGCCAAAATATGGAGGGTAAGAGAATATTCCCATGCCTAAATAACAGATCTTGCGTAATTGTGCATGGCAACAAGAAAATCCACATGGATTTATTTATTAAATACTTCTTCCATGCAAACATGAGAAATGCTCCTCTTCTCTCTTCTTGGAACATGTCAAGCACAAACTCCTAACGCACAATCTATGGATTAGTCCCTGCGGTCTCTAAAGTTGATGTCAGGCTGGGGCCATCTGGACTCTAGAGATAAAACCTCTTTAATTGCTTTTGCATCTGCCTCTCCACACTACTGCCTCCACCCTAACTTTGACTTGCTACTTTTTGCCTGTTTTGCTTGAAGTCTCCTGGCTATTCCTTCCACTCTTTCCCCTGTTCAACACAAATCACACATCCCTGCCAACAAAGCATTTAAAACTCTTCCCAGCTGCCAAATAGAACACACAAGTTACTTAGCTTGGGCTTCAAGTTGCTCTGTGATCTACCCAAATTGCCTTTCTGGCTCCTCTCTTCCCTCTGTAAGAATAGGGGCATATGAGGGTCAGGTAATAAATGGAGTTCTGGCCCAGGTCCTTTTTACAATGGGTCCACTGGCTTCACAGACCTCCCCCCAACTGATCACTTCCCCAATCAGTTCCTAAAAGTATGATTGGGACAGATCTGCCTAGCAGTTGGCATTGGTTTCTGGACTTGTAGAGTAAGAGGTCTCATAGCATGAAAGGCTAAGTATGTTTATCCTCCAAGCCAAGAAAGTAAATAAAAGACAAAAAGCAGAGTCACCCTTAAAGTGTCACTCCTAAGATTTAAAGGATGAAGGGGTGGTGTTTCTTGTCGTACATCCATTTAATTCACCAATCTGGTCCCTGCAGAACTTGGATGGATACAGTGAATTACTATAAACTTCACCAAGATGTAGCCCCACTGGCAATGGTTGTGCTGGGTGGAGTATCTTTATCATTGCATATCAGTACATATTATGCCGCTATTGATGCAGAAAATGTACTTATTTCCATACCCATGAGTAAGAAGGAACAGAAGTGATTTGTATTCACTCTGGATGGGCAACAGTGTACATTCACAGTCTTGCCCCAGGGCTAAGTTAATTCTCCTACTCTCTATCACAATGTAGCACAGAAGAATCTGGACCATCTGGATCGTCTCCAGAATATTACATTGATCTCCTATATTGAAGGATAGTAAAATGGGTCCCTTGGTCCAAGGCAATGCTATGCGTTCTCACACTGTGTTAACCAGACACTGTGACCTTAGTCAGCACGACTCTCCGAGGGCTCACTGAGCATCTCATTCATGAATATGGGAGACACACATCATCTCAAAACAAGGGACCCATTTTATAGCAAAAGAAGTACAGCAACGGGCATGTGACTTTGGGATCTATTGCTCCTGCACAAACCAAACCATCCAGAAGATGCTAATGTGAGTGGAATGGGGCCCCTTAAAGATGCAGCTGAAACATCAGTTTCAGCAGCTTAGAAATGACACGCTGTCATAATGGGCACTATTCTTTAGGATGTTGTTTTTAACCAATGTCTTTTTATTATGGCAGTGTGTCTCAAAGACATAGAATATATGGACTTGGGAACCAAGTAGGAGTAGCCATGCTCACCTTCAGCCCCAGTGACCAAGTGGAACTTGCGCTTCCTGTCTCAGCAATTTTAGGCTCTGTGTGTCTAGAGTTCTTTATTCCTGGAGAGGGACGCAGAGGTCCACTAACCTTAAAGCTATGGCTGCTGCTTGATCACTTGGGCTCCCCATGCCAGTAAACCAGCAGGCAAGGAAGGAGTTACCATAACTGGTAGGGCTGTTGCTATAAACTGGGCAGATAAGGAATATGTATGGCACAGAGTGATTTACTCGGGCACCCTGGGTTCACCTGTGCACATGGCCTGATAAGGTCATGGAAACCAGGAGGTCAGATCCCCAAGAGATGAGGATCTGTGTCATCCTACCAGTCAATCCTACCAGCAGGTGGGCTATTGAAAGACGAAGGGAATCCTGAGTGGGCAGAGAGGAGGGAGAGAGCTAGCATCCAGTTAGAGTGTTGGGACCAACCACAGCCGTTGGAGGCTGTAGTTTGTCACACCAATCTTTCACGAATTTCCCCAAAAACTGTGACCAGTCAGATACCTGGAGAAGCTGTGTCTGCATGGAGTGAACTTAATGTGAGAAGCAAGTGGGCAGGACTGGCTTCATGGTCATGCAGCTTGTGTAGCTGCTCAGAGCCCCATGCTTACAAGGGCACCATGCTTGGTTTAATGTCCTGCTATCACCATCTTGATATTTAAATAATTTTATCTTCAACCTTGTTTTGGAAGTAAAGTTTGATGGGAAAATGGGGCATGCCCACAAGCAAAAGAGGTATGTACACACAATACGTGTGTCTGCTATTCCTTGAAGCCCCATTTTTGTACAGTATGTATGATACCCCATGTGGTACATTGAATTGTGTACCCCAAAGAAAAAAGACATGTTCTTAATCTTAATCCACATTCCTGTGTGTGAACCCACTTATACATGGGGCCTTTTGAAGATGTTACTTTTAGTTAAGGTGTGGCCCAACTGAATCGGGGTGACCTTAATCCACTTTTCTGGAGTCCTTTATAAGAGGGAGAAATTTGGGCATAGTTGAATCAGAGACGGCCCCAGAAGCTGGATGTCAGTGGATGAGAAGAGCAGACACGAGAAGAGAGCAATTGCCACCTGCCTGGGGACAGAGATGCAAGCCAAGGAACCCCGAGGATGTGGCAAGCCAGCACCAGAGTTCACCTCATGAACACAATTCTGGTGAACCTACTACATGGTGATTTCACTGAGAATGAAAGTGAGCACAAGGTAAGCATGTCATGTCTACCGTGAGTAAGCAGGGATGCTGAAAGTTCTCTCTCTCTCTCTCTCTCTCTTTTAGGAGGTACAGGGGACTGAACCCAGGACCTCATACATGGGAAGCAGACACTCGACCACTGGGCTACACTCACTCCCCTCATATCCTCTCTTATTCTTCCCTGTAAATGGAGCCATCCACTTACTCTGGAAATGATACATAATAGGAAAGTAAAGGTCAGGGAGACCCACAGTTTCTTTGCCTTTTGTTCTTTCTTTACTCATCAATATGCTGAATGTAAAGAGGGCTGGTAGAATATGTATCAAGAAGTGAAACAGAAACAGTTTAGGTTTGTTCAGCAATTCCACTACTTTGGTAAAAATGACATACAGATACATATATGAGCTATGAAATACAATTTGCATAATTCCAGTAATTCTGCATACTAGTAAAATACTTTTCACATTTAAAGTTGGCACTGAACAATATAAAGATGAATGGTAAAATTCATGCTAATAATTTAAATTGTTAGCTTTTCTCAGATTGACATCAAATAGCAAAAAGAAGATACTATAACCGGTCAAGAGAGACCATGGAAGAAAGTAAAACACTTTTTCTTTAGTACCTCCAATGACTCTTTTCCCTGCTTTTTGAACAAGGAGCCCCACATTCCCATTTTGCACCGATCCCTGCAAATGATATACTCAGCTCTATAAGTGGGTCTGAGCAGTGCAAGGAGTGGACTTTTAGTAGATGTTCTTAGTGCCCTGCCCACTTCCTTTTTCCTTGGTCAGTGCATCCCTCTGCTAGCTCCTATGACTGTTGACTGCTAATGGCTCACAACTATTCCCTCCGCTTGAGATTTGTCCTTGGCCATGGGAGTCACCTCACCTGGGAGTCTGCCCTTGCAGTCCACAGGCAATGACTGGCTGGTGTTAAAATATGAGAGGCTGGGAGGCAGGGCAAGATGGCATCTGAGTGAGTGCACCTCATAATCTCTCCTGCAAAGAAGTGGCTGAGTGGGGTCGGAGTCCTGCTGGACTGGGCTGTTTCAGGTGTTTGCTGGGCAGGAGGTGTCTGGATGTTGATTTGGTGGGACAGTGACAGAGGAGATTCTTGCAAGAGGTAGAATTTTGGGTCTCTTGCATGGAGGTCAGAGGTTGAGAGTGAGACCCTTCCCTCTGGGGCTGGTGGCCCAGCTGCAGTGATTCCTGAAGGCTTTGTTGTGCAGGGGTGTTCCCAAGCCCTGAGCGGGCTGTTTCAGGGGCTTGCAGGGTGGGAGGTATCTGGATATCTATTTGGTGAGACAGTGACGGAGGAGATTCTTGCGAGAGGTGGAATTATGGGTTTCTGACATGGAGGTCAGAGGTTGTGGGTGGAGCCCCTCCCCCTAGGGCTGGCAGCCCGGCCGCAGTGATCCCTGAAATCTTTGTTGTGCTGTGGTGTTCCCAAACCCTGAGTGGGCTGTTTTGGGGGCTTGCAGGGCAGGAGGTGTCTGGATGTCGATTTGGTGAGACAGTGACAGAAGAGATTCTTATGAGAGGTGGAATTTTGGGTTTCTGACATGGAGGTCAGAAGTTGTGGGTGGGACCCCCCCCCCAGGGCTGGCGGCCCGGCTGGGGTGATCCCTGAAAGCTTTGTTGTGCTGCAGCGTTCCCAAACCCTGTGTTAACCAGGTTTACCCTGGTTTACCCTGTGATTACCCTAGCCCTCCACATTTTGTGGTGTTTTTTTTTCTCTTTCTCCTTGAGCTTGGAGGAGTATACCAGCTGACTTGGGGAGAGTCTGGGAAGAAAGGAGAGGTAAATCTGCTGAGAAAGCCCAATTTACCTAAATGTCCTGGCATAGGAACCTTGGTCTGGGAGAAGGTGGAGTCAGAAAATCAATTAGACCTCCCCTAGCACACCTAAGGGGGAGGGACTGTAGGATGTGCTAGCCAAGCTTCCAATAGCATATTTGGGGTTTCTGGTGAGGTGTAGGTGCTCTCACACTGGAAATAAAGAGTCATAGTCCTCTGTGTTGAGTTGGTTCAATAAGGACCTACTTGAATCTCCTAGCAGACCTCTCAGGAAGCTTTCCTGCTGCCCTGGGAGAGAGAGAAGTGAGAAAGGGAGAAAGGGTGAAGGTTAGTTCCCTAAGCATATTATTTAACTGCAAAGAGGATTCCTAGCTTGAAACGTTGGTTCTTTTCTTTTTTTTGTCGTGGTTGCTAATATTGCATTGTCTCCTGGTCTTTTCTCCCATTTTAATCCCCAAGGTTCTTTTTCATTTATTTAGTTTTTTTTTTCTCTTTTTCTTTTTCTTGCTTGTTCCCCCCACCCCTTTTCTTTGACCCCCTTTTTCTCTTCTCCTTTTTTTCTTTTCTTTTCCTTCTTTTTTATTTTATTTTCTTTATATAATAGGTGCTGCAGGGAGAGCTTCACATTTGCTGTGTTTCCTCATCCTCCATTTCCTCTTTTCTGTGTGTATTGATTTTGGCAACCTACACTATCCCCTATCCCCTACATCTTTCTATTCTCCATCATCTACTGTTTCTTTTACATTCCACCTCCCTTTCTTTGGCCCCCAAATTATCTGACTTTTTATTTCTAATACCTTTGTTCTGTTTTCTGTCTTTTATCTGCTCTTGATATTATTGTCTTTCTTTTCTCTTTCCCTCTCCCATGAAAACACAGGCCTTTTAATTCATACTATATTCCTCCCCATATTCAGTTGACTGTCTCATTATAGGTACTCTACTTGCTGCTATAACTCTACACAACTTACATGAGTCTAATATCCATTCTCCTAGATCTCACATTGTTGCTCTTTTAACATCTATTACCAATATTACTTTATATATTTTCTTTTCTTACTCATTTTGCTTTCCCTGGACCTAATATTTTCCTTCACAGTGAACTTAGTCAGCAACAAGAAAATAGAGTAAGAAGAACAAAGTGACAAAGAGAAGACATAACACTTATGCATGAACAACAACTAATTAATCCCCAAGACTAGACAAAGAAGCTAAGGAACTGATTAAACCTGTCAAGATAAAATGATGACCAGACAGCAACAAAAAACTACAAATCAAACCAATAATCAGGAAAATATGGCTGAATCCAATGAACAAACTAAAAACCAGGAAGAAGAGCAGAACATCAGACAACTAATTAAAGATCTCAAAACATATATTAGAGACCAACTTAATGAAGTAAAGGAAGAGATTAACAATATGAAGAAAACACTTGGATAGGAAATTACAGACATATGCAAAAAGATAACAGATATGATGGTGATGAACACCACAGTTCAAGAAATCAAAAATATACTCTCAGCAAATAGCAGCAGATTAGAAGAGGCAGAGGAGAGAATTAGCGATGTGGAAGACAGTACATCTGAAATCAAACAGACAGTAGAACTGATTGATAAAAAGATAAGAAAAAATCCAGCTGGGACTTAGGGACCTGAATGACAATGCAAAATGCACAAACATACGTATTACAGGCATCCCAGAAGGAGAAGAAAAGGGAAGGGGGAAAGAAGGAGTGTTGGAGGAAATAATGGCTGAAAACTTCCCAAATCTACTGAGAGAGATGTATGTACATGTCCAGGAGGCACAATGCACCCCAAACACCATAAATCCCAACAGGCCCATCCCAAGACATATATTGTCAAATTATCCAATGCTCAAGACAAAGAGAAAATTCTAAAAACAGCAAGAGAAAAGAGAACAATCACATACAAGGGAGGCTCCATAAGATTAAGTGCTGATTTCTCATCTGAAACCATGGAGGCAAGAAGGCAGTGGTATGATATAGTCAAGGTACTAAAAGAAAAAAAAATTCCAACCAAGAATACTCTACCCAGCTAAGCTAGCATTCAAAAGTGATGGAGAGTTCAATATATTCACAGATAAACAGAAATTAAAAGAGTATGCCAATAAGAACCCTGCCCTTTAAGAAATACTAAAGGGAGTTTTGCAGGAAGAAAGAAAAAAAACAGGAGAGGCAGAGTTGGAGAAGAGTGTAAGAGCAGCAAGAAAGACAAAAAGAGAAGGAAACAAACAAACAAAATATGACAAACACAAGTCCAAACAAAATATGGCTAACATAAATAATTCCTTGAAAGTAATAACACTGAATGTCAATGGATTAAACTCACCTGTCAAAAGATTCAGACTGGAAAATTGGATAAGGAAATATGACCCATCTATATGCTGTCTACAAGAAACACATCTCAGACCCAGGGATTCAAGGAGGTTGAAAATGAATGGCTGGAAAACAATCTTACAAGCAAACAATAACCAAAACAAACAAACAAACAAACAAACAAAAACAGGAGTAGCTATATTAATGTCAAACAAAATATACTTTAAATGTGAAATAATTGTGAGAGACAAAGATGGATACTACATATTAGTGAAATGGATAATCTCTCAAGAAGAATGAACAATCATCAATATTTATGCTCCTAACAAGGGTGCCTCCAAATACATGAGGCAAGCACTGGAAAAACTAAGTGAAAGAATAGATGTCTCTACAATTATAGTGGGAGACTTTAATACACCACTATCAACTTTGGACAGAACATCTCAAAAGAGAATCAATAAAGAAACAAAAACTTTGAACAGTGTATTAGAGGAGTTAGACCTAATAGACATATACAGATCATTACACCCCAATACAGCAGGATATACATTTTTCTCAAGTGTACATGGATCATACTCCAAGATAGACCATATGCTAGGCCACAAAGAAAGGCTCAATGAATTCAGAAAGATCAAAATCATACAAAATAATATCTCTGACCACAGTGGAGTGAAGCTGGAAATCTGCAAGGACCAGAGGCTCAGATTTCACACCAAGATATGGAAATTAAACAGCACACTCTTAGAAAAACAGTGGGTTAAAGAGGAAATCTCAAAAGAAATTAATAACAACCTTGAAACTAATGAAAATGATAACACAACATACCAAAACTTATGGGACACAGCAAAAGCAGTACTGAGAGGGAAATTTATAGCCATAAATTCATACATCAAAAAAGAAGAAAGAGTAAAAATTGAAGACAAACTGCACATTTGGAGGAATTAGTAAAATTTAAAAAAAAGTAACCCCACAAGAAGAAGAAATAAAGAAATAACAAAGATAAGAGCAGAACTAAATGACATAGAAAATAAGAAAGCACTTGAAAAGATAAACAAAACCAAGAGCTGGTTCTTTGAGAAGATCAATAAAATTGACAAACCCTTAGCTAGACTGACAAAGAAAAAAAGAGAGAAGATACAAATACACAAATAAGAAATGAGAAAGGAGATATCACCACTGACCCCACAGAAATAAAATCTATCATAAGAGGATACTTTGAAAGACTGTATTCCAACAAAAATGACAATTCAGAGGAAACGGACAAATTCCTAGAAACACATAAGCAGCCTATATTGATGAAAGAAGAAATTGATGATCTCAACAAACCAATCACAAGTAAAGAGATAGAATTAGTCATTACAAACCTCCCAACTAAGAAGAGCCCAGGGCCAGACAGCTTCACAGGTGAATTCTACAAAACATTCCGGAAAGAACTAACACCAATCTTGCTGAAACTCTTCCAAAAAATCGAAACAGAAGGAACATTACCTAAGTCATTCTATGATGCCAACATTATCTTAGTACCAAAGCCAAACAAAGACACCACAAGAAAGAAAAATTACAGACCAATTTCTCTCATGAACCTAGACGCAAAAATCCTCAACAAAATACTTGCTAACCGTATTCAACAACACATTAAATGAATTATACACCATGACCAAGTGGGATTCATTCCAGGTATGCAAGGATGGTTCAACATAAGAAAATCAATCAATGTAATACACCATATAAACAGATAGAAGGAAAAAAATCACATGATCATATCTATAGATGCAGAAAAAGCATTTTACAAAATACAGCACCCTTTCTTGATAAAAACACTGCAAAATATTGGAATACAAGGAAATTTTCTGAACATGATAAAGAGTATATATGAAAACCCCACAGCCAATATCGTTTACAATGGTGAAATCCTAAAATCTTTCCCTCTAAGCTCAGGAACAAGACAAGGATGCCCACTATTAGCTCTTCTATTTAACATTGTCTCAGAAGTACTTGCTTGAGCACTGAGGCAAGAACCAGATATAAAAGGCATTCAAATTGGAAAGGAAGAAGTCAAAATTTCATTACTTGCAGATGACATGATCCTATACATAGAAAACCCAGAGAGGTCTACAACAAAGCTTCTAGAACTCATAAATGAGTTTAGTAAAGTCACAGGTTATAAGATCAATGCGCAAAAATCAGTAGCATTTCTGTACACCAATAATGAGCAAGCTCGGGGAAATCAAGAAACAAATATAATTTACAATAGTAAAAAAAAAATCAAATACCTAGGAATAAATTTAAGTAAAGATGTAAAAAACTTGTACACAGAGAACTACACAACACTATTCAAGGAAATCAAAGAAGAGCTAAATAAATGGAAGAATATTCCCTGTTCATGGATAGGAAGACTAAATATTATTAATAAGTCTATCCTACCAAAACTGATCTACACATTCAATGCAATCCCAATAAAAATCAACACAGCATTCTTTAAAGAACTAGAAAAACTAGCTATGAAATTTATTTGGAAAGGAAAGAGGCCCCAAATAGCCAAAGACATATTGAAAAAGAAAAACGAAATTGGAGGAATCACACTACCTGACTTCAAAACATTCTACATGAAAACAGCATGGTATTGGCACAAGGAGAGACACACTGACCAATGGAACCGAATTGAGAATTCTGATATAGATCCTCATATATATAGTCATATAATATTCGATAAAGCCACCAAACCCTCTCAACTGGGAGAGAACGGCCTATTCAACAAATGGTGCCTGGAGAACTGGATATCCATATGTAAAAGAATGAAAGAGGATTACCAATGCACACCTTCTACAAAAATCAACTCAAGATGGATCAAAGACATAAATATAAGACCCAAGATGATAAAGACTTTGGAAAGCAGTGTAGGGAAGCATCTACAGGACCTTATAATAGGAAATGGCTTCATGAACTTCACACCAAAAGCACAAGCAGCAAAAGAACAAATAGATAAATCGGACTTCCTCAAAATTAAAGCCTTCTGCACCTCAAAGGAGTTTGTCAAGAAAGTGAAGAGACAGCCTACACAATGGGAGAAATTATTTGGTAACCATATATCTGATAGGAGACTTATATCCTGCATATATAAAGAACTCCTGTATCTTGGAAATAAAAAGACAAACAACCCATTTTAAAAATGGGAAAAAGATCTAAACAGACACTTCTCCAAAGAAGAGATACAAATGGCTAAAAAGCACATGAAAAAATGCTCCAAATCTGTAGCTATTAGGGAAATGCAAATCAAAACTACAATGAGATACCATCTTACTCCCATAAGATTGACAGCTATGAAAAAAACAGAAGACTACAAGTGCTGGAGAGGATGTGGAGGAATGGGAACACTCATCCACGGCTGGAGGATAGTTTGGCGGTTTCTCAAAAAACTAGCTATAGATTTGCCAGGTGACCCAGCAATTCCACTGCTGGGTATATACCCAGTAGAACTGAAAACAAGGACACAAACCGATATATGCATACCAATGTTCATAGCAGCATTGTTCACTATTGCCAAAAGTTGGAATCAACTCAAATGTTCATCAACAGATGAATGGATAAATAAAATGTGGTATATACATACAATGGAATACTACTCAGCTTTAAGAACGAATAAACTACAAACACATGTGATAACATGGATGAATCTTGAGAACTTTATGTTGAGTGAAGCAACCCAGGCATTGAAGGACAAATACTACATGACCTCAATGATATGAAATAAGTAAACCAAGATGCCTCAGAGAGCTTGAGACTGGATGATAGGCTTAAAGGAAATCAGGAGGTAGAGGAAGGATGTAAGCTGACACCTACATGGGTGAAATCTATAATAAGCTGGAGGTAAGTATTGGTATAAGGAAGGGATAGAATGGGGGCATAGAGTTACCCTTGGGAGGGGTTTTACGGTCTTGAGGGGGCCAGGGATGGGAGGATGGGTAATATTGCCCAAGAAATTGGGGAAGATTGGGGGAACATATGAACATAGGAGATTGTCAGGTATTTGGTTGAGAGTATAATGCTGAGAAAACTTTTTTCAAAAATATAATAAGGAAGGTTACCTGTTTAAGATGCTTAAAGGAGATAATCTGATGCAGGACAGGCTCCTAGGGGGTGTGTGAGTGCTCATTTTGCCATCGTGGGTTATATCATTGGATAGAGACCCATATAATGAAAGTGAAGGTATACCCACATCCTGGGGAGGACTGATGTTCTCAAATAGAGGGAATTGTATCTCTTGAGAGAAATAGTGGCTCCCAATGCAGTAGAGCAGTTGAGCATGTCAAGCCCTCAACACTGTTGCAAGTATCTCTGAACATGGCCCTTCAAGCAGTGAAGATTGACTGTCACTGTGGGCCCTAAGGGGAGGGGGAAAGAGGTATTGAATAGATGGAATCAGTGTAACTGTGTGGGCAATAGAAGTGTTCCACAAGATTACACAAGGATGGATATAAGACATCTTAAATTATACCAAACATATATAGGGGCTGATTGGCTAAAATGTAAATCATAATGTAAAACATAAGATAACTAAAAATTTATAAAATTGTATAGTCTAAAATATAAACCATAATGTAAACCCAAATGTTACCTTGTTTGAAAGCTATTGTTTCAATATCTGTACATCAATTTCAGTAAATATAGTATGAATATGTAAAAAGATTATTGCTGTGGAAGGGAAAAGGGTTTTATGTTGTATATGTGGGAGTACTGTATATTGTATATATGAATTACTGTGATCTAAAACTTTTGTGAAGAGAATATTAATAATTAGGAAAAAAATATAAGAAAAAGAAAGGACATAGACATTGAGGAAAAGACAGAAGAAGTTGCCTTGCCAATGTGCATACAGTGCAACACTTATTGCAGTGATGGGAGGCAAAACATCAAAAACAAAGCTTTTGCATTTTTAAATTTTTTGATACTCCAATTTACTTTTACCTTAATTTTTCTAAATTAATATGTATTCTACATCTAACTTTAAACTCATCACTATATTCCATTTTACTATTAATGGAACCTGGCAATATATTGGGCTTCATTTTTGAAGAAATTTTGGATCACAGAGAGGTTCAACAATGTCAGGGGAGGAATACTGGTGTGGGATGTTATTGACAGGGGACACATGGTTGGCAGGGAGTTCTCCAGGGCATATATCCAGGGTACATAAAAATGTTTGGATATTTTCATAGTGGTTACAATTAAAAACAACAACTGAAGGAATGCTGAGTTCCTAGCCAGGGGAGATCGACCACAGTCCCTAAAGGAACAGTAACAATCCCCCAAGTGCAACGGCAAATACCAAAAAAGAAGGAAGGTTCAACAATGAGCCTTTGATACTAATGACTGTGCTTATAAGCCTGTGCACCTGAAATAAGAACAAGGCCTAGAACTGCAGGGTGCCTAAGAGTTACCTCCTGAGAGCCTCTGTGTTGCTCAAATGTGGCCAGTCTCGAAGCCAAACTCAGCATGTAAATGTGTTGCCTTCCCCCCAGCGTGGGACATGACTCCAGGGGATGAGCCTCCCTAGTGCCAAGGGATTAATGCCAAGTACCAGCTGATGATGTAACTAGAAAATGACCTTGAATAAAAGAGTTGACTCAGACCAGCAGAATATCTCAGTCTACATATAATACCAGGAGTTAAAAATGCTTTTTGACCTGAATAAAAGGGGGAAATGGAAAGGACAAATGAGTTTATATGGCTATGAGTCTCCAAAAAGAGCCGGGAGGTTATCAGAGGGATTGCCCTTATGCACACCTGAGCAGAGTCCCAGAGACAGATAAAAGTAGATACAACCCCAAGTATTGGTTCTTCTGAGGACTACAGAGACTCACAGTTTCTATGGTCTTGGCAGATGGAGTTCAGTGCCATCTCAGTTGGCCCTACTTTGGAGTTTGTGTTTCTGTGTGATGGAGTTGGACATAGATGTGATCTTTGTCCACAAGCCTCTCCTGTTACTTTTACCAGAACTGTAGTTGGTGCTGGGGTTTAATGTATACCCAAGGGCCCCAAATCTCTGGACTGACCATGTGATAGCCAGGCCCTGGGCCTCAACAGACTTGCAACTCCTACACTCTGGTTTATTGGACTTACCCCACTCAGCTAACATGAAGGTGAAGAAGGTCAACCACCACACCAGGGAGCCAAGAGTGCCTACAACTGAAAGCAAGAGAATTGCATCCAGCATCCATGTGGAATCTAAGCCACCTCTTGATATGGATGTGGAGTGGACACAAACATTCTAAGGTCCACAGTATGGAGGAATAGAGTATGGATTAGAGTGGACTTACTGATATTCTATTCATGAACTATTGTGATTAGTTAATCAAAGAAAATGTGGCATTGGTGTGGAGAAAGAGCTCATGGTGGCTGTTGGGGGTAGGGAGTGGGAAGAAGAGATGTGATGTGGGGGCATTTTCGGGAGTTGGAGTTGTCCTGGGTGGTGCTGCAGGGACAGTTACCAGACATTGTATGTCCTCTCATGGCCCACTGGGTGGTCTGTGGGAGAATGTGGGCTATGGTGTGGACCATTGACCATGAGGTGCAGCGGTGTTCAGAGATGTATTCACCAAATGCAATGAATGTCTCATGATGATGGAGGAGGTTTTGTTATGGGTGGAGGAGTGGGGTGAGGGGGTTGGGGGGTATATGGGGACCTCATATTTTTTTAATGTAACATTAAAAAAATAAATAAAGACAAAAAACAATATGAGAAACTGGCTCATGGCCATGGCAGCTCTGTGGGGCAATTTATGCTTCTGAACTTCCCAGGGGCACCAGGCCAAAGTTAGACTTTATCTGAGACCACTTTGGTGATGGTTAAGTTCATGTGTCAACTTGGCCAGGTTTTGGTGTTCAGTCATTTGGTGGAGCATTCTCTGGCCTGATTGTTACTGTGAGAAATTTTGGGGGACTTAAATCATAAGTTGATTGCATCTATGGCTGATTACATCTACAGCAACTGAGGAGTTTGCCTTCAGCAATGAGAGAAGTTTCATCTAATCAGCTGAAGGCATGAAAAGGAGAAGTGATGATGTCAGCAGTCAGAAGAGAGAATTTCCACCCCTACTCCAGTCAGCCAGCTTCTCCTGGGGAGGTCACTGAAAATCTTCATTCGCGTTCCCAGCTTACAGCCTCCCCTATGAAATTTGGACTTGTATATCCCCACAGTTGTGTGAGACAATTCTCAAAAAATCTGTTTCTCTAGACAGCCCTGATTAATACAACCTCCTTGCCTCACTCTCCTTCTAGATCCTACTTTTCTCCCTCCCTTACAGAATTTTCCGAATGAACACTCCCTGATAAAACATATGCACCTGAATCCCTGCCTAAACCTCTGTTTTCAGGGAACCCAACCTAAGACAGTGACTCTTCGCACATATGCATACACACTATACACATTTACATAAAACTGAAACAAAATCTTCACAAAAATGTGCTCTTACTATGTATTCTTCTGTTTTGTTCTAAATTGACCTACTAAATTGATTTCATAAGCTACTAACTAATAGGCATGACCAGTAGTTTGAAAATTACTGATCTGTGGGATGGCAAGAAGGAAACAATTAATTATGTCTGGATGTAAAGGTAGGAGATGTAAGAAAGAGTAACAGAAAAAATAAATCTGATTTGGGGTCTTAAAGGATGAGAAGATGTTTTCCAAACTAGTAGTAAGGAGCTGGGTCATTTCAAGCAAGGGCTAGGAGAGTGTGCTGTAAAGGCCTAGAGCAGTGTTTCTCAATGTGCTGTCATGGACCTCGTGTCAGAATCAGCTTGGGGTACTTGACAAGCACCTAGATTCTGGCCAGCCCCAGATTCCCTGATTCAGCATCTGAGTGTGTGGTAAGGCCCTGGAGAAGGCAAAGTAAAAAGTGGGGATCACTGATCCATGCCTCAGGGAGTAAGGGGAGGGAAGTGATTCATTTTCCTCCCTTCTCTTTCAGGCCTACTTCAAACTGAGGAGAGCTTTTCTCAGCCTCCAGCGTAGGAGAAGGCTTTGGTGGTTTTGTGGTGTGGGAGCAGAAACAAGTAGAGAAAGACAAAGCTGCAATGACTGGTATGTATGGCATGTAGTAGTTCTTTGTGTACATTGTTCATTTCTCCTACAAAAGTTCAATGGGCAGTTTCCACATCTAAGCATCTCTGTTTTTATTCATTCGACTGAGGATCAGATGTCTCTGCTTTCATTTGCTTCTCCAACACACTCATCCTCATACGCGCACATAGGAATGCTTAATAAAGATCTCCAGAATGGAAAACAGATGTGGCTCAACCAATTGGGCTCCTGTCTACCATATAGGGGGTCCAGGGTTCGATGCCCAGGGCCCCCTCATGAGGGCAAGCTGGCCCATGCACCGAGTTGGCCCATGCAGAGTGCCGGCCCATGCAGGAATGCAGCCCTGCGCAGGAGTGCTGCCCTGCGTGGGAATGCTGCCCCGCATAGGGGTGCCGGCCGATGCGGAGAGCTGGCGCAGCAAGATGATGCAACAAGAGACACAGAAGAGATAAAATAAGAAGATATAGCAGAACAGGGGAGCTGAGGGAGGTGCGAGAAAATAATCACCTCTCTCCCTCTCCAGAAGGTCCCAGGATCGGTTTCTGGAGCCTCCTAATGAGAGTACAAGCAGACACAAAAGAACACACAGCAAATGGACAGAGAGAGCAGACAATGGGGGGGGGGGGGGGCTGGGGGAGGTAGAAATAAATAAATAAATCTTTAAAAAAAAAGGGAGATCTCCAGAATGAATGAATGAATGAACAGGGCTAAAATGGCCCAGACTTTGAGTGAATATTAGGTTGATGGCTGCCAGCCTTCTGAAGCCACTGGAAGCAGGGCCCCGAGGCAGTCTGCATCATCCTGGTGCTCACACCAGTCCTGACTAACTCCAACCACATCAAAACCCAGAGCGTATTCATGATCCCATCCCTGGGATACCTCAGCATGTCTCTTTTCTTCTCGATCTAGGTGTCCAGCCATTCCTCAGCACTATACATCTCCTTACTAAAATGATGAGAAACTGAATTCACAGTGTCTGACTCGCCAACTCTCCAGCATCCGGCTTTTCAGAAATCTTTGTTTTGCAAAGGACTAAAGCTATTTAAGTTTGCCCTAGAGGCACTAATTACTCCACACTTTGTTTCCTCCTTTCCTCCATTTCTGTTTGTGAGGATAGTAAGAGTTCACATTGCCTGAGCTCTTACATGGACCAAGCACGGTTTTAAGTGCTTTAAGTCTATCATTTTGCTTATGACGTAGTTGACAGTGGCCATTAAAAAAACAGTTTATTAACAGCACTGAATTATATACTTGAATGTGGTTAAAGGAGGGAATTTTAGGTTGTATATATGTTACTAGAATAAACACTTAAAAAACAACATAGGGCTGTACAACACAAACAGGGAACCCTAATGTTATCCATGGTCTATAGTTAATAGTATAATTATAATAATATTCTTCTCATCAGCTGTAATAAATATGTCACACTAATGCAAGGTGTTAATAATTGGGGAGGGGTATATAGGAACTCTGTATTTTCTTCATGGTTTTTCTATAAACCTGTAACTTCTCTAATTAAAAAAAAATTATTTTAAAATTTAAGAAAAAGAAAATAGTTCACCTCACTCTGGTCAGCATGCATGCTTTGCTTCTGATTTCTCTTTAGTATTATATTTCCTTTGTCAATTGTGAAATCATCTCCTTGCTGCTGGAAATACACATCACATTCAGGCCAAGCTGTTGCTATTATCTTAAAAAGAAAAGAAGAAAATAAATAACAGTTTAAGTAATCCATCAAGAGTTCCAATTATACCAAAGTTCAAAAATGTCTAATTATACAATTATTTAAAATATCATCATGATTCTCAACTGACACTCAGCTTTCAACTCTACCACAGAAGAAGTGATGCACAGTTTATACTTTTTTTGTTTCTCTGTGAAAATAGGAAAATTTTGGTGGTCCTAATACCTCATGTGGGATTTTCTTTTTAAAGGATGCTCTAAAGAATGAAAACATCTCATTCTTATCCATTTTTTTTGTGGTGTTTTAGAAAAGTACAAAATCTATGCTTTAATATGAAATCTCAGGAGGAAAGAGGCATGGTATAGAGAATCAAATATAAGTAGATATTGTAACTTTTGACACTCTCCAGAACAATTGCTCTTAGTTCTTGCCATTTGTAGGATTTGGTCTTACCAGTTTCCATAAGAGGTTATACCAGAGTAACCAAATTCAACCAGCTATACTAATGCAGAGGAATCATGCATTCATGCAACTCATTTCCTTTTGAAATCCCTATTTTGGGGAAGATGGCGTCAGAGCAGACTGGTAGTGTGTAGCCCTGAGGTCAGCTGTGGCCACCTTTAGGAATCCCTTCTATTCCAGGACTTACTATTCAGACTCTCAGCCATGGGCTCTAGCCAACTTTTGGACCTCTGCGATTGAGGACACTTCAGATGGGGCACACTGGGATCATGTTTGCCATTTTATTCCTTCACTAATTATGTTTGTCTTTGAGGTTAAACATAACTATTTTTTTTTATGATTTTGCAAACCATTTTATTTTATTACTCCTTAAACATATATATACTGAGTACTCAGTTATTTTCAAGACCTATCAGGGATGCAAAAAAGCAAAAGATCTGGTCTGAGCAAACATAACTATCTTACTTATTTTGCATCTTCAACTATTTAACTGATTTTATACAGAAAACGTATGTTATGGAATTAACTTTCACTCTTACTACATTAAATGTAATCACTCTTAACTTGTGACTTTAAACCATTTTGACTCACAGATTCTTTCTGTAAGAAAATAGACCAGTGCTTCCCAAATTGCATGTGAATTGCCTAGGGATCTCAATAAAATGCAAGATCTTGACCAGTAGTAGGTCTGTGGTGGGGCCCGAGATTCTTCAGGGAAGGATGATATTTCTCATATGCATATCACATTTTGAGTAGCCAGGTCATACACACGCACAAACACACACAAACACAAATACCCATTTGAAGACCCACTGTAGCAGTTTGATATTATTGATGAATTCCAAAAAGAAATATTGAACTATGTTTGTAAACTGGTCTTTTCCTCCAGGCATATGAGATTATATTGGATGTCAGTAGGGTATTGCGTACCCACCCCTTGGTGGGTGGGGACTCTCAGATAAATGGCATGGTAAAGGACAGAGTTGGGGCATTTAATGTTGGAGTTTTGATGTTGGAGTTTGATGCTGAAGCTGGAGTCCCAGGGAGAGAGAAAGAGCCGTTCACCTGAGAGTCTACAGCTGACCTTCTGGAGAAAACAGAGGAGCTGAGTCCAGAGGAACCCAGGAAGCCTCGCAGACATTGGCAGCCATCCTGCTCCAACATGTGAAAATAGACTTTGGTGAGGGAAGCAACTTATGCTTTATGGCCTGGTATGTGTAAGCTCCTACCCCAGATAAATACCCTTTATAAAAAACCAACCAATTTCTGGTATTTTGCATGAGCACCCTTTAGCTTTCTAATAAACCCACCAAGAGAATTAATTGTAATTCTTAGTTCACCAATTTGAGTATTAAAACAATTATTCATAAGATGCATTCTTGGACTCACTTCCTTTCAGACTCCATCTCCCACCTTTCTCTTCTCTCTTTCTCTTCTCCTTCTAACTTAGACCCTTTTTTATTCCTGTCAAATGATTGCAGCTGATTCATACTTTATCTTTCCTCTACCTTGGCCTCGCTTCTACTAGGTTAAGTTTATAAGAACCCTAAGGAGAGTCTTCATCATGCCATTTCATTGCTCTGAAAGCATCAATGAGTTCTCATTGTCCAAAGAATAGAATTTAGCCTCCTTAGCCTACTTAGACTCTAATTTTCTTTTTTATCCCTTCTTCCCTAAATACAATCCCTGCTTAGTCACCAGAACCTGGAATGATTTTCCCCATCTTCTTTATCTATCCAAAGCCTCAGAATCAGCTTTCACCTCACATTACCTGTTCCTTTACTGTTGCTGCCTCCCTTCACCCCTCCTCCTAGCCTTTGTTATCTCCCTTTTCCAGCCGTTGCTATCCTTCACCGCCTACCTCATAGCTGCCTGCACAGCTCCGCCTATCCACTACCGCCCCGTAGTTAATCCGCCCCCGTTCCTACCCCTCCCTTGACCCAACCTTATATAATCAAGTGTATTTCCGCAATAAAGTGGACTAGCTCACTCTCACAGGCTGTCTCCGTGGTTTTTACCGCGCGTTCCCCACACCTGGAGAACCTAGGCCTACGCGCTGGCCTAGGGGCTCACCGCCGAGCCGTGGAAGCCCGCCCGGTCCTCGTGGGTTGCTAACTTAAAATAGCAAGCCCACAGCAGGGGGCTCGTCCGGGATCCTTTCCTTCCACCACCCTCCGGCCCCTCTCTGCTGCTGCTGCTGCTGTCTACAGGCGATCATTTCAGCTCTCCAGGTAGGGACCCCATCGCCGTCTTTTCTTCTCCCACTATGGGCGCCTCTCTCTCCTCACACCATACCCCTCAGGTTCGGCTTTTAGCCGCCCTGCTTGATACCAATGGAGTCCGCGTTTCCCTGAAACAGCTCCAAAAATACTGGGACCTGCTACTCCCTTTTAATCCGTGGCTCGCCACCTGCCAGCTCTGGAGCCCTGACACATACTCTCGACTCATAGATCGAGTCACCTCCGCCATAGAGCATGAAAAGCAGTCTTTTCCGCCCGGCCTGCTGCCTGCTCTAGTAGCCATACGCGCCTGTCTCCTTGGTGCGCCGTCAGAAGCCATCCGAGACAAATCGGTTAAGCAACCCAATGACTATGAGCCCGATGATCCTGGCGACACAAATTCTCTGTCTGACCAGCTCGCCGCCGCTCTCGAGCGCGAACCTCCCCGCCCGCGCTCCCCACGACCCGCAGAAGCCGCTTCAGTAGCTCCTCAAAATAGCGGACTTTCTCCCTCTTCTTCCACCTCTGCCCAAAATGGCGCACTTCCGGCTTCTTCTTCACCTATATCCGAGCCCGCCGGCGGGAACAAAGGCGCTTCCTCTCACCTTTACCCGCCCCTCCCTGTCCCGTCATCTTCCGGCCCTGCCCCGGAAATAATGCAGCCGCCATCTTGGCCGGCGCCCGGAAATGACGCGACTTCGCCGCCATCTTGGCCGGCGCCCGGAAATGATGTGACTTCGCCGCCATCTTGGCCGGCGCCCGGAAATGACGTGACTTCACCGCCATCTTGGCCGGCGCCCGGAAATGACGTGATTTCGCCGCCATCTTGGCCGGCGCCCAGAAATGACATAACTACACCGCCATCTTGGCAGGCGCCCGGAAGTGATGTAGCCGCTCCGCCATCTTGTCCAGCGCCCAAAAATATCCCGCCGCCAGTTTGTTGCCGCCTTGACGCTGCTAAGCCATCATTCTCTCATCTGTTTCCCGCTACCGTTCGTCCCTCGCCACCACCGTATGGCAGCAGCCCCCCACCTGCTTCTAGCGAAGCACATTCTCCCGCCCCCCAGCTATACCCGCTCAACCCGCTGCCCACGCAGCAACGCCCTCAAACTTGGCTTCCCTTCACAGCAGAAGAAGTTAAAACTCTTCGTAAAGCCGTTAAAGAAGATGGCATTGATAGCCCATATGTTCAACAACTAATAGAAGAGTTGGGGGTTCAGCTTGTTCTTCCCTATGATTGGATTTCTCTAGCTCGTTCCATCCTTCAGCCAGGCCAGTTCCTTGAATGGCGCGCTCACTATCAAGTAGCTGTTGATCAACAAGTAGTGGAAAATGTTCGAGCGGGTGTCCAAGATCCAGCTGATGCCTACACAGGGGTTAACAACTATGCTGACCCTCGTTCCTATGTGAACATAGACCCAGGGTTTTGGCTCTGAGTGAAAGTTCTCGTTCAGCGGTCATTCTCTTTAATTTCCACCAAACAATCCACCAAGTTCGCGCAAATGCTTCAAGACTCGCAAGAAACCTTTCCGGCATTTGTCGCCCGCGTTATCGAAGCATGCCAACGTAAAATTACTAACGAAGATGCTCAGTTTGCGTTAGCAAAAGAACTCATTCTCGATGGGTGCCTCGCACCCTTCCGAGCTGTCGTCCTTCCTATCCGCGACAAGCCGATGCACGAATGGGTCCTAGCTTGTCGAGACATTGACCCACAGACTAAAGCACTTACTGCTGCCTTCGCTTCTGCCATGGCTGTCTCATCTGCCTCCACTTCTGCCTGCTTTCGATGCGGTCAGCCCGGTCATTTTGTTCGCGAGTGCCCTCAACCGGCAGCTCCCTGCCCTGCCGTAGCACTGCACAGACCAAGAGGCCCCCCCACGCCATGCCCGCGCTGTGGTAAAGGGTATCACTGGGCCCGCGACTGCCGCTCAGCGCAACGTTTTTCTCAGCCTTTAAACTTCCAGCGGGGCAGGCCTCAGCCCCTCCCCCAAGAGGCCCTCCACAAAGCTCCAAAACCCTAATGTGGACCATGCCTATCAAACGTCACCAAAAACCTTCACTAGAACTTAAAATAGAGGGACAATGGCTTGACAGACTCTTAGACTCGGGTGCCGAAATCTCTTGTATTCCCTTCGAAATCGCCGCTTTTAATCACTGGCCCCTCGAAACTGGCCCTCAAGTCATCGGCGCCACAGGAGCTGCTACTTCTTGGAAAACATCTCAGCCTCTGCATTGGAGCGACCGAGAGGGTAACGAAGGTCAAATTCGTCCACTCGTCCTCTCTTCAGTCCAAACCATCCTGTGGGGAAGAGATGTACTCAGCCAGCTAAAAGCTCGAATCACCACAGAAGCCTTCTTAGCTGCGCCGCCCCCCCCCTTATAGGGGCCACTGCTCCTGTTTCAAAACCTGACCCTATCCCTCTGGAATGGGACACAGAGGAGCCCATCTGGGTCGAGCAGTGGCCCTTGCCAACTCACAAACTACAAGCTCTCTCTGCCCTCGTTGAAGAGCAACTACAGGCAGGGCATATTGAGCCGTCTACCAGTCCCTATAACTCGCCAGTTTTTGTCATCAACAAAAAGAACACAAGTAAGTTTCGCCTCCTCCACGACCTTCAAGAAATTAACAAGCACATTAAGCCAATGGGGTCACCTCAGCCTGGTTGCCCGCATCCCACTGCAGTCCCCCAGCATTTTTATGCAGCCACTATTGACATCAAAGATTGCTTTTTCTCCATTCCTCTTCACCTGCGAGACTGTCCACGGTTTGCGTTTACAGTCCCGCGTACCAACAATCAAGGAGCAGCACTCCGATTCCAATGGCGAGTACTACCACAAGGCATGCGGAACAGTCCAACTATATGTCAGCTCTATGTCAATCATGCCATTGAGCCGCTACGCTCTAAGTTCCATCCAGAGCACACATACATCATCCACTATATGGATGACCTTCTTTTAGCAGCAAGTTCTAACACACTTCTCAATGATTTACTTTCTGCAGTTATGATGACCCTCTCAAGTCTTGGATTAATAGTGCAACCTGACAAGGTCAACCCCCAGCCACCTTTCCAGTTCTTAGGCTTTCATTTTCATCAATATATTCGGCCCACCAGCCCGCAAATCCATGTTTCTGATCACATGACGCTGACTGAGCTCCAACGGCTTTGCGGACAAATCAATTGGCTTCGATCAGCACTCCCCATCACAACAGCGCAAATGCAACCCCTTTTCGAGCTCCTGCAGACTAAGTGCAGTCCATCCGCTGCAGTCGTTTGCCCCATCACCATCACCCCAGCTGCCAAAGAAGCCATCCAACAAGTAAATGCTGCACTCCAGCAATGCCGCCTAGAGCGATTCTCTCCCGATCTCCCAGTCCTTGCCTTAGTTTTGCCAACACCAGTCACCCCAACGGGTCTCCTATGGCAAGATGGTCCTCTTCTCTTTCTACACACATCAAAAAGTAAACTCCCAAAAATCTGCCCATTTACAAGGGCTTGGATCACATTAGCCACTGACTTAGTACTTCTCTCCATACAAACGTACGGCGTCCCGCCACACACCATTGTTTGGCCCTTTGATGCAAAAGAAGTTACTTCCCTTATCATGAATAATGCTCAAATGCAGAGCCTGATAGAGTTCTTTCGTGGCTCCTTCGACAACCACTATCCTCATCATCCACTGCTGCAAGGTGTATCTCAATTAGCATTTTTCAACCCGTTCCGTCCGCTGCCCGCAAGAAAGCCAATCCCCTTTGCCATCACTGCTTTCACTGATGCCTCAAAAAGGGGCTTCGCTGCTGTCATATATGTGCCAGGAAAGCTTGAGCCACGACAGTTGATGTTTGCCAATCACCTTTCTGTTCAAGTGGGTGAACTCTTAGCTGTCGCTGCAGTCCTCAATCTTTACCCAGACCAGCCTCTCAACATCTTTACAGACAGCTTGTACACCTTACAGGTATGTCGCAGCCTCCCACTTGCTACCTTTCTACCCAGCGACTCATCTATAGACCAAGCACTCGCCTTTGTACAGCGACTGCTTGAAGAAAGGCAACAACCCTGGTTCATCGCTCATATCAGAAGTCACTCTGGCCTGCCAGGACCACTGACTCAAGGAAATGCCCTTGCTGACGCCTTAGCGTCCGGCCGCCATGTATACCCAGCTGCCATTCGAGAAGATTCCATTGACAAAACAAGACTAGGAGACTTCGTCAACCAAGTCAAACTTTTACACTCTCAATTCCACTTCTCTGCGCCATCTATCCAGAGGCTCTTTCCAGACCTCCCCATCGAAACATGCAAACATCTTGTGCGTTCCTGCCGAACATGCGCACCTTTGCTACCCCTTGGACCCTTGCAGCCCCGCGGAGCTAATCCCCGCGGCCTGCGGCCTAACTCCCGCTGGCAGCTAGACGTCACCCATGTTAGTGCTTTTGGGCGCCTTAAATATCTTCATGTTGCAGTTGATACCTTCTCGCACCTATGCTATGCCGTGCCCCTCACAGGAGAGAGTGCCAAACATTGCATCAAAGCGCTTCGGCAAGCCATTCTATTCATGGGAATTCCCTGGGATCTCAAAACCGACAATGGACCAGCCTATCGCAGTGCCACCTCTGCCAGCTTTGTGCAGATGTACCACATCACACATCATTTCGGCATCCCCTACAACCCGCAAGGGCAAGGAATTATTGAGCGTACTCACCAGCAGCTCAAGCTACTCATTCAAAAGGAAAAAGCTTCCTCTCCCCACAAGGCCCCTGCCGACGTCATTACTGCCTGCCTTATCCATCACAATCTCCTGACCTTCGATGACAAAGGACTCTCCCCAACCCATAAACATTGGGGACCCATGTGGCAACCTTCGCAAGTTCCCCTTGTTCATTGGAAAGACCCCGCCACAAACCTTTGGCAAGATCCAGCTCCCTTGCTAGCACAGGGGAGAGGTTTTGCTTGTGTCTTCCCAGACTCCGAGCCACAACCGCTCTGGGTTCCTGGGCGCTACATCCGGCCTGCCACCGACCCCAAAGTTCCACCGAATGATGAACACACTATGCCCTCCGTAAGAGACAACATTGACTGCGGAGGCCCAGATGTCGCCCCATTCGCTCAAATCCAGCACCAACCAGCCCCTCCCTGAAATGTTTATATTAGATAAGTGCTCTCTCCGAGTTTCCTTCTGCTGATTGTCCCTCCCCTATGAGGGCTCTCTTCTCCTTTCTTTGTCTTTACAGATTCCCCAAAAGGACTCACCTCTGCACAGTCTACAAGAAGAGCCTTATTGCCGCCTCTACAACCTGCTGCTGACAAGTGCCCAACCTCCACCGAAACGTGCCTTACAACTTATCAGAGAAGAACTCTCAGTGCAGATGCTCTTCCCACTCCCCTCGCACCCTCACCCACTTTTATACTTCTTTTTTATAGTCTTCATTTTTTAAACAATCTTTTCAGCTGTCTGTCTCGCGGCTACAGCCCCAGCAGATTGGAACCTCCGCCAACGCTTTCTCCTTGCTGTCGCCTTTCTACTTCTAATTGGCGTTTTCACCTCCCTCGTCGCCCTCCTCCCATGACCACCATGCGCCCCCAAGTAAATTCACTCGAGCCTACCTCTCCAACACCACCGTCCATGAGAACCACACCAGCTCCTTCTCGCCGCGAACGACGTCGACAGCGCTTCCTTGCCCGCCGCTTAAGCCGTCTTTCCCTTGAAGATGATGACCCCATCGAGCGCCAAGTTCTCCAGCTCCTCTGACAGGCCCACTCTGTTCACACCCCCGCCTCCTGTTCCCTTACCCTTCCCTACCTCATCCATCTCCTCATTCTCATGTTGTCTCTAGCCTCCTCTGCCCAAAGCTCCTCATCCCATCAGCCATTCAACTGGACCTTGCAGACATTCCTGGAAAAACGCATTCTCGCTTATAATGTTACTAGTGTCGCTCCCTCCTTTCTCACACACGTCTGCCCTCTTGCTGGAATTTCTTTCCGTCCCGAATGCCAAGTAAGCAACATCAGAAAAGCGAAAGTAGGCCACCACTCCTCCTCATCCTGTCGAGGCGGGAATACAGCATGCCTGCTTTCTCGAAACAACCGTCTCCTTGGCCCTCAATTCAACCCTGTGTCTGGTTTTTACATCTGTCCTGCTAGTGCTCGAGGTTGTCATGACCCATCACACTTCTACTGCCCCTCTTGGGGATGTGTGACCATGGCCCATGGATGGTCCGGCGCCCCCAACAGAGACCCGTATCTCTCTCTCCAAGTAGCCAACAATTCCCGTTGGGACTTCATTTGGCTGACAGTAAAAAACCCAGACGACGATACATGGCTGGCCGCTCGCCCCTATGGACTCCGGTTGTATATGAGCAACTATGATCGTGGCGCTTTGTTTGAAATCCAAAAGCGTGTTGTCTCCACCCCACCCTCTGCTATTGGTCCCAACCACATCCTTAACCCTCCTCCCTCACCCACTGTTCACCTTCTTCCGTCCTCATCTACCCCCCTCAAAATCTCTTCCACCTCGGCCGCTGTCGTCCCTTCTACAAGCCCCACTCCCCCCCCCCCCCCCGCTTCAGGTATACAACCACATCCTCTCATCCCCTCTAGTCCCTACTTCAAACTCCTAAACGCCTCCTATTCCTCTCTCAATGCCTCCCACCCCAACCTCACTCGCTCTTGCTGGTTGTGTCTTTCCCCCAGCCTCCCCCTCTATGATCCACTTGCTATCCCTTCACCACTCTTTACTTCCTCCACCGACGATTCCCCCTCTTCCTGCAATTGGAATCAATCTACTCATGTCCCACTCACTTTTACGCACATCTCTTCCAAAGGTTTATGCATTCACCCCCGTTCTTCCCACACTCCTAGCCTTACTGCCTGTGCCAACTATGCCTCCCCAAACATCTCTGCCAAATACTTAGTTCCCCTAAACACCACCCAATGGCTCTGCTCTTCCACCGGACTTACCCCATGCTTATCTGTTGCCACACTTAACAAGACCAAAGAAACGTGTGTTCTCATCCTCCTCACGCCTCGAGTCATCTATCACACTCCTCTACATTTCTTTGAAGCCTTTGACCACACTCAAGAAGCTATTTACCTCCACAAACGCGAACCTATTACTGCTGTACTCACTGTCACTTCCCTCCTAGCTACAGCTGGAGCTGCCACTGGTGTTGCAGCCCTAGCCACACAAGCCTCCGCCCTCCAAAACCTCAGACAAGCAGTAGACTCTGATATCATCTACCTCCGAGATGCAGTCAAATATCTTAAAGACTCCCTCAATTCCCTTTCAGAAGTTGTCCTGCAAAACCGCCGAGGCCTTGACCTCCTCCTCCTCAAAGAAGGTGGCCTATGTGCAGCTCTGGGAGAAGAATGCTGTGTCTATGCCAACTATACCGGTTTAGTAGACTCCAGCTTAAAAGAACTTGAAAAAGGTCTCAACCAACGCCGACTTGAACGAGCCCAAACTGCTGGTTCCTGGGGCTTCCTGCAGCCCCTCCTCCCCTATCTCCTCCCGCTAATAACCCCAGTTCTGCTCATCATCCTAGGTCTCACCGTTGGTCCTTGGGCCATTCGACGAATCATCCGCCTTGCCAAAGATCACGCTGACAGTGTATTTTCCTCGTTTGTTCAAATCCATTACCACCGTCTTGCTACCTCTGATCTCGCTCCTCAATCTTGCCCTTGTCCTCGCCCCCCTTCCCACCGTACTTCCCGCCTGTGAAGCTGCTTGCTGTGAAACTCCCTGACCTTAGCCGCCGGCACGGGTTTGTTTCCCTCCGCGTAAAGGGCTTGGGTGCACCCTCCGCCCCCCTTTATTGCTATACGTCTGAGAGTCCTTCGCGGTTAAGCCAGCCACAGCGCTATCCACCCCAAAAAAGCGTGCGCAACATCATGTTAGATATTTCGTCTAGCACCGGCACGCACCGACCCTAAGGGCTATGCATACATTCTGGCCAAATGATATGTCATTTGCCCATCGCCAGTCAATTCTACCCCCTTTTTCTCTCACCCTCCACAGCCCATCCCCCTACTCTCTCACGCCTTTTTTTTTTATGAAACAAAAGGAGCAATTGTTGCTGCCTCCCTTCACCACTCCTCCTAGCCTTTGTTATCTCCCTTTTCCAGCCGTTGCTATCCTTCACCGCCTACCTCATAGCTGCCTGCACAGCTCCGCCTATCCACTACCGCCCCGTAGTTAATCCGCCCCCGTTCCTACCCCTCCCTTGACCCGACCTTATATAATCAAGTGTATTTCCGCAATAAAGTGGACTAGCTCACTCTCACAGGCTGTCTCCGTGGTTTTTACCGCGCGTCCCCCACACCTGGAGAACCTAGGCCTACGCGCTGGCCTAGGGGCTCACCGCCGAGCCGTGGAAGCCCGCCCGGTCCTCGTGGGTTGCTAACTTAAAATAGCAAGCCCACAGCACTTTACCACATTCCTATCTGTAGCTGAAGCCATATTTTGAGAACCTTATGGGAGTCTAACTTGCATTATCTCAGAAAAAATTTTCACATGTTTTTCTGTTCCCTTAGCAAAGCTTTTAGAAAAATATTTTGAGGGAAACTGTTCTGTCGGACTTGACCATAGGAAAAGAAGCAGAGCACCAAGTGACATTTGCAATCAGACCCTTCTGTGACCCTCACTGACTTCAGGGGCATCTGCTAATCTGAGATGAACTTCAGGAGAGCAGCGAGCACGTCTTAACTTCTTTTATGTACTTTATCCATGCACCAGCAGATATCCTGAAGTTCTTCCTAGGCACTAGCACAACAGTGGTGAGCACAAAACCCACTCTCCTGCCCTCATGTGGTTTATAGTGTCGTGGGAAGACAGACAGACAGATGCTCAATAAATAGATTTCACTGGATGGGTGCATTGAAAGAGCAAAAATAAACTTTCATCACAATTTAACCCACCTTTATGTGCCAGGCTGTTGCGTGCCAGGCTCTGTGCTAGGATACAAAGATAAAGCACAGACTCTGCCCTCAAGTATCTGTGTCATCTGCTCTTCCATGACATCATAAGTTCTACTCTGATCTGCACTGGGGGGCACAAGCATTCTTTTCTAGGTACCTTAACATGATCTCCAGGGTGTGCTGTATGTATTTACTGGTACTCCATCAAATGAAGTATGTAGGGAGAGTAAACAAAATACCAACCAAAGGTGCAAGTCCCTGGAGGAGCATGGCTTCCTCTGCCTCATAGAGGTAGAAATTCAAAGGAGCAAAGAAGTAGCCAGGGGCTGGTTCAGTGCAGCTGCGGCCCAGGATGTGGGGGCGGCATTCACACTGCCCGTCTGTAGGTGAGCACCTGAGGGGGAAAACCCATCATGAACAAAGGTAGGATTTGAGAGGGAAGGCATAAAATTGAAGGGGTGGGAATCCTGGGCCAAATGTCCCCTAATGGACCAATTATTTGACTCAATCAGTCCATTATCCTGTGAGAGGACACTGAGAGGTCATGGGTTCAACATATCTGGTCTTGAAAAGTGAATCTAGATCCGTGGAGTCTAGGTGGCCACTCCTTTCCTCCGCAGCTCTCTAACTCTGCTCTAAAAACTGAAAAAAGGAGAGGGTAGGGCGTCTCTTCACAGTATGGCAAAAGTTGGTGTTTTAGGCAGGCTGAATCACACATTGTCAGGCATTTACTCCACCACCGTATGGGATCCCCAGGCAGTCGGACTGTATACTTCACCTTTTGAAATATCTGAAGTAAAATAAATCAACTTAGCTTAGTTACTGTCTCTTGATTGTGTCTTTTCAATGTATTTTGCTGGTCATGGACTAAAACCCTATACCTCTGCCTGTGAGCATATCAGAAAAAAATGTGCTTTTCTGTGGAAATGTGCATGAGGACGCATTCCACAAAACATCATCATTCTTGTTCCCGACTTACACGTCAGAATAGGCACCTCCAGTATCGCAGTCACAGGGAGAACATTCGCGGAGGTCCTCTCCTAGTCCCCAGAATCCAACCTACAAGGAGAACGTGCTCAGTTGATTCCAGCTGTGAAGTGTGATACTGACATCACTACATGAGAAGCGGATTTGGCTCACCTGATAGAGCATCCGCCTACCACATGGGAGGTCCTGGGTTCAAACCCAGGGCCTCCTGACCCATGTGATGAGCTGGCCCACATGCAGTGCTGATGCCCACAAGGAGTGCCCTGCCACGCAGGGTTTTTCCTACGTAGGGGAGCCCCATGCACCAGGAGTGCACCCCGTAAGGAGGGCTGCCCAGTGTGAAAGAAAGTGCAGTCTGCCCAGGAATAGCGCAGCCCACACAGAGAGCTGACGTAGCAAGATGACGCAACAAAAAAGAGATGCAGTTTCCCAGTACCACTGACAAGAATACAAATGGACACAGAAGAACACACAGTGAATGGACACAGAGGGGAGACAATGGGGGGGAGGGGGAAAGGGGAGAGAAACTTTTTAAAAATCTTAAAAAATCATTACAGTTCAATTGATCCACAGCAAATAGTAACAGCCTGAGCAATCACACAGGCCTTTCTTGCCTGAGCACTTGTTAATCATCTCCACAGACACATGTTTCTGATCCCCAGGGCTGAGGTGATGGAACGGAAGGTTGTCCATGAATTGTTTCAAGTGGAGACACAATGGAAGCCACACATTTCCTCTAAGTACAATTCATCCTGAAGCTGGATTGCTGAAGGCCATTCTGATGACAAGTTTTTTCTGCTAGTGCATTTGCAACTACTTTTATAAAACTGATAGTTCTACTTACCACAATAGCCCTAGGAGTTTTACTTACACAACACTGAAATGTTTTGGGGTTAAAAAAAAAAACAATCAAACTGATGTTGAGATGCTATAAAATATCACAGGTTAGTAGAATTATTATTTTATTTTCTTGAGGTACCAGGGCCAAGGATTGAAGCCAGGACCTTGTATGTGGGAAACTGGCACTCAACCACTGAACCACGTTGGCTTCCCTGAGTTAACCTTCCCGTCTTTTTTGCTTGTTTGTTTTTTTTTCCAAAAGGCACCGGGAACAGAACCTGGGACCTCCTATGTGGGAGGCAGGTGCTCCACTGCTTGAGCCACATCCGCTTCCAAGTTATTTTCAAACCGCTTGTTCTGGCATAGTGTAGACCCAGCTTGAAAGCGTCAACTCTGTTGCTTAAGACTTTTTCATCATTGCAACATCTTGACATTTATTTAATATAAACAGCTGGTGAAATATAAATACCTGCTTCTTAAATCAGATAATACTTAGTATAAAACGCTCAGAAAATACTTCCCCTCAAATCTCAATTTAACATGCTTGGATAAAATTTAGATTTTTATTAGGCATGCAATTGTTATTTGAAACAGATTTGTTAAGAATCCATTTTTTTTTTTTTTGTTATCTTGGCAAAATTTTACCCAAAGAGATGTATTTTAAGCATTAAAAGTTGACATAATTTCTTATAAAATGTGGCAAAGAACTTTTGATATTTTTTCCAAAACCATCAGATAGAGGTAGACGGTAGAGCACCTGGCAGATCACTGGGCTCAGCTGTAATGGACAATTTTCCCATGGACTATCCCTGCTCAGTTATTGCCCTTCTGAAAACACAATCTAGTTTGCATTGCACACATAGCATTAACCTGCTAGTGAAAAAAGCAGCCGGGAATATAAAGTTTGTCTGGAATTATCTGACCTGCTTTGTTGGGTCAGTTAATAAACTGTGTACTCATTTTTTTGTGTTGCACACATACATGGCATATAGAGCTTGGCAAGATTGACCTTTCCTAGAGTTAACAAGTTTCTAGAACTCTCTCTCACTTATATAAAACTTTTAGATTACCTGACCTCTCTTATATAGAGTTCCTTCTCCATAATTACTTCCTTTCTTTTTTTCTTCCCTCCCATGCCACATCCTAATATGTTTTCAGTAAAATGACTTAATATATTAGCATAATACTAAGCCAAATTGGCATATGTTTCTCATTTATCAGCTAAATTTCTTCAGACACATCAAGGTCACTGTTCTTTTATTAGGTTGAGCTTTTATTTTTTCCTTCTAAAAATGATGGTGGGCTGCCAAGGTTGGACAACAAAGGGAAGAGTTGGTTTGAACTCCCTAATTGCATGACATGTTCCTTAGGAAGTGAAAAATGTTTTATTCTACTAATTTTAGAATACCTACTCATATATTAAGTGGGGTCTGAGAAAAATCCAGAAGTTTATTTCCCACAGTAATCCACATTATATTTAAAGTAAGTTTTTTGTTTGTTTGATTGATTATTAAGAGATCATCCAAAATATTTTTAGGCAGAGAGTTGCAGAAGCAGCGTGGAGATTATGTGTCAGATTATGGTCTGGTTGGCCAAAAAAGGGTAGATAAATGCTATTATATCCCACTGCTTGGCCTGCCACGAAAAAAATGGAGGAACCTACTGACATCTGGTAGCTGAGTGATTCAGTCCAATCTGGTGGTGTGCTGGAAAATGAGTAACAACCAGCTGACTGGTGGAGAGGCTGGAGGAGAGCCTTGATTTATAGTGTTTGCTGATTTCTGGGGTGTAAATACTCTAGCCATAGCCAATTTCAAGCCACCAATATATTGCCACTGAAACTTGGATTTGGGATACAGATACAATAGATGAAAATAACCTTGGAGCAAAGATAAGAGTAAAATATAGTGAAATTTTAAAAATGTAGTGAGGTAATTGAGGGATAATGAGTTTGAACATTTACTATCTTTTAAAAATATGATTAATTATAAATTTTACAATATAATTTTTTAAAAAAATTTATTTATTTATTTCTCCCCCCTCCCTGCCCTGTTATCTGCTCTCTGCATCCACCTGCTGTGCGCTCTTCTGTGTCTGCTTGTATTCTCATTAGGCAGCTCCGGGAACTGATCCTGGGACCCTCCAGAGTGGTAGAGAGGTGATCACTCTCCCATACTACCTCAGCAACCTGATCTACTGTGCCTTCCATTATCTCTCCTCTGTGTCTCCTTTTGTAGCATCATCTTGCTGTGCCAGCTCTCTACGTGTGCCAGCACTCCATGAGGGCCAGCTCGCCAAGTGGGCCAGCTTGCCTTCACCAGGAGGCCCCAGGCATTGAACCCCGGACTCCCCATATGGCAGAAGGGAATCCAACTGCTTGAGCCACGTTTGCTTCCCTACAATTTAATTTTTAATAATAGTTATGCTTAACTCTCAAAATTACTGAAAATTTAACAATCACCTTTAGCAAGCTAATATGAGCCAGCTGTACCATAGCACTGGGCCTAGAAGTTTCAATTAAACTGATTTACATATATTTCCTATTGTGTTCAATGATCTTTGAAAGGTATACCTTACCTAAATCAGCATTTCATAGCCTTTGTTAATTTAACAACTGTTAGGGAAAGAAGATAGATAAGGCAATTCATGATGTTAAGGAACACACGGTCCAATACTGTGGGATGTAGTGTTGACACAAATAATGGCAATTCATTGTGAAAAGCAGAGTATGATTCTTGCCAAAATGCTATGGGATGGGATGGAGCCATCATATCCAAGCAAAGATTGGAAAAAGCTTCGGGGAAGATTGGGCAGTTGAGATGGGCCTTGAATGATGGGCTTATTTTGATACAGGATCTGGGAGATAAGATGTCATTGCCCTGATTTATGAACTTTCCAGTAATAGAAGTCCTTCGGACACTTTTCTTCCCGTAACACCACACAACCAAGGCCAAGACTGCCTCAGCCAGATATAGGAAGTACTAATTTTGCTAACTTAAAAGCCAATAAGCTTTACTCAAAGTGGAAAAAATACCAATGCCTTCTAACAGTTGTTAGCCTCAGGAATCAAAGTGAAACACAACAATAGGAGGAAAGAAATTAACAAGACCAAGTCTTTTTTAGACAATGGCAGTAGAACTTTGCATCACTGGATATAAAAGGAAAATTGCAGGCAAATACATACAGAGCATTCTTCGCAATGTGGGCCGGTGGCAAACGACTGGCATAAGCATTGGCCTGTATCCACATCACAGGTTGAGAACTTCATACTCCCAAGGGGGTTACAGTCACAGGCTGAAAGCACAGCATTCCCAATTATTCCCATTCTTATGACCTCACTGTTGCAAATGTCTTAATAGTGCACCTTGAGCAAAATGCCATAGCCCAAAAGAACATAGAACCTTCAGGATCATCAATGACAGGTTAAATAATGTGAGGTCTTAATCTGGAGTTTAGAATACATCAAATCCATTACAAAAAAATCAATGGATCTTTATATGGCTACTCAGTTGAACTAAAGTCCTCATTTCCCAGTTACGCTAGATAAGAGAGTTCGCACATCATGAAAGATGGGAGAGAGGACACTTGCTGGTGGTGGTGTTGATGAGGGTTGCCCAGGAATAATTCTGAGTGGATTAAATGTCCCAGAGAAGTGGCAAGGTGCCATTTCTGTAGCAAGAGGCGAATGTAATTTGCATGTTAAGCTCTGTAATCAAGAACAAACAACTCTCGACTCTACAAATTAAACCATCTTGTGTTCTCTTGAAAAAAAAAAAGAACATAGAGCAGCGTGCCCTGCCAAGTTTATTGTCTGAATGGCTGGGCAATTATTGTACTGCACACACTCTGCACAGGAAGTCCAGTGCCAGACACTTCCAGAGCCCTCATGTATTTCTGGATGGCAATTAGGAGGAGACAAGTAGGCGTAGGAAGTTGTGCAAACTGCAGTGCCTGGCACAGTTAACCTGGCACAGTTAACCTGAGTGATGTGGGCCGGGTCGAGTGACACTCAGCGGGGCTGCTAAGTGTCACAATTACTGATGATGGATCCTCTATCGTATACTTGTCTCTTCTCTCTTTTTCTACTGTCTTACTACTTTTTCCTTTCATTTTAACCTCTCTTTATTCTCCTTTGCTTTCTCTTTCACCTACAGACATTTCTGAGTCCTGCTTAGGTGGTGAAGGCTAAGAAATTATGCTACCACAACAAGATACCCACTTTCCCTGATTCTATTGCCGAATAAACCAGTGTCACAGAAACAACCCAAATGTCTACCCACTGATCAATGGATAAATAAAATGTGGTATATCTATACAAGGGAATATTATTTTGAATAAAAACAAATGAAGTACTGATACATACTACAACATGGATTTACCTTGAAAACATCATGCTAAGGGAAAGAAGCCAGTCACCAAAGACCACTGATATGAAATGTATGATTCCATTGATAAGAAATGTCTGTAATAGGCAAATCCACAGAGACAGCAAGTAGATTGGTGCTTACTTAGGGCTGGCAGGGCCAGGGGTTGCATGGGAATGAGGGTTTGGGGGGTGATAGCAAAGGTATAAGGTTTCTTTTTAGGTAACAAAAATGTTCTAAAATTGATTGTGGTGATGGTAGTACAACTCTGTGAACATAATAAAAAACATTGCATTGTACAACTTAAAGGTTGAATTGTACTGTATACAAATTACTTGTCAATAAAGTTGTCTCAAAAGAAAAATGAAAAACAACATTCCTTATAACAATGTTCCGTTGTTCCTTCTATAGGCAAAAATATGGAGTATAACGCATGACCAAATGAAAATGATTTACTCAGGTTCTGTAGTTGTTTGATACAGTTATGAATTCCAAAAATAGATATTGGATTATGTTTGTAAACTGGTCTGTACCTGGGCGTGATTTAATTATGATTGGGGCTTTGATTGGGCCACATCAACAGCCATAAAAGACATGGCAAAGGACAGAGTTTTGATGTTGGAGTTTTTGTTGTGGGAGTTTTGATGCTGGAGACCCAGAAAGTAAGCACACAGAGGAGCTTGGTTGTGAGGGAAGAGAAGCAAGCCCTGGGAAGAGAGGAACGCTGAGCCCAAAGAGAAGCAAGACCCTGGAAGGGAGGAACTCAGGAAGCCTGAACCCTCGCAGAAGTCAACAGCCATCTTGCTCCAACACATGAAAATAGACTTTGGTGAAGGAAGTAACTTATACTTTATGGCGTGGTATCTATAAGCTCCTACCCCAAATAAATACCCTTTACAAAAGCCAACAGACTTCTGGTATTTTACATTAGCACCCCTCTGGCAGACTAATACAAGTTCCCTGACAAAGTCCCAGCTAGCCCTGTGTGGCCCAGGAAGCTCTAACTTCTATGATCCTGTAGCTAAGAGTATGATCATTTGGCCCCAGCAAACTGCTGAGGTTCTTTTCTATTTATCCTCAATCCCTCTTTGCTTTTTAATTGTTTTCTTCTCTTTGTCAGAGAAATATGAACCAATACTAGCAGGGATGTGAGAAAGAGAAGAATAATTAAAAAATAGAAGAAACCACCACCTGAAAATTGCCTAAGAAGCCATCAGCCTATGCAGAAATGGGAATGCAATTTAATAAATTTGAATATATAGCTCTTAGGAAAGTCCTGGTGGAGGCCATTTTTCTAAAGGTTTTGCATTAAATTTCTTGGCATTTTTCCCAGTTTGTTGCAGTGAGGAAAATGTGCACACCCCCTGCTGGTCTTCTATGATAAATTCAGCAAATCACAGAGAAAAGTTCTCTACTCACTCTCTAAAATTTGTGGAAGCACTGTATCATTCTTAAAAACTCAAAGGCTGGCAGAACTCTTAGGTATTTTCAGTCACAGAACTTTAGGGCTGATGTGTCAGCTCTGGTTGACTTACGCTGACAGCCCAGGGGATCCGTGGCGCTGAGTCCATAGTGGCTGGGCTTGCACAGGTCGCACTTGGCTCCTTCCACGTTCTCCTTACACAGGCATTGACCAGCCACAGACCCCAAGGCAGGATCAGAGTGGCTCACACAAAGTCCACCAGACAAGGTCCCATCGGGGTCACATTCACAAGCTGGGGACAGAGATGTGCATTTAATTAATTGCAACTTGTGGGAAACCTGAAACATATGATAGCATATTATGCACACAACTATTGTACTTTGTTTAAATCACTCAGTTTAAGTAATAAGATTAATGGTCACGTGCTATTCAGAACTGGCTCCCAGATCTCTTGACATGGAAAATACTGAATAATTCCATATATCTTTTTTTAAAAAAAGACTTCAAAAGAATTTAAAGTGAGAGGAACAGAGGAAGACTGCTATTGTGAAAACTGGGTGTTAGGAATAGATTGATTCCTTTTGGGGTGATGAACTTATTTTGGAGCTAGATAAAAGTGGTGGTTGTGCAATATTGTGAATGTATTAAATATCACTGAATGGCTCATTTTAAAATAGTTAATTTTATGTTATGTACATGTCACCTCAATAAAAAATAGATTAAAAAAGACTACAGGTGAAAATAATGTCAAGAGAGGTATGAGTGGGGTGCTATACTGACACGTGCACACGCATACGGAAGGAGTGCCATACAAAAAAGAATGCTGGTACTAATAATTCCAGAGGGTACAATGAGGCCCCAGAAGTAGAAGATACAAATGGTAAAGTTTAACTTACATAAGGAAGAACTTCCTAGAGTTTGGGGTACCCATCTTTGCAGTGAGCCCTTATCCCTGTGGCCTCCACGTAGATGCTAAGTAAGCACTGACTGTGGCTTGATGTAAAGGGCAAGGGCTCTGGTGGGTATTAGATGACAACCAAGGTCGCTTTACCTATTTGCTGCTGTGCTTCCAAGGGACTCCACTTGTAAGAAATGCAGTAAACATAAGTGAATATCCTAACTTTAAGAGCAATTGTGTTCACATCTATACATGTTTGCTCTGGATTAACAACAACAACAAAATGCTCAAATCTAAAGCAAGGGCTGCATAACAACCATTTAGTAGTGAGTTAGATGGAAAAAGTTCAGCTAAACCAGTTGTTTGGTGTCATTAAGTAGTTGTCTGAGAGAATCTTTCCATCTTCAATAGTTTGTTATTGGATTGTGATTGGTGATAAATGCATTATGGAAAACAGCACCAGGCTCTGTTTAGTTTGGAAAACACACAATTTTCTTCTAATTCAAGCATCTAGAAAAGAAGAAACAAACTACATTCATTTTAGAGATGACCAAAAGGAAAAGCTTGATGTTATTTGGGAGAAACCCCAGAAGGTCAGCAATGAGTCCCAGAGTATAATTTAATTATGCATAGAAGTCTCCTTGAGGAAAAAGATGTGAATGGATAGTACTTTACTTTGAAATAACCCTCTGGCATGGCCTTTAGGATAGAGGTCCAATAAAGTCTCTTTGTGACACACAAATTATTTTCAGGGAACTTTTATTGTTGGTGGTTGAGATCCCCAAATCTTTGTTTTTCTATATCACATTTGAATGTTTTAATTGTAAAAGACAAAATTAGTCAGCTTATGTCTGGGATCTGTTTATATAAATATTTAGGCTCCAACAAGGTCAACTTAGAGAAAATTTATATGAGAATGCTAATTGGTCTTCTTAAAATACACCATTTGTATATATACATATAAACATGTGTTTAGGTAAAATGGGAGAAGCAGGGAGTCTCATTATGGTAGTGTTACAAGTTTCTCATCTGTCTTTCAATGGCAAAACTCCTTATTTACAAAAAACAACTTCCCACTTTCATGTCAGGGGTACCAGTTTTCTTTCCTTGGCCTCCCTCCAAAGCACCACCAAGGTCACTACTAAGTATTTCTCAAAGAAGGAGACTTTGGTTGAGGTAGTAAAAAATTCTGGATTCCAAGATTATGTTTCAAAACACTGTATTTTCTGATTCTACCCAAGAGATCAATTTTTAAAAACAAATATGTAGATTTTAAAACATCAGTAAAAGTTGAGTGTCTGTACATGTGTGTGTGCACATACATGTGTGTCATACTACAGGTTCTGGTAAAAATGGTAGGATAATTAAGAAACTGGTCTAAAGAAGTACATGTCCTGAGAACCCAGTTCTTTGTATCAGTTTTGAATAGGCCGTGCAAGGTAAAATGCAATACAATCATGTGCCTATTGAAGAATCCTGGCAAAAATTTCATTTGTGCTTTTTTCACAATATTATGACTTAACATTTGAAATCTAGGACATTTTAAGTAGTCAGGTGGCTACTAGATCAGTTCTGCAAAATACTTTATATGTTCTGATGATTTGAAGTTTGAAGTTATTGTTTCATAGCAGGTTTTTTCTTTCTCTTTCTTTCACCTTACATTGATGACATAGCCTAAGCAGCCTGATTTCTAGGAACTAGGAGAAGCTATCCTCCATGGGGGCTGAGCTTTCTGAATGTTCTTAAAGTGTATGCCAGCAATTCAAGACCCTGACTGCTCTTTACCCAGGTTATTTCTCAGGGTTGTGTTCGCAGCAAATAACCTAGAGGGATGAGGTAACATCTTCCCCTGGACAAAGAGCAGGCTTGCTTCCACTTGCTGTAAAAGCAAGGAATCTTCCAAGCTCAGTGTTTCTTGACTATGGCACAAATTCATTGGGTGTACAGGATCCATCTGGGCTCCCTTGTGTTGCCCTGTGGGACTTAGAGCTCAAAAGGATTTCATGTCAACCTAATGTTCTTGCTGCTTGCTACGCTCTGAACAATAAAGTCTTTGGTCTTTGACTCAGGAGTCTTGTATCTCTCACCAGCAATTCATGAAAAACTTAGCAGACTAGCTTGTTATTTGCAAGTAGGGTAAAATCTCAAACCCAGGTCCTAACACTGGGTAATTGAAATCAAGTGGGAATGTCGCTCTGTGCAATAATACACAACAGGGCTGGGACTAGAGTGAGGCAAGCTAGGTGTCTCAGGTGTAAACTTTATGGAAGCACTCACTCTCAGGTTTGTGCAAGGGTCACACTTGAATTTACAGGACACTGAGAGTGAGTGCGTCCTTATATCTGGGCGATCAGGTGCTTCACTTGTTGTATCCTATTTCTAGTTCAGCAGGGATATGTAAATTTAAAGCATGATGAAGTTCCATTCCATGAGCAAAAATTAGCAAATATTAAAGTGTGACAAAGCAAGTGTTGACAAGATACAGAGCAACAAGAACTCATACACACTGTTGGAGGGAGTGTTAATTGGTACAACCACTTAGGAGACAATTCAGTATTAATTAGTGAATTTGAAGAGGTGTACACTCTCTGGCTCAAAAATGCCACTCCTGTTACGTATATATCTTAGTCTTTGTGCATATTTGCAAGATCACATATACAAGAAGATTTATGGGGTGGCATCACATGAAGAATGGACAAAAATATTTTGTCATACTTATAGGAAGGAACTCTATATAGAAATTAAAATTGAAGAATGTGGGTTCCCTGAAATGGATAAATTCTTAAAATTGAATGTTGAATGGAGTAGTCAGTTTGCTAAAGGGTATATACATCATAATATCATCTATCTACAGCTTGAAAACATGTCAAGATATTCTGTTTATGGATAAAAAACATGTGAAAGTATAAAAACAAGCATGGTAATGATAATGTCAAATATATGACAGAGTTTATATAGGAAGGGGGGCAGACAAATGGAATAGAGATATACCTGGGGTATCAACAACGCCTGGAGTGTTTTATTAAAGAAAGTCCTAAAACATTAAGATTTCACAAAGCTGGGTGGTGGGATAAGGTTGCTTAATACAGTATTCGCTATTCTTCTATGTATGCTTGAAATATTTCATTTAAAAGGTTGAGATTAAAGATAAAATATTTTTAAAAGGCCAAATAAAAGAAAAAAGAAGTAATCCCTTAGTTCATGTTTTAACAGTGAAAATGAATTGTCTAGAGTCACATGTTTTAGCCAGTTTTACTACTTTAGCCACTTCCCTGAACCACCTTCCAGGATACCCAGACTCTCTGTTGCATCTTCTGAAACCATCTGTCCCTTCTGTTTGAAGCTAGAATAATTTCCTGACTCACCTGCTACAAGACTACCAGGACAAACTGGATTATTTGGCCCAAATTGTTTGGAGAAAGAAAAGATTTTAAAGCTGAAGTGTTTTTGCAGTCTCCCTTTTCCCAACATAGGGCAGTTTGGAGATGCTATTAGGTAGAGTCAGGATCTGACAACCCAGGCCAGACCTGTCCATCAGAATTTTAAAAATATATGTATTTACTAAAATATTTACTTGATTATACTTAGATCTGAAAAGTATCACAATTTAATGGAAAATACAAAAACCTTCCCATGTTCAAGTATTCCAAGAGGTTTTATAGTTTTTTTTTGGTATTTGGAATGCTGAACACTGAAATTATTTCTAGAAGAACTTTTTCTTCCACCTGCTGTCCATCAGAATTTGCTCAAACAAGGGGAAGGGATCGGGTCGGAGGCTGGGACTCACGAATGCACGCGTAAGGATCCGAGATGGCCTTGACCGGGTCCCTGTAGAAAAAGCGTGTGCAGCGCTCGCAGTGCTGCCCCTCGGTGTTGTGCTGGCAGTCCTCACACACGCCCCCGCTGAGGCCACCGCCCGCCAGGTACACGGCCATGTCGAAGTGACAGCGCTCCGAGTGGCTGTTGCAGTTACAAGCTGAGAAACGAGAGGAGCGTTACTGAGAGACTTGCTGTGGTCTCTGGATCACTGAGCGGGAATTAATCGTTGCATTTTCTAATCCTCGACGTTTTTCAGCCACTACGCCTTTTTTATATATTATTTTATATATACACCAAGTATGCAGGTTAAAATAGGTGCTTTCAAGGATCTTTTTAGTACTGATTCTGATCATATGCTCTCAAGAAAATGTGTTTCTGAAATGTTTAATATGTCATCTTCTGAAAAATCAAGTAAACTGAAATAAGTCCCCTGCGTGATCTAGAAGCCCTACAGTGCAATCTTGTTCGATCAAGAATACTTTTAGTGATACAGGTTTTGTAAATTTAAGTTTTTTGCATCAAATTTTGTTTGCACTGCGATTCTCAGGTAGGATTTTGGAGCTGGCAAAGCACGCCAAGGGTCCTTTTCCGCCTCCTCCTGGCAGAGGGAAAGAAGCTGGTTTTCGGCAGAGCAGGTGGTGGAGTCTGGAGAACCGACCACTCCTGCCGCCCTTCCGCGGGCGGGGGCTGAGGGGCAGCGCACGCCCTTTTCCTGCGTCTGGGGCTCCACCAGAGGAACTGAGGAGAAGGCCCTCAGTTTGGAGGAGTTTGTTTTCTTGATGCTTTCTGACTGATATTTTTGTATAAACAGCTTAACCTCAGACTGCATTTTGCTGGATCTTGTATACTGTGACTCTCAGGATTTTTTTTCCCCCTTAGAGCCCTTCTAGTGACCTTTCACTCTCTCAAAACTTATTTTCTCCAAGTCTGGGAAAAGAAACTGAAAAAACAAGTTTGTTTGGAATTTCATCAAAATTCAGAGGCACCAATTACGTTATTAAAAAATCTTCTTAGCCAAAATATTTTATTAAAATTACGACAGTCTTTCAAACTCAATGAAAGTCTTATCTGTTAAGGTCAGGTTAATAGAATGTCTGATTATTCAGGAAAATAATAGGGGTCTCGGTACTGAATCTAGTGCCCACCAAATTCTGGGAGTTCTATCATTCCCAATGATATTATCATTACACGCCTAGTCCTCGTCTCTGAAAAGGTGCTACACAACATGCATACTGTTCTATTTTTACAATGAAAGTTTTCTATGTGAGGGTCTGAGAACTTTGTGATTCTTCCATGTGAGGTAATTTAAGCCAAAATTGGAGCTGGGAGCCACGGGTTCACCACCTCTATTGCTTGCAGCCCATAGAAACAAACTAAATGATCTTCAGAACAAGCAAATGCTGAGCACCCTCAGCTGTGCCCAGGACTTATTTTCACTCACATCTGCACGTGCTGTCCTGGGGGCCTTCAGCTGGCCTCCACGGGGCGTCCTGGAAGAAGTCCTTGCATCGCTCACAGTTGGGGCCCTCCGTGTTGTGCTGGCAGATGCACTGACTGTGAACCTGCGTTGTGTGGGAAATAGAGCAGTAGAGGGGGCTGATCTTTGAGGGCTCTGGGGTTCTTTAATGGAAAATGAAATACTAGGCCACGGCAGCCTCTCTGGGTCTTTGTTTTCCATATGTGAATTACAATTTCAATCATGTATACCTTTTTATTTGCTTAACTGGAATTTAAATTTTTAAAAATTTAAAATGTTTAGTAAACATGCTCAATATATTTTAGGGACATTTCTGAATTCTAGTTTCAGAGAAACACTTTGCAGCCCTCACGAAAATGAGGGACTGCATGGGAAGGTGTGTGTGTGGGGTTGTGGTTTAGGAGCATAAAGGAAAATAGGAAATTTTAAAAGGCATAGATGCTGGAGATAGGTGTGTGTGTCTGTTGGATTTCCACAAAATGCCCCAAATGGCCCAAATTCAAAGGGAGAAGCTCTGTTTCCAACAGAGAAAGCTGAGTTTGAAGGTGCAGCAGTTTCAACATCAAACCTTATAGGATTATGCCTAATAAATAGTTTTAAATTATTAGTAGCCACATTCTCTGAGTATATCCATAAAAATACAATTCTACTGCCTCAATCTCTTAAGGCTAGTCCCAAGACTGGGAGTGCTCTTCAGTGTGAAGGCACATTCATAGTGTTAGAATATTACTTTGCTTGACCGTTTTTTTTTTGTTTTTTTTTTTTTTAAAGATTTATTTATTTAATTCCCCCCCTCCCCCGGTTGTCTGTTCTCTGTGTCTTTTTGCTGCGTCTTGTTTCTTTGTCCGCTTCTGTTGTCGTCAGCGGCACGGGAAGTGTGGGCAGCGCCATTCCTGGGCAGGCTGCACTTTCTTTCGCGCTGGGCAGCTCTCCTTATGGGGCGCACTCCTTGCGCGTGGGGCTCCCCCACGCGGGGGACACCCCTGCGTGGCAGGGCACTCCTTGCGCACATCAGCGCTGCGCATGGCCAGCTCCACACGGGTCAAGGAGGCCCGGGGCTTGAACCGCGGACCTCCCATGTGGTAGACAGATGCCCTAACCACTGGGCCAAATCCGTTTCCCGACTGTTTTTATGGTATCAGATATTACTGAAACACCTTGGCAATGAGCACACAGTCTCACACACCTTCAGTAAATTTCTGTGAGAGAATGAATGCGAAATTATGGTTTCTCTCCACCAACCTCTAGTCCCTAAAATACAAACAAAAAAGAAAGAGAGGGAATGGTGGACTCTCTTGAAATCATAAATTCTGCTTATTAATTCAATGATGCCCAGAATGTGGCAGGATCCACCTCTGGCTAGAAAAGGGGAATGCCCCTAGGTGACCTATTGAGCCAGGTGGGAAGATACCTGCCCCAGCACAATGCTGGCACTTTGATTTGCAGTCCCCACATAGAGCGTCTGATCTCCATTCAGCATCAGGGCGGTGAAGGGAGGGTAGGAGAGCCACGTGAGTCTGTGGATTTGTCACTCACCATTCCAGGAGGGCTGAAGACATCTCCGCGCACCTCCTGCGCAGGGCCACACTCACTAGCGTGGCCATTGCAAAAACAGCTTCCCCGAACAACCATCTCATACAGAGCATAGTAGTATTTATCGAGCGAATCATTTTGTCTCCTTCCAAGCAAAGTGTCCCCCAGGGTATGGAGTTTGGTAAAGTTTATCCTCAGATTTGTTAGTGTCACAAGGTCTAGAGAAAGGATACCCATAAATCAATGTACATTTAGGTTGTAGCAGTTCAAGGTACCCACTTTACTGAAAGCCCCTTTACATGCAGAATTGCACTAAGGACTAGGTGTCCTTACAGTGACATTTTTAAAAAGGCATTGATGTTAAAAATATAAAACAATTCCTACCCTGGATGTAGGGACTGTAAGGGTTTTCTATTTCAAAGCTGGGATCCAAAACTTTTAAAACAACCTGTAAAATAAATGTCAGTAAATTTATTTGCCCCCCAAAATACCCACAAATATGCCCTTAGAGAGATCCTGTCTTTATAAGAGGCTGAGTCATTGCATTCCAGGAGATTTGGGATATAGATTACTGTTTGGGTTACTGTATGAATAAAAGTACCCAAAAGTGAAAGAGAAAGTTATGAAGCAGTCTTTTTTTTTTGGCCTCTTTTATGCACACCTGGTCCACATAAACAGAAGTAGTGGTCCATCTGTGACAGGGGCTCTTGAATTATGTTGGGGAGGGGTCATGGGGTCAGAAGCAAGCCATCATCAAGTTGGAGCTGGCAGGGAATTCTAGAGCTGCCTTCTGTCACCAGTGCTCTCTGCTTTGCTTGATAAAACAGTGGCCTCCAGTTCCACTCCCATCAATACCCTCTGTCAGTCATGGGCTTTGCCTGGATGGTGGTATACATAGTGTGGGGACGAGATCACTGATCCAGGGCAGCCCTTAGCCAAGATGGCTCCTTTGCAAAGGTGAGAAATGGGCACACTTTCTTCTGGGTGTCTCGTGCCAGGGTGCCCGGACTTGTGAGTGGGGCGTGGACTGGATTTCAGCTCCCACTCACCGTTAGCTGAACAATTTTTTGCAGGACTATTTCTTATAAGGTATTTATTATTTCTCTGTATTTGAGATAATTGAGAACTCATTTCAATTAAGTGCTTTTCATTCCTAAAAAAACCAACAGCTTAGGTTGTACTTTGGTAAACACTGTCTAAATTTTTTAAAATCTAAATTAACCATATATTTAAAAGTTTAATTTAAATAAAAAAAATTCAAGGAAGGAAATGCTACCTCACCACCAGTTGAGGGTTCAACATCTGAATATTTGGAGTCACAAACAAGGTCTCCCACTCCCTGGGCCTGACCAGATGTGATGTCAGGAAAGGAAGCAGCACAGTCTTTTGCAAAATATTTGAACACTTTCCACGTGTGTCCATAGTCTGTGGAACGTTCAACCAACATTGCAGCAGGCCGAAAAGTCTATGAAGAAATGAGGTAAGCTTGTAATGCTTCACAAGGTAGATTTTATTACACACTTCAGGTTGAATATTTATATTTTAAAATATCACTTCATTTTAAATTTAATGTGTATCTTTAAAAAATCTATTATACAATAAATAAACTGAGAACACCTTCCAAGGGGGCAAGTATTTGTGAGCATATACTTTGTCCTTATAGTCAAATTCCATTTTTTAAATATTTATGGCTATGTCAATTATTATAACAATTGAAGATAGAACAAAAGATGGCATACAAACAAAAGAGCTAATGTAATTAATATTTTATAGCAATTTGTCCATGGTTCTGTTTGCGTAGCATGTTTTTTTCTAGCAAACACTTACATATTCTTCAACACTGAACCATGGAGTTTACCATGACACCCCAGAGCGGAGTTGTTCTCTCTGAACTAACTTCTCCAATATTCTAAGCATAACTCTATTTCTACCCTTATCACTTTGTATTGTAGTTTTCTATTTATATGTTTGTTCCCATGACTAGAACGTGTCTTTGAGGGCAAAGACTGGTATGTTTTTCATTTTTATTACTAAAAATCTAGTATCTGCCCTGACATCTACTAGACTGAAATTAGAATTCTGATGAATGTTAAAGAATGACTAAAGCACATTAATTTGCTTTAGCATCTAACTTTAGTAAAAAAATCTTTAGTTTTTTCCCCCTCTTAATCACAGTCCAAATTTCCCTGCCCTTTTCTCCTAAAATTTATCTTTTGGCTCTTAAGGCCCCTATTACCTCAGTGCTTACAGTTTTCCTTTTGACTGTGTCCTCTAAGAATGTATTGTTTGCTTAATCATATAATCATTGACTAACAAGGAGATTATTTTTCTTCATTTAAGATAAAAAACTACACACATCAAGTCTGAATCTGGATTTACAAAGCTTTCTGTCTTCTGCAAGGAAGCAAGGAAGTGAAATACCAGGTAAATGGTGAGCATTTTGTAAGTAGATGAAGGGGCCAGCCGGTCTATACATCTGTACCTTAAAGGTCAATATAAGGTGGCTGAATTGAAACAATGCCTCTAGATCCAGTCTGATGCTGACATGATCAAGACCTAAAGAAAAATCCAGAGAAGAAAATCAGTGATGTTGAGAGACCTGATTATCCTATTAAACCCCTGCCACTGCTTATATGTCATCAAACCTTTTTATTTTATTTTTTTTTAAAGATTTATTTTTTTATTTATTTCTCCGCCCCCCCACCCCCTACTTGTCTGCTCTCTGTGTCTATTCACTGTGTGTTCTTTTGTGACTGCTTCTATCCTTATCAGTGGCACTGGGAATCTGTGTTTCTTTTTGTTGCGTCATCTTGTTGCATCAGCTCTCCATGTGTGCAGCGCCATTCTTGGGCAGGTTGCACTTTCTTTCATGCCGGGCGGCTCTCCTTACGGGGCGCACTCCTTGCGCGTGGGGCTCCCCTACACAGGGGACACCCCTGCGTGGCACGGCACTCCTTGCGCGCATCAGCACTGTTCATGGGCCAGCTCCACACGGGTCAAAGAGGCCCTGGGTTTGAACCACAGACCTCCCATGTGGTAGGCAGATGCCCTATCCATTGGGCCAAGTCCGCTTCCCATCAAACCCAGTTGAAATCACATGAAATCACATCACCAGATTTCATTCTCTTGGAGTGGTGTTCCCTGCCACTCTGTGCCCACGAGAAGATCTATGTGAGGACAATAGGGGCTTTACCCTGGCAGTGCCCACTGTGTGGCAGCTCTTCCTCCAAGGGGGTTCCAGAACATTTCCCATAGGTAGAAAGCAATGGCTCACTTCCTTGCACTCAAGTGTTGACTGCAGATAAACATGAGCTAGCCAGCTATAGCATGGTAAAAATCAATACACCCTTTTCTTCCAACAGCTGCTAACAGTCACTTGAACTTTACTTGGCATAAAGCACAGCTTGAAATCTCCTCCTTGAAGTGAGTATCTGTAGGTTTGTCTATGACTAAGGAGAAGACAGAAGTATCCTAACCAGGACCTTGCCCTGAGCAAGTTAGCTGCGCTCCATTTCTGGCGTGCACATGGAGGATCAGCACATCGTGGATATGGTAGAGGCCCAGATTTGTCTAGAGCAGCACTGTCCAATAGAAATAAGTCACATACATACTTTAAAAATTTCCAGTAGCCACATTTTAAAAAATTAAAGATAATTGTCAAAATTGACTTTAATGTATTTAGCTCAATATATCAAAACATTATCATTTTAACATGCAATCAATATCAAAACATTAGTAATACTTTTTTTTACTTTTTTGCAAGCTAAGTCTTAGAAATCTGAGGTGTTTTTATACTGACAGCACACCTCTATTTGGATTAGCTGTGTCTCAGCCGTATTGGACAGCATAGCTCTAGGGAACAGTGGCTGGACTACTACAGTGACAAAGAGTTCAGCTTAGAGTTTTAGGCCAAATGACCTGGGGGAATGGCCTGCTGTTGAGAGGGCAGCCATGTTCCAGGCTTGGTACAATGTCAAGGGCTCCCATCCCTTTCTACAACGGAGAGCCACTTTCCTTTCTCTGAAATGCCTGGTTGAGAAATCATATTCTATGTAATTGACTCTGAAAGTGGGGACATTCCCTTTGTGCGGAGACATGGAACAAATGCTGGACAACAGATCAAAACAGATGTTAAGCAAAAATGGGCACCATTTATCAATAAAGATAAGCTACTGTGGTAAAAATCACCTTGGCCTCATTAAGAATATGCCAACTAGAGAGCAAGAATATCCAAAATGAAATAATATTGCGTAGACACCAATCATATTTGCCAAATGGATGTGATAGAAAAAAAAGTCTGATATTATACTTTCCTTAAACCACATTGTTTAGGGAACAAGGGTAAAATCATAATACCCAAGATGGCGTTTAGGTGTATGAGGAAAATAGGGGAATTACAGTCAAAGGTGTAACATATAGAGATGTGATGGTTGGGATCAAAGAGTTCCAGACCAGTGTTGAAGAGAGGACACCATGAGTGACAAACCTGTACTGGGCGACTCTGACCTGGATGGAATGCATTTAGACACATAAAGCCCATGGGAGGGGTGGGACATGAGGAGTTCCTGGGTCAAGTCCACACTTAGAGTGAGGGTCTAGAAAATAGGGATGGTCAGGACCAGTGTGGGATTCAATATTACAATTGTTCATAAATAAGAAGGACATAAATCCAGGAAGGAAAGAACTTCATTCAGTAGCCAACTACCCTTTCGACTGAATTTTTACGGTAAAATCTTTGGCTTGCAACAGTGAACTGTCTTTTTTCTCCCTCTCACATGTGTTGAAGAAGGAAAAAGCACATGTTGCTAACTCTGACTTCCTTTGGCATTTTTCATTCCATTTACAATGGTGTGTTTTATATTAGGCTTAATTTACCAACAGCCCATCAACTTCCTTAGTTTTCCACTAAGAAGAACAAAAGGACGCATGGATGTATTCTTCACCCACATGGAAACAGTGAAATGTTCTGAGTTTTATGTTTAAAATACCTTTTATTTCTCTAAAGGAAAATATTCTTTCTTAAAATGAAAATTACTTTTCATTTTAAGAATATGAGGCTCTACATTCTTGGTGGATACTGTTGCATTCCAATATAATTCCTTGCTGTGACATTATTAAAATCATACAGGGAGAAAGATGCTTTATTAAAATATGAAGAAATTAAAAACTGGAAAGAAACTTAATCTTACCATTTTCCGATTGCCACCATTTCTTTTCTCTAGCTGGTTCAAAACTTGTGATTACATTCTCAATGGTATGGCTGTTGGGTTGGGTATATGGATCATATGGAAATCTGGAGTCACAGACAAAGCATTTTTGTTCTCCCTAGAAAAAACGATTGTTAAAATGAAAAAAAAAAAAGAATTGTAATTACTTATTGTTGATCTGAATTTGAAAACAAGCTGTACTATTTGTCTTTCAATCAGCTAAAATTAAAAAGCAAAGGAAATAACAAGACACCCATTTTTCCATCAATAGATGCTTAAATACAATTACAAACTAAATTTAAATATGACCAAGAAATTTTATAAATTTACTCATTTGGGGGCAAAACCACACATTTATGTGTAACTAATTTTTTCATATAAGAGCAGATGATTTGGAAGTTATTTTAAACTGTGCAAAAATAATTAGGATATATTTTTTGAGTTAAAATTACTTTCTTACATTAAAAAAAGAGGTATATTTGGTAAAAAAATCAAAGAATTGGCTACTAGGTTATCTGCAACAGTTACCTTTCTATCTCAGATTTTACTGACAGAGTTTTTGGCAGAAAATATTTTATAAAAGTCTTTCCGTTACACATGTGAGTTTTATAAAACATTTTTAGAGTGTACAACAGAGAGGCTCTCACCTTCTTGTCTCATAGGCTAGAAGGTTTTCAGTGAACTGGAATTCATTTTGCTTAGGATGCTTTTTCAAATGTTACGACAGCCAAGATTGGCCTGTGAGCTTGCTTAATTTAGTAGCAGTTCCTAAAACTCCTAAGGAGCTCTCCAAAGATTTCCAAAGGACTGCCAATGGCCTGCACACTTGATCCTGGCTAATATGTGCTGGACCCTGAAGGGCATTTTACTAAGCTCCTAGGAAGCAGGGACTATTTCCAACCCTCTGCATTGGAAGTTGCCCACAACAGCATAAAGTGCTGAAGGTACAAGGTGAGTGTTTGACTATATGTACCTACCACAGCTTCTAAGGCCCAATGTGGTGCCTGCCTTTGCCTCTACCTGTCTTCCCACATTCACATGGCTCTGGCCACATTTGCTTCTTGCTGTTTCCAGAGCACACTGAGAACCCTCCTGCCTTAAGATTTTGTACAAGCTGTTCCCCCTCCAGAATGTTCTTATCTCTTGCTCCCTCACTTCTTCCAGGTCTCAGTTTAAATGGCTTTATCTCAGAAAGACCTTCCTTGACTACTCTAACTAAAATACTATCAGTTCCCTACCTACTCAGCCTTCTGCCACTCTCTATCCCTTTGTCCTGGTTTATATATTTTCTAAGCCTTTATCACTACCTGAGACTATATTATATAGTTGTTGGTTTATTTTCTGTCTCCATCATTACCATTTAAGCTGAATGAAAGCAAGGACTTTGTTATGTTTAGAGCTGTATCCCCATTACCTGCAATAATGCCTGGCACATAGTAGAAGCTCAATAAAATTTATCACATGAATGTATGATTTTAACAGTTGTTTCAGCTGGAGCTTGTCAGAGTAAACCAGCCATTCAAGAGATCCATATAAACAATGCATGTTATAAATCATTGGCTACCAAATGCCTTATAATTGGAGAAAACCAAAGTAACCTTTCAAAATTAAGGAGCAAGGGAAGCTAGAACAATTCTGCATTTTTGAAGGCTTGCCCCAGACCTGTCCTAAAAGAATAACAAAAGCCCTGTGGTTCCACCAAATGAGTCCAAGGGAAAAATGTTTAATTAACTTCAGGGCTCGTTAGTCATTTTTCTATAAATATTTTAAAAGCATAAAATTGATGGGACCAGCCACAGAGGATGCTTTTGTGTATCTACTAGATGTAGAGCCCCAACTTAGGGAATATTATGGGTCTCTGTTGACTTGAAGCTTCCAAAGAAACATTTTGGTTGGTAGCACTTTGGAAGATAAAGGATTAAAAAAATCATCCTCCATGCTGCATGAATTCTTATCTAGTCTAGTACTTGTAGTCATACCTATATTTGGTGAGCCTGAAGATATTTTGAGGTTGTTTCCACTCTAAGATTTCTAAGAGCTCTGTGATTCTCTAGATAAAAGAAGCCTCTGAAGTTTGAGTTATTTCTGTTTTTGGTGATGTAGCTTTGAGATATAGGAACCCCACTATTGAATTATTGTCAGAATATGGTGGCTCATGACAACAGTTAGCAGTGGATAAAGAACAAGATGGGTGATGCTAGTGCTGGAAAGTTTCTAATATTAGAGTTAAAAATCACTTCTTCTGTCCAGTGAACCTGAAATTCATAAAGTCACCTGAAGGGCCATCTATTCCACCTGGCCCAGAGTTGTGCAAAACTTCCGTGTGCAATTTTCCAGCACATGTAGATAATTTGCTTTCTTCCCAAACTTACAATGGCACTAAAGCTCCCAAGCATTGTCTCCACTTATTTATAATCCTCATCCTTTACTAGAAACCAATTAGGATACAAAGCATTTCCCAGAGACTTAAAGTTGCCTTAAATGAACAATACATGGAAAAGCCTGGGTCACTATCATTAGGCTTATGTCCAACTTCCTTCCTGCACATCCTCTCATTAAGTGGTTGACGTGACTGCCGCAAGCTTTTCAGCAGGTAGGATACCCACATGACCTTAGATGCTTGTTCTGTTCCAAGGGCATAGGGAAGAAAAAAAAACCAAAACACTGTAAGGATTCTAGTCCTTTTTACAAAACTGTTCTGTAAGAGAAAAAAACTAATGGCACAAAATACATTCACACTGGAAATTTATGGAAACAATACAATTTCCATGTGGTATATTGTGGGGTCGGTTTACAATGAATTCAAAGTTGTATACACCTCTGTCTATATTTAAGGCAGAATAATGAGAACTCATGTTCAGTGTATAGCCTTGAGGCCCTGAGGGATCTTTGATTGTCACTGAGTCAATTTTGCCCATTCTATCAAAGTCATTAAGGTAGCTAAACAGACTAGGAGATTTGATAGTAATCTCCCATCGAATGGCTTTTCTGTCTTAAATGTCATCAGAAATATAAATTAAGCAGATCTTTCTATTTCCTGGGTTGTCAAGATTTCCTGCACTTTGAATTATATTACCCGTGTCTCCTTTGTTCAGGAAGAAGTACTGTCTCCTTCTTTATGCTTTTCCAAGATGCACTTGGAAAAATATATATCACTGGTTAAACAGTGTCCCACAAGGAAACAGAGCCAACCCACCTCCAGGTAGCTGAGGATGCAGTATTTCTGGGCTCCCTTCAGCCCGCAGGTAGAAGAAGCAGTCAGCTGACCGCTGCGGCCCACAAGGAGATTGCCAGAGGTAGGATGACAGGCACGCCCGCTGCATTTATCTTGAGCTTTTGAGTAACTGAGCAACCCTTTAACACAAGAGAAACAGCCACATAGCAAGACAGCCTGGCCTAGCGCAACACAAGATCTGAAGAAGCACCTGGTTAGGTTGGAAAGGGAACAGTCTGTTTATTTTCAATACCAGTTGTGTAGATCATTAACACCTGGCAGTGGATACCGTTGGGTCCCCTCTCCTGATGAACATCACCTGGCCTGTGAGGTTACAGCATCTGCATTCCCCGTCCTCACCTGGGGCAGCCTGTGGCCAATGCCTGGGGGACACGAGGTGCCCCGCTGCTTCAGGCTGCGATCAATTCTGGGATCGGGCTGAATCTCTGACTCCAGTGGACCCGCATCCTGCTGTCTCCCCTTACCTCCCACTCTTACTCCTTGATACTCCTTCAGTTACTCACTTGCACACTTCCCTGTCTCAGGTTCTGCTTGTGGGGAACCTGATTGGAGACAGCTCCCTATTTACTGGCAATTCTTTATAGGTGTCATTTCAGCAATAAAGACTAATATATAGACAAATAGAAGGAGAATCCTAATCCTGCTTGCTATGCCTATTGTCCTTACCTGTACAAAATAAATTAGAGAATTGAATTTATTCCCCAAGGGAGACCTGGGGAATCATTTTCTCTTAAAATATGTTAATTCAGTCGAACCCCTTTATAACCTGGATTGTTGGGTTACAATACACTATGGAACAGATCATGCCCCCTTGGAATAAGGTGAGATGAGTTCCACTCTGATGTGATGCACTTAGCCCAGGACACTGGCTGACCAACAGATCTGTCACAAAGGAATTCGGCCACAAGTGAGATATGATCATTGCAGGGACAATCCATCTCAGTTTTCAACTCGACAATCCACTTTACTTTTCCTATATAGTCTTTGAAATAATGTCCTGAAATCTCAGTTTTAAAACTTGGTTTAAATTAAATTTTGGGAGTTGATTTAAGGTATAAATCACATGTAACCAAATAACTAGAAATTTCTCTATGTTGCTCATATAGTACAGTATACATGGTTCTGGGTACACAAACAATGTTTGGCAACAACTGAACTAGACAAAAGGAGGAACAAAAAAGGAAATTCTGTGTGCAGATGAACATTCAAACCATTCTGAGTTGAAATACTAAATTTCTTTATGTGAATGTGGGGTGAACTATTCCTTGCCTGCAGATTTTACTCCACTAAGTGATAGTATTACATTTCTGTAACCTATGGCATATTAATAGATTTGTTTATTGTCTGGAAGATTAAATAAATCAAAATAGACTCACTGGATGAAGGTATAAAGTTAGTATACCTGTTAACAGCACATATAATCAGAGTCTACTCTAATTCTTTTACTCCTAGATATTTAGAGAATTCATTGTATTTCTTCTTTTAAAAAGTATATTTGAGGAGAGCAGATATGGCTCAAGCAGTTGGGTTCCCACTTCCCATAGGGGAGGTCCTGGGTTTGGTTCCCGATGCCTCTTAAAGATGATGTTCTGATACATGAGCTAACAAAAATGAGCAGACAAAAACGAGCAGGGAGCAGATGTGACTCAAGCACTTGGGCATTCACTTTCCATGTGGGAGGTCCGGGGTTCAGTTCTTGGTTACTCCTAAAGAAGTCGAGTGGACACAGCAAGCAGACAAGGACCAGACAGACAAGGGAGCCATGTGGGGGTGTGGGGTGGAAGTATATTTGAACAGGAAAGAATAATATTATTTTAAATTCAATTAAAAGGTTAGAATCCTTTTGGCTCCAAGGCCAAAATCTAGGCACAAGTTTCTCTTAATTGTGATACATATTATAGACATGGTAACTGAGGAAATAAAATAACCTATAAATAGTAAGGTACAGGAACTAAAATAGCTAAAACATTTTACTTTGAAAAAGAAGAATAAAGGAGAAGTAATCTATCCACCTGATGTTAAGGCTTACTATAGAGCTACAGTAAACTAGACAGAGTAATGGTGGAGGGGTACCACATAGGTCAATGCAATAGATTAGAGAACTCAGAACTAGAGCTACACAAATATGTCCAATTCATATTTTACAAAAGTGCAAAAGCAATTCAATGAAAGAAAGATAACCTTTTCAATAAATGGTACTAGAGCAATTGGATATCCATAGGCAAAAAAAAAAAAAAAAAAGACCTGCAACCAAAATCTCACATCTTATATAAACATGAACATAAAATTATACAACTCCAATAAACTATAGGAGAAAATCTTTGAGACTTAGGATCAGGCAAAGAGTCCTTAGATTTGACAACAAAAGGAAACTAGATTTTACCATAAAAGGAAAAATTGATAAATTGGAACTTATCAAAATTAAAAAAAAAAAACTTTTACTCTAAGAAAGACCCTGTGAAAAGGTGAAAGGAAAAGATAGAGATTTGGAGAAAATAATTGCAAATCACATATTCAACAAATGACTTCTATTTAGAATTTAAAAAGAGCTCACAAATCTCAATGGTAAAAAAACTGTGCAATTAGAAAGTGGCAAAGAAATGAACAGACTAAAGAAGATATATGGATGGCAAATAAGCTCAAGAAAAGACATTTAGCATAACTAGTCATTAAGGAAGTTAAAATTAAAACCACAATGAGATATCATTACATACCTATCAGAATGACAAAAATGAAAAATAGTGATAATACCAGATACTGGTGAGGATCTGGAGAAACTGAAGTGCGCTTTTGTTGCTGGTGGGAATGTAATATGGACATGCCACTCTGGAAAAGCACATGCAGTTTCTTATAAAACTAAACACATGCTTATTGTTACAACCCAATACTTGGCCTCTTGGGCATTCCTCCCAGTAATTAAAACTTAGGTTCACACAAAAACCTGTATATGAATGTTCAGAGCATCTTTATTTGTAATAGCCCAAAACTGAAAACAACCCAGAGGCCCTTCCATGAGTGAACGGTGAAACAAACTATGGCACAGTCACACATTGGAATCCTACTCAGCAGTAGTACTGAGTATATTAAAATCGAAGGAATGTCGAAGCACAACTACTTGGATGGCTCTTAAGGGAATTATGCTGAATAAAAAATGTCAATCTCTAAAGGTTGTATACTGCATAATTCCATTTATACCACTTCCTTGAAATGACGATATTATAGAGAAGGAGAATAAATCAGTGGTTGTCAGGGGTTAGGGAAGCAAGGATGGAAGGGCATAGGCTGGCTATGAAACGGTAGCATGAAGGATCCTTGAGGGGATGGAACTGTTCTGCATCTTCATTGCGGTGGTGGCGGCACAAATCAACACGTGGGATAAAACTGTATACAGCATTAAATACACACACTTAAATGAGTGCCTGGGAAACTGGGGAAATCTGAATACGGTCACTGGATAATATCAATGCCAATTTCCTGGTTGTGATATTTTACTGTAGGTATGCAAGATATTCCCACTGGGGGAAATTGAGGAAGGAGTATATGGGTTATTGGTTATCTCGGTATTATTTCTTATAATTGAAAGTAGACCTAAAATTATCTCAAAATAAAAAGTAAAAAGTAAAAAAAAAATTTAAAAAGATAATCCCCTAAAACATGTGTATACACACACACACACACACACACACCACAATAGCCTCTGGATGGTGAGCCAAGTAAATGCCACACTCTGAAATAATGCACACATGAAATGTTCCACCTGTTCAGACACTTTTCCCGTGAGACATGAAATTTTATGCCACACCCTCATTTCAGCAGACAGTAGTAAGAGGGTTAGGCCTTTAATAAAATATAAAGAGCATACTATGAAATAAATTTGGTTTCTCTTCCAGTTTCTTCAATTGTAAAAAATATAAAGAATTTTTTTCATGAGACTGTTTCACATCTAATGGGTTTCTTTTCCATAACTTGCCCTCCAACAATATAGGTTGTTAAAAAATAATGTTCTTTCTTTTATGTATATATTCCCCATATGAACTATTCTATTAATCTGGTCATTTTGTGTTTACTGTCAGGCAGGAAACATATATAGATAATAAATTCTACAGCTGGATTTTTTTCTTTTATTCACACAATAATTCAAATCCAGTTTTCCTTTCATTTCCTAGAATTTGCATCAAGGATAAATGATTATTCAGAAGTTTAAACTCTGATAGAAGGTTTTTAAAACAAAGTTAAGTACAAATGTTTGCAGATGCTACATGTGGATTAACTGAGACTTGTCTTCTAGGGATTTACCCTCTTAGACAAGTTCCATCCTGAATTATTTTATGGGAATTGTCTTAGAGATTTATCATGTTTTTATAACATGACTTGGCCAAACTTGTTCTGATCAGATATGTACTTTTGAGATATAAAACTATTCCAGTACTTGGGGAAATGTAATAATGTAAGTGGAAATATGAACTTCTGTTCTCAAACACTTGGCCAAAGTGCCTAGAAATGTAATCATTTGAGGCTTCATGCCTGAACATAGAGTCAGCAATATCCTACCTAGGCAGAAGATTTTAACGCCAGATTGTCACATTAGCAAATAAGTTAGAGTTGATTCAAGGAATACACATTTTTAAATTTTTATACAATAAATGTGTTCCTTAAAAATTGACCTACAACTTGAAGACAGAATCTTATTAAAAATGAATTTATTGGGGAGTATCTGTGGCTCAATCACTTGGGCTCCCATCTACCATGTGGGAGGCCCTGGGTTCGTGTCCTGGGGCCTCCACGTGAAGGCAAGTTCGCCCGCCAGTGCCACCGAGTGCTGCCCGGCCCACCAGCGCCACCAAGAGCCAACTCAGCAAGATGATGCAACAAAAAAGGGAGACAAGCAAAAAAACACAGAAGACTGCACAGTGAATGGACACAGAGCAGACAACAAGCAAGCTGCTGGGGGGGGGGGGCGGCGGATAAATAAAAAAAAAGGATGTATGGGAGTGGGTGTGGCTCAAGAAGTTGAGTGCCCGCCTCCCACACGGGAGGTCCCAGTTTCAGTTCCTGATGCCTCCTAAAAAAAAAAAAAACAAGTAAAACAAATGAAAAAAATCAACTCCAGGAAGCCAATGTGGCTCAGTGGGTGAGTGCCGACTTCTCACATACAGGGTCCTGAGTTCAATCCCTGGCCCCCGATAGCTCAAAAAAAAAAAAAAAAAAAAAAAAAAGGAATTTAGGACATCTGGTCAGTTAAAGAAAACCTGGAGTAAATTCTTCTATAAAGGGAAGGATCATTTGTAGAAATTATTTCATAATTTCTATTTAATTATTTGGTATATTGTTATATTAATTTTCTTAAATGCGTATGTTTCCACTTTAGATATCATGTCAAAGTTTTAGAGGCTGTAAATACACACATCTATTTATTTATGCACACATATATTCAATTATTACAGGTAAGAAAAAATGTAAAGAATGCATGTAAGACAAGGTTTGCATTTTGCATCCAGTTCCCAAAACCTACTGGGCCAATGCATTTTTTAATGATTCTTTCTCCTTATCTTTCTCAGTCAAAATGCAGGATAATGTGCTTAAATAGGCCTTAGCATTTTTTTTTTCATTATATCGTATATGTAATTTTTAACCACCCATCATCAGCTTGGGCATTTTCTGGCTGGTAGTTTGACCCTGGGCAGCCATAGAGATTTGGAGTAGATCAGGGCAAATTTAGGTTTAGAAATTCAGGATGTATTCCAGTGAGACCTTTTCTGTTCAAGCTGATTTAATTTGAAGATCTTCCCTGCAGAGAGAAGGGTCCCTGGCTGGAAGACTCTCTGGGGAAAGACAGAATGGGTGAGAACTTTTAGAAGGTGTAAGGTATCCTCTAGAGGTTGGGGAGAAGGTGCAGTGACTCTCAGGGGTCCCTCCTGATTTTGGCTGCTTTCAGGGCAGATGTAGATTGCACCAACTCTTTGACTATCGGAGGCCAGCTCTAAGTCCCAGGGTCCGGGGGTGTGAGGTATAAACAGGGGGCTCCATCTGGATCACAAGTCTCTGCTCCCCCTGGCTTGTGGCTTGCCCCTTCGAGGCAGGAAATTTCAGACAGAGAAGGAACAAGCAGCTTACCATCTAGAGCCATTCTTCTTTTTTCCACTACCAGCAAATCTAATTGGGAAATTACTTCAGGGGGAAATGGCAAAATTACAAATGTTGAGAGTCTTAAAGTTTGCTTAAGTGAAGAAACTGTATCTTTGAAGAGAAGATTCTAAGCAATTTCGTTTGTATTCAGTAGCCAAAGGCAGACCTGCTGCAGGTAGAGAAAAGTCACCATCAAAGAGAATAATTATCAGAAACATCATCTCTATGACTAATGCAAATTATGCTCTGCTTATTAAAGACAGCAGAGCTGTGGAGAATTTAGCTTTTAGCTCAGGGCTGCTGCTTACTGAGAAGAGGGAATTTTGCCTATAAAATCTTCTTAAGAACTCAGCATTGGGACAAGTGCTACTTTCAAAGCACAGCTATTTAAAAAAATAAAATACATTATATTTGTAAATTAAGAATCTGAAAATATTTTACTAGCATTTCTGCTAGTAACTTTCCATTGAAGGGTGCAAGAAATACCTGTGTGTGGATACTAAACATGTTTGAGAGGAAGTTCTAGTTGCTTGACACAATTATACAAGAGAATAGCTCTATAAATATACAGCAGTATAAAAGAAGTGGCTATGTTTAGAAATTATTTCTATTAAATGTTTTAAGAGAATTCAATACAAGCAGGAAATAGATTTTGACAATTAGTACTCACCAAGGTGCAAAAAAATGGTCAGTTGAAATTGCATTCTTTTATCAGGAAATGATGAAGTTCAATTCTGCTAGGTTAAAATAAAATTTTAGAAAGTTAAAGTCGTTCAATGATAGTCAATAATTAACGTCATTACATAGTATTTATAAGTCCTCAAGTTCGTCTGATGGTTCTTACCTTTCAGGGCCACAAAACAGACACTACTCAGTCCTTTAAAACGATGAGTGTATAAAATGTTTATAAATAAAAATACAGCTTGCTATTAATGTTTTTCAAGTTTTGATATCAATAATTTGTGGGAATATAATTTCCTTAGAATCACCTGGGGAGATTTAAAAACCTCCCAGTGCTCAGGCCCTGCCCAGCCCTATTAAATCTGAATCTCTGGGAGGGGGCCCAGGGGTCAGTGTGTTTAAAGCGCCCCCTCCTCACCCACACCCCCGTCTGATAGCTGGTATGTAGTCAGGGTTAAGAACCCCTGATGGTTCATTCTCTGGCATCTAAAACACCTACTTTTCTTTCCCCCTCGATTCCTTTGTGAGAGGGCATAACTCAGTGTTGCCAACCTTTGCTGCACATTTGAATCGCCTGGGGAGCTTTTAAAATCCCCATTGCCCGGCTCACATTCCTTACCAGCGGAACCTGAATATGTGGGGGTGGGCCCCAGCATCAGTATGGTTTAAGGATTCCAGGTGATTCCAATGTGCAGAAAAGTTTGGGACCCACTGGCATAATCATGGATCTACCTGCAGGTCATCCTTGATTCCTCCTTGTCTTACCCTTTAAAGCCAAATTCTCATCAAGCTTATTTTATCTTCTCTCTTTAAACATTGGTTCTCAAAGTGTGGTCTCTGGATTGATTTAGGTGACCAATTCATTCCACCTTGCCTGGGACTTCACCAAAAGTCTTGGGTCCCAGGATCCCACTCCACAAACGCAGATGGTTGGTTTCCCTACAGGATTATTAGCATAAGCATCACCTGGGAGCTTGTTAGAAACATAAATTCTTGGGCCCCGGCCCAGGACCTAATGATTCAGAAACTCTGGGTGTGGAGCCCACCATTCTGCCCTCAAGCTGACTCTGACATGTGCTCAAGTTTGTCCTAAGAAACAAGAAGATCTGTGCTGCTGCTTCCAGGCAGGGCACTTAACGCTTATTGAGGACCTAATTTTTGGCGGTGCATTCTTAACTGTCTGTGAACCAGGTAGTCCCTAAGTTATACATTATAGGTCCAGGCTGCCAAGTTGAGGGTCAGGGTATTTTATTATCTTTCTGAGGGCATAAAGTATATTCTGCTTATTTTAAAATAACAGCCGTTTTGAGATATAATTCACATACCATAAAATTCACCATTAAGGTATTCAATTCTGTGGTTTTAAGTATATTTAATATATTCACAGAAATGAATTCTAATTTTAAAACATTTTCATCACCCGCAAAAGAAAACTGGGAACCCTTAAACAGTTATCACTGCTTACCCATCATTGTCTTCCTCCAGGCCCTGGAAATCACTAATTAATTTTCTGTTGCTATGGATTTGCCTATTCTGGACACTTCCTATAATATGTGGCCCTTTGTGTCTGGCCTCCTATGGTTACCATTATGTTTTATTTTCTTCTTAAATATCATTTATTAATTACAACTTATACATCACTGTCACAGAGTTGGGTGTACTTGGACAGTAATTCATGAATTTTTAAAAAAATTTATTGATACATGCTAAGAAAGCATAAATCCATCCAAAGTGTACAATCAATTGTATTCAGTATAATCATGTTGCAGGAGTCAGTGTCCAGGTTCTTGGCTTATGTCACATAGAGGAATTTAAGGACACTCCTTAGGGTAGGCAAGGGAGTAAAGAGTCTATTAAGAAACAAGAACAGGGAAGCGGACTTGGCCCAATGGATAGGGCGTCTGCCTACCACATGGGAGGTCCGCGATTCAAACCCCGGGCCTCCTTGACCCGTGTGGAGCTGGCCCATGCGCAGTGCTGATGTGTGCAGGGAGTGCCGTGCCATGCAGGGCTGTCCCCCGCGTAGGGGAGCCCCACGCGCAAGGAGTATGCCCTGTAAGGAGAGCTGTTCAGCACGAAAGAAGGTGCAGCCTGCCCAAGAATGGTGCTGCACACAGGGAGAGCTGACACAACAAGAAGATGCAACAAACAGAAACACAGATTCCCGGTGCCGCTGATAAGGATAGAAGCGGTCACAGAAGAACACACAGCAAATGGACACAGAGAGCAGACAACTAGATGGAAAGGAAGAGAAAAAACTAAAAAATAAATCTAAAAAAAACCAAAACCAAAAACACACACAGTATGCAACCTGAGACATGGGTGCTGGCATGCTACGGGGTGGGACGCACACTCCCTCTCTAGGGGCTTCTTGTGTTACTATCGTTGGCTTGTGTTACTGGCTATCGTTAGGGATGTACACTGATTGGAATATTTTGTACAAAGCAGGGGAAATTTATTGGGCAGTTTGATTTTTAAGGTTTGGTGTCTGGTGGCGATTGGCTTCTAGCTATTTCTCCTGAGCCCAGCTGGAGTTTGCTGCACAAATGGCTTGTGAAAATAGGTGGGCAGTGTGGGAATTTCCTGTTTTTTTCCTTCTTTCTGCTGGGTGGGCACTACAAGCTTCATTCCCATAGCTTGTTTGTGCATGTCAGCAGGCACAAGGTACCAGCTGCTTTCGCCGCTGATGGGTGAAGGCTACAAGCTGCATTCCCATAACTTGTTTGTGCAACTCAGCAGGCAAAAGCTACTGGGGCTGCCTCCACAGCTGAAGGGTGAATGCTACAAGGCACCTCCTGATAATGTGCTTGTGTGAGTCCAGGACAATACTGCTTCAGTTTTTTTCTACTGGATGGTGTTTGTATGGAAATTTATTAGGTTTTCTGTCTTTTCTTCTTAGATCTCTATTCTATCTTGCCTCAATCACATAGTTGTGCATTCATCACTTCAATCATTTTTAGAGCATTTTCATTATTCCAGGATAAATAATAAAATAAATAATAAAAAAACAACCAATCAAATAAACAAAGCTCTTTACTTCTCAATCTCTCTATGCTTCCCCTTCTGTACATAGCTGCTATTCTGTTTCCTTCTCTCTAGTATATTTGTATTTATATTTTGTAAAACAGTCTTACACATGCAATTTCACCCATAGTTATATTTTACATGAAGTTTCACTGTGTTATACAGTCCCATGTTACATTTATAAGCTTTCTTTCAGTAATATATATGTCCTTAGACTTCATCCTTGTTTCAGCACGAATCACTATTTGATCCCTTTTAATGGCCAAATAACATTCCATTGGTATGGATATACGATATTTTGTATATGCAATCATCAGCTGATGGACATTTGGGTTGTTTCCACTTTTGGGCTATGATCAGTAACTGCTGTGAACATTTCTATATACATTTTTACATGGACATACATTTTCATTTGCTTTAAAAATTATTGTAAGACCTTGTCTAAACTTCCGTAATAGATTGTAAGCACTTGAAGGCAAGGGTTCCTCCTTTTGTCCCCACAAGTACTTAGAAATATGACAAAAATATTGCTTGACTTGAATTCTTTGAGGTTTGCATTTCTTGGATTAAAACACGTCAGTGTCTAACCTTGACACTGTTCTGCACAGTGCTCTAGCTGGATTTTAATGTGGTGACTACTCCACCAACTCCACCTCCCGGTCTGGAAGGCCTCGCCCGGCTGTGTGCTCAAGTTGCCCCTTCCTGCTGGGGCTGTGCTCTGGCTTTGGTTTCAAGTACTCTGTACAAATGCCAATCCTACTTTTCTCCCCACAGCCTATTCTGGCCTTGCTCTTATATTCTGTGGCTTCCAAGCCCCTAACTCTCTCTCCATCTCCACAATCTTTTACCTCGATGAACAGAAGAATGGCTCCTTGAGTTCTCTTCCTCCACTCAAGTTATGGGAGTGGCCCAAAGGAATGCCAACACTGGATTAAACTCTGCTAAGCCATCTATCTCTGCTAGTCTGAAATCCTTGGGGCCTGGGGAAATGGAAAAGAAGAGCTAATTCTGGTTAGCAGGCTGCTAAAAATATTCTCTCTTAAAATGGCCCAAAAAAATGTGGTAAAGAAATTTAATTCATCCCTGATTTTCCCACTTCTCTCTCTGTCACCTTACAAGTGGACTTTTGGCTTTTCTGTTGCCCAGAAATTCCTTCTGTAACCTCCCTCAGTTCCACCTCCTGAAGTATGATCTTCTTCCTTCTCAATGAGATGGATTATGGCTGATCCCTAAAAATACCCAGGCACATGTCTACTTTCCTGCTTCCCACTGGTACAGCGGTTCTCACTGGCAGGGGGTTACCCCAGAGGACAACTGGCAATGTCTGCAGTCAATTTGGTTGTCACAATAGGGGAGGGTGGGATGCTCCTGGCATTTGTAAATGGGGGCCAGGGGTGTTGCCAAATAAACATCCTACAGGACAGCCCCTGTCCCCAAAACAAAAAATTATCTGGCCCCAAATTATCCTGCCCTGGAAATGACTTCAGTGCCCTTAGACATGGGCCTTCTCATTCCACCCTTTGTTTCCAAACGTTGCTCACCTCTACTCTTCCTCCCAGTTTTGATTTCACATTTTATGTGTTCTAAGCCCCAAACTAGACGAGTGGTATATTAAGTCTGGCAACTTCGAGAAGTTCTGCTATCTGAAATCACCTATCCAGGCATTATAAAACCCATAGCTACACATTTAGCACAGTTTCAGAAGTTATAGTAACACCATCCATACCTTTTCTTCATCAAGCTATATATTTAATCAATGCGGTTTCTCTGGTTGATTTACCAGAGCTACCATTTGTGAAGCCTCATGGGGGCTACATAACATTTTTATCTTCATAAATTCATTGGTGAGCACGAGTAATAGAAATAAAAGTAATTGGGACTAATAAACACAATACCCTTCTTAAGAGGAATAGCATGCAAATCTATTTACAAAGGCATTAGATGCATTTTGGTAGTTGTTTAATGCCTGCGGCTAGATGACACTGGTCTTAAAATGTATTAAGTGCTGCAATAAACAGTTAAATATATTAAACTGATAATAACTAATTTCTGGCATTGGTGATTGATTTTAACTTACTGACTTCACTAATGTCACCGGTCCTCACTTAAAGGCTGAGGCCCAGCCAACATCTTGTCAAAAAGTTTCCTCTCTCCTTGTCAAAACAATTTGGATGAAAGAGATGCAGAGATGAGGTGCATATAATGCCAAACTCCCCAGCTCCTAAGCCCTTGGGTGGAAAGAGTGCGTGTAAACATCGTCTCCCCGGGAATGATGAGCCTTACGCTCCTTTCCTTCCTTCTGCAAATTGTGCATTATATAACACATGGGGGTAATGCTAATGAATACATTTATATTAGTACTTAATTCTTTATCTAGTGTGCTTCACATGGGTAGCTTTATACATCTAAAATGACAATTCTCACAGACATCTTATGTTTAATTTTCCCTTATATGTATAACACTTTTTTTTTTCACATATCAGGAATCATTAGATATTTCAAATGTTGCATCTACCTTGCATCACAGTGTGGAATGTGAAGAATGTAGAATGCAGACCTATAAAGTTTAATTTTCTTTAAATTACAGGCAGACATTATGCTTTCCTTAAATTGAATATTTATAAATATCTAGGATATCAATGGAAATATTTTGAAGATATGGGTAGTTCTTCTACAGAACTTAAGCCTCTTCTAAAATTGTCATAAAAATAAGTGTTCCACCTAATATACAATTTTAAAACTGCACATTTCAACACTACATCATTGGAAGTTTCTTTCAAGGTATAGAAGTGCCTAAGTCATTGACTGCCTCTCACTAATTAATTAAACATCAGTTTTACCACTGGACACTGTATTATGCTGTAATAACCTTGTGTAGAAATGTCATCTGATTATTGTTCTGTAAAATAATAATCTCTGTACTCTAATATATTCTATTTTATTTTTCAGCCTATGCTTGTTCTCCATATACCCCCAAAATTCTGAACTTGCCAATACCTTTAATTAATCCATAAAATGCTTACTTGCTAGGGAGAGAGAAGGCAAGACTTACCAGGATTTGGGAGTCTGTGACGGGAAGCAGAGGCAGTGAGTGTGGCATGTAAAGGCACCTGAAAGTGAGAGTCAATTTAAGCAGAAAATGTTTTCCCTGAGGCACCCACAGTTAGGAAAAACAGGATGAGGATCATATTCCAAAACCTGCCAACAAGGTGATTTGTGAAGTTACTTACCTCCGGTTTTGGCTTCTACACACACACACACACACACACACACACACACACACACACACACACACACACACACCCCTATATACAGAGGGAAAGAGCTCGATTTTACAGCACATCTTCTTCATTTTTGTGCCAAACGTCAGAGAGCAATAATTACAAGGAGTTGAGATCAGGGCTGCAGCAATAAACTACAACATCCCTACTGGATTTATTACAAAGGTCTAGGCTGTAGCTGCTTGAACAGTCCTGTGAAATTAAGGAGGAAGAGTCATGAAGAATAAAAGGCTTAAAATGTGTTCACAAAAGCAACTGAGGAGCAACGCCCTCTCCAGGAATGAATTGTTTGCTTTGGGAAAGATGCTATATTTACATGTACCTGGGTGAAAGGCAAGGGCATATTCTGAGGAATACTATTACTTGTGATAGGATTGTTTTACAAACTTTCAAACTGGAAAACCGGTGGTTGATCAACACAGAAATTTTCATTATTCACCCATTTGTTCAGTTTTTTGAAGGGTATGCTTGAGGATCCAACTGTGCCTTTAGAAAATCAAATTTCTGGTCATCTGGGAGAAAAATGATGAAATTTACAGAGAACCATGGACTATTGGGTTCCTAGAATTTGAATACATTTAACCTCAACAATACATTAACACAAAACTAACCCACTTCATGGATTTAAACTGGCATCTGCCAAAAAGAAGACATAGCTTATTCTGAAAAAAAAAGTTAAGAAATTAAAAATCAAGGTAGCTAGATCATGGCCAGGCCAAGTACTCTGCAAACCTTGCCTACAACTCCTACCATAATATACGCTGTGTGTTCATTCACAGGGAGAAAAGGTCAGTCTTTCAGAATTCAGCTAGCCTTGAAAAATTTCTCGATTTCACCCTTTGTCAGCTCCTTTGGCAGTGTATGCTTTAATACAGAAGTTCTGGAAATTATATACTGTTTAGTAACTCCCAGGTTTGGGGGTGACACTGAACTGCTCCATTATTTTATTGGATTTAAAAACCAGTAAGTCACCAAGAGAACAATGTTGTTTAGATTTTCACATACCAGAGATGAACTAGAAAATATTTGCTACTTCTACCTTCCTTTTATTTATTTTATTTATTTCTCTCCCCTTTCCCCCCAGGTCTGCTTTCTGTGTTCATTCGCTGTGTATTCTTCAGTGTCTGCCTGCATTCTTGTCATGCAGCACTGGGAAACTGTGTCACTTTTTTTGTTGCGTCATCTTGCTGTGTCAGCTCTCCATGTGTGCAGCGCCACTCCTGGGCAGGCTGCGCTTTTTTCATGGGGGACGGCTCTCCTTTCAGGGTGCACTCCTTGCACATGGGGCATCCCTATGTGGGGGACACCTCTGCATGGCACAGCACTCCTTGCGCACGGCAACACTGCATGGCACAGCACTCCTTGTACGTGGCAGCTCTGTGTGTGATGCCAGCTCACCACACGGGTCAGGAGGCTCTGGGTACCAAACTCCAGACATCCTATACGGTAGGTGGACGCTCTATCAGTTGAGCCACCACCGCTTCTCTCTACCTTCCTTTTAAATGTTGGTGTTTCCTCTGGGCTTTTCAGCTGGTTGTTTCTTTTCTCTTTCTATGAGTATTCCTTGGGTAAACTCATCTGGACAATCCCATGGCTTAAGTCACTTCTTTTTGCTCCCTATCTCTAACTTAATTCAGTTTGGCCACATTTTACCTGAAGTAACATTTTGAAGAGAACTTACTTACAGTGGGTCCACACCCACCAGAATGTGGACCAAGACCAAGAACTTGTCCAAACTGGAGTACACAATTCAATCCACCACTACATCTTGTTGAGGAATAAAAAGCATAACCTTGCAAAGATATCTAACAAGTCACTCCTGCCTTTGCTTCTGTGGATCAGCCTGTGAAGGCATGGCCTTGCAGGAGAATATCAAATAAATAACTCCTGCCCCTGTTTCTGTAAATCAGCCTGTGAAAACATGGCCTCGTGGGAAGATACCAAATGAGTGAACTCCCCCTCGTCCCGGCTTCTGTAAATCAGCCTGCAACCTTGCAGCTGCATTCTGCATCGGTAACCACCCCGGCTTGCAAAATTTCACCTAGCAACGCATTAGCCAAAGAACAAAAGTTATGCTGATCCACCTGAAATCCTATATAAACCTATGAAAACTGAAAAACGGGGCCCAGAATTTGGAGATTAACTCTTCTCTAGGCCCGCGTGTAGTAAATCTGTTCCTCCCCTTCTCCTGAGAACCGGTTTATGGGTCTTTCCGTGTTTCAGAGCTCCTGGCTTTGCTACAACAATCTCAATCCACAACTGTAGTTTTCTTCCTGTTCAAACTTTCTTCATTTTCTTACGATCAGTTAATGTGTCTTTATCCATTCATTTGTCCAAATGACAAACTCTCTCACCCAGCATGAGAACTTCAGAAGGCCAAGTAGCCCATGACCGGGAAGGGTGAAGGCCCAGGAAAACAGGAGCCGTTCTGGCCCACAGCAGACGCCGGGGACCAGGCCTGAGGGCGGCGGCTTCAAGGAAGGGAGGAGATGGGCCTTCAAGGCCGTGCCTGATTTCTGGTTTCTGAAAGGGCTGCTTAAGATCTCTTCCTGCTTTTCATTAAAAAATATATTAGAGATGCCTTTGTTTTACGTTGTATTTGTTTTTTTATTTAAGATTTATTTATTTACCCTCCTCCTCCCCCTCCCCCTCCCTGCTGTTTTTGCTGTCTCTTTCCATTCATTGTGTAATCTTCTGTATCTATTTTTCATTTTTTTTCTTCTAGGATTCAATCCTGGAGACTCCTGATGTGGAGAGAGGTTCCCTGTCAATTGCACCACCTCAGTTCCCGGTCTCTGCTGCGTTTCATCTTGACTCTTCCCTTCGTCTCTGTTTTTTTTGATGCGTCATCATCTTGCTGCATGACTCACTTGCGCGGTCACTTGCACAGGCACTGGCTCGCCACACAGGCACTCGCACGGGCACTGGCTCACTGCACGGGCACGCTTTCTCTTCTTCTTTTTCACCAGGAGGCCCCAGGGATTGAACCCAGGTCCTCCTATATGGTAAGTGGAAGCTCTATCACTTGAGCCACATCCGCTTCCCTGTATTTGGTTTTGCGTTAATTTTTTCTGCATATACCAGAGAGCCTTTTAAAAGTCAGTAAAAGCTCTCTAGCATTTAAGGGTGCACTTATGTAATATGAGGTTGTCAAAGTAACTGTTCAAAGGGGAGCTCGTGCCGGCAGAAGACCTCCACAGGTAGAAGCCTTTTACTTTTTTTCCTTAAGGATTTATTTTATTTATTTCTCCCCACACCCGGGTTGTTTGTATTTGTTGTGTCTATTCGTTGTGTGCACAGTCTTCCTTTTAGGAGGCACCAGGAACTGAACCCAGGACCTCCCAGGTGGTAGGCGGGAGCTCAATTGCTTGAGCCACATCTGCTTCTCGTCTTTCACTTTTCAAAGTGAAAAAAAAAAAGGGCAGCATTTTAAAACATTAGAAAACAATGTTTGAAAAAGTTAAAAATCACAAGGAGATCCAAGACTGTTTGAGGGAAAGCCATTCACATTTGCATATATTCTTACTTGGACATTCACACCTTTCTAGGAACATAATAAATTACAAAAGAGAGAGGGACTTTAAAACCATCCCACTAGTTTTTTGTTTTGTTTTGTTTGCAAAAGATTTAAAATATCACATTCTATTTAATATGCAGCTTAATGCAGTGCATGCAGTAGGCCCCTTTCTTTTTGAATGAGCTGACACTAATTTGCAGAAACTGCTAACAACGTTTTTATATGGAGAAATTTTTACATCAGAAAAATCTGGATTTTTAAGGCTACATTCTAAAATTCAGGCGCATATGATTTGAACTACATTAGGTCAGCTTCCATCAGGCATAATAAATTACCTAACAAAGTAGATGGCTCAGGAAGATAATCAGAGGGGATTTCCAGGGAGGAAAATGTTCAGCACAAGAGAGTGGCAACTTTCTTTAGTGCCTAATAATTTAGAACAGCTGGGAAGATTCTTTCATTCTCTGATAAGGGCCTGTTATAATTTAAGCCAGCCATTTGTTCTCCTATCACTGGCTATTTGCCTTTGTTCACAAAATCTGATTTTCCTTTGTTTCATTACTATCTTTTTCTTCCCTTAGACGTTCCCTCTTAGTTTGCTTGGAGCTTCTCATTTTCTCTAAAGCCTATTTTAATTTTCAGGGATAACACATGGATGTTTTGTTCTCTGTTTTATTTAAGATTTTTTTTCTGGTTCTTGCTTCAGTGGGCATTTTCTGGTAACTCAATATTTATCAGTTATAAGGTAAGTTGAATTAGAGGGGTTTAGTTTTAGAAAGCAGACTGCATGGAAGCGATTTCTCTCACCCACCCCCAGCCCCATCCCAATCTCCTTCCAGGAGGACCGGGTGGAATTCTTCCTTTCACCTTGGTTCTCAATGCTCTGTCCAGTCCCAAGAAGCTCAGGCTCATCTTAAATGTATTTCACGTTTTCTGTTTGCCTTGTGATCCTGCAGCTATTACTATTAAGTGGGGAATCCATGTGGTTTGGAATTCTATTCTCCTGAAAAGGAGATTTATAGATAGGAATGAAGCTAAAACTGGGTCTTAAATTCCTTTAACTGTCAGTGTACTGAAGACTCCATTTTGAATCTCCTGTACAGGTTCTGTGGGCAAGTTTATTTTTGCTTAAAAAGAAAGATTTGGGATTCCTACCAGCTCATGGATAACACCTTGATGGAAGAATAACAGCTGTGAACTATGCTGATATACGATTGCATGTTTTACTCTGCTACAACATTTACAAACCAGGGAATGGATTTGACAAAAATTCCCCAAACACTAGTATTTTAGACCTTGCAGTGCTTTCAGAAGTATTTTAGAAAGATTCTTTCCTGTTATTTGTGTGTTATTAATTATTCCTCTATTTGAAATTGATGCCACTGTTGTTTTAAATTTTGTCCCCTTCAAGTCATAGGAATCAGTTCACTTCTGATGCCTTAGAAAGCAAACTCCTAGAAGACAAGAACTATGTCTTTTGCATTTCAGGATTAAGCACAGAGGAAACTCACACTCAATATTTGCTGAACTAACTTGTTTCATTTTTTTGGTAAAAACTAAAAGTTCCACAAAGCACCAGGTAACTGAGTACGAAGTCAAAGAGCAGCATTTTAAGAAGAAAACTTAGTGGGGAATTTGAGAGAAACTGAGGGACTTTTCAGTTTGTTCAGTTGATTAGGTGGTGATCCGTCTTATTAACCCAATATTATTTTCCCTTTAAATTTTTAAATTAGTGCACATAACATAAAACCCTCAAAACTAAATATTTATATATATTTTAAACTTATTTCAAATGCTGGAAATTCATTAACATGAGTTTTTTCTTTTGAAATATATAAATTTAAAATGTTTACTGCATTCTTTAGCCATTTTCTTGTATCTTGAAGGTATTTTCCCGTGATACTGTAACTCCAGTTTTATAAAGAAAATCAAAGTAACATATGGTTATAACTTCAGAAATTTGTCTTCAAATAACCATGAGTAGTTTACCATAAGCTGTTTTCTGGTAAATTGATGCCGTGTTCTTAGGATATCTGCACCTATCTCAGGGTGGCTTAACTAGCTACCTCTTAGGATTAGGGACATGTCAGACAGAAGATATTTTCAAGAAAAGTAACTTGTCCATTAAACTAAAAGTTAAACAGAAGCAGCTTCTCAGGACTTTCTTAAACAAAAGTCTTGGCATCTTTTTCTTTTCCAAAATGGAAATAGCTTTGTTGCTTTTCTTGAAGAATAATATATGCTCATTAACCAAAAATCAGACAATATATAAGAGTATGAAGAAGAAAGTAAAAATTACCTGAAAGTCCTATTTGGATAGAACAACTGTTAATGATTTGATGAGCATTTTTCTAGATCTTTCTTCTTTCAGAAATAGTGGGAGGTAGGATGAGCTGAAGAGCAGGAGCATATACCTAAACTCAGTGTGGAACCTGGGGCTATTTCCTAAGTCAGAGTCCTCAAAACTGGCAAAATGAAAACATTCACATTAGCTATAATTTACACACCAAAAATTGACTATTTATTTATTTTTTTAGAATGAGGAGAAAAAATGCTTAATCATTTCATATCTCACAAAACAAAACCTTTATGATCATCTTTTAAACATAATCTTTTTGTTGTTTTGTTTTAAATATATAATTCAATGCATTCAGTTGAACTAAAGCTAAAAATGAGTGAAGTGAACATTCCGTCTCCTCTAAAAGTGAACATTTCCTTTCCTCTGATGTTTGGGTATTTCCTTGGGATGCAGTCTGGGAAGAAATCCCTTGGTGCAGTCTCATGTCAGCCAGAACTGCTTGATAAGTCTTCTCCAGCTAAGGCCTCACCTGCCTTTCCTCCTTCATTTCCCACCAAACTCCAGGCTGAGGAAACAGCACCTAAAGAGACAGGCTCAGGGGAAGCAGATTTGGTGCAAGGGATAGGGCGTCCGCCTACCACATGGGAGGTCCACGGTTCAAACCCTGGACCTGTGTGGAGCTGGCCCCCCGCGCCGTGCTGATGTGCGCAAGGAGTGCCCTGCCATGCAGGGGTGTCCCCCGCGTAGGGGAGCCCCACGCACAAGGAGTGCACCCGTAAGGAGAGCCACCCAGCGTGAAAGAAAGTGCAGCCTGCCCAGGAATGGTGCCGTATACACGGAGAGCAGACACAACAAGATGATGCAACAAAAAGAAACACAGATTCTGTGCCACTGACAACAAGAGAAGCGGACAAAACAACAACACGCAACAAATGGACACAGAGAACAGATGACTGGGGTGGGTGGGCAGGTGGGGGGGGGAAGGGGAGAGAAATAAATAAAAAATAAATCTTTAAAAAAAAAAAAGAGGCTTAGGGCTAAGGAGTCTTCATTGGGCTCATTGAGCCTTGCAAGTCCTGGCAGGACATGTGGAGGATTACTAAGTCTTAGCAAGAGGCTGAAACACTAATCAGTCTAATACGATTCGGTGAACCTGAATGAAGCTAAGATACTTAATGGAGCTGACACACACTGCCAAAGCTCAGAAAGGTCAGGTGGGTGTGGGCTTGCCTACACAGCCCTCAGACAGTGAGGAGGCAGCAAAACGCCCCGACAGGACTGATGTCAATGACCCTGTGTAAACTCAGAGTGACCTGAAGCAGAAGATGCAAGTCCATCAATGAGTTTTTATAATTCCTTTAAGAATGAAAAAAAGTGCACTAAAAGTGGCATTTAAATGCATTAAAATGAATTTAAATATTTATAGGGAAGTGTTAAACTGCTCCAAATGTTATGTTGTTGATAAATGTGTAAAAGATGAGTCATTTCTAAGCAGAAGTTGTTAACCCAGAACTATAGAGTGTGAGGTCCAGCAAGAACTTTGGAGATAATTGCAGCTCTTGCTCTTTGCCCTCAAGATAAAGAAGCTAAAACCTAGAGAGTTAAATGGCTCGTCCAAAGCCTCACACTAGTTCTACAGCTGTCCTCCATCTGGCCATGCTCTCCTTATTTTGCTCTTTGGTTTGACAGCTTTGTGGCACAACAGCATACCAGCATACCCTAAGGTTCCATTGAGTCCAGAGAAATGGGAGTGATTTGTAGGAGAATGAGCAGAGTCGATAGGTATTTGACCAGGTCTGAAAATATAAGTCATAGTACCTTTTGGGATTTAAGGAGGCCTGAAAGTGTATGTTTGAAAGTGCTTCATAATCCAACCCTTGCCTCCCTCACTAGTTTATCTACATCCCAAAACAATTGTAGCAAACACCAACTGAGTGGTTTCCCTAAACTAGGCTTGGTTCTAGGTGCTTTGTAAATACTAAATCATTTAATCGCCATCAACATTGTCAGATAGGTACTACATTATTCTCATTTTACAGATGAGGAAACTGAGGCACAGAGAAGCTACATAACTTGCCCATGATCACAGCTAGTAAGTGGCAGAGCCAGTCCTCCCAGGCTTCAGTCACATTGGACTGAGCTAGGAAAAATTGCAAAGACTTTGAAATGAGCAAGAAGACTACTGGTGTCCTGCCTAGGGCATTCTTCCTGGCTATCTTTGTCTTTCGTGGTCTTTGAGCTATTTTACAAATCTGCAAGTCTTAGACTACTGATAGAAGTGCAAATTAAGTCTTGTAGAGATGGAATTCATTATTGTTCTAAAATATTAATAATAACGCTTAATACATTTCAGCATTCCTGATGGCCTATTTTTCATTTTATTTTTTTGTAAGATTTATTTTTATTTATTTTTCCCCCCACCCTCCAACTCCATTGTTTGTGCTTGCTGTCTGTTTTCTGTACCTGGTCGTTGTGTGCTTGTCTTCTTTTTAGGAGGCACTGGGAACTGAGTCTGGGAACTCAGATGCAGGAGGGAGGTGACCAATGGCTTCAGCCACCTCCACTCCCGCTTGTTGTGTTTCCTCACCGTGTCTCTTTGTTGTGTCATCTTGTTGTGTCAGCTCGCTGTCTTGCTTGTCTTCTTTAGGAATCACCGGAAATTGAACCTGGGACCTCCCATGTGGTAGGGAGGTGCCTCACTGTTTGAGCCACATCTGCTTCCCAATGTGTATATGTTTTAATTCTCCTTTGAATAAGTTGCAACATCTTTACTGTTTCCCATGAATTAAAATCTTTTATATTTTCATTTTATATTTATATGAGGTCATGATTTATCTTTTAAAAAATTAAGCTTTAACAACTTTTTATAGTTCCTGAGTATTCCTGTGCACTTTCTCATATGCTGTTTCCTCTACATGTGGTGATTTACCCACTTCATCTGGTTTCAGGATCGGCAATCTACCACCCACAGGGCAAATCTAGCCTACCACTTGCTTTTATATGCTTATGAGTTAAGAGTTGTTTATACATTTTTAAATGGTTAAAAAAAAATCAAAAGAATAACTTTTGTGAAATGAAAAGAAGAAATACAAATTTTAATGTTCATCAATAAAGGATTATTGAAACAGTCACGCCCATTTAGTTACACATTGTCTATAGCTGCTTTTGTGTTGCAATGGCCGAGGTAAGTAGTTGTGAAAGAGATTGTACTGCCTGCAAAAACCAAAAATTTTTACTATCTGACCCTTTTTCAGAAAAAGTTTGCCAACTCATGATCTACATCATGCCTCTAGTTTCTCAGCATCACCTCCAAGATACTTTTCCTAACTGTATTAGCCAAAGGGGTACTGATGCAAAATACCAGAAATTGGTTGGCTTTTATAAAGGGTATTTATTTGGGGTAGGAGCTTACAGGTACCAGGCCATAAAGCATAAGTTACTTCCCTCACCAAAGTCTATTTTCACGTGTTGGAGCAAGATGGCTGCCGACGTTTGTGAGGGTTCAGGCTTCCTGGGTTCCTCCCTTGCAGGGTCTTGTTTCTCTCTGGGCTCAGGGTTCCTCTCTTCCTGAGAATCCAGCTTAAGGCTTTGACATCAAACTTCGACATCAGAATTCCAACATCAAAAACCCCCAACTCTGTCCTTTGCCATGCCTTTTATCTGTGAGTCCCCACCCAGCAAGGGGCAGGGACTCAATACCCTAATGACTGGCCCAATCAAAGCTCCAATCATAACTGAATCATGCCCAGGTACAGAGCAGATCACACTGATATTTTTAGAATTCATAACCGTATCAAACTGCTACACTAACCCCCTAGTTTGGGTTGGGTTCCCTGTGCTGTGTGCCTGCAACCCCCTGTACATATGCCCACCATGGCTGCTGCTGTCTGTGCTTTGACTGTTGACTCTTTCCTAGGCCTCCACACCTAGTAGGTCCCTCGAGGACATGGACTGAGTCTCTTGACTCTTGTATTCCCAGTGCCTAAGAGTTCTGGCACATTAAGTGTGCTTAGTATTTGTTGAGTGAATGCTTCTCTCATCCTGTAGTGGATAACAGGGGCATTTGCATATCACAGCATTCAGAATAAGTATTTAATGTATTTTTAAAATAAAATGATGAATCAGTGTTTCTTCAGTTCTCCTGACATGAAATGATGTAGCAAGAAAGCAGGTGAGTAGTGCTAAGACCAGCTTGTTGGGATCTATAATGAGTTGCTAAGCTCTGAGAAGGTAGAATATGCCTGCATGAGAGCACAGGTTTAAAAAGTCTTTGGCAGACTGTCCAGTCTAACTGACATCCCAATGAAGGCAGTCTACCTACCTGTAGGCTGGTTGCACAACTTCTGGGGAGCACTTTTCTCACTTATCTACTCATCCATGGGTTTCAAAACACTTTCTGTGTGTCTGTTTCCATTAATTGCTTTGGATTTTCTGATTTGTCCTTCCTATCAAGTCTAGAAACTTCCCCCATTACTCCAGTGGCAGCCTGTATCTCTCAACATGTTAGAGCTAAATACTCTTCAGAATTCAATTCTATTTTTTATTTGTTTGTTTGTTTTCTGGTAGCTCCTACTGCTGCTCTAAATTTTCACTTCCAGATGGCTCTACTGGTGAAAAGAGCCAAGGGGTCTTGTTAAATAATCAACATGAGATTTAGGTCATTAAAATAACTTAGAGAATGAAAATAGGATAGGAACAAGATTTGCAGAAGACTCTAAGCACTTTTAAGGAGCTAAGCATTACTTGATTTGCCATGACTCAGATGACCTGAGATCTTTGGCCCCAGCACTGAGACCATGTGGAGTGTGATGCCTCCTTAACCTATCACAGGCCCAGAGGTTCCTTGAAGGCAGTGGTATTTCTTCTGTTCCCTTTGCAACCATCAAACATCTAGTAAATTGTGGAAGCTACAGGAGGTGGTGGCTTTGGCAGGATTCAATTCCCATTATTCCATGGCATCACACTTTTCACCTTTCTTCTTCCCAATCCCAACACTAGAATCATGGATTTGTTATCATTTAGAAGTCACTGCCTTTTGGGTTTGTTGACCTTACTGTTTTTCCAAATTGAATGCCCCCATGTATTCATTTCCTATTGCTTCTGTAACAAATTACCAGAAACGTAGCGGCTTAAAACAACACACATTTATTATCATACAGGTCTAGATGTCAGAAATCCAAAATCAGTGTCATGGGGCTAAAGTTACGTATTGGAAGGGTTGGCTCCTTCTGGAGGCTCTAGGGGAGAATCCACTTCTTCCCTTTTTCAGCTTCTAAAGGCCATGTGCATTTCTTGATTTTGGGTCCCTTCTTCACATTACTCAAGTCTTCTCTGGCTTCAGTCTTAATATATCCTTCTACTCACTCTGATCTTCCTGTCTTCCGCTTCTAAGGGCCAAGTGATTACATTGGGTTTGCCTGAATAATTGCCCCATCTGAAGAGCTTGACCTTAATCACATCTGCAAAATTCCTTTTGCCATGTGAGAAAATATATTCACAGGTTCTGGAGTTTTGGATGTGGATGTCTTTGGAGGGCCACTATTCTGCCTACCGCATCCTCTTCTGTCCTCTTCCTTTCCAAACCCCATTCAACTTCCAACGTCCTTTTCTAGACTACTCTATTTCAGGCCATGGTGACAACCATTTTTGTAATTAAAGTCTGTATTCTATCACAGGGATTGATCCTAGATCCCTAATTTTTTTGGCATGTAGTCACCTAGTTTCTCTAATAGTTCTGCAGGTGCCTTTAGTGCAGAGAACATTGTTTACACTCTTCTGATTCTCATGGACACTGGACATTGGCTATATGTCCAAAGGCATAAAAAAATCAACTGCTCAATGGAAGAATTCATTCTTCCATGAAATAACTAGATGCTGAGTAGCAAATCCAGGTCTCCAAATTAGCACTATCTTCTTTCCCTCTTTGCTGACTTTAGAGAGAAGCTGAGTGTGGCCGAGGAGAGTGGCAAGCTAAGGTCCCAAAGTTATTGCCTGACTGAGAGCACACTCCCCAGAGTCGAACTGGTAAGCAGTTAAGCATGACTTTCATATTTTCATTGTGTCATTCCTGTTTCTACGGAAAATAATAATCATGTCACCTCTTGGCCAACTGCTAGGTGAGTCCTAACAATGTTTAAAGGACTTTATAAAGCACTCCCAACTCTGGGGAAAGTTGAGGAAGTTTAGCTCTGCTTTCAGGAGCGTTGGCAGCTTTACAACCATCAGAGTTGGGATGATTTTTAAAAACCGGCTGTCCTCAGGTCATGCTCCTGGTACTAAAGTCTGAAAAGAATAAGATGTGGGGCTCTGCTCTTCTGTAATGTTGGTTCCAAGCCTGAAGTTCCATTGGTTTTTAAAGATAGCAGGATTTCCTTTTCTTTAAAAAAGTTGTCTTTCAAAAATGGAAAGTCCTCCATATGAATCTACTCCACACCAATTTTGGCTATCAGGTTGTTATTTTATGCAGTAGGTTTAAGGAGCAATCATTTGAAAAGGGAAGGAGCTGGTGTTTTAGAGGCAGACTCCTGAGTTCACATGCTGGATCTTGTCTATGGCTGTGTGATTTTGGAAAGTAACCTAAGCTCACTAACCCTTAGTTTCCTCATCTGTGAAAGAAAAGAGATGCTACTTCACGGGATTGGTCAGAGTATTAAATGGGAACGACATGTACATAGTCTTATATAAATGAGGGTCATGATCAGTATGGCATCGTGTTATAGGGGACCTCACCTCCCTGTCCTCCTGCTCCCTCCAGGAGAATCCACAGGCCAGTGGTTCTCAAAGTGTGGTCCCCAGACCAGCAACATCAACATCACTTTTTAGAAAGGCAGATTCTTGGTCAACCCCAGATCTGCTGAATCAGAAACTCTGGGAGTGGGGTCCAGCCATCTGTGCTTTCACAAGGCCTCTGGGTGAGTCTGATGCTGGCTAATTTGCATCTACACACCAGCCATTACCCTCTGAAGCCTGTAGGAAGAGGAGTGATAAGTACCTGACATTTAATTGGCACTGCACCCTGGTGGGTTATTTTCTTCTCCCTCCCCCTTTTAACACAGTAATTCCTTGCTAACTAGAGAGGGTTAAATGCTGAAAATATATGTAAATACCACAAAGAAGATTTGCATGTTTGCATGGTCTACTCAGCATGAACATTTGGGCAACAGAATGTGAAAGAATATAGAGTAATTAGAAAAGGATTAAAGGATCATGTTTACACTGGACATTTCTTTCATTTCAGATTTCACCCCAGGGATTTAAAACTGTCTTTTAACTTTGCTTCTGTCCCTATTTCTGCCTTTCTGGAATTGGCCAGGGAAGGAGACCAGAAGGCTGTGGATGTCATTCAATGCTTTGTCTTTTTTCCACAGCTTGGAGGGGCCTGGAGTCTTCCCAGGTCCCCTGATGGGCCTGCTCAGTGAGAGTTCCCTGGGTTCATTGCAAATGAAATGAGGCTACTGATGGTACCTCAGTGACCTCATGTACTAGAATTCAGCCCTTTGAGAGTCTGGAGAGAGAAGCAGAGAAGAAAGGACACAGTATGTCTCCATATATTACACCCACTCTACTCCTCCTCCCTAGTCAGTTGTCATTGAAAGCATCAAAATCCCAGTTGCCTCTGCTTTTATTTTCATTGCTTTTCTGATTTCTACCTAAAAGTAGGTGGGTCAGGGGACTCCACTCACCTTAGTAATGCCTGATTCTAAAAAGGCATTTGATCAGTGTTCTTGCAAAGCGACTGCACTCCTGTTTTCTTGAATGTGGATTCCAGAAATAATTTTTAGGGGGTTGGAATTATTATTTTCCAGCCAGAGAAGACAGAAAAGAATAAATAGGAGAAGGTGCTGACATTTCTAATCTTGCTTGGGAGCCTAGGGAAGTTGTTTTTTCAGTCTTATTTACCCGTGCCCATTGAATGCAAAGCATTACTCCTGAGTTCTATAGTTTGGGAGAAGAGAGGAAAGACTATTAATCATTTGAAAGGAGAAAGGTTCCTAGTAATGTAGGTTGTCAGGAGTTCAATCAGTAACTGTAAATATTGCAGTAATTCTACTCCATTCCATTCCATTCCATTCCATTCCATTCCATTCCATTCCATTCCATTCCATTCCATTCCATTCCATTCCATTCCATTCCATTCCATTCCATTCCATTCCATTCATTTCTACCTAGAGTTAGTATTGGCTGCTCCTCAGGCACCAGTCAGAAATTGGGGGTGGGGGGAAGGGACCCCAGCCATCCCCACATCTGACCAACTGGCTACAAATTTGAGGGTTCCCTCCACCCCCTTAAGTTCTATAATTCACTAGAACAACACACAGGGTTCACTGAAAGTGCTATACTTAGATTGTAGTTTTATTATAGTAAAAGGATACAAATAAGAGGCCAAAAGAAGACACACATAAGGAGAGGTCTGGGAAGATCTTGGAACATCTCGACCACAAGTTTCTGTGTCTTTCCCACATGTAGTCAGAACAAGACACTCTCCTGTCAAAAAGTAGAAACTCACCAGTACATTGATTGTCCTGAGTTTATTGGAGTTCCATTATGTAGGTGTGATTGGAGGAATCAATGCCCACATGGTTGAAATCAACCTCGTGGAGGCTGGGGTTGGGATTGGGCTGACAGAACAAAGGCTCAAAGACCCACCCCCTTAATCACATGAGGTTGGTCTTTCTGGTGTGGCCAGCCTCACTCTAAGACTACAGGTGTCTCATCTTATCTAGTTAGAATAGGAACTATCAGGTATTTTCACCCTAATAACAAATGATGCTCCTATCATGGGGAAATTATAGATACAGAGATTACCTCCCCAGAGCTGAGGACAAAGACCAGCCAAATTTTTTATTAAGTTAATCTGGCTTAGTTGAGAAACAGTCCTCCCATACCCAGAGACATTGCAACCCTTGCACCGCCAGACTTAACGTCTTCTTGTTACTACCATGGCAAGTCACCACAATCTGGATGGTTTAACTGAAATCAAGGTGTCAGTAGGGCCACACTCCTTCTGGAGGCTCTAGGGGAGAATCTTGTCTTTGCCTCTTGAAGCTTCCTTGGCTTGTGGCTGCATCACACCAGTCCCTGCCCCCACCTGTACATTGTCATCTCCTCTTTGCTTGTCAAGTCTCCCTTTGCCTCACTCTTACAAGGATGCTAGTCATTGGACTTATGGCCTACTAGCTAATCCAGTATTATCTCCTCATCTCAAGAATCTTAACAATCACATTGGAAGACCCTTTTTCTAAATAAGGTAGCTTCACAGATTCTGGGGATTGGGATGTAGATCTAACTTTTGGGGGGTTACCATTGTGAGACTGGAATGGTAAATGAATTTATTTATTTGTCTTTGTTTATTTTTTTAATGTTATATTAAAAAAATATGAGGTCCCCATATACCCCCCCATCCCCCTCACCCCACTCCTCCCCCCATAACAACAACCTCCTCCATCGTCATGAGACATTCATTGCATTTGGTGAATACATCTCTGAGCACCACTGTACCTCATGGTCAATGGTCCACACCATAGCCCACACTCTCCAACAGTCCACCCAGTGGGCCATGGGAGGATATACAGTGTCTGGTAACTGTCCCTGCAGCACCACCCAGGACAACTCCAAGTCCTGAAAACGCCCCCACGCTACATTTCTTCCTCCCACTCCCTACCCCCAGCAGCCACCATGGCCACTTTCTCCACACCAATGCCACATTTTCTTCAATTACTAATCACAATAGTTCATGAATAGAATATCAGTAAATCCACTCTAATCCATACTCTACTCCTCTATCCTGTGGACCTTAGAATGTTTGTGTCCACTCCACATCCATATCAAGAGGGTGCTTATATTCCACATGGATGCTGGATGCAATCCTCCTGCTTTCAGCACTCTTGGCTCTCTGGTGTGGTGGTTGATCTTCTTCACCTCCATGTTAGCTGAGTGGGGTAAGTCCAATAAACCATAGTGTAGAAGTTGCAAGTCTTTTGAGGCTCAGTGCCTGGCTATCACATGGTCAGTCCAGAGATTCAGGTCTCCTGGGTATACACTAAACTCCAGCACCAACTACAGATCTGTTGAAAGTAACAGGAGAGTCTTGTGGACAAAGATCACATCTGAGTCCAGCTCCATCACACAGAAACACAAACTCCAAAGTAGGGCCAACTGACGTGGCACTGAACTCCATCTGCCATGACCATAGAACCTGTGGGTCTCTGTAGCCCTCAGAAGAGCCAATACCTGGGGTTGTATCTACTTTATCTGTTTCTGGGACTCTGCTGAGGCATGCATAAGGGCGATCCCTCTGATAACCTCCTGGCTCTTTTTGGAGACTCATAGCCATATAAATTCATTTGTCCTTTCCATTTCCCCCTTTTATTCAGGTCAAAAAGCATTTTTAACTCCTGGTATTATATGTAGACTGAGATATTCTGCTGGTTGACCCTTTTATTCAAGGTCATTTTCTAGTTACATCATCAGCTGGTACTTGGTAGTAATCCCTTGGCGCCAGGGAGGCTCATCCCCAGGAATCATGTTCCACGCTGAGGGGAAGGCAATACATTTACATGCTGAGTTTGGCTTCAAGACTGGCCACATTTGAGCAACACAGAGGCTCTCAGGAGGGAACTCTTAGGCACCCTGCAGCTCTAGGCCTTGTTCTTATTTCAGGTGCACAGGCTTACAAGCATAGTCATTAGTATCAAGGGCTCATTGTTGGACCTTCATTCTTTTTTGGTCTTTGCTGTTGCACTTGGGGGATTGTTGCTGTTCCTTTAGGGACTGTGATAGAGCTCCCCTGGCTAGGAACTCAGCACTCCCTCAGTTGTTGTTTTTAATTGTTTCCACTATGAAAATATCCAAACATTTTTATGTACCCTGGATATATGCCCTGTAGAACTCCCTGCCAACCATGTGTCCCCTGTCAATAACATCCTACACCAGTATTCCTCCACTGCCATTGTTGAACCTCTCTGTGATCCAAAACTTCTTCAAAAATGAAGCCCAATATATTTCCAGGTGGTAAATGAATTTATTAACCATCTTTTTTTTAAAATTCATGTTTAAAAAAATATTACATTCAAAAAATATGAAGTCCCATTCAACCCCACCGCCCCCACCCCCCACTCCCCCCACAGCAACACTCTCTCCCATCATCATGACACATCCATTGCATTTGGTATTATTAACCATCTTGATTTGCTTGAGCTTCCATTTTTTCCAGGGAGTTATAAAGAAGAAACAGAAGTTAACTGAAGCAAGCTTTTGGTATGTCAGGTGATAAAACCCCCTGCCCCAGCCTGAGAGGAAGAACTCTAACAAAGAATTCATGCTGACACCAGTAAGGCCTGCTGAATTCACCAGATGGCTACAATCTACATCCCCTTCCTGCTTGCTGGTTAACAAACTGGGCCTCAAGGACACCCTGCCCAAACAGCCCCCGTAGCCCCCATAGTCCAGAGAACACTCGTACTAACCATAACACATGTCCCCCTTATTCTCCCCATTCCCCTACACCTTATCTTTGTATCAAGCAGTCATATAAGTTGCTCCCCCAACTCAACTTTTGAGCAGAAACTTCTTTTGGTGCTGCTCCTGCATTAATGCAACTTTAGCTCAATAAACTTGCTCTGTACCCCTTTTAAAAGTCTGTTTTATTTTCAGCACAGTACATTTAGCCCATTATAAAGGTATTTACATGGCTTCCTAATTAAAATTCCCACCTTGCAAAGGGGCTTTAGTAATTAGATGGAGTTGTCTGTGAAGATGTCAATTTGTTTGGTATCCCCCTTAAGAGGGTGATGGAAATGTAAAGGAATTGCTTTAAAAATGCTGAAGCAGGGAAGCGGACTTGGCCCAATGGATAGGGCATCTGCCTACCATATGGGAGGTCCGCAGTTCAAACCCTGGGTCTCCTTGACCTGTGTGGAGCTGGCCCATGTGCAGTGCTGATGTGCGCAAGGAGTGCCATGCCACGCAGGGGTGTCCCCCGTGTAGGGGAGCCCCACGCGCAAGGAGTGCGCCCTGTAAGGAGAGTCGCCCAGTGCAAAAGAAAGTGCAGCCTGCCCAAGAATGGCGCGCACACATGGAGAGCTGACACAAGATGATGCAATGAAAAGAAACACAGATTCCTGTGCCGCTGATAAGGATGGAAATGGTCACAGAAGAACACACAACTAATGGACACAGAGAGCAGACAACATGGGGGGTGGTGAGAGGAGAGAAAAAAAAATCTTAAAAAAAAAAAAAAAGAAAAAAAAATGCTGAAGCTTGTGGGAAAATGGTTTCATGCTTACCCCGGTAAGGCTTATGGAAAGAATCTGGGCATGGTAGAATGCATTCTTGCTTGCTTAATTCATTAGCCTAGAACAGTGTGTGGCACAAAATAGGGACCCAACAGATATCTGTGAATGAATAAGAGAATATATGAGACTTAGATATTTTATTTAGGCTCTAGGCATGTGGTGGTGAATGTGTGGATATAGATACTCAGCAAATAAATAAATACCTATACCAGTGAATTACACTGTGATAAGTGCTATAAAGAAAAGAAACAGGGTGATGTGTGTTTGTGTGTATGTGTGTGTTTGAGAGAGAGAGTGGAAGAGCAGGAGAGAGAAACAGAGGAAGAGAAAGAAAAAGAAAAACAGTAGAAAGCAGCTACTTGTAGACAGGGTGTGAGGGAAGTTATTATTTTTTGTTGTCTAGAGAATGAGGTAGTGAGCCACACAGAGACCAGGAAGAAGGACCTCCAGAAAACACAAAGCACCTGGGGCAGGAAGTGCTTTGGTTGTGTGAGAAAGGGCACCAGTGCGGCCCTAGCAAAGAGGGAGGGAGGGGTCATTTTAGGAAGTTTGATTTCATTTTAAGTGGGAGTGGGAAGTTCTTAAAGTCTTTTAGGAAGGGAGTTACATATGCCCATCGACCACATCTGACAGCCATTTGTTTTTGTAAATAAAGTTTTATTGAAACACAGCCATGCACTTTCAAGTGTTGTCTATTGCTGCTTTCATTTCTATAACACCAGAGCTGAGCTACTCATATTTTGGCCCACTAAGCCCAAAATATCTACCCTCTAGCCCTTCACAGAAAACATATGCCAACCCTGCTCTATAATGTGGAGAGCAAGAGCAGAAGCAGGAAACCCAGTTGGGAGACTGGAGATTAAGAGATGTGGATGTATTCAACATATATTTTGAAGATAGTCCTACAGCAGTGGCTGATGGTTTGCTGGGATAGGGGGAGTAATAAGATGACACTCAGGGCATTTGCCTTGAATCAATGTGGTGCCATTTACTGAGACTGGGCACACTGGGAAAGGGACCAATTGGAGAGTGTTAAGGTCACTATTGAAACTGTGAACAGGTTAATTTTGAGATGTTAATTAAGCATCATTTAGATTGTAGAATTGAAATCTAGGAGAAAGATTAGACCCAGCAGAGCAAAAATGAGGGTGATATCAGGAAGGAGTAAGAATGGTAGGGAAAAGCCTGATGAAGAAAAATAAGGAAAAGAAAGACGGATGGCATGAAGTGCCAAATTGGAGATGCCAGCCAGCTAAGGCTTCAGAAAAGCCCCAGAGGTGGCTTTGTTGCAGGCCTGGACAGCCCACTGGGACACTGGGCAGGCCTTCTCTGCTCTTCTTCCATCTAGTGATAAAGAGATGGGACAGACTTAGCTCTGACTGAAGCTGTTAGGGTTTAGAAGCCTATGAGTTTGGAACCAATCTGAGGACAGAGAAACAGGAATCAGACAAGTGGAGACCAAATATCTCTATTTCTAAGATGGGTTTGCAGACTGTGGATTTGATGGTTATCCATAACTGGCTAATTCCCCCCTCTGCATACACATTTCTAGACCTTGGGGCAACCTACCTAGGGAGGACTGGGTCTGTACTAGAGCCAACATAGACAAACATATTCAGAATGCCTGACAGCCAGCCATGGACCCTACTACTGGGTGAGGTGGAAGAGATGGGCCTCTCACAGACCTTTCTCTGGCAGGGAGGACTGGGTACCACATGGAGACAGGAACAGAGCCCAATATTCTCTTTGGCCAGCAGACGAGAGACAGAGAGCACCAAGGAGAAAAGTAAGTTATGCCATGTTTCTTCTTTTTTCTTTCAAAATCAACTTTATTGAGATATAATTTATGCATGATAAAATACACACATTTTAACTGTATCATTTTATGAGTTCAGACAAATGTACTCAACCTGTACCCACCACCATAATCAAGATATGGACCATTTGCACCATCCCAAAGTTTCCCTTAGCCCCTTTGCAGTAAATCTCTCCGCAGCCCGAAGTAATTGTTGATTGGTTTGCTGCCATTATAGATTAATTTTGCCTGTTCCAGTGTTTCACATAAATGAAACTCCTTTGTTTGGTTTCTTTCACTCAATAGAATGTTTCTGAATCACTTGTATCAGTGATTTTTTTTGTTGCTGTGTGGCCTTTCATTGGTATGAATGTTGCTATTATATACCAAAATGTTGTTTATTTGTTTACCTGTTGATAGGCATTTGGTTATTTCAAGTTTTTTTTTTTTTTTTGGAAAAGAGTCTAATTTCTTCTTCTAATCTCAACAGATAAAGCTTTCCTGTTGCTACAGCTGGGAGAGGAGAGGGCTGGTGCGTCAATTGAGAGCGGTATTTCTCACACATTAGTCTGCACTGAATCACCCAGAGCCCTTGTGAAAGCACAGATGGCTGGACCTCACTCCCGGAGTTTCTGATTCAGCAGATCTGGGGTTGGCCAAGAATCTGCCTTTCTAACAAGTGATGATGTTGCTGGTCTGGGGACCACACTTTGAGAACCACTGGCCTGTAGACTCTCCTGGAGGGAGCAGGAGGACAGGGAGGCGAAGCACCTTATTACACAGTGCTACCTCGTCTAGCTCGTCTGCATATTAGGATCATGTGGGCAGCTTTAAATTCAATGTGCAGCTCTGGTTGAGAACAACTGCTTTAAAAAGTGTTGTCATTCGTCAAGACAATTAACTAAACAGTTACAGCTGAAGAGAGATAGCATCTATAGGACAAACTGAATGAGACTGGGGACGTTCTGTGGCTGTAGAAGGAACAAAATGAGTGTTGTCTGGCAAATAGCAGCAGCTATGATTGTCCTCACATAATTTTCCTGGTATTATTACAACTTTTTAAACCTTTTGACAATGAAGTGGAGGAGAGAAGATGATAACTGAAGGGGTATATAGGGTGGTTAATCAAAGATTTGTTTCAAAGTTCTGTTTTAGATGGGATATTTCGAGCATGTTTAATGTTAATAGGAGCAATCCAGTTGAGCAAGAGAAAGGATAACTGATGGGTAAGAATCTACTAACAAAAAAACAGGTTCCCAGATACAGAAGGGACTGGAGATAGGGGGGAAGGATGGCTCCTCTATTTTTTACAGGAAGGACAAAGAAGAGTATGGAAACATACTAAGGCAGACGTTTTGGTTTGCTAGAAATCAGATTAGGAAATTCCCATTGAAGGCCTCCCGCCACCCCCAGTGAATAATGATGTAAGGCAATTTTGCAGGAAGTGTGAAGGCAGATGGCATGAGGGGGCAGAGTTGAATGTTTGAGGAGAGTAGAAAAGATTTAAAATTGCCACTGCCAAGTGTGGGAATGGTACATCTATCTGAAAAAGTAGTCAGTCTGCTGGACAGGTTTGAAGATATTTATGAATTTATAATAATACCTGTCTTCGCCATTCTCTCTCTCAGCTTCTAGAGATGAAGGTGACAGTAGACTTGATCCTGATTTACACCATCCCTCCACAGGTATATAGAAAAGACAGAAAGGCAGAGGAGTTTAGGGTAAAGCAGGAGAGTTTTGAAAATGATTAACCATAGAACCCATCATTTTGGAAAATGGGGTTAGCTGAAGGCTGGAGAACGTAGTATAGACAATGGGTTGGAGGCGAGGTTGTGGGCAGAGTGGGGTGTTTGGATTATATTATTATGGAGGCAGAGCAGTTTGGGTGGGCAGTGGGAGACTGAATTGGAATGAGTTGAGTCCAGGAATGACTTATCCATGGGGTAATGGCAAAACTCATTATCTCCATTCCCCCAAATTCTACTTACTCAACACACCCCATTCTTTTACCACACCCCTCTTTTTTAAAAAAACTAAGGTCTCAGATGTCTTCAAATGCATGAACTATTTCTTGGACCTCATTTTACTTGATTGCACTGTATTAGGTGACACTGTTCTTGAAATGGTTTTTTTTTCCGGCCTCCAAGACACACACTTGCTATTTCTTCCCAACTTGTTTCCTGTTTATTGGTCTCCTTTAGAGGCCCATCTGCCTCTTAATCTCCATTTATTAGAGTCTATTAAGGTAGAGTCATCAGTTGTCATCTTCTCTATATTCTCTCCCTTGGCAATCCCATGGTTTAAATTACTGCTCATTATTTTAGAAGTTTCTCTGAAACTTTTCTTTAGAAGTTTAAACCCATATATCTAATTTCTTCTAGTCATTTCCACTTGGGTATCTCAGAGGTCGTTTGAACTCATCATTCATGTATTTATTAAAGTTTTATTGTGGCAACACATCAAACTTATCTTTTACTAACCTGAACTTACCACCAAATGAGGTCCTTTTTAATGTTTCCACCTCATGAGTGACAGCTCCAGTTAGGCAAGTCCGAAATCTAAGAGCCATTCTTGATCCCTCTGCTTCTCTTAACCTCCAACCTGTTACTCCTGTCAGCACTGCCTCCTAAAAATCTTTAGGATCCATCCACTTCTCTGCATCTGTGGTGCTCCAACCTTGATCCAACCTCAATCATCTCCTATCAAGACTAGCCTCCCAATGGTCTCCTACATTTTCTCTGGCTTCCCTTTGATCAATTCTCCACAATAAATCCCATAACTCCTCAAACACAGATCTGAACAAATAGCTCCTTTATTTAAAACACTTCCATTACTTCTCAATTTCCACTGAATACATACTGAAATGTGTCCTGTGGGCCACACGACCTGGCATGGTCTGGCCCCTGACTGGTGTTCCAGACACACTGGTTTTGTCTGGCAGTGGCTTTGCCCTGCCCACTTCTGTCTTTGTTCCTCTTTTTGCCCCAGCTCTCAGCCCAGGCATCGCTTCCTCAGGGAAGCCTTCCTGACCACCTCACCCAGGTCGGGATCCTCCAGTGTTTGCTCTCATGCAATGGTGTGCCTTCCCTTGGTAGCTCTGATCTCAGTTTGGAATTACACATTCATTTGGGTGGTTATTTGATGAATGTCTGTCTTTTTGCACCAGACTTGGACTCCACAGGAACCGCAGCTGGTTTTGATCTTCTTAAATACCTGGCTGTAGGGGGTGTTCAGAAAAATAGCTGGTACTGTCAGGAACCAGAGGATTAAGCAGAAAGGGGTCTTAGAAATCATCTGTTATCTTTCATTTTAAAGGCAAGGAAACAGAGGCCTGGAGAGAGGAAGATTAGGGGGATTTACTTGTACATGGCCTCAAAGCTAGTTAATGGCAGAGCTGAAATGAGAATCCTGGTGCCTTTCCAGTCCTGTGATCTTTCTACCTCAGCCTAGGAGCTATCTATTTATTTAATATCAAAAACTCTGGTATGTTCTCCCCTTCCTCTGCTTTTTCTTTTTAAGTTTAAAAAATAAAAGCTTCCATGCTTAAACTGTGTTTCTGCTATCCAATCATGAAACATCCAACCCTTGGTGGCAGACAAAATGGCAGATTTTGGAGAAGGGTGGGGTGGAGGGGAGGCATCTTAAGGGCATGCCCTGTCCATGACCCCTGCCAACTTGTAGCAGTGGTGGGATGCCTAGTGGGACCAGGGGGCACACTTCTGCTCGCCCTGCTGATCGGCCACACAGCCACCCAGTCACAATCGAGCTCACAGTGCCTCAAGCTTACTTTCTGGGATTGGTGAACTCATCAGAGAAAGTTGCAAATCCCATTTTCCTCTATTGCAGCAGGTGATCATTTTCTGATTATCAAAAGAGGTTTGCAGTGTTTTGAGAGGCTTCTTTTTCCTGCAATACTGCTTCCGTTATACAGATAGGAAACAAGGGAGCCCCCTGGTGGGAATTTGTAGAAAAAAAACTCATGTGAGGGAGAGATGAGCTTAGTTTAAAAAGATGAGGAGAATTCTCTCAGTTTCTTGTGTTCCTTTAGCTCTTTATCTTGTCTCCATAGCTATTCCCCCCAAATCAGTCATTAAAAGTAAGGCTGGGGAAGCGGACTTGGCCCAGTGGTTAGGGCGTCCGTCTGCCACATGGGAGGTCCGTGGTTCAAACCCCGAGCCTCCTTGACCCGTGTGGAGCTGGCCCAGTGCAGTGCTGATGCGCGAGCGAAAGAAAGTGCAGCCTGCCCAGGAATGGTGCCGCACACACGGAGAGCTGACACACAAGATGACGCAACGAAAAGAAACACAGATTCCCATGTCACTGACAACAACATAAGTGGACAAAGAAGAACATGCTGCAAATGGATACAGAGAGTAGACAACGGGGGTGGGGGACTGGGGGTGGGGGTTGGGGAGGAAGGGGAGAGAAATAAATTAAAAAAAAAAAAAAGTAAGGCTGGGTAGCCTATGTGGCTCAGTGGCTGAGCACTGGCTTCCCACATACGAGGGTAGGGGCTCAATCCCCAGCCCTAGTACCTAAAAAAATAAAAATAACCAAACCAAAAGTAAGGCCAGGCCATTATAAGCCATCTGAACAAGAAGGTAACAATGAACCCATGTGTTTTTGTGGTCAGGCTTACACTTTGCCAGGCCCTGTTGACAGGCTGGGTGGCCCATGGAGCAGAGGGGAGAAGGAGAGGCCCGGATTTCTGTTCTGAAGAGAGTGACAGAAATGTCCTCCATAGTAGAAATACTAAACCCTACATAGAAGTTTACAGTTTCCTTACAACAAGATGCCATCATAAAAACTGGGTAGGGAGAGGAGCTCTGTGTCAGCAGAAGGCCTCTGTGGGTGGGAAGTAGGACCAGGTGATGGTAAATAGGGGCAGAAGGGGAAACAAAGGAACAAGCCCCCCGTTTGTGGAGTTACACAGGTCTAAGGCAGTGAGAAGGACAGGGGTGGAGAGAAGGAAGCAGATGACATACCGGTAATATCTGTAAAGCTCTAAATGGTCTCATCCAGCATGAGAAATTAAGAAGGCCAAGTAGCCCATGACTGGAGAGTGTGAAGGCCCAGGAAAACAGGAGCGGTCCTGGCCCACAGCAGACACCGGGGGACCAGGCATGAGGGCGGCGGCTTCAAGGAAGGGAGGAGATGGGCCTTCAAGGCCGCGCCTGATTTCTGGTTTCTGAAAGGGCTGCTTAAGATCTCTTCCTACTTTTCATTAAACATTTTTTGGATATGCCTTTGTTTTATTAGTTCCGTTTTACATTGTATTTGCTTTTGTGTTAATTTTCTCTCCATATACCAGAGACCCTTTTAAAAGTCAATAAAGGTCCTCTAGCATTTTACAGTGCACTTATATATCATGATGTCATCAGAGTAGCTGGTGGAAGGGAGCTTGTGGCAGCAGAACACCTCCACAGGTAGAAGCCTTTTACTTTGAAAAGTGAAAAAAGTACATGGGCAGCTTTTTAAAAACACATTTGAAAAAGTTAAAAATCACAAGATCAAGACTCTTTAATGATTTTTTTCTGAGGGAAAACCATTCACATTTGCCTGGACCATTACATTCACTGTTACTTAGACAGTAACACCCCAGGAAGAACATAATAAATTACAAAAGAGAGAGGGACTTTTAAACCACATTTAATTTATAATACAAAATCTGTCACACTATTACAGAAGTGACCCTTTCATGCACAGATAAATTTAGCATCTACCATTATGTAAGAGTAAAAACTGTACTTTTGCCTTCCCCCAAAACATGAACAAATTAAAGTAACTTTTATCTTTGTGCTCTTGGATGCAAGGCAAGCCTGTTTTGTCTTTTTGTATTTCTAATAGACAGGTTGATCTATGAAAAGCAAATATGGAGACACGAAAGTATTTAGGGCCATCTTTACCTGGAATTACTTCACACTGTGCTTTACTTACTATGTATCAAAGATGCCAAGTGACTAGGTCTATTGTGCCCCCTGGGCAAAGCTCTGAAAATTTCATCTAGAAACTTGCAGCCAATATGTTGAATAGTTCACTATTTCAGTTTCACAGCAAAAAAGGGGAAAAAACCCAAAAAGTATTTATAAGTAGATGCTTTCCAGTCCCATGCACTCCATTAACTAGCTTACATCTTATACAGTACAACATAAACATCGTTTGCATGTTTAATTGTATGTAACACCTATAAGGATACAGCATCTACACTTTAAGTGTATTTACAAATTCAACAAAATATCTACATATAAAAAGCTTTACTTAAAATTAAACTTGATGCAAGTTATGAGAAACCAATTTATTGGCAAATGAAACTGAGCATTCTTTCAACCATAGGTTGGTATAGAATTTCATATTTGGAGGTAAACCTTTTGATAGATATCGTTTATGAATAGATAGAATATATATATTTATTTTTGAAACTGCCAAAGTAATACCTCTGACTGTTGGCTTTGTTAATATTTGTCAGATTTCTTAGATTTCTGAAATGTGTCCATAGCAATTTGCATACACACTGCTTAATGCTGCAGAGAGTTTCAAAAGCTACTACATGGGGTAAAGGTTTAAAGAATGTATTACTGTTGACTTTTACTTTTGGAATAATGTGTGTGTGTGTGTGTGTTTAAGTTTTCCTACCATGTTGACATCTTTCTTACTGAAGTTGACTTGTTTTAATAGAAACCATAAAAGACCACAAAATCATCATGTGCTCCAGTTGTTGATAAAGCTTTTCTTCTTAGGATTATGGGGGAAATGCTTTTAAAACAAAAATTTTTCTTCTTCTTCTTGTTTCCACATTTCCTTTTTTTCAGCATTGTGATTTTCATTATCTCTGCTTTGTAAAAGTTACTTTTGAACAATGACAGTATTCTAGGACTCAGAGCTGACCATACTGACTGCTATAGCATGCAGTATACGGAATGCTTTTTGTCTGAAGGCACTGCATGTATCTTGCCCTGTGCTTTTTGGAATAATTTTTGAAATTTGATTTTAATGGTTTGTTTCCAATTCTTTCAGTATGGCACAAATGCCAAAATGTACTGCAATGCACACTGTTTATGCCTAAAAACAATCAAACCTAGAGATGATGTAAAAAGTAGAATACTGTACTGCTGTAATACCTGGCCGATTAAGAAGGCTATGAAGTAACAGGCGCAAAGAGCAGGTAACAGAGTCTCAGTAAGCATCGGCAAATACAACTGTCATAATTAACTCATTTAGCAAGTATATACTGTACATACTGTTCCTAACAGTCTCCCAAAAAGACTAACGACAGCTAGACAGTCACCAGTTTCACAACAATGTCCACAAAGACATTGAAGTTCTAGAGAATACTACAGTAACACTCTTTACAATAAAAACGGAATTCATATTTAGGGGTTCCTCTGAGGACAGTATAAACAAAGTATCAAACCATGTTTTGATAACATACACAGGTATGTCCTTTAAGTGTGTAGCATTTTTTCATGCATTATATTGAACTGTATCCTTAAGAGGAAGTAGCATGATCTGTTGATGATTTTGTATAATTTTACCAGTTCTGAGGGAATCAAGAACACCTATTATTGAACAAAAAAGTATGCACTTTGCACTCTAGTTCACATTAACATACCAGTTGACTGAGTTATGTTCTTGCTCTAACCGTTTTCATAATATTAACATAAAGCAGAAAATATACTTTCTGCCTATATGTTTATAGTATGAAAGGGATGACAAATAAGTGCTGAAGATAAACATTCTAGAGAAATGGGATATTGGCAAAAAGCTTAAAAATTAAACAAAGGAATTCATGGCATTGACAGGAGAAGGTGCTTCTGAGCTTTCATTTCCTTCAGTCGGTTCTTTCTCTTTCTTACCACTGTATTGCCCAATAAAGGAGCCATCTTCATTGAACTGGCCATTCACTCCCTCTCCATAGTCAACTAGGCTATCATCACTGTCTTCTTTTTTCACAGTCCTGTCTGAAGGTGTTCGACTTCCTTTTTTTAAAGGCTTATGGTCTTCCGCATCACTGGAAAAAGAGAGAAAACATTTTCGTCAAGACTGCCATTTAAGTAAAGTTTCTGTTTTTAAAGATCATGCATGCAAATTATAATAAAGTGTATGGAGTCCTGAGCTCCTCTAGCCAAATCTAATTGTAAGGATGTGGTTGGAATGAAAATCAGGTGCAGAAATGGTTTAATCATGAAGTCTTCAGAAGAGTGGATGCCTTTTTACTGTGCATGTCAGTTTCAATGACAGAGTCTGACTCTGGATTTGAAGGTAGTTCAGAAATAAACACAAGCATTAAAAAAAGGAAGAAGTGGGGAAAGTTGCAAATAATCACTATTTTGAACTCAAAAGGGGGTAAAAGCTTATAGCAAGTAGAGTAGTTAGCATGTTAAACTGCTTGATATCTCTGATTCCTTGAATATGAATGGAGAATGATTTTGGTTAAATGTGAAATATGGATTTTTTTTTTCTGAGTCAGAAGAAGCAAAATCCTGTGTTTCAAATAATTTGTTATTGAGTGCAGGCCAGACTTGTAAACTTCAACCTTACCTTTCAAGAGACCTATAAAATCCGTTAAAAGGATGCAGAAGAAACAAATGAAAATAGCCTAAGAAAAAAAGCAAAATCCTTATTCTGATAGTATACAGTATTTTTTTGGTAAGAATTTTAGTTAATGGTTAAAGATGTATTAACTTGGAAAAAGACACAGTTGGACTTCAAAGCACCAAATTTGTACTATTAATGGCATATCGATACAGTCTACAGGGTATGAATGATTAAAAAAATGTAAAACCATCTTTCTGCCTCTACAGCTCCCTTTTCTCAGGTGTGTGATGCAGCCTATTCATGTTCGATGGGAAGAGAAGGAGGATAGTTTAGTAAAAATGTTAAAGGACTCTATTTTTTCTTATTTTCTTTGTTGCACCCCTCAGCACAATCTTTGAAAGTAGAAGAGTAATCATTGTTTACACTATGCTTAGAGCATCCACTGGTAGTGTCATGTAACCAGGCATGCTCATCGACCTATTCCTTCACAGGTAACATTTGGTAAAAAGAAAAACCGGGACAAAAAAGACAATTCAATATGTAGTTTTCTTTCAAATAACAAAAATGCAAGGTAAAACAGGAAACATGCATGATATTAATTTAAAAAAAAAACAAAATACCTTAATGTAAAAAAGAGGCAGCTAGAAAATAATGCTAACTTAATATTACAATGACACATGCTCTTGAGAATAAACTATTTCAACAACACACAAGTTTTTGTCATAAACTGAATAAACTATATTATCATGACTGCTAATAAATGATTGGGGAGGTATCACAGAATCTTGGGGTGCCCTGTGTTTGGGGAACTTCAGGGGACAAATCATCCAGTCTTAAACAAGTTACAAGAATTGCTTATACAATATCACTATCTTCTAGGCTCTGCTTGAATATTTCCTCTGAAATATTGACCATGACTTGAAGAATGAGTTAATTATAACGAAGAGTTCAATAATGAGCAGGATTTTGCCATATAGATTCCAACGGTTGGTCTTTTTCTGCTTAGTAGTAGTAGTATTCCAAGGAAGACACTACAGGAAATTCTAGTCTATTCCATCTCTTTGATACAATCGTCCATCTGTTAATCATCCATCCAATAAATGTTTATTGAGTGCCTACTCGAAAACACTGGGCTTTGGGGATACAGAAGCAAACAAAATGGACTAAAACCCCTGCCCTCACTGAGCTTACACTCTAGTGGGAGAAAATATAGATATTTTAAAACATAAAAATATGCATTGTATAGTGTGTTAGAAGGAACTTAGTTCTACAGAAAATACAGAAGCTAACTAAAGAAGATTTAAGGAGTCAGGGGAGGAGATAAAGTTAAAATAGGAAAGCTCCATTAATGTCATCTGATCAAAAACTGAAAAGACTTGAGTCAGTCAGGTGGGTAGCTGCAAGGAGAGCAATTCAGGAAGGGGAACAACCAGCAAGATGACCCCAGTTGAAGCTGGCCTTGAATATTCTAGGAATAGCAAGGAGCTTGGTATGGCTGGAGCTGAATGAGCAAGAGAGAAAAGGAGAGTTGTAGGACTTAAGGTAAAAGGTAACTGGGTTAGATCAGGCCTTGTGGGACTTTGTAAGGATTCTGAGTGAGAAGGAAAGACATGGAAGTTTTCGATAGATGAGTGACATTTTAAAGGGATTATTTTGTCATTAGTGTTGAGAATAGTCTCTGGAGGGCAGGGGTCAGTAAACTACAGCCAAATCTAGCCTTGCTCATTTATTTATGTATTGTCTATGGCTGCTTTCGTGCTACACGAGCAAAGTTGAAGAGTTGCAGCAGAGGCTGTATGGACCATAAAGTCTAAAATATTTACTATCTGGCCATTTACAGAAAATGTTTGCTGACCACTGCTCTAGGGGGCCAGGGCAGTCTATTATGATGATCCAGGAGAGAGATGACTGTGGCTTGGACCAGGGTGGAACAGTGGGGGTGGTACAAAGTGGCCAGATTATGGACATACTTTGAGGTAGAGCCAACAGGAATTTTCTGATGGATTGGATGTGGAACGATAGAAAAAAAGAAAAATCAAGGATGATGCCAAAACTTTTGGTCAGAGCAATGGGAAGGGATGGAATTACTGTACTGTAGAAAGTGTTTGGGGTAGAAGATTAGTAGTTTGGTTTTAGACATGTTATGTTTGATATGTCAGAGGAAATAGTCCTTTAATTATTCTATGAGGCTTGTACAACATTGATATCCAAACTTAACAAAAACACTTTGAGAAAGGAAAATCACAGGCTAATATAATTCATGAACATAGATGAAAACATTCCCAAATTATGAGCAAATCATATTTTGCAATCTACCAAAAAGCACAAGTTGGCATTACTCCAGGAATACAAGTGTGTTTTAACATTAAAACACCAACTCATGTAACTTACCATAAAAAAAGAGAAAAATTATATGATCATCATATTTGATTTAGAAAAAACTTATGGTAAAATTCAACACCTATTCATGATAAAACTTTAATCACTAGGAATAGAAAGCTTCTTCATTAACCTGATAAGGATTAGGTTAAAACGTTAATTTTAAGCCCAGAATGTCAAAGATAAAACAAATGTCAAAGTGGGAAGCGAACGTGGCTCAAGTCATTGGGCTCCTGCCTACCACATCGGAGGCTGTGGATTTCATTCCCAGTGCGTCCTAAGAAAGATGAGCAAGACAGCAAGCTGTTGCAAAGGGCTGGTGCAGTGAGCTGATGCAACAAGATGATACAATAAGAGAACACAATGAGAGACACAAGTAGGGAGGGGAAGTGGCTTAAGTGATTGGATGCCTCTCTGCTACATGGGAGGTCCCGGGTTCAGTTCATGGTGCTTCCTAAAAGGAAGACGAGCAGACACAGAGAGCAGACAACAAATGGACACAGAGAGCAGACTGTGAGCGCAAACAACAAAGGGAGGGGGGAGATATTTTTAAAAAGTCATAATATAATTTATATGGCTGCAAAATAACCTCGAGTAAACACCATCTTTGTTGGTGAACTGTTAAAGGCTTCCTGTTTGACATGAGAAATAATATTAAAAATGGCTGCTATCACCACTTCTAATCAAGAGTGTACTAGAAGTACTGAGCCAGTGATGAGAAAAAGAAATAAAACTCTCATGAACTATAACAAATATACATACTAATACATGGTGTTACTAATAGGATGGTTCGTGGGAAAAATACACCAAATATAAATTATGGACTATAGATAGCAGTAATGTTATGGCGATGTTCTTTCATCATTGGTAACAAATGTGTCACAATAATGTAAGGTGCTGGGAGGTGGGATGATATATGGGAACCCTGTAAGGTACACATAATTTTTTTGTTAACTCAACTTCTGAAATTAAAATAAAATTCTGGTAAAAACTTAATTAACTACTTAAAAAAAGAAAGAAGCCATGAGTATTAAAAAGAAAGCAAGCTCTCATTCATAACTGATAAGATAGTATATGAAAAAATCCAAAAGAATCTAGACAGATATTAGAATTAATGAGAGCTTAATAATGTTGTTTGATAGAGTTTAGCATAAAAGTCTTTTATATATTTATATGCACTTGCAAATAACTGGAAAATTAAATTTAAAAAATGATTCTACTTATGTTAGCATAAAATTATGAAGTATGTAAGAATAAATCCAATAAGAAGATATATAAGACCTCTACAAAGACAATAAAACATTTTTAAAGAGTTATTAAAGAAGATCTAAATAAATGGAGGAATATAACTTATCTATGGACAAGATGATTCAAATGTGGTAAATTTGTCAGCCTTCTCTATATTGCTCTTTAAATTCAATTTATTACCGATAAAAATCCAGGAGATTTTTCGGTAGCTCTTGACAAGATTATATGACAAGATTACATGAGAAGATAAATTTATATGGAAATGAAAAGGGACAAGGATATATAAGAAACTTTTGAAGAAGAACAAAGCAGGGGAACTTGACTCCCCTAGATATTAAGAGTTACTATAAAGCTATAGCATTAAGACTGTGATTTTGGTGCAGAGAGAGAGAGTTCCAGTGGAGTGGAATACAGGGTCTTGAATAGATCCATGAAAATATAGACACAGAAGGGAAATCTTTCTGTTGGGTTTATTCCTATATACTTACTTACACATTGTTATGCATTTTTAAAATTTCATTTCCCAGCTGTTAGCTGTTTGGTAGATAGAAATAGAATTGACTTTTATGTTAATTTTGTGTCAAGTAACATTACTGAATTCTCTTATTAATTCTAATATTTGCCTGTAAATTCGTTAGGATTTTTACTACACAATCTTATTGGTTATGAGCCAAAAAGAGGCTCCCTGTAAGTATCCATTCCAGCTTAGTGGCTATAGTGGGTAGGAGAGAATCTGACAGCATAGGCCACACATGAAAGAAGAGAAGTAAGGAAGAGGGGTGAGGGGTGGTCGCTCCACAATTAGAGTCTTCCAGGAAAAGCTGTTTGAAGGCAGCAAGATATTTTTAAGACTGTTTTTTTTTAATGGTGTGATGTCATACAGTACTTCAATAATTAGATACCTGGTTAAAAGAGAAAAAATGATATAAGGCACCAGCACAGTGCCTGGCACGTGATTTATGCCCAACAAATATGAGTCCACTCCCTGTCACATCTCTTCTCTCTACTCCAGGCCCCTACCTCAAAGAGATTTTTTTCTAAAAAGCCCCTTGTACACCATACACACTTAAAAATTTCCAGATGTGATGAGTGCTTGCTAGTCTATTTTGAAGCATTGTCCTAGTGCTTGCCTCTTTTAAACTCAAAGATGGATTTTATAATGAATAGCAATTGAACTGCTGTTGACATTGTGCCAAATGAAGTTGCCTTGTCAAGTTTCAGTGTGATAGAGTAGTTTCCCAAATGAGAGGCATCTGAAAGTTACAGATGATTTAAAAGTCGTATACTACATAGTATTCAAAGCTTTAAAAAGAATCTATCAATGTTTGTATGAAAACTTTTAAGGACAGTACAAATAAAATGTTAATTTTAAGCCCAGAATGTCAAAGATAAAACAAATGTCAAAATAAGTCATAATATAGTTTATACAGCTGCAAAATATATTCTTATATTTACATTCACAAAGAAAAGATGGTTGTGTAATGGAAAGAAATGTTCACTTCACAATGTCATTACTTCCTCTGGGAAGTCTTGTTCTACCACCCGTCTATACTCCCACATGGCTTTGGCTTCCCATCCCTGCCCTCCTAGCCTCAGTTGTATCCCTTTCATAATGCTTTTCACACCAGGCTCAAATTGTTCTTTCACTTCCCTGTACCCCTATCTAGACTTTAAACCTCCCAAGCAGGACAATATTCTATTGGTTTTTCCATCCCCAGGGCCTGGCATGGCATAGGCGCTCAATAAATACTGGCTGAATGAATTAATTGTAAAATAACAGGGGAGACTTTTGGAAATTCTTTAGAATTCTAATCAAAACTTGCATTCTTTCTTAATTACCTTTATGATGTCAAACAAAACACTAGGATAAATTCTTTCCCCTTTTTACACTAAGAATGATTTTTAGGGAATCTTTTTTTCAAAATCCACCTGGTTCAGGTCTGTGTACATGAAGGTACCCTCTAAAGACTTACTGAGTAAAAGTTCAGTCACAGTAGATAAATGGGTGATACTTCTGTCTGATGTTTGGGTAGACAGCACCCTACCATGCCCAAACTATGCTACAGTTTTATCAACATTCGTGGCTTGAACACACTTTCCACATTCCATCTCTACAAATCCTTCATAATTTATTCTGCTCATAAGCCAGTTCATGTCATTGAGTAGAATAAATCTAAAGTGTATAACAAATGCGATGTATCTTAGCATCATTCAAGCCTCATGAGCATGGGAGAGCATGCGTGCAACAGGACTGTGTTCACATGAATGGCAGGATCCCCATGGCAAGAGCCTCCATGTATGCAGGACATTATGAGTTCAAGTACTGTGGTATATGGTTGATGACCTAAGTTCATTCTGATTTTAAAAAGAATGGCTCTAAAGAGCAAAACATACTTACACAGTTGGTGGCATTTTTTCTCTGATTTTTCTAATTGCTAGTAAGGACGCAGGTCCTACTGTCTGTATAATTAAAGAAACAAACAAACAAAGCTGCAGGTTTCCACCAGAGGGTAACTGCTTGGGGGTGGGTGTTCGAGTGAGGGTATAAGATTATAGTGTATTTTTAAAAAAATGAAATTTGGTCATTGAAGTTCCAGCCCTCTTTGTACTATGTAAATAGTCTCCAGCACAAAGCCAACCATGTAGAAATGATTTCATCCTCAGACTGGAAAATGAGCAAATCATAAACAGAATTAATTCACATTTATACAATGGCTCTGGTTTTGTGTATATCTGTGTGTGACCAGAATATTGATATATATTTGGAATGAAAAAGAATAAGAGAGAAACGGACTTTGCCCAGTGGTTAGGGCGTCCGTCTACCACATGGGAGGTCCACAGTTCAAATCCCCGGCCTCCTTGACCCGTGTGGAGCTGGCCCATGTGCAGTGCTGATGCGCACAAGGAGTGCTGTGCCACACAGGGGTGTCCCCCGCGTAGGGGAGCCCCACGCGGAAGGAGTGCACCCGTAAGGAGAGCCGCCCAGCGCAAAACAAAGTGCAGCCTGCCGAGGAATGGTGCCGCCCACACTTCCAGTGCCGCTGACGACAACAGAAGCGGACAAAGAAACAAGATGCAGCAAAAAGACACAGAGAACAGACAACTGGGGGAGGGGAGGGGAATTAAATAAATAAAATAAAATCTTAAAAAAAAAAAAAAAGAAAAAGAATAAGATTCAATAAGTACAAAGCTAAAAAATTCCAGAAAGTGCAAACTGGAGAAGAGATTCTGGTGATTTAGGGAAGGGAATGACACTTAAATGTATTATTAAAAAAAGATTCTGTAATAAACAGCTGGAAGCATTTTCATTAACTACAACATCTAAGAAACTAAAGGTCTCCTTAATTCTTTAAATAGAAAAGAAACCAAAGGGAAAAAATTTTGAGGTAGTGTCAGGAAGTTATAGTATGAAGGGTGGTTGGGAATTTGGGGAAGTGATTCCACTTGTGGGATTTTCCTTATGAATTTTAAACTTCATTTTTAAAAAAACCCACTGAGTTGTGTTTCAAATTTAAGACACTCATGAGAACCTAATTTCTCTTGACTCTTCCCAGATAAATGAAATTATATGTGAGGCAAGTGTTTTGTCTTCAATACATGAACCAACTGATTTTGTACCCAATGGACCCAAATGAAAAGTCATTATCTCCTGAAAAACTCAATGAATAAGCTAAAGTCAGTCATTTGAAAATGCTCCACAAACATATCACATGTGACTTAATTCCAAGGCAAAGAAATAAGACTAAACATATTTAAACACAGTGATCATGAGGACAATTCCTAAATACCTGCTATGTATTGCTCTGGAACCCAAAATCATATTAAAAGTTGTTAGTAGATAGTTTGCAAAGGAGCACAGAAATCATAGAACAAGAAAATAAGCCTTCAGATATCATCTAATCCTTGAACTGTCTAATTTTAAAGATAAAAAATTGAGACCTAAAGAAATTAAGTGACATATCCAAGGAAACATGGTAATGACCCAGTCAAGGGTAAAATGAACAGTCTCTTGAGTCCAGGTTATTTTTCATTCCACCTTGATTTTAATCAAGTTTTAATGGAGCAGATAAATGTGAGAAAGTCACATTTACATCAGGTAATAGTTTTGTATCACTATAATAGCAAGTTGATCTCTGAGGTGCACAAGATGAGGAGTACAGTGCCGGATTCATTTAAGCATGATTGTGCAGAACAAGAACCCATCAGCATGTGGCACATGTATATGAAGAGCAATGGTTTATTTTCAATTCATTCAAATACATACTTTTTTTCAGGCTATAATAAAGATTTAGTTTAATCACAGTAAGTAAAGGAGTGGCATGCACATCCTGTGTAGAATTCTAGCTCACAAGAACCCAAGAACTCTCAAAATAAGAAGTTATTTAGATATTACCAGCTAACCTGCTTTATACGAAAAACATGCAGAAGAGTGAATTAAATAGTGACAATTGCTACTCATTGAGTGTAACACACGGCTGCCCTAAACTGTGGGCACCTGCAGGCTGTTCTAAAGTGCTACGAAGACCTTTTGGGTGGATGGGGAAGCCTGCATGAAGTTTTCATACATTTTCAGCCCCAGAGTTCGGATGTGACAGCAAGACAAACCTCACTAGACATTTTTCTGTATCACGATATATAAAAATTCTGGTAATTTTTAGAAACCATAGTCACCTCTGTTGAAGAGAAGATCAGAATATAAAAGTTTGGTCTAACACACGGAAGCACAACCTTTGTATTTGCATGGAAACTGTTTATGAAACCAATTTTGTTTAAAATTTATGGCTTGTCTCAGAATGTTCTATGTTTCTCATTTTCCGCATTACTTCACCTCATGATATTGAAAGGGAAATAACAAAAATGAGCTCTAGAGATAAGTAAAAATTAACCCAAGTATCTTATCTACAAATACCATCTGGCAATCACAATAGTGAAATATTTTGTTTCATCTAAAAGTCTTTTCTTCTGGGGAAAAAAGTCTCAGTATGGTCTCATTATATTTTAAAAAGATATTTTATATAATTAAGAGGCCTACAGAAAGAAAAAGCAAGGTATAAAGTCATTTTATAAATAGAAGTATCCTTTGGAACTCTACAATCCTAATCCTTTAAATAAATAAATAAATAAATAAATATATATCTTTGTTCTTATTCTTGAATATTCCTTAAATAAATATTATCCTCTTTGAAAATAATTCTTTGGCAAAAATATCTTTGTTTTAAGGGAAGGCTAAAAGCACTGCTTTAAAATGACAGCTATGGCTTCTGTTACAGGTTTGTAGGGTCTTTATTTTTGTTTTAATTTTTATTGTACCATGCCACCTTTGCTAGATTGATCAATGCAGCAAGAGCCTCTGGAAAACATAACAGGGGGAAAACACTCTACTTCCAAGCTTCTGCCTAAAATGGAAATTCATATTTTAATGGAGAGTGAGTATGTTTTAGCCATGAGGGATGTGTAAACATTTAAATATTGGAGTGTTTCTAAACTTTCTAAACTAAATTTTTGACTAATGTTTGAGGAAAATATCAAATATCAGGCTGATTCCTGTGTATGGAGAATGTGTAACTGTAGTGTCTACAAGACAGAAGATGAGCAGCTGAGAAGCAGAGCTAACCTGTATTCTCCAAAAGTTCCATCATCTTCCTTCATTGGCTGGATTTCAGGATCAGCATGAGCATCTTCCTTTTCTTTTACTAGAATTTTCAAAATAATATTATTATCCATTAACCCATACTTTCTTATTCAAAGTTATAAACAGGTCACTCTTTGAGATATATAGCAGTGGAAAATAATTCTATACATAGAAGGTGTAAGTGACATATAACCACTTATGTGTATATAATGTGACCATGCATTATTTTGATGTTTTAGTCACTTTGGGACAACCTAACAGAATGGACATTTGTTCACATGCAAAGCTGATTTCATTTAAGCATTGTGGCCTAACTTTCTCCTACTCACTTGAATGAATTATTTTAAGTTGCTAAGATTTCCCCAATTTTAACAATCTATTAACTACATTACTTGTTAAAAACTGTTTTTGTAAATCTGATCTTTTGCAGATTTGTTCTAGTCTCTGAAGGGAAAATAGCCAGATAAGGAATATATAAATTCATTGGACCCACTGACTGGCACACACCATTAACCTTAAGGAAAGCAGTGTTACACGGCAAACCATCTAGACTCCGCCTGTGCACCACTTCCTCTGGGAAGACTTCGTGCACCTCCCTCTACTCCTGATTGATGTTAGGTGCTACTTCAGCATCCATGACTTTTGGAGTCTGAGAAAGTAGAGACACTGCTATCTTCAGTAAACAGATTTATTTACTCCCCTAAACGCCTTATGATCCTTGTCCCTATTTAGGTGGCCATAAATAAAAAGGGCTCAAAAACTGTTTGAAATGAAAGTCAAATTTATGGCTCGAGGAAGACAGACTAACTGCAATATACCTGATTACCCTCATGTTTTCTTATCAATTTAATGGATATTTGTGCAGCATTATAAATAAATTTTAATTTTTCTTTCTTACCTGGATATTTACCACCCTTGTTTCTTCTGATGAAGCAAACAATCAGCAAAATTAAGATAAGGAGAGCGACAGCACACATTAGACCAATGAACCAGCCCTGAGTTGCAATGTCCACCTGTCGACTTGCCATTGCTGGAAAACAAATTGACAGTGTTGGTGGGAATGGGTCAAGGAGGAGATGAAAATGGTTAAAATATTTTGAAATTAAAAATTGCCATACTATATATGAGTGTTTATATATCTTACACTCAGCCCCAACATGGACTTTTGTCAGTTACTGATCAGGAGTTATACAAATTCTTAAATTTGAAAAATCTTCATTAATTAAAAAAACACAAGTATTCCAAATAGAGAAATCTGAATGCTAATAAAATAAAATGCTAGAAAACCCTGCTGAAATTGTGGTCACAGTTATTTCAACTATATATTTTCAACAAAAACTGTCCCAAACTAATTTAACAGTTTTCTGTTTATAGGATAAAATAGAGCTTGTTAAGTACAAAGATAACATTATAAAGTTGAATTTTAAAAAACAGAAGAGAATGTATGCATCTAATAGAGTATTTTTCCTTCAAAGGAACCACTTTTGGAGGCTAAAATATCATTACAATGATGCTGTCATTTTCAAAAATGTTTGGAAAAGAAAACTGTCCATATAAGAAACCTGTCTGCACAAGACAACATGTCAATTATGTTATATAACATGTCAATTTGCACCCAAAACGCTATTACTTGGATTTGTTATTCACCTGATTTACAAGAGTCGGTTTGAAGTGTCTGAAAAATCAAATCCATCTTCAAAGGATCTATATTTGGTATTGCTTAGAATTCATTCAAAAGACTTTAAAAGATATCCTGATCAGTGGATGTATTACTGGAATAAGTAACCAGTGTGAAGAGAAAATACTCATTCAGATGCATATGTTCTCTTTAAGTCTTCATCTATTTTATTTGGGTAAATAAATATGAAGCCCTTATTCAACCAGTCACAGTATGCAAATTTCCTAAGAAAACCACAGAATAATTAGCACTTCTGATTTAATTCAAAAGTGTCAATAAAATGGGACAAAGTGCAGCATCAATGGCTATTCAGACATGCCCATGTGGATTTGTTTAGATAAACTGGTGTGAATCCTTTTTAAAAAGACCTCTTTTTTTCTCTCTTTTGACCGTAATCTACTCTAGATAAAAGGTTTACTTGTTTGACTTCATAAGCATGCCTTTATCATGCTTTTAATTTGTTTGAATTTCTTTTGAATACTTTTAACATGGTTGTGGGAGGCTTATGTGATCTCTGGGTGCAGAAAGTAAGCTTAGCTACATATATCCCAGGTTCCGCTGCACGGTACAAGAACCACACCTCATTGTCTCATTTTCTACACATTAACTATAGGGAGTAAAATGCAATGTCAAAATGAAACATGAATGTGTATGTGTGTTTCAAAGAAATAAAATGAGAAGTAGAATTACATTATCTGAAATACAAATCAAAACCAGTCACTTTCCACCCTTGTGTTTCTATTGGTCAGAAAGGTTTTGAGGTGCATCATAATTGAAGCACGAGTATAGGCAGTTCCTCCTTCCATATATATACCATAATAATCATGATGATGAAAATGAAGACAACAATAATAACAATGATACTAACTTTTTGAACCTTTACTATATATGCTAGGCACTGGGGTTGAGAGCATAATTTCATTTCATCTTCACAATAATCCCATAAGGTATGAATTAGGAATAAATCCAAAGAGAAAGAGCTCAGAGGGGGTAAAGAACTTGCCTAAGAGTTGGGATTTTACCAAGAGACATGTTACTAGCTATTATGCTCTAAAGCTTTAATGCATTCCTGAAAACATGTCCAGACATCAAATCTGCCAGAGTCTGAACAGAGAATGAAATGTCATAGGGACTTTCCATTCTGAAAGAGGTAAAGCTACTTTAAAAATCCAAAGTACATACTTTTCCGCAATATATGTCTGAAATTTCACACTTGTCTTCATGTGTTTTTTCTATTAAACTAAACCAAGAACCAAAAGTGGTAAAAGTCTATTGAACACTTGATTGAAGTTAGAGTCTTTGTTTTTAGCGCACTTAATGATTTTCAGCCTTGTCATCAATAGTATCAGCACTTATATTTTCATCAAATTAACTAAACAAGTAAAGGCAAAATACAATGAGATATTTGAGTACTAGCACACATTTTCCTACCAAGATGATGACTTTTATACTGTTGGCTGGCAGTTTGCAACTATGCAAAAACTGGAGATGTTTCTTGAGACAATTGATTAAAAAATCCAAATTGCCTCTCTGTCTAAAGAAAAAATTATCAAAGTTTCACTGCCATATTATGATGTCATATTTATGACAAAGGCAAAATATATTAGTAGACACATACATGTAAACAAATGTATCAGAAAGTTGAATTAAAACTAAAATTAAATAAGTGAAAATACATCTTCTTTTGAATTCCCATCCATATAATTCCCAATCTAAAGCCCAGGATTTAAGAGATTTCATGTCTTATCAGGAGACTCTAAAATTACCTTAACTGCTTTATGCAGATGCAAATATAAACCCAAGTTCTGAGAACCATTTTGCATTACACACACAGACACACACACACACACCCTGAACGAAACCTTAGAGGTTCCAAGTTTCAATGGAATTAAGTTTGGGTAGGATGGTGAAAGGGAATTTTAACTTTACCTGAAATGTTTATAATAAGATTATATTCATGCTATTACTTGAGTAATCATAAAATAATGAAACACACAAAAATATAAATAATATGAGAAAGAAAATAAGCCAGGGTATGAAATTAGCTTTGTTTCCTAGAAAGTATTTTGAACAACACTCTTCTACTGTATCATGGATAACCTGTGGTAGCAGGTCTCAGGAAAATGCTCTTGAGTAGTGTAATAGAATAAACACAGAAGAGACATGGTGAAAGAAATTGCTCTTTGTTCTTTCTTTATCATTTGTGAAGAATTCACTATGATTAATAACTTCCTGTTCAGTCAAAATAATTAGAAATGCTTAGGGAAGGAGGAAAATTATCTTGGCCAAAGTTTGGAGGCAGTTGACAAAAAAGCTATTAGGAGGCCTGGCCCAGTAAAAACACATCTGTTTCAATCTCTTGTGATATGAGGGAAGAAGGGACATCATGATGAAGGGAAAGAGGCAATAAAGGAAGGAAAGAGGAAAGGAGGGGGCATGCGTGCCAAATGCTGCTGGAATCATAAGAATAGCAACATTGAGGGTTTGCCTAGCAAATAGTCCTGTAAAAGGTAAAAAAAATGCTACCGCTTGATTTTGAGTCTAACTCTAGTTAGACCTGCTAGCTAGGAATACATGTGGTCTCCAGGACCCAGAAGTGCTGAATGGACCTACCAAGTGCTACCTGAAGTGGTTTGCAAGTTTCCAAGACTGTCCGCTTCTTGGTGTGAGGGACTTTGTGACCCCATTCAGAGTGTGAGATGAGACTTCTTACTCTGGGGTCATAAGGCTTACCTTTTAATGCCAGCTCACCACATCTCAGCTGGGTGACCTGAGTAAGTTACTAGCTCTCTGAGAGTATTTACTTGAGGTAGAAGTGGGCTAATGACAGAGCCTACTTCATAGGATTGTTCTCAGGACTGAATAAGGAAACCCCTGAAAAGCATCCACTTGGTGTGGATTAGCCCTCTCTAAAGGATGGTACTACCATTATTCCTATTATTAGCATTCTTGCTGTACATGGACATGCTATCTACTTGAGCTTTTAGTATTTTGAAATTAAAAGATAACAGTAAGAACAAGCATAAACCTTATAACAGTAAATTGTGTACTGATTAGATGTTCCCCTTCTAAGTGTAATACAGTATTTTTCTAGAACTATATACGTAAATGGTTATGAAAACACAAGGACCAGAATAAGAAAAAATGCTTTTTCTTTGAAGCATTGTGATTTTAGCAAATGAATACTTAAAAATATAGTTTAGTCAGTTCTTGGATATTACTTTTGGTTTATTTCTTTTTTAAAAAGTTACTCATGGGAAGCGGATTTGGCTCAATGGATAGAGCATCCACCTACCACATGGGAGGTCCAAGGTTCAAACCCAGGGCCTCCTCACCTGTGTGATGAGCTGGCTCACGTGCAGTGCTAATGTGCGCAAGGAGTGCTGTGCCATGCAGGGGTGTCCCCTGCATAAGGTAGCCCCACATGCAAGGAGTGCGCCCCATAAGGAGAGCTGCTCAGTGTGAAAAAAGTGCAGCCTGTCCAGGAATGGCGCTGCACACACGGAGAGCTGATGCAGCAGGATGACGTAACAAAAAGAGATACCGATTCTCAGTGCTGAATACAAGTGGACCCAGAAGAACACACAGCAAATGGACACAGAGAGCAGACAACTGGGGAGGGGCACAGGGAAGGGGAGGGAAATAAATAAATAAATCTTTAAAAAAAAGTTACTCATGATTATATATGTTCTAAATTCTAAGAAATGACTTTAAAAATCATAATGCTTAGGTAATGAAAGACACAAAAAGTTGCATTTTGCTTACAGGTTCTACAGGACACATACCATTTTCTGAAGAATGCATGAAGTGACTGAATATCATATGTATGCAAGAACTGTAAAATGAACATTTACCACACAATCCATATTTACATTTAAATAAATAGGGATTGTTTTCAATCTTCTGAACAAATATGAATATTCTTTTAGTTTACATGAACATTTTTCTTTATTCTAGAGACTTTGTTATTTGTATATTTTGATAATGTTCAAATAACTAAAATAAGTAAAATTTGGTGTGATAAAAACATAATGTAAAAGCGTACAACTTCTTCCTGTAGACAAATTTAATATTTATATCAGTTGTTGTCTATCTAAACTGCAGGGTTCTCTGGGATATATCCATTTGGACATGAAGAATTATGACTTTATCAGGAAGATGTATTTCAGCTTTAAAAGCTTTTCAAAAAGTCCACTTAATTCTGAGGTAAAATCTATACATGTAAATGATATGAAAAATTGAAATATCTAAGTTAAGTTTAAAATAAACTTATTTATCCCTGCTTTATAATGGTTTTTGGGTAATAACGTGATTAGAAGATGATCTGCTCAATTCTGCAATTTATTTGATATGAAAAGACAAAGACAAAAACCAACACTTCCAACCTAACTGTGCCCCACAGAAAGACATCCATGACCTAGACAGGAACACAGCTCTGCTAGCCCTGTCTCTGCCTAGAGCCCTTAGCAGCTTCTGCAGTTGGGTGAGAGAGCTGATGGGATGCATGTTCCACCTGGGCTGGTCTCAAGCACATTCTCTCAACTCATAAAACCAGAGTTACCCTCAGCACCAGAATGAACTTTGTATGTTATTTCTGGCATTAGACACTGTGACAGTTTGAGATTATCTTTGTGAATCCCCAAAAGAGAAAGATTACGCTTGTAAGCTAACATATTCCTCTGGTGATAGCTTTTGATTGCATTAGATTCAGCTGAGATGTCTTTGATTAAATTACCTGTGAAGATTAGAGCTTTGATTCAATCATGCCAGTAAGGCATGACTCAGGTTGAGTCCCCACCCCCTTTGGTGAGCCAATATAAACGGACACTCACTCAAGAAGACACACAGGAAGACAGAGCTCTGTCATTTTTGATCCTAGAGCCCTGGGAAGAGAGATGAGCCATTTGCCTGATGGTTGGCAGCTGACCTTTGGAAAAAGTCAAGACTGATACAGGAAGCCCGAGAGACAAGCTCTATGCCACCCTACAGCTGAGATGGGGAAGAAGCTGGGCCCACGGAGCCTTAAAAAGAAGAGGAACCCAGGAAGGAGAGAACAGGCAGCATCTTGCTTCAATACGTGGCAATGGACTTTGGTGAGAAAGCAACCTCGAGTTGGACAATTTAGGGCCTTGTAACTGTAAGCTTTTATCCAAAATAAATACACTTTAATAAAAGTCAACAGATTTCTGGTACTTTGCATCAACACTCTGTAGGCAAACTAATATAGACAGACCCTTTAACCCAAAGAAGCTTTGAGAACCATTTATGAATTCTTTCCTCCGTTCTCCTTTGCCTATGGAAATTTTGCAAAAATGACAAAATTTAAAACTTTAAGGGAACAGAAGTCACTTAATGCCCCAGAGAGGAAAATTCTTTATAAGCTAAAGACAAAATCTAGGATACTTAGATTTATTATTTTAGATTATTTTAAGTCTGTTCAAGTCAAATGAATGAATTTAAATGAAGACTTACAGAAAATATTTTCAAAGAAAAACAGAATATCCAGATTACATATTAATTGCATTTATTCCCATTATATTAAAACTTATTTTTAATGCAAAGAAAGTTAATTTATCCAAAAACTATGAAACTGTTGAGTTTTGGTAAAGATGTTTATAAAAAGAACTGCTATGTGTTAAACAGCTTAAATGGACTGTGGAAAGTTTTTTCTTTTAAGATACACACAATGAATCTTTTGGTAAACTTAAATGCCTCCAAATTTATCCAATTTACAGACTTAACCTTTTCAAAGTATTGGTATTCCTAAAGGGAGAGCTATTCTAAAAATATTTAATTGTATGATAAAGGCCTAAACAGAAAGTTGGACTATATTCAACATTCTGTCACAAAGATTCATTGGCAACCAGCTTATTATCTGTATTAGGTTGGGCACTGGATTTCATAAACTGCTGAAAATTAAAGCAGCTACATCTCCTGGTAAATATGACCATGGAGTAAGTAGATTACCTAATTTGGGAATATATCAAACATAGGAACATAATGGATACTCACCCAAATTGCTAATTTTCCATAATTTCTGATAAATTCTCTTGGACAGTTTGGGCAAAATGACTATTTTCAAGTCAGTTATTTGATTTCTGTGATATTCAAGGTCTAATTTGAACAAATTTTTCTTATTTACTGTATTTATGAGTATAATTATTATTACTATTTCTTATATGCAGTGAGTCTTAGAACCAGTTTTTAAGCACTGTGATAGGAAAATAACATGCAATGGAAATTACTGTGCCCCTTGCTTTTAATAATATACAAAAAGGGGATTCATAGTTATATAAAACATAGAGGTTGAAGAGTCACTAATAATTTTTAGGTAAATCTGACTCATTTAATTGGGTCAAGATGACAAAAAATGTTCTTAATCTCCTGAAACGTATATCTCCAAAATAAAAAGTTGGGTAATGAAAAAAAAAATTTTTTTTTTTGAGGTACTGGGGCCAGGATTCAACCCCAGACCTCGTGTGTGGGAAGCCAGCACTCAATCACTGAGCCACATCAGCATCCCTGAGTTGCTTTTTTTTTTTTCAGGAGGCACCGGGGACTGAACCCAAGACCTCCCATGTGGGAAGCAGGCGTTTAACTGCTTGAACCACATGTGCTCCTAAAATTGTTTCTTACTGCCTGCTATATTACAGTCAACATAAAAGTTCCCATGCTCTAGTCCCTCATATTCCCAACTGATACTGCCACAATTCTCAGCTGGACAGAAGATTGCTGACCCTGGGATTTACTGCTTGAACTAGATATACAATAGAAAAATAAATCAGAGAAACAATCAAATTGCAGCACCACACATACAAATATAAAATAAGTTTAAATATTCTGAAATTTTGCAAATAAAATTACATTGGAATTTACTGCTGAAATTTAGGGTTCACTCACACTTCACTTTCATTACAGAAAGTTTTTCATTTATTATATTACACCATTAGGAAATAAATTAATATCAAATAATCATAATAATATTATTATGAGTTCTATTATATGGGTCCCAAGTAACATTCATTATTATCCAGCAGATATGGTCCCAGGAAATATCGGTCTTCATTTACTGATATATGGCAGAGAGGAGGATTGTTAAACAATGCAGGGGATAGAGTCATAGAATATCAGAGATTGCAAGGTAAAACTGAAAACAATGTGGTTGCTTTTCAATTCGATTTGTCATATCAGTGTGGGTCTTTAATCAATTTGTGTTGGAGTGAGAAAGAATGCTCCTTAGAATAGTGGCTTTTGACCTGTTTCTGGGTCAGAGATTTCTCTGAGAATCTGATCCTGAGGAGTTCATGGACCCCAGGTGAGGAATTCCTGCTTTAGAGAATGTTGGATCTTAGGGTATGCTGGAAGAGAAGCTGCAAAATGAATTGCCAAACATGCTTTATCAGAAGATAAAAAAGAAGTCAGAGTGATTTCACTTGTCACATTGCAGAGAGCAAGACAGTCTTACCTGCAAAGTGCTCATTATACATCATAGTCTAAAGAATCATAATGCAACCTAAGCAGCTTCTTAAAGCACCAAATTAAGGACAGTCTGTGATGCTTGTTATTTACTAGAGACATCTAAAGTCAATAAAATATATTTCAGTATCTGACACTGACAATTCTGTCAGATCTACCTCAACAGCCTAAACTAAAAATGACATACTTACAGATATATTAACTTGGGTAGTAAAGAATAAACAATAAGATCATTTTGTTATCCCAGAGAAAATATCCTAGGATATTAAATCAGAAAGTGCAAATGGTTTACTCAGACTTTAAAATTAAATTCCAAAATATTTCGTTTAGTTAGAAGCTAAAAGCCTCTACTGAAATAAGTTTACTAAAATAGCATTTCTTTGAAAAGTATACTAAAGAAGTTGAAGTGATAAATTTGACCACTGAAATATAATTCGACAATAGTTGTATATTATGTGCCCTCTATGCTAGGCAACAGGAAAACAGCAGAGACAAAACTGATTATTGAATTATGCAGAGTCCTTCTGAGAACTGAACCAATTTTACTTTTCTGAGCTTTTCCTCTTAATGGAATAGATGTTAGGAATATGACAGAGACAGTAAATATGTACATTTGTGTTAAACATCAGTGGCAAAAGTTGTGCAATCATGGAAATGAAGAAGATAATCTTGGAGTAATTATGGAAGATGTTCAAGGCAGAAACATAGCAAAATACTTCCAAGAGAAGGGCACTTAACTTATTCTTAAAGACACCTAGAGAAAATATCCCGATATCCTAAGATTATGTGTTTGGCCACTTTTATCATGAATTCCTACTCTCCTTCCTTTTAACCCCATTCGTCCACTTTCTCATTCACAGAACAAATACCTACTGAGAACCAATGATGTGCCGGGCAAGGAACCCACTGGTATCATCTCTCTTCTGGACTTTCCCAGAAGTCTGCATCTCACCCTTCTTAAAAGCCTTTCTCTGTGGGTAGCCACCAGTACAGTTACCTACATGTTAGCTTTCTGAACTACAGATCTGATCCTGTCACCTCCCTGCTTAAAACCTGGATGGCTTTCCTCTGCCCACAGGTAAACCCAAATACCTTAGAAAGGCATTCATGGCCACTGAGGGTTCTTCACATCTGGCTCCATCTACCTCTTCAAACTCATCTCAGGTTCTTGTCTTTTCCAAACACACTCTACATTTCAACCAGATTGGACTGCTGGGTATACTCAAATCATCCTGTGAATTTTCAGAACTCATGCCTTTGCTTATGGCCCTCTGCCAGAATCACACCCCTACCCCCATCACCCTGCCCCAAATTCCATTTGTCCCTTCCGGCTCAGTTCAATATTTTTTCCTCTATAAAGCGTTTCCTGACCCTCCTCTATGTCTGACAGCATTATATTCATAGTAGTTTAGCGCCTATTACTCTTGTTATGTGTTGATCTTTCCTGCCATATTTTAAGCACATTGAAGGTAGGATTTAAGGCTGGCATATTTCATGTGCCAGATAAACATGTGCTGTTCAACCGATTGAACCTACTATGCAGTCTTATTCCATACCCCCACGTCCTTCTTTTTCTTATTCTTTAGCCCAATACTGATTCTTCACATTTTCCTTGCTTCTTGGCCTAATGTAGCAGTGGACCCAACTCTGGATATAATAATATAGTAAGTGTCTGATCACAGGGAGTACTTCGCCTGTTCCCTCCTCTGCTCAGTCCTAACTGGTTGACCAGAGCAGGCTGCTAATTAGGTCAAGAATCCAGGTTCAGTTGCTGTCTGCCATTTAGTTTCTCTCTATTCTTCCTGTATTTGTATAGTCCAGCTAGTCACTCCGTGTTCTGATGGTTGGTCCTAAGGGTGAGAGAATAAAATCCTAGGGAACATAACTCAAATCCATTATCTACATGCTTTCTGTTCATACTAATAGACACATTTACATTTCTTTTGGCAGTTTTCCCAGAACCTCAGATTCTGAAATGACTGAAAGTAACACAGAAATTCAACAAATACTGCCAAACAACCACAATTCTTACACAAATATTGAGGCTTCTAACCAAGAAGTGAATGGATCAAAATAAATGTTTTCTGAAGATCTCAAGAGCATTTCCATGCTCAATATAAAGATATTGAGGAGAATGGTAAGAAAAACAATTAGTATGGCTTAATAAAGTTAATTGAATTATCCTTGCTTCTACTGCAAGGTTTATATAATGCTTTTGTAGTTAAATATTTAAAAGCTCAGGTTTCATTAACATTTCTTAAAATACGTAAGAAAGATTTAAAACAATGTAAGCTAAAGTGCATTTCTTTTCCCTTCCTCAATCAGGAGTGAATTTAAAATAATATAAGAGGCTGATGATTCATAACTAAGGATATCATATATATTTTCTTGTAATAATTCATCTCTAATTTACTAGCTTTCTTGCTGTTTTAAATTAAAATATAAAAGATATATAAAAATATTTAAATTTGGAAGAATGGTGGAGAATTTTTTCTTCTCTTTCATAGAGTATCTAAACTCACTTGGATAAGAGAAATAGAGAAGGGGATAGAATTCATTCTTAGATTGAAAAATAAATATTTTTTTAAGGAAGGAAACCTAGGATAACAAATTATTCTTGAGGAATTTAAAATCTTACCATGGTCAAATGTCATCATTTTATATAAGCAATGTTTAATTACTGTTGTACAATTAAAGAAACAGTATAGAATATAAGGTCATATTTAGCTTTTTTCTTTATTTAAACACTTTTCTGTCTTATCTGAGATCAGTAAGATTTACCATTGGGGACTCAAAGAACCTTCAGACAGCCCTTTTTTGCTTGTTTCTATAATCACAGTTCACAATTTGAATTAGTGTAACATTAAATGGTAAAACCGAAACTAATAAAGATTTCTTTTAGTTTTAATTCATTAAAAATGGGGAGGGGTGGGGAGAGGTAATGCTTTTCTCCTCTTCTTTTTTTTTTTTCCCCCTTTCTTTGCTAATGCTTTTTTCCCTCTTCCAAACATGAAAAATCAATGAAAAAGACTGGATTCGCATCAAGCAGCACAGTTACTCTGTAACTATCTCTAGGTATACCCACAATGGCATATTCACCACAATGGGAAAATAGGCCAGGCTTTTACTGGATTGCTTCAATTAAAGGATACAAGGGGAACACAGTTGTGATGGTTAGGTTATTGTGTCAACTCAGCCAGGTAATTGTGCTCAGTTGTTTGGTCAAGCAAGCACTGGGCTAACTGTAATACCAGGGCATTTAAGGACTTTAGTCAACATTGACTTTCCTGCAGTGGTAAATCATAGATAGCTGGTTATAATTACATTAATAAGGGGATTGCCATCAGCAACGAGTGACGCTTAACCCAATCAGTTGAATGCCTTAAAAGGGGAAGTGATTCCAGCCTTGAGAGAGAATTTCCCAGCTCATCTTTGGACAGCCAACATTTCCCAGAACTCATGAAGAACCTTCACTGGACTTGTTTGCAGCCCTTGGTTGCAGCCTGCCTGTGGAACTGGGACTTGTGCATCCCCACGGCTGCCTGAGAGACTCCTATAGAATCGCATACTATTGACAGATATCTCTTGTTGATTCTGTTTCTCTAGAGAACCCTGACTAATACAATAGTGGTAAATTACTGTAAAATAATCATGGATTTTAATTATTAATGCCTAATTATTCCAGGAAAGAAGCATTTATATAAAAGTTTACCTCTTCTAAAATATTGTGGATATTTTGAATTTTAAGAACTTTATCCTTTCAAGTCTAAAAACACATATATAATTCATTATCGATTATATTGAAAATCTCTATAGCTCTTTTTCAGTTACTCCAAAATCTGTCTCATCTCCCACAGCTCTGAATAAAAGCTGATTTCTAAGAAAATGGAAGAAATGTATCAGGCTTAATTCTACTAGATTTGATTAATTTAGGGTAAAACACATTTCTTTTAGTTGCAGTTTTTCCTTCATTCCTATTTGTACTCATGTCATCTAAGCTGAAGAAAACCCTTGAATCCAGGTACTCCACCTAAAATCTGAGCTCTGTGCTAGGTCTCTACTATTCCCCAAAAAGCTAGCTCATCAACCAAGAGTCAAGCATCAAAGATTGTGGGCTCTCTGGGATTGCCACAGATAGAAGACATTACAATTTATTCAAGCATTCTTCTCCCAACAAATCTTTATTACCTAGAGGGTTGTGAAAAATAAAGGAAGACAAAAGTAATCAATTGTGGGTTGTTGGTTATAACCCAGAAGGAGACTTGAGCAGTTTGGTGAAGACAGGATAGAATAATACAATAGAGCAAAGCACACAGGCTGGCCGGAAGACTGGCTTGTTTCAGTCTGATTGGGAGAATTTTAGTTCCAGGCCAGTTGGAGGGTACTGTTAAATGAAATTCCAAAAGGAACGTGTAATGTAATGCCAGCAGAGTGTGCACTGTGTCTACAAAGAGTGCAGCTAAATCGGATTAGAACGGAAAGCTTGGTTGATCTGATTTCTCACAGGATATTTTTATCGCAGGACATGTATTTCTGAACCCCTAATTCATGGCATGGCCATATAGAGGATCTGTGACAAATCCACAGTTTTGGTCCTGTCTGATCCAACCATAATCATATATTATTAATAGCTAAGATTAGAATTTGTACCAGGGATAAATCTTGAGCAAAATTTTTGGGCGAGTTCTAAGTGTGGCTTTCTACTTATAAAAAACAAAAAGACTAGGAATCAAATTTTAAAGCCAAAATCTGCCAAGGTCTTCTCATTTTATTATTTTTCATTTGGTGTTTAAAGCACGTTTTATTTTCCCTTTTTTATCCATGCTGCACTTCCCCATATTTAACATTGTAAATTTCACACATGTATAAAGTCATGCAGATGAATTATTTTACCTTTGCCTGCACCTACATCAGGTGGAAGAATACCAGCTTTAATGAAGGGAAACAGAAATAGGACACTATATAGTTAGATGTAACATACCCAAGAGCATGTGTAGTGATATAAAAACACTTAGTAAAATGCTAAAGCATGCAAGAAAAATGATGTCTGCCACATCAGGTACAGGGGCAAAGATACACTGGTACCCCCAAACTTACGTAGTCATCAAATCCACACATTACCTAAGTCACTTATTCATGGCTATTATCTAAGAAGCCTTAGGATAGTTCAATTTTGTATGCCATGGAAGATAATCAAATGAATAGGCAAGTCTACAAGTTAGAGACATGCAGGAACAGAAAATCCTTTACAACAATTTTGATCATTTTTATTGAATCTGAAATTTTTACAAAGATTTTTAAAAGTATGAAAGGAAGTATTAATTCCTTTTCTAGGTCGTTTAATGGGGTTATTTTTCTTTTTTTGTACCAGATGATATACTGAAACATAAGGTTCTAACTCAAACACAAAATCAATGCACTATTTAGTAAATGATCTGCTTTCCTTGCTAGAAAGCTTAAATCAATAAGTGGACTAGCAAATTATTTTCCATTGAATCAGGACTAGAAGGAAAACTACATATATTTATGTATATAGAGGTAAGTGTGTCTATGTGTGCATATAAATGTAAATTATATGTATGTATATATATATACGAAATTGTAGATTAAAAAACACATTACCTTGAATGTTGAATTAAAGTGTGACAAAATATTGTAATTTTCCTTTTCCACCCCAATATTTTAATGTAACTTTAAAAGTTTCACATGACTAGGAAAGCAAATATCAAATAGTTATTCTAATATGAATTAAATAATTGCCTTTATAATATATGTGAATGATAAAATACAAATAAGCATTTGATTTATTTAGGTAAGATGGATACTCCATGTTAAGAAGGAAAAAGAAAGTATAAATTAACTTAAATTTAACTTAAAAGTTTTTGATTCATGCCACTTATAATTATATGGATTTTATACATACCCATCTTACCTTCATCCACAGTTGTTACTGCCTCCTCTGTTATTTGACTTCCAGATCCTACTGATGTTTGTGCATAGAAATAAAACTTATATCGAGTGCTGAAATTTAAATTTTTTAAAGTCCAACGTGTCTTGTTGGCAGGAATTTTTAAATCTACCAGAGGTCCTAATTCATGCGTGCTATTAACTGTTAAGAAGAAATAACAAACAAGTGCATTCACAATTAATTGCTATAGGAATATTATTAAAAATAAATGTGTCAACCCAAAATGTCAAACATGGATTATAGTGGCTTTTATCATCATATTTACTCATAGCCTGACACAACTAAGTGATAATCTTTTATGGCATAACAAGAGGAAATATTTTCTCCATTGGCTTATAAGCTAGAATAATTTTATAGTTGAATCATTACATCATTTCTTATGATTGTTTTTGCAGCTGATATTGTTAATTATCTCCAGACCTTATTTTCAGGGGTCCTGTGCCAATGGAACTCCTTTTTTTACCATTTGCTAGTTACAGATACTGCCTACCTAATCTAACAATAGCACCCACTGTAAACCACATTCAAAGGTCTGTTTATTCCACAGATTAATTTTCAATAGATTATAGGACAAATAATTTTTCTTTAAAAAGTAAAATTTGAAGTTCATTCTGGAATTACACTTGAAGGCATATATATACACATGCATATGCATATGCAGATACAGAGAACCAGCTTATATTTTAAGAAAAGTGCCTTCTTTTTTAACTGTGTTTCTCTTTTCCTTCCTCCCAATTAACTTACTTGGCTGATATTTTAAGGTGTATTCAGTCAAAATGCCATTTGGATGGCTTGGTGGATCCCATTCCAAAGTGAGAGAGTCAAGAGTTGGATTCACAATCTTCAAAGAGGATGGGGCGCTAGGGACTTAAAATGAGGACATATGGTCAACACAAAGATTTTTGAATGGTTCAGAATGTTTTAAAATGGCATATTTTACCATATTCACACAATTCCTCATTGTTGTTGTTTTCTATAACTTATTCTTGTTCTCATTCAGCTAAAAATACATGAATGCAAACTTGTAATGGTTATCCATTTAACCATTCCCTGCCTTTTCTTCTCAAAATTTCCATTTAGGTTCATTAAAACCCATCCTCTCAAAATACATCTTTCCTATGGACCTAAGTCACCTATTTTTAGTTATTCATTTTATGATTGGTGTCTTAGTAAAGCAAATTAGCCACCAAGTGAAACTATTTTAGCCAGACCTCTGAATGGAGGTAGCTGTGTTCTGGGCCATCAAGGACCATTTTCACCAACAAACCAAGTGTCTTCCAAACAGCCAGAACACGCTGCCTGCTGGGCTTTGGACGGGGGCCAGGCTGCCCAGGAGCAGTGCTGTTCCTACGTCATGAGGTGACAACTGCTCAGGATCCAGCGGTCATGGACAGGCCCCAGTGCAGGCACAGTCCTGATCCCAGAGAAGGCCTAAGAGGCATCAGGTTCTCTGTGGCAGAGGCTGGCATGTTTCCAGAGGAAAGGTGCTCAGTCTTCTTCCATTTACTTCTTCATGAGGATGATGGATGGTGGCAGCTCTCCCTCATAATGGGTTACCTGCCCCCTCCACCCCCTTACCCAACCTTTCGTCTTCCTTAAGCCCATTCATGGCAGCACATTCCATCCTATCACTCTAGCTATATATCAGGAAGACAACCTGAATGTCTCCTTCTACCTCATTCTCACCACTTCTTGGGACCTAAAGTCCTGTCAATTCCACCTCCTTAATCTCACCCATATCCATTCCCTACTCTCCATCACTGCCCCATTTCAGGCCCTCAGTGGTCTTTGCCTGGCCCTAGAACAATGCCTGGCAGACATAGAAGGCACTCAGTAACATTTTGTAGATTTAACCGGTGTAATCTTTCTCATCCCATGTAGTGGTTCTTAATTTTGGGGAATCACAGACCCCTTTGTTAATCTGATGGCACATTTTATATACAATTTTAGGGAATTCATGGAGCTTCTGAAGGCCACTCATCCATCCCCTAGGAGACTACAGTCCCCAGATGCCAAGCCTCTGGGCTCCAGGTGAATTGCACAATTCAAGACTATCAGGGACCCTCCCCGTCTGACACTTTCTTTTCTCATCTTTCGCTGCCATATGACTTGCAATTCCCTGAAGAAGCCATGCTATTTCCTATCTCTGTATCTTCAGAAATATTCTTTCCTCTTATTTTTATCCTTTAATATTCTGATCATCTTTTCTGGGATAGCTCCCCCAAATCACATAAAGAACAGTGTGGGGTCCCCCTAGTGAAGGCCTCGTGGAGAAGAAGCCCTGATTCTCCCAGGAGGCAGGAAGACAAAGGACAACAGTTGTAATGGGATGGGAGTTGGGACACAGGATTACTCTCAGGGGCTCTCAGGCAGCTGCCAACGTTATGGCCCTTTAACGAGGAACCAGAGCAGGATGCATCAGTGAGCTGCTTTTATCAGAAATATCTAAGGAATCCATTGACATTATCTGACTCATTTTCATGGCTGGGTTGATGCAAAATTCAAAACAGGTCAATCCCACTGTAATGCCATTTAAAGTCTTTATCTCTCTTACTATATGGCACCCTCTCTCTCCTACCCACTCAAGTTCCCTATATCCTGAGCCCAAACTCCTCCTCTCCCCACTGCTACATCAATGCACATTGATCCTTCCCTTCTGGCAGTGGCCCATACTTGCAGTAATTTTCCCCTTCTCTTCCCCACGCATTGTGTCAGGATTTCCAACCTAATACAGCTCCACTTCAGAGTAAACTATGAAGGTGCTCTGAGAAAGGTGCTATAGAAGTGAACTATAACTTAGAGAAAATATTTTCTTTTTCAGGTATTTTTCTGAGGTTATCACATTTAATTCTCACACTTTTCAGATGATGACACTAAGGTACAGAGGGTATATAATTTCTCCAGGTCAGAAAGTTAATGACCCAAAAAAACATCAAATTAGTGAGGTTCAGTCAGTATAAGTGTAGAAAAGAATTTTAAGTCAAAGTAGAGAGGATTTTATGGCAGCATTTGTGTTCTGAAGCCTTCCATGTACACCTTAGGTCACATGTGAGCTGACATTTTTTTTTTTTTAACTCTGGTGTGCTGTGTTCATCTATGGGGAGATCACATTTGGTTTCAGAATATACTTTATTTGGAGACCTTTTTGTCATGCAGAGCCTGCCCAGGCTGTGCCATACATTCCTAGGATCTCAGAGATATGTCCATCCCATACCTCCTTCTGGAGTGTTAAAGACTCTGTCAGGGCTGGCTGGACCCTCTCCCTTTCCATTGACCACTCGGACATTCACTGCATAGTGGCTAAAGGGCTCCAGCCCAGGCAGCATGCCGTGAGTCTTGCTGCCTTGGAAGGTGAGGATCTTTTTCTCAATGTGACGTCTGCTTCTTTTAGATGAACTCTGTGCCTTCCAGTAATAAATCTGAAACAGCAAGGATAACTGTTAGTGATGTACAAAGGAGCAAATAGGATTCCTCATACTCACAAAATTAAAGTTTTGCTGTCATATCCAGAATATTACCTTGGTATATTTTAGAAGAAAATTACCAGTAAAACCAAAGGATATTGATTTTGAAGCAAGAGATAAGGCAAGAGAAGAACAGATAGTAAATAAAATAAAATTAAGAAAACATGACAAATTGGACAATACTGTTTTGGAGGAAGACTATAAGTGTATTAAATGATACAGCATAAGACTCCAGAACATGAGGCAAATGGAAGACAAAATGATTTAAGTGCCCTTGACATGTATAAAATATTTAAAAAATAAGTGTTGATTAACTTTGGTTACCAATCCAGAATTGTTTATTAAGTCCTATAAAATTCTTAGAAATTTAAAGGTATTTTCAAGAACATCTATCAATGCTAGGGGAAAAAAAAAAAAAAAAAAAAAAAAGAATATGATGCAGTGCAAAAAGTGACCTCTAGGGGTCAGGGCTTACAAGTCAAAGTAGTGCCTTTTTCCATGTGTGCAGACAGTTCCTTGTTTACCAATCAAAATCTCTATGCATCAGTCTTTCTGTGCTTCCCCCAAATGAAGATAATTGATGTCCATAAACTTGACCCAGTTGGCATTGACATGATCTTGAGGTATAATCTCAATTCTCTTTTAAAAAGTCTAAATTATTTTCAGGATACTTTTGTGTTCAACATATGTGGCGGGTATTGCTTTAAAGTTAAGTGCAACTTGTTACACTCTAGTTCTTTAAAAATAAGTGTGCACTATTTGGTGCACATACCAGTTCTTTAGCTGGCAGAATGTTAGATCATCTGTTGGAAAAAGGGAGAAAACTTTTTTTTTTCCTTTAAATGCATTGAAATTTTGATTCATCACTAACTGGGCTACTTCAGATGCTGCCCTGCCTGAGGTTCTAAAGCAAGGGAACTCTCCAGCCTCATGCTGCAAGCATGCGTGACAAGCGTTCACCAGGCCTTCCCTGATGCCCAAGGAAAGAACGAGAAAGGACCCTTCACTTGCCCGATAGCCTTGCAGGTGTCCTCGGATACTCTTCAGAGGCACCGGGTCCCAGTGCACCTCGGCTAAGGTACTGTTCACCACACTCACACGCACATTCCCAGGAGCCACCATCGGGACTAAGGAGAGGACAGGGCAGGGGTAGGAGCATCAGTGTCATTTTGAATTTCATGCAAAAATGTCACTGTCTCTAATACCTGTGGCTTCAGGCATGCCCCGCCCAATTTATGAATTATCAAGTGTGGAGAGTAGATTTTTTGGTATCTGTTCATTTGACTCTGTGAGAACAACATATATATATTTAAAGATTTATTTATTTATTTTTCTCCCCTCCCTCCCCACCCCGGTTGTCTGTTCTCTGTGTCATATATATTTTTAAGTAATCATCTTTAACTTTTTGAACATCGCTTTCTTACATAACAGGCTGTTTAAATTCAGAGCTATTAAATGAAAAATAATTGTTGCCTCCCTCCCAACCTATGCATCCTTGGAAATGGCCTTGGCATTCACTTTGGGGGTACATCCGTTTTGCTGGGATAAACCTAGTTTTTCATAACAGGATAAATGAAACAGTATGATTTACTTACGGTCTTCTCCGGAATGTCCCATGACGACAGCTGGCTCTGGAGCAAACCCCATATCATTCAGGGCCTGCACTTTTATCAGGTAGGGAACAAAAGTTGGTGTGCCTGAGACAATATATTTGGATACATTTGCCACGACCACAGATGTCCATTCATCATCACCATCTTTCTGGCGCCAGCTAACTTTGTACTGAAGGCCTGGCCCATTACATTCAAAACCATTCAAGGGCTAAAAGAAAAGCCAAATACCACAGTTTATAGAACATATTGTCTGCACAGTCTTTCACTGTAGCAGCAAATTCAATTCCCAGACTAAAGAAACTGAACATTGAAACACCAAGATACAAGCTATTAACAGTTTTTCTCCAGGGAGCTTTTATTGTTTTACAATTGTGATGAGATTCTAAGCTTGCTTGTAATCAACATTTCAATGGATGCAAATTACTATCTTGAAACAGTCAAACCAAAGTGGCAGTTTCCTTTACATATATATTTTTATATATGTATTATATATTTTGGCATACGTATTATATTTATAATTCCTTTATACGTGATATGTGAGAGCCCATCTTCGTCCATTTTACTAGGAGACTGAACCTCATGAACTGATTCTTTCTTTTAAAAAATGGTTAGCCTGTCATCCTATCCTGTTTCTACATGTATATATTTATGCATATACATGCATATATATGTATGTATATATGCATACAGTATATATATATATATCCAAAATAACTTTTTAAATTACATAAGTAAATATGTGTTAATTTTCAAAATCTAGAAAATACAGATAAGCAAAAACAAAATAGAAAAATTACCTACTGGGAATAGTTTGGTGCATGCCCTCCAGATGGTTCTCTATGAAGATGCTAATACTGAGCACATGTATGCTCCAGGCACTGTTCTAGGTGCTTCACATGTATTAACTCCTGTAATTTTATGTGGTTGGTTCTATTACTATTCTCATTATATAGATGTGTAATGGAAATGTTAAACAATTTGCTCAAGATCACACAGTGAGTTAGGAAGTAGCAGAGCTGGGATTTGCACACATGCATTTGGGCTCCAGACACTACAATTTTAGCTACCACATAATACTATCTCTTAAATATAAAGACTTAAAACATATTTTTTCAAAAAAAAAAAAAAAGAATAGACGGTATTTAAGTCCAGGTATCTTTTTAAACAACTCTTCTTTTTATGCTAAAATATACTGAGGAAAGTTGAAAGCATCATGGCTCACCTTCCACGTAATCACCAAATTATCAGGCTCCGATCCTAGTCCTTCCACAGCAGTGGGGTTTTTATCTGGTTCTAGAAGGTAAGCAGCCACAAGTGTGTTAAGTTTTCTCTGTTTTGAATAGTGCTTTGTTTCATATTCCAGCAGTCTTGCTTTACCTGCTGCTTTAGTCAGGTACTGCTCGGATGGATGACTGGGCAGGCTCCTCCCGATGCTGTTGACTGCCACCACTCGGAAGGAGTAGTTCACGTAAGGAGACAGCTCCAGCTGGGCTGTGGTCTGGGTTCCAGAAACTTCACTTTGGTGGTGCCACAGCCCCATTTCATGCATTACATCTTCATATTCAATGATGAATTCTGGACAACAAACACACAATTTCTAAACAGTGAATTCAGTCACCCAGGGGGTTGGTTGCTAGGGATAACTAATAGGGTGATTAACAAGAATAGCCAAAGACGAATTATTCTATTTCAAAGAAAATTTTCATTAAAATATTTTGCTTGCTGAGTTCCAATACCATCCCTAATACTTAAGAACACCTAATAATATTTGGTATTGTTTCTCTAGTATGCTGAGTTTAGATACTTAAAACTGTTTACAAGTGATCCATATAAGCCTAGGAAAGTTTGTATGAAAAATGGCCAATTTTATTTTCACAATAGAAGAAATTAAATTAGATATAGTGAGATGTCATTTTCCACTTAGAGAGGCAAAGATCAAAAAGTTTAACACACCTTATTGGTCTGACACAGGGTAACAGGCATTCTCATATTTCATCAGAAGTATAAGTTTGTACAATTTCTACAGAGGACATTTTGGGAACATCTAACAATATTTAACATCACATGCCATTCAACTGAGAAATTATACGTCTAGCAATTTACTCTGAATAAATATGCTCATGCATATCCTCAAGGACACATGAAAAAGAATCCACCTTCTAGTATTCTTTGCAATGAAAACAACTTAAATATCCAACAATGGGACACTGATTAAACTACGGCACAGCCACACAGTGGAATACTCTGCAGCTGTAAAATGAATGGGACTAATCTATACATAATGACACATTATGATTTCTGAAATATTTTGTTATGTAAAACCAAGCAAGGTATAGTAGAGTGTGTTCCAGATATGATACTTGGGTAAAAGAAAAATTGTTTACTATGATACATACACACACATAAATGCTTGAATGTACACCACGTATTACCTCTCAGAGGATACACACTCATAACTGGTGTTGCCAGAGGAACTGGGAATCAGGGATGGAAGGAAAATTTACTTTTCAATGCATACCCTTTTATATCTACTAAATTTTGTCATATATACATGTTTTGTATCTACTAAATTTTGTCATTTATTCATGTAAACATAGGTATTTATATATTTGTGATTGTTTACTATGTGCCAGGTACCATTGCTATGGATTATAGATATAAGGATGAATTAAAAATATACGTATTGCAGTTCTCCAGGCTCAGTACTTGGAGTTCTTCTTCCAAGCTACACTAATTTGCTGGGAAGTTTTGTCTCATAAGCTGATGACTTTCACATTTATATCTGCAGCCCAGGCCTCTCACCTGAATGGCAAACTTGGATAGCCAAGAGCCTACTCCACAACTCTACTTGGTTGTCCATCAGCGCATTTTAACCTGGATATGACCTAAACTGAGCCCACTCTTCCTCCCCAGCTGGTGGTAACAACTCAGGTCAAACCTTGGAGTCCTTTTAGTTTCTCCCCTTCTTCCATATTCACAATAGTTCTGTTGACTATATCTTTAAAATCCACACACAATCTGACCATTTCTCAGGACTTCCATCCTCTCAATCCATTCTAAGCCATTCCTTTTATCATCTATTGTGAGAATTATTGCATATCTCTTAAGTCAGAAGTTTCTAGATAGTGTATAGTGTACACATATAGTGTACTAAATAGTTTTTTTTCAAGGCTGCTACAGCCTAAAAGAAATGTACAATGTTTCCACTTAGTAAATTGTTAGGTTCATACAATTTAATAAGTTTTTTGTGTTAATACTTAGAACCTATTGAGCACTGTACAACTTCTCAAACTTTATAAACTTCCTTTCCTGTTTCATACTGATTTTCATGTGGTGCTTACTTTTTATTCCAGCAAATGCTTCACAGAGATATGATGTCATCAAAATACAATTTAGAATATAATGTTGAAACTGTACACTGCTTCAAGCTAATAGTCCACATGGTGTCTGACAATGTCACTGTTTTCCTCAAAAATTTAAAATATCCTGAGGCTTCCCTGTGGGTTTACTCTAGCACCACAAGGCACATCAACACACAGTTTGGGAATTGTGGTCCTAACTGAAAACCCTGTTTCTACTCTTGTCCTTCTGTTGACCATTTTCAATAGAAGAGCCAGAGTGATCCAATCATCACATTTCTGTTCAGATCCCTCTAATGGGTTCCCAACCCTTGCAAGGACCTGCAAAGCCCCGCATAATCCACATCCCTTCCCCCCCCTCCCAACTCTTTCCCTTTTCCACCTTCTCTCCCACTTGACTTCCCCATGCCCACTTCATTCTAGTCATACTGGCCCCCAGTAGGCATCCTCCAGTCTCCGGGCCTTTCTACAGTACTTATTCTTTGTTTTCCCTTAACGTTCTTCTTCCAGATAACTACGTGGCATGCTCACTCACCTTCCTTCTTATGTCTTTACTCACATACTCAAATGTTACCATCTTAGTTTGGCCTTCTCTGACCACCCTATTCACAACTATACTTCCTCTAATTTCTTTCTTGCCTCCTCCTACTTTGTTTTTTGATTCTCCCCCCCCACCCCCAATACATATACACACACATACACATCCAGTTTCAAGACATATGTGTATGGACGCATGTGTATGAGTCCTCTAGGAAGCAGATAAGACAGAACAGAAATGCAAGAGATTTATAAAAGGGGGAGCAACTGCAGACCACAACTCAGGTCTGATATCTATAAAAGTGGGTAGGAAGAAGGAGTTAAATTGGGCAGGACTATAGCATGCTCTGAGAAAATCTCATCCAGGTCAATAGAAAGCCCCACAGTAAGGTTTGCCTACTATAGCAGTCCTGCATTGGGGAAGGTTCAGCTAGGAACACCCCCTGGGCTCCATCACTCACAGGGAATAGCTCAGGGAGAATGCAACTTCAGTGTAAACAATGCAGCAGGTGCCTGAGTGTCAGTTAACACCCCTTGCAGAGTGTTGCATACATATCTACACATATATGTACACACACATGATGACATTATATACAATAACATAATACATATTATTAATTTTATCTTGTAAAATATGAGCTCCATAAGGACAGAGATTTTTTGACTGTTTTGTTTTTGAACAATGTCTGGCACATAATAGGCATTCAATAGATATGTGTTGAAAAAAAATAGATATGTGTTGAATGAATAAATGAATGAATGAATGAGTGAAAATACTTTGGAATCAAATGACATCCTTTTAATATAGATAAAAAGAATCTCCAAGCATCAGAGATAACCAGCTAACTCTGGTTAATATATTGAATTAGCAGGAAGGCTCAGCATGGTTCATGAATATTCTGATCAAAGACACTAAAAATTCAGTTAAAAAAGGAGGACCACTAAATAAGAAAAAAATACAGAGGAGGCTATTGTTAAATTTTATTGGAAATATTATGCTTTACCAGGAGGTGCAATAAATCAACACACATATCATTTCAGTATAATCTTCGGTAATCACCAGAGAGTATTTAGTCTTCCTGCAGCATCTTCCTGAAGATAATAATATACTCAGGCTTGGGACATGATTGTGTCTGCTCTTTCAAGCATCTCTTCACTTTTACAATTAAAATTCTGAGCTAACTACAGTCTAATTTTATTAAGGGCTTCCATTATCCTTATGGAAAGGTCCCTCACTTGATTTTATTCCCTAAGTTTATGCTATTGTGTTAAGGAGCTAATATTGTTCAATGTGACACTACAGAGGGGGCTAGTGGAAAGAAAGAGACCTAAGTTGGAAGTTAAGGGACCTGATGTTCTGTTACCAACTTGGGTATGAAAAGTTACTTTACTCACTGTACTAGTTTCTTGACTGCTTAAACAAACACCATACAGTGGGTTGGTTTAAACAACAGAAGTTTATTGACTTGTGGTTTCAGAGGTTAAGAAGACTTGTTTTCTCCTGGGATTGGTATCTTCATGCTGGCTGGCAATCTTTGCGTTTCCTTGGCTTTCCTGTCACATGGCAAAGCTCATGGTGGTATCTTTTCCTTTCTCTTCCAGGTTCTGTTGATTTCCAGCTTCTGGCTGTTCCCCATGACTTCTCCTTTCTTGTGTACTTTCCTTTGCTTATATGGACTTCAGTCATATTAAATTAAAGTCCACCCTCATTCAGTTAGGCACACCTTAAATTATATCTTTGAAGGTCCTATTTTCAAATGGGATTCACATCCGCAGACAGGAGTTGAGAACTGAACATGCCTTTTGTGGGGGCATGATTCAATCAATCCCCAAAGTTCACACTTTGGACCCCAAAAAGACACATTTTTTTCTCACATGAAAAACATTAATTCCATTACAACATCCTCAAAGTCTTAAGGCTTTTCAGTAACACTGCCAAGTGCAAAGTCTCATCAAAATCATTTATGGGCATGGCCCCAGAGTAAAATTCCTTTGTCTGAAGGACCTATGAAACCTCGAAAACAAGTTATCTGCTTAAAGTATGCAATGGAGAAACAGGCATAGGATAAACTTCCTATTCCAGAAGGGAGAAACTGGAAGAAAAATAGGTCACTGGTGCTAAACAAGTCCAAATCCCAACAAGGCAAACTTCATTATGTCTCAAGGTGTGACTGCCATCTGTGGCTTGGTTCTTTGTTCTCCAGGCTTGATGGAGCAGTAGCCCCATGCCTTCCAAGAGTTTGCACAGTGGCCATGTTCTTCCTGAGCATTGGTGTGGAGACTCCACTCTATCTGAGCAATGGGATGGAGGCCAGGCTCTCTATAAACACTGGGGCACAGGCCCAACCATCTCTGAGCATTGAAGTGGCAGCACTTGCCCTGAACAATGGGATACAAGGCCTACCTCCTCCAAGCACAGGGGCAGACCTGTCCTTTTCACACATGTGGTGGACTTGCTCTCTTAGCCTGTGGAGATCTTGCTGGTTCAGACCTCAGATTCCATGTTTCTGCCCTTAAAATCATTCTTTCTTCAATTTGTTCTCTGTCCCATTCAGTCATTGCTTTCTATTCATACAAATTTTGCAAAAATTTTGTTGACTTTGCATGCAGTTTAAGGAAATCCAAACCATCAGACAATAGAACTTTCTACAGATCCTTCCTGGATAACTGCATTTCCAATCCTAACTTTCACTTTCTGGATCCATGTTCAGGTACACCTTCTTTAGCAAAAGGCTGTTCACTTAAACCCTCACCTAGAGCTCTATCCTCAGGGGATTCACTTCTTGAAAGCTGGTCTTAGTCTCAGAGCATGCCATCTGGATAGGTTGAGAATTTTTCAAATCATCAGTTTCTATTTTTTATGTGTGTGCTTAGCAGTTCAATCCTCAGTTTACCTCTTTCCTCTTTCAGTTCAGTATAACCTGCTAGGAGAAACCAGATTGCACCTTCCACACTCATCTTGGAAATCTCCTCAGCTAAATATTGAAGTTCATTGCCTTCAAATTCTCCCTTCCATCCAACATGAGAATTTAATTGCCAAGTTCTCTGTCACTTTATAATAAGGACCATCTTTCTTCCAATTTCCAATGACACATTCATCATTTCCCTCTAAAGTCTCATAAGAAGTACCTTTAACATCTTTATTTCTACCAAAATTCTGTTCATGATGAATTATTATTCTCTATGATGACACTGACTCTCTCTAGAAAAGCACTCATCTTTTTTATCCCTCAACAATTCTTCTAGTCTTTACCCATTATCCAATTCCAAATCCATTTCCACATTTTTAGGTATTTATAATAGCAGCACCCCACTCCTGGTACCAAAAACTATATTAATTTTTGGCTGCTAAAACAAATACAGTAGAATGGGTTGGCTTAAACAATGGGAATTTATGAATGGGCTTCAGAGGCTAAAAGACTTGCTTTCTTCTGGGGTTACTACCTACTGGCTGACTGGCAATCTTTGGTTTCGCTGGCTTTTCTGTCACATGGCAATACAAATAGCTACATCTTTTCCTTTCTCTTCTGTGTTCTCTTGGTTTCCAGCTTCTGGCTGCTCCCCATGACTTCTTCCTTGCGTAATTTCCTTTGCTTATAAAGACTTGTTCCATGTTGGATTAAGACCCACCCTTATTCAGTTTGGGCACACCTTAACTAACAACATCTTCAAAGGTCCTATTGACAAATGATTTACAACCATAGGACCAGGGCTTGGGACATGAACATGACTTTTGTGGGGGACATGATTCAATACCCAACACTAATCAAGTCAATTTCCTAATATATAAATTGGTGACTAGAATACCTGCTCCTCCTATCCTTTTTTCCCAGAATAAATGGGAAAAATGAATAAGATTCATCTTTCTACTGTGGTAGAAATTAAAAGTAATTCTTATGGATCTTAAATGCAAAATGAAGTATATTTGCTTATTTAACATCTTCATAAAATGATTTGTGCCCCCTACCAATTCCCAATTCCTGTATCCAGTAATAACTTCTGCTCCAAAAAGAAGAGAGAACATAAATAAATAGAAGTATTTTGGTTCTATCAGTAAAGAAGCAGAGAATGCCAGCAAATATCTTGATGAAGAATTTAAGTTGAATATTATAAAGTACTTAAAATTGCCATTAAGTTTATCAGTGATGAAAGTAAATGACATCACATACTTGTAATAGGGCTATTGTTGTCTTCGCCTGGTGTCCATGACAGTTGAACACTTTTGTCGAGATGATTTGTCAACTCTAAATCAAAGGGGGCATTTGGGACATCTGTAGACCAAACACACACAACATGGTTAACCATCCAACCTTTTGAGGTTCTTTTTTATTTGTGACATTATTCACAGAGTGGACATAATAAAGACACACCACAATTAATAGTCAGTGGCATGCAACTGAAATGAAATGGAAACAACTGAGGTTGCTGGGAACACACAAGCACACCCAAGGTAACCCAATAATAAGGTCTACTTGTTTATTTTTCAATGAGACAAAATCATTTGTTAACAACATCAGTGAAGAAGGGCTGTGTGGTTCTCCAGCATTCTCTAACTGTGTGTCTTTTCATTAGCATAAAAAGCATAAAAAATCATATCAAAGCTTAATTTTAATAAATGGGAACAGCAAATGATGAAAAACAAATAGTAACAAATAAAATTTACTGTTAAAAAGATTCTTTTGAAACATGCTAAATTACAGATTTTTGGATTTCTGAAGAATATATTTTTTAAAGGAATTCTAAAACTGTTGCTCTATAGTTAGTCCTTAGTTCGTATCCTTAAGGCAGAATCTTGGCACCATTGATTATCTGCACATAAAGAGGTGTGCTTACTCTCAGGGACACAGATACTCTTCTAGGACAAATATGCCCCAGATGCATGTCTGCCTCTTCTATTGGTGGCTCTGGTATCTGAAGAGTTGACATTCATCCCTCGCCTTTTCCTGACCTTGCTCCTGGGAGAACTCTGGTTCTTTGGGGACCAGAGGCCATGTAAAAATACAGACACTTCTTTTCCTATCAGCAGAGAAGCAGTGAATGTCTGCAAGGGACAGATCTTCAATGGGATAATTAATGATGGATAAAATCCAGGTGAGATTTTGCCACAAAATTAACTTTTGTATTTATAACTGAATAAGATTGAGGTTTCTCTAAGCAGAAATATTTCTGGAAATAAGTTATGATTTATTTTCCAGACTCAAAAAATCACACCATATGAATGTGTTCCTTCTTTTGGACATACTTTAGTGATCTATCTTTTGTCAACACCCAGTGAATTAGTTTTCTTGATAATGTTGTTCTAAGCATCCATTTTTTTTTCCTGTGTAAGTTTCTTGAAAATGGAATCCCAAAACAACTTTTATTTTTCCAAAGCAACTTTTAATAGATGTAGAAAAAACCTAAATTGTGCAATGATATTTTAAATAGTTTTTCATTCTGTAAAATGTGAATGATGGCTTTTGAAAAAGTACTATGCTACTTTACAAGGAAGTTATATTGAAAAGGACTTTCGTCAAATGAAATCATTTTATAATAAGTGAAACGTCTAGACACAATTGGCAATATGCTCAGAGAAAATTCTATGGTTACAACAAAGAAATGATTTATAGCAATAAATGGGCAACACGATGTAACATTGAACAGAACCCTTTTCCTTAAAGAGGCACAATGATGTGATAGAGAAAAGAAAGCAATTAATAAATAATATTTTTCTGCAAAGTGAAAGAGTTTTATAGAAAATAGAGAAAGAAGATCCATGTTAGTTTACCGTAAATGGGAGCTGGAGTTGGAGTAGGAGCTAGAAAGGACATTAATATAAAAGATTTTAATCAAAATTAGTAATGGAAAGATACAAGATAGCACAAGAAGATAAAAATTCCACATATTAAGATTATAAAACTAAGTACTATGTTTAGCTGTGGAGACATGGCATCAAAAAACATGCAATAATAATTTAGAGGGAAAGTACCTTGATTTTAAATAAAAGTAGATTACTTCCCCCAATTTTCTAGAAAAATATCACTAATATCGATATTCACCATTTTATCCCAGTGCTGCTATCGAATATGCACACTGCAATTATTGCCTTGAAGGCATCTTTTAAAGAAGAAAAGCATGGATATTTAACTCTCTGATCAAGTTATAAAAATATAACAAGCAAACATTTAATATTTACAATGTTTGATTTCTCTTTTTAACCTAATTCAGGGAAGCCCATTGGGCTGTATTTGTTCTCATTCTTACCAACAACGCTGAGCACAGCACTGGCGGAAACATTGTCCAGAGTTGTGTTGGCCACACATGTGTAGGTCCCACCATCATCATCATTTACATCATCTACCACCAAATGGTCCTTGTCAATTGTAAACCTGGGAATGTAACACATTCAGGGCAGCTGGAATTGGCATCCAGCCACAGCCTATGATTGCTTTACCAGCATTAAAGAAATTTTTGAACTTGATAAACGAGAACGATGATAAAGATTTGCAGCATATTCAAGTTAAAATCCTATACAATATGTATCATGTTAACAATGCTTAAAATTGGAAAATAATTTAAATATTTGAGTTAGAATCTTGGGTTAGAAAGGATAGTAAGTCAATAGGCAATGTGGCGTGAACCATGCCTAAGAGACGTTTGGTGAGGTGGGGGCAGCTCCACAGTTCCTCTTATTAGAGGGCTTTACTAAGGCTATTGCTGCTAAGAAACACTTGAAAACCACTTATCCAGCTCAATTTCTAACAAAGTCTGTATTAAATAATTATTTACTGCCGAAATTTTGTATCTTTTTTTGCGACGTGCATAAAGTCTCATGGGAGGAAGTCAATGCCAAAAGAATCTGTTTTCTCATTGGAAGTAGGAAGGATTAGATCCTCAATCACCACTAAGAATTTTCCAGAGGTTACTTATGGGTATGAAAAATTACTCAGTGGGTCAAAAATCAATGTATATAGGATTTACATGCGGTTTTAATGAAGCTGCATAAATCATAAAATGTCTTCTCTGGTGATTTTCAAATCAAAGCTTTAGCAGATTTTAAACTTTTAAAGTCTTCATATTTCCTTCTCGTCTTTATCAATGCAGATTCCACAACTGGCCAGTGAAGCACAGAAAAAGATAGAAACTCTGGGCATTCAGATGAGAAGGCCACATGTTTTGGAGGCCACTAACAAGCCAGTAACAGGTTTAGGGCAGCTGCGTGAGAACCACAGAAACCACTTCCACCAGCAGTGCTTGTCGTCACCCTGCTCCTGTAAAATTCATACATTCTACTCCTGTGCTTACTATGTTATCCTGAGGACCCCAAACAGAAAATGGTTACGACTTTTCTCCCATTCCACACTAAAGGACTGTGATGTGCTTCGGCTCTTTTAAATGCTTCACCTGTTTTATTTTTTCCCTTCCACTAGCTTTATATACAATCAAATTAAAACCTCCTATTCAAATAAAATGAGTGTCCTTTGAAACACTGACAGGGATTCAGGCACACTCTGGTGATTAAAGAGATTCTATTTCTGCTTATTTGTAGAATGATAATGAAAACATCTGTTGAGACTTCATTGTACAAAGTACAAAACAATGGACACTGTCTAAGGCCTGCAGGGTTTTTCCCATCCCAAATTGCACAGAGACCAATACACAAAGATAGACAAACATTCTCAGTGTCTTATTTCAGTAACTCAATACCTTTTTAGGTCCTAACATTTTACAACCAGGAGAAAATGCATATCTCTTTATTTTGGAGAGAGCAGGCTTCAGAAACATAAAAAACATCACTGTTAGGTCACTAAAATAAATCTTTAAATAAATAGCAGCTTAAAGAGAGAACAAAGAGAAAGGAAAGAAATCTTCAAATACCTTCCGTCATTGGGTAATTCACTGTTGTTCTTCAGCCATGTGACAGTGGGGATTAAAGTGTGATCGTGTTTCACTTTGCATTCAAAGGACACTGTGCCCCCTCTTTGAACAACTGCATATTCAGGCTGTTTAATGATCCTTGTTGGATCTGAAATTTAAATTTATTGTTAACCAATGCCAAAGGTGGAGAATTTTGCTCCAAGTCATATTATACTTGAAAAAAATCCCACCAACCCTGCCTTACCTTTAATTTCTAAGTGAACTTCATTCTTTGCAATTCCTAGCTTGTTCCTTGCAACACACGTATAGGTTCCTATACTGTCCTTTTGGGCCACAGGAATTTCCAAAGTTCCATTTTCATGAAATACATAAATATCTTCATGAAGAGCACTTCCTTTAGCTCCTTTAAACCTTCATTACAGAAATTATCATGGTGAGAAAAAAAAAAATCATAATTTGAAGTCAGACATAAAAAATGCCACTTAGAAGGTCAACATAGACATGATATGCATTAGTCAAATTCAGAAACCTTTGGAACTTGCACACTAACACTTCAGGGGATAAACATAAGGACAGGATGTCAAACCAAAAAATTCAAAGATAAATAGTGCTTGCAGAATTAGGCTGGCAATAAAAATATTTAAATTGTAATTTCTGTTATGAGATACACATAATTTAATATACATCGTTAACTAATTAACACTAAGTAGGTGAAAAAGTAGGCAAAATGAAGATTGCTCTATTTTGACATTTTTCCCGGACTATGATATGTTTATAACTGTATCTGGATTCTAAAAGGAAATTTTAATTTCAAGGCTCAAAGGGTTGTACTTTTGAAAGCATGAATAGGAAAATAATCAGGGAAGAAAAATAAATAAAGCATATATATTATGTACACATTCCACTTCCTAGTTAGTGTCAGACAGGAGAGGTGAAGATGGAAGAAAAGGGGTGAGGGAAAGTCAACCTAGAAATGTAATTAACTATTGTTTTCACTAGGGCATCATCCGCATCGCATCAGTTTCTCTTCTCTGTGGTTAAGGTGAGGACCTGGGGAGACTTTCCTTTAATCCTAAATCTGTCTTTAATCTCATATCACTGTTTGGAGCCCAGTATGGCATCTGGTGCCTGACAGATGATCGATAAATGAATGTTCCAATTTTCCTTCACTCCTTTCTGAGTAGTAGCCCTTCATAGCCTTGTATCTCCCAGCTTGTGCTAAAGTAAACAAAAGAAAGGATGTGGAGGACATATATCAGGGTGGGGAGAAAAAGAACGCAGGAGAGCTTCACTGGATCTCAGGAAGATCAGGTGGGGAGAGGTACCAGAGATAAACACAAGTGATTACTGTCTGTTTTTGAAGTCATAAAAACCAGACTAACATTTATTACCCCCGTCCCCACCAACATCAAGGAATGTCCCCTAATCAGTCCCTCCACCAATATTCAGAGTCCTAGGTGTTGTCCATGACACTGTAAAATACAGCAGCCTGAACGTTTTCTGGTTTTGTTTTTTAAAAAACATTTACAAACAGCTCTGTGGTTGGCAAAGTGCTGCTAAATAGACTACGTATGTGAACATATTTGGCACAGAGCAGGTGGTTAATAAATATTTCTGACTGGATTTAATAATTAATAGGACGATGGATTCTGCATCGCCTTTCCCCTCTGTTCTTTGACTAAAACACAAATATTTAGAAATCTGAAGACTAGCAAATGTAAGGTATTTGCAAAACAAAAAGGGCAATTACTTACCACTCAATGGTAGGAAGAGGAGACCCAAAGAAGGCACAATCTAGTAAAGCAGGCCTGTTGGCAATGACCTGGTAAAGTGTGTTTGCAGATGTGAGGATTCGTGGTGGCTCAGCTAAAAATGGTTTTGAAAGGTAAAGTAAACATTAAAAATGAATTTAACACTTACAGCCCACAGTGTAGTTATTGCATATAAGGTCATTAGAGTTCACAGTAAAACACAACCATCATGTCTCTCCTGCTACATTTCCCATCAGGTATGACATTACCAGTTACTCAAGGCAGAGAAATGCAAGTATCCTCCCTCTCCCTCAGACCCCACAGCCTGCTCAGGTAGAGTATTTTAATTACTGATTTATATAGTTATCTCCATACTATATTGTGAATCCCTTGTAGGCAAGGAATGGAACTTTTTATTGTTTTATGCCTTGAAACTCACATAGTAGATGGCACAAAAGTAATGACCAAGTACATTTCTGTTGAATGACTGATCCATCCTAATAACAGGGTTAAAATCAGGTTCCCCAAGTTGGGGAACACACAAGTTGGTACAAAAAAGCAGAGTTCTGATTAGAGTGATTACTAAAAAACAGAAGTAGAAGTCAAACTGCATCCTAAATATCTCCCAATAGTTTAGCTGCTAAACTCTTCACATGACTTACTGACCTTCATTTCAAGCATGAAGGAAAAATACTAAGTATTGGTTGGCTGCCTGATTTTATTTGAGAAAGAAGCATATTAATCTTTAGGGGCTTGAAATATAAATTCCTGGCATGATAAAAACAATTATCAGAAAAGTTTTAAAATTTTTGTATTTGGTAGTTTTGTCTAACATGAAAATAAAACGTTCATATACAATCCATTTCAGAGTATGTTTAAGTATGTTTTTCATGCTTCCTAAACATAGTACTACAAATTAATAAATGAGTGTACTTGTAGCTTGGATAAAGGCCAACCAATACGATTAATGATACATTTTTGAAAAAATTGTAATCATGAAATTATTATTCAACTTGTCAGTTTCTAAGGATAGAAATGGCAGTAATATACAGTCATTATTACAAATAAATGTTATTTTCCTTTTGAGGGGTTTAACACTTAGTCTAACCATCTGTGAATGGAACAAGCCTATTTGATTCTTTTACAATGAAGAATTTGCCATTATGAAAGCCATGTCATGAAAGAACATTAAGACCAGCCTATACTATCCTTTAGTGCAGGGTTTATATCTTATCTGTCTCTGTATATCCCTTATAGCTCCAAGTACCATGCATTGCACGTAATAGACACTCGATACATTTTTGCTGAATGAATGAGAAATAGCAGTTGTTAATTTAATTTTTCACATTTTCAGTAAAATGTTAGGAAATTAAGAGCTTACCCAGAACATTTACAAAAGCGTTTGCCAGTAAATATCCGTATTCATTAGAGGCATTGCACTGATACACAGCACTTGATCTTTCTTGAACATTTGAAAAAATAATGGTATCGCCATCTATTTTCCTGCTGGGGTCATCAGGGGCAACTGTTTGAGTGTAATAATAAAAAGTATATATTTACTTCCCTTTGCCTAAAAGATGCATATTAAACTTGCAATGCCTGAAGTCTACATAAGAGTAAGTAGCACAGAAATACAGACTAATCTAGGTATATGCAAAGACCTCAGGCAGAAAACCATACTTTTTTCCTCCTCAGAATTTAGTTACCATAGATCAGCATGGGTATATGTCCAATATTCATCTAGTCTTACATTAATTGATTCTGCAAAAACTATTATTTAGAGAGATGCAGAGAAAGAAAATCACAAGTCTAGGTGAAAATTGCAGTACAAATCCAGGAAAACACTGCCTTTCTTGCAAAGAAATTGTGATGATTTGAGGAAGTAAGTTAACTGTCAAAAGGATAGTTAAATAGCAAAAGCTATTCTCAAAAAATATAAAGAAAATGTAGCTTGTGAAAACCTGTTTTTTAAGAGCATCTTATTGAAAGAATAACTAAATAAACAGGACTAATAATCAAATACGAAAATGTTAATTTTTCTACTTTGAAAATAAATTCCTGAGGCTGAAGTAGAATTATATTGTCTAAAATTTCTCTTAAAGATAGTGCTTTCAGCTAAATAGCTCAAGTACTTAAAAAATGTTAAGACCAGGGTTGTTCCTTACTGAAGGGAAATGGAACTGTTTGGGTAGTATTAGATGTAAGAATTTAGTTCAGGCATGCTCAATAATTTGGAATTGCTGTGCTTTTGGAGATAAATTCCTTTCTGTGAATGCTAAACATCAGGCTGTAACCTTACACTTATCTAACAGTACCCTAAAAGGGTTATAGGAATCTGTCCTAACATGTTGGTCAAAATAAAATCTAAATAATAGGACTCTTTCTCTTAAACTGCTCTTGCAATTTGAACCAGTTGAGTAGCCTTAATTTTCATTCCAAACACAATTTTTTTCTCTTTGGTGACAGAAAAATGATGTGCAGCTAGACATATTTGCTTCTGCATTTAGTCTTCTTTATTACTTTAAAATATTGTATAGCTGATTCATCTGCAGTTTATTAACCCACTTTTATAAAAACAAACCATATTATAGTTATTTATCCTTATTTTATTTACACATATCCAAAGTATTGTGCTCATTCATTCTTATTAGTTTTTTACTGCTGCTGTGACAAATTCCCACCAATTTACTGGCTTAAAACAATGCAAATTAATTTTCATACAGCTCTGTACAGTTTAATCTCCTTGAACTAAAATGAAGAACTGCATTCCTTTCTGATGCTCCAGGGGAAAATCCATTTCCCGGCCTTTTCAAGCTTTGATAGGCCACCCACATTCCTTGGCTTAATGCTCCATTTTCTCTACTGGCATTTTCAAATCCAGTAATGTGGCATCTCTCTGACCATTCTCCCACAGTCACAATTCCCTCAGACTACAGCCAGGAAATGTATTCCATTCTTAAGGACTCATGTGATTAAACTGGTAATTCAGAAAAATGTTCCCATCTTGAGGTCCATAACATTAATCACATGTGCCAAGTCCCTTTTGCCAGAGAAGGCAACATTTTCACAGGTTCTGGGGTTAGGATGGGAGCATCTTTGAGGGGTTATTATTCTACCCACCACACATTCTATCATATTTACAGCCTCGAAGACTTCAGATGTTTCAGACCAAAATATTCTAAAAATGCACCATAAATTGAAGCATTAGAACAAATTTTAACATACAAGGACAATGAGAACTACTACTAGTGTTACTCCTCATGGACTGATTAATAAATTTATTCCTGAGCCAGCAATATAGATGTTCTTGCAAAGGCAGTTGTTGAATACTTTGATCATAATCGATAGCTAATTTATGAAATCATATTAGATACTCCATTTAGTTCAACTAGTGAAGCCAAGTGATGCCAAGATATTTCGAATGCTTCTTAATTGACATCTGCTGTTTGTGACTCCAATTTCAAAATTGCCTTAAGGAACATGCTGATCCAGCTGGAAGACAAATACAAGTCATAATTCCCTCACCAGTCAATAAATGACTTCAGATGACAGAAATGGCCCAGGAAGTGAACTAAGGCTGTGGCTGGCAGCTCTGCACCCTGAGAGCACAGTGTACTTGGGCAGCCCACGTCCCTTGCCTCAGTCTGGTATCATCAGGGCCTTCCTGGCACACATGATCTCAGAGTAATTTCCACTGACTGCCTCTATAAGAGGTGCTGGAACACAGAGCAGCACTTCTGGGGTCTCTTTCTCTGTTAATCATTCTTAGCTCTTTTGGACCCAGTGTTTGGGCACTCAGTGTGGGGTTCTCTGGGGTCTCTCGGTGAACCTGCCCTGACAGCATCTCTGGGGATGTGCCAGGCAGTAGAGGGGCAGGGAGTGGACCATGATCAGGCAAAGGCAGAGCTCTGATCATGCTGGATGGGGGCAAACGGTATGAGAAGAGCTCCTCAAATCCTTGAGTATTTGAAGCTGTTTAAAGTGACAACACCATAAAAATGGAAGATGAAGCTCAATTAACTAACATAGCCAAGAGACAATCTTACCCCAGGAGAGACTCGTATTAGTCACAAACATAAACCATTTAAAAGAGTTTTTAGGTAGCCTACAGTTGTACTTTTCCTTGTTATCAACATTTTGGGATGCTATTCTTTATTTGGAAGGCATATAACTGTATCAGCCCTATTTCTGCTAAATAGAGCAGTCTTCAGATACTTATTTTTGGCAAGGTATTTAGGGATAAAATAAACACTTCTGTTAAGAGTAGTGAACAAGCAGCCCAGTCCAGGGGCTTTGGCTACATTTTCCTTAAGCACTCTACTAACCACACAAAAACATAATTGTCACAGTGACACATGGAAGCTCAGTTGCACCTGGCAACGAATGAAATCTCCAGTGCAGAGACATTTAAAGCCTTGGATTTTACATATAAGCTACTAGGTTTGAGTAACTCTCTATCATCTAGACCTACATTATCCAAAGGACTAACTGATTCTGAGAATAATCAATTTTATTTGCTATAATGAACACTGGAGAAGAAATCTAAGAGCATAGCCTCACCCCATATAACTTAAAGTCCAGAGGTAAAGTCCAGAAATGGGGTGACAGCCTTCAGGAAATGGCTAACTTCTCCTAACATGGCTGGCCCAAACTATAAATCTTTCCAACATTTAGAAAATGATGATGATGACTCATCATAATAATGCCACTTGACATAGTACTTTCAATTTTTAAAATGTTTTATACCTACTTAGATATATAGTTTTATTTTTTAAAGGAATCTTCAGAAATAGCTTAACTAGATGGTCTTATCTGCATTTTAGAAATGAAACACTAGAGGGGAGAGCACTTTATGGTGTGAGATTAATGAGATTAATCTCATAACATGAGATTAATGTTCAGGTTTTCTCGGGAAGCAGACTTAGCCCAGGGGATAGGGCATCCACCTACCACATGGGAGGTCCCCAGTTCAAACCCTGGGCCTTCTTGACCCATGTGGAGCTGGCCCATGTGCAGTGCTGATGCATGCAAGGAGTGCCGTGCCACGCAGGGGTGTCCTTCGCGTAGGGGAGCCCCACGCACAAGGAGTGTGCCCCATAAGGAGAGCCACCCAGCGTGAAAGAAAGTGCAGCCTGCCCAAGAATGGCACTGTACACACGGAGAGCTGACACAACAAGATGACGAAACAAAAAGAAACACAGGTTCCCGGTGCTGCTGATAAGGATAGAAGTGGTCACAGAAGAACACACAGCGAATGGACACAGAGAGCAGACAACTGGGGGGGGGGGGGGTGGGCAGGGAGAGAAATAAATAAAAATAAATCTTTAAAAAAAAGATTCAGTGTCCATGAAAGAGGCCACTCAGCAGAAGTTGTGGGTGGAGCAGCTGCTGAGGGCAAGAGTGGGCAACAGCTGTGCCTCTGCAGTATGACCCTGCAGGGAGCTGTGCAGAGTCCCTGCCAGGTGCTTGAAGTCCATCACCTTTTCTCACGTGATGTCCTAACAGTAACAGATGCACTTTTAGCTTGGCCATGAGATATGGAGAAAGACACCTTTCAGGGACGCTTCACATCTCCTCGGTGTAAATAAAAGATACCTGCTGCCAGCACCATTTGCTGTCATGTCATGTGATGTTTTTCTCTTTGCTGGTCCACCAGAATTGTTGCTCTGAAGCATGGCAGAGATCAAGGGACCCTGAATCTGTAGGAGCTATGGAATTTTTTTTATCATATCTTTGAATGTATATTGCACACAGAAAGATCATGTCTTCTTGGGGCCCAGAAAGCAGGCTATTTGGGATTGCATCATGTCCCCTCAAAAAGACATGTTCAAGTCTTAACACCCAGTCCTATGGGTGTGAACGCAGTTGTAAGTAGGAACTTTGAAGATGTTATTATTAGTTAAGGCATACACTCATTTGTGAATAGGATCTTCAAAGATCCTATTTAGGTATGGACAAATTGAATCAGGGTAGGCCTAATCCATTTTACTGGAGTCCTTGTAAGCAAAGGAAATTTGGACACAGTCTGTTGGTGAAGCCACACAGTCAGTGAAAGGTAGATGTCAGTGGAAACCAGAGGAGCATATACATGGAGAGGGAGAGAGTGCCATGTGATAGAGAATTACCAGAATGCTACAGAATCTGGGAAAAATCCAGCCCTGCCAATACCTTGAGGCTTAACTTTTAGCCTCCAAACTGTAAAACAATAAATTCCTGTTAGTTAAGTCAACCAGTTTGTAGTATTTGTCACAGAAGCTCTGGAAAACTAAGATACTATTAGTGCATTTTCAAGCTCTTATCACAATTAGCTCTTACTGCAAATTAACTCTTATTATGTAGCTGAATTTCAAAAAATGGCAAACAGGCCAAATCAGAAGGAAAGAGAATCCTCATTATTTAATCTCCCCTTATTCTTGTGTCACTGGCCTACCTGTGTTTCAATTTCCCCACTAATGATTGCATTCTGGCTGTCAAGCTTGAAGATTTATTATTTCTAACATTCCCTGGCTCTCCTGGTTTTCCTGGTGAGTGGCTAGATGCATAGTCTCTCCCACTCGCCAGTTTTTCTGAGTCTAGACCGGAGGGCATATTTAACCTCCCATAAATTGACAGGGAATCTCTGAGCGGCAACACATGGTACAAAAATGCTGAGCATGTTCCATCATTCACTACAATTCTGTATCCATTACTAGAAAGTCATAAATTGTACAATAAAATTTATTTTTTAGTTCTGGACTTTCTTCCATTTTTTTTTTTCTTCTCAATTTTTAGTGGCAAGATCTTCCTGATGAACAACCACAAAGTACCCTCTTGGTTTTCCCTGATCCTAATCATGGTTAAAATTGGGAATGGAAATACCCAAACCTCATTTGCTGACCTCTTTAGAATTTGTTTTCTCTCAGGAACATATTTTCTTTTACAGTAAACACAGCCTGTTTGTTTAAAGTACCTGATAGTTACTGTGCTGTGTGACACAATAAACTCCCAAGAAATACTCAAGGAACAAGGTGCTATTACTCAGACTAGACCTGCAGTTGTAAGACCTTGATGGTGAGAAACAGGGATGTGTGTCCTTTTAAATCATCCAGATCCACCTTAGGGGGATGATACACTTTGTTTTGCTGTTTAATAGACCTTCTGTTATGTCAATGTAGAGCCAATATTTGATTCTAGTTTGGAGGCAATGAAGAGTTAAGCTACTCTACAAAGTAAGCCAGGAGCCTATTTTTATTGTTAGAAAGAATATCTCTGCAGATTATTATGGTATTGATGAGGAAGGCGAACCTGAGGCTGGATTTAAAGCAGAAACTGATTTCCACCTCTCTCTCTGGATCTAAGGGATGGCTGATCTCCAAGAAGGGGACAATGTTCAAAGATTCTCCTGTTAATAGCAGCTGGTAGTGGGTGAGGTCTAGGAAGAGGAGACACAGTGTGTTCTCTGTGGATGGGTATGGCTTATGGCATCCAGGACCAGAGAGGTGTACTATTCTGTTTTTAAGTTTTTTTCCCTTTGCTATAATTTTCTTCTACTATCGCCAAGCCTTTAACCAAGTTTTGTTAGATTGGTCATTGCTGTGATTTAGAAAAGCAAGAGAGGGGCGTGTGGTCACACTTTGGGAAACTGTATGGGCAGCGTGGCAGCAGCCTGGAGAAACTGGCTAATGGGAGCAAGTGGGGAGTAGAGCAGCAGCCCAGGGAAGGAGACTGGACAAGGTGACAAGTAACAGCCAGGCACATATACATATTGCTCAAGGATGAGCTCAACAATACTCTGGGAGGAAAGGCTCATACAAGACTGGGCCTCCTGCACATGATAAGGATCAAAGGATGCATTGTTATTTTGGTATTAAATAGGTTGGTGAACTCTGAAGACTGGAGAACGTGGAAATATCTGGGTAATACTTAGGAATGAAAATTTCTTAAGGTAAGACAGCTATGTTTCTTCTTTGTCACACCCACTGGCACTATTCCTCTTCTCCCCATCCATCTCTTCTGACCCCCAGGATGTTTCCACAAGTCATGTAACAATATGAACAATTAAGATAATCTGAGCTTTTCTGTGATTATTTCTGACTCTGTCATTTCTCCCATGATCTATGTTAGAAGAAATATTGTCAAGTGCCAATCAACATAGCATAAACTAACAATTCAAAGTCATAATAAATATGTTATCATCTAATAATTTGGTGCCTCTGCTCAATTTATGTATAGCTTCCTTCCTTAGCTCAAATTATTTTATTGTTTGTTCACTGTTGACATGTAGATATGTTATTAAAATATATTGCAACTGCAGCCAATTGAGGAAACTTACTTTCTATTGGAACCCCATTTGTTAACCAGTTAATCCTGGGTTTGGGGTTGCCATTAGCTCTGCAGGTCAAGGTCCCATCCTCTCCTGGGGACAGCACAAGATTTTTGGGTGCCATGATCCAGTATGGAGCCGCTTTATTGAGGGAAGAAAAAAACAAAAGCATCAATCTGAATCAAAGAAGTATTTTAGGAGAAGAATTTATTGAACTATGTTAATGATAATAAAATAAGTATTTTGACAAACATGTATTAGTTTCATTTTTTAAAGTGAATGGATTTTATAAATGATGTTTCAAATACTACTTTAGGTTTTCAAAAGAATATTCCAAGAGACTCACTAAAATGTACATATTATATCTACATTCCTTTGAGACAAATATCACCTTGTTTTACATTAGACATCAAAAAATGTGACAGAATTATCCAAGTATAGAGCAACTCACAGGTATAGGTAGGGCTAAGAAACATGAATTTAAAATTTTCTGGACCCCATAGAATACATTTAATTATAGGGGGAAATTAAAAAACATTTTAGCTTTGAAATGTTGCTAAGATAGCAGAAGGTGTTCCTAACTTCACCCAGCTTTCTTCATACATACATACATACATAATACATAATCAGGTACAGTTATTAAAATAAGAAATTTACATGGGTATAATACTATTTACTAAATATTGACTTTATTAGGATTTCCTCAAACATCCACCAATGTCCTTTTTCTGTCCCAAGAGCCTATCTGGGATATCATATTGCAGTTGATTGCTATGTCTCCTTTTTCTCTTCCAATCTGAGAATTTCATAGTTTTTCCTTGTCTTTCATGCCCTTGACACTTTTGCAGAGTGATTATTCCATTATTTTGTAGAATGGCTCTCAATGTGTATTTGTCTGATGTTTTCTCATGATTAGACTGAGGTGACCCATTTTTGAGAAGAATACCAAAGAGGTGATAAACCCTTTTCATCACATTATAACAGGGAGTACCTGACCTCAATATGACTTAAATTAATTGGTAAAGTTAATCTTCATCACTTGGTTAAGGTGGTGTCTGCCAGGTTTCTCCACTGTAAAGTTACTATTTTCCCCTTCCCATGTTCTATGCATTAGAAGTGAGTCCAGCCCACACTGAAGGGGAGGGAATTAAGTTTCACCTCCTTGAGAGAGAAGTATCAAAAATTTGTGGACATTTATTAAAACCACCACAGTAATTAATAAATATTTTGGGAGGAATACTTTGAGGCTCTGCAAATATCCTATTTCTCCTTAAAGTTTTAGCATTAATCAGAAATCTTGTATGTAGCAGTTATTACATGTGGGATTCTAACGGTGATTTTCTATTTCCTTCTACATTTATTAATTGAAAATTTTCTGTAAGATTTGTGGAAACACATTTTTAGCCTGATCTGAATTTACTATAAATAGCAACGAGTAGAGATTCAAGGTACCGCAATGTTGATATAAACTTGCATTGATTATAACTGAAAAAAAATCAATGTATATTTAATTGAAATTACAGGGCCTCTCATGAAGGCAAGAGCAATGCATTTAATTAATGACATACCTTTAACTGTGACAGAAATGGTATGATGGATGACTCCTAATGCATTTTTTGCTATACACCGGTAATTTCCAGAGTCTGCTTCTGAAACATGAATGATCTGCAGAGTTTTCTTGAAATTTCTATAAAATGTGCGGTTGGTAGGTAGTATTCCATCTTCTTTTGCCCAGTAAATAAGGGGAGTAGGCCTGATAGCATAAACAAATAGTGATGTTACAGGAAAAGACATACACGTTTGTGACTGTTTTAAAGGGTGACTTTTCATATAAGTTTGTAAGAAATTCTTTATGTTGAGAACATGAGAAATATGTAGATATTTTTAATAAGCATACTTTTATAAATAAGTCAAAGCCTTACACTTGAATCTGTAAGTTAGCATTCTCACATACTCAGAACTATACTAATTTATGACACAGCCTAAACTTTTCCTTCAATGATGCAGCTAGAATCCTAGTAGTAGTTGTTTTACTGAAATGGCCTAATTATTTTCTTCAAAGTTCAGATAAATGAGGAGCTCTTGGAAAATTTTAAATTAAGGTCAAGGTACCATGAAATTAATGGAGGTATAATTTTTTTGTGAACTAGAGTTAAAAAATGCACAGAGAAAGATATGTATGATATACATATCTGTGCCCATGAACTTTTACACACATTTCCATATCAAATGGAAGCACTTTTCAATTTCATTAGAAGCTATATGATAATGCAAATTAAGTAATTAGAGGAATAGCTTTCTTTTTTAAAATTTCATTATTATATTTTAAAATATTATACCAATTAATAAGAATAGATTGAATTCATGTGTTGCTGCCACTGTTTCTTAGCTACCTATGATTTTTATTAAATCTGAAATATCAAGACAGTTGAAAAGCCAGAACACAAATTTGGAACTAGAACTGTTGCTACCATGTCCCAGCTCTGTTCCTAAATTGCTCTCTGACCTTGGTCTCTTTGAGCCTCAATTTCCTCATCTGACTAAATGGGGATAATAATGCTTGATCTGATCTAACGATGTCAGAAGTTTCTCATGAAGGTAAAATAAAAATTCATTCAACACAAACATTTACTAAGCATTGAACTATATACCAAGCAAGCTGTGTGTTGGGAAGATAAAGATGAAATATGTATGGTCTAGAGCCTCAGGAGATCACAATAATTGTCATCAGAAATTCAAATGGGATTAATTGATTGATTGTTGAATTATTTTTTTTTTGGTTTAATGAAAATAATTGAACATACATATTTGATGAAATAGTTTCTAAAATTAAAACATGTTATAAATATAAGAAGAGGTAGATATAAAATCATTTTGAAAAATTGAAGACACTATTCATGTATGGAATCTGATAGTGTAATATGTTTTCTTATAGTTAAACTAATCTGCATCTCGTATGATCTGAAGATGAGAGGAAAATGGAGATGGAGCATGAGCATCATAATCTACTTATCACAAAGACACTCACTGTTTTTGAGGCCTGCTCCATTGAGGAGTTGTTAAAAATTAGAAATATTTAGATTCTATGAGTCTAATACTTGTTGGATTATGGGTGATGGAGTACCAATCATGTTTTACAACAGTTCAAGGTTTTTTAATTTTCAATTTAATTTAATTTAAATTTTTAGAGGTACCAGGGAATGAACCCAGGACCTCATACATGGGAAGCAGATGCATCTGCTGAGATACATCTGCTTCCAAATGAGAGTTGGTTTCTTTCATTTGCTTTCTTTGTTTTTAGGAGGTACTAGGGATTGAACTTGGGACCTCATACGCGGAAAGCAGCCACTCAACCACTTGAGCTACATCCACTCCCCAAATCCAAGGTTTTTAAAATTCTTTCAGTAGTTTTGTGAAATTTCCAAATATGACTATATTTTAATTTTTTATTTAAAACTTATGTTAGGCTTTTTATTTTTAAATACTTTCAAACTCATAAGACAGATAAAAAATAATACTAACCCCATATAGAGAACTCTATCATACCCCAATCACTTCAGACAGGATCCACTAATTTTAACATTTTGCCACATTTATTTACTATCTATCTATCATCTGTCTGCCTATCTATTAAGCCCATTTTCTGAACACTTGAGTGTAGGTTGTATGTATTATGCTCCTTGAACCCTTAATACTGCCATGTACATTTCCTAAGAACAAGGATATTCACTTATGTAACCATTTTAAGGACAGTTATCTAGTCCAAGAAATTTAACATTGATATAAAGCTTGCAGTCTATATCCCCTTTTTTGCAAATGTCCCAATAAAGTCCCTTTGAGCCTTTTATCCTCCCCTGATAGATCCCAACCAAAATCATGTACTGCATTTAATTGTCATTGTCTCTTTAGCTGTTCTTTTTTTTAAAAGAAAATATGGGAACATACATACAAGATAAATCTTCCCATCTCAACCATTCTCAAGGATACCATTCAGTGGGGCTACTTGTAATAGTCACAATGTTGTGGTACCCTCATCACCTTCCGTCATTAAACACATCTACCCAGTCAGAAACTCTACACTCATTATGCATTAACATCTGCCCCCTGCCCCTGGCAACCTATACTCCAAATTCTGTCTCTATGAGCAAGTGTATTCTCTGAAATTTTTTTTTTTGTAGTTATCATGGGGTTTTATATTTACATTTTTTATATAATATATCATTTGTGGGAAAGGGAGTCACTAAATTGTGAGAATGGGTATCTTTGAGCCAAAAAACTTGGAAGTCAAAAGATTAAACCACTTTCTAACACAATAGCTATGAAAAGTGGATGTTTTAATTTGTTTTTAAAACCTGGTGGAAAAGACGGATATTTTCTTTAAAAGGAGGTTTGCTATAGTTTTCAGTTACTTGAGAAATGGAATAGGTGTAGTGTGATTTTCTGTCTTGGCCAGCAGAGGCCTCCACGTACCTCCTGAAGCAAAATTATTTATGGAAAACTATTCTGGCCAAGAATGTGAGATCAGTGACTTCCTATCCACACGTTAAGGACAGCACTGTCACAACATGTGAGGGCAGCATGTTTCTGAGATTCCATTCAATGTTTTCAGCAGAAGTGCCCATTCCAATTGCACTTGCTCTGTGCCAGGCATAAGAAGGGGGCAACAGGGAAGCTTGTTGCAAATGTGTCCCTGACATAGCATAACAGATGTTCTTGGATCTGATCTGAGGCCTCCCTATAACTCCTCTCAAAGGCACATCACTTCTGGAGTGTGCACAGGTGAGAGTTTGCAAGAATCTGTGCTTGGTCTTGTGACTTGCCAGTAAGAAGTAGTGGGAGAGAGAGTGTACCAGTTCTGAGTCTGCTGTCATGAGAATAAGCCATGGCTAATTTGCTAGAAAGACGTGAGAAACTCATGACCAAGTGCTCAGCTGCTTCAGCCCACAACCAGTAGATCCTCAGAATTGTGAACCTCTAGCTGAGGCCATCCTACATAAGCCATGATCAGTCACTGAGCAGGTACATGAGCAAGCCCAACAAAGATCAGCTGCACTACCCGTTTTAGCAGACCTGCTCTGCAGAACTGTGGACAAATGACCAATAATAAATAGCTATTGCTTTTAAGCCACTACATTTTGGGGTGGTTTGTTATAGAATAGCAAAATAATGCATCCTAATTATAGTTATCGCAATCACAAGGTGATTACTGATACCTATATCCATACTAACACTAATACATCACAAAATATTTTAACAATACTATGAGATTCATATGGCCTACTTTGGAAATCATCAAATTTTCCTCGATTCTTATGCAATTAGTATAAGGCTACTCTTTTCTTATATAATGCCTTTTTGTCAATGTTCTATATTTTTATATGAAGTATAAATCAAGACAGAAAGTGTTTACTCACAATCCTTCTGCAATGCACTCTAGTGAAAGGACATTTCCTCTTAATTCCTCTTTGTTACTTGCATTGCCTTCTGGAGTTAAAAATGTTGGTGGCCTTTCTCTACTTGACTTAGCTGCAAATAAGAAAGTTAAAAGTTACGAATATGTATTTCTAGAAACAGAAACATATATTCTGTCAAAATGGCTGCCTAAAATTTTAATCCCTTTTCAAAGTCATTGAACATTGAGTGTGAAATTTATTAAGCTACATACACACACACTCTGCTTACATATAGCCATCACTCACTCAGTTAACCAGGATTAGAAGCATTTCTGGTTTCATTACCACTAATAGGAAGGACTGTATTCCTTTTGTATAATTACTTAATTCAAGTTAGGTTTTATGAATTTTCTGTGGGTTGGGAAATTTTTCAAAATGTAGACATAGAGAAGAAAATCATGTTATCATGCTATATATCTCTTAAGGTTAGTGCTTAGGTCTAACCAAAATTAATTGTTAATCTTCAGGAAGATGCTAGGTTTTTCAGAAGTGATTATGGAAGAGGTATTTTGGTTTATACTGGAGAGAACAGTTTATGCAAATTTGTCAGTTAATCATGGAGATAAAACTGTGGTGGATGTCTAATATCTCAAGACCCACAAAATGCAGTTTATGGAAAGCAAAACAAAACAATAGAATTACTGACAGAGATGAGACATAAACTATATGCCATAAATTAAAAATAATGGTGAAATTAAAGAAATTGAAATTAGTTTCCACAATGAAAAAATAAGTTACAAAGAAGCTATTTTGGAAGTCAGAGATCTTAGGGACATTTATACCGGTCATCTTCTCTTTTATGGAAACCTTTTCAAAATATGGCCTTATCTCTTGAAGCCTGTTCAGTAAAACCTGAGGTAGAACTTATACCATCTTCAAGTCTTATAGCCCGTTACAGTTTTCAAAATACCTTAATGCATTACATATTTGATACTCATAAAAACTGGCTGAAAAGGTATTCTATGAATTATTATTTCTCAGAAGGAAAAACTGAAATATCAGAGAAGGTTTTTTGAGAGTAATGAGAGTTTTTCTAAAATGTTAAGAGATTGAGAGGAAATGCTACTCCTCTGAAATCACTTTGGGAATGGTCTTGAGGCCCATATAGTTTTTATAAGTATATTAAAATAAAATAAATAATGGCAGTAGATGTGACATGTCTACACTGATCACTGAGGTACCTTAATGATTTTTTTTTTTGCTTCATATCTCAATGATAGAAGATATTCTGCCTTATAATAATTAAGAAGACCCCATATCCAGAACCCCTCATTTTCATCAAAGGAGTACACCTTAGAGCCACTTCCTTTGGGAAATTAACTCTTTTCTGTTTAAAAGAATGAAAGAATGAAAAAAATGCTATCTATTAAAAAAATGATCTCAAGATGTTTTAAAGAAAACTAAAAGAAATATTACTACTAATTATATTGATAATATCATGTGAAAACAGATGGTAAAGTGATAATTTACTGTGAAAAACCATTCAATGTTAGTTGCTAAAGTTTATTAAGACTTTGATATGTTAGTAATCCAACAGGTTAATTAATACTCTGCCAATTCTTATTTAGTTTACAAGAAAATGTTTATGAAAAGGACAAAAATGAAAAATTTAATTCCAAATATACATTAAAGTTTTTCAAGTCATGAGAAATGGTTCTTAACATGAAAACAGTTAAAATAACTTTCATTATTATACATACACCATGGAAAATGCTTTAGTGACATATGTTTGAAAGTTTATAGCTACAATTTCATAAAAACATACATTAATGTTTGTGGTGTTAAACATGTACTTAGAAATTTCGTAAAGAAGTAAAGGTTAAATAGCCATGGAGGTGATGTTAGTGAACTAAATTCTACAATGAAGGAGGGAATATCAGTTACAATCACCATAACTCACCACCATAAAACTCAGTGTCACTCAAATTAGCAGCTATAGTGTCATTCAATTCATCCACTGAAATAAACAGAATATTATGAAGAATGCACAAAAGTAGGGGAGACGAGTCAAAAAATATTGGGCAACAAAAGTATACTTATACAACTATTCTGACAAAGTGCCATCTCTACCAAGTAAAAACAGGGCTTTACATTGGACATGCCTAGCTCATTAATTCACTAAGCCACCCCCACTAGTAATATGTGAACATATAACTTGGGCTGAAGGCCGGCCAACTAAAATGTATGGAGTAACTTAAAGCACATTCAAATGCTCAGCACATCAAGAATATTCAGAACCCATAAAGAAACAGTAAGGGCAATAAAAGATGAGGAAGTACAGCAAAAAATGTAAAAAAACAGTATTTAGTATATGCCTGCTCTTTATAACATATATGCCAACACTTCCATGATTATTCCCAGGTAGTTTCTGATCAATGAGCCTGTTTACTTCAAGACTGGTGGTATTTAATATTTAATATTAAATATATTTGTAAATACCTATATATTTGTATTATATAAATTTATAAAAAATACACATATATTTGTAAATACCATTGAAAGAACGGTTCAGTAAGTTGAACTCCTACCTGAAACCACCTTCACAGAAATAGGTTGCTTCTGCTGTATGGTTTGAGTGTGATTAAATCTAGCATAACAGATATAGTCTTCACGGGTATCCTCTGGTAGGACATTAGAAAAATAAAGGTCTCCATTTAAACCTTGGGAAACCCTCTCACTTTGTGGAAGTCTTTGAAAGGCTGGAGAAAGGCAAAGAGATATCCAAATCGTTCATCATTAACTGTCCACTTATCACATAAAAAAGATGAATCAATCTACATAAACATTTTCTTCACTAATAGTTCCATGAAATTCATTTAAAGTTTTTTTTATTGGTTGAGGATCATTTATTTATTTATTTATTTTATTTATCTCCCCTCCCCACCCCCTGCCCCGTTGTCTGCTCTCTGTGTCCATTTGCTGTGTGTTCTTCTGTGACCACTTCTATCCTTATCTGTGGCACCCGGAATCTGTGTTTCTTTTTTGTTGTGTCATTTTTGCTGTGTCAGGTCTCCATATGTGCTGTGCCATTCTTGGGCAGGCTGCAATTTCTTTTGTGCTGGGCGGCTCTCCTTACTGGGCACACTCATCGCGCATGGAGCTCCCCTACGTGGGGGACACCCCTGCGTGGCACGGCACTCCTTGCGCGCATCAGCACTGCACCTGGGCCAGCTCCACACGGGTCAAGGAGGCCCGGGGTTTGAACCGCAGACCTCCCATGTGGTAGGCCGAGGCTCTATCCATTGGGCCAAGTCCACTTCCCGACTTAAACATTTTTTTCCTCTACAAATCTCTTTGAATAAGAGCAAGTAACTATAAAAAATGACACGTTAAAACTTCACCTGTACTGGACCAATTTCCCTGGGGTTGGGGGTAGAGTTGAGATTAGAGTTGAACGGTGAAGTATTTCATTTAAGTGTAAACCAAAAAAGGTGTTATAGATAGTGTTTGTGTGGCTTTCCTAATATTTGAATTAGTCTCTGGTTGTTTAACACATATACTCACATACTTTAGAAAACGCATTAAAGAAGCTTCTAAGGATGTTTAACATGGGTTGCATCTACAGACAATAGGGAGAATCCAAACCCTTGGAGAGCATGTAACTGTGAGCAAGGCCCTGTGCTGGTATCAGGCATACCAGAGTGCCTTCTTTGCCTGTGTTCCCGAGCTAATTGAAGAGTCAGTCAGTAAACAGGCAATTATAATAGGGCAGAATAATGACACTATTTTATGCTGCAATCTGCCTCTCAGAAGCCCCCCAATTCTCGTCTCCCTCCACCAGCTTTATCTCTACATTTTCTTTTCTGAGTTACTTACTTATTACCTTCTAACTATATATTTCACATGTCATATGTATGGTGTATTGCCTGTCTCCCTGCATTAGAATTTAAGCTCCAGGAGGGCACAGACCTCGCTGGCTTCATCCACTGTTGTAGCACTGGAACAGTGCTGGGCCCTTCCCAGGGGCTCCATAAGGATAAATGAGTAACTGTCAGCACTTTGACGTTCCAGTTTCAGACATGACAATTTACTTTTGCTCAGGTTCAGTTAAAAGGAACTGCCCAGCTCTCTGGCCTTTGGCATGGTGGGAAGGTTTTCTAAGTGGATTAATAACACAGGAAAGCGGGACCACTTCTCTGTGTGTGAATTTATACTTGGCTGGCTAGAATGCGTCATGAACCTTACGACAGTTCACAGAACCTTAACTGGGAGCGTTCTTCAGCTCTGACGTGAGAGAACTAGGAAGAGCTGACACCCCAGTTGCCTAGGGCCATGTGCTATGTCTCCTGGGAAGAACTCTCCAATTTGAGTCAAGCATCATGCTCTTCCTGCCACTGGTGCACTGTCTACATTTTATAAAACGCAAAATTATGGTTAGAAGTCTGCAGCTCCTTCAGACAGGTAAAGGCAGGGAAACATGGAGCCAGAGCTTGAAAGAACATTAACTGAGTTCTTGATCAAGATGGAGTTTGGTTGGTGGTTGTGAATCCATGGTTTTAATACATTTAATTCCCAGGGAAAGTGATTTTAAAAATAATTCAGAAAACAATACATATTTATTTAGTGACTATAAAGGTTTAAATAAGCATACATTTATTCTCTTCTGTTTCTCCTGGTGTATTTTATTGTTGATACTGTTGGCAGTGAATGGATCTCACTAGGGTACTGGTACTTTGACTTTGAGTGCCTTTGCATTACATTTTTAAAAAGTGCATGGGGATATGAATAACTTTATAATGCCATCATGCAAGTAGAATGCTATATAGATCTGACTTTTTCTCATACTCCAGATGCAATTCCATTTGAAAGGTACAGATGCTTTTCCAAAAGCCTAAAAATATTTGTAAATGACATAGTGAGCTGCAGAATGTGGAAAAATTTGGTTATATATCCAGATGATTCTGAGATTTTACATATGATATCTCTCTTCATTAAGCTGAAAGGTCTTCATTACTGAATAAGAACTAAGAACAAAATACTGGGCCTCATATAGCAGTGACTTTTGTATGTTATTATTCTTGGAGGCCATAAATCACTCATTTGCACTTGATTTACTACTTATTCTTTCAAAATCTATAAAAGCTACAATGTAACAATAGGACAAACATGTTTGCATTTATATATCTATATGCTTATTTTTCATTCCTTTTGCGATACTTTGAGTGTTTTCCTATAAGAAGGTTTAAAAAGTGGAAATTAAATTTTAGGGGCAAATTTGAATTCCTTCTCTTCATTCCACCCACATGACTCTTGTCAAGGTCCTAGTGACATCCATAGTGCCAGATTTAACAGTCACTTCTCAATCCCCACGTTATCTGGTCTATCAGCAGCATATGAAACGGCTGATTGTTCCTTTTTGAAACATTTTCTTCGTTTTGTCTCTGGGACATCACCCTTTCTTGGGTCTCTTTCTACCTCAGTGCCTGCTCCTTCGTGGAACGCTTTGCTGTCCTCCTGGCCTCGGTCCCCTAGTCTGTTTTTCACTACCACACTCACTCCGAGTTATCTCATCTAGTCCATTTCTTTAAGGAGCGCCCATGCCCTCAAAAGGCATCCACTGCTAACTACAGCCCTGAGTCTTCTTTCTGACTCACATATCTGATTGCTGCTCAACATCTCTACATGGATATCTCACGAGCCTCTCAAATATATCATACCCGAAGCCCGGGTTTCTTAGTCTGCACGAACTATGTGCTCCCTCTGGTAACATACTAACTTATTAGTGTGGAAATTCTTTGGAGGGCGAGGAGAGGCTAGTAATAAACAATTCCCTTAAGGATAGGAATTGGGGTAGGAAAATTTTAATTTGCCTAACGGATCTCTCTGTGCCTCAGTTTATCATCTGAAATGTGGAAAGAATAATAGAACATACCTGATAGGGTTGTTGTAAAAAAATTAGTGAGATAATCCATGTAAAGTCCTTAGAAGGGGAATGGCACTTAGTAAATGCCCAACAAATGTTAGCTGTTGTTGGGGAGATAAAACAAACAAAAACATAACACATCCAGAACAGCTCGCTTTCTACTCTCACACAGGCTTCTGTGGTTTCAGTAAACGGCAATTCCACACTATCAGCTCTTGAGTCTCCAAGCCTTATAGTTTTTCTTAATTACTCTCCCACTTCCCCCTGTGCCCCCACAATAAACCCTATAGGCTATACCTTCAAAATGTACTGAAATGTGACCATTTCCTACCCACTCTATTGCTGCTATCCTAGTCCACGCCATCAGCAACTCTTGCCTAGGTTACAGCATTGGCCTCCTACTCTTTTGCCCTCTATATTCTCCACCAGGGACCCTTCAAAGTGGTGCTATTACTATTTAAGTCAGATGAAGTCACGCCTTCTATGCCTCTTCCCTGCATTTAGAGTAAACGCTATGCCCTTTCTGTTGAGCTGCTGGACTCTTCTGACCTTATCTATCACTCTCCTTCTGGCTCACTCGGTCTGGCCACACTGATCTCCTTGCTGTGCTTTGTACTCACCTTGGATGCTTCTGCCTTAGGGTTTTGCCCCAGTGGATCCTTTCCACCCAGATATCTAGGGGCCTTGGCTTGCTCTCTCAATCCTATGGGTCCCTGCTAAAGGACATTTTATAAGACATCTTTCCTGATCACTTTATTTAAGACTGTACCCATCAGCACCACTCTGTCTCTTCTCTCTGAGTTATTTTTCTTCATAATACTTACGGCCAATGAGATATTTCCTGAATGCGCTTAATGTCTGTTCTTACCCCCACCTCCAGGTCCCACCAGAATGTAAGCTCAGTGACAGCAGGAAATTAATTTTCTTTATTTATAACAGTGCCTAACACCTAGTAGATGCTCAATAAAATTTATTGAGGGAAATTACTTGTTGACCTCAATGATTTGTTTATTTTCCTGATCATCTCTAAAACATTTTATAAACATTTTGTGACTCGTAAGAGGTATTAAGTTATTAAAACAAATAATCATAAGACTCTTGAAGAAAGAAAGCTCATATTCTTAAAACTTACAATTATCCATCCAGAATATTATAGGTGGTGGTAATCCGATTGGGGGTCTGCAGGGAAGTACTAAAGACTGGCCATTTTGAAGTGCTATTGGTTCAAGCTTTTCTTTAGTCCACAATGGTGACCCTATTAAATATAATATTAACTCCAAGTTATGTGTGCATTGGAAAATAAAAAGAGATAGCACTAGAAACAAAGACAAAGTAAACTTTTGGGGAAACAGTAATTCAGATGGACATTCAATAACTAGAAAAAAATTAAATACAGTGCTAAATAAAAATATGACATTTCTCATTCACTAAATTCTGAGTCAGCAAATTTATACTAAGTCTAGGAAATTATACTAAGTAAATCTAGGGTTTTATACTAAGTAAATCTTTATAAAGGTACATAATTTTCACTATAAGTATGTTCTTTACACAAGAATGGAAAACACTTAAATGCAAAAAGAAGATTTTGTACATCTATATCTTTTAATACTATATAGTATTGCATCTATTATAGAGGCATACTTATTGATAAAATTGCCATGAGAATATACATGATATATTGATGTCATTAAAGGTTATAAAATAGCAATTCAGAATGAATTTCTTTTAAGCACACACAGACATATCTGTTTAGAAAAAAGTTGGAAAAATATTTGAGCAGTAATTATTTCTTTGAATGGAAGAATTCATGAATAATTTTTAATTTTTCTTTTTTATAATTAACTTTTTTCTACAAGAAATACATATTACATATGTAATAAAAAGAATTACAAATGGTCACTATTTTTTTTGTATATTTGTGCATGATTTAAAATGTAATTTATTGAAAAGAAAAACATAAGTTATTGTACACAATCATTTGAAATGATGGCACTACTGGAAGAAGGAACTTGTAGCAGTTTGATATGGTTATAAATTCTAAAAATAGATACTGGATTATGTTTCTAATCTGGTCTACACCTGGGCATGATTAAGTTATGATTAGGGCTCTGATTGGGCCACATCATTTGGCCATCGAGTCCCCACCCCTTGGTGGGTGGAGACTCACAGATAAAAGGTATGGCAAAAGAGAGTTGAGGGTTTTTGATGTTGGAGTTTTGATGTTGGAGTTTGATGCTGAAGCCTTAAGCTAGAGCCCCAGGAAATAAGCTCACAGAGGAAAGAGAAGCAAGTCCCAGGAAGAGAGGACCTGAGCCAGGAGAAGAACACAAAAGAACAGAACAGAGACAGCTCCTTAGACATGGCAGAAGTCCCAGGGAGAGAGACAGGGCCATTTGCCTGATAGTCTACAGCTGAACTTGTGGAGAGAGGCAAAGCCTAGAGTGCCTCATAGTCTATAACTGACCTCATGGAGAAAATAGAGGACCTGAGTCCAGAGAGAGGCAGGACCTAGGAAGAGAGGAAACTGGAAGCCTGAACCCTGGCAGACATCAGCAGCCATCTTGCTCCAACACATGGAAATAGATTTTGGTGAGGGAAGTAACATACGCTTCATGGCCTGGTATCTGTAAGCTCCTACCCCAAATAAATAACCTTTATAAAAACCCACCAATTTCTGGTATTTTGCATCAGCACCACTTTGGGTGACTGATAGAGAACTCAAAGAAGACTTTTTAAGCAAAATTTCCATCATAGAAATGTAATAACTATTAATATCCTATGATTAGGTAGCTTCCATATTGCCAAGACACAATTGGAATTTATACACAAAAACTATGGAAAATGTAGCTAAAGAAAAGGATGCTATGCAAGACACATTAGAGAATTCCCAAAAGATTTGGAATTTTTGTATTCTAAAGGAACAGTCAAAGTCTTTGGATAAGATGGTTTTATATGGCAAACAGGAGAAATTAAGAGCATGAGATTTTCAAGTACATCAGGGGCCATAACTGTGCAGTTCTCCCGAATTCACTTAATTCTTCACCAGTATGACAGAGTGTCTGTTTTCAACGTTCTCAAAAGCTTAGAGGAGTCATAGAATGGGAGGGCCATGTATAGCATGATTTGTGGAGGATAATACCAAGCAGCAGAGGGATAGGCATTGAGCTGGCAGAATTGTTGGAAAGGCTCATTGTAGAAATGGGCCTGTCCTGATTTACTACCCTCATGGGCTCTCTCAGTTGGAAATGGTTGTATTTGTTCATTCTGTGAAGTTCCTCCGAATATGGGTTGTAGAACACTTCCTTCTGGGCATGGATAGCTTCCAGCTGGAGTTGGTTGTATTTGTTCAGTCTCAAAAGTTATTCCATATTGGTAGAGCATTTCCTGTGGAATGTGCTTCTCAGTGTTACTGGGAGCAACTTCCTCACCTGGTGAACTGCTGCTAGATTCCCTCGCAACATCTGCCACAACATGATCCTCAATTCCTTCCTGGTATCCCTGAGTTCACTGCTCTCTTTTTCTATCAGAAGTTCTCTCTTCCTGTTCAATTCATTAATACATTCCTCTCTTAACTCCCTTTGTGTAGGCAAAGCAAACCTGAGAAACTCTTTCTTTGAGGAATTCCTAGCCGCTGTCTGGTTCACTGTGAATAAGTTCTGGGTGTCGAAGAAGAGGATTAGTGCTGGCAAGGTAAACAGCCCCAAGGCAGGTAAGGATAAGAAGCTTCATGTTTAGTAGGGCAATCATAGAGCCAACCAGAAGATACACATAGGGTGAGGTCTGGGAGGTCTCAGATGTAAGCTACCACGTCTTCTCCTTGTGGAGTCAGAATGGTCATGCTCTTGCTACAACAACTTACTTATCTGCTCAGTCATGGACGCTCACTCAAGCTTTGGGTGGCAGAGTTTATATGGGGTTTAATTGCATAGGCATGATTAGTGAAATTATTGCCCATGTGGTTGAACTCTATCTCCAGCCCTTGCTCTCCCAGAGTTCAGGGAGGTGGGGGGTTCACTATTCTTTTATTTTATTTTTAAATTCTTTAAATATGTCTTTTTAAGGTTCTTGAGGGGATTTTGGTACTGACCATTGCAAGAAAAGTCACTATAATATCTAAGTATTGAGGGCATTCTATTTCCAGTGAAATTTTAAAACAAAAATTTTAAAAATTAATTAAAGAAATAACACTTAGATTCCAATTATCCATTTCATACTAAATTTATTTCCACCTAACTGTAGAATTTTACTCATATACAAGGTACATGAGAAATACCTAGTTTCTGGGAAGGAACATTTTCAGGACCTGTATGAGAGATATGTTGAATTGGCAAAGCATTAAGCTGAAGAACTTGTTGGGGTAAAGTGGGAAGGAGCAATAATTTTCAGCAAAAAAAGTTAGAATATAAAAGCAGTGCCATTATTTTCTAGTAATAGTATTTGGATGGTTTAACAGATGCTAAGCCCCAGAGGAATACATTAAAAAATGTCATGTTTGGTTGAGAGAGTTCACTTACTGGATGGACGGACGACAATGTTATTAGAAATTGCAGCCCCACGTTCATTTCTTGCTGTGCACTGATAGACTCCTTCATAGGTCTCTGCTTTCCCTTCGATCATGATGTTGATTACAAGGGTTCCTGAGCCAGAATTCATGGTGACTAGGGGGTCTTTATCTATGTCAAAATGAGTCCCATTACGTGTCCAGGAGAAACTGTCCAACATATAAAGTGTTAATTTAGTGAATGGCCTAGTAAAACAGAATTACTTATACTTGAACAAATTCCTGCAAGTTTTGTGGGTTTATAGAAATAGTTACTAGATTTTAATATTCAGTAAATGAGCAATAGGTATCCATCCCTAAAATGTTTCAAATCAAGACTTAGAAAATAGTGCTGGTTATATATTTTAAGGTGCATATCTTCTTTAGAACTTGCTCAAATTTCACTCAATAAGGAAATCAAGCCCACAAATTGCCTGTCATTTTCCAAAGGAAATACAAGAAGCAGGTCTCCCAGGCACATGCTCTTAGAGCTTTATTAACATTTTTGTTGTTAACTTTATTGTTCATTGAGTTGATAACCTGTCTATAAAAATTTGCTCTGGGCTGAAATGTGACAAGAAAGGCTATATATATACTTAGAACTATATATATATACTTAAAATCCATCAGACCAATTTCAACTTACCAAAATGCCAAGTATAGGTTGGGAAGAGGGGAAGAGATATGAGTTCATTGGTGTTTTTAAATGTTGGCTATTAAAAGGGATTATCCTATATAAAATATATTTGGAGAATTTTCAATTCTGGGGATGGCTTTGTAAATTCCTTAAGAAGATTCCAAGTGGCCAAGCAAGGCTATTCTTCCTCTGTTCTATTTAAATAAAAGATTGTCTTTGGAATCACAGTGCTTGTGTAATTGATTAGTTCATAACTAGTAATAAATCAACAATGGCCCTGCTCATGCAAAGGTATGGATCTTTCTACTTCACTGTGTTTTCCAGGCCCACTGCCTATCCTTACAGCAGGGGTTGTCAAAACTTGGGGGAGGGGTTGGTGGCATATAATGCTAGAGGTCAAGGGATTCTGCTGCATATCCTACAAGGCACATGACAACCTCCCACAACAAAGAATTATCCAGTCCAAATTATCAATAGTTCTGAGGTTAAGAAACCTTCTGTACAGACTGGGAAGAGGTATGAAATGAAATATGTAGCTGAAGAGGAACTCCAGCAAAGGACATTAGAGCTTGAGTGAGAGAGGGTTTCTGATTATACAGCAGAGTGCATTGTTTTAAGGCAAGCTTTGATAGGAGTTTTTCCATGCTCAGATATTTTGTACCAGTTAAATATTTCTCAGGTGGTAGTCTGTAATAGTTTAGCAAGGTCTATAATAGACAAACTCAGAAAGAAAATATTTAGGAACTTTCACTTCTTTGTTACTTAAAAATCTATATTACTTATATTACTTATTAAGAGCAATAATCCTAAACTCCAGTATATCACTGGACAAGTTACACATCACCTACTGATGACCTATGTATCCCTGAATAAGTTACTTAGCATTACTGGGCTGCAGTCTCCCCATCTGTAAAATATATTGTTTGAACCAGCCTATCTCCAATGTCCCTCTCAACTCTAAAATGCTCTGCTGTGTTCACACCAAGATCACATGGAGAATACTGAGTACCGAACCCTGTCAAGTTTGGAAAACCAGTTAGAATTATTTATAGACCACTGTGGAGCTAAAAGAGATCTTAGAAGTCATCAAATTCATTTTACAGATGAGGAAACAGGCCCAGACAAAAGAGATTTGCCGATGTCATAAGACTATCAGTGTTACAGCCAGAATTAGAACACTCCATATTTCTCCACAATTTTTTAGAGTTTTGCAGAAGAGAATGAGTTGGAAATGCAATAATCAGGCTTTTTAAGAACAAATTGACTTTAATTAAGCAGATAGACAAATCAATGAACCTAAAGGGATCCTTTAGGGATACACAGGACCTGAGAATTTAACTTCAGTGCCAAGTGAGGTGGTGAGACACAGCCAGGAGTAAAGCAGGCAGGCATGCTGGGAAACAGCCAACCAAGAAAGAAAGTGCTCTACATGGCCCACCGTGTTCCACAGAAATTCCCTAACTTATTTTCTATACTGGAATAAAGCAGAAAGCACACCCACCTTGGAGGAGGTTTCCCTTTTGCTTCACACTGGATTACAATATTTTCCCGAGGATCAATAATGTAATCTTTTGGAGACTGTTGAGTGATGGTTGGAGGTTGAACCACTTAATTGTAGAAAGAACAATATAAAGAAACAAAACATTTACTATCTAGTAACAATCATTTTTTCACGTGTCCTAGACTAAATGTGCTGCAAATGTTTTTAGTAATTTCTACTGTGGCAGAGCACACTTCAGTAGGTTTTCATTTTAAAGTCTCCTAAGCTGTGATGTTAAGGTACAACTTCCTTTTTGGTAGCTTTACAGGCACTCGAAAAGGCCATATTCCCAAACTAAAAGTTTGAGAAAATAATGACAAATGCAAGTCTAACATTAAGGCAGTTTCTTTTCTGATGTAACAATGAGAAATTTCTCTGAGGAATACTTCAGTTCAGTGAAATTTAAGTTATGAGGTAAATCTGCATCCTTCTTAGGAAAGAGTAACTCATTTCAGTTCATCAGTGAAGACAATGTAAGACAATATACTTTAGGAGCAAATAAATTTGAGAAGTTAATATTTACAAGATTGAATGGTCTTATTAGAGGTAGGTAAATTAGAAAAAAAGATAAAATAATGGTATTTAGAAGATAAATGGAATTGGGAACGTTCTTTGTTACAGTAGTCAAAATTTTGATTGTACTCTCCAAAGTGATATCTGATTGTTTATTATCAAATCTCAGGGGGAAACTATTTTGACTCAGAACAATGTGATCTAAAGAAATGTGGTACCTGTACTTCTAACACCCCTCAAATGTCTCTAAAATCGCCATGTCGTTCTTGCGAAATCAGAATCACAGAATGTTAGAGCAGGAAGGGTCTGAAGAGATAATTTGGCTCTCATCTGGAGGTAAAGTCTGGAGCCATTTTTGACTCTCACAGCTGCAGGGAGATGCTGCAGGTATCAAGCTAAAAAGGGAAGTGCTAAATGTCCTTTGATGCATAGGACAGACCCTCATCAAAGACTTATCTTGCCCTTAATATCAGTAGTGCCATGGTTGGAAAATCCTGTCACAGACCACTATGTGAACGGTGCCCCTGAGCTCAGGGAGGCAGAAGCCCTGCTCCAATATGCTCTCCCCTACATCATGCAACTTTTCCAGGGTGCTCTCTCAATCTCTCCTTTTGTCATCTTTTGGATCTTCCCTTTCCTCTTCACTTACTTAGTGTGTTTCCTTTGTGAAACCCCCCATACCTGCCAACCACACACTTCCGAAAGCTTAGTCATTGATTTCCGCTCTTGTCCGTCTTTATTGTGGTTAATTGTTGCTAGGGCTTAATTTATAAACCCTAGGATCAATGTTTTATAAATCTGCAAACATGGTTCTGTTTGCTCGCCTTCTCTCTAGTCTTATTGCTGCCCACCATACATCTCTTACTAAATATCCAAAGAACACCTGAAGTACAGATATCCAAAGTTAAACTCATTACTGCCATCATTTATTATGTTCCTATTATATGTAGGATATGGACAGCATCAATTTCTGCTCCCTGCAGCAATATCTTGCCCTGTCTTCATAAGCCAGCTGCTCTTCACAGCCTCCAGGACTATATTCTCCTCATTCTCCTAGCCTCTTCAGTTTTTTAAGTGTTGTTTAGCAGTTTAGTCTAGTGGCTAAGAACTTATCACTTGGTTTCTTCCTGGCTGTGAGACCTCAAGCACGTTTCTTAACATCTGTAAGTCTTAGTTTCCTCAAGGGAAAAATGGGGTTTAAAAGCAGTACTGACTGTTAAGCCCAGAGCTCTCACCCTGACTTCTCTCTCCACCCCCTCCCTCTCCTTCAGCTGAGCATTCCTGTTGATATGAAAGTAACAACCCACGTCAGAAGGACGATAACACCTAGGACGCATGTGGAACTAGAGAGACGGTGTGGATTATCACATCCTGACCCTGAAAGTACAAGGCTAGCGTAAATGGTCATAACCTAACCCTCCGCAGTCTAGCCTCAGAATGAGTTATACAAATCCCCTTCTCCCCCTCCCTCGGGGCTGCTGTCTACTCACTCAGCTGGCAGGCTAAGCTCTATTGCACCTTAAAGGCTTTGCTTAAACTGATGGCAGGCTCTGGTCTGATTTTTAAGATGCCTCCCTTCCTCGGCTTCCCTTGAACCTAACACCTATCTTCTAGTGTAGCTGGGAAGATTAAGTAAAATAATTTGTATAAAATTCACAGTACATACCAATGCTATAATGGTTCAGTGATGTTAACTATTTTTTTTTTTCATTATTCATTATCATTTTTATTGGGACTGCTCTCCCCTTTAGGAGCTTCTTAAGATCCTGGGGGTATAGAGTTTGGGATGAAGGAAGGAATCTTGGTATTCCATACTCTGAGAATGGTAGACATGAGAGGGTGGGTGAGTGGAGTCTTAGGAGCTACTTGGGCTAATTTCTTGTGCTTTGACAGGCGTGACAGAGGTGCAGACTTCATGGCCGCAAATGCAGGGCTTCTGTCCATGAGTCTGGAGCAGAGCTGGCTTAGATGCCGCTCCTTACTGCCAGCAGTTTATAGCCTGCAAGCACCCTTTTGAGCAATGCTCAGGTCACCTGGCAACTTACTAATGGTTTGCAGTAGTAAAAGGAAAAAGTGATTTTACTTAATTTTCCTGGTTAATGCAATATCAAAGGAATTCTCAAAAGCCTGAAAGCAGACTCTTGTTTTAGCTAGATGGCAGATGCTGGCCAATTGTCAGAGGAAGCAGACATTTTTATTTGAGTAAGCCACTCAGAAACAACGGGAATGGGGGCTGCTTGTTTTTTTTGCACACTTCAAAACAATTTTCAAATTCACTGGGCTCTTATACAGGTGCCATCTAGAAACCCCAGTCTACACAGTCATTGTACATGCACTCTTTCTTAAAGATACCAAAAGTTGTCTTTATTCCAGCAAGCATTTAAAAGCATATAGAACCAGATTCTTATTCTCTCTAATTGTGAATTTTCTCATCAAGTTACATCAGATGTAAACAAAGCTCAGAAGTTAGTAGAGCAGCATAGCCATAACAGAAAAAGAGCAATACCTAAGTATTCAGAATTCATGGAGGCAATATATTAAATTTGCTTTTAGTATATAAATGCAAATGTTAAGCCATAGTTGAACACACATGCTTAAAAAGACATCAGTCACAAAAACATAATAATTGTGCATTTAATTCACAGTATTAATAAATTTTTAAAAGATGGTCAATTTTTTCACTCTGCCTAGTAATTTATAGAAAGACACTTACAATCTTCAAGAAGTTTTGCTTTTCCCCCATCAATATCAGCAGGTGAGTGGGCAAATAGGATTAAAGAAAACCAGATGTTAGTATTAAGAACGTTAGAACCCTGAAGATAAAAGGTGCATCTTGTCTATTTGATTTGACTGCCGCAAAAACAGTATAATGAAGGTCAAAGTTGTGAGGTTGAGAGAAAGAAACTTGCATTAATGGTTTTATTTCCTCCTGCAGCAGTTATCTGCATAAACATATGGAAGAACAATAGCAATGCTGTGGGCAAAAATGACTTTTCCAAGAATAGGAATGGCTAATCCATTCCATACATGTGCTGGACAAGTAATTATGTTCAATTTGAAAAATTGCTGAAGTCTATAATTAATCTGGGTTGTCACATACTGTGTAGTGTCGGATCTTATTATCTCAGACATCACTATGTACACTATAATAACACCTAACAATGGGACATTACTACAATGCTTTATCAAAGGCAAGCCCAACAATGATTTTAGATTTTTATATTTCTATGGTTAATCACCAAGTCAACAACTGAACTTTTCAAACTGCTAGCATATTTCTGTTTCAGAATTCTTCAGTCACCCAGGGCCTGCTGTTGCCCACATGGAGAAGTAGCTCATGTGCTAGAGAAGGGGTGCAAAGAAAAGGAGCAGGGAAGAAATTACATTAGCGTGCAATCCAAATGATTCCACAGTGCTTCCTGCCATTACAACTTGCAAAGGTTAATGCAGGAGTGCTGGGTTATCCGTGACTTTCTTTTCATCATGGTTATCCCTCTTCTCTATTAGCAGCGATAATGGAGTTAGCCGTAGATGACTGTTTCCCTCTGATTGTTAGATTGAGCCGTCAGATTAAGGGAAAATATATTTAACACAAGAGAGAACAAAAGCAATTCTCTCAAGTGCTTTTCTCTCTCCCTTGTATCTGGTAGGGCAAAAGCTTACTTAAGCATTCCCACTCCAGTGGGCCTAGGCAGCACTCCCTCTCTCACTAAATACATATATTTGAAAATTGAAATTTAGGTCATTGGATTAATAGTTTTTGAAAATAAGAAAGATATAGCATTTTATTGTATTTTAGACTATAATAACATGCAAAGGAAGTCAGCAAAGTATGGGACGAACCCCACTCTTCTTAATGTCTCTCCCACTGGCAGCTGCAGCCTCTATAGGAAAAAATGACATCCCTACAATTGAATAGCCCCAGGAAAGTCCTATCTTCCTTGCACCTTGGAAAGCTTGCCAAACAGATGTTCTATTCAGGAAGCTAATGGGTTTAAAGAGGTCATGCAGATTAGGGATAAGGGATAAATCAATTCCCAAGTACAGTAATTGTCCAGATCTGAAATTCTGCTTTCCATTGCAGGAAAAGTGACCAGTTGGAACCTAGAATTATCTTTATTGTTTACAAAGAGGCCATCCAGACCAGACAGAGTACAGAATATACTTTAATATTAGAAGAGTGGGCTAATGTAGCTCTTGTTTGTTCCATTTTAAATGGTATTTTTGGAGATTGTCTTAATCTCAAAATTTGCATCCTGGTATTTCATCATGGTTTTTTTTTTTCAATCAAGAAGACTATTCAATATTTAGAAAAGACCCATTTTCTAGTTCTTGACACATTTAAGATTCATAATTAGAAAGTAAAATTTTCCTTGTTTGAGTCCAGAGAAATGAGTTATGGGTGGCTTGGGGATAGAGAGGGGAATGGGTTGGTGAAGTGACCACCCGCTACCTTTTCTAGGGCAAACTCAGCCTCTGAAGGGGCAGGGTGGAGAAGCAGGGAGGGTAGAGGGGTGGGGAAGTCTCCACGATACTTTTAAAGTGATTCCTGTTATTTTCTTGCAGAACTGTTGGGAGGATCAGGACAGCAGCAAAACTCACTTCTCAGGTCAAGTCTCCCAAGGTACACAAAAGGCACCTGATGGGAGAAAAGGATAATGATAGGGAGGGGACAATACCTCTGACCATTTCAATGGCCATTTCCACAGAGATGATTCTTTATAAACACCAGATGCTGAAGGTAAAAGCCAAATTAGCCTTCCAGTATCACACAATTTAGAGTGATGGTGAATGCTGGGGGAGGTTTTGACTCTTGGGCCTAACAGCATCAAAATGCTGATACTTACGATCAAGAGGTACTTCCAGTGCACTAATCATCTGGCATAGAAAGAGAATCAGGGGCACTCTGCCTGCAGATAAACACTTCTTTTTCGGCATTATTTTTAGTTGCATTAGCTTAACTCCTGCTGAGACCCACAGCCGAATTTCCTTTTCTTCTTTCACAAAAGATTTGTGAGTAAAGTTTAAATAATTTCCATGCAGGGAACTGAAAAAGGATAGAATAAGAATAATAATTATAACGTATTAAGAAGAAAGAAATAAAGAGTGGAAGTCTGCAGCACAGAAAATCAGCCTGTATTATACATGAACTCTAAAAGGGAGCTAACTTTTAAATATTTAACTCTCAAGACAGGAATGATCATTTATTCATAAATCAGCTAAAACCAGTTCAGAAATACTTGTCGCAATCTTTCTACTTTACCATCCTTACGATTTCTCCATTTTAAATACTTATAAGTGCTCTCGGAGGCCAAGATGACTTTCCTAATAGATCAGGAAAACTTGGCTGTGGAGCCAGTTAGAGAGCGATCACGTGTCCATTCTACAGATTATGTCTGGGAAATTTTAGGGCATTGCTGGAAATTTGCCTTAAACCCAAAACACTGTTTAACTAGCTGAGTCACTGACAATTCAGACCACCCTACCCTCCTGACGCCTAGACTTAGGCATCAAGAAGGCCTGAGTTCCAGGCCTTCCTCATTAGAGTCATCCTCCTTAAGAGTATGGAATTAAATTTTTTCTAAAGTGAGTTCTTTGGTCAAATAATGTAAATAGCCATATAGGAAATACCAAATAAAGTCTGATATATCCTTAAACAGGTATTGAAAAAAACCTCAATTACCTGGCCTCAATTTATCCTACCAACTTTATCTCCTATTTCCAAACTATTTTTGTTTGTTTGATGGTTTGTTACTGCTTTTCTTTCTTGGGTCAATCCTTCAACATGCCTGGAATTTTCTATTTTCTTGCTTTTGTCTATTCTATTCCTTTTACCTCAAATGCCTTCACCATCATTATTTCTTTACCGAAATTCCATCTATCTCTCATAGATCAGCTAAATGGTTGCCTCTTAGAAGCCTTAGCTGATCACCCAAACTATAAGTCATCTGGCTCCCCCACAAAAAATGCCTGAATTGCTTTGTCTAACTTAGCACCTGTATTAGATATAGGTATACACAGGCTATCTCTCCCATCCCATCTCCTAATACAGTGCCTTGCTCATTGTACACTGGAGAGGATACGAATAAACACACAACGTGAACCCCTGCCCCACAGCCGATTCCGACCTGGAACGTCACACTTCTTTAATCACACTTCTCATTAGTGCACAGACGTGGGGGTGACCGATGGCTCTCGGGAGAAGGTGGGAGGGTCGTTAATATGATGCACTGGGGTGGCTCCCACAAGCTTAATTACTGAATTAATTGTGTAATTATTTCACAATGTCCACCTTTCCTACTAAATTATAGGTCTTCCGAGGGCAAGGACTACGTTGGTCCTGTTCACCACGGTGCCCCCGAGTCCATTGCAGTGGCTGGCTCGCGGTAGGGCATCAATAAATATTGGTAGGAAACAAAATGAGTGAAGGGAGGGGAGGGTAAAAGAAAGGCAAACTTAATATCTTTGAAGGTTAGGTTGCATTCAGATAGGTAGTCTGACTTTGGTCTACCAAGGCTATATTTATATTTACATTACCTGATTTGAAAACCAAACTATCTTGTCAATATGGTCAAATTGGTTGTAATAATATGTCTGTGGTGGAGTAGAGCATAAATATGTAAAAGAAAAATGAAACAAGGTTGACAACATGTGCTTTACTAACAATTGAGTTCTGATTTAAACCTGGTCAAGATTTTAATAGGACACTACCTGCCAAAAAAATAACATAAAAAGCGCTTAATATGCTAAACATAAACATTACACTTATATAAATATTATTTTGTGAATAAAATATCCATTAAGTTTTATGATATATGGTTTAAAAAGCCGGGAAATCTGTCTTTCCATATATTAACATTTATGCCCATTAGATATCGAGAAACAGGTAGAGAAGCTCACTCAACCACTTCTGACCAAAATACAAACCAGGCTGTCTTTTTGTGTGTGCAAAGCACATTTACATCATTCACGCTAATTGGCTTAATTCAGTTTACATGCCTAGCTCTCCTAATACATACTGGAGAAATAAAATACCTTCTAAAAGACATAAAAATAAATTGCAGTGTTTACAAGATATTAAAAAGCTACATACAATTTCTACATTATATATTCTTTATTTCTTATTCATTTTGCCTGGACGACTTTTCTGTTCATCCTTTGAAATAGAGAATACCTTTAGGTAACTTTGTGTGAAAGAAAGCATCCCTCAACCTACAGTACCTTTTCTGAGTACACATAGGATACAATATTGCACCTTAAATCACAGTGTTTTGTAAAGAAAAGAAAATCAACCAAAAACTTGAAGAAAAATCGAGAAAGCACTTACTTAAAAAGGCATGATTAAATCCTCACAATGGTGGGAGGTCATTGAACTAAGACAATTGAAGATGTAGTCTCTCTTCAGAAGTTGTAAGTTTAACTGCAAGATAAGCCACAAAATCGTCCCTAGAGTAGATTCTGTTTGGGGAAGACAAAGCAACAGCCAAGCCCATCCTCACTCTCCTGCCAGTGGAAAATCACTCACTCCTCCTTGTATGCCATTGTAGGTTAAAAAATGAATGCCCAAGGACAGGATTAGGTCCCCAACACTCAATCAAACTGGAAATCAAATACAGCCACAGAAAATTGAGCTTTCCCTCAGTAGGACTAATGTACTCTGCACGTCTCACAAAGGAAAACCATTTCTTCTGCACTCTCAATATTGACATCAGTGGATAGCGTGTGAGGAGCCTGTCTTGTACTTTGCCTTGGAAAATGATGGCCATTTTCCCTTAAGAGAGAACCACTAACTAAAACTAAATTGTGCAATTACATAAAAAATTCCAATTTGAGATAGCAGCATCATGCTTAGTCAAGGTAAGAGTATCTTAGTGCAATATAACTTGTAATTTGCAAAACTTATTTGTCACAGAAATTTTAAAGCATATATGAATGAGACAAATGGTCAGCTCACATTATGAATATAAATCACCCTATTATTTAAAACCACATATATTGTGAAAAGGATCCAGACTGATGATAAACAGTAATGACCTTTAATATGTCATTTCATTTTAACTCCCTTGGATACAAATTTTCACGTTACCTACAGAACCTGTGAACCACAAGGGGAAAAATACCTCCCTACTTCAGTAAACTTTTCACAATTAGAAAGGAAATGAAATTCAAAGTTTCCTTATTTCATTTGGCGTAAAATTAATATTAAAACATAGAGTAACTGTTCCCTGTGCTGTTTACTATATATTTCAAAAGAAAACCTAAAGTTTTGGCAAAGGATTCACATCAAGTCTGAGAAATTAGCTCTGATGATGATTACTTTAGAAGTCTTGTCATTATAAAGAAAATAAAATGTTTTTCTCTAAAGTGAAAGATCAAGTTATTTTAATTTTTAAAAATATAGTTCTCTACCAGAATTGGAAGGCCATGCATTACTCACCATGTCATTCCTCTCTGTGCTTTTCAGCATTCTGAATTGGGTGTTTAATGCTGACTGCACCCGTAACACGATCTACAGACTCTCTCCGCCAATAAACAAATATGCTTATGTGACTGCATGCCCTTTGACACTTTGATTATTGCTCTAATGACCCTCAGTGGGTGGCCTGTTCTGGATATTGGGTGTGGCATCATTTAGACAGTGAAAGGAGTTTTTCAGCAGTTAATTTGGGAATGGCCACCTTTTATATTTTATAAAATATTTACCATAAGGAATAAACACATTAACACCCATCCCGGCCCATGCTTGTGCTCTTCAATCACGGGTTTTGAGTCTGAGATTATGGAGGGAAGTTTAGAGAGAAACAGACATACAAACTACACTAATTACTACATCACAAAGTCACAGTTACAACTACACAACCATGAGTGCACCTTGGAAAGCAGTCTGGGATTATATGACTATGGAGAATGTAATGATCTTTTCAATCAATGAGGCAAAATGTGTGAAAAATCAAGGACATGTTTCTAATTTCACCCTAGTCCAAAGCACTAATAAATAATAGTGTTTCTACAAAGAATCTGGTAGCTGAAACCCAGAAAAACACCTTAGGAAAGATGAACTACTAAGATGGGGTTTTTACCCAAACAACAGATAACAGTATATACTCATAATATCTTAAATCATCAATTGTCAGAGGACTATAACTGAGCATCTTATTTGATAGTCCTAAAAACCCCAGGAAATAGGAAAGCAGATTAATTATTATGCCCTTTATTATCCCCATTTTGTAGGCAAGAAAAAAACCAATCACGACGGCTACATTCACTGAGCACTTGCTATATACCAGCCAGGTGAGTGTGCTCTGTGTATTAACTTATCTAATTCTCCCAACAACCCCAAAGGTTAGTTGTGTCATATTTTCCAATTTATGGATAAGGAATCTGAGGGCAGGATGGTAAAGTCCCCTGCAATAAGACACATACAGGGTACATGAAGAACCAGACCTAGAGATTCGGTTCCTCTGGAGCTTTCAGCCACTTCACTGCCACAGCATAAGAGGCCCTTAGCATCTCCTCTTTCCCATATGGTATTATTTCACACTTAGCCAGTAAGCAAACCGAATTACCAAGTTTAGTTACTGAAGTTTAATAAGAGCTAGTAGTTTCTGAATATCTACTGTCGTTCTTTAGAGTGCTGCCCATAGCATAGCTTTAGGGGCCTCTTTATATTGGATTCTCCAAGAATAGTGCTTCCTGGAGTTGTAGGACATGTTGGCTATGGCCTTTTAAAGAAACAGCAAGTTAGGACAATATAGAAGAGATACTGTCAAATGTAGAAGAGATACTGTCAAAAGTTAATTTTAAAATTAGGCAATATATACACATGGTGCAACATTCAAAAGGCATGAAAGATCATATAATGTGAAACATCAATTCAGTCTCTCCCTTGGGAGGCAGTTGCTATTATCAAATGCTTGTGGCTCCTTCTAGAGATATTTTATGTGTAAGAAGCATAAATATATTTTAAATTAATATTTTAATGACCTTTTGATTTTAGAAAAAATTTTAAACTTTTTTTTTTCTTTAAAAAAATTTTTTTATTAAATAAGCTATGGGTTTACAAAACAATCGTGCATAAAATACAGGATTCCCAATATCACCCCACCACCAACACCTTGCACTGGTGTGGAACATTTGTTGTTATTGATCATAACACTTTTTTTTTCTGAACCATTTTTTTAAAAACAGTAGTTACCTTTGTTACAAGTGATGAAAAATTATTAAAATGGCACTATTAACTATCATTCATAGTAGTTTACATTGGGTGTATTTTTCCCCATATATTTGATGTTAAAGTTAAAGCATAAGACTGCTATAGTTTGTAAAAGAAAATTTTAATTTGCTGCACACAAAATTATATGGATACTGATTTTTTAAAACTTTTTCTTAACACAGAAATTCCAAGAAAGGAAATAGGACAATATGAGACAATATAACTGAGAGCTCTAAGACGAAGGAAAAAGCATGTTAATAAAAAGTCCGTATGTGTGAGACTAATGGCGACCCCAGCCAAGGACGGCACCTGTTCCACACTTGTCCAGCCAGTTAGTTACCTGATGGTAGTTGTCAGGATCAGCTTAAGGGGTAAGAGAGCTGATTGGAAAAGGAAGGATGGCTGGAGTAAGAGAGAAAGGAACTAGTTCTTCTCAAAGGAAAGGAAATAACCTTCCTCATCCCTACCACCAAATCCAACCACAATGAGTTAAATAGAATGAAGAAGAGACTACTGCACTCTGAATGCTTGCCATGCACAGAGACTCTTTCTTAGGAAGGCTGAGTTGACCCTACCATCCTGACCAAGGCTAAAAGAATCTGGAGGGGGTATCTGACTCAAAGGCAAGCAGCCCTCTAAAGTCTGGACTTGGAGATGACTTGGCTGCTAGAGAGTAATTGAAGAATGACTAAGAGGTAACAAATTCCTCTTATGGGGAGGGTCAATGTGAGGCAAAGAAAGAGAGTGAGTCAACAGTTCAGTGTGGGAACAAAGGCCAGAGATCACAAATTGGAAGACGGCATGAGAAACCATGAGTCAGGAGAGGATGTAAGGTGTCAAAAGCAGAATGAAGCCAGTTAGCAGAAATAGGAGCAGTAGAAGCAGAGCCAGCAGCAGCTGAGTGACCACGGCACTGACGGAGTACCTGACAGGTGATAACAAGCATCTGCTCCACTGGCACTAAGACATCAGGTCTCAAAAACAATTGTATCCCAAAATGATGTTCCACTCCTTTATGAGGTTTGCCAGGATAGTGATTGTGTTTGAGATTTACTCCTGTCTTTCTTCTTTCTTGTGTATTTTAAAGTAAACCTCCATTAATGTGGAAGGTAGGCTATTACATTGATAGCCCCTAGTGAAGCACTACTCCCAGTATCCATACTCTTATGTGTCTCTTCCCATAGCATCTCTGGCTTGACCAATGTGACTGACTTTCGTCAGTGGGACATTAGCAAGTATTAGGCAAGCAGAGGCATGATAAGTATTTGTACACTGGGGCTAGTCCTCTTGTAATGTTTCCTCCAGAAAGCTCAAACTAGACTATTAAATGATGAGAGGTTGATGGAAATATGGAAGATGAAAGACCATCTTGGACTTTCTGGCCCAGTTGAGTTCCCATCTTCTACTGGAAATTCTCTCTTACCAAATACATATTTTGAAGAGGAGGGAGAAGGCCAAGTCATGGAGCTAGGGCTACACTTTCATCACAAGTTCTGCTTAACAACTAGTTTTCTTCAATTACAAACCAATTTTAACAGTGGAAATTAGGGAACTGCTTTGAAGCTGAAATCTGAGAAGTAGAAATTTAATTCTGAATATAGCTCTAGCCAATAACTTATACAGAAACATTTGTAGAACCACTGAAACAAGCTTTGGTTCTATTTACCTTCCTGTAAACTGAGATTTCTACAAATATCACTGAAAAGGTGTAAGGATCAGAAAAAGTTTATTTAAAACTTCAGCAAAAAGACCATGAGGGATATTAATATTCTAAATGTGCTATTCTTTATCCACTTGTCAAGAAAACAGCACAAGACAAAATGGCAGCCATTTAATAGTGGATAATAGCATTTTGGAATACCTGCACACTAATCAGTTTGGAAAAATTTTGTCACCTTCCAAAATAAGAAGACAGGATTTACAAACCCTGAACTCTTGCTGAGTGGTATGGGCTATTCTGGAAGAGGATGTAGGGCATTTGTCAAAATCTCAATGTGTGATCCTCTCCTAAAACATGCATGGGGGGGGGGGCGGCGTGGAAGAGATATAGCGGGAGAGATAGTTAGCCACAGTGGGCTTGGTGAAGTTATACTGCAGGTAGGAAATTAACCCAGAGGCCTCAGTGCTCAACACAATATAGCTTCTACCTTGCTCATGCTAATGTCCAGTGTGGGAGGGCAGGGGGCTCAGTTCCATTCTGACAGAGGCTCTGCTATTTTGTGATGCTGCCGTCTCAGTATGTGGCTTCAAGAGTCTCCTTGTTCTCTTTTTCTGAACTGATTCCAACTGGAAGTGATGCACACATCTTTCGCCCACAATCCACTACCCACAACCAGTCAATGACTCCAACTGTAATGGATGTAGGGGTGTTTGAGGAATTTAGTGAGCACCACTGCCTCGGCCACAGAGAGCATACTGTTCCCGGTAAATCTAAAAGCACCTTTTCTGGAATGAGATTAATGGTGACATTCTACAGGGCAGCCTTACTGTTTCACCTCAGTGGTGAGGCAGGAAGCAGGATGATGGCGGTGAGCGAGGGCTAAGGGGTTGTGTGGGGACTGCTGGGTTGAAGCCTCTTCCATCTTCCTCCCAGCTGCATTTCTCAATCTGTTTCCTGTTACCTGGGCTTTCCTCAAACATGGGCCTGGGCATGGGGGTGGGGGTAGGGGTGAGAAGGCAAAAGGACCTGATTTACCAGGCCCATGGAGACACCACTCCTTCCATGTCATATAGTACTATATGATTCACAGCAACATTTCAAACTATATTTTGCTAAGATATCTGGGCTCTGTCTAACCACAAGAGGACCATGAAAGAAATGACCTGAAGAATTGTATTTTCCTGTTGCTATATATTATGAAGGTATATTCAAAATAGCTGAAAATCCTTCATCCCAGTCAGAGGCTATTTCATATAAAGAAAAACCTCAATTACTTGCTGATATACATTTTGCACTACAAAGGATTTACCAGCAAAACAGCAGAGCAATGAATTGAATATTTAACTCTTGTTGCATTTAATTTTCTTGAAACAGGCATATGAAAATCTGCATTCATTGAAAAAATAAATCAGGGAGTGACCATTTGCTTCCAAGATAATCTATAAGATTTACTCCAAAGAACATCCTCCTCATGAGTGTTTAGAATATAATTATGTTTCCAGGAAGTTAAATATTAACTCCTTAGGAGTCCATGTTCTCTATAAAAGCTAAGCATACAAAAGTGTAAATGTTACAAATGTTGTCTGTAATGTGAAATTTAATCAACTCAACAGTCAAAGCTTTAGAACATTCTGCTGTTTGTGCTAAAAGAGACTTTTCAGGAATATGTTTTCTGTGAGAAGACCACACTCTATTTTTACTATCACTTAAATGGACGCCATAAAAAGAATGCTTTTTTTGAAATGGCAATTCAAAAAGTGGCTTAGGAATGCCAAATGGAAGAAAGTATTTGTCCACGTGTCTAGCTCCATAGAAGAATCAGGATAGAAAAGCCTTTGGTTTTTACCAAAGTTGTCTGTAAAAACACTGACCCAACAATAATCTACCTTGTCTTGGGTCTCTTCATTCATTAGAGAAGTTGTGGGTTTACATAACAATTATGCTTAAAATACAGGATTTCCATATATCACCCTATTATTAATACCTTGCATTGGGGTAGAATTTTCTTACAATTGATGACAACACATTTTTATAATTGTACTATTAATGTAGTCCATGGTTTAATTTAGAGTTCACAGTTTGTATAGTGTAGTTACAAGGATTTAATTTTTTTTTTAATTTTTAAAATTTGTTACCATATATAATTTAATATTTTCCCTTTTAATCATAGTCATATATATATATGACTTTCTGCTTTCGATTCTTTTGGGTATATACCTAGAAGAGGGATTGCATGGTCAATTGGAAATTCTATAATTAGCTTCCTGAGAAATTGCTGAGCTGTCTTACACAGCAGTTGCACCATTTTACATTGCCACCAGCAACAAATGATTGTTCCTATTTCGCTGCCTCCTCTCCAACACTTGTTACTTTCCATTTTCTTAATAGTAGCTATTCTAATGGGTATGAGATGGTATCTCATTGTAGTTTTAATTTGCATATCCCTGATGGCTAATGATTTTGAGCAACATTTCATGTGCTTTCTGGCCATTTGTATATCTTCTTTGGAGAGATGTCTATTCAAGTCTTTTGTCCATTTTCAAATTGGGTTGCTTGTCTTTTTGGTATTAAGTTGAAGGATTTATTTACATAGTCTGGATATTAAGCTTTTATCAGATGTGTGTTTTCCAAATATATTCTCCCATTGTATAGGCTGTCATTTTACTATCATGATAAAGTCCTCTGAGGCACAAAAGTTTTTAATTTTGATGAGGTCCCATTTATCCATTTTTTTTCCTTTCTGGTTTGTGCTTTGGGTGAAAAGTCTAAGAAACCATTGCCTAACACAAGGTCCTAAAGATGTTTCCTTATGCTTTCTTCTAGGAGTTTGATAGGTCTGGCTCTTATATTTAGGTCTTTCATCCATTTTGAGTTGATTTTTGTATAAGGTATGTGATAGGGGTCTTCCTTCTTTTTTTAAAAATGTAGATCCAATTTTTCCCATGCTGTTTGTTGAAGAGACTATTCTTTCTTAATTGAGTGGTCTTTGCCCCCTTTTCAAAAATAAGTTGGTCATAAATATAAGGGTTGATTTCAAAGCTCTCAGTTTGATTCCATTGGTCTATATGTCTGTCTGTCCTTGTGCCAGTACCATGTGGTTTTGTAATAAGTTTTAAGGTCAGGAAGTGTAAATCCTCCAACTTCATTCTTCTTTTTCAAGATGGCTTTGGCTATTGAGGGTCCCTACCTTTAATATAAATTTGATGATGTGCCTTTCACTTTTGCAAAGAAAGTTGTTGGAATTTTGATTGAGATTACACTGAATCTATAAAGCACTTTGGGTAGGATTGAGGTCTTACAAAATTTAGTCTTCCAATCCATGAACAAGAAATGTATGTATATGAAAGAAAATGTCACTGTACATATAAGGCAATAGATCTTACAGTGATGAAAAACATAATGTAAAAAATATTTTTATTATTTCAAATTTTTTCAATGTTTTGTATTTTATTGTTATTTTTTAAACTATCATTATTGTTTCATCTTCTTATTTTATTTGATTATTTTGTTGGTTTATATTTTGAAGAAGTTTTGGATCAGAGAAGGCTCACAACTGTGCAGGGGAGGATCATTGGTGTGGGGTGTCAGTAATGGGGGAAAGCATCCTATCTGAGTTCACTGACTCTTTCTTTCGTCAGCTCCAATCTGCTCTTGAAGACCTCCTGGGAACTTTTCATTTAAGTTATTGTGTCTTCAATTCCAGTAGTTCTGTACAGTACATTTTTATAATAGAATTTCTTCCTCTTTACTAAGATTCTTATATTGCTCATTCATTGTTTTCCTGAAAACCTTTAGTTTTACTCTGTAGTTTCTGTCATTTTAAAAGGTGTTTGTTGTTGGTGTTTTCTGGATTTTTATCCTCTTTCTTTGAATGGGCCATCACTTCCTGTTTCTTTGTCTTATACTCTTTTTTTTTAAAGATTTATTTTTAATTTATCCCCCCCTGCCCCCCCAGTTGTCTGCTCTCTGTGTCCATTCGCTGTGTGTTCTTCTGTGACTGCTTTTATCCTTATCAGCGGCACTGGGAATCTGTTTCTTTCTGTTGCGTCATCTTGTTGCGTCAGCTCTCCATGTGTGCGGTGCCATTCTTGGGCAGGCTGTACTTTCTTTTGCACTGGGCGGCTCTCCTTATGGGGTGCACTCCTTGCACATGGGGCTCCCCTACGCGGGGGACACCCCTGCGTGGCAGGGCACTCCTTGCGCGCATCAGCACTGCACATGGGCCAGCTCTACACGGGTCAAGGAGGCCCGGGGTTTGAACCATGGATCTCCCATGTGGTAGGCAGATGCCCTATCCATTGGGCCAAGTCTGCTTCCCTGTCTTATACTCTTGTTGCACACATGCATTTTAATATTTTAAAATATTAACTCTGGGATTTATTTTCTGAGACGTTTTTTCTTGATTTTGTAACTAGCTCGTGTTAAGACAGAGATTTTCTTGAGTTTCTGCCTCCCTATCAAGAAGATATGCCCAAGGCGAATGCAGTCTGCAGTCCTCCCTGTCTTTCTGGGCCTGTATCTGGTCCTGGACATGTGCTTGTAAGTTGTTTTGGAGGTCCCTTGTTTAAAGGAGTTTGAATGTCCCTGCATTTCCCAGGAGACACACCTCCCTCTCCCAGGTGTTTAAAGTAGGGAAGCCTTTGCCACAGACTGACCGCTTCTATAATTTCTTACATTCTTTTTATTGTCTCATGCTGCTTTCTTCTGGAAGACAAATTCTGGTAGTGGGGGCATACTAGAGAGGAGTTTCCCCAAGTCATTCATTCCCTGTTGATATATGGCCAGGGACCCATGAAGGGGGTACAGACGAGGTACAAAGTACCCTGGGGAGGGGATCAGAAAGGGCACCAAAAGCTTCTTCCCACAGCTTTGCAAAGCTGAGCTTTCCTGACCTGCCCAGCAAATGCAGCCCTTCAACTAACTGTCCCCATAGGCCTGAGGAGGCGTAGCATCTTTAAGTCTCCTCTGCTGCCATATTTGTCCAGGAAGGGGTGGAATAATGCCCACTCTTAGAGCCGCTGCTAGTGATCCAAAGTTGCTAATCAAAAGCCACGGCGGCTGATCAGCCATGCCACCCCTGGTCCTGAGGAAGAGGATAATTTTTATGCCTGTTTCTGTCACCAGTGGGTGTGGAGAGACAAATTTGCTGGTCTTTACTGTAATTTCCCAACCTCTTCTTCCTGCTCTTCCCTGGATGCTGAACAGTGTTTTACTGGCCCCTGGAGTTTCAAAATAGTTATTTCAGATAGTTCTTGCCTGTTTAATAGATGTTCTGGTGGAAGGACTGAATCCTGGAGCTCCCTTCTCTGCTATATTCCCACAATCCCTTCACTCTGGTTTTCATGAAAAGTTTTTATGGATAAACTGAGCATTTATTTCCTAAAGACAAATACTCATACTCTTCTGGAAAGAAAATTGGGAAGGTAAGAGGAAAAAGGTGAAATAAGAGGCCTAAGACAAGAGAAGAAAATGCAGGAGAATACCTTTGTGACCTGAGGTTAGGCAGTTTTCTTACATCAAAAAATATGAGCCATAAAAGAAAAAAATTGATAAATTTCATCAAAATTAAAAATGTTTGATCGTCAAAAGACACTAATATGAAAATGTGAAGAGAAGCCAAAGACTAGGAGAAAAATATTTGCAAGTCATATTCATAACTTAAAAGTTTTGCAATTCAGAAATAAGAAGAAAACTCCATAAAAAATGGGCAAAACTTATGGATAGAAACTTCCTGAAGAAGATACAGAAACAGCTAATAATACATAAAAAGATGCTCCATATTGTTTACCATTTGGGAAATGCAAATTAAAACCATAATGAGATACCATTACACATCCATTTGAATGGCTACAGAAAAACTGATAATACTGAGTGTTGTATTAAGATGTAGATACACTGGAATCCTCATGCTGTTATGAAAATGTAAAAAGGTAAAGTCATTTTGGAAGGCAGTGTGACAATTTCTTAAAATTTAAACATAGACTTACCATACAACCCAGCAATTCCCCGCTTTGGTATTTACCCCAGAGAAATGAAAATATATTTCCACACAAAGACTTGTACACAAGTACACACAGAAGCATTATTTGTAATAATAATCAAAATACGAAAACAATCCAAATGTCCATCAACTGGTGACTGGAGATTAATTTTCATATGCATATAATGGAATTACATGTATATTCTTATAATGTAATATGACTCAGCAATAATAAAGAACAAACTAGTGGTACATGCAACAACATAGATAAAACCTCAAAAAATATCCTAAGTGAAAAAAGCCAGACACAAAGGACTATATATGAATATCTACTTATATGAAACTTCTAGAAAGGCAAAAGGGTAGAGTCAGAAAGCAAAACAGTGGTTGCTTAGAGTGGGGAGTGACAGGGAACTGAATGCAAACAGGCAGGAGGAAATTTTCTCAGGGGATGGTGGTATTGTAAAGCTAGATTGGGTGAAGTTTTCACAACCATATAAATTTATTAAAACTCATCAAACTTTACTGTTAAAATGTATGAATTTTGTGGTATGTAAAATATACGTCAATAAAGCTATAAAAAAGGGGGGAAGCACTTGGACATTTGTTTTCCAAATCAAGGCACATATGACTCCTGAGCACCACATGGCTGGTCTCCTCTCCCCGCTAAGGGCTCTCACAACCTTCAGTCTAGTCCCAGTGTAAGTCAGGGTATCTATTTCTGAATAAAGAACACTAAGCAATACTGAGGAGGATGGCAAAGAGTAAAATTACCTCATGAGTCTAATGGAAAGAGCAATTTCAAAAGAAGAAATTTAGAAATAAGAGCCTATTCTAACAAAAAATAAAAAAGGCCAATGATAACAGGTTACATTTGTCGTTTTCATGAAAACTATGTCTATCACTATCTGTGAACCAGTTTCCGCAAAAAGGGCTCATGACATTCTTCAGTATTTCTTAAAATGGCTTTTATGATATATTCTCAATTATACATAACCTGGATTTCAGATCAAAATGGCTTTGAACCTCACTTTCACTTCCATTTCATGTAAGGCATTAAACCACATGAGAACCTAAGTCAGGCAGAAAGTATCCGTTTCATCAAGAATCTCAGATGACGGCTTTTGTCCCTTTCTTCTTTACATGCCACAACTCTTCCTCCTCGTTTCCACGTCGTTTGGCATGCTGAGGACTATGAACACTTTTACAAGTCAATGCTACTTATTTCTATTTCATCAAACAAAAATAAGGCACCAAAAGCAGAGATTGAAGGAAGAAAACTTATCAACCTCTGACTCAGTTTCTGAGAAATCCTTTTCTTCACAAGGAGGAGGAGCCTGGGTCTCTGCCTGGTGGAAGGAGGTGGTTGTCTGTTCTGTGGTGGAAAGTTTGCCAAACACTTCCTCCACTCATTAACACCCTCAGCCAAGGGCTGAAAAATGATTGACCTTAGTCTTTGCCTGGAAGCCTTTCAAAATGGCAGGAATCCCCTCTGACAGCAGTTCTTTCTCTTAATTATTCCCACTACCCCTGGTCTTCAGCCCCAGGCCCATCCCTGTCTCCCTCTCGAAGCCTCTTCTCTTTCCTTCTTGCCTTCCTTCCCTGCCTAGGTCCCATGCACCAGCTTCATTTTTCTGGCCAGTCCTCTCATCTCCTTTATCCCCTCATCTTACATGACGCCCACCTAGGAAAAACCACAGCTTAGGCCAGCATTATCTATAATGACATAGAGCCCAAACTCATCCTCCTGGAAAATATGGAAGTGAGGTAGAGAGATAAAATGGACAGAGCCTGGGCTTTGGTGTCAGACCCTATTTCAAATTCTGGTTTTGCCACTTAGAAGTGTTTTGCATGGGTTATGTTAAACAAACTCTCCATCTCCTCACCTGTAAACTGGGGCTAATTTACCTACCTTCATGGCTGTTGAGAGAAAAATGAGATAAATGTGTAATGTGCATAGCAACCTACCTGGATCTTAGTGGGCCCTAAGTAAATGGCAACTTTTATAATTAAAAGGCCCTTCATGATATAGCCTCTGCTTACTTTTCGACCCTCCTTTCTTGTTTCACTGTCACAAGCCTAGTGAACAGAGACACTGACTTCCATGCCTCTATCCTATTGTTCGCTCTGCCTGGAACCCCTTTCCCACTTTCCACTTGGTTTCTGCCTTACTCATGGCCTGGATATTTTGCCTACTCTTTCCTGGAGACTGAGGTAAGGTTTTGTGATGGTTAGGCTAATGTTCAGCTTGGCCAGGTAATGGTGTCCAGTTGTCTGGTCAAGCAAGCACTGGGCTAATTGTAATATAAGGGCATTTCATGGACTTTGATCATCAGGGAGTTGATTGCATCTATGGCTGGTTACATCTACAATCAACTGAGCTTGCCATCAGCAATGGGTGATGTGACATCCAATCAGCTGAAGGCCTTAAAAGGAGAAGTGATTGCAGCATTCAGAGAGAGAATTCTGTCTCTACTTCAGACAGTCAGTATCTCCTGGGAAACTCATTGAGGACCTTCACTGGAGTCCCTGGTTTGCAGCCTGCCCTACAGAATGTGGACTTGTGCATCCCAATGGTCGTGTGAGACAATTTTATAAAATCTCATACTATTTGCAGATATCTCCTGTCGTTCTTTTTCCCTAGAGAACCCTGACTAATACAGCTGTCATTCTCTAAACGTGTGCTGTCCAAAACACTAGCCGCTAGCCACATATGGCCATTTAATTTTACAAATAATGGAAATTAACTAAAATTAAAAATTTAGTTCCTCAGTCATATTATCCACATTTTAAGTGCCTAAAGGACATATGTGGCTGGCTAGTGGCTGCCATGTTAGCCAGCACAGAATAGGACATTTCCAGCATTGTAGAAATTTCTGTTGGACAGCATTGCTCTAGAAGAATTTTTGCCTTTGCTAACTCTCTCCTCCCAAAGAACCATGCATATTTTATAAGAGCACTTAATCACTTCATGTTTTGTTTATTGACTGTTTTTCTTCATAGACCGAACTTTCTTACGTATCATCCAAGTCAGTATGAGTTTGCTGAATGGGTTATCAAATGATTGCTTGAAAGGCCTTTTTTGTTTGTTTCTTTGTTTGTTTTTACCTTCTAATTGTCTTAGGGCTCCAAACCCAAGAGGAAGAGGCTTCTCCTTTCTGAGGCTGGACCTGAATGTTTCTGCCTTTTTGCCTTTTACTCTATTTCTCAACCCATTTCCTAATCCTTCTCAGCTTAGTTCCTGACCTCACTGACTCCGGACCCTTTGCTTTGTTTGATGTATATCCTCCCAGAGAAGCTACTAAATCCTACTCTTATGGTGCAATCCCTGGCTTCCTTCCTCAGCCTTTCTTTGGGGTTCTTATGTCAGATTACAGTTGTTTCTGACCCCTTTGGTCCTTAACCTGTCCAGACAAGCCAGGCTCTAGACCATGTGGCCAGAATTTCTATTGTGGTTTTTTTTCTCTTTGACCTCCAAGAAAGGGGATTAAACAATTTGGTTTATGGGAAAACATTGTCTGATATCAGATGTCATTGAATATATAATTTCATCTCTGTATTCAAAGTGCTTCAAGCAGTGTCTGGCATATGGTAGGTACCTAATAAATATTTGCTAAATGATTAATGAGCAATTATTTTATTAGAGAGTCCAATCTCAAGGAGCAGGAGTGTGGCACAAGGTCAGTGAAGGAAGGAGAGCAAAGCTAGAAAAGTCTATTGAGCTGCTGCTGAGTGAGACTGCTTGCTAAATCCACAGACCATGCCCTCAAGAAGTTTTATAAACTGCATTTAGAACCAGCCCTAGGATAGAGTGAGGAAAGGGGAAAGAATTTATCCCTAGGCTACCCCTTGATCAAAGATTCAACCCTGTAGCTCTGGGTTTTGCATTATAAAGCCTGGGTACCTGGGGGGTCCTGCAGTGGTGTCAACAGAGGAGTCTTGGGTGGGAAATGAAAGGTGCATTTGTGTGAAGGTGGTTTGCCCATGCAGAGCTGGAATAAGAGGCAGCAAGGCCAAGAGGCTCTGCAGTGGTGTATAAAAGGTGTCTGGCACAATGTACGAGTTTTAGCTTGCTGAAAGGCTGTGATGCAAAGTACCAGAAATGGGTTGACCTTTTTAATGGGTTGACTTTATAATGGGTTGACCTTTATTTGGGGGTAAAAGCTTATAGTTCCACAGCTATGAGAAGTCAAAATCAGGGTACCATAAGAGGTGCTTTCTCTCCAAAGTCAGCTGCCACATGGCAAAGCAAGATGACCACTGATCTCTGCCAAGGTCTCTGCCTTTCTGAAGCTGTAGGCCAACCTGGCATAGGCTTCTCTCTCAGCGGGCCTCCTCTCTCTCTCTCTGGGCCTCAGCCCCTTGAGCCTCTCAGGGGCTTCTCTCTTTGCAGCTCAACTGTGGGTAAAACTTCTCTCACATGGCAGGATCAAATATGGCAGCTTCTTTCTCCTGTGTGTCTGCATCTCTGTGCCTCCCTTTATTTCAGACACAGCAAGAGGGTAGATACTCAACATGTATCATGCCTCACTGATGTAGCACAATCAAAAGCCCTAAAGTAATCTTATCAAGTAATTTAATCAAAGGACACACAACCAAATTTAATGCAATCTTTTTATGATTCATAAAATAATTTCGAACTGCAACAGTAAGCAAATTTACATTTCTAAGTATCTGCCCACCACAGGTAGGACTGGGAGACCAGAGAATAAGTCATCTGGGAAAGTTTACAAGGGGATGCTCTGGTACTTGCTTCCTGGCAAGGTTCTAGATGCATGGTAGGTGTCAATGAAAACTGATGGTTAATTGCAGAGATCATCAGGGAAGTCCGGTAGGGTAGTAGGTTCCTGAAGGTTGAATGTGATGGAGGGGAGGTAGGTGTGGGAATGTTAGGCGGCAGAGAAGGGCTGAAAACGATCTTGACTCACTTTTTGGTTTTGCCTGAGGCCAAACCTACTTTCAAAGTTTTCCCCATGTCCATGCCTTTGCTCTAAATTCCAGGCTAATAAAATCACTCTGGCACACTTCAAAATTTTCACATTTAACAAGATTTCACAAATCATTATAATCACTTTAGGAGCAGATGTGCCTCAAGCAGTTGAGTGCCCACCTCCCACATGGGAGATTCTGGGTTCAGTTCCTAGTACCTCCTAAAGAAGACAAAGAAACAACGAGCAGACAATGAGCAAACAGTGAGCAGACATCAAGCAAAAACAAACGAGCAGGGAGCAGAGATGGCTCATGCAGTTGAGTGCCTGCCTCCCACATAGGAGGTCCTGGGTTCAGTTCCTGGTGTCTCCTAAAGGAAAAAAAACAGACAATGAGCAGACAATGAGCAAAAAAAAAAAAAAAAAAAAAACCCGAGCAGACAACAAGTACAAACGACAAGCAAAAACAAAGAGCAAAAACAACGAACAAACAGACGAGGGAGCCATCTGGGGGGAGGGAGTGTGAATAAAACAAAATTCAAACAAACCAACCAACCAACCATTTTAAGGTACAGGTAAAGGGAGCAGGACTAAGGATCAATTAATTTGTCTTTTCACCAGATTTTCCTCAAAGCCCAACGCTGCTTCCTTTGTTTTCAGCTTATGTGACAACTATCTAAGTTAGATCTGACATTCTATGAAGAGACACTGGGTATAACTCTATTTTGCTCCACATGTTGCAGATGTCATTTGGAGAATAAAAATAGTAAGTGATTTTACAGTGATTTTTCTGTGTTCATTCATATTTTATTTATCAACAGATTTCCAGCAACTTTTGTTTCATCTTTATAAATCACAGAATTGAAAGGCCAAAGATATTCCAAGGAATCATTATTATTTGCGTTAGCACCTTCTTTCTAAGCAGAAAGACAAAGGGACATCCCCATGAGCATGGTATCTTGCAAATCCTCTTGGTAGCTCCTCTTATTCCAGTCATAGCTGTTAATCACCAGTTCTCCTGCAGGCTTTGTGTAACCCTGCACAGGTGCCAGTGGCCTCCCCCCATCCCTCCTCAGGGCTCCTTCGCTTCCTTCCTGGCTTCTCTGATTCATGGTGTAGGAGGTCCAAGAATCCATGCTGCACTAGAGCATGCACAAGCCAGCAGAGCAGGGGAGTTAGTGTGTGGGGCCTCTCTTGACCAATAGGGTTCTGGAGTCGAAGGATAAATGCATTCCCCTATCGGGCCCTGGCAGACAGTTCTGAGATGCATTTCATAACAAGCCCCACTCCACTCTCCCCCACACATCCTATAGTGGGATCAAACAGCCAATGTAATAACATCTTTGTGCTGGCCCTTTCCCAGTTTCACTCCCCCTGTTCTGCATTTCTGCTCCCTGGGATCATATTTCCAAACAAACCACCTATGCACAAGCCTTGGTCTCTGGCTCAGATTTTGGGGAACCCCAGCTGAGACAAGTGAGAAGTATAGTCTTAGATTGTATTTGAAAAGTCTCATACCCCAAACCAAGGATTCCTGAACTGCAGTGATATGTCTATTTCCTTTTGGTTGCTCTTGGAGGCAGGCATTCTCCCCTTTATATTAATACATGGTGAAAACAGGCTCAGAGACATGAGCTAATTCATCCAAGATCACACAGTGAGAATTCAAACTAGGATCTGAAGCCAGGCCTGTGGGTACAAAGCCCATAATCTTCCTCCTGTATAAGCTAAGAGTAGAAGAATCCTAGTGTTGCTAGGACTTGAGCATCCTTTTTTGTCCACATTTATTCTCTAAAGATCTATAGAACAAGCTTTTTACAAGGCATGTAGAGAGAGAGGCAGTTCCATTCTTTCCCCAGGTCACTTCTTCTCAGGACTCAGCATTTGGCTCTCCGTGGTTGCCTCAGGGATCACAAGATGCCAGGCTTCGACAGCAGCTCACGTTGAACCTCTGTGAAAAGCCTCTATACTTCCTTGGTTAGAATGATTACCCCTTTTTCTTCCTCCTTTGCATCACAGTCTTCCACCATAGAGCCTCTCGGTTCAGCTTTTTACTCTCTTTTAGATCACGTGGAACATAACTGCACACTCCCATGATGCAAATCCCCTCATTCTCTGCAGAAGGGCTTCCGCCTCTCTGTTAAGTCAAGCACAGAGAAGCATTTCTCAGATACATTTAACTTCCCCTCAAGCTTGGCTACCAGCTTACTCGGGGGAACACCCTGGAAGGAAGGTAAATATAACACAGACCGTGATGACCACGGAAACAAACCTCATCTTCCGAGGCCCTTGGAGGGAGCTCTCAGGAACCACTCTGATGACCTGCAGCTGCAATCTCCAATTCCCTCTCTGGCGCTAGACTCCATGAGCAATAACAATACTATTTCATCTGTTTGCATCATTTCACCCTTTGCACTGAGTATCTTCACAGTAAAGAATTTCATTACCTTCCTTCCCCGGGAATTTTTGTGGAAATGCTAGAAGACATCTTTCTCTCTAAGTGTGTGTGTGTGTGGGGATGCTGATATTACTACAAGTGTTAGAAAGAAAGACATCCTTTGTGCATGAAAGATACAAATACTCGATCCTCTTCACTAACAGGTGCAAAGTTGCAGAGAAGCCAATTGCAGTTTATTGTCCTAACCCTGAGCTCCCTCATCAGGCAGCTCTGAAGTGGGGCCTGCCAGGTCTGCCTGCTTCCTGCCAGCACCATCTGGCAGGTGCTGGCACTTCCCAGGCATGAGCTGGGCTGTGTAATTGCCTCAAATCATGGGGTGTTTCTTTAAAGCCCTTACCCCTGCCATGAGCACACTTGTCACACAGAAACCACTTAGTAGTCATAAAGTCATTCATCTCCACGAATAACCCACACCACAGCACTCGGCTCACAGGCTTGTAGGATGACTTAATCAGAAAAGCTCTTTTCCCTGTTGGGTGGGTGCCACCAGTAAGCACACATGTTAGACAGCTGAAAGGGACCCATCCAGGCCTCCTGTCGGCCCAGCAGCCTGGAGCTTCTGAAATTTATCTACCTTATAATACATGCAGGTCTTCCCCCGTGCAGTCCTTCCACCTTGTATTTCCTGCTGCTTTTAAAACATACTCCTACCACTACTAGATTTAATAGTACACATGAAAATGTAATATGGCTTAGCATCTTCTTTTCTACTTGCTGTGTAAAGTTCTTTTTAAAAATTTATCCTGGAAGACATATTTAATGCTTCATTATTTCATTTCCAATTAGGCATATATATATATATATATTTTTAAGATTTATTTATTTAAATCCCCCTCCCCCCCCCCCAGGTTGTCTGTTCTCTGTGTCTGTTTGCTGCGTCTTGTTTCTTTGTCTGCTTTTATTGTCGTCAGCCGCACGGGAAGTGTGGGCGGCGCCATTCCTGGGCAGGCTGCACTTTCTTTCACGCTGGGCGGCTCTCCTTACAGGGCGCACTCCTTGCATGTGGGGCTCCCCTACGCGGGGGACACCCCTGTGTAGCACGGCCCTCCTTGCACGCATCAGCACTGCACATGGGCCAGCTCCATACGGGTCAAGGAGGCCCGGGGTTTGAACCGCGGACCTCCCATGTGGTAGACGGATGCCCTAACCACTGGGCCAAGTCCGTTTCCCCAATTAGGCATATATTCCTTGCAAACTGAGTTCTGTGTCTTCTTGACTAAACTGAAAAAATATAATGCAAAATGATACTCATGGGGAAATCACAAGAACTTATGGCCATTTGGTCTCTGAACAACCAGGATTATTCTTTTACCTGTACTTGAAATGATTGAGCCAAAAACAGTCCAGCCATTGTAACAAACTGATATTTTGGAGACATATTCATGCTCAATACTGACTGATTCATTATTTAACTATAACTGGCACCAATTATTTATATAGTTGCTATCTTTATTAGTCCCCCAAAGGCAACCCATTGCTGTGTCTCTCCAAGGCCATTTCTCTGTTCCTGTAACAAGTACAAATATTTTTTCTTCTCTCTGGGCTGTGCTCTCAACCAGAAATCAGAAAGCTTGTTTCCAGTCTTAGTAATTGATCAAGTCCACAATCAGTTTCTAGGCTTCCAGTTCTATGGGTTTAAGGGGAAAGAAAAAAGTGATTCTCTTTCCGGGAAATATATAATGAAAAAGTAATAATCTCAATACCTCCTCCTCTATGCAACAGTGAGGGTCTTCTGCCAGGTAGGTAATGAGGGCTGACCTTACATGTGCTCACGAGGAACTGAGACCTTTCAGCCTGAAACTCCAATAGGTGTTCCCACGAGTAATGGCAGCACCTGTGTCACCTCCAGCTGTTCATCTCAGTCCCACCTTCTGAAAGATGCTACCAGCACAGTGTGTAGAACCCATGGTTCAACAGGGTGCAGGGGCAGAAATGCAATGTAAACCTGTGTGACAATACCTTCCATGCCATACTTGTCACTGTTCCCTCTTCTAGCTTTTGTGGAACTTGGTGCTTTGCACAGTTCTCTTGGATTCTGTAGTAAATCCCTGGAGCTTTGGGATACAGGCCAATGAAATGCCCCTTCCACTGGTGGATGGTGTCATCAGTGATTCAGTGATGACAGGTCATCTTGTAGATGGATCCATGTCCTTCCATGAGACAGATTATTTCACATCACGTCTTTGCTGGGACCTATCCTTCTCTGACCAGTTTAATAAATGATAGACAACCCCCTATCTTCCCCCCACCACCTCTCAGGAAATAGTTTCACTCCTCACCTCTATTTTATAGTTTCCAAATTACACTTGACTTCTTTCAGGAAACTCTCAATGTCCAAATGCCCTCTCCTAGAATAACAGTTCACATTTATTGACCACTTACTTTCCAGGCTCAGTCCATGCTACGAAATCTGCATATATTACCATATTTGATCTTAAAACATTATTGTTTTCTTTATTTTATAGAGGAGGAAAGGGAAGCTCAGAGAAATTGGGTTATTTCCCTAAATTAAAGAGCTAGAAAAGAACCATACCAGAATTTGAGAAGGGTCTGAAGCCAGGTCTGTTCTCCCATTCACTAGGATATACAGCCTCCATTCTGAATGTGACCTGGGAGCCTCCCTCCCCACTCTCTTTACAGCTCATCTGATTGTCTTTCCACATTTACCTCCTAATCATCCTTTTAAGCAATCTTATGTATCTTGTTCATGCTGATTCCAGAGAAAATGGGTCATAACTAGGTTTTAGGCCAGCTCCTTTGGAGTCACACTTTGTTCAGACTGTCTATTTGGATCAGTGAGCATACCTGTCCTTTGCTCTAGAGGGAAACATTTTCTCTATTTTCTAAGACTACACCAACATCCTCAGAAAAGAGAGATCAGAACAAAGGGCAATCAGTGCCTCTGCTGGCTAGACATACACGGAGAATTTTGTCCTGATTCACTTATTTCACTGCTGCTTGCAGAGGCAGAAAGGCATGCTTTGTGGCTATGTAATGTAGCAATTCTCTTTTAGTAGGCAACTACATGCTTTCAGTCAAGGCTCTTCACATTAGGACCTGAACATTCCATAATTTCCCAAAGAGAATGCAGATCTAAAAAGTGACATTTGGTTACATTTGTGCATATAAAGGTATTTCTTTTGAAAAGTATAGGATTTCAGTATCATACAAAATGGATACATGACATTATATGTTTGTCAACGCCTATAAAACTGTACAGCACAAAGCATAAACCATAACGTAAGGCCTTGGTTAGTATATAGCAAAGCATAAACCATAAAGCATACTGTACAGCACAAAGCATAAACCATAACGTATAGGCCTTGGTTAGTATATAGCAAGGCTTCATTCAATATTGGTTCATCAATTGTAACAAATGTACCACACTAATATAAGATGTTAGTAATAGGGGAAAATGTGTATGTTTTGGTTGGAGGGTAGGTTACATGGGAATCCCCTATACTTTTGATGTAACTTTTCTGTAATAGAAACTTCTCTAAAAATAAAATTTATTATTTTAAAAGTATTTTAAAAGTATAGGATTTCAGTATAAATGCTCTAGATTTAACCAAATTCAATAACTATGACCCCAAAAATGTATCTTCAAGGGGAAAATTTTTCATTTGTTATGCTTTATTATATGAATTGGAACACTGCATTTTAATATTAGTTCTTTTTAAGAGTCAGAAAGATACATTTACATATAATCTTAGACCAAATATAAAAATAACTCATCGAAAGGAGAATACTAATTCTGTCCAAGTGAACTCTTTGTACCAATTGTTAATTCAAAGCTTGAGGGTAAAATAGGAAGGAACCCATTTATTCACTCTGACATAAATCCTATTTCTTCAATTGTATAACATTATTTTCCTTAGGGCAGTTATTATATTCATATATAAAATTTACTTTAGCAAAATATTACCTTTTTTACCAGAAATATACAACATAATTAAATTCCTGTGCACCTCACAGAGTTGCCCTAGACTCGAGGAATAAACTAGTGCACATCAGGGTTTTTAACTGAAATTTTAATTTAGACATCATTTTCAGATCAAAATCTAGAATTAGTAAAACGCATTTAAAATGTATTTCTTCACTTTTGATACTAGGAATTTTTTGGATTACTGTTTGTATTATTAAAGCATAAACAGGGAAGCAGATGTGGTTCAAGCAATTGGGCTCCAGGTTTCGATACCCAGGGCCTCATGGTGAAGGCAAGCCGGCCCATGTGGTGAGCTGGCCCACGCAGAGTGCTGGCCTGCACAGGAGTGCTGGCCGATGCAGAGAGCTGGTGCAGCAAGATGACATAATAAAAAGAGACACAGAGGAGAGACAATAAGAGATGCAGCAAACCAGGGAGCTGATGTGGTATAAGAGAATGACCACCTCTCTCCCACACTAGATGGTTCCAGGATTGGTTCCCAGAGCCACCTAATGAGAACACAGGCAGACACAGAAGAACACACAGTGAAAGGACACAGAGAGCAGACAATGGAGGGAGGGGGGAGAAATAAATAAATAAATCTTAAAAAAAAAAGCATAAACACAACACACTTGCCAAGAGATAAGGTAATGATATTCTCTTCAAAAACGTTTTAACATGAATGAAAAGAGGTATATTATATTTTGCAGAATCACAATGAGCAGAATTGAAAATGGCAATAGAAATACATGGTATCATAAGGCTGCCTTTCTGGTGTCTGGCTTTCCTCACCAACACAGGAAAAGGAACAGTGGATTGTGGAAATGTATACCCTGACCAGGGATTGGTCTGTTCGAACATGCACATCCGCTGAAAGTGACACAAAAGAAATTCATCAATGTAGGTAAGAATCTAAAGGTTGTGTTTGTTTCAGTAGCAAGGGTGCAGGCACCCACTATGGTTGGCATAACCTCAGTACAAGAAAACCACAAACCCATGAAGCAGTCCATGTTTCTGAAAGAGCCTAAAAGATACAGGTACCAGCAGATGGTGGTGGGCTGCAATTCTGCACCATCTCCCTGGTTATTTCAGAGTAAAAAAAAAAATTAGAGGGGGAAAAACAAGAAATGCAATGAGCAAGTCCTTCACTTTTAAAATAACTAACCACATTAGAGATAGATTGTCTTTAAGTGTAAATGTAAATTTAGTAAAAAGGTGGTGTACGGGGGAAACTCAAAACACTGATGGCAGTCTGGTGAATTCCAACAACTGGGATCCAGCTCATACTGTATCATTTAGTTCTTTAAACAGTGTAAAGGGATTCATTGCACTTCTTAACTAGACGTTAAGGCACAGCTCTTCTATTTTACAATATTAACTTATGTGAATCCTGAAAATAACCTCATGAAGTACTAACACTCTCCTCACTTTACAGATGAGGAAACTGAGGTGCATAGTATAAGAAACTTGGTGAAGGACATAGTGCTAATAAAGTGGCAAATCCAAGACTTGAACCCAGACATTTTGTCCTTGGAGCAGGTCTGGGACTAGGCTTAGTTGAGTGAAGCACTTTCCTCAGGTACAAAATTTAAGGGAGTGCCAAAAAAACTCAGTAATCTAAGTAAGTAATATCTTATTAATGCAGTATTTAAAAAAACAAATTTAATGACAAATATCCATTTGAACAAATTATCAGAAGTTTAAATAAAGACAAGATCAATATTACTGATTTTTGAACAGGCAGAAGAAAGAATCAGTAAAGTAGAAGACAGGACAATTGAAGTCACACAGTCTAAAGAACAGATAGAGAAAGGAATAGAAAAATTTGAGCTGGGTCTCAGGTATTTAAGTGACAGGATGAAGCATACAAACATACACATCTTGGGAATCCCAGAAGGAGTAAAAAAGGGAAAAATGGACAAAAAGAATACTTGAGGAAATATGAGAGATATAAATATATTTGACCAAAAAGCACAACTTACTCCAAATAGAAATAATAAACCCTAATAGACTTACTCTACAACACATACTAATCAGAATGTCAACTGCCAAGGAAAAAGAGATAATTCTCAAAGCAGCAAGAGAAAAGCAATTTGTCACCTACAAAAGATCCTCAAAAAGACTAAGCAACAATTTCTCATCAGAAACCAATGGGCAAGAAGGCAGTTGTACGATAAATAAATATATATATATACACACACACACACACACATATATATACATATATATATAGAGAAATATATTTATTACTGAAAGAGAAAACTGCCATCCCCAAAATCTTTATCTGGCAAAACTGACCTTCAAAAGAGGGGGCGTTTAAAACTTCACAGCTAAATAGAAACTGAGAGAGATGGTCAGCAAAAGTCATGCCCTATAAGAACTGCTAAAGGGAGTTCTTCAGGTTGAAAGGAAAAGACAGGAGAGGGTGGTTTGGAGTAGTGTGAAGAAGTGAAGCTACTCAGTAAATGTAATTAAACAGGGAAATGCAAAACAATAGTACTTTATCCTCAATATATAACTCTACTCTTTAATTCCTGTAAGATTCAGAACATAATTTAATTTTAAAAAGTCCTATTTCCTGATAATGGACAGGCAAGATATAAAGAGGTAATGTGAGACCAAAACAACATAAAGGAGTAAGTGGAGTGAAATGGAAGCAGAGAACATATATGCTATTGAAATTAAGTTGGTGTCTTTTCAAATTAGTAGGTTATAGATATAGATTGTATAATATAAACCACAGGGTAATCACAAAGACAGTATATTAAAATATGTACAGAAACAGAAATGAGATAGGGATCAGTCAGATCCATCACAAAAGACTAACTCTATAGAGAAGGAGGTTGCAATAAAGAAAAAAAGATGTAAAAAAGATATGATATACCAAAAAAAAACACAAAACACCAAAGTACAAAATAGCTGAAGCAAGTACTTCCTTTCCAGTAGTAACACTGAATATTAATGGATTAAAATCCCCAATCAAAAGACATAGATTGGCAGAATGGATTAAAAAGCATGATCCAACTATATGTTGTTTATAAGAGATTCACTTTAGAACCAAAATGCCAACACATTAAAAGAGAAAGGATGGGAAAAGATTATCCATGCAAGTAGTAACCAAAAGAGAGCTGGGATAGTTATACAATCAGAAAAAAAAACAAACTTTAGGTAAAAAGCTGTTCTTAGAGACAAAGATAGAGACAAAGGGGCAATTCACCAAGAAGAAATAACAATCATAAATATTTATGCATCTAACCACGGTGCCCAAAATACATGAGAGAAACACTGGAAAAACTCAAGGGATAAATAGATACCTCTACAAAAATAGTTGGAAATGTCAATGCACCACTCTCATCAATAGATAGAACATCTAGACAGAAGATCAATAAGGAAACAGAGAATATGAATAATATGAAAAATGAACTAGACCAAAAGACATTTAGAGAACACTGCACCCCAAAACAGCAGAATATACATTCTTCTCAAGAGCATATGGATTATTCTCCAGGACAGTTTTGTTGGGTACAAAACAAATCTCAATAAATTTTAAAAGATTGAAATTATACAAAGCATCTTCTCTGACCAAATGGAATGAAGGTAGAAATCAATAACAGGCAGAGAATTAGAAAATCCACAAATACAATGAAGTTAAATAACAATGACAATAATCACAAAAAGAACAATAATAAGTTAAATAACATATGATCTCATAATTAATGTGTCAAAGAAGAAATTACAAGGAAAATCAGTAAATACCTTGCGATGAATGAAAACAAGAACCCAACATATCAGAACTTATGGGATGCAGCAAAGGCAGTGTGCTCAGAGAGAAATTTACAGCCCAGATACTTACATTAAAAAAGGAGAAAGAGCTAAAATCAAAGTCCTAACTGCATACCTGGAGGAACTAGAACAAGAACAGCAAATTAAACCCAAAGCAAGACTCCCAGCGGCTTTTAGCAAGCTAAAACTTTCCTTAACATGATAAAGGACATATAAAAGAGAAGATATAACACCTATGCAAAAATAACAACTAATTAACCTCCAAAAGCAGACAAAGAAGCTAAGGAACTGATTAAATTCGTCAAAATAAAGAGATGACCAGAAAGCAACAAAAATCTACAAACCAAACCAATAATCAGGAAAACATGACTGAATCCAATCAACAAACCAATAAGCACGAAGGGGAGCAAAACTTGGCACAAGCAATGAAAGAACTCAGAACATTCATCACCGACAAATTTGATGCAGTAATGAAAGAGGTTAACAACATGAAGACATCACTTGGAGGGGAAATTGCAGACATACGCAAAAACATAACAGATATGATGGGAATGAACACCACAGTTCAAGAAATCAAAAAATCTCTAGCTATCAGGGAAATGCAAATCAAAACTACAATGAGATACCATCTTACACCCATAAGATTGGCAGCTATGAAAAAAACAGAAGAATACAAGTGCTGGAGAGGATGTGAAGGAAGGGGAACACTCATTCACTGCTGGTGGGAATGCAGAAGGATCCAACCATTCTGGAGGACAGTATGGCGGTTTCTCAAAAAACTAGCCATAGATTTGCCATATGACCCAGCAATACCACTGCTGGGTATATACCCAGCAGAACTGAAAACAAGGACACAAACCGATATATGTACACCAATGTTCATAGCAGCATTGTTCACTATTGCCAAAAGTTGGAATCAACCCAAATGCCCATCAACAGATGAGTGGATCAATAAAATGTGGTATATACACACAATGGAATACTACTCGGCTGTAAGAACAAACACACTACAAACACATGTGATAACATGGATGAATCTTGAGAACCTTATGTTGAGTGAAGCAACCCAGACATTGAAGGACAAATACTACATGACCTCAATGATGTGAAATAAACAAGCTGCCCTAGATAGCAAGAGACTGAACGATAGGCTTACAGGAAATCGGAGGGTGGAGGAAGGATATGAGCCGATGTCTGCAGGGGTGGAACTTAAGACGAGATGGTGGTAAGTATGAACACAAAGAAGAGATAAAATGGGGGCAAGGGGTTGCCTTCGGTTGGGGCTTTATGGGATTGAGGGTGGCTGGGGAGGGACGGTTGGGTAATGTTGCCCAAAAGTGGGGGGAGGGAGGGGTAGCATACGAACACAGGAGAGGGTTAGGAGGTGGTGGAGAGTAAAATGCCGAGAAAATCATATCAAAATATAATAAAGAGGGTTACCTGTTTAGAATGCTCGGAGGGGAGGGTCTGATGCAGGACGGGCTCCTGGGGAATGTCTAAATGCTCATTCTGCCAGAGTGGGTGACACCATGGGGTAGAATCCCAAGTAGTGAGAGTGGGGGTGGACCCACATCCTGGGGAGGACTAATGCCACCAAATAGAGGGAACTCTATCCCTCGAGAGAAAGGGTGGCTCCCAGGGCATTGGGGCAGATGAGCAAGTTAGGCCCTAAACACTATTCCATCTATCTCTGGAAGTGGCTCCTCAGGAAACGGAGGTTGACTGTCACTGTGGGCACCAAGGTGGAAGGGAAAATGGACGTTAAATGTGTGGAACCAAAGTAAATGGGGGGCAAGGGAGGAGTTTCTTGAGAGTACACAAGGATGGATATAAAACATGTAATATTACACCATAACATATAGAAGACGACAGACTGATAATGTAAACCATAATGTAAAACATAGGAGAACTAAAAATGTAAAGAACTGTGTATCCTAAAGTATGCACCATAATGTAAGCACAGATATTACCATGTTAGAAAGCTAATATCTCAGACTCTGTACATCACCTTAAGTAAATATGATGTGAATAGGGTGTAAGAGTATCGCTGTGGAAGGAAAAAGGTGTTGTGGTGGATGTATGGGAGTGCTGTATATTATATATATGCATTGCTGTGGTCTAGGACTCCTACGAAGAAACGCTGAATAATTAGGGAGGGGGGGGGGAAAAAAAAAAAGGATAGGATGTGGAATTTTTTCAAGTCAACATTCTTTATCTAAGTTCTTTATCTAACTTTATCCAAGTTCTTTATCTATCCTTTAAACCCATCGCTATATGCCATTCCCTAGTAAGGGACCATGACATTATATTGGGCTTCAAATTTCGGGGAGTTCTGGATCACAGAGTGTTTCAACAATGGCAATGGAGGGATACTGGTATGGGATACCAATGACAGGTGATATATGGCTGACAGGGAGCTGTACAGAACATATGTCCAGGGTGCATGGTAATGATTGGATATACTCATAGTGGCAACAATTAAAAACCCAGCAGGGGGGGTACTGGGTTCCTGGCCAGTGGTGCTGTGTCGTGGTCCCTAGGGGAGCAGCGATAGTCTCACAGGTACAGCGGCGGGGACCGGGAGGGAGTGAGGGTTCAACAGTGAGCCCCTGATGCTAATGACTATGCTTGTGAGCTGATAAACCTAAAACAAGAACAAGGCCTAGAGCAACATTGTGCCTGGGAATTTCCTCCTGTCAGCCTTCATGTTACTCAAATGTGGCCAGTCTCGAAGCCAAACTCAGCATGTAATTGCAATGCCTTCCCTCCAGCGTGGGACATGACACCCGGGGATGAGCCTCCCTGGCAACGAGGGACCACTATCAAATACCAACTGATGATGCAACTGGAAAAGGACCTTATATGGAAGGTTCAATGCGGATCAACAGAATATCCATGTCTACATAAAACAACATGACTTTAAAATGCTGTTTGACCTAAAGTAAGGGGGAAATGGAAAGGAGAAATGAGTTTATATGGCTACGAGTTTCTAAAAAAGAGTCTGGAGGCTGGCAGAAGGATTGTCCTCATGCACAACTGAGCAGAGTCAAAGAGACAGATAAAGCAGATACAACCCCCAGATATTGGTTCCTATGAAGGCTAAAGAGACCCATGAGAGTTATGGTCATGGCCGATGGGGTTTACTACCAGGGCAGATGGCCCCTCTCTGGAAATGGTGTTTATGTGTGATGAATCTGGACTCAGATGGGATCTCCCTTCATAAGACTTTCATACTAATCTGCTGGAGGTGCAATTAACGTTGGGGTTCAAGATATAGTTAGGGGATTTGAATCTCTGGACTGATAATGTGATAGCCAGGTCCTGAGCCTCAACAGACTCCAGCACCTACAATCTGATTTATTGGACTTACCACACTCAGCTAAGATGGAGTTAAAGAAGGACAATCACCACACCATGGAGCCTAGAGTGATTACAACTGAAAATGGGAGGATGGCAGCCAACATCCATGTGGAATCTAAGCCTCCTCTCGACATAGAGGTGCAATGGACACAACCAATCCAATGTCCACATAGAAGAGGCGGCATTGGATTGGGAAAAGTGGACATGGTGGACGATGGGTATGGGGAAGGGCAGGAAGAGATGAGAGGTGGGGGCGTATTTGGGACGTGGAGCTGCCCTGGATGGCGCCTCGGGGGTGATCACCGGACATCGTGGATCCTCACAGGGCCCACTGGATGGAATGGAGGAGAGTATGGGCCATGATGTGGACCATTGTCTATGAGGTGCAGAGGTGCCCAAAGATGTACTTACCAAATCCAATGGATGTGTCATGATGATGGGAACGAGTGTTGTTGGGGGGGGAGAGGGGGTGTGGGGGGGTGGGGTTGAATGGGACCTCACATATATATTTTTAATGTAATATTATTACAAAGTCAATAAAAAATAAAAATAAAAAAAAATAAAGGACATATAAGGAAAACCCACTTCTAACATCACACTCAGTTGCCAAAGATTGAAAGGTGTCCTTCTAAGATCCGCAAAGATGCCCACTATTACTACTTGTTTTAGTTTCTAAAAGCTGTCAATACAGAAATGGGTTGGCTTTTATAATGGGAATTTATTAGGTTAAAAGCTTACAGTGCTGAGGCTGTGAAAATGTCCAAAGCAAGGCATCATCAGAGGTGCTGTCTCACCAAAGGCCGGCTGGCGACCTGGACTCCTGCCAAATGGAAAGACAACAAGGGCAGTTCTGACAGTATAGGTCTCTGATTCCTCCTCCAGACTTACTTCTTCCCTGAGCTCAGCTGTGGGAAATCAGGCATATGGCTCATCCTTCCCTCTCCTCTGCCCTTGTGTCTTGTAGTCTCTAGAGGTTTCTTGGTCTCTGCTACTTTTTCTCTGTTTGTCTCTGCTTTTAGTCCTTTATTTATAAAAGACTCCAGTAAGAAGACCAAAACCTACCCTGGGTCACACCTCACTGAAGCAATACAATCAAAGTCCCCCCAACTGAATCCAAATCCAATCAAAGGGTCCTACACACAAAGAAATGGATTAGCTCTAAGAACATGATCTTCCCTGGACTCCACAAAATGCTTCAAACTGTCATACCACTGTTATTCAATATTGCACTGGAAATTCTTTCCAGAGCAATTAGGAAAGAAAAAGAAATAAAAGGGACCCAAATTCAAAAGGAAGAAGTATAATTTTTTTTGCAGATGACATGAACCTTTAAATAGAAAGTCCCAAAAAATCCGCCACAAAGCTACTAGAGCTAAAGAATGAATTCAGCAAAGTGGCAGGGTATGAGATCAACATTCAAAAATCAGTATTTTTTCTATACACTAGTAATGAGCAATCTGAGGCAGAAATCAAGAAAAATTCCATTTATGATAGCAACTAAAAGAATCAAATACCTAGGAATAAATTTAACCAAGTATATAAAAGACTTATACAAGGAATAAAAGACTCAAATAAATTAAAGGATAGTCTGTGTTCATAGACAAGAAGACTAAATATTAAGATGTCAATTCTACCTAAAGTGACTTACAGATCCAATGCAATCCCAATCAAAATTCCAATAGCCTTCTTTGCAGAAATGTTAAAAGCCAACCATCAAATTTATTTGGAAGGGTAAGGGACCCCAAATAGCAAAAACCATCTTGAAAAACAGAAGAACAAAGTTTTACAAAGCTACCATGGTCAAAACAGCATGATACTGGCACAAAAAATAGATACACAGAACAATGGAATAGAACTGAGAGCTCAGAGATAGACCCTCACATCTATGGTCTATTGATTTTTGACAAGGTTGCAAGTCCACTCAACTGGGAAAGAATAGTCTCTTCAACAAATGGTGCTGGGAGAACTGGATATCCATAGGTAAAGAATGGAGGAGGACCCCTATTGTATACCAGGTCCAAAAATTTAACTCGAAATGGATAAAAAACCTAAATATAAGAATCAGGACTGTAAAACTCCTAGAAGAAAACATAAGGAATCGTCTTCAGGACTTTGTGTTATGCAACAGTTTCTTAGACCTTACACCCAAAGCACAAGCAACAAAAGAAAAAAATAGGTAATTGGGATTTTATTGTAATTAAAACCTTTTGGGCATTATAGTTCTTTATCATGAAAGTGAAAAGACAGACTACTTAATGGGAGAATATATTTGGAAACCACATATCCAATTAGGGCTTAATATCAAGCACATATAAAGAAATCCTACAATTCAAAAATAAAAAGACAACCTATTTAAAAAATGGTCAAAGGATTTACAAATGGACTATTCTCCAAATGGATATACCACATGAAAAGATGCTCAACATCATTAGCCATCAGGAAAATGCAAATAAAATCCACAATGAGATACCATTTCACACCCACTAGAATGGTTACTGTTAAAAATAAAAAATAAATTACAAGTCTTGGAGAGGATATAGCGAACAGGAACATGCATTCATTGCCGGTGGCCATGTAAAATGGTGCAGCTGCTGTGGAAGAGTAAACATCCCCTTCCAAAGCCCCCTTAATGTGGAAGCTGGCACTTTAATAATTCTTGCCAGCAACAGATAAAATGCCAGGCTTTCTCTGATGGTTGGACTCATGTGTCACCTTGGCCAGGTAATGGTGCCCAGTTGTTTGGTCAAGCATGCAAGGTACACATCTGCATAGTACCCTCCCTTTCTTTTCCATTTAAGTAGATATATTAGAACCTAAGGAAGTAAGAGAGATGTTTTCTTAGGGCAATCTGAAATTCTCACTCAATTTTAAAAATTAAATAACTTACAGACTCTGGCACTTTTATATTAGTAACACTTCTTGTGAGACACCTTGCATTCCAGGGTGCTGAGAAGTGCTGGACTCATGTCATAACAAGCTAAACCATCAAATGAAACTTAGTATATATAAGTACATCACTTTAGTGTGTTCCAGACATACTAGATGAGCTCAGGAAGAGCTTGATTTTATCCCCTTAAATAAGAATTAGAAAAGAAGAAAAAGCCAAAAACGTCTTGGTACTAATTTTAACTGCATGTAATGGAAATCTCATTTCCTCAGCTGAATCTCTACTTCTGATCCTATCAGTCATCTTGGAGCAGAGTAACATATCTGGGTCTAAAATTACTCAAGAAGGCATTTATGCCCTCTTGTGAAATTTCTTTGAAGAATAAATTTCACCACCATATTTTAAAGTAATGTTTTAGAATCCAGGGAGAATTAGAGGTGTATGTTGAATGAAATTCCTTTATTCACAGTACAATTTGTGTATCAGACAAGATCTACTTTATCTGCCATTAATTCAAATAAAAATGTCAGGTATGATTGGTGCAACTGCCATTTCTGAGCAACATACTCTCAAAGTAAGTGTTAGTACAGGTTCATGATCACTTATCCAGAAGCTAGGAAGAATGCAGGTTTTGGTGACACACCTGACCTGTTTATAGTCTTTATTTAGCCATTTAGCCCCCTCATATTTTACTGTAGAATTACTAATATGTCTGATTACAGGGCACTATTCCAAACCTCGCAGGGGATATTATGTAATATTTGTATATGTACCGTGTTACTTTTTTAAAATCAAAATTCTAAAAAAAAAAGCTGAATTCCAAAATTTATTGCACCCTAAGATTCCACAAAAGGAATCATGAGCTTGCATTCCATTTTATACGATGAAACTAAGAAGAAATACATATGAAGAAATAAAGAGGTTCAGAGAGTGTCATTGTCTTCCAAGGCCATATAGCAAGTAGGAGTCTGCCTGCTGAGAAAGCCCACCTGTGCTCTTTCTTTACACCAGGCCATAAATACACATCTGAATAACGCTTGTTGGGTAACTGATTAGATATTTGGTATGAATCTGGGTAGGCTTCCTAGCATAAGTCTAGCATGACTGAAACAGCTAGAATGACACTTTACTTGGATGTGATAGTGGTAGGATTTTTCTTAGGATCAATCAGTTTTATAAATTTTATTTTTTAATTTCCTATCTTGAAATATAAGAATTTTTTACACACAAACTAAATGGAACTCTGGCTTATGTGTAACAATTGCTGTAGTCTGTCTTATATGCTTTTAAACACATACTGTTACAATATTTTAAAAAATTATATATATGCCATTAAGTAGGCAAGAGAGCATTTTAAATGTGGGTAGTCTGAGCATCGACACAGAATGGATCGTTGGTGTTTCACATTTTCTCCTGCACATTCAGTTAGCTTCAGCAGCAACAGTAGCAACACTTACTATCAAAAAGAAAAGTCTTATGTCTTTCCAGGTAATATCTGTATCCAAATTTACAGAAGAGTGACTTAATAAAAGAAAGACCAGAATGAAATGAAAGTTGTCCAGCTGACTGCCAATGGAACTCTTTGGGCTAAGAGCTGGATCCCTCTCAACATCAGTGTATTTTTTCTTTGATAGCTCAAAATAAAGTATTCTTCCCAGGGAACTAATGAGCCTCCAAGGTCCAGTAGTTCTGACTTCCTTCATCAGAATGAAGAGCAATTTGCAATAAACAGGAAGAGCCAGAGTTTGCATATGTGAGGAAGAAATGAAATATTTAATATATGATGTAAAAACGTCTCTTTTTTGCCAAAGAGAATTAGTGGGATGGCCAAGAGCTATCAACCCTAGCATATCCAGCATGCTGTCAGCCCATCCTATTCAGTTGTGCTACAACTTTTAAAAAACTACTGAAATTACAGAATGCTCAGAGTTGGAAAGAGTTCTGCCACTAAACAATCACAACAAATGCACACAACTCAAATTACATCTCACATTAATTTATTTTTTCATTGAACTGCCTCAAAAATCATGATAAGGTTAATCGGCAACTCCCAGATTTATTGCCTCTTGTGCTACTGGGAATAGTTTGACCTGGATCCATTCTTAACTGGATTGATGGGAATAACAAAGTCATTGGATTTTACATAATAAAACAAAGTATCTTGTGATACAGCCAGCAGCTGTCATAAAGAAGACACAAATGTCATTTTAATATGATTTCTTAAATATTTAATAAGCTGGGATTTAGTCTGGGTCTGCATGATTGCTAACACCAGGCCAAAAAAAAAAAAAAAAAAAGAAGATAAATGAATTTTCTCTTGAACAAAGACAGGCAGTGTAGACAGGGAAGCAATGGGCCTATTACACTAAAAGCTCTTAAAATGAAGACATTAAATATAGTTAAAAAGTATATGATGGAAGTCCTATCCTTCCAAAATCCCAGTAGTCTTTAGAGAAAAGTTTCCTGCTAAAGGAGATAAATAATTTGCTGTCTGCTTTATGGTATAAAACAACAAATATGATAACTATTTTATGGCTCAACTTAAATTACTTCAGGTAAATTGCTTTAAATGATTGCATTTGTTTCTACCTTAAAATAGGTAAAATATATGCAATAAAATAAATCTTTTCTCCTCTTTCCCCCTTTACACTTGAAGAAATAATTAAAATTAACTAGATGAGCTATTTCTTTATGACTTCAATTATCGACTTGTTTACTAGATATGTATATTAATGTTCTGTGTGCTAATCTAACTTACATTTTATTTATGCCTTATTTTAATGTTAATTTTTTTCCCTATCATATATGAGATAGGCAATAAAGAGGACAGATAACAGGAGCTCTTCAATTAAGGAGAGATGACACAGGCAGGCTATGGCGTAAATAACTGTAGTACAAGGAATAAAGGGATAGATGGTATAGGAATGGCAGGACGTGCTGAGAGTTCAGAGAAAAGGCAAGTTATTTTGGCATTATCAATCAAAAAGGTTTCGTGGGGTAGGAAGTATTTGAACTGGACCTTGGTAAGGATTGTAAAGGATGCTGGAGTTGTACAGCTGGCTGCTGAGGGCTCGAGGGAGGTGATAATCCGTCCACCAGAAAATGTGGGTGAGAATGCCCCAGGGGCAGTTGGGAGGGGAGTCTCCAGAGAAGGCAGGAGAGGTCAGTGTGACCACAGGGTGGCTGTGCCCACACCAGCAGGCTTGGGCAGGGGAAGGAGCAAAGCTCTGGTTTTGAAGAAAGTTGGCAGTTTTAATGATTAAACTGAACCTGAGATAATAATAACTGAACTGAGAAGGATTCAAATGTCTGGAGAAATCTGATTAAACACAAATGAGTAGATAAGTGCCTGAGGTTCCTTCCAGGAGCAGGAGAGCTGACCCACAGAGCAGATGTGCAGGGGTAATCACAGGAAAAATTAAAGTAGCGTTGTGATTGCACCTCCTAAGTCCTTCTCCTTCTACATAAGTTACATAAACATGGATGTATCTACAACAACCAGCAGTCATGCATGACCATTATTTAGTACTTTTAAACATACCTAGCTTGTCAAAAATAGGGTATTAAATACACAAACTTAGTAGTGTAACAAGAAATAGTATTAAAAAAACAAAGATACTATTATAGCATTTCTAATGAAATGACCAAAATCAAGATTTTTAACAGAGAAGTGAGAAGGAAATCATAGTTTTAATTTCTCATATCAAGCAAAAGTTGAAGTATTAAATCTAGGATGAACTGGTCAATACCTGACTGCTTATACCTCCTTTTCTCTTGTATCACTTTAAAGAAAGGGATCTTTTCAATCATTTTTTTCCTGGTGACATGATTACTGAAAAACATCATTCTTAGAAGCATTAAATTGACTTATTTTATTAGGTTGGTTAGTCAAAGGTTTAGATCAGTTAATAAAGTATGTTATTAAGGTTAACATGAATGCACCTCAAATTTTCTGTATAATATCAAATGTATTTTTATCAAGCAAGATATGAAACTTATATATTTAAATTTTGTTGTTTGCTAGCGAGTAGCCAAAGAAACTCATTTATAAAAGGGACTGGTGTTTTCTCCTGGCAGAGAAAAGAACTTTCTTTGTCAGTCATCTTTTGAAGATTGTTTTCTCATGAGCTGTGAACAGGGGGAGAAAGAGAGAATATATTACAATTAAAAACAAACTTCAGCTTTATAACTATATGCAAATTTCTAGGCAGAGCAATTAAGCATCACTAGTAAGAGATGTTGTCAGCATCAAATGCAATTCAGTTAAAAAACAGGGATTTTCAAAATCTACTGCACTTTAGAACTACCTGGGTTGATTTTTAAAATTGCAATGCTGAGGAGATATTACTTACTGATTAAATCAGAATCTCTAGGGGTGGGGCCAAGGCTTTAGTAATTTTAAAACTTCCCAGGTGATTCCAAGTTTGAGAACCAGTGCTTTAAAATGCTTCTCTATTTCCTACCACCTAAGTATATTAGCCTTTTAAAATCAAATTTAAAATTGTCTATGAAAATGAACAAATAATATGAGAACATTGTAAGAAAATCAGCCTTACTGATTTTGTATCACAAATTATTACATTTCTGTTAAAAGCTAATTTTTGGTGGTGTCTTGATTTTAGGATTAAGTCATCATTGAAAGATAATCATGCCTTTAGTATGACCTAATAGTTGAATCCCCAGGTATTCTGCAAATATGATCTGTGTATTTGACAGTTGAACAGAAAGAATACAATTACATGAGTATTTTTAATATTAGGTAGAAAGTGACTAGTAACATAGAGAAGCACAAAGTGCCATGATTGCGTAGAGAGAAGGGAGAGATTTTTTATTTTTAAATTGTCTTTGAAGATTGTTCTCTCATGAGCTGTGAACAGGGGGGAGAAAGAGAGAGAAGATACATAGATCACAGAAAATGTTAGATTAAAAAATATAAGAGGGAAGTGGATTTGGGTCAATGGATAGAGCGCCCGCCTACCATATGGGAGGTCCAGGGTTCAAACCCAGGGCCTCCTGACCCATATGATGAGCTGGCCCACGCACAGTGCTGATGCGTGCAAGGAGTGCCGTGCCACTCAGGGAGTCCCACGTGCAAGGAGTGCGCCCCATAAGGAGAGCCGCCCAGCGCAAAAAAAGTTCAGCCTGCCTGGAAGTGGTGCCGTGCACTCGGAGAGCTAACGCAGCAAGATGATGCAACAGAAAGAGACACAGATTCCCAGTACCACTGACAAGAATACAAGCAGAACACACAGCAAATGGACACAGACAGCAGACAACTGGTGGGGCAGGAAAGGGGAGAGAAATTTAAAAAAAACCTTTAAAAAAATATATATATATATATGAGGTTCCCATATATCCCACCCCCACCCCTCCCACATCAACAACCTCTCTCATCATTGGGGCACATTCATTGCATTTGGTGAATACATTTTGGAACACTGCTGCACCACATGGATTATAGTTTACATTTTAGTTTACACTCTCCTCCAGTACATTCAGTGGGTTATTGCAGAATATATAATGTCCAGCATCTGTCCCTGCAATATCATTTAGGACAACTCCAAATCCCAAAAATGCTCCCATATCACATCTAAGAAGGGAGAAATTAATGCCACTATAGTTTAAATCAAAGGTGGTGGCAATTAAGGTGCATTTTGTAGCATGCCAGCGAAAGAAATGGAGCAGGAAAATGAAAATTGAGGGACATATACAGGAAAGAGAGAATAGATCAATCTGGCAGAAGCTAAAAGAAGTAAAAGGAGAGACCTCTGGAAAAAGAGGTCAGAGCAACTTTGCAGAAAGGCTTACATGTTAGAAGTTTCAAGTTCTTGGGAGACAGAATGACGTTTTCTATCTCAATCCTGCTTGACTTTTCTGTAGCATGTGGCGCCGTTGAACCCTCACTGCCCCCCTTCCTGTACTTTCCTTCCTCAGCTTTAAGGTCACAAGAGCCCCTCCTTTCCTTTCTAGCTATGAGAGAGAGAGAGAGAGAGAGAACTGATGTCCTTTTCCAGTGCTCTTTAGACTTACCTTCCATTCATCCTATGTTTCTCAGTCCTGAAATCCTATGACATTTTGTAAAAGTACCTTGTTCCCAGAAATCACCCCCTCCCTGTCTTCATTTCCATAGTATAAATGTCAGATGCTTTAACTACTCTCCCTTAGTTGGACTCTAAGCTGGAATATACATGTCACCCCCTCTCCTCTCTTTTCCTCCCACCTTAAGAAGTCATCCAATTCAGAAGAGCCTCTCTCTAGCCCATGAGGTTCTTTGTGACTGACACATTCTCACTTCTAATGTGGCCCCTCCCACATACACCTGTGGTTCTGGTCACCCCAAACTACCTGTAGTTCCTAAAGCATAACATTTTTTTCAGGTCCTATGCCTCCCTAAACATTGTTTCTCCTGCCTGGCTCACACTCCTCCCCTTCTCAATCTTATAGTCTCAATTCCTCTCTCCTGGGAAACCTTTCAGAACTCCTGTTCTGAGTCAGATGTTCTTCCTCTGTGCTCTATGCATAGTTTCTACTGAAATACAATTGTTGGTTTACTTGTCTGTCCCCGGGATGAGATTTTCACTGGCTCAGTCAGACATCTATTAGTAGCTCTCCATACTTCACTATGCTTGTTTACACTTGTCTCAGCTGGAGCCTGTAAACTCCTCTCTGAGGTAGGGTATGGGGGGCAGGGCACACTTCTTGTTCTGCTTTGTATCTCACACACTTAGCAGAGCGCCTGGCATGTAATTAGCACTCAACTGAATGAATGACCGATTAATCAGCAATGTGCTTTAGAAGAGCTAATTCATCTACTCACTCATTGAATGACTGAAGCAGCAATGTAAACAATAGACTGGGGTGAGACTTTGAGAGAAGAAAGGAATTAGATGCTACTACTGAAAATCCAGAGAGCCATGCAATTGACAAATGGTGTTCTTTAATTTATTTAATTTACTGGCAGCTCAGCTTGACCATGGCAGCTTTAATTCTACCTAATGGTTTTATTCCTCTATCTTCTTGCTCAGTCTTAGTCACCGGATACCAGATCACAACATGCTCTTACACATGGCTGCGGAAGAAAGACCTACTCTTTCCTTTTCATGCAGTCCCAATTCTTTAGGGGAAAACACTGTACTGCTAATCCTCACAGGAATAACTGTATTTAATTGAAAAACAATATGCATTTATTCGCAAAACCAGTACTGACTCCATCAGGGGGTACTATTGGGGAATATGTGAGCAATTTCAATCAGTTTCTAAAAATAGTTTAGAATGGGTTTCAAAATGGAATTCAATCTGGCCAGTCCTTCTTCTAAAAAGATACAAATAAAATTCCCAGTTTGTTCAGAGAAGACAATGTAATTCCCAAGGATAAAAGATTGAGGAAGGGAGAGGGCTTTAATTGTTATTAGATATCTTCTCAAAGGCAGGTACCAATTGTTCACAGGGATTGTTTCAAGTGAAACCTTACTGCACCAGTCTCCCCCAGGTCAGTGCCTTGATTGGGTCATAGATAAAAAGCACAGGGGAACTCCTAACAAAACTCCTTTGGATACAGTTATCATTCACTAAATTTTGTCGGGACTTAATGACATGATGAGAAATGCAGAGAGAGATTTTTGTCTGTATGTGTGGACAATTACATCGGAAATTCCATCCTCTAGCTCTTGAATGTTGTCTTCCACATGGTCAACTTGGGAAGCTCAATGCGCGTTCTAACCCTGCTACAATAGCTTCTGCCATGAAACTCTCCTTTCGGAGCTGGCTTCAAGTTAAAATTCACACATGCCTTAGTCCTTTAGAATAGGGGTTGGCAAAGTTTTTCTGTGAAGGGACAGATAACACATATTTCAGATGTTGTGCCACAACTACTCAACTCTGCCACTGTACCATGAAAGCAGCCAAAACCAATATTAAACAAATGGAAATAGCTGTTTTCCAATAAAATTTTAAGTATGGGCACTAAAATTTGTATTTCATGTAATTTCCATGTGTCATGGAATATAATTCTCCTGATTGTCTTCAGACTTTTAAAAATGTAAAAATCATTTTTTATTTTTCAGGCCTTCAAATCCAGGTGGAGGGTTGGATTTGGCAATAGAGTACAGATCATAACTTTAGAACAATATCCACCAGCCTAATACTATTGGTTCTGAATGGCATGGATCATTTTCCAAAAATCTTATTCAATCTCAATAGGTGAAAAATTATGACAGAGAATTAATGAGGATAGGGACATCTTCCTATTCCTTTGAGCAAGATGATACTCTTTGGGATAAATAAAACAATGAGGAAAAATAAAAAAATAAGGACTTGAAAAAAGGGAAAGATTGGAGGTGGGAGGGAAAGTATTTATTGAATGCTTAATATGTTCTAAACACTTTTCTAGGTAAGTTTGTGTACCTTATTTTATTCAATCTTCACGAAACCCTTTGAAGTAGGTATTAATCCTTCCATTTTGCAAATGAAGTCAACTAGTTATTAAATGACAGAACCATGATTCAAAGCCAGATCTGTTTTACTCCCTGGTCCACAGTGTTTCTACTTCACTTATAGTGTCCAGGAGATATCTATTTTTATTATTTTTAGGCACACCTTACATAAAGAGGTTCCAGTATATTGAGTTTCTAAATCTTAAGAAATTCTAAATAGGAAGGAAATTTTGTAAGCTACATAAAAGAGATTTGTTCATTCAAGCATTTTAATATATTTTAATATATTTACAATGGCTACTCAATGGCATATGGAAAATGTATATCAGTACAGTATTTTGAGAATGTGTATAAACTAATATAAATGTGTCTCTATATGCCAAGTAGTCTAATTTCAGTAAGAAACTTTTACATGGATTCACACATTATTGCATTCCCCTCTCTTTGCTTAACAGCATATTTCCTGGAGACAAGAATCCTTTCTCAGGTTAGTAGGCAGTTTAATATTACCTTAGAGCAGGGGTTCTTAACCAGGGGTCTGTGAGCTTGGATTAAAATTTTAAAAAAAGTTTTTCTTGTGGCGATGCATTGGTGCAGGTATGATATATTTATTAAATAATACACAGCATTGTGTGGACTTAGTAAAGGGTCTGTGGTTTTCACCTGACTGGCAAAGGGGCCAGTGGAACAAAAGAGATTAAGAACCCCTGCCTCGGAGTTTGTCCCTACTACTACCTCCACTCTCTAAATGCTCCACAGCCTAAGTTAGCAACCAGTGGGATCCAGGGGAGTTCTCCATAGTCTCTTCCAATAACAGTAGGGAAAATATTTTCTCTCCATAAATTGCCAGATAATTAACCCTATGGGCCATCACTACCAAATTAGCCTGTTATTTTTATCCTTGAGGCAGGTGTAATTTGCCTTTTCTGCAGAAGGAGAGATGAGTCATTTCTTTAGCCAAAGGTCATGAAATGGACCTTGGTCTTTGCTTGAAAACAAGTGCTTTCCTTTATTTGGGGCAAGAATGGTGGTGGAGAAGAGCAGATGTTCCACTCGGAGGTGAGATCTAGGAGTAACACATGAGGTAAGTATGGCCCGGCTTCACTGAAACAGAAGCTCTCCAGGACTCAGTGTGATCACAGGACATGCTCTGCTTGTTTCAAATAAGGATATAGAATAACCATTGGAATATATAATCAAAGCAGTTTTGTCATTCTGTTAAAAATCCTCTACACACTCGTGACAGTATGGCATGGTAGCATAAACAGATTCTCTACCTTCTTAGTGAGATTATTTAAGTTCTCGACGCATGTTTGTAAGCTTTTCCAGAGTCTTCGATGCCTCTTTTTTCTCTTCTCATGACAAGTAGCATCTGTCAGTACCAGGTACACAGTAGGCACTTATAAAATAATTGCTTAATTGAATTGAATGAACAGCTAAGCCATAGAAATTAAAGAGTCTAGTTTAGGAACTCCTCACTAGCAGGAATCTTTTTTTTTTTTTTTTAAGATTTATTTATTTTTATTTATTTCTTTCCCCTTCCCCCACCCCCCCCACCCCAATTGTCTGTTCTCTGTGTCTATTGGCTACATGTTCTTCTTTATCTGTTTCTGTTGTTGTCAGCATCATGGGAATCTGTGTTTCTTTTTGTAGTGTCATCTTGTTGTGTCAGCTCTCTGTGTGTGCGGCACCATTCCTGGGCAGGCTGCACTTTCTTTCGCACTGGGCAGCTCTCCTTATGGGGCACACTCCTTGTGTGTGGGGTTCCCCTACGCGGGGGACACCCCTGTGTGGCAGGGCACTCCTTGCACGCATCAGCACTGCAGGTGGGTCAGCTCCACATGGGACAAGGAGGCCTGGGGTTTGAACTGCCGACCTCCCATGTGGTAGATGGACGCCCTAACCACTGGGTCAAGTCCGCTTCCCACTAGCAGGAATCTTGATCCCTAATAAAGCTATTCTAATCCATTGGTCCCCAAAGTGAGGTCTCCACTCCTGCAGCATCAGCTTCATGAGGGAACCTATTAGGCAAAACTAGAATAAACATTTCAGGTGATTCTGACATAGTTAAAATTTGAGAATCACTATAATCTAACCAAAAAGTTACTGTGGAGCTCCTCCTTTCTTGAAAGCAAGCCCATGACGTGGAAGAGACTTATTGCCCAATATTTGGGGCTTTATGGTGTTCCTAATTATAAATTCAGAAAGGTAGATAACAGATAGGTTTATACATTAATCTCATCAAATTTTTAAGGCTCCATTTCATCTCCATCTTTAAGGCCAACCTTTAGTGCTAATTCCAATAAATTAATCTTGTAGAAAAATGTCATGAGGCATGCACCTGTTTTACCCTTCCCCACCTTCCTACATAAAACGTGGGGCTATCCTGAGCAGCCAAATTGGAAGAAGGAAAACAAGGGGCGTTGCTTAAGGAGGGAAGAGCAGAAAGCAAGAAGGCTCCCAGGACCTGATGCTAATCTGTGGAGTGATATACTTTCCTGTGCTGCTGAGCATTTGAGCAAAAGTTTCATTACTTCCTTTAATTTCCTCTCTTTCAGGCTCTGTCAGACAAGCACAATTCCTATCTGATTCAAAAGGTAAAATCCATTTTCCTGAAAGCTTGAAGAAGGAATTCATTTATATCCTTAAAAAGTTGAATCAGCAAATATCAGAGTAGGACAGAGCAGGGTCAACAGTACTGAAAAAGCAAGCATTGCTACCCTTTGTGATGATAACTGTCTAAACATTTCCAACAGATTTCATATGGTAATGTTTTCCTGAATGTCATCTTACAGAACTTAAACAATAAAGAATTAAAGTCAAAACTTGAAAAAGCTAATCAAAGGAAATGAACTGTAATCATTTCTTTGGAAACAAAATTGCACCAACATTTGAATATCCATGATTTCTTTTGCCATTTTGGCATTGTGGACTATCATTATCTATTCTTTCAGGGTTCTGAAAATCAGCTTTAGAATCTGCTGATTGTCATCAACTAGCTACTGAAGCCACAAAGCTCTGCAACACTGCTGGACCATGGCAAATATAAAAAAGATAGTTAACTACTGCAAATGGGGTTTCTGTTGCCAGAAAATAGCATTACAAAGCTGAAGTTACAATGCTCACATCTGGGCACTTTCAGCGATCAATCTGTACATGAGAATGAACAAAACCGCCAGGGATCAGTCACATTTTCAGTGGCTCCACCACAAAAACAGGCAAATACAGAATCTAGTATTTAGCTGTTGGCAGATAAAATATGCAAAATCAAAAGAAAAGGGCTGTATTTCTGGGCAACTCTATCCTCTATACACTCCTAATCCAATACACCAAATTAATCTGTATGAGTGTTTTGAATTAAACATGCCATGGAAATATTTTATCTGCTGCATTTACTTTGGGTAACTACTACTCAATTTGACTCCCCTCTGAGTAATTAAAAATGCATTATCTCAACTGGGAAATAGAATTAGTTTCATTATGCAATTTATTTTTGAATTAAAAATAGCCAGACAGCAGGCAAACACTTGGAGGTCATAAGTCTGATGACATATAATTAGAAAACCAGAACTTAATACAATGTGATGATTGACATAACAACACAGAAAGAGAAGTTGCTCCCAAATAGCTTTTACTTTCTCAAATATGTCTTTCCTGACAGGAAGCATGAATTGTAAGGACTAGATAACAATAGTATCACTGGTTTTTAAATATATTTTGTGTATATGTATATATTTATGACATGAAAATGAAGAAACTGAATTAACATTTCTTTTTCTCTTGAAAATTCTCCTAACTCAAAGAGAGAGAAAGAAAAAAAGGAAACCTTAAAAAAGAGACAGGAAGAGATGCAATCTGGCTATATTCTGAAACTACTAAATTTTTTAAAAAGTTATCTGAATTCTAAATGGCCAGTAATTTTCTGAAAGAATAATTGGTGCTATAAAAGTGAAGACTTGACAAGAGTTCAAAACCAGTGTTCCCAAACTCAAATGCCTAAGGAGTGAGCAGTTAAAGCTAAAGAGTGGAGGAATGGAGACTTAGCTGCAGCCTAAAGGGGCAGCCGAGGGGCCGCAGCTGCTCTGGTCCAGCTGATTGTGGTAGGGGAATATAGATGCAGTTGTTGCCGGCCCACCTATGTGAAAAGAAAAAAAAAAGCCAGAAATTCAGAATTTTATGTGAAAGCTACTGTTTTTAAAATGGTAGCAAGTCATTTAAAAGTACTATGTGGTTCCAGGACTTTGCAGGGCAAAGAAACATTCTGGGTCCAAGTGCCATCCAGACTTTGCGTCCTATGAAGCGGCTATGGGTATCCTGGGGACCTACTTCTTTATCTGTAAAACACATGTCCAAGTTTACTACTGACACCAGATTCCTCCTCTGGTCTTTAATGTACTACCTTTCTTTACTTTTGAAGAGCTTGTTTAGAAGTTTTAATTCTCAGTAAGTTAGAGTACTGAAATAATAACCAAGTCAAAAAAGAAGCTGAAAATGCTGATGCAATCTATGTCTAGAGGCTTGATTGCTAATTCATGAGTATGGTTTCTGTTGTTAAATTTGCCATTTTAATTAAGGGAGCAATCATCAAACAAGTAGGGGCATCAAAGAAGTTCGAATTTTTGATAGGCAGTACTGCCGGGAGGTCAAGAACACACTCTGGAGGGCCAGCCAGCCTGGCTTTGGTTTAAAGCCTGGTTCCCCGCTAGCTAACTGTGACCTTAGGCAGTTACTGAATGTCTGTGTGCCTCAATTTCCACATTTGTAAAAGTGAAGCTTGCAGTTCCTACCTCATAAGGTTATTGCGAAGACTAAATGAATTCGTGTAAAATGTGGAACAGTGCCTGACACAGAGTCAGCATCAGGAAAGAGTTATTTTTATTATTACTAGTGTAAAACAGCTGGAGTGTTAAAACCACACACAAAAATGCAAATCTACCAAATCTTCTATACTGGATGAATCAACATTATACTCTAAAATATCTAAAAGAGACTAAACCTAATCCAATGAAAGCCAAAATTGATGGTTTGCTAGAACAACTGCACTGGTATCTTGTAAATGAAGACCTAACATGAGACAATTCGTAGAAATCTAATGGAGGTCAACCTAGAAAATGAAGGTCAATGCAGTGGAACAGGGGCCTTCAAAAATCAAAGGGTGTAAACGCCTCCTCGTTGGTTTCCACCTCCTTGTGATTAATTAACAGCCTTACTGCATCCACCCACCAGCTGTATCCTAGCTCATACGCCTGACCCCAGCCGAGCACTACAACAGTATAATGAAAACTGTGCTTTTAATTGTCCAGCAGGCGATCATGGCTTGGCTAAGAAAGGCTCTTTTCACTCCCCTCCTTTCTGATTAACTAGATGGCTTTATAAATCCCCTTAATAAGTTCATTTGTGAAACCCAAGGCTAGCTGCCCTTCCTTCCTGCTGCTAAGAGGGCTCAGGTGCTTATCTATGGATATGATCCATCAAAAGAGAATTGTTAAAAAATTTTTAATCTGCTAAATTGACAAGTACCACTGATCTCACATCTCCCCCAATTTAATATTTTTTTTCTGTGTCATAAAGGAAATATAAGTGCATGCATTAAATTGTTAGACTAGCCAGAATTTTTTCTACTTTATAAAAAAGCAAAGGTAATTGTCTCGTAAGTAGTGAATTCAGTAACTGCCAAAAGGTCTGTGTAAAGTAACCAATAGTCACACAGATATTTATTGTTTCTAAATAGTTTCCATGTGCACTATCTAATTTAGTCTTCCCAACAACTCTATGGGATAGTATTATCAAAATTCTCATTTTACAAGGGAGAACGTAGAGGCCCAGAGAGAGGATAAGTAACCTGCAGAAGACCACATGACTACTGAGGTTAGCTATAGACTTGAATTCAGGTCCTATGATTTAAAATCCAGTGCTCTTTCCATTATAACACATGTCAATTGTTTGTCTGTTGCCTTTCAGTCCTTCTATACTTTGGACTGCTGGGGAAAACGAAATTTCCCAAGCTCCTTTGCCAGTTGATCTTCTGTTTGGTTGTGCTAATTGGTAGGCACTAAGAAAACACAATAAGGAGAGAAGAGCCTTGGTTCTAGTTCTTAAAATGGGGCAGTTGGTGGCAGTTATTACAGTGGCAAGTGGGGCTGGTGTGATTCTGGACTCCGGCAGCCCAGGAAGGGTCAATAGTTTTTGCTGTTTCCAGCGCTGATTGAGAGAGCACCTCAAGAGGACCCAGAATCAAATACTAGTGTCCTCCATCCACCTGTAAAGGCTGATGCAAGCTCATGAACTCCCGCTCAGGGTGTTAGCAGTTTCTGATCTCCAGGCATCATTTATGCCTTTTTGTTCCTCCAAGTCACCTACCCCCTTCTCCCTTCTGTAGTTCTAACCTTTGCAATACATTTCCTTGTTTGAAATACGTAGAGCGGCCTCCATTTTCCTGCTGCCTTATGTATCAACTTGCTATGTGGCAGCTCTGAGAGAGGGATATAAAGTAGAAGACATTGTCCCTGCCCTGAAGAAATTCACAGCCTGAGTGATAGAACTAATACATTTGAACCAAGAATAAACAAAATAAAATAGATACTATATATTCGAGGACTGCGTTAAAGGACACACAGACTATTATTAGTGCAATGGGGAAGCAAATGGGCACTTCATCACAAACTATTTGCTTGGTGCAAACAGTGAGATTTGTGCTTGTGCTTTCCCTTTGGCATGTATTCAAGTCCATTCTCAGGCAGTCCAGAAGTATCCTCACCCCCTTGCCCCCTTGTCTTCCGAAACACTTCCACTGTTCTGGACATGCTTGGTTTTACTTCCTGTCCCACAGCCATCTCTGGTGCCAAGTTGTCTGCCCCATTCTTGTTCAGTTTCCTGTTCATTAACTTTAGGCTCATTATAAATTAGCATCCCTAAAGTCCGCATTTGCATCACCATACATAAGAAACTTTTTGTATATAGAAAAAGGAGGTACAATTACGGCACATATATAATTTGAGGCAGAACTACTAATTACAGCAGGGGTTAAAATGGGAGAAAAAGTGATTAAATGATTGCTAAGCTGTCAGTTTTTCTGCCTTCATTAGATCTATTGATTTTATTCTTTTTTCTCCAAAAATTGAAGAATGCTATATCATCTGGGATTGAATTTTATTTATTTTTTTTAAAATAACAGCAAAAACGCTTTATTGAGGGTTGGCTCTATGCCAGGTACTATGTATCTATTAACTCAAATATGCCTTTTCCAAACAAAATATTTTCCCTTACTTTACAGATACAGAAACTGAGGCCAGAGACTACTATTCTCTTCTTTTTTATTTATTTCTCTCCCCTTCCCCGTCCGCCCCCCCACCCTGCCCCAGTTATCTGCTCTTTGTGTCTATTCGCTGTGTGTTCTTCCGTGTCCGCTTCCACTGTTGTATTGTTGTCAGCGGCACTGGAAATCTATGTCTATTCTTGTTGCTTCATCTTGCTGATGTCAGCTCTCCATGTGTGTGGTGCCACTCCTGGGCAGGCTGAACTTCCTTTCCTGCTGGGTGTCCCTCCTTATGGGGTGCACTCCTTGTGCGTGGGGCTCCCCTACATGGGGGACACCCCTGCGTGGCACAGCACTCCTTGTGCGCATCAGCACTGCACATGGGCCAGCTCCACACAGGTCAAGGAGACCCGGGGTTTGAACCCGGGACCTCCCATGATCCTCGCTAGTTATTGGCAAAGCCAGGACCTTGCGCATCTGACTAGGTTGTCTGACTTGGAGTCTGCACACTTTAAAAACAGCACTGACCTGCCCCTGTGTCCATGGATGGAAAGCAGCATGTGTGACAATTACCAGAGCACTTTGCACCAGGGCACAAAGGAGAGGCATAAGAAGCAGGGATGGGGAGTAATTTGGCTTTTCTCTTTCATATTTTGGGGTTCTGCATTTGACTTTATTTGAAAGGCCTCCACTGAACCTACTGAAGGAGCACACTTGAGTTCCCAGAGGTGGTTTAGATAATGCAAAAGGTTAATTCTTGGTTTCACATGGCTATAGGTGGAAGCCAGGCACTTCTGCCCGACACGCTTTCACACGCTTCATAGTTTTAAGTGGGATTGCAAACATATGGCATCCACCCAGAGAACCATGGATTTTTAAGTAATTGGCATCCATTATGACTAGAACTGGTGGACAAGCCTGGGCCCCTGTGAAGTTGAGAAGGTGGACATTTTCTCTGTGGTATTTTTCAGTTGCATATTTTTTCTTACACAGGTGCTAGACTATTCTTGCCCTCAGGTGTTGAGTATTGTTATCTTTCCTGAAAGAACTAAAATACTGACCTATGGAAGTATTACATGTGGATGAGACCTCAAATGTCTCTTTTCAGTGTGGATCAAAGCTTCAAGTCCTTGACATTTGGGGGATTATACAGACAACTCAGGTTGCTGATGCCTTGCCTGCCATGCAGTTGAAGCAGCAGCTTGCCAATAAATAGAGAATTGAATGAAGAAAAGTAAGCTCTAGCAGAAGTTCAAGCATTAATCAGTAGGTTGGGAACATGACTACAAAGTCTAGGGCAGGACTTGAGGATTGAAAAAGACTTAAAAGTATTTATTTACTGTATTGATAGAAAACATACTGTCTTCAATGTTACTACTATAAAACAGATGCAGTAATTGGGAGGCTTTTAGGAATACTGTTCTGATTCATATAGTCTCTTTTAGTGGTTTTTACCACTAGCATATTAAATGAATTATACACTTAAAAAAACAATTCTAAGAAACAAATAATGATAATCCTTCTCCCCAAATAATCTCTTTGCCATATGGAAACGTCTGTGACTCTGGTAGAATTCTTAAAATGTTATTTATATCTTGAGCAATGCATCTTTTAATCCAAAAGACAGCACTAGCAAAAATCGAATTCCTTGAGGATGAGGGTTTTCACTTAAACTCTGTGCGTCTGGCCAGTTAGGAGCCAGCTCTGTGTCAGTGGCAGAAATGAGTCACAAGCCAAATGCCCAATCAGTCCATAAACTTATGATTAGCTTTCAACCCAACAAAGCCTGTGTTTGTCACTAGGATATTTGCTTTTCCAGCTACTGGTTAAAAGGATCAGTGACACACTTCAAAGATTTTGGGAACAGTTTTTGTTCTTTGTGAAAAGCATTTGTTCTCTCAAAAACAAATACTAGATCTGTTCATTTGCTCAAAAAAAAAAAAATGAGAGGAGCATTTCTTTTGATTGTTTCCCAATACCACCCCCGCGTTTTAACAATAGAAAGCTACAATACCCTTTACTCCTGCTAACATAATTGTGAAGTGAGCAGAATTCTAAAATATGCCATTTAAAAATTGAAACTTGGAAAGTCAGGTTATTACCCAAAATGGAGGCAGAATTTATTGAGCTAACTTGGCATTATCTGGCTTGAACATTTTGGAGTCTACATTCATTCATTCATTTACGAGTAAATATTTATCAAGCACCTACTATGTGCTGGCATGCTAGGTGGTATACTTGGTGCTGAGATACACTAATATACAAAACAGAAAAAAATGTCCTACCCTCCTGGATCTCACATTCTACTGAGGAGGAGGAAGACAATAATTATAAAATAGATTATTAGTTGGTAAGTACTAGGGAGAATACTAAAGTGAGGGATATACGGCTTTTAAGGGCTGTGCTTGTATGTGTGTATACTTGATTGCCTCATGGTCAGGAAGATCTCACCTGAAAGTGGTATTTGAGCAAAGACCTGAAGGAGAAGTAGTGAGCTATGGGACTGGAGAAAGGGCATGGTGGTTAAGTTCATGTGTCAAATTGGCTAAGTTATGGTGCCCAATTGTTTGGTCAAGCAAACATTGGCTTTATCATTAATGTGAGGATATTTCGTGGACTTAACTCATTAGTTAATTGATTGCATCTACAATCAACAAAGAAGACTGCCTTAAGCAAATGAGAAAAGCCTCAGCCAGTCAGTTGAAGGCCTTAAAGCAGTCAGAAAGAGGAATTTCTGCCTTTACTTCAGTCAGCCAGCTTCTCCCCGCAAATTCATCAAAACCTTCACTGGAGTTCCCAACTTGGAGCCTGTCCTGTGGAATTCAATTTGTCACGTGAACCTATTCCCATAATAAATATCTCATTATTAACACATACATGTCCTGTCGGGTTCTGCTTCTCTGGAACCCTGACTAATACAGTGTTCTAGACAGAGAATCACAAGTGCAGAGGCTTGAGGTGGGAGTGTGCCTGGCTGTTCAGAGGGCATCAAGGAAGCCAAGGTACCTAGAGCAGAGATGGGGCAAGGAATAAGAACTAAGGTGAGTGAAGGGCTTTGCTTTGTACAAACTAAATTAGGATAAAGAAAAAGTAAGTAATACCCAGAATGAAACACTTGATAATTTGAAGAGAATTAATACAATTGAATGCAAATTTAAGTAAAATTCATGTTGCAAAGTCATATTTTATTACTAATGACCATATATAAAGAAAAAAGCACACACTTGTCATGGTCAGTGATTGAAGGCGTCCCTGAAATTACTATAATCTACGTAGATTGAGGGTCCCAAGGCCGAGCAGTTCATGGGACAGAGCTCCCCTGACCAAAAAAGATAAATCTTCTGCATTGGATTCTACTACCAGCATCTAATTTTCCCTTTCTTGGGATTTTAAGGTTTTTATTTTCCAGATTCTTCAGTTAAAATTCAAGCATTGGGTGAAGATGAGGAATAGGCAGGGAAAGAAAGGTGTAGGAATTCACATCTAGAGCAGCTCTAACTTACAAGCTTCTGAGAAGTGGTAGACAGCTAGCTTCCTTCAAAATCCTGTGAGAATAAAACATGGCTTTAGCTCCATGAGAAGAGCTCTAGGAGAGAAGTGGTGGGATCCCATGGAGGTAACAAGTTATAATAAGCAAGCTTTAATAAAGACTATTTCCATTAAAGGACAAGGCAGTTTACCTGTGAGGAAACTGCATTGACAATAAATTCCCCAAACCTTTTTTCCCCAGATATTTTCAGCCACACAAAGAGATAGGTAGAATGCCCAACAGTACCGAAAGGCACCTTTGTAGTAGGAAAGCATTCTCAATAGATTTTAATTGTTTGGTCTTGAATTAATTTTTCTCTTTCTGTAGCACTCCTTTATTCTACACACTATGCACAAATGTGGAGAGGATATTTAAAATTACACATATGGTGTAACAACCTTGACAGCCTTTAGATTTGATGTGAATGAACAGCACGGTAGTAGCTTTGGCTTCCACATGAGATCTTATTTTTCACCTATACATAGCACTTTGACCAGACTCCCAAGGCCAAGTATTTCCGTTATTAACTAATTAAGAGTGTGGTGGGTATGTTTCTTGCACAAGCAGTGGTGTGGTGGTAAATCACATGTACTCTGAAATTAGACTGTCTTGATTTGAATCATTGCTCTACATTCACTAGCTGTGTATCCAGGGGCAATTTGCTTAATTCTGTACCTAGTTTCCTGCTCTGTAAAAGAAGGATCATAAAAGGGTAATTAATTGTGAGGATGACCTGAAAGCTGCATGTAAAGTACTTAGAACATGTCTAGTACACAGTAAATCTCAATAAAATGGTGACTCGTATTGTAGTAGAACATAATGGTTTTCTAGGAGATATCACAGCAAACATCCAATTCCACTATTAAGAAAGTACACCAAATCTAATGTATTGTCTATAGTTAGTAGTATATTTTGATAATATTTTACAACAATGCAAGGTGTTGGTGGTGAGGTCATGAGATACATGTCTATTTTATAAGTCCACAACTTTTACTATACACTTATTGTTTATGTATGTTCGTGTATGAATAATACACATTTCTATACGCATGGATGAGAGAGAGAGAGAGAGAGAGAGAGAGAGAGAAAGAGGGGGGAGGTAGGGCAGGAGAGAAAGAGGGGGGAGGGAGGGCAGGAGAGAAAGAGGGGGGAGGGAGGGAGAAAGAAAAGTCTTGAACAGAAAAAAAATACTGCATTTTGATTGTTGTCAATTTTTACTGCAGCACTGTGTTAATTTTACCTTATTAAATATTGAAGAGGGGCCATCACCATTGAGAAGACATGTTCAATTATTTGAAATTAAACTAATTTGTCTTTATGGAATACAACTTTGGAAAATACCAAATGCTATTTTTACAGTTAACATCTATTTCCTAAAAAGGCCATCATGCCATGCATATATACCAATGAAAACAGAAAAGTATAAGACAAACACATCCCTGAGTAGGCTGAGATCCTTTGAGAAAATAAACTTGCCTCCACATTGAGCTAAACAATACTAAACAGAAATTGTTCAAACAAGCAGTTCTCAGGAAGAATGGCAAAAGTCTACCTTTCTTGAGGCATATAGGCCAGGAGGAAATATGAATTAATAATAAAGGGACTAGAAAAAATTTGTTTCAGATCTGGCTTTACAATCTGGAATTTCTCCAATTTATTTTCTAATTTTTTCTAAGATAGAATTTGTGGGGCTGATTTTGGAGCACTGAAAAGCGTTATGAATCAAGAGAAGTTCAATCAGAAAAAGATTGTTTTTGAGTCCAAATATTTTTTTGATTAAAATATAATACTACCAGCATATTGAAAGTAACAAAAAAAGTCCTTTTATTTTTCAAAGAAAGTTTTTTTTCACATTTTGTTCAGGGAATACATTTTACTTATATTTAATGTATATTTTAAATGGAATTGGATTTCCATGAATCATAAAAGCTCATTAAAATAATTCTTTATGAAAATAAAAAGGAATTTGCACAAGAGTTCTGTATTCTATAAATAGAGGTAAAGCACTCAATTACAATGAAAAGTCATACAAGGCACAACTATATAAGTGCCAAAAAATAAAGAATAATTTTGATAAGAAAATGAATTTAAATTGTAATGAGCTCTCTATCATCTGCAAAGAATTCTACATAATTTGAATAATTAAAAATAGTGCTATTGTATATCCTAACAAACATTTCTCATTCCTTTTATCAGAAAGCAAATTAATGACAGATGATAAATGTAGTTTCAGTACAGATGCTAAAATGTGTTACGTGCCAGCCAGACTCAGAACAATGCATATAAATGTGGAAAACAAAGTGTAAGGTTTTTTTCCACAGATGATATTTATAGAAATAAATAAGTGTTAAATATTTTTCCAGAAAATAGATTGCATGGCCCACAAGGCTCACCAATATGACTTCTAGGAGAACAGGAATTAATGAAGAATTGCTACCTGGGCAACTGGGAAGTCATTAGCACCAACCAAACCTGGCTGCTGTGAGCTGTGAAAGGAAACAGGCAGGGTTACCCATGGCGCAAATCACCCTATCCCTTATTATCCCATTCCATGTTTCTGGGGTAAATTCAAGTCGTGCCAAGCCAGACTTGAGGATTTTTTTTTGCTTATCCTACATAAATGAAAAGTGGAAGAGAAATTAGATGGCTTTTTATTTTCAAAATAATAAGGTTCTTTTCCTTTTGATTGATTGAATAGGAGATGAATGAATAGGGTTAAGAAATACCTAGGGGCTCAAAAGGAAAAATATACACATATCAATTATTATTTGGGCATTTAAAAATTATGGTTTGGGGCATTAATTATGGCAGAATTTGTCCATAAGAACAAATGAATTCCCTCTGCAACCAACGCATCACTTCAGGACAATATTTCTGAGTCTTGTCATTCATCTTAGTACATGTCCTAGGGATAAACAGTTTCTTTTAATTAAAATATATGAAAGAATTATTAAGATGGAAACATTTCATGGAAATAACTCGCTCAACCATTTGCATGTGTCTAACTGATCACCTTTTCCATATAGTAACCAGAAAGACAAACAAAACAAAACAAAACAAAACAAAAAACAGAACACCAAAATAACATAAAGAACAATGTAGTTCTTTCCTTTAGATTTGTTCAAAATTGTCTGCCTATTAATAATGACTTATTGTTCCATGTATTGCTTCAAAAAATGTTTCCAGTGGCCCTGGGGAACACTATGTACTGTTTTTCTTTATTTTTGCTCCTGGACTTTTTTTTAATTCAGATCACTCTTTGAGAAATTCATTTCAGTCTGGATTGTGTAGATTCTAGGTCCCTCAGTTAATGGGAGTTTTTGAACTTTTGGCTTCTATACCCAGTTCCCCTCTTGATAGTGACTAATGGCATTAATTCTCCTTACTCTTTCTTCAAAAAAAGGGCAATAATTCTGAGGACTAATTGGGATGATCAGTTATCACTGTTTACCCTCTGCCAACTTAGTTCTCTGAGTTCCAGAGGAGAGGTATCTCAAATAAAGTTATAGTCATGGAATAACGGGACAAAAGCTTGTGGTAAATTTAAATAAAACAATGGAAATGAGGGCCTTCTGTTCTCCAGCAGCAGCTTGTTTGACTCCTGGCATCTCTCAAAGCTTCTCCCTTATTTTGGGGATCTCAGTATGTATACAACTAGCAAAACTAGTTTCCTAAATGCTTTCCTCAACCTCAATGTTCTTTCATCCAGTTTATCCTAAAATACTGGTGCCAAATTAACCTTCCCCAAAAAATGTAAGACACATATCATTTCTTGCTCACGAACTTAACAGGGTCATAACTGCTCAAACTCAGATATATTTCAAACTCAATATATTCATGACTGAATTCTCTATCTTCCTCACAAAAGCATCCTTTCTTCTTTTTTCTTTTATTCTGGTCAATAGCACCATAATCCACCCAATCTCTGAAGCCGGAGACCGGGCCTTGCTCTTTTCCTCATTCTTCATTCCCAATTGACATATAGGTCCACTCAAAAAAGCAGTGACATGTCCCTTTCTCTTCAGTGCTCTGGTAGGACCTTGGTTTGGGTTCTCTTGATTTTTTTTTTCCTACTATATATTATTTTATTTTGTTTTTAAAGAAACCTTAGATTACATAAATTATATATCAAAAATATGGGCGGGTTCCCATATACTCCAACTCCTATCCCACCCACACTTTTCCCCATTAACATTAACTTTCATTAGTTGGTATATTTGTTACAATTGTTGAACACATATTGAAGAATTGCTACCAATCATGGTCAGTAGTTTACACTATAGTTTACACTTTGCACTACACATTTTTATAGATATTGACAAAATTTATAATGGCCTGTATCCGTCATTGCGATGTCATTCAGAATAATTCCAATGTCCCCAAAGTGTCCCATTTTACACCTATTCTTCCCTCTTCCTCTCCTGAGAACCTCTGGTGACCATTGCCTTTATATCATTGTTACAAGATGTTCTATTGTTAGAAAATAATAAGTCTACTTCAGTCCACAGTTGCATTCCCCCTTCTGTTTATTTCTTCCTCAATCTTGAGGATTTTAGGATGGTGATGCCTACTCTGTTTCTGATTGAGAGGAGTCTTAGATTCCACAGGGCAGATGGATGGAACTGTCTTGTTTGCAGTTGTAGATACTCTCTGTTTTGGGGCATGGGCATTGTCCCTAATTATCATTTTGTTAATTATCCTGGGCAAGTCTGATGGACTGGAAAGTAGGTGCAGCAACACTGCTGAGATTCAGGGCTCAACCGGCATATGAAAAGACCGAAGATTTAAGTCTCTGGTATATATATTTAATGAGTATAGTGCTAATTATAGGTTCAAATAAAAGGAGCAGAAGAATCAAGTATAGGGAAATTATAAATGAGTCTAACACTATTACATTGGGGAACATATATTCCAAGGTAAGGCCTACTGACAGGTGCTGAATTCCTTAGACTGCCTTGCCTAAAGTGTCTAGATGTCTCTAGAGCCCTCAGAATCACCCCTGCTTGAGGCACTGTTTACTGTGGCAGTCAATGAGATCCTCCTGGGATGTGCATAAGTGTAACCTCTGGAATGATCTCCCAACTCCCTTTGAAATCTTTTCACCATAAAAACTCATTTGTATTTAATATTTCACTTTTTTGTTCAAGGTCTTTTTCCAAATGCATTGCTAGTTGTTGCGTGGTATTAATTCCTTGGTGCCAGGGAGGCTTATGCCTGGGAGTTATGTCCCCTGCAAGGAGAAAGGTAGTGAATTTATATGCTGAGTCTGGCTTAGAGAGAGGCCACATTTGAGCAACAAGGAGGCTTTCTGGAGGTAACTCTTAGGTAATATATAATACTAAGCTAAGTTTCAATTTTATAAGAATAAGGTTCATAAGTACAACCATCAATGTCAAGGGCCTGGAGTATTGGCTTGTCCTCCTTTGCCACATACTCTAGGGATTCTTGCTGCTCTATTATAGAATGTAGCAGGACTCCTTAGAGTGGAAGTTCAATATTCTTTTGGCTATTGTGTGGGTGTCCACCCACCAAGACAATACCCCATGACCACTTGAACATGTTCATATTCCATAAAGGCATGCCCTGGTGCACCCTTCTCCACACATCCCCCCATCATTGACACTCCATACAAGTGATCCTTCCCAGAATCTTGCTGGTTTCCAGCCTCCAATTTCACAAGTATGCCAAGCCATTCTACCAATGGCTGTCAGCATGTTTGTTGTAAACTCTAACCTGATCGTGTGACTCCCCTGCTACAAACCTTAAGTGGAATTCCATAAGCTACAAGACAATGCCCAAACTCCTAGCCATACAACCTGCCTTCACAGCATCTCCAACTTTGCCACCTTAAATCCTACCAATGTGATCAGAATACTTCTACCTCTTGGTTTCAAGTGGTGTCTACTATATCTCTGCTCTCCCACAGCCTTGAATGACCTTCTCTTCAATGAGTACCTGGAAATTGCCTGCTTATCTTGATGTTCTTTCTCAAGGATTTTCCTGATGCCACTATGCAGTGTTGTCATATTTATCTTTAAATCACTATTATATACATACACACATATATACATGTATATGATTAATTATACTGTATTGCAATTATTGTGCTCTATGTATTTCATGCAGTTTGTTCACTACTTTTTGGGGATGACTGAAACATCATAGCTTATTCATTCACAAAAGCAGGAAGGAAGGAATGAAGACCTCCCTAAAATTACTTTCAACCAGTTCTTAGGTCTACCTTCTGCTTAAATTGGCCTACTTTTTAAAAATCTTGCAAATACCACATTTATCCCTCCTTCTCTCCCTTCAAGACTTGTCCATTTTCCCCACTGTAATTTCTACTCTTTTTAATTTTTCTAAGCTAGTTTTAAACTATTCTTCCTTCAATGATCAGTTCATTCATCAGTCTGTCTCCCAATATCTAGTGGTCACCACTTCTTTGAACTCCCAGACCTCTTTAACACATTTAACAGTCGGTAACACTGCGCCATGCAGTATACACATGTATGTATGTGTATGTGAACAATTTATATGCACATACATGTGTATGTGAACAATCATTTTATATGCACAAAACTAAAGAGTATATATCTCTGAAGGTTCTGTATTCATAGTACCTCCCAGTCCCCTATACAGTATGAAAATCAATAAATGTATACTAAAGATGATGGCCACTATAAGGGCACAGAATGTAGGTTCCTTAAGTTAGTATTTATGTGTATTAATGAAACCAAATAAGCTCATATTAAACTTTGATTTTATTTTAAATAAAATGCTGAGAGTCTGGGTTCAGTATGGGCAATGATCACACCATTAGTTAGGACCTAGATGGTTACTGAATATGCTACTTGTGAGGAACTGCATTTGATTCTTAGCTGAGGTAAATCTATTTTATAAAAGAAAGTCTTTCAATTGTTAACTATGACAAAGATCTTTCTATACTCTAAATACTAGATCACTCACTGGGTCTAGGCAGCTAAATTTCAGTAATAAAAAATAATTTAGGGAAGCAGATGTGGCTCAAGCAATTGGGCTCCCATCTACCATACAGGAGGTCTAGGGTTCAATACCCAGGGCCTCCTGATGAAGGCAAGCTGGCCTGTGTGGTGAGCTGGCCCATGCCAAGTGCTGACCCATGCGGAGTACTGCCCCACACAGGAGTGCTGGTTCACACGGAGGGAGAGCTGATGCAGCAAGATGATGCAACAAAAAGAGAAACAGAGGAGAGACAATAAGACATGCAGCAGACTAGGGAGCTGAGGTGACGCAGGAGAATGATCACCTCTCTCCCATTCCAGAAGGTCCCAGGATAGGTTCCTGGAGCTGCCCAAAGAGAATACAAGCAGACACAGAAGAACACACAGCAAATGGACATAGAGAGCAGACAATGGGGGGGGGGGGGAATAAATAAATAAATCTTTAAAAAAAGTATTTTGGACAGATCCAATAAGTCCATTATAATGCAGGTATTTGATATATACTTCCCCACTGACCTTGATGATTGCACTACTAGAAAAAATTGTAGTATTTTTAGTAAAATAAAAATGTCTCTCAACTTACCACAAAGTTGTTGTTGGTAACCAACAACTAACAGCAGCACATGGGAAGACCCAGAGAGAAAATTAGAGAGATAGTTTCCCAAGGGATGACATCTCGTTTTGACATATCACAAGTATTCATTTCAACAAATTAAAATAATTAAATATTTCCAGGGCATGAACTAGGTGACCAGAATGGTACAATGTAATGTCTAAGATGCATTTAATTTTTATACTCTTCTATGACAATAAATAATTTCATGTGCCTTTGAAAACACATACCAAATAATTTACTTTGCACACCAAATACATTTCAAGGCAGTTTTGTATTAAAGCATATCTGTAGTTAGACTCTCCATAAGAGGGAAATGCTACATAATGGAGAAATATTTAAAACTTGGATATATTATAGGACACTTAAAACTTGGATATATTTTACAGGTCATTTGAATCATTTAAATATGAGTTTTGTGTAGTTATAATTGTCAAATTTCCTCTCAATTTTTTTTTTTTTGCCCCAGGGAACAAAGCCATTTAGGAAACTACATTAACTACCTCTTCTCTGTGCTTATTGACAAAAAAAAAAAAAAGAAAAAATAGAAACTTGCAGAAACCCTTTCCCCTCGTTCTCATTCACCATGTTGGATTGTTCTGTCTTCCATTCTCTCCTTTCATAACCGGTTCCTATGGCCTTTCCTTCACCAGGCTAACAGCCTCTGTCAGCAAGGTTTTTATTCAGTACAGTATCAAAAGCTTTACAGAAAAATGTATTAATCATGTTCTCGGCTTCTCTTTGTTTACCCCCTCCATTCTTTCAGAATTCAAGCAAACCAAGAAAATGCATGTCTAATCACAAATGTGAACCCCTTTTAGCTAGTTATTTTGGTGCATTTCTCTTTTAAACATATCATATAATTAAATGTTCTCTGATCATCAAATACAAATATTTTCCCAGTATGTATTTTATACTGATTAAGACACGTATTCTGTATATTTCAAGTTTCGAGAAGCTTATGTATCTGTAAAAAGGCAAATGACAAAGAAATAATTCACTATTTCCCTTTTTTATTTTCCACAATTATTCTTTGTGAGACAGACATAACTAAGCAACTTAAGATAACAGTAAACTTGATTAAATGTTATTAATCAAATAAAGAAGTCATGTAGTCTATGAACTCCCAAAATGGACCTTTGAATAGTTTTGTCACTGATAAGCCTAAATGGAAGAAAAAATATGCAACTCAAGTCTTAGCACTAAAAATACCAGAATGCTATCCTTCATTGTTAATCTCACACCAATAATTAAATAGGATAAATATTGGTAATGTTGCCACTTCTTTATATAATAGTTTCATATAGTAATTCTCTAATATATAAAAATGTCCTCTTGTTCAGGATGAATCTGTTTGCTTTGCTTTTCCCAAGGTTAAATGCAGCTTTTCTGAATAGCACTGATGGTTTCCTTGATTAAAATACTATAGCTAGAGCCTAAAGGCACAGTGGGCAACTCCATTATTCCAGTACCACTGGGCTATTTCTTCCATGCAAAGACCCTCTCTCATCATTTTAGTGCATGGTTTTCTCATGACTTTTATCATCTTGCTGAGAATTTTAGAGTCAGAAAATTTTGAAGGTAGCAGTAGAATTATTATGCCTCAAATCACAAGTAAAAGATACTAAAAATTTAAATAAAAACAAACACTAGTCTTTTTCAAATCACTGACATTAGCCAGCAGAAGCACATCATGATGAGTCTTTTTGGAAATAAGTTATGAAAAAAAGTGTGATTTAATGGGACTTCATAATACAGCAAGAAAAGCCACAATTCTGAATGAAACAGACTAAAATGAAATTACTTGGCCTGACTGATAGGAATCCTTGCCTCCAGGAAGAGTGGGTTTTCATCTGAGGTGCCAAGTTTACCAAGTGTCTAATGGACAGTCCATTTGCATTTCTCTTCCTGTATTTAAGTGGAAATTGCACTCCATTAGTATTTTCAGCTTTTTCTCTTTACAGAAACTTTGACTGACAAGAGCAAAAATGAAACTCAGGCAAGATCGGCCACAGAAAAGACAGATGTCATCCAGTGTTTGTATTTAGTTAGAAGAGCATTCCTTCTGTGGACATCATAGTTTATAAAGTCCCTACTAGATTATGGTGGATGCTTAGGAGAGAAGAATATTTATGTTAAAAATGTCTAGAGCTATGGTTTTATTTATAAAAGACACTGGTGTGAAATACACACACAGAAGGCCCATGTGTAAATGGGCCCACGTGAGCGAAGCAGCAGCCGGTGAGGAGGCACCTCCTACACACCTCAGGTGCAGTCGTGGCTTAAGGAGGCATCCCAGGAACACATTAATCAACACATTCATGGAATGCATTAATCAACACTGCCAAGTCGGCTGGCATGCCCCTTTGTTTAACTGTAGCATGCTAAAGAAAACGAAGCAGCAAACTGAATGAGAATTTCCACCATGCTGCAAGAAACAAAACCCTTTTCAAGACCGGCCCCATGCACCATATCCTACTCAACAATATCAATAGGAATCATTCTCTCCTGTATTCCTGGCAGTTTATGGACTTGCTTTCTGTAACAGTCAACCAGAAACAAAGAATCTTTACAGACCAGCTCAGTTTGACAAAAGCGGTAGAATTGCCTTCTGCAGATATGAAAACTTGAATCTTTCCAAAAGATTTTTTCTTTGCCTTACAAAATTAATGCTGCTGTGAAAGGCAAAATAAAACAAAACAAAGCAAAAAAAAAAAAAAAAAAAAGAAGAAAGAAAAGTCCAAGCGTCTATTTGTGTATGCAGTCAGATGTGACAGCAACATTCTGCACTAACCAGCAGGGGCCTGTCCTGGCCTCCTGCTCCACACAGGGCTTCATTTTCCTCCTGGATAGTTCCCTAGATAACCCTCTTGTCAATGTTCAACTCCCTTGAAAGGCAGCCAGGGATGAAATGTCCAGATGCTGGAAGGAAGGGATATGATAAAGCACCCATACAACCTACGCACACATTTCTACCTTTGTGTACACAAGGGACATGTGGACCTGAACACGTAAGACTCTTAGTACTCTTACTGTGTGTCAACACTCAGAGCATCTCATTCAGTAGGTTAGGTACCCAATTAAAGCTCAATAAATATTGATTTTGGTGAAGAGAATGCTGAATATAAAGATCATAACTTTGAATGAATAAGGGATGCCATTTATACATATCACTCTGCATAAGTTTCATTTTAGTTTCCTGGGCTGTTCAAGCAAATACCATGAAATGGTCAGGTTAAATAATGGGAATTTATCAGCTTATGGTTTTGAGGCTAAAATAAAATCCAAATCAAGGTATTAAGATGATGCTTTCTCTCCAAAAACTGGTGTTCTGGGGCTGGCTGCCAGCCAGTCTTGGTTCCTCTGTCACATGGCAAGGCACATGACAGCATTTCCTGGTCTTTCCTTTCTCTTTCACATTCTGAAGATGTCCAGCTTCTTTCTTCTTATAGCTTTCTCTCCCGCTGTCTGAATTTCATTCTCTTATAAAGGACTCCAGTAAGAGGATTAAGGTCCATCCTGATGGAGGTGATACACCTTTACTGAAGTAACCTCCTCCAAAGGACCTATTTACAATGGGTTCACACCCACAGGAATGGATTAAATTTAAGAACATGTTTTTCTGGGGAACACAGCCCCTTCAAACCACCAAAGCTCCCTTTCAGGAAGAGTTACTTCAGTAGATGTTGTACTTGTTGGTAACAAGTGCCAAGGGGTAGTGGCATCCCTCTCTTTGGTGGCACTGATCTAGTTGTTTCAGTGAGCCTCCAAATTACAGGCTATGAGACTCTGATTTTACCTCATCTCATCAAAAAATGATAAGTCATAAGTGCAGCAAAGAAAATAAATCTGAGTATTTGCAAAGGTCACTGCATCAGCCCTTTGGTTTTGCCCTTTCAAAGTAGATATTTCACCCCACTAGACCACTGTAGGAGGAAAGGGGAGGGTCACAAGCAAGTTGCAACATTCCTTCTATTGAATACTGTCACTAATTGTTGCTGCCACTAAAACTATAATGCCACCTCCTTCATCACTCTCTCACACTTGCACAGTCACCATCCCACTATCTCCAAGGAAAGACTGTTGATGGCCTTCTTTAAATACCTTTCAGCTGTTCTTTCTGAGCCTTCAGAAACTGCTACCAAACTGAGCAGCTCAGAGTAGGGAGGGGTGAGAAGGACTGGGGTGGGTTGACCAGAGAAAAATCATTGTGTCCCATAAGAATTACAAAGACAGGATGCAAGGCAGAAAGGACTTAATAAAGGCAACTCAAACATGGGTGCCATAACTCAGTGATAAATATCAGGAAATACATTATAATTGAACTATCTATCTGTCATCCACCTTCCAGAAATGCAGCACTTTGGTGGTGAGTAGTCATTCTGTGATGAAATTTGCCACAATCACAATAGAGGGACTATCCAAGTGTACTCAAGTTTCAAGAGATGCTGCCGCTGAGTTGAAATCTGCAGCTTATCCTTGTTAGATGGCAGGATGAAGAGAGAACAAGGTAATAGGAGTAAGGAAAGATTGTTCTGGGTTTCCAGCTGACTAAATAACTCAGCAATTTCAATGGGTAAAAAACAAAGAGTCAAGTATCCTTTGCTTACATGTATATCTCTCTAGGTTTCTCAGGTGTCTTAGTTTGTCAGGGCTGCTATAACAAATACCACACAATGAGTTGGCTTAAACCACAAGCATTTATTGTCTCATAGTTTTGGAGTCATGAAGTCCAAAATCCAGGCATTGGCAAGGCTATGCTTTCTATTAGGGTCAGTAGCAATCTGGTGATATCATCTCTACATCATCTGGCTAAGTTGTTGGTTTTCTCCGTGACTTTCTCTGACCTCTGGCTTTTGGTTTCTTCTCTTTATAAGGTTTCCAGGTATATGATTGCTACCCACCCTGATTCAATTGGGCCCCAACTAAACAGGATCTTATAACATCCTATTCACAAATAAGTCCACACCTTAACTGGGAGTACATCTTCAAGAGAGCCAATTCACAATGGGTTCATGCCCACAGGAATGCACATTAAGATGAAGAACATGTTTTTTGTTGGGGTACATAATTCAATCTGCCACACCAGGTTAAGTGTTTTATTTATGAGCTTTTCATCTGTAGTTCACGAGATGAATATTCCCGCTGTAGATAGTATGCGTTTCCTAGATTTGACTGGCATCGAATAACAGCTTTAAAATTATCCTGTAGGACAAAATTTTTATAGATCTCTTTATCGTTGAATAGTGTTAAAACCTTAATCCTCTGGGCTTTTTAATAAAATATTGATTCACATTTACAAGTTGACTTAATAATATAAGATAAAAATCTTTTTACCATTATCACTTTGCTACTCAGTATAATGACCTTTCTTCTAAAGTGTGTGCAATTTTTAAAACTTAGTGCTAGGAGTCCAAGGGAAAGAATACCTTTTAAGTCATTAACCAAAAAGCAATCAGTAGGTAACTTCAATAACCTATGAAGTTTTTATTTTTACATAGCTGGCCAAGTGTGAATATGCTTTAAAGAGTTACATGGGCATTAATTTTTTTTCAGACTCATTACAGTTTCCTCCAGGGCCAAACTTACAGGAACGGTGCCAGAGCAGAAAACCACTTAGACCGCGTGACTTCAGAGGCGCCCTCCCCTAACTGGCTGATTATTGAAATCCCACCATTTGCAGTCCTACATTTAGCTCAAGGTTTTCAGCCTAGGTTGTAGGCAGGTTTTGCACTTTAGTGACAATGAATGTGAACAGTTTTTATGTGTGACAGTGGTCACCTGTAGAGGCAAAGCAGCAGCGCTTCCCAGAGAGAAGGATGGGGGTGGAGGTTTCCAAAGTCCACAACTCTGGCTACTCACATCTTTCAGACACCATAGCAAATAGTGAACGTGGGAAAGACTACTGAAAACTCTAAGTAGCTCCTAAGAAACTTTCTTATTCTAATGTCATAGGTGGAATTCTTGAATAGCCTGGGGACATTCTGAGTACAAGTGTACTTTAGAATTTCAGGAAGTTTCAGCGAGTCTTTGTGAAGCAAGGGAAAGAAAGGGGGAAGACCCTCAGTATTTACTTCCAAACAGATTAAATTATGAAGATAAAATGTAATATTTTAGTGGTTCTAATAATGCCTTATAACTAAAAGTTCATTTTAGTCACTTATCAAAAGACATATGTATTGATAGATAAGGCATATGTATTGAGAAATGTGGAACTGAACCTTTTCTGTTGTTGATTTAGAAGACAGAAATTTTAAATCAAATACCTCTCATGCAGTGAAACGAAGGAGGAAATTATGTACCAAGACAGAAAAATGCCCTTAGAAACCATTGAAATATGCCCTCAAAAGGGGGAAAGCACCTGCTTTTGCATCTCATCACTGCTACCTTACATGGGCACCAGGATGTCCTCATGGTGGTCCCTTTGCTTGCCTTCATCTTCACATATTTTCCCTTTCATTAGAAACCACTTTTTATAAACAAGCTCCTTGCTTGCTGTCTTTCTACCTCTCCAAGGTATCATAATGTATTATCTACAGAAGAACCTGCTACTTACTACAGATACTATTGTTTTATTGGTAGCCATTTTACTTAACATCATGACTACTAATTCCTGATCAACTGCAATTTGGTAATACTCACTTTCATATCCCTGTCAGAGTGGATGAATCTTACCATTACATTGCTTTACCTTGCAGGTGTTCTTTATGAATATGGACACTTGTTGGAAGTGGGGTGCTTAGATACATCAAAACTTTATAAAATAAGACAATTTTACTTTAAGAGAGCTTTCAATGAAAAGAACCATTTATACAAAATTAAAGCTCTTTTGGTACTGGCCATAATTACCCAAATAAACAATTTTGATAGTCTTGCTAATTTTCACTTTTCAAGGATTCTTCAAGCAGAACAAAACACGTGCTGTTTGATATACAAAGCAACATTCTTAGTTTCCAGGCTACTGATTTGGGGATTTCTGCTAGTATTTTGAAACACCATAAGAACTAGTTAGTCATATGAAATCAGTTTCAATATAACACAATAGAAGCAAATTCAACAGAGGTATGAATCATTTCCTCTTAAATACAAAATGGCAACTGAATGGATCAACTTAAGAATTCTCAAGGACAAAGGACAACGTGCTCGGGTGATTTTACCAACAGAAAATTGTGCAAACAACCTTTTTTTGTCATTAAAATCCATGAGAGTTTCTTTATATGTGAAATGAAACCTATGAGGTAGAGGATTAAAAGTCTGAACAATCATGCTCTCATAAATTTCTTAAGAAAGACATTATTGATTGAGATACAGTTCTCTGAACTGTGTTCCAGATCTCCAAGTAAGATCTTTTTCATCAAGTTCAATGCTATAATAGATGGCCTTTCAGAAGGCACCATAAGCCTGGCAAAATCCATTCTAGAGCTGATAGATCTGAATGACCTAAGTGGGATTGAGGATAGGGGGTGGGATGGGAAGCAAAGGGTGGGAAAGGAATTTACAAAGCAGAAAGCAAATATCAAAGTAATATGTAAGCTTTCTAAACAGATTTTTGTATTATTTGGCCTTCATTGTACAACAAGAAAAATCATGTATTGATGGGATATCCTCAGGAGATTTTTGGCACATGATTGGATCAAAAAGAACATTCTTGTAAATGATTTTCTATAATTTTTCATCTTTAGTTTCTTTAGCAGCATATTGTTTACTAGTAATGCTTTTACTCTGCTGTCTATTTTCTGAGCTTTATGATTCATAATTTAGTAAAACAAAAACCTTATTCCTATGAAGAGTCACAAAGGGCTGGTTTTCTTCTCTGTATTTGATCCATTCTCTTTGACAAGTGATATCAGTAATGTTTTTTCTCATACTTTCTAGACTTAAAAAAAATTAAATATGGGAAAAATATTGCATGGTCACATCATTTTATGGTATAATGCCCTTATTTAACTCCTAATTTTAAAATTTAAGGAGACAAACTCCTACCTTTAGAGGAGGTCTTCTTATCTGAAGACGTTGTCCTTCCTTTTAATTCTTTAAACAAAAGGTCTTCTTAGCATTGCTCTGTGGGTTGAAGAGTGGGGAAAATGTTAACCAGACATTTGTCATCGTCAGTCACAGCAGACTGTCAGTACATTCACTCTGACTGACTCCCTGATGGGAAACACAATTACAGAGGGAGCCCTGCAAGGAAAGACAAATTATGAATAGATTTGCCAAAACATATCTTGCTGTCTTCAATCAAAAGTGACGGCAGAGAGGTAACTAGGACTCGTGGACATACGCTTAATGGGTCCCAGCCTAAAGAGTCATGTCTGATTCCTCTTTTCAATTAAGGGGAATAGAGGAGTTTTTTCCTAATGAGTCTATCCAGTGTGATGACAACGTTTCGTTGCTGTGGGTTTAAAATTATCATTATTTACATTTTTTCATTTAATAGCATAGGAATTCTTTTGACTACACTTGAAAGACCCCTTGTTTTCAAGGAAGGCTGGGGAGAGATGCTGGGAGCAGCCAAGATCTGAGGAGAGCGCTTGACCTAGGCTATGACAAAGGATCAGCTATGGACAGCTCCAGAGCTTGAATATCACCAGCTCTCCTCTCCTCAGCCTCAATGTTCCTTTGCAAATATTCCAGCTGAGGATTAGCCAGAAAAGGACAACATGGATAGGAAGTAGAACAATCACAGCTGAGCACATTAAGTTTCATTTTTAGACAACCAATTCAGTGACACCCAAGAATTTCTAAAGGGGGATTTGTGGCTTTTTGGACTTTGGATTTTCGGGAAACAGAAGCCATACTATGAATCTATGAAAACCTTTCAGAGAGGAGAAACAACTGTCAATTCAGGAGCTCTCAGCTACTGTCACATATTAGGACAGCTATGAATTGAAAAAAATTATTAATAAAAGGATGTGTAATAATAGCAGACGTTTTGGTTTATGCATGTGCTCTAAAACATTTTCTGTGTTAAACTGCAAAAATCCTTTCTTTTAATTATATGTACAGCCGCTGCTAAAAGATTTTCATCACATCTGATGCAGTGTCATTTTATCCAGAGAAAGCGCTAATGTTGTGGAAGTTAGTGGTTCTTCCTTGGGATTGAAGTCAATTTTACAGTAACAAAGATTTTCTTTCATTGCCATTTAATTCCTACTTTCAAAAAAATCTCTAGAGCTATGTAAGAGAGAGTCTATAAGAATTTGAAGCTATAGCTGCAATAACCTTTGAAATCAACAAACTCATATTTAACATTTAATATGTATATGTTAAAACATTGAATAAGTATTAATAAGGAAAAAAAAAGAATAAAATATAAATAAGAGTTACTTTCTACCATAAAGGATCTCAGTCCATATTGTGATGGGAAAAACAACCAAAACTATCACTAACTACCATTGAATGCAGTATTTATAGAGTATTTTGTGACCATAGAGGAAGGAACAATTAATTTTACAATGAGAGCAACAAGGAAGTTTCCCACAGGAGATAATATCCGAGTTGAACCTTAAAGGTGGATAAGAAGAGTATTTTGGGCGGCGGACTTGGCCCAGTGGTTAGGGCGTCCGTCTACCACATGGGAGGTCTGCAGGTCAAACCCCGGGCCTCCTTGACCCATGTGGAGCTGGCCCATACGCAGTGCTGATGCGCACAAGGAGTGCCCTGCCACACAGGGGTGTCCCTGTGTAGGGGAGCCCCACGCACAAGGAGTGCACCCCATAAGGAGAGCCGCCCAGCACGAAAGAAAGTGCAGCCTGCCCAAGAATGGTGCCGCACACATGGAGAGCTGACACAACAAGATGACGCAGCAAAAAGAAACACAGATTCCCATTCCGCTGACAACAGAAGCGGACAAAGAAGACACAGCAAATAGACACAGAGAACAGACAACCGGGGCGGGGGGTTGGGGGGAAAGGGGAGAGGAATGAATAAATAAATTAAAAAAAAAATATATATATATATATATAAAAGAAGAGTATTTTGGGTAAAGGCAGGGTATAAGCAAAGGAATGGCAATGATAAAGTGGGTAGTGTGTCCAGATAACGGCAAGTGAGAAATGAAACCACAGGCAAGGGGGATAAAGGAAAGTGAGGGTATGGAAGAGGGGAGGCTACAGAGGTTATTTGGAACCAGAATCCATCAAGTCTGGATTTGAACTTGAGAACAATGGGAACCCATTTAAGGTTTTTAGGCAAGAGGAAAGAAAACTTAGTAATATAGGTCACTGACTGAGGAGAATAGAAAATGTAAAGGATACTGCTTGGAAGAGATGTTTCAGTAACCAAATATAAGATGCTTGGCTTAAGCCCACTCCCAATGAGCCCACGTTTGACTCCTTCCCAAGATGAATCAGGATATACAGATGGAAATAATTTAAGGTTAAGGAAAACTGACCAGACCATAACCTGGCATTACTGCATATCTTTTTATTTTATTCACAGTAAATAATAGCATGGTTGTTAGCTATCCTAGTATGTGAGTGCAGCTTTAAGGGGAACTTCCTCTGGGCAGCATGTGGGTGGGGTCTCCTCTCCTCTCCACCCAGCCACCTCTCATCTCTCTTCTGGTCATCTCTCTCCTTAGCATAACTTGCCTTTGTGCGGCTGGCCCATGCAGTAGTGCATTCTTGAGGTGGGGTAAAATCTTCTCTCAAGGTCCTTTTGCTCCGTTACTGGATCTGTGACTTGGATCAGTCTTTCTCTTCACCTTGCAGTGTTAATGTCTGACAGTGGTTTGGGCTTAAGGGAAAGAGACCCTGCCTGAAGGTCTGCTTTGCTTCCAGGATATTCAAATCAACCTCAGTTAGGGAGTGCAGTCTAGTGCCTAGCCTAGTGTACTAGGGAGCTCTCCATTGGGTTTGGGACCAAATCCTTGACTGATAATATATTTTTACCTTGTCTTGCTTTGTCAGTGTCCCCACTATACCTCACACGTAGAGCAGAATTCAAGCATTCCCGAGTATGGGCCAAAACATACCATAATCCTTCATTTCCAAATAATCATGGTAAGGTGGACACTTGCAACTCAAAAGGATGGCCTATTCCTTCCTTCTTAAAGTCTCTTCTAAAACAAATGTCTGTGCACGGTAAAATCAGCAATAAACTGAATGAGTGCTTTGGTTTCCTGGACCCTTTAGTGGAGTCTTGACCCCAACTGTTGTGGCAACACTGTGTCTAAGGCACCTATGCTACATCACTATAGAGGTGTAAGCTATTGCTGAAAATCCATGTCACAGAGGACTAGAGGCAACAGCCAAATATTGGGGAGTTAATAAATTAAAGACAAATTATTGTAATTTTTACCTGGAGGAGATAATAGAACTAATATTTAACGAGCTTCTGCTAAGTCCCAGATTCTGTGCATATATTATCACAGGAGATACACAAATTCTATAGAAAATATCATGTCTTTGTCACAAAGACAGATATCTAAGCAGAGAAAGGTTAAGTAAATGACCCCAGTCACATAGCTAGAATACAGTATTGCTGGAAAACAAAACCACTTCTATCTGAATCCAAAGTCTGTTTTTTGTTTCACCCTATGGCTCCTCAGAGAAGGCAAGGATAAAATTTGGTGTGGAGGGTGCCACTGAGATTTAAAGGTGGTACAGCAGAAGAGGAAGCTTCCAGAAAGTTGCCAGGTGGAGAGAGAGGCATCAAGGAGGTCAAGAAGTAAGACTGTCAGGAAGGAAGGGTGGTTCATAGGGTCAAAAGCTGCAGGAAATGCACAATTGCAGGGAACTCAACAGCTGTCAGTGGAGAACCCCTGCAGCCCTGAGCTGGCACTTTCAGTACTACCACCACCACCCATGGCCTACGGCTTAAAGCTTTCAGGGACTCCTACTGCATTATCATTTTTACATCCCTCTGCTAGGTGTACTTTGTGTTAATCATGTGTGACAAAAGGGGCAGGTATGAAAAAGCTACTAGGTATGGTGTGAAAGAAGATGTTTATGAACATGGACTTCAAGGGGAAATGAAAGGACCGTGGGTCATGATAAATTTTACTAGTTTCTACTATAATTCAATTCAGACCAAAATGCTCTGAAAAGAGCACATATATAATTTTCTATAGGTATGGCATCCTGGTATCATATGGGAAAACTATTTCATCCTTGTTTCTGTGCATTATTGGATAGGGAACTGCCACATTTTAAACCTCCTTGTGACAATGTGAACTCCTAAACTTTCACAAGGATGACTAAAAGACTATGGATTAATTGTATTGCCTGTCAGCAATTATACCAAACATTCTAGCGAATGAATTTTTGTTAGACTCATTACTCTAGCTTTGACAACGGCATCAATGTACTTTCGTCATGCTGAAACACATTTATGTCGACAAAAAAGGTAATACATCATTGTTAAGGGTTACTTTTCCAATAACAAAGTAAGAATTTAATTTTTTCACCAAAAAACGATCAACTTATCCCATTAAACAAAACTAGTCTGAAGTTAAAGGTCAAGATGAGATTGATGTGTTTTAAAAGTAGCCTTCAGAAAAGATGAATAGCATCTAGGGGAAAACTGTAAGAAACCCAAGGCCACAGCATACATAATAAACCAATTACAATAAAAGTTATTCAATGGTATACAAGTATAAAATCAAAAATTCAATAATTCAAAATGGTGAGCACTTGCCTTGGCTATTCATGGAAAAATAAAATAATGAACTTCCTAACTGCCCCAGAGTAAATCAAGCTATTGATTGGCATGAATCATTCTGCAGGTTTTTTGTTTGGTTTGGTTTTTGTGTTAAAATGAGAATCCATATTTTTTAATACAATTTAAAATCTGTCACTATAAACACTAGTAGGTCAAAAAGTATATGCAAACAAAAAAGGCTAAAAATCTAATTTACTTTATAGTTTCTGGTATAACTGTGAGGATATCCAAGCTGTTTTACACTTTAATTCCTGTGGTAGATTGAGTTATATCCCCCACAATGACATGTTGACACTCTAGCCCCCAGATCTATGGGTGTGAACTTGTTTGTGAAAGCATCTTCAAAGATCCTGCTATAAAGCAAAGCTGAATCAGTGTGGACCTTAATCTGGTATGACCTTATGAGCAAAGACAAATTAGGACATGGAAGTAGAAGCCAGAGGAGGAGACAGAAGGCAGCTTACCATGTGATGGAGGCAGAGATTGAGTTATGGATTGCTAGACAGCTGTCACCAGAATGCTAGAGACTTTGGAGAAAGCCTGATCCTGTCAACACCTTGACTTTGAACTTCTAGCCTCCAGGACTGTGAGACAATAAATTTCTGTTTTTAAGCCAACTAGTCTGCAGTATCTGTCATAGCATCCCTACCAAACAAAGTTCCTATGAGGCTGATTTCTAAAAATTGGCCTTACTGACAATACAACAAAGAGTAGATTAGGGAAGTAGACGTGGTTCAACTATTAAAGCTTCCATCTACCATATGGAAGGCCCAGGGTTTGATCCCCAGGGCCTCCTGGCCCGTGTAGTGAGCTGACCCACACGCAGGGCTGCTATGTGCAAAGAGTGCCATGCCATGCAGGCGCATCCCCACATAGGGGTGCCCCTCACAAAAGGAGTGCACCCCCCAAGGAGAGCCACTCCATGTGAAAAAAGCGCAGCCCACCCAGGAGTGGCACCACACACATGGAGAGCTGACGCAGCAAGATAACACAATGAAAAAGAGACACAGTTTTCCAGTGCCTCCAGATAATGCAAACAGATGCAGAAAAAAACACAGCAAATGGACACAGAGAGCAGACAATGGGGGGAAAGGGGAGAGAAATAAATAAAATGAATCTTAAAAAAAAAAAAGAGATTACATTGAAATATCATGCAATGGACCCCTCAAGCCAATTCCATTTTCAACTTTGGCAATTATCTCTCTCTTTACACCATTTAAAATTAATATATTTGAGAAACAGTTATTAGAATATCCATTTTGAAAACTTTATAATTTTGAAAATAATTATACATATGCACTATAATATTTAGGTAGCATGAAAAATTGTCGTGCTCTTTTATCACTAAAAAATAATAGCAATTTACAAAACTCTTACTTTCTTTGGTCTTAACAAATCTTTACCAAAATCAAAGTCTCAGACTAAGCCAAAAGCTCTTCTTTTTAACTCAACTTCCTGCCTTTGACAAAAATCCTTGGACTGAATTTAGGGTCCATTCATAATCATTAACTGAAGAAAAAAGGATAAATAAACAGCCCTGTTGAAATTGGCATTTATCTTTGGTTCCTTTGGGGTTTGCCTATCATCCAACAGCCTCATTCAGCTTGGTATGGCAGAAAGCCAAAATCATCTTGAAACCCAGTTCTCCCCATTATAACAGCCTATGAAACAAAACATATTCCAAAAAGCAGAGTATGACCTGAAATAATACAGTAGGTCTTCTGAATAGTACCTCAACCAGATGACATCCTGAGGGGGCTGCCTCTACCAAAAATTAGCTGCCTGGGTGTCCAGGGGACACAAGGTCCTGACTTCTGGCACCTAGTTTAGCAACAAGTTCAGAAAACTCTCACAAGACTGGTAAACTTGGGAGATGGGATCAATTCCAAAATATACACCTCTTAAAAGTGTGGGAGTGGGAAGTGGATGTGGCTCAAATGATTGGGCTCCCGTCTATCATGTGGAGGCCCTGGGTTCACTTCCCAGGGCCTCCTTGTGAAGGCAGGCTCACCCGCACCCGTGGAGAGCTGATACAGCAAGATGATGCAACAGAAAGGGAGACAAGCAGACACAGAAGAATGCAGCAGTGAAGGGACACAAAGAGCAGACAGCAAGCAAGTGGCGGGGTAGAGGGGGGATAAATAAAGTAAAATAAAATCTTTAGGAAAAAAAAGTGAGGGAGTGAGCACAAAAAAAGGCAAGGTGGGAGCAATGGAAAACTTTTTGTGAATTGATATGTGTCATGCTTTACCCTTTAAGAAAATGAAACTACTGACCCCACGAATTAAACATATTGAAGACTGATCTCCCTAGAAGACTTGGATTGGCTCAAGTGACACCATTATTTAATACCTTGTAGGCTGATGTATACATCCAACAATGAGCCAATTACACGATCTATGTCATGTTGGATATATGCCATCTTTCTCTCAGGGCACTGGCAATCATGTTATATACATCATTATTGTAACATTTCATGGTACACAGTACATGGTACATTGCATGGTTTTGTAGGAAGAATTATTATAACTATAAATAGAAATCTAGAAATTCAATGTGGTAGCAATGATGAGTTGTCCACCAAAGTGTCATGCTCCTTCTGTCCTGCAGAGTGGCTCTGGGGAAGAGTCTGTCTGGGGTCTAAATTTCTAGGTTCCCTTATATCTTGGTAGGGCCTTGAGATGAAAGGGATGTAATATGGGTCACTTCTTTGTCCAGGTGTTTAAGAAACAAGTACATCTTTTCCACCCTCTCTTTTCTCTCTACCACTGGTTGGATGTTGATGCCCAGTTGACCTTAGAAGCCACACAGCATGGCCTCTGTCAGCATGTAACCATGAAGGTGAAGAGTAGAGATCCTTTCCTCCATACTCCTGGTCTGAATCATCTTCACTGAACTATTATATTAGCTGGAAAGAAACTAATTGTGTGAGGTTTCTAAAATGTTGGCATATGTAACAACAGCTAGCTTTACCCTATCTTACAGTATCAGCATACCGTGAACATGATAGAAAATTTAAATTAAATCTAGTCCTCATTGGTCATTTTATGTGCTATAATATAAGCAGATTTAATTTTAAAATATTAGTGTATTCAGAGCAGCAGAGCAAAACTGATTAAGGAGTATTAAATAAGTCATCTTAGAAAGAATTAAAGTAATGCTGTTTGCTTAGGGAAGAAAAAACTTAAAAGAGGCTAAACCATCAACAAAAATATGAAGGTTTTAAAAATTTTATATAGTAGATAGTGAACAACTATTTTTCAACTTCACAAATGAGTATAGAGGGGAAGTGGATGTGGTTCAAGCAATTGGGTGCCTGCCTCCCACATGGGAGGTCCTGGGTTCAGTTCCCAGTGCCTCCTAAAGAAGATGAGCAGACACCGCAAGCAGCAGACACCGCAACCACAGACACCACAACCACTGCAATAAGCAGACACTGCAACAAGCAGATGCCACAACCAGCAGAGAGCAGAAGTGGCTCAAGCAGATGGGCACTCACCTCCCACACAGGAGGTCCAGGGTTCGGTTCCTGGTGCCTTCTAAAGAAGACAAGCAGACAATGAGCAGACAGATGAGGGAACCATCTTAGAGGGGAGGGGAGGATTAAAAATAATAAACAAAAACACAAAACAAAAAAGGAAGTACAGAAAGATTTATGTGGTTGTATACAATATAATGCTGTACTTAAGAGTCAATAGGGAAGATTAAAAATATAAATTTCCAGGGAATTTTATTCAACAGGCCTAGGCAGGCCCTGGAAATCCACTTTTCTAATAGGCAACCTCAGAGGATTCTGCTGAAGGCAGTCATGAGCCACACAATGGTTGAAGAATATCTCCATGATGATGATGGTTAAATAGTGAAATATGTTACTCTCTGAGGTTGTCAGATATCCTTTCTGGAAGAAAGTAAACTTAGGATAGTGTCTTAGTTTTCCAGAATGCTCTGAAAAATACCACACAGTGGGTTAGCTTAAACAATGGGAATTTATTGGCTCACAGTTTTGAGGCAAGGAGAAGTCCAAAATTGAGGTGTCAGCAAGGTGATGCTTTCTCCCCAAAGGCTGTAACATTCTCTTGCTGGCTGCTGGCAGCCCTCCATGTTTTCGGGCTCATATCCCTGCCCTGCATCACATAGTAATGTCCTCTCCTTTCTCTTCTGGGTTCTGTACTGGCTTCTGACACCTCCCTGTGACTTTTTCTATGTGTGAAATTCTTCCACTTAAAGAGGACTGCAGGGAAGCAGACTCGGCCCAGTGGTTAGGACGTCTGTCTACCACATGGGAGGTTCGCGGTTCAAATCCCGGGCCTTCTTGACCCATGCGGAGCTGGCCCACGCGTAGTGCTAATGCGCGCAAGGAGTGTGGTGACATGCAGGGGTGTCCCCACATAGGGGAACCCCACACGCAAGGAGTGTGCCCTGTAAGGAGAGCTGCCCAGCGTGAAAGAAAGTTCAGCCTGCCCAGGAATGGCGCCGCACACACGGAGAGCTGACATAACAAGATGATGCAACAAAAAAGAAACAGATTCCCATGCCGCTGACAACAGAAGCGGACAAAGAGGAACACACAGTGAATAGACACAGAGAACAGACAACTGGGGTGGGGAGGAAGGGGAGAGAAATAAATAAAAAGAAATCTTAAAAATAAAAATAAAAATAAAAGGACTGCACTAATCTGGATTAGGGTCCATCGTCATTCATCTGGGCTACACCTTAACTAAATAACATCTTCAAGAGAACCTAATTACAATGGGATCATACACACAGGAATGCAGTTTAAGATTGAGAACATGTCTACATTGGGATACATGATTCAATCTACCACAGATAATTTCTCATCCAGAGGATGGAAAACACACATTATCTAAAAACATTATCAAGCCCTAGAATCTAGATAAGTGAAATATGATCCCAAACATTAGGTCCACAGTCTTGGGAGGGATTACAAATGTATATCTGTGTGTGCATGAGTGTTTGTGTGTGCATGTGTGTGTAGAGGAGGCAGTGATGAAGAGAAGAAGGAAACAAAAATGTCCTCCAGATTTGAGTTATTAAGATGAAATCTCATACATGGGGGTAAAGAGATGTATCCCATGTTGGCTCCAGAAACCCCTGTCCTCCCCTGTGCATCTCTGTTCTGGAACACAGTCTCTAGATGACATCATCACCAACAAAATGAAAGCAGACAAAGGGAGGCACCCACCCCTATCAAGAAGCAAAAGTAACTCACATTTATATAATTTACATATCAGGCTTCCATGTAAAGTGTCTGGAAAAAAAAAAGATTCTAAATTATAGGGAATAAGGCATTGGACTAACAGAGCTGAATGCTATCACAAAAACTACAGAGAAAGAGCCAAAATCTGTCCAAGGAACCTGCTTTGGGAGTCCACAGACTAGGACAGTGCTACACAACTCCCTGGGGGGAAGGGGACAGAGAGATGAAGAAGCCAAAACAACAAACGTTTAGTTACCAATCTCCCATGATGGCTGGGAAGGCTCCCCTCCTGCACCCCTAAAATATTAAGCTGGTGTAAAACCCCTGGCTCCCTGCAGCTAAGTGAGAGGGGAACAGACATTTCCTTCCTTGTCAGCTGTTTCAAAAGAAAATGGAGGGAGAGTTGGAGGGGCTTTACTTCAGTGAATTTGGGCAGCAGAACCCACTTTGAATCTCTGCTCTGGAGATTCAATACAGGAACACAGGAAAGCTGAGACTGAAATACTTCCATGGAAAGGTGCACTGATGAGCACCATGTGCTAGCCAGTCTGGAAAACGCATGGACAAAAACTGTTTTGTCCTCTATATCCTGCCCCTGGGAGAAAATCTGCATCCAATTTTGATAACTTAATCTGGGCAATTTTAAAAACAAAATAAGTGGAACCAAATTTCAAAGAGCTGTAAAAAAAAATGGCAAGATAGAAAAAACTGACCATCAGAGTAAATTCACCAACATATTTAGGTGCCTAGACATCAGCAAAAAATTACAAGCCATACTAGAAAACAGAAAGAGATAGCCCACCCAAAGGAACTAACCAAATACCCTGAAGATATACAGGATTTAAGACAATCAGTAATAATCTCATAAATCTCATAAATCAGTTCAAAGAATTTAAAGAAAAAATGATTAAAGAGATAAAGGATATTAATAAGAAGACACTGTGTGAATATAAAGAACACAGTTTGAAAGCCTGCAAAGAAAAGTAACAGATCTTATGGGAATGAAAGATGTGATGGATGAGATTAAAAACACATTAGAGGCACATAAGAGATTTGAATTGCTTGAAGACAGAATTAGTGATTTTGAAGACAGAACATCTGAACTGGAAAATACAGGAGAACAGGAAGAGAAGAGACTAGAAAAAAGAGATCAGTCTCAGGGAATTTAATGAAAAGGTGAAATGCAGAAATATTTGTGCTATCAGTGTCCCAGAAGAAGAAAATGGAAAAGGGGCAGAAAGGATATTTGAGGAGATAATGACAGAAGACTTCCCAACCCTTATGAAAGACATAAACATCAATATCCAAGAAAGAACATATACCCCAAAAAGAATATATCTGAATAGAACTACCCCCAAGACACCTACTATTCAGATCAAGAAATATCAGAGCTAAAGAGAGGATTCTGAAAGCAGCAAGAGAAAAGCAAAGCATCACATACAAAGGAAACTTGGTAAGATTAAGTGCCAACCCCTCATCCAAAACCATGGAGTCTAGAAAAAAACGGTATGAAGTATTTAATGTACTGAAAGAGAAAAACTGCCAGCCCAAAATTCTGTATCTGGCAAAACTGTCCTTCAAAAATGAGGGTGAGTTCAGTCTTCATAGACAAACAAAAACTGATAGAATATGTTACCCAAAGCCCTGAATTATGAGAGATACCAAAGGGAGTACTGCAGTCTGAAAGGAAAAAGCAAGGGAGAGAGATTTGGAGAAGAGTTTAAAAATGAATTATTAGAAAGGGTAAGTTTAAGGGTAAGAAGACAGACAATAGAACAATATGACAATAGAGCTGAAGGATAAAAATGGATGAAGTAAGTAATGCCTTTACAATAATAACATTGAGTGTTAACTGTTTGAATTCCCCAATCAAAAGACATAGAATGAGAGAATATATTCCATGCAAATAATAACCAAAAAAGAGCTGGAATAGCAATACTAATTTCGGACAAAATAGATTTCAAATGCCAAACTGTTATAAGGGAGAAGAAGGTAAATATATATTAATAAAAGGGTCAAGTCACCAAGAGGAAATAATTATATTAAATATTTATGCACCTAACCTGAGTGCCCCAAGATACATGAGGCACATACTGGCAAATCTGAATGGACAAATAGATGTCTCTACAATAATAGTGGGAGACTTAATACACCACTCTCAGTATTGGATAGAATATCTGGACAGAGTAAGAATAAAGAAGGAGAGAGCTTGAATAATATGATAAATGAACTAGGCCTAGCAGATATCTATATATTGCACCCTAAAATAGTAGGATATATATTCTTTTCAAGTGCTCATGGATCCTTCTCCAAGATAGACCATATGTTGGGTCACAAGACAAGTCTCAATAAACTTAAAAAGACTGAAATTATACAAAACATTTTCTCTGATCATAACAGAATAAAGCTGAAAATCAATAATGGATGGAAAAAGGGAAAACTCATAAACATATGGAAATTAAACAACATACTCATAATTAATCAGTGGGTCAAAAAGGAAATTGCAAGAGAATTCAGCAAATATCTTGAGACTAATGAAAATGAGACAACATATCAAAACCTATGGGACGCTGCAAAGACAGTATTCAGAGGGAAATTTATAGCTCTCAATGCTTACACTAAAAAAGAAGAGTGAGCTAAAATTGAAGCCCTAACTGCACACCTGGAGGAACTAGAAAAAGAACAGCAAAGGAATCCCAAATCAAACCAAAGGAGAGAAATAGTAAAGATCACAGCAGAAATAAATTAAATAGAGAACAACAACAACAATGAAAAATAGAATCCACAAAACCACAAGTTGGTTCTTTGAGAAGACCAACAAAAGTAACAAACCTTTAGCTGTACTGATAGAAAAAAAGAGAGAAGATGCAATAAACAAAATCAGAAATGAGAGGGGGAACATTACCACTGACCCCACAGAAATAAGAGACTTCATAAGAGGATACTATGAACAACTGTAAGCCAAAAAACTAGACAATGTAGAGGAGATGGACAAATTCCTAGAAACACACAAACCACCTACACTGACCCTAGAAGAAACAGAAGACCTCAACAAAGCAATCACAAGTGAAGAGATTGAAACAGTCATCAAAAACCTCCCAAAGATGAAAAGCATGGGACCAGATGGCTTCACAGGTGAATTTTACCAATCATTCAAAGACAATCTAATACCAATCTTATTCAAGCTCTTACAGAAAACTGAGCAGGAATGAGCTACAAAACTCATTCTCTGAAGCCAACATTACCCTAATACCAAATTCAGATTAAGATACTACAAAAAAAGAAAATTACAATCCAATATCTCTAATTAATATAGATGCAAAAATCCTCAACAAAATACTTGCAAACCAAAGAAAAGCACATTGAAAGAATTATACACCATGATCAAGTGAGTTTTATCCCAGGTATGCAGGGTGATTCAACACAAGAAAATCAATTTGTGTAATAAACCACAGTGATAAATTAAAGAAGAAAAATTGCATGATCCTCTCAATTGATGCAGAAAAGGCATTTGACAAAATATAGCACCTTTTCTTGATAAAAACACTCCAAAAGATAGGAATAGAAGGACGCTTTCTCAACATGTTAAAGTGTATATATGAAAAAACTTACAGCAAGCATTGTACTCAAGCGTGAAAGACTGAAAGCTTTCCCACTGAGATCAGGAACAACATAAGGATGTCCACTGTCACCATTGCTATTTAGTATTGTACTAGAGGGTCTAGCCAGAGCAATTAGACTAGATAAAGAAATAAAAGGCACCCAAATAGGAAAGGAAGAAGTAAAACTTTCATTATTCACTGATGATATGATCCTATATCTAGAATCTCCTGAAAAAAAAACACAACAAAGCTACTAAAACTCAGACAATTTCAGCAAAGTGGCAGGATACAAGGTTAATACACAAAAATCAAGTGTTTCTGTACATTACGGATATACGATCTGAGGAAGAATTCAGAAAATAATTCCACATAAATAGCAACTAAAACAGTCAAATACTTAAGAATAAACTTAAATGAGGACATAATGGAACTGTATTCTAAAAAATACAAAACACTGCTGAAAGAAATTGAAGAAGACTTAAATAAATGGAAGGACATTCCATGTTCATGGACTAGAAGACTAAATATTGTTAAAATGTCGTTTCTACCCAAACTGATTTATAGATTCAATGCAATCGCAATAAAAATCCCAACAGCCTTTTTTGCAGAAATAGAAAAACCAATTATTAAATCTGTTTGGAAAGGGTAAGGGACCCCAAATAGCCAAAAAGGTCTTAAAAAAGAACAAAGTTGGAGGACTCTCGCTTTTGGACTTTATAGCATATTACTTACCTACAGTGATAAAAACAGCATGGTACTAACATAAAGACAGACAGATTGACAATAGAACCTGAGAACTCAGAGATACACCCTCACATCTATAGTCAAATACTTTTCGACAAGGCTGTTATGCCCCCAGAGCTGGGCCAGAACAGTCTGTTCAACAAATGGTGCTGGGAGAACTGGATATCCACATCCAAAAGAAAGAACCTCCCTATCACACACCTCATACAAAATTAACCCAAAATGGATCAAGGACCTAAATATAAATAAAAGTGACAACCATAAAACTCCTAGAAGAAAATGTAGGAAAATATCTTCAAGATCTTGTGATAAGTAGTAGTTTCTTAATCCTTATACCCAAAGCATGAGCAACAAAAGAAAAAATAAATGGGACCGCCTCAAAATTAAACTTTTGCACCTCAAAGGATTTTGTCAAAAAGGTGAAAAGGCAGCTGATTCAGTGGGAGAAAAGATTTGGCAATCACATATCCAATAAGGGTTTAATTTCCATGATATACAAAGATGTGATACAACTCACAATAAGAAGACAAACTACCTCATTTTAAAATTGAGCAAAAGACAATTGTCCAAAGAAGAAATGAAAATGGTGAAGAAATACATGAAAAAATGTTCAATATCACTAGCAATTAGGGAAATGCACATCAAAACTACAATGAGAAATCATTTCACCCTATTAGACTGGCCACTATTTAAAAATCAGAAAACTGTAAATGTTGGAGAGGATGTGGAAAGACAGGAATGCTTATTCACAGTTCATGGGAATATAGAATTGTGCAGCCACTGTGGAGGACTGATTGGCAGTTCCTAAGGAAGCTGAATATAGACTTTCCATGAGACCCGGCAATACCTCTATTGTGAGTTAAATGAAAGGTGTTTTACAGTGTCACAAAATTAACAAGTTTTTCTTTCCTTTAACCCTCTATTAATTAAAGTTGTATAAATAAAAGGTTTCTATAAATGCTTAAAGGTGTATAAAGTTACCAATATTTCAGCATAATATTAAAGAGAAGTACAGTGTGGTTATTTATGGTTTTAATTATTATAAAAGAGTATGTGTCACAGAAACAACCTCTTATCATAGATTAAAGTAACAACATAGTATGCAGCAATCCCAAACACTGCTAGTTTGTTGCAAAAAGTTAAAGTCCAGCTGTATTGCTATCACTTTGTTTTAAAACTTGCTAAGACTCTCTTTAGTGTCTTCTTAGACAAATCAAGCCAGCTGCATTCCTCTATCTGTAAAAAACCCAACAATAAACTTTTGCAGTGCTTTTCGAGGCTATGTGCATAGCCCAACCATCTTGCACAGTATTTACTGATAGTAATAGTGATGAAAATCCAGCATACATTACTTTTCAAAAAGAACAGGTTTAGCAAACTCCTTATTCATCTGCTCAATGCACAGAGTTTTCAGCCGTCATTGAAGTTTTACAAATGTTTTAAGAGCCCTTGAACATTGTCTCTGACTCTAAATATGTAAGTCTTACTGTCAAGCATATTAAAACAGCTCATATCTTTGCTACTGATGAGTTATCTCAACTTTTCACTGACTTGCAACATCTTATTAGGTTAAAACAGCATCCTATTTACATTACTCATATACGCTCTCATACCTCTTTGCCTGGTCCTATGACAGCAAATAATGCAAGGGCTGGTTTATTAGTAGGATGTTTGCAGGATGCCATTAAATATCATACATTAACTCATATTAATCCTAAGGGATTTAGGCATAAATTTCCTCAATTAACAAAACATCAAGCTCAAGAAATTATTTGTACCTGTCCCACCAGTGGACACTTAACTACAGTGCCTTTTCAGGCTGGGACTAATCCCAGAGGCCTGGATCCTAATCAGTTATGACAGATGGATGTTACTCACGTACCATCCTTTGGTAAATTACAATATGTTCATGTTTGTATTGACACTTATTCTCATTTTTTGTGGGCTACTGCTCAAGGTGGGGAACAGTTTCACCATGTTCGCTCACACCTCTGGTCTGCTTTTGCTGTAAGGAGATGTCCTCTGAAAATTAAAACTAATAATGGACCTCCTTACATTAGTAAATCCTTTGAATCTTTGTTTAAAATATGGTATTGAACATGTTACCAGCATTCCTTATAATCCTACAGGTCAAGCCATAGTTGAATGCAGCCATCATACCCTAAAAACTATGATTTTAAAACAAAAAGGGGGAGATGATGGTATTATAACACCAAAAGATTAATTAGCAAAAGCTTTATTTACTTTACATTTTCTTAATGTTTATAATTCATTAACACCTGTGGAATGTCACTTTGGAAAATGTCAAACATCTACAGTGAACGCAGAAAATGAAGATCAACCAATATTGTAGAAGGATATTTTAAGCAATGAATGGAAAAAAAGGCAGGATAAAAGTAAGGGGGTGAGGCTATACTCTTATCATTTCAGAAAATGGAAAACAAATTTAGTTATCTGCGAAAAGGATTAAACCCCAGAATGAAGAGATGGAGTCTTCTACAGCTTCTGATGATGGTGATCGTAAGTAATAAGGAAGCTGCCGGTAATTACACTTATTAGGCCTATATACCTAACCCCCCATTACTTAGAGTGTTAACCTGGAAAAATCCATTCTTTCATATACATCTAAATAAAACCCATATATTCCCTATACCAACTGATAATCGATTGCCAATTAAACCCTATAAAGAAAGACAAAGAATCGATAATCTCATATTACCATTTAATTATCAACCCTTATACATTAGTAACCATCCTTCCTGTATGTAGGTTAAAAATCGGGCCATAATTATCTTTAAAAATAATAACACTCAGTTTATTGTGACTTTATTTCCCTCTTCCAATTTATTCATAACCAAAAATCCTACTTATGATTGTCCGCAAAAAGACAGTTGGGATAAAAAAGGATGGCGGGAGTGCCATGTGGGAAGAGGATCTATCATTTTTGATGATTCCTGTGGAGTGGTGTGGGGGGGTACCCCTGTGGGGAGTCCCATTGAATATAATAACAGTTTTGTTTGGCATAGTCTAAATAGTAAAGGATAACAAAAAATAATTTTTACTAAAAATTGTTTTTGGAAACAGAAAGGGAAATGGATCCCTTTTCCATGGTGTAATATTACATCTATACATAAACAAAAGAATTTGTAGAAAGTTTTTCTAGGAATAGCTCCTACTGTAGAATAGATTGGGAATAATAGTAAGAATGGTCAATATCTGCATTTAAATCAAATTTATCATCTTCAGGCATGTGTAAGAGATCCTTATATGTTTGTGGTTGGAAAATTAACTATAACCCAAAAATGCTCTATTCTATAAAAATGAGGCCTTGCATCCTAGTAGCCATTACCCCACAACTAACATACCATGGAAAAAGCAAACTAAAAAATTTTACTATCCCCATCTGTGTCAAAGAGAGCCGCCTCGGGAAACGGACTTTGGCCCAGTGGTTAGGGTGTCCGTCTACCACATGGGAGGCCCGCGGTTCAAGCCCCGGGCCTCCTTGACCCGTGTGGAGCTGGCCCATGCGCAGTGCTGATGCGCGCAAGGAGTGCCGTGCCACACAGGGGTGTCCCCCGCGTAGGGGAGCCCCATGCGCAAGGAGTGCACCCATAAGGAGAGCTGCCCAGTGCGAAGGAGGGAGCAGCCTGCCGAGGAATGGCGCCGCCCACACTTCCCATGCCGCTGACCACAACAGAAGCGGACAAAGAAACAAGACGCAGCAAAAAGACACAGAAAACAGACAACCGGGGTAGTGGAGGGGAATTAAATAAATAAAAATAAATCTTTAAAAAAAAAAAAAAAGAGAGCTGCTTTCCTCCCTATATTGGTAAAAAATTAGGCTCACAGGTTCAGTCGCTGCAGCTGCCACAGCACGTGGTGCTCTTGGTCATGGCCTCATCACTTACAATACTTTAAACAACAACAACAAATTAGCCTAGAATCCAGTACGCAGTCTCTTGACTCTCTGCAGCAGCAACTAACATCCCTCGCCCAAGTATCCTTATGAAACTGTAGGGCCTTAAACTTACAGCTAAAAAGGGGGGATCCTGCCTCTTTCTCCAAGAGGAATGCTGCTACTATATAAATGAATTTGGTATTGTTGAGCAAAATGTTAAGAAGTTGCGAGAATTGCGGGAAGGAATATTGCCCTCCCAATCAACCTCCTCCTCATCTGCCTGGCTCACTTCCCCCCTTGTAATGTGGCTAGGACCCCTCCTCAGCCCTCTAATCGCTCTTCTTTTAATCTGTGCATTTGTACCTTGCCTCCTTAAATTTCTCCAAGAAAGGATGAAGCAAATCTCGGCCCACGTGATGTATCTTGCCGCTGTTCGTCAGTACCAACCTCTCCGGACCGAAATACAAACAACCAACCTTTGAAAATGCAAATTTCTTATGTTGCCTCATTTGCTATCCTGTACCCTAATAGCATTTCTTTGCCTGTTTTCCCCTTACAGTCACCACCTCCCTTATCACGGCTTAACCTTCTCTGTTTAATCTATATCACTGAACGGCTTCGGCAAAGATCTAGCAGCTCGAACGAGCAATGTGCACCCTGGCCAAACAAGACCAGGGCGGGTGTGGCCACACCCACCAATCTCAGTACATCATGCTTGTTATACACGGTCTATGAAGGCTCCCCATTATAGCTTGCTGTAATTGCAAGCCATCTGTTGTTGAGGTGCTGGACTGGTTAGCCAATGATGGGCAACTGGGCTGACCCATCAGTCAACCTAAGACAGGGACGTGGCCTTTTGCTGCCATGATTCCCAATGACGGGTAAGATTGATCGCATGCCGGGTAAGACGAATCGCTTACCGGGTGCAGCCCCGACCTAAGACAGGCACAGCCCCCCTTTCAGCACAGGAGCACCTTGCAGCTGCATGCCACTACTGAAAATAAGCCCTGCTCTATCATGAGCCATCGCCGGCTGTTCCTTTCTTCAGTTCATAACTCATTAAACAGAAAAGGGGGACCTGTAGGGAGCCACCCGCTGTGAGACCTATCTACAGCCTCCCACAACATGGCAGAGTTCACAAATCTGCCCTGTCATTTCCTTATTCTTCTCCTCCCTGCTTCTTTGTTCTCCCCCTCCCGCCACTACTCAGGTGACCACAGCAATATGCATGCGCAAGGCGCGAAACTCCGCAAACCCGGTGCGAACTGTCAGCCAATCCCCTCCTTGGACGTCTGCCACCCACTAGACCAGCCTATCACCTATGTACACGTTCCCTTCCCTCTCTATATATCCCTGTGTTTTACCCCCAATAAACGAGGCTTGATCAGAACCCTGTCTTGCCTCCATTCTTCTCTCAACTCCTGCCCTATCCTGCTTTTTCCCACAGGTCCCTGGACTCGCCCCTGCCGCCCGGAGCATCCCTCTACTAGGCATATACCCAAAGAGCTGAGAGCAGAGAGACACAAACAGACATCTGCACACCAAATTTCATAGCGACTTTATTCACAATTGCCAAAAGTTGGAAACAACCCAGGTGTCCATCAACTGATGAATGGATAAAAATAACTGTAGTATATACACATGATGGAATAGTATGCAGCAGTAAGAAGAAATGAAGTCATGAAGCATATGACAACATGGATGAACCTGGAGGACATTATGTTGATTGAAGCAAGCCAGAAACATGAGGAGAAATACTCTATGATTTGTACTATTATGAACTAAATATATTATGTAAATGCATGCAGTTAATAAGAATCCAGGTCACCAGAAATAGAAGAATGGTATAGAATGGAAAGCTGAGAGTTAACCTGTGCAGAACTGGTAAAAAGGTTGTTTGTAAATCTTTGGAAATGAATAAAAATTTCAAAAGCATATCTTGATGTTTGTAACTAGCAGAGCTATTATATGGGTATGACAGCGGTTGAAAGGGAAAGTCTAAAGACATGTATATTGCTAGAAGGAAAGCTAAAAATTGTAATATGGGACCGTATAAGATAGTGAAACTTAATGAGACACAAATATGGATGATATTGCATATATAAAATTGTTTTTCAAAATATAAATGCAAATATTCTAGAGAGAAGAAAAAAGAATAGCAGCTATGTATAGCAGGGCAAGTATAGAGAGACTGAGAGGTGATGAGTTTAGTTTCTTTTTTGTTTATTATTATTATTAGAATAATGAAAGTACTCTAAGAATGACTAAAATAATGAATGCACAAATATGTGACTACACCAGATACCACTGATTTTACACTTTGGATAGATTTAGCTTTATTAATATATATCAATAAAATTAATTTGCTTTAAAAAGATTCTAAGTCAAACAAAAAGAAGTTTCATAAAATCACTGCTATGGACTGTCTTCCAACTCTGTAAGTTCATGGAGAATAGGATATGCAGGAACAGAAATTCAACATCCACCCTCTGTTCTCCCAACAGCACTTCCTGTGTCCTTGAATACTCAGGAAAACAGTAATTTATTAAGCAAATATTTAATCAACCAATATATATAAATCTCTACCAAGCTCTATGCTAGGCACCAAAAACTGTGGTGAAACAACAGCAATGGAAACCAACACAAACCAGGCTCCTCCTTGCCCTCAGGAAGATGCAGGAGAAGGGTGTTGATCAAATAATCACAGAAGATCAAATAATCACAGAAATGATCTAAAATAACAACTTTGAAAAGTTGTTTAAGCAAAGGTGTATGGTGCCCCTAGAGTGTGTGATGATGAGAAGTGGCTTAGTCAAGGAGGATGGTCTTTCCTAAGGAAATGGTGACTGAGCTGAGGTCCCATGAACAGGGATGAGAAAGGGACAGTGTGGCCTGAGGAGAGCAGGGGAAAAGGGGAGTGGGCTGATGAGGTTGGAGAAGCAAACAGAGGTTGGGTCACTCTGGGCCCTGTAAGTCTTTCGGTCTTTATTTTAAGAGCAATGGGAAGCCACTGACGTATTTTAAGGAGGTTGGGGGTGGGAGAGGAATGATTTTATCAGAAATAATACCTATTTTGTTGCTCTAATCTAATTTTTAAACTACCAACTAAAAACAAAGGTAATAACTACAAGTAAATTCCTATACAGTTATAAAAATAGGTGAAACACTTTTATGCTTTTACATGAAAGGTTGTGTTTAACATATCAAAGTTTTATCATGATCAGATAAAAAATCATTAACAAAAAACTCATCACCTTTCAATCTGTTTCCGCTGCCATAATAGCTACAGTTCTGTCTCCATCTCTCTAATTTATTTGTATTTATATTTTGTAAAAACTGTCTTATGTATGCAACACCACCCATTATTTGTATTCCACATAAGGTTTCATTATGTTATACAGTGCAAATGTTTTATTTTTTAGCTTTCCTTCTAGTAATACACATGACTTTAGACCAGGGGTTCTTAATCTTTTTTGTTCTGTAGACCCCTTTGCCAGTCAGGTGAAAACCACAGACCCCTGTCTAAGTCCACACTATACTGTGTATTATTTAATAAACATATCATACCTGCACCAACATATCCCCACAAGAATTATGTTTTTGAATTTCAATTCAAGCTCACAGACCTCTTAAGAACCCCTGTCTTATTCCTTTTCAACCACTGTCATACCCATATAATAGCTCTGCTAGTTACAAACACAATGATGTGCTTTCACCATTTCCATTCATTTCCAAAGATTTACAAACAATTTTATGAGTTTTTTGTCTGTTTTATGAATTTTTTGTCTGTTTTATTATTATTATTGGAATAATGTAAATTCTGGAGTAAAGATTGAAGTGATGAATGCACAACTATGTGATTATATCAGATATCATTGACTGTATACTCTGGATGGATTTATGCTTTATTAATATGTATCAAAACTGATTTGTTAAAAAAATTATTAGCATCATTCCCATTTTGAAATCCTTGGTGTTCATTAACACCAAGTCCCCTAAAGTCCTATTATATAATTTACTAAAGAAGCTGAATTTGCAAGCCTGGTAAAATTGCATTGTCCACAATTTGATTAATACTCTTTAAACTGGACAGTTTGAAAAAAAAGTGAAAATAATTTTATCCAAGAAATAAAAATGTATTAAATTTTACAGAATATAACTACTTAAGTATTTTTCATTGGCATATACTGTGAAAAGTGGGAAATTAACTAAATATTGTACTTAATTTGTTTAATATTTAAGAACACTAACAAAAGAATCAAACACACATACATATCTCTTCCTTTAAAATATGATAATAATGCTAATATATACAGTTGAACAGTAAAGTAATTCAGACCAGTATGTAATCAGGTGGGCCACAGTTCACTTTTCACCATATTGATAATTTATACAATTCAGACCCACCAATTTGCTTTTCTGCTTAAATTAACTTAAGAATGCAAAGGCTATAGCCAGCAGAATACTCACAAAAATATGTTAGTTACATTTATTATTAACTATCAAACCTCCTTGGTTTTATAGGTCCTGGAAACTACAACCAACTTCAAAGAGGCCTCCATATTGTCACTTTTTAGAGTTTAACCTCACAAAGATATTAATTTTAAAGTTTAAATACATGGCAATTGCATTGTACTACCAATTTATACTTTTTTCTTACTAGTTGTAATATATCTAGTGCAATTTTTAAAAAATTTCTTGCACAAGATTCTTCTAATCTTTAAAAACAAAGTTTTAAATAACCAAATTGACATCCATATCAAAACTGTAATTCATATTCTAGGAGAAGTTACAAACAACAAATCAGACTGTCAAGGGGTGATAAAAATACAGTAAATCAAATTCAGGAATACCAAAGGGGAATGTATGCATTCCCCTTAAAAGGAAATGGAGGAAAACTTTTTACAAAATTAAATGTATAATTTGGCTACACATTTTTCCTTTGTTGGCAGTAAACATATCACATTATAAAGATGAAAGGAGATGTTCTGAAAAACTTTCAAGTATTTGGATAGACCTCCTCCCCCTTCTCCTCCCCTCAGTTTTCAAAGCTGGCCAGTTATTTTTATTTTAAAATCTTCCTTAGATGTTCATTTTCTAGTCTCTTCTTGATACAGACATGAACTCACAAGTAGTACCCTCTCTATTAATTTTCCTCACAACTTCCTGAGTATTTGACATGCCCATTGAACTGAATTTGAGGTTTTTTCACAATACTTTTCTGGAAGGAAAAAAGAATGAACCATAACATGAGTGAAGTAAAATAGGTTCCAAATACATCTCTGTTGAAGGTTCAGTGATGTTTATTCTTTATTTTCCATAATATTGGTTGGTATCTATGACCACCTAATAAGGATTTTGTCTCTATTTAATCACTGATTTTTGTAATTTTAGTTGTACTGATTTTCAATTTTAGTTGTACTGATTTTGGGAGCCAAATGGAACTTTCCAAGCATAAAAATAAGACAAAATAAAAATTAAAAAGCAAGGGAATTCAAACAAAATTTAAATTATGGCTTGAGAGGACCTTCAATCACACTTAAGCCTACCATTATGAATTTTTCCAGAGTATTATCTGAGCAAAGTGGCTTAAATGTGGTCAATAGCAAAAGGGCTTTGTAGCCTCAGCTCTCTCGGTTCTCTAAATCAGCCTCCCAATTTAAGATTATGAAAGCCTGGTCTTGTAGAAATCTGGCATACTATTAGTTCCAGGTCACTTGACTGTAGATAAGTCTGAATATGAAGCTGTCCATTAGAAAAGATGTTATCTTTAACGCAACATGACCTATATTAAATAAACCATTATTTATAAACAAAGCAATTAAATCACGAATTCGATAGTTTACCAGGTGACATTAGGCAAATTACTTCCTCTCTGTGTACAAAATGGGGTTAATAATCCTGACCTATCTCTTAAGGTCTCTGGGGACAGTTCATTTAGGAACTGCCAAAGTGCTGTATAGATGTTCCTGGTGTTATGAGAGCTTGGTTTTATTATCGGAAGGCCAGCATCCTAATGGGAATTCAGAGGCTTAGTCAGAAGCAAATAACAAAGTAAGGCTTGTGCTAATACAGGTACCCTACAACCTTGGATCACTGAGCTTGAAAAATTACAGAGATCAAAATGTGGATGAAGTTTGCATTTTTAGAGACAAAAAGGGGTTTTGGTTCATGTATCTCCTACTCAACTGCTTTACTTTGAAAATCATTACTTTGGAAGCAAAACAGCCAATTTCCATTTCCACCTATATTTGTTTTTGTGTTATTCTCAGCATCATTTGCATTTAATCATGACATTAGTACCACCCAAAGCCTTTCCTTTTGAATCAACCAGCTACCACACCTAGGAAACATGCCTGTCAATGGACACAGGCTGTGTAGACACAGAGCTTCTTTCGTTGTAAATTAGTTTATTGTGAGGATTCCCAGACTTTCATTACTTGTGTAAGGAGTAAATTCTCTTTCCCCAATTAAATTTCCACAATTCATTGATCTATTTGAAAAACAGTTTCTGAACACCTGTTATGTACCAGGCACTGGTCTAGGCATTGGACACAGCAGTCAATAAAACAGGCAGAAATCCCTTCCCTCATCTAATCAAATAGTAAACTAAATATTTAAATACAAACATTAGTATACTAAAATGGACAAAATAAAGTAGTGTGAGAGCATGAGAGTGAAAAGAAGAAGAAGGGTGCAATATAAAGTCTAATGGTCATATGGTATGTGAATATATCTCATTAAAAACTGCTTTTAAAAATATGATGGTCAAGGAAAACTTCCTTGAGAAGGTGTGATTTGAGTAAAGATTTGAGAGATGTGAGTGTAAGAACCACTGGGGAGAGCTTTTGCTGGCAGGCGATTACTCCTGGCAAATGCAAAGACCCTGCATTTCCCTGCACTTGGGAACATCAAGGAGTCCAGGGTGGTTAAGAGGAGGGAGCAAGGGGAGACAGGAGATGCCATCAGAGACGGAGTGGGATACACATAATCTAGGGCTGGTACACTGTTGCAAGGACTCTGGCTTTCACTGTGAGTGAACTGGGAAGCCATTGACGGGTTCTGAACAGAGGAGAGATGTATTTTAAAGGATAGAATAGGCCTTTTTGACAATAGGCTGAAGGTGAGCACCACAGGAGATCAGGTAAAAGGCTACTGCGGACCCCAGAGGAACTGTTAGCGATCAGAGCCTGAACGGTGGCCCATGGGCAGAGTTTTGCAGCTTTCAATTGCTAAACAATCCTCTTCTTCGTCTAGCTGAGATTCCTTATTTGAATTGCTTCATTTTCTAAGGGAGTATGTTTTCTTCAAGGCCTTTCCTTCCACCCTCTGCCTGTCAATAATACTTCTCACCAGACCATTTTACAAAGGGTCAAAAGATGGCAAGTTTGGATGTAGTCAAATCAGCATGTCAACTGCTTTCCAAAAGCCCGAACGATTTGATAGGATTCTACTGAAGTTCTCAGTAAAGACGCTATGTCACTCTTCAACAGGCCCTGCATGACTGGATAGGAGTGAAAGCCTTTCTGCACAGCGGGGGGCAAGGGAGAGGAGGTATTGGATTGGGCACAGAAGTCTGGCATGAGGCCAACAGCTTCGTTTTTCACTAACCTCTACAAAGCCACTTGTGTTCTGAATTAATGAAGTCCCACTAGTAGTGTACCAAAACATCCTGTTTCCATATGCTCTTGTGTCCAAATTAATAAAAGAAATCCTCACCACCTTTTAACTGTCATGTGTGTAAAATTTAGTACTCATAGACTATAGATCAGGCACATGTACATGGCGAAGCCCTGATTCAGAGAAACAACAGGAGCAGATACTCCCCTCACTGGACAGAAAGGATGGGCTGCATTCAAGCACAAGTCCTTGTTTCCTTGGAAGGGGGTGGCAAGGCTTCTATCCAAAGGGAAGGTTCCAGAAAAGGGCCCTTGTGGGAGAAAAGAGAAAATTAGTCCTTTCAACCTACACGAAAAGTTCTTGGCAGCTACAGGAACTAAAATGAAGGAGGGTTGTGCAACCAGAGAGTCCTTGGTGACTGCAGTGTCTTCTCTAGGTAGGTGGAATGACTCACTCTTTCCCTGGGTCTCAGTTTCCTAAAAATAATCAAGAACGAGAATTTCCATTTTATAAATGAAGTGGTATATGACCTTTACTAATGAATGATTACTTTAAATGATCTCTACTTTCATCATCATGGGAGACTTAACAGAAATAAATATACCTTGACATCCAAAAGAAATTTCCCCCTGAGATTGGGGTTCTAACTCAGTGTTCCAGTACCTCTGGTTATTTGCATTGCTTACTCCCTCATCTCCTCCAGGGCTTTACTTGAATGTCACTGTCTCAATGAGGACTTATTAGGGTGCCTGTATAGATGACAACCCGCACCCAACTTTCTATCTCCCTTCCCTACTTTATTTTCCTCCTTAGCACTTACTACCTTCTAACACAGGGGTTCTTAACCAGGGGTTCAAAAAAATTTCAAGGGGTCAGTGAGCTTGAATTGAAAAAATCAACTTATCTTTTTTTTCTTTAACCTCTAACTGAAAGCTCACATTTCCTTCACTTAGGCATGTATGCAATAAATAAATTACAGAAATCTTAATTTCACTTGACTGGCAAAGGGGTCCATGGTACAAAAAACATTAAGAAACCCTGCTCTAACATATTGTATATTGTATTGATTTATCTTGTTGATTGTCTCATGCACTAGAACATAGGCATCCTGAAGATAGTGATTTTGTCTCTTTGGTTAATACTATATCCAAAGCCTTAGAACAATGCCTGATACATACAACACATCAATAAATACTTGTTGAATGAGTGAACCAGTTCCACAAAGTGATTAGATAATAATGTTAACTTGAAATGTTATACTTAAAGGTTAATTTTGGCCAGTACATGCACAGAAAGTATTTCTGGAAGAATTCACAAGAGACTGATATCAGCATTTACCTTTGGAGTTAAAGGTCTTGAAGGAAGAATTTTACATATAATTTTGGTATGAGTTACGAGTCATTTTAAATTCTTTTTATATTCTTTAATAGCAACAAAAAAACAATAACTGTTGATTGAGAATTAGATAACCACGTATATATATAAAATTCTATGAAGACTATATACTCTACGTATAGTTTCCTGTTGTATGCAAATGAGACATACAATGTTAATATAAAAGGAATATGTCTCATAACTATTTTACTTATTTTAAAACTTTATTTTGAAATACTTTAACACTTACAAGACAGTTACAAAAATAGCAAACCCCATACAGAAAACTCCAACATACCCATCCCCCTCCAGATCTCCAGATTCCCAAATTTTACCATTTTGCCACATTTGTCATTTCACTCTCTTCCTCTCTCCCTCTCCCTCATCCCCCTCTGTATTCTGAACACTTGAGTATAGTTTATATATATATATATCATGCTCCTTGAACACTTAATACTGCCACGTTCAGTGCTTAAGAAGAAGAATATTCACTTATATAATCACTATAAGTGCAATCATCAGGTTCAAGAAATTGAACGTTGATATAAATCTTATAGTCTACATTCTGATTTTTTTGGTATGTCCTAGTAATGTCCCTTTGAGCCTTTTCTCCTTCCTGGATGGATCCCAACCAGGATAATATATTGCATTTAATTGCCATTGTCTCTTTAGAAGAAGAAGAAAATAATACATTTCCCAGTCTTTGCAGATTGACATGTGCAAGTGTTGTCCTCCAGGACCTATCCATACAAAGAGTTGAGAGAATAACTCCAGGCCAAAGCATAGGGACTGCCTCGATCCTTTCAGTTCTTACAACTTGCCTTAGGCATGTGTGTGGCCCTAGGAATTTCCCCAATTACATGGTTCTAAATGTCCTCTCTGTCCTAGGAAAGTTTCCTCAACGTCCCAAGCACTGCGCTGTATACCCTACAGCCAGCAATTCCTTGTCCCAGGCAGCACGGCCTGACTGCTCTCCTACAGGACACAGAGCTCCGTGACCTCCCTTCTACACACAGGGCAGGTTCTGGGACAGTGAGTGGCTCAGGCCACCACCAGATAGAATGGGCCAGACATACATGGTTCCAGGCTGTGCACGGGGGTTCCTCTACTCACGCTGGAACAGGGGCCGGGGATCTGTGCAGGGGAAGCAGGCGGGCTCTGCGTGGAGTCAGTGAGAGGTGGAGCCCGTGAGGAGGGGCCAGCCTGGGCGCCACAGATCCCACTGCCTTTAGTCATCTGCTTCTTGAATCAGCGCTCACCTTACTGCAGTCCTTTTAATTGTTTTCTGGAGCTTTGAGAAAAATGTTTCTTCCAATTCTTTTCAGTTGTTCAAAGCTTCAGAGGGGAAGGGCAACCTGAAGTGGCTCACTCACCATTTACAGCCACGCTTCTGCTTCTTGAGTGTTCAGAGATCTCTTAGATAACAGGGTTAACCGAACTGGGCTGAGTGGCGGGTACCAAAGGTGCCGTAGCTAATGAAGACTTCCCAATAATCAGGACCCTTAGAACAGTAGAGTAGGAACCAGGAACAGCATTTTCTTAGTTTTATTTATACTAATGACATGGTAGCAAGTATTGTATTTGATTATAAAGCCTGAAAATAACTTCAGTCTTCACTAAAATTTCAGGGTGAGGCTAAATATTGTACACTACAGTATCCATAAAGTGATTTCCTGGGAAAAATGTGAGGAAACTATGAAGACAGAATATATTCAGGAAATTTAAAGAGAAGTGGGCTGACAAAGAAGCGGAATTAAACTCTAAGAGCATAATTAAAGAGTAAGAAAATTGAGAATAAAAAGAATGCTCAAATAGCAAGTGAGAATAACTTTTTAATAACAGAAGTAAATATTACTCTTAATATGAGACCTAGGCCATAAGTATTATGCAAGGAAGATTTGTAGATTTGAGAGATTACCTTCTGGAAATGATATGTAAATATCAAGATTGTGAAAACTGCCCTAGATTCCTCAATGTCCCGTGGTGACTAGGCACAACAAATTTCTCAAGAGAAACCAGGAGCAAGGAAGCAGTATTGAAGGGATGAGGATTTTGTTCTGAAGAGGAGGAAAGGAGAAGAGCATGACTTGCACAAATCATGCCACCCTCATCCCACGCTTCTTTTAACACCACACAGTTATTTTGGTATCTTTTCTCCCTTCGCTCTCACTCACTTGATTACTCTCATTTCCAACCAAATGGGCTTCAGTTTTATTTTTAATCTACCTAACAACAGCTGTTGCCGGATCCTTCCTAGGAAAGGGCTTAGAATAAACAGTCTGATCATTACAGCAAACATGGAACACATGGAGCCAGCACAGTGTGTGGAAAGGGCCCTGGTGTCCCGGCCTGGGTCAGCAGCAGCTCTGCGTGTTCCTCGCTGGGCTGCTTTGGGCAAGCCATTTGGTCTCACTGAATCTTACTTTTCTCATCCTTGAAGTGGGGATACTAAGACCTGACCTCTTGACAGAAATCAAACTAAGAGGATCAAACTAGATCATGCAAACAGTAAAGCATTCTATACAAACATGTTTTCTTTATGTTGATTCTAACACTATTCGCTATTGTCCATGAAAAATCTGAACAAAAAGGGAAATACCAGGCAACAGCAGAGTGACTTTCAATACACCTGCTTCACATACAGCTGTAATATAAGTGAGATAACGTGTATTTTCAGGGGTGTTTTCAAGGATACCAAATTTTGGTTTCAGTATAGTAGTTTTTGTTGCATTAGTGTAATCACAGGTTGATTCAGATAGTGTTTCATTTTATGAGGTTCAAGAAACTGAGAGACCCTGAATATAGTCATGTGGTCTTTGAAGATATTTCACAACCTAAAGCTAACAAATCTAATTAGGGGATTTTAAAAAATGTGTACCTAATCCATCTTTTCTCGACCTCTTGATCACTAAAGTCTCTGGACTACAGGAAAATTAATAAAGAAAACTTGGGGCAGGGGGTTTGTTCTGAAGTTAGTGCAGAGAGAATAACAATAGAACTCTTTTTAATAAAAAAAGGCACATGAGTGAAGTTTATACTACATTTTGCACACAGAAATTGCATTACAACATACTTTAAAAACAATAGGATTATAGCAAATAAGGGAGAATTAAGGCCTGGCAAGAAAATTATTTTAAGAGAATATTAAAATGGTCCATGAGACCATTAAGAACACATATCTACAAAAAGAATGACAAATATATAAAAATTAGATGTAACACACCCTCTTGGTACACCCTTACAGCAAACAAAAACCTATTTGCATTTATTTTTCTTGAAACATGTTCACATTTTGCAATTAAAAATTCTTGAACTAAATTTAACTTTCATTGCTCCACCTAAGTCCTTCTTTTAAGTGTTTAACAAGCCATGTGGAAAGATACTGATTTTTGATACAAACTCCACTAACCAGAAAGACACACTAAATAAACCAAATCGATGAACAGCAAGCATAAAGCTTCAGACAAGGCTTTACAAGACTACAACCCTAATTTTGGCTTCACTTTTAAACAAATCATTAAAATGACATCTGAGAGAATGAACAAAAATCAATTGTTCTAAGTAAAGCAAGACCTGTCAAATATCACTTTCCTCTGTACAAAAACAAGCACAGATATTACCTTGCAAATGAAGTTATCTTACTGGTTTCAGTAACCTTCCAGTAGCAAAAGAAAACCTTAAACAAAGTACCCATGCCAGCACATTTCTGCAGATAAAAGCATAGGCAACTGAGCCCTGCAGTGGCTGGACCATGTGCCGTAAAATGTTAAAGTCCTGCTCTCAACAGCCAATCCAAAGCCTCTCAGACCTCCTGGGCCTCCCAGGGTGATCAGTGTGGCTTTGTGGCAACACAATGGGGGTTAAACATTTGCTAGTATCCATTTAGGAGCAAGAAAAATCTGTTTAGTTGCCCAAAATTGTTTAGCAAAATGCACAATAGGTTATGGTTTGGTAATGTCATTGTTTGAAAAAAAAGTAACAGCTATATTTCCTCCTATGATGGGGGGAAGGGTATGTAATAGAGTCACAAAGTTTCTTTAGTTCTCTTTTTCTCTAACTACAAGTAACTTTTTAGAATTCCTATTTGCTTCTTTTTTAAAAATACTGTTTAGTTACAGAACACAATTACTTCTTGAGACTAGTTTGTTCAGCATCAGAACCCACTTCATATACCTGCATAAACTGCCATCCATGTCTCATACCTATCATTTCTTACTCTTCCTTTTCATGGGAGCCTCGAAACTACTTTCTTCTATTAATTTAACATGAAATCTTAGTAAAAACAAATGTAACTATTTCTCTTTATTTCTTTCCCCCTTCCTGTTTATTTCCCAATTTCATTCCTCTTACGGGTTTCTGTAATACCCATTACCATGATTTTTCACCTATCCAAGCCATAAAAATTTTTAAATATTGGTTATTATTATTCTTGAAATCCAGATATGATTGGTATAGGTGCAGAAATATAAGTAAAGTTACCCAGTATTTTCTTTTGTCCACTAAATACGTTAGGATTGTGGTTCTCTCAAGGTAGACCTAAAGAAAGTAATGGGAAAGCACTGGATATGCATCATATCCAGTGTGAAACCTCATTGTTGGGGTTTCTCAATCTCTAAGCCACCTCTTTAAGCTAGAACTTCTAATAATTACTTTTCAGGCTTTAAAGTTTTCTGGAGAAATTTCAAGACAAGTTTATAAGTCATTTATAGTTTATAAGTTTATAAGTCATTCACCAACAAGTTTAGAGAGTGTCCATTTACTGTATTTTCAATTATAGTTATTCACGTCCTAAGAACAAACCTAAAAATCTGTCCCCCATTTATTGCAGTGACTGTTGTGAACAGTGGGTGGATATATTTCTTTGAAGCTCTTTTCAGCACCCCTTAAGATCCGCTTAGAATAATGCTTTTCTTCACAAAAGAACAACCAACATGTAACACAAGCTCCTTCAAAGCATATCGCAGGGAGATCAGCAATGGCCACAAGCACATGACCTCCAAACCCAACCAAGTAGAGACATCAGTCTCGACTGGGTCCCACCTCTGCACATCTGCTTCTCTGCTTCATGTGCCCTAATTAGCTTTGAATTATGCTAATAAATACTTGGAAACTATAAAACGATCTTCTGCTTTATTGTTTACTCTTTAAAAAGACTAAACATGTAGAGCAGGAAAGCCTTTAGTTATTTTCTTTTGGTTACATCTCCATTGCTCTGTGTATGTATTTTTTGTGGTACTAGCTGATAGGAAACAGAAAATAATCAGCTGCCCAGTCAGCTCTACAGCACACACTGCTCAGAAAAGAAACCAGCTAGAAAGTATGATTCGTAGTTGTTACCACTTTTGGTAGTTTCCAATCATTCCTTTGGAGTGAAGTTTTAAAATTTAAATAAACATTCCCATTGGAAAGTAGAATTTACCTGTGTTTGTCTATTACGTTAACAAACTTTTTCTTTCTCTAGTTATTCCCACAGGTATAAAAAAAAGGGTCACATACCAATTTGAAAGAAGGCTGTATTTTAAAGAAAAGCGCAGGGACTACTTAAAGTTGTGCTTTAAACTGTAATTGGGTTCTGAACAGTGAAGCCTGAATGGAGGAGGGTCAAGAGTGATTATGTGGCGTGACTGACCGAGCCTAATCAGAATTATTTCGGCAAACTGCTTCACTACAGCCACAGACCCATTAAGTGCTAAAGGCTTCTGCAGGCCCATTTCTTGCTCTGCCTCCTACTGTGATCTGTTACTATTCAACAGTGGTTCCTCGGTGGGCTACTCAAAACATTTTTCTGAAAATGGAGGCACTGGATTTAACCTGCTCCTCAAAATCTATTGTTTAATCTGTTACTTTCTTACAGGAATGGGTACTATCCCACTAAAACAGGGACTTCGGGTATGCCATGCCCAAGGGGGCCCTTTGAATGAATTCTTTCATCTTGCAATATATTTTTATTAAGAAAAGCTGCATTAATGACAGCTATTACACTTTCAATAAATGCAGCTTTTTCTTGGAAAATCTGATTTTGGACATCTCATTTTAAACTCATCAGGTCATTAAACTCTATGGCTCTACTTAACACTTCATTCTCAAACAGGTGTTTCCAATATGAGTGCCATGCAAGGTGACTAATGCACCAAAATATACATTCAGCTGTATGTCCCCATATGTGATCTTTAGGATAGCCCAGGCCTATCCATTTTTGGTGTGTAGCTGATCTTCTACATATATGACCTGGTACACATTTTAATTTAAATACATAAAAACATTAGAAATGCTTTTTAACAGATATACTTCTTCATTTAAATATAAAAATTCTGATTTATATGATATAATCAGGAATTACACTTTTTTAAAAAGTAGTTTCAATCAAGTGTTATAGTTCTAAATATTATAGTGCATGTGTAGATTATTCAAACTCCTTTCCTCCTTTATATGAGGATAATATAGTACTTCTTCATAAAGTTATTATGAGGATTAAATAAGTTAATATTCATAAATCACTTAGAACAGTGCCTGGCATATCATGGCTACTATGCAAGTGTTTGTATTAAATTTAAAAATAGATAAAGAAATGAACAGTAATAAATAAATGTATGAAATAAAAAATAAGTCAGACATCACCTATGAATGAGGCAGTGAGCAAATGATTCTTTCAGGCATTATTCCAGAATGCAAGAGCTCTACCTTGAACTGTTACTTTATTTTCATGATCCTTAAACAGTTCTTCATTATTTAGCAAGTCTTTATATTTATCCAACTTCACATTTACTACCAATTTTCCGTTTTCTGCTATATTCCGTGGGTTTTCCATGTGTGGAAATGATGGCTGCTTTTGTTTTGAGTTCCATTATGGGAGGAAAAAAGGATGTCAATTAGCTGGTTGAATGTAAGAAAAATAATTTTGCCAAATTAACCCATAAAGAGTAGAAAAATGAATTAATCAAGTGTTTCTTTCCTTTACCCTGAGGTGATATGCTCTACCCAGAAGCTCACAGGCAAGGAAAGACATGTTTTTCAAAGCTGCAGATCTGCATAGTAGAGACAAGTTAAGTGCCATTTAATTTGGAGAAAGTGTCACAGGAGTCATCTGTTTCTGTAAATACAGTACAGCAACCCAGGAACCCCACAGATAATGTGATGGCACAGCAGATGGGCATCCTAGTGCTTTTTCATAATTTACTGATAGGCAAAATGCCAAGATTCTGGAAAGTCATTGTGATGCTGAGTTAAGAATGAGAGAGAGAAAATGTTTTTGAGGGGAACTGGTACATTTTAAAATATTTTCTGAAAACAACAGAGATTGGTTTCTTTCTGAATCTGTACACCCATCAAAACACTAAAACTCAAATTTGCTTCTTTGTTGTCATGAATAATTTATTTCAAATTCATTAATTACCCCTGCCTTTCTCATTTTCTCAATCCTTCACGTCCTCTCCCTTTCCTGCCCCATCTTGTTTAGTGTGCACATAGATTTTACAAGTCACTGCTTTAAAAACAAAACAAACAAACAAACAAATGAACAAAAACCTCCAGTATTACTAACAATCAAAAATGATCCTGTAAGAAAAGAGTCCTCGCAAATGGAAGTGTTCAAAACACTGGATACCGCTAATAAAAGTACTGAAACAGATCAGAATTTCTTGTGCACTGTATCTCTTCATATTACTAATAGCATTCACAACTGTAATTTCAAGTGAACACATAATATTCCACTGAAATGATGCACTACATTTTTTATCACTGGACATGAAGGATTTTTGAATGTTTTTCCTTAAAATAAATAGAAATGGGAACATCTCTATAAACGTGCCATCCCTCCTTGTTTTTTAAATGATTGTATTATTATTTCCAGAGAGAAGCGTATGAGGTTACAATTACATGTTGTGGTACCAGAAATTACTTTAAAATATATTGGCCAGTTCATTAGATTTAAAACATGTTACTCTTCCAAAAACACCAATTTGCAACTATTACTAGATTTCCATTGCTATGGAGTAAATTCCTTGGTCTGTTATTCAATAGCCTTTATAATCCAGCCCCTACCTATGATTCCAAGCTGATATTCCATTATTTACACATACATGCCTGCTCCAGCTAAACAGGTCAATGATCCCAATCCCAGACATTTCAGACCCATTCCAGCTTTGCACCTCTGTCTACTTGGTTTCTAGGCACCACTCTTGGAATGTACTCACACTCTTCTTCTTTTGTTTAAATCTCTCCTTCCCTGAACACCAAGATCAAGTCCATTTGCCCCCATGGTGATTTAGCTAAGGGTCATAGCTTATCAGACAACTAATCCTCTGAACTTAGATCTCACCACCTAGCTCTTACCTTACATTCACTAGCTTGTTTTATAATTTATTTTTTTAAGAAGTAATTGCCTCCTCTGCCCAATTTAAGTTATAAGCTATTTTTGTAACTTCACCACCAACCGCTGCACTCTTCACATTGTTGGTACCTAGCAACAGTTGAACCAGTGAGTGTCTGAGTTCCTACGTGTGATTCCGTATGAACTGATATACAGTTAGAGCAAATAGTCATTAAATTAAAATATAAACCATCTTCACCTTCTTACATATAGATTAACAAGAATAAATAGCTCTTGGCTATATGCTCTTCTTTCCATTTTGTCATTTGTCTTCTACACCTTCTGTGCTTCAAGCTACCAATTTTATCTGACATCATTTTTCATTTTCCCCAAAACTGTCCTCCTCAATAGTTCTGTCATGTTTCCATTCCCTTTTCAGCTCATTTATTCTATTTATTCTTAAAGAGGCATAGTGGTTAATAGTTCTGGATCCCAATTTTGGCTCTGCTTGCTTAAGAGTTTGTGACCTTGGGCCTTTTGCCTCTTAGAAGCTCACCTTCTGCATTTGTAAAAGGGCCATAACAGTAATAACCTATATTATAGAACCTCAAGGGAAAAATCTTATAATACATGTAAAGTATTATCTCATTTACCAGTAAATGCTTAATAATGTTAACTGTTAATAACTTTGCATCTCAATCTGCCGAGTTTGTGAATTATTTATTTTAAATTTTGCCACTTCTCCCACTCTTATTTTCCTATTTATCACTCAGTGCACTCCAGTTTACCTTTTCTTTCTTCATTGAAAAAGAAAATGAAAGGCAAGTGTAACTACTTAGTAAAGAAATAAAGCAGTGCTGTGAAATGATTAATAGAAAATAACCTAGAAACAATTTAATATACTTGTATCTCATTTTTTACAGGACTCTCCCTTAGAATCTTTCTTTCCAAGTTCATTGCATACCTTTCATTTCATATTTGTTATACATATCCGTATATACAAATATAAGTATATAATGCTTTCAAAGCTCTCACAATTACTCAACTCTTTTGTACTCACACCATATTCACAAATGTCGGTAATTCTAAAGCATACTAAAGTCACAGGCATCCTTTTAAATGTAATACAATATCAATAAAAGAAATAGGAAACTTATGAGATTTTTTTGTCCACCTATTTGAAAGAATAGAGGTGACTCTCCTAAGTGGGAAAAACAGAATGAGCAAAGGTTAGAGATAGACCTTTTGAGGTAGACAGCATCCAGCCTGACCAGAAAAGAGCCCCACCACGTGGGAAGCCAGATGATGGCTGCTGGATACTGGGCTTTTGTGCCCATTGTTGTCCTGAAAGATCACAGTGCTATGTGAGACAGAGAAACCTGACCAGGGCGTAACCCCTGAAGAGTGTGTGCCTGGAGGGAGAGGTGACAAAGACACACCTGAAGGAGGGGACTGGCTACCAAACACTTGATTGTTTTCAAATTATTTTTAAATAAAAACAAAACAGAATCTGGCAATTGAGGAATGATAAAATGGAGTGTCCCAAGAAATTTTATACTTTATACAAAGAGGAATGAGAAATGAAATGGTAAATACGAAAATGGAAAAATCTGACCATTTGTTTCAATTTATACTGTATTAGGGCTTAGTTATGTAATAAAAGTTAGCATTTATTGAGCACATCTTTCACGGTTTTAAGAATATTTACATCTATTAACTAATTTAATTTTTACAATAATCCTATGACATATTTCCAGTTACTAGTTCCATTTTATGGAAGAGGACACTGAAGATCAGAGAGGTTAAGTAACTTGTCTAAAGTCACATAGCAATAAAATTGTGGGGCTGGAATTTGTTAGCATACACACTTGGAATCTGTTAGCATGTACTCCTTCAAAAATACAGATATTATTCCATCAGAATTTGTATTAAATGACCATGCCATGAAAATAATAATGTCACAACTGGCTTTATAAAGCAATATATGCTTCTGCCATGGATTTATTTTTCATTTTACTTCACAGGATAGGAGATTCCCTATTTTTCCTCCTAACTTAAAGTAAACAATAAGAGAGTAAAAATTTCCCCTTTCAATTCCTCACCTGGCTGGTTCATGTCCCAGAAGTCTTTTCCACCAGCTTTTTCTTTTTTTCTTCCAGTTTCCATTGCAAAGACAAGGGGCTGCCTGGCTGGCTGCCAAGTGAGGGAGAGTAATTTTGAGAATGCTCGGGGGATCTCAGATTTAACTATTTTGATCTCTCTTCCATCCTTTTGGTACAGAGAATGCCTAGCTGCTTATCTCACACAGAAGTCTCCAAAGATGTGGGTGGGTTTTTGTCCTTTTACAGCTATTTCCAAGATAGGGAATGAAAAATGCTTTTTCGTGGTTTTTCAGATTTATTTTTTCCTCCAACTGAAGCACAGAAATCTTACAGTCACTATAAACTGATTGCACAGTGTCCTCCCACACTTCAAATTACATTCCTGGGAGAGATCACAGCTCACAAATAGGATGGATACATGATTCAACATCTGTTAACAGGACACTCTTTCCCTTTACTGCTTAATTCTTTTTTGCCCTCTTTCTATTTTCTATAAGCAGCAGAAGAAACTATCATTCATCATTTAATATCAAGAACACAAGCACATTTTCAACCATCTCTTCAAATCATTGTACCAATCTCTTCTATGTATTTGAAATGACCTTACAAGTAAACGCAGCCCCACAGACCTGTTTTGTTCTGGTTTATATGAATTGTGCACGGTCCATGACCACTGATTCATTCAAAGATCCCTCTCTAGTTAAAGGTTTTGCTGACCTTATTTTCTATAGTTAATTACTCATATTTAAAAGGTTTCTAATACCACTCAACTCATTTACATCACTGAGGCAGGCAAATCCACGACTAGATCCTAAGCCTCTTCCACCCGCCAAGTGCCCCTTCCCGGCTGTCTAATCCAATTTGAAGCTTTTTGTGGTTGAACTTCTGTCATCTGGAATGTTTGTGTCCATTTGTATGTACCCGGAAGAATGGAGGTAGTGTTTACAAAAATATAATAATGAAAAGCATACAAGGCTTTTTATCAGGATGCAAACCAGAGATTAACTGACTTAACTTTTTTTGTAGAAACTAACAGCTAAAACTACTCACCTTCCAAACAATATTATATGTTAAAAATTTTAAAATCCTGGTGTTGACTGCAAACATATTAAAAGTTACAGGATTCTCCTGATCTGTCTTTCTCTCCCTCAGTTTTGTGTCAGCCAACAGAGCAGCTTGTCAGATCCTTCTAGAGTTCACTAGAAACTTAAAAATGTTTTAAGGGACTTTATGTGAGGAAACACAACCTAACTCTAAGTAGACCCACTGAACTGAATCTCCCTCATCTTCCTGGTATATTTTTAAAAATTTCCAGACACATTATTATAAAATTCAGGCAAAGAAATTAATGTGTGGCATGTTTTAGCTGAAAAATTGATGACCTTCATATCTCCTAAATAATAACTACAAACAAAAAATTGTCTCCTAATTTATAAAGATTGATTTATAAATTAGGAGACAATTTTAGTTAAAACAGTTACATAAAATATAAAATACCTAAGACAATTTCTCCAGTATGCAATAAATAATAAAAGCAAAGAGTAATAAACATATTTTTTATTATAGAGGAAAACTGGTTAACACATCTGACATTCCCATAATTCATTTTTTGCTGCTATGACTGATATAGCACACATCACTCTCCTAAAGTGAGGGAAGGTTCAGGCCAATTAACAGTAAAATTCAATGAACTATTCCTAATCTTTAGTACTATTAACATTCTGTTCTATTAAATACCAATTCACTAAATACTAATTAAATTAATTCATTAAAAACCAATTTACTAAATATTTAAAGATGACTTGTTTGAACGGTACTACTTGGGGGCTGTTGGGTATAACTAGAAATTTTGTAGTGGGAAGAACCATAGAAATTATCTTCCATTTATCATTTTGAAGGTGAAAAAAATCAAAGTTTACACAATCAGAAGCCAAGCGTGGGCAAATGGGGAAACTGATCATTTTACTGTTCATATTGTATGTGTACATAAAGGAGGATTGGAGTTAGAGGATGGAAGTCTGGATTCCAGAACATTAGTGAGCTGTGTGATGCAGGCAGGTCACTCTACCTTGCTTGGTTTCCATTTACTTATTTATTAGATGAGCTGTTAGATTAGATAATTACAAAGATTAAATTTAACTCAAAATTTTCATTATTCCATGGGAAGAGTTCTGTCTTAAAATAAGGAAAGAATAAGTATTCTAACTTCAAAAATGACATGCACAACATTGCAAACTAGTGAATTATATGTTTGAGTTTTTGTAGGAGCAATTTCTACCTTGGGATTGGTCTAATTATTCCCAAATTCTGATCCAGATCCACTGAGTCCAAGAAGCTGTGCTATACCTTGACTGCTGCACCACCCAGTGGAGCTAGAACTGGGGGGAGCCCAGGAGTTCAAGGTGGGGAGCAGATTGTGTAGGTCATGCCAGCTCCTGTGAACAGTAGGAGCCACTGACCGACCTTAGACATGAGATGATCAGATTTTACTTGGAAAAGTTTCTTTGACAGCAGAGTGGAGAAAATAATAGATATGTGAAGTTGCCAGGGAGAATGTTAAGGTCAGAAATTATGTAGGCTTGAGGTAAGGCTGTGATGGTACAGAGAAGACAATGGCTGTGGGATTTATTAAGAGTCAGAGTCAATATGACTTAAGAGGAGTAACTGCAATTTAGAGATATCTGATTTATTTTACACACAAGGAAATGGAGGGCCAGGCAGGTTTATTTGCTTAAGAACCTAAATTTAACTAGTGGCAGAGATAGGACTAAAATTTGAGTCTCCTAACCTCCAGTGCTCATCCTTCCCTTCCCAAGACATGAAGCTTTTTTACAATTAAAATTGAAATAATTGAGTGAAGGAAATTCAGGCTATCTCAGGGGAAGTTACTAGCATATCTAATTTAATACTGCCCTCAATGACTAAAACTACTTCAAACTTGGTCAATTAGCTCATTAATTCCATTAGAACTATACTTTAAAAAATAATTCACAATCTATTTTAAGACTTAATCATTCCTTCTTCCCACCTCCTACTCAGTTTTAAGTGGATGCCAAGAAGTGCTGAATTTGACATCACATCTTTTAGTGATGGTGTTTTATGTATGCCACTAGATTCTCACAACAGTTCTGGCCATCATACATGAAATTTGGAAAGAGTAAGTGATGGGAAGACAGGGAAAGGGAATAGAGATGACCAAACTCTATAGCTGTGTTATCCAGTAGAAGAGCCATTGACAGCCTGTGGCAATTAAGTACTTGAAATTTGGCTGGTCTGTATTGAGACATGCTATATAAGAACATATATTCTGGATTTTGAAGACTTAGGAAAAAACAGAATGAAAACCTCATTAATTTTTAAATATTCAAAAATATTTACATGTTCAAAAAACATTTTTATTAGTTGCATTAAATAAAATGTATTACTAAAATTAATTATACCTGCTTCTTTTATTTTTAAAATAAAAATTACTAGAAAATTAAAAATTACACGTGTGGCTCATATTATATTTCTATTGGTCTCTGCTACTCTGGAAGTTTATAACTTATTTGAGAAGGCAAGACATTTGTAAATAACATCATAACTGCCAGGTGAGGGGGATAAGAGGCTAGGGAGATAAATTCTGTCTGGAATAATCAGGAATCAGGCTTCAGTCCCTCAAAGAATGAGAAAGAAATCCCCAAAAAGATAAAGTGCTGGCTTCCATCTCATATTCTAGAATGAGAACCATCCCCTGAATATTTGATCTGGGGGGACCTTCTAAGAATATAAATTCCTCGACTAATCCTCAAACCCTGAATGTTCATGAGATGAAGTAGCATTTTCCTAACTCAATGTGATCCAAGATATACCTGATGAGGGTTCCTTTATTCCAGAAATTATTGCTTGTAATGATGAAGTCTCACAGAAAGTGAGAGAAATGCCTCAAATCTGGGCGCCATGGCGCTCTCCTTGGTACTGAGACTTCTGCTTTAGGTTGAGTGCAGTCTCGCCTCTCTGTGAATGCAAGCTGAAACACTCCACCCTGGGCCTACCTTTTATTCTTTGCCTGGTCTCGCAAGATATACTGTGTGCACCTCAATCATTGTACTCATATCTCCCCCACCTCCTCGAGGCTAGGAACAGTATTCTATAATCATCCTTGTACTCCAGACACAAGGGGTTGGTACACAGTATTATTCCATAAATGAATAAATGCATAAATAATATCTATAACCATGCTATGTTATGGTCTGCCATATCTCCTCTGCTGGGCTGCACCAAGAATAGGGAAGGCTTAAGAAAGAGACAGATTTGAGATATACTTTCAGGAGCAGAGAATGTGTGCATGTGTGTGTAGGACACAAAGCGCAAAGTCCTAGAGAGTGGAAAAAACAAGAGCAAAGACCTAGAGGGGCAACAAAAAGGTAAATTCAGAGCATGATGAGGAGATGCCTAAGGCTGAGGTTAAAAGTTGTGTGGGACAAGTGGGAGATAAGCCTCATATGGCAACTAAAAAGGTTGATTGTTATCTTTAGCCAAGGAACAAGAACCCCAGAAAGATTTTATTCAGGGGACTGATAGGATAAAAGGGGTATTTTAGGAAACTGTGCTGTGGCATAGAGGATCAAAGGCAAAAACAGCATTAAGAAGCTGTTGGGGTAGTGAATGAGGGGGGAAAGCTCCTTGGGCTTGATTCTTTGGGCAAAGAGAGTTTGCAGAAGTTTAGAATTGGGAAGGAATGTCTTTAGAGGGCAGCCAAGGAGTGTGTGAACTATCAAGATGGGAAAATTTATAGGCAAAAGAGGATTTGGAAACATTTTGCTAAGTGATGGTGTGAAAAATCCCTATGCACATAAACCTAATTAAAATTTACATAATTTTGCAGGGATTTCATAATTGGACTGATGAGGCATTGAATGTGACTCTACTGCCCAGAATGCAGCCAAAAGAGTACTAATTCACCAGGACTTAGGTTACATTTTATTTTTATTGTGGCTCTGAGCTCCTTGGCTATTAGTTTTTTATTTTACTTTTTTTTACTTTTTGGATGGTTTATACTTGTAAAAGTTTTACTTAGTTATTAACTCTTAAATCTTGTTCTTAATTATCTAGACTATTTTTAGATCTTATTTTCTAGATATCTCACACCTTTATTATTAATGATTGTATACCACTTTTGCATGAAGAGGAAGGACTCTCCCTCACCATGAGAACATTTCTCTAAACTGCAACAGTCTTGCCTCTGGATTATTACATATCCAGATCGATTTCCCTATTTCTACTCTTGTTCCACAAGGATGCCACAGTGATCTTTTTGAACAAAAACAGATTATACATACCTTTCAAAACTCTCTACTAGATTCTCATAATACTCAGAGTAAAATGCATATTCCTTGCTGTAGAAACGAGGTCCTATATGAATGGGCCCTTGTCTCTCTGACCAAGGCCATCCCCTACCTTTTCCCCCACAATCGTATGCTTCACCCATAGTGGCATCCTTTGGCTCCTGCACCTGTCAACCCCTCTCCCATTCCAGGGCCTTTACACTTGCTGTTCTCTCTACTGGAGACCCTTCCTTCAGATCTATATATGCTTCAATCCTCCTCAACAGGTTTATGCTCAAATGTCACTCTATCAAATGCCCACCTCTTCCATCCTTGCTACACGTTGTAAAATGTCACTCACCCACCCCTCCCCCAATACCCTTACTTTGCTTTACTTCTTTCTTGGTATCTACGATGATCTAAAATTTTGTTCCTAAACCTTAAAATGCTCATTGTAGCAGACACTTTGCTGTCCCTCCAGTATCTCCTTGGCACTCATCATTCCAGGTATGCTGATGGTTTCAACTGCTTGAGCATCTGCAGCTCTGTACCTGAAGACTTTCCCTGGAGCCCTCACCTATGTGTGGGGGAGGTTTTAAAACCTGGGAGTTGACATCACTGGGAGCAGCTCTCTATCATCAATGGAAGTTGGTTGATGAACATCCCAGCATCTTTACCAGTGGGGTTGGACAATGCTGAGGCATGTTCTAAACCATCTCTAAAGGTCTCCAATGATTGAACTCAAGATGCCCACAATGGTTAACTGGACATTACTGTACCCTCATTGATTTTCTCCCTTTTCTGTTTCATTCTGCATTAACTGTCGATGCTTCCTGGGACCAGCTCCCAAATAAATTACTTGTACTCAAATTCTTGTCCCAGTAATCCTATGGGATACTTTTTATTTTTTTAACATTTAACACTGATGAAATTGGGATTGCCTTCCAATAGATGGCTTGTCATATTTTAATTGGTAGCATCTTTCCTTTCATGGCATTACATAAAATAACAGGTCACTTTTTAGTTATTTGTTGATTGGGATCCCAGTCAATCATCCGGGGTTGAATGTATCCTACATGCAAAAGCTTGTCTGTTTTGTTCTTCATTCTCTGCTGTATTGCTGGCATACTGAACCATGTCTGGCACAGAGTAGATGCTTAATTAAAACACTCCAAGTGTGGCACTGAAGGAATAGCATAGCCTTCCCTTCAAGAGCCTCAACTCTCTCCCCAGGGAGACAGAACATCTAGGTCTCTTATAGAATAGACTTGCTTCATTGTTGGATTGTGGAAACCCAACTGGCAACACTGGTGGTTGCAAGAAGTGACATTATTACATTGATTGGATCAGGGCTCTCTCCACTGAACAATGAATTTTATACAGGCTTTCATATTGGAGCACCTAAAAGCACATATTTGCTTCACTTTATTTTTTGACACCTTAGAAGGATTAGTGAATCACTGGAAGGAGATACTGGACTTCAGCTAATATGACAGGCTTAAATAATTATTTAAAAATGTATGGAGATGCAACATAAATTGTATTTCAAGATTGTAAAGCAAGCCTTACTGGTTACCTTTGAAAAAATAAACAAGATTACTTTAAGAACCAGATGGTATATAAGTTTAACAAATAAAATATTTGTCTTTTTGCATTTCCATTGCAAACACTGCAGTACAATTACATGGATTGTACATACCCATTAGTCATCCTAAAAGACAATTTCACAGAAAGCAGAGACAGCTGGGCCATCATCTTGAGAGTGCCTTAGGGCCTCAGGGACCCCTCTCAAAGCAGATATTAAAAGACCACTCACTCCCTGGCTGTGGCATGGTCAGCACTTGAGTGACATTAATAACGATGTCACCATTACAGTGATTTTTTTTTAAAGAAGAATAGTCTATCTTCTAAGAATTCATCCGAGACTACTTATATCTACTCATTTCACCAAAAATTTTAAATTTAGGTTGCACAACAGTCAAAATTGTGAGATATGCTAACTTGGGATATAAGACGTTGCATCCTATTATCAAATCCCTGGAGCCCATCAGTTCATTAAAATGAGAATTGCTATATTTCCCCTGCAATAGTAAGAGCATCTTAATATCCACTGTGTGGCATACATATAAATTCTATGCATAATCTAATCAAAGATCTACTGAACAGGGCTCAGTATTAAAGTAAAAAAGAATCTTCTTTCAAAGGTGACTCTTAGTCTACCAGTATCTGAAGAAATACTGATAAATATGGAGTATCAGTTTTGCCTGGATGTCATAAAGACTGCTCTGCTTGAAATTTTGACTTCATATATATAGTGTTATGGAGGAAAGATTTTTCAGGTGATATTACCCTTGGGTGTTATATTAAAAATACCCACATAAATAAATATTCATAAATTTTTTGCAGAAATTTTACTCACATGTTTTATCTGACAGGTACTAATTTGGAGCCATGCTTAGATAGGGGAATAGTAACTAGTAAAATGCTCACATTTACATATGTTCTTATTTAGTGGGGAAAAAAAATACCTTAAACACTGTGCAATGGCCCCATGTTATAGAAATATTCCTTATTATACGAAAAGAAATAATAATATAAAATAAAGAGAAAATTGATTTGTCAAAAATACAGTTCCCCTTATATTTTATGTTTAGTTTTAGCTAAAATAAAATTTATTTTTATTAATTTAATGCAAATTTATAAATATCTTTGGCTCTTCAAAAGATAAGGAGGCAATGAGGTTCAGAATATAACCTAAAGATTGAAATAATTGTGGCTAATTTTTACTGATGATCAACTCTTGTTTTTCCTTGGGGAGAAAATAATCTCTTCCTCCCCTAAACATTCTGATTTCAGTAAAGAGCATGGCCCAGTTGACCAAATTTTTAAAATTAGGGGGAAGCAGATGTGGTTCAAGCAATTGTGCTCCCATCTACCACATAGGAGGTCCAGGGTTTGATGCCCAGAGCCTCCTGCTGAAGGCAAGCTGGCCCACATGATGAACTGACCTGCTCAGAGTGCTGGCCCGCGTGGAGTACTGCCCCGCTGGCGTACTGCCTTGTGCTGGAGTACTGCCCTGAGCTGGAGTGCTGCCCCATGCAGGAGTGCTGCCCCACACAGGAGTGCTGGCCGATGTGGAGAGCTGGCGCAGCATGATGACACAACAAAAAGAGACACATATGAGAGATAATAAGAGACACAGCAGACCAGCGAGCTGAGGTGGCGCAAGAGAATGATCGCTTCCCTCCCACTCTGGAAGGTCCCAGGATTGGTTCCAGAGCAGTCTAATGAGAATACAAGCAGACACAGAACACATGGTGAACAGACACAGAGAGCAGACAATGGGGGAAGGGGGAAAAACAAATAAATAAATCTTAAAAAACAAAAACAAAACTAGCAGTCATCCTGAATTATTTTCTTTTCCCATACCCACTTTTCTACATTAACTACAAACAGTTACAAAATATGAGAAAAGTCATATCAACCATAACAACCTAATGCAGCAGCAAATTTGAACAGAATATTCCAATTTCCCTAGTTATATTTTTCCTCATCCCCTATTAATGGGCCTATTTGAGGAAGTAAAGAATGAGGCTGAAACATTGTCCTTTGGCTATGGACGTCCATTCCCCACCACCGCTACCCCTAGAAAAGAGTTTATATGGTGCAGAAGGTGGGGGGGAGGCACTTCACCACAAGAGGATCAGCTTGTCACGACTACGTGAAAAATCTCAGAAACAGTCTTATAAATGAAGCCAATGCAGATAATCATAAATATTTCTCAGGTTGTTGTTTATTTTTTTTTCCTAATGTCCTTTGGCCCTGAACGTTATTCTTTTTAAGGTTTTAAACACTTCCTGCCATTTTCCCAGTAGTCCTCTGAGATTTTTTTTTAAAGGGGGGAGGGGGAAGTTGGGTTTAGTTTGGTAGGTTTCATGTGGAAGCTTTTCCAGTATCAGGTGATGTCTAATGTCTGTATGTCTGCATTCATATACAGATTCCCATGATCCATAATGCACCAGGCACCTCCCGAAAGCTTGCATCTCTGAGCTCCAACAGGCTTTCATGTCCAATACTCCATAACTGTCACTGTTCCACTTGCTTCAGCTTCAGTGTACTCCCTGAATATTTTAAGTCACTCTCTCCTGTCAAGGAGAGTTTGTATTCGCTATTAGCAAAACCAACTGAGTACTGCCTCTGGGTACACCAATGTGCCAGCTGCCTTGGTTGGGAATTACTGCCTGAGGACAAAGTCTGAAAGCACTGCCAGAATGAGTATATCACAAAAGCCCCAGGAGGGGTGAAGGGCTTTGATGAGGAAAATGACTTAACAGACTGCACAAAACTCTTTAAAAATCATTTCAGGGTCTGTCCTGTTTTTCAGATTTGCTTATGTATATTTACAGGTTCAGGATTTGCCTGATCAGTCACAGAAGTTTCCTTCATCTCCTGTGATATTTGGTCTAATTCATTATGCCTTTTATCATAAGCCTTGCTAACTTATGTTAGGAGTTTTGAAAGATGCTGAGATAGCTGCCTCTTACCAATATCCCCCATTGCTCCCTTCTCTCTCATCAAATAATTGATCCATAACCACCCATCACTCTAGTCAATAAATGTTTATCTGGTACCTCTGTGGGTAAGAACTTGTGCTAGGGCTTATGGGTGATGGAAATGATGCAGAGGTGAGTCTGCCTTCATTGGAGTTTACAGTCTGAGGTGAGGATATGACATTCATAATCAGTGCCTGGCACACTGTAAATACTCCATAAATATAGCACCATAAATAGTTACAATAAAACTTGAGGAAAGTAAAGAATCTCATAGAAGAAACACAAAATTCTACTGGAACAAATGTATAGGGAAAGAGGATGGCATTCCACTTGATATGGAATCTGAGGGAAGATAATTTTGACAAATGGTGATAGGTGATGAGGGAGAGAAGAAGGACATTTATGACTGAGGGAAAATGGGAGCAAAGACAGAGAATTAGGAAAATATGGTATATATGTGAGGAAGAGAGAGAATTCTGCTTTGCTGGAGAACAAGGTATGGAAGGCAAATAGCTGGAGAAACTTGGAAAGGTGTGTAGGTATCAGCTTGCCAAAGCCCTTCAAGGAAAAGTTAAGGAGCTTGATTTGAAGGCAAGAGGGAGCCATCAGAAGTTTTTTTTCTACTTTTACTTTTGAAAAATTGAGTTATAATTGAACACAGTAAAATTCATAAATCTTAAGTGTCCAGTTCAATGGGTTATGACAAATGTCTGTACCCATGATTCAGAGCATTTCCATCACTCTAGAAAGTTCCCTGTGGTAGTCTGAGGCTTTTGTGGACCCCAGAAAATCATATCCTTAAATTAGTCCATTCCTGTGAGTATGAACTTATTGTAAGTGGGAGTCAGTTTAAAAAGTCACTTGATTAGATTACTTTTAGTAAGGCATGGCTGAGGGTGGGTCTTAATCCTCTTACTGGAGTCCTTTATAAATGTGATGAATCTGTGAGGGGGAAAAAAAAATCCCAGAAGCCACAGAAAGAGAGAGAAAAGACCCAGGAACCCAAAGAGGAGCCCACAGAAGCTAAGAGAGAGTCATGAGAGTTGAAATCAATGGAATCTGGGAGAGGGAAAACCACAGAAGGAGCAAGCAGTTGCTGAAAGCAATGGAGCCCAGAGAAAGCAGAGACTGGCAGATGCTGCCATGTGCCTGATCACCCAAGCTACAGTTCTGGGAGGAATCATCTCCTGATGATGCCTTGCTTTGGACACTTTTATGGCCTTAGAACTGTAAGTTTTTAAGTTAATAAATCCCCATCATAAAAGCCAACCGATTTCTTATATATTTCCTTATCAGCCTTTAACAAACTATTAATAAAACTTTCCCTCTTGTCTCATTCCAGTCTATCCTCCTGCACTACCTCCAGAGACAGTCACTATTCTCATTCTTATTCCCATGGATTACTTTTATCCATTTTTGATCTCCATAAAAATATAGTCATGGAGCAAGAGAAAATGTTTTCATTTACCATATATACCATATATATGGTAAAGGACTTATATCCAGAATATATAGAGAACTCTTATAACGGTATCCATGGATAAATGAGAAGGAACTGTTGAAATGACTTGGGGGAAAGATTTCATAAGTCTTATCTCAAATGTTAAAATAAATGCCAATTTTATTCAATTCAGTGGCAGTTAGCTACTTTAACTAGAATGGGAAATGAGACTGTTTTCTCAACCAATTGCAGGCATATAAATCACACAGATTATAAAATTAGAGATACCCATAAAGAAAGGTAACCACTTGATTCCAATCAAATATTTTGACCATAATTTCTAAGTTGTTGCTTTTTGGGTATAGTAGCCAGAAGACCTCTGTGTTTTTAAGGCTGATTAAGTCTAAAATTAGTAACTGAGATTCTACCCATAAGACTCTAGAACAATCACTAAGACTTTGTTAATGAAACCTTTGTTTGTTCAGTAATACAATTATCCATACTAGAATCTATAGAAGATTTGGGCAGATGTTTCAAATTTTTCACATTTTTGCAAAACATTATCTTATCTCTAAAATCTGTTTTCTTTTTTTAACTAGATCTAAAGATTCTCACCATTTTCCAATAGAAGATCATGTGAATAAAAAAAGATATGTTGTAAGTGAAAAGAGTGCTTATGCAAATCCAAATAGTTACATAAATATGCATATATGCAGAAATGGTTGGAAAATCTATTTAAAATAAATATTTTTCATCAAGAGTTACCATAAACAGTGCATTGCTTATCTATCAATGTAAAACAGTTATATTTTAAAAAATGACCAGTGTTACCACACTGTAGGCAGTTTAATTTTTTTTCATGGTTTTTGAAATATTTCAGGATTTTATACTGTCTCAGTAGCACTACTATGCCTTTAATTATCACTGTGTATGATTTGGTGAAAACATTCTCATTTGAGCTTTGAGGTTGAGCTCTATTCCAGATAAAAGGGGCTTGACAGTATTGTTATTTTTATCACGATCCTCACCAGGTTTTTGATGTCCCGCCTAGATCCCACTGTGATATATTTAGCACCAGCTTTTCCTGCAACAGTCTAGGCCTCCTGGAATCACATTTTCACAACTCCCTCATTACTGCTGAATACATAATCTAAACCTGAAACATGGTTTCTAAAAGATTCATTCCTACTCACATAATGTGGGCTAAAAAAATTTAATGTGACTTGACTTACCAAGTGAAGTTTACTAAAGCTTTTCAAAAGCCATCTGACTTCCTAAGTGTATATACACATACACAATATTTCTGAAATGAAGTAAAAAATATTCTTCATTGAAAAAGAGGAAAGATTTTAAGGGAATAGACAGTGTGTATTTTAAATGGCCCTCTACAGATCCCCCTTATGTGCATGTTTGGTTTGCAACAACAGCAGCCTGGTAAATGTGACCAGACATATATCTCATTCGAATGTTGCTATGGAATCCTTTTCTAACTGAAAATTAAATTTCTCCATCTGTTTGCCTGACTTTGTATTCAGTGCAGTACTAAGGACCAGCTGATCTAACAAACATGCCACTGAACAGATTCCTCAAGCCAGAGGAAAAAAAAAAGTGTGAAGCAGAGCAAATACCATGAGAAACCATATAATTCTGAAAGCTTCACTCTCCAAAAGGCAAACTAGTGTTGATAAAACTGGTGGAACTTTATTTAGGGATATACTCTCACAAGTGCAACCTATGATATAAAAAGAAATCAGCATATGCCATTAGCTTGTTATTTTTCTCCTCTCCAAATAGTTTATGTTCTCAAATAGTTTTTTTTTTTTTAATTTGTTCTTACTGAGCTTACAGGGTTTGTCCTCCCTAAATCAAAGATATTTTTATTAAGGAACAAGTTTTCCCTCCTGTCATAGACTTGAGAACAAGAAATTATGCCTCACCTAAAATGTTTGATAAAATGACTTATCCAACTTGAATTCTCCTGCATTAGTTAACCTATTTTCTTACATCTGTTTGCTCATTAAGCTTTAATACACAAACTCATAATAAATTTTCCCTTTAAAGCCTATAGTGCTTCAGGTATTTTAAAAAGATGGTATACATTTTTTCCAATGTTTAACTTGACCTTGAACATCATTTAAAGAAATGATGTCTAATAAACAAAATAATCAGTCTTGTTTGGTAATTTTATGGTAATAAAAACTCAGTGTTTTGTTTGTTTGTTTAACTTCTTAACCATCTATATAAAGATTAAATACTCATTCCAACTCTGAAAAATTTAGAATAATTCATTGGGGTGAGGCTGCTGACTTCTTTTTAGGTGTGGCGAGGAATTCAATCACATTTCTCTGTACCTTCCTGTTCTTTTCACAATATAAAATTATATGAAATTTCCTCCAAAGAGATGACACAATTGATGCAAATATAATTATTGAAAGAGAATTCAATATAATACTTTATTCTTGGGAAAGATCCAGCCTTGAGACAGTGTTTTCCAAAGTTCCCGGTCAAGGTGAAATTGTTCCAGACAAGATGGGCTTGGAGTGCATTATTCTGTATAAGGAAGACTTTGTTTTCATATCATTTTCTATGTCAAGTGTCTCAGATACTTCAGAAGTAGAGCCAGAGAGTCAGGCTACCCAGAATATTCTCATGTGCAGCTTAAAAGTTCTGACTGTTTTCCGGGCCTAAAAATAATAGCCGTGGATTGCAAAGAAAAATTATTTGGATGAATGTGACTAAATAAATAAGGGTAGTTCAATAAATTAGAGATCATCATGCCCTTTCTTAAAATACTAGAAAAATGGTAACATTTTCCAACAGCCAAATATTTCATTCGTTAGCTCCTATTTTCTTGGTAATAATAATAAATAATGCTTTCTATATGCTCCAAAGTAGCAACATAAGCAAATGTTTATTTTGGTAGAAGTTCAGTATTTTTTGTATCTATAACTGTAATAAATCTCCCACATTACGTATGCACGTTAAAGCTTCAAGACGGTGGTTAATTTTAAGATTAGTCAAGATAGGAACACACCCACATATGCAGGTTTAAAATAAAACATCTTTTATAACTACTTCCTCACACCTCGAAGAATTTATATATAGTTTCAGTCATAGTAATGATATTTCAAACCAGGTACTGCTAACATCAGCCTCCAAAGATTTGCTTGGTTTTTATACATTGATGTTATCTACCAGAATTGGATTTTCTCCTTTAAAAACTGAGAAATGTGTCATAGACTATAGACTTGAATGGAATAAAAGAAGGAAAATGGCATAATATGTTTATGATTAAGATTAAATTTGGTTTTTCAGATTAAAAAAATAAAATTAAGGATAATTCAGGTTTATTTCTTTTGCAGAGATTTAAACAAACTTAAATTATAGGATGAGGCCAAATTTTACCTAGTAGATGTTAGAGACTAGCCTTATTGGTATAAAAATAACTTAGATGAAATAGTTAGGGAAAGAGGGTGTGGTTGGTTGAATTACATACCCCAGAAAGAAGCATGTCCTTAATTTTACTCCATCCCTGTGGATGTCAATGCATTATAAATAGGACTTTTTGAAGATATTATTTTTAGTTAAGGTACGGCCAGCTGAATCAGGATGGGTCTGAATAGAAGATCACAAGGAAAACGCCACCAGGGACGAGCAGAAGAAAAGAAAACAGTGCCATGTGCCTTGCCACGTGACAGAAAAGTCATGGACCAAGGATTGCAGGCAGCCTGCCCCAGAATGCCAGTCTTCAGGAAGAAAGCCTCACCTTGCTGACACCTTGATTTGAACTTCTTCAGGTCTCAAAACTGCGAGTCAATAAATTCTCATTGTTTAAGCCAACTCATCATATGATACTTGTTTTAGCAGCTGGGAAACTAAGACAAAGGGCAATGAAGAAAGGAAAAATTTTGGCTAAAACTTCATGTCCTTGCATATTTCTTGAGGAAGTGGGAAAAGGCAATTTCTGGTTTAAGTTGCTGATCTGCAACCTCCTTTCCTTCCACCCATTTGGCCACTACATCTATGGAGAGAGGGAGGAAGGAGATGAAAAGTTCTTCAGGCATCTCCTTACTTCCCCTCCTCAATTCTTTTCAAGAGAAGGGAATAGTAATCTAAATAGTGAAATTTCAGAATATAAATTGGACTATGCTTACTTACTGGCAAATAGGGTAAAACATTTGAAGGTTTTTAAAGACCGAAAACATGGCTTTCTCTCTCTTGCTTGCTCTGGTGTTTTCTCCAAACCTTCTCATGTGGCAGGAGGTGTAAACTGAGACAGGGCTTGCCATGAACTGGAAGGCAGGTTGACTCTGGACTGGCTCCTGAGGGCTTTGTCCTCTCTGCTTTGTCATGGCCTGCATGACAGTATCCTCACTGTCCTCTGGTAGTAAAATTTGAAGTGAGAGGCTCACTTAGGCTTGGGCCTGAGGCACATGCTCTGGTCCAGTTTACCATGGAGTTCTGCAAAAAGTTATCTATACAAGCTCAGCTTTTAGCAATAGAGTGGAACTTTGTTGTTTGTGCTTTTGTTGTTTGTTGTTTGTGCTTAGGTATGCCTTTGTTGTTTGTGCTTAGGTAGCCCTTGGGAATCTCTAGGAAAAGGGGTTGTAGTGCCAAGGCTGCCTTGGGTGTTCCTGTGTACAGCCATAAACCATCTAATACCACTCCAGTCCCTACTTATAACCAAGGAAAACAATAACCTTGCTCTTCCACAAAGTGATACAAGTGACTGATTGATATAAAGGATACTTGGCTGATCAGTGGGTAAGTACAGGTGCCTGAACACATAAGTGTCTCCATGACTGGGGAAAAAATGATATATTTCCTTTGTAGGCTCAAAGGAACTTTTTTATTTTTTATTTTTTTTAAGATTTATTTTTTTTTTATTACTCTCCCCCCCCCCTCCCAGTTGTCTGCTCTTCTATGTCCATTCACTGTGTGTTCTGTGACTGTTTCTATCCTTATCAGCAGCACCAGCAATCTGTGTTTCCTTTTTTTGTCATTGCGTGATCTTGCTCTGTCAGCGATCTGTGTGTGTGGCGCCATTCTTGGCTGCACTTTCTTTCGCACAGGGTGGCTCTCCTTATGGGGCGCACTCTTTGCACGTGGGGTCCCCCACGTGGGGGACACCCCTGCATGGCACGGCACTCCCTGTGTGCATCAGCACTGTACATGGGCCAGCTCCACAAGGGTCAAGGAGGCCCAGGGTTTGAACTGCTGACCTCCCATGTGGTAGGCGATGCCCTATCCATTGGGCCAAGTCCGATTCCCCTCAAAGGAACTTGATGCTACAAAAAGTGTTTTCAAAAGTTTGTAAACTGAATTATTAATAACTCTTTACAGAAAAATGCCTAGGTAGAAGGTACCTTGAATGACCACTGAATACAGAAATGAATAAGACACTATCTTGTCCCAAAACTTATCCAGCCAAAGTCTAAGCTCCATTAATATGAGTAACTGTTACACAAAGTGGCATGAAGAAAATGCTAGAACAAAAGTAAGGTACTTTGGGAATGCAGGAGAAAAACTGTTAAATCCTGAATTGGGGGAGGGGGGATGGGAATGGGGAGAAAAGGTTTTTAGGGCCAAGGAAACAACTGCATAAACAAAAGCATTTAAAATCATAGTTTAAATGCACTAAGCAGCATCATTCCTTAAAGGAACTTTTAAAATAACTTTCTGGTAAAATGTAAAAAAAACTCTTCAAAAAGAGACATGAGGTCATTGGTGCAAATAGAATCAGTGCACTGGGCTACAGAACTATTTAGAAGACCTGGGAAATGGCTGCTGCCTCTTATTTCAATTGCCAACCCAAACCTACCCCAAGGAGTAGCTGCTCCTCCCACGACTGGCTGATGCTAAATCATGGGAGTTAAAGTAGGGTAGAAAGGAACAAACAAAATCAGTTATGATTGTCAACGTGTTGGTGTTGTACCAGCAAATCCTGCACTAGGAGGTTGAAGGAGTAACTGAGTAGGTAGCTGTCTTGTCCACAGGCATTATAATTGCCCTGAGATAATAACATGAGAGCAAGGTTTATTAACTATAAAACTTATGACCATTATTGGGATATAAAGGGTAAACCACATGCCTTTGGACTTGAGGTGATTAAATGATAACCACCTAAATTACTGTGGAGGTGAGAGATGGTTAATGATGTACAAGGGAACTGTCATGGCAACCACATTTCTTCTAAACTGGGGAACACCCTTTAAGCTTATATTGTAACATAGTAATTTTTTTTTTTTTTTTGCTAAACACTTCTTAAAATTGTCCTTCCCATCAATAAAGAGGGACAATGATACCAGTAGGGAGAACAGAGCCACCAAAGACAGGAAACAAAGCATTCAGACCAGAGAGATAAAGAGCTGCTTCGGTAAAGCAGGAAGCCACTAGAGAAAAGGAAAGTCACCTATAGGCTATTCTTTAATGGTACACAGGTTAAGAGAACAAAGTCTCTGGGAATGGGGAGTTAATGCTTATTACTTGGTGTAGAGTTTCCGTTTAAAGTGATGGAAAAGTTTTGGTAATGGATGGTGGAGCTGGTAGCACAACAGGTGAATGTAATTAATACCAGTGCCTTATACACTTGAAAGTGGCTAAAAGGGGAAATGTATGCTGTATATACATTACCATAATATAAATTTTTAAGACATAAAAGAGGAGGTGGTCACTATAACCAGTAATTACGGCTCTGCATCAAGAAGTCAGCACCCCAGCGGAACAAGCCAAGTAGAACATGCAGGAGGAAGGCTCTAGGGTGTCACATGCACTGAAGGCTATCACCACACCTTGATGAGGAGGAACTGATAACTGATCACAGTGGAGCATGTAAGGCTGGGGTTTGTTGTAAATAGGTATATCATTCCAATTACTGAATTATCATTAACAAATTCTTTTGTTGGTTTCCTAAGGTCCCAAGCAAATGATGTATGTGTTTACTGCGGTGATACCTGAGCAAGAGGAAGACCCTACCTGAGTGGTATAATCAGTGTCTGCTCCCAGAGTGAGCAACAGCAGGTCATCTGAACTGATAATGGAGTGCTTTCTAGCTGCGTTTGCTCAAATTAGAGGAGATACTAAGCACATGTTGAAAGATGATGAATCCAACTACCTGGTCAGATTTTGATTCAACAAACATTTATCGAGCTGCGGTATGCTTTGCCAAAAACAGATGAAACAATGTCTTTGCTCCAAATGTGAGGTAAATCTATAAGCAAAAAGATGCCATGTGATGCAACACGTGCCATAGCAGAAGCAGAATTCAGAGCACAATGTGGATGTGAATAAGCACATGGTCAGCAAATAAGGAGAACTCAAAGAAGGAGCTTATGGACCCCCTGAAGGGTATAAACCATGATTTTTCGCTGAGCAGTACTCTCAGAGAGAAGACATCTTTTTGTTGCTTTGTTTCTCACTGAATCCTTAGATACCAAATGCTTAAGTGTCTGAATCAACTATTTTGAAAAAATAGATATGTTTATTGAGAGCCAGTGCATGAACTAGTGTAGATACCATGAATTAAATGTATTACACAAAATATTATTATAATATTATACGAAGTATCAGAAAAGGTAGAAGGCAGGAAGTCTGGCCATGCTGCCTGTCCTCATAGGCTTACTTCTCACATTCAGGAGAGATAGATCGAGGCCTCTCTTTTTCGCTGAAGATTCCTAGCTAGTGATACACATAGCTGCTATGTGCCTATCTCCTCTTGGTAGACCATGAACTAACTGAGGCCAGTGTCTACACTGTCCATCTTTGTAATCCTGGGGCCTGTGTGACACCTAGAATCATAGTCTTAAAGACACTAGTTAAGTCACCATTTATTCTTCTCCATACTAACATAAACAACTCCTACCAGAAAAAAAAGGTGACGAGAGATAAAAATGGGAGAGCTGTAAAAAATCTGCCTCTGGAGATAATTCAAATTTGCTAATCAACCATAGCCTATATTGAGCTCTATACTGATCTGACTATACAATATAAACAAGATTAAAGAGAAAATAATGTAAACTAAAATGGCTAAAGGACAAAAGAAACAAAAGGAAGGGAAAACATATCTGAAAAGCAAATGATAAATTACTAATAAACCCCAGAAACATTTAAAATTGGCTGTATTATGCCAGATGTATTCTAGACAGTCTGTTTTTGATATAAACTTCCATTGCATCAAATCCATAGTTAACCTGATTTAGACACCTGTTGGTGTTTGGTTGTCTAATACCCATTCCTCATTTCTAAGAGCATAGCAAACTTCTCACTGGGAACTTTTTCAACTTTGGATGTAATCTGGTTATTTAAAATCCAGTTCCTTGCCTTTTCCAGCCATGAGACAGCCAAGTAACTCTAGCTAGAAATATCAAACACCTCCCTAGAATTCAGTTCCTCAGCAGGATGACTACAGGCTAGAAAGGCAGGGGATCATCAATTTGATCACTGCCAACCTGACCAGATTGTTCTGCTACAAGATAATATCTGCGCTCCTGCTTCTTCCTCTTTGGAGGTAGTCTGATTCCTGCCCATGATCACGTCTGGTCTCCCAGTCATGCTGGAAATTCTGTGCTCTCCTAGTTGCCTTCTAATAAATTGCATTTCCCTGAAGTTAGTCAAGGGGGGTTTTTGCTGTGTGCAGGAATACAAATGTAAGCTGACCTCCTGCTCAGGGGTGTGTGTAAAGAACCATGGCTGAGGAGGCAGGGTACCTCTGGGTAATCCGGTCACTTCTCTTGTTCATTTAAAATCTTCTAGCAGCTGAATTTATCAATGAATTTATACAAACAACACTGGTGAATACTTGCCTTATTCTCCCTTCCTGCTTTCTTTTACTGCCTCTCTTCCAGTTAAGGCCCAGTTAAAGGTGAATGTTAGCCAGGGTCAGTATTGGGAAGATAATGGATAGACCATCCCAATTTCTTTCATTACTATCTTAAACTCTACCAAATATCAGTGGTGATATATGCTACTGTTGACCAATTCTTTCCAAAATAATGTGACTAGAGACTCTCACAAGTGATAGTTTGTAGACTATCTTACTGGCTCTATCAATGGCATTAACAACAGATAGTTAATAGAATGGCATTAATAGAAAGTGAGTGGAACATACAGACTGCAACCATATCTACATACCATGTTCTCTCTTTTTTTTAAAGATTTTATTTGTTTAATTTATTTCTCTCCCCTTCCCCCCACCCTCCCAGTTGTCTGTTCTCTGTGTCCACTCGCTGTGTGTGCTTCTGTGATCGCTTCTATCCTTATCAGTGGCACCAGGAATCTGTGTTTCTTTTTGTTAAGTCATCTTGTTGTGTCAGCTCTCTGTGTGTGCAGCACCATTCTTGGGCAGGCTGCACTTTCTTTTGCACTGGGTGGCTCTCCTTACAAGGCATACTCCTTGTGTGTGGGGCTCCCCTAAATGGGGGACACCCCTGCGTGGCATGGCACTCCTTGCGCGCATCAGCACTGCGCATGGGCCAGCTCCACATGGGTCAAGGAGGCCTGGGGTTTGAACCATGGACCTCCCATGTGTTAGGCAGATGCCCTATCCATTGGGCCAAGCCCGCTTCCTACCATGTTCTCAAAACAGAAAATTTGAGAATAAGGAAGTCCCAAGTCAGAATGAAAGGAAAAAAAAGTCCACTTAGTGGACTCAAATCCCAGAGCAACTGTAGTACTTTCACGTTTGGGAACTGGTCTACAGTCTTGTGAACAGAAATACATATGAAAAGAATAATTTAAAAATGCCAGAAACTAGTGTCAACATAGTTGGCTATATATACCCTCAATGAAAATTCTGAATATCCTTTGGGAAATAATTAAATTGACAGTTGATAGTATCATTAAAAATGGGAAAGATCAACCTTTTAAAAATGGAGATAAGGGAAGCAGACTTGGCCCAATGGATAGGGCATCCACCTACCGCATGGGAGGTCCATGGTTCAAACCCCGGGCCTCCTTGACCCATGTGGAGCTGGCCCATGCGCAGTGCTGATGCACACAAGGAGTGCCATGCCACGTAGGGGTATCCCCCGTGTAGAGGAGCCCCATGTGCAAGTAGTGAGCCCTGTAAGGAGAGCCGCCCAGCATGAAAGAAAGTGCAGCCTGCCCAAGAATGGCACCACACACACAGAGAACTGACACAACAAAATGACGCAACAAGAAGAAACACAGATTCCCGGTGCCACTGATAAGGATAGAAGCAGTCACAGAAGAACACACAGCAAATGGACACAGAGAGCAGACAACTGGGGCAGGGGGGTAAGGAGAGAGAAATAAATAAAAATAAATAAATGAATCTTTAAAAAAAAATAACTTGTGGGAATCAAGAGAGAAGGCATTTGGGATTACACCAGGAGAGAGTCATAACAGAGACAATTGCATGAAGCCTGGCCCCTAAGGGTTATGCCCTTGGTAAGAAGGGGGGGGGGGGGGGGAAGAGACCAACCAACAAAGGGAGATGGGAAACTGTTCCTCTTGACTTTGATTCTGAATGAAGACTAAAATAGTCTCTTTTACAATCTGTAATCAGAAGCCGCACCCTCCCATGTGAACTTTAGGTCCAGGTATACCCTCTCTGCATGATGCCCCTAAATCCAACGTCAACAAATTAATTTAAAGCAGTTTTGTTTCCCAAGGCTTTTATAGAAACAAATCTTAATGCTCTATGGAGGAATGTACCCTCAAACCAGACTTAGAGAATTTTCACAAAGTCCCAAAAATATGATCTCACAATAAAAATAAAATATGTGAAGAAGACACCATGAGTGAGAGTAAGCTGAAAGAAAACATTGCACAGACCTGTCAAAGCTTCATATACTGAAATTAGGAGAATCATAATATAAATTAAGTATTCTTAATATGTCAAAAGGGATTAAAAAGGTAATTAAAAACCTAAACAAAGAACAAAAGACCTTGAAAAATGAAGCAGACTTGAAAAATAACCAAATAGAGCCTACCAAAATAAGAAAATGTAATTAAATTAAAATTTTGGGGTGATCTCTAAGCCACACTCAGCATATAAACGTACTACCTTCCCCCTGGTGTAGGACATGATTCCCAGGGATGAGCCTCCCTGGCACCAAGGGATTATTACCAACCGCCAACTAGTAATGCATCCGTAAAAAGACCTTGATGAAAATGGGGAAATAATAAATGCAAATAAGTTTTTATAGCTAAGAGATTTCAAAGTGAGTTGGGAGGTCATTCCAAAGGTTACATTTATGCACGTTTCAGCAGGATCTCATGGACTGCCACAGTAAACAGTGCCTCAAACAGTAGGGTTCCTGAGGGCTCTGGAGATATCCAGACACTATAAGCAGGGCGGATAAGCTCAGGAATCTGACAGCAGGTCAGGGGCCCTTACTTTGGAATTTATGCTCCCCAGTATACCAGAGTTAGACTCATTTATAGTTCCCTATGCATGGTTCTCTGAACCTTTTATTTGAACCTATAATTAACACTATACTTTTATTATATGTCCCAGAGAGTTAAATCTTTGGTCTGTTAAATCTTTGAGCCCTGAATCTCAGCAGAGTTGCAACACCTACTCTCCAGTTCATTGGACTCACTAACAAGGAGATGATGGACAAGGACCATCTCAAGGAACAGAGACTGCCTGCAACTGCAAGCAAGATAGTTCTATCCATCTATCCCATTGGATCTAAGCCTGCTCTCAATTAGAAACAAAGTGGTCATCACCATCCCCAAATCCTCAAGATTGGTGAATGAACAATTGACTAAAGTAGACTTATTATTCAGCAAAGAGCTGAAATTCAATGGAACATGGAAGAGCATGGAGAGACCAGGAAAGGCAGCTGTGTGCATTGTCATGTGACAGAGGAAGCAAGGAACAAGGATCACCAGCAGCCAGCCTCAAATGCCAGTCTTTGGGGAGAAAGCATCTTCTTGCTGACACCTTGGTTTGGATGTTTTCCAGCCTCAAAATCATAAGTTAACAAATTTCCACTGTGTAAGTCAGCCCATTGCATGGTATTTGCATAAGCAGCCAAGGAAACTACAACAGAGTGAATTAGAGAACTGGAACCCAGAGTTTGAAAAATTACCAGACTTCAATAAAGAGACAAGGGTGAAGGGTGATATCTTTAACAAAATGGTTAGGAGATGTAAAGGACAGAATAAAAGACTAACAAAAATATAAAACAGAAATTCCAGAAAGAGATAATAGTGAGGATAAAAGAGAAACAATATGTGAAGAAATAATGCTTAACAGCTTTCCAGGATGGATGAAAGGCACCCCCCCATGCCCAGATCAGGAAACAAAGCAAATAACAAGCAGGATTAAAAACAAAGACAAATAGACCTTAGACAGTGAAATTTCAAAATTCCAAAGGCTAATGGGAAATCTTAAAAGTAGCAAGACAAGATAATATGCTGGATATGGAAGAGGAAGGAAGAAGAAGGAAGAGGAAAAATAAGGAGATGAAAAAGAAGATGGGAGGAAGAGAGCGAAAAACAGAGTGGAAATTAGAATGGTGCTGATTAACGAACATGAAAGCCAGACTTTCCTTAAGGATGAATGCTGAAAATAGCCCAAGTCCTCTTGGGAGGTGGGAGTGGAGCTTGAAATTCCAACATTAACCCTGGGACTCTTGACAGGGCTAGAGTGGTTCCAGATTGGTAGTGCCCTGACTCCTGATGGAAACAAATTTCTTTGAGATATGCAACTGAATTCCCAGATATTAAAGTCATTCAAATATAACCTCACACAAACAAAATTACCAAACACCTAGGGGAACAAGCTACCATGAAGGGAAATTAGTAGACCCACAACAGATCTAGCTGTCCAAGGACTTCAGATATTGTAATCATCACATACTAATGTAAAATTACTATATATCTGATATGACTAAAGAAATAAATGTTAATAAAAATCACAAAGTTATAATCCATGCTGTGTAGCAATGCTCCAAAACATATTCATCAAATGCAATGAATACATCACACTAATGAAAGAAGTTGTTGATATGGGAGGAGTGGGGGGTTGGGGGAGTGCAGTATATGGGAACCTCTTAAAATTTTTTTTACTCTATTTTCTTTTAAATGTTACATTCAAAAAATATGCGGCCTCCTCATAATTTTTAATGTAACATTTGTGTGATCTATGTATCTTTAAAAAAAGATAATAAAAAATGAAAAATTCACAAAATAGGATGTTATAAAAATAAAAAGATCTAAAAATAACAAATTAAACTTCTGGAAATAGAAAATAACATCATTAAACTTCAAAAAATAAAAACACTTGCGGTTTCACAACATACATTGATATAGCAGATAAACATCAGATTAGACACAGCTGAAGACAGGATTATTGAAAAGAAGATAAAGCTGAAGAAATCCCCTATTTATACTGCAAGGAAAAGGAAAATATGTAATAGATGTTTACTCATGCAAAGTAGATTGTGAAGTTCTAAATAAGTCTTGGTAGAGTTTTAAAAAGGAAAAATGTAGGAGAGGTAATATTAAAAAAGACAAAGCCTAATAATTTTCCAGAACTGATGAAAGATATCAATCCATTGACATAAGTAGTACAATATACTAAGAAAGATGAATAAGAAATACTCACCTAGATATATTATAATAAACTATAGACTACAAAGACAAAAAGATCTTAAAGGAATCAAAGAGAAAAGACATCATCTAAACAGTGCAAAAAAAAAATTACATTTTCTGCAGATTTCTCGTGATTTGTGTACTTCTATTTTAAGAATATATGCATCAGTTGTGATGGGAAATTTCATGTCAACTTGGCTAGGTTTTGTTGTTCAGCTGTTTGGTCAAGCAAGTACAGGCCTGATTGTTACAAAAAGGGTATCTACAATCAAAAATGGAAATTGCCCTCAGCAATAAGGGAAGTCTCCTCATCCAATCAGTTAAAGATCTTAAAAGCCAAAACTGAGAATTGTCTGAAGACAGAAAGAAAAATTCCGACCTCTAATTCAGCCATCCGGTTTCTTTTGGGGAATTCATCTTCACCATCATTCGAGTCTCCAGTTTGTGGTCTTCCCTATGGAGTTCAGATGTACCAGATTCCAGAATCTCTTTTATTGGTGTTTCCAGCTTGCAGCCTGCCCTACAGAACCTGGACTTGCCAATCTCCATAGTTGCCTAAGCCAACTAATTCATATATTGGCTCTGTTCCTCTAAATCATCTTGACTAATCCACCAGTTCAGCCATTTTGGAAAATAATTCACAAATACCTTGTAAAATTTAAGAAGTGCATACACTAGTACTCAGTAATTAGACTTCTAAAACAAAGAAAGATAAACAAAGAACAGCAACAAACCTGCATGTGTGCACAAAGAAACAGATAAAAAATTGTTCAGAGCATCATCATTATAATTGCACAAAATTTAAAAATAATCCAAAAGGATAGAAATATTGTGATATAGTCCTAAAATGGAGTAGCATTTGCACTGAAAATGAATGAACTAGAGTTATGTAATTATCTTGAATAAATCTCACAAACATTATCACAAAATAATTTTAAGGAGAAATTAATATGACATCAATTATATGAAGTTCAAAAATATGTAAAACTATACAAAATTTAGGGTAATGTTTACTTCTAGGAAAAAGGGTATGGATGTTATAAACGAGGGAAACAAGCAAAATACTAATATTATACTTGTTATGTTGGTCAGGTTTGTTTTTCTTTTTACCTTACATATATGTTATGTTCATTTAAAAATGTAAAAATGGCTAACTTTCATACTTAGTTTAACAATAACCCCATGAATGATGTATTATTTTAACCCCATTTTATAAATGAGGAAATGAAAGCACACAAAGGCTAAGTAACTTGCCCAAGGTACTGGGCTAGCAAGTGTTAGAGTCAGGACTAGAAGCTAGCAAATGCCCCCAAGTGCTAGGTTATTCCCCTTTTTTTTTTTTTTGGTATGTATGCTGTATTCCATTCTAAAGATAAAAAGAAAGAATTGAAAGGGAGAAAAATGCTTGGCATTAATGTTCCAAGGACTAATGCATTAAAACTGCTTTGTAAAAGATAAATATCTGTGTGTATCTATACACGTAGATGAGTTTAATGAGTAACAAGCACAAAAAAGTTAATAATCATTTTGCCCAGGTGATTTTTATTATGTTCTTCATATTTTCCTTCATTTCCAAATTGTCCACAATGAATATGTATTACTTCTATACTCAGGGAAAGAAATAAATATTATTTAAATGTACTCATCCTTAGCTGTTTGGTTTTTTTTAATCACATACCCTAAATTACATGGTAAATTGCATAGGAAGTTTAATTACATCTTGCCTGGCAGAAACAGACAGCTAGAAGTATTACTGTGCTCCCAAAAAAGGGCCTTCACTTTGTACCCAAAGGCAAGGAGTGTTTTAAATTCCAGCAAAATTTTTAAGAGAATTGTTTCAGGCTGGTCTTAACATGTGCTGTAGGACACTTATGTGGCTTCAAAGAAATGTTACCCCTACCCAAGGCAGAAAAATATCCTGGGGCTCCTCTGTCCACAGTCATGAAGAGGGAATTTTTATACAACAGTCAAGAAATGAACTCACTATACAAAGAGATTAGCTGCCTGATAGCAAGATTAGAAAAACAGTCCATAAATGGGAGTGTGGGTTTCCTGCTGACATTCAGGAAAGCATCTGATACTGTAAAGGAAGTGCGTGGAAACAGCTAATTGTGTGGTGTTGGACCTGTAGGGTAACCTATGAACTGCATTTATTTTTGCTTTGCAGAGAAGGAAAAAGTAACATATTTTTTTTTGTTGTTTTTTTTTAATCAACGTGTTTTATAAAGTGGGGAAAAACCTCTTTAGAAACACATGGTGTGGTGGTTGACCATCTTCACCTTCCTGTTAGCTGACCTGGGTAAGTCCAACGAACCAGAGTAGGAGTTGCAACTCTGCTGAGGCTCAGGGCTCAGCTGGCACATGGCCAGTCCAGATTCAAGTCCAGAGAGTCAAGTCTCCTGAGTATATACTAACCCAGTGTCAACCACAAATCACTTACTCTAAGCTTCCATTCCCAGACTATGAAATGGACATAATATTATGTGACTTCCACTGCTGTTGTAAAGTTAAGGTGAGATGGCAGATGTAGTGCATCAAAAAATGCCCTCACAGATCCTCTGGAAATATGAGTTACCTTCCGATCTAATCACCCACTATGTCACAAGCCACCCACTCCTCCAAGCCATGCCACACCATACCACACACACACACACAGACACGTACAGCAGGCTCACGCACAACCTGTCCTTTCTCAGAATAATGTAGCCTAGGAAAACGGTCTTTGCAAAGTCACTCCTGTCTGGCCCAGCACCTCAAAAATCAATATTAGCAATCCAAATTTATTAAAGTGAAAATTGGTAGTTATTTTTCACTTCAGATTTCATTAAAAAATAATGAATTACAAAATAGTCATGGGAAAGTGAATCTGCTAATGAATATTTATAAAGACTGCTAACCAGAAATAAATACAGAAGTTGCCATTTCTTGTCACATTAAAGTGAAAACAAACAAGACATGGAGCAGGCAGCAGGAGAACCAATATGAAACATTCATTTCAAAAATAAAGACAAGAATTAGAAGTTTGACTTAATATATAGTTTGGGCTCAGTGATACAGGAACCCTAAGAATGCTAATGAGCATAAGCCCTGGGGAGTGTAATGGGGTTCAGTCTTGAAAATCCAAGGGCAATTATTTGACTCATCATGAAAAGAGTGAACTTTTGGCTTCCTAGCCAAAGACTGAGAGATTTAAAAATTAACTAGTATATGAGATTTAAAAATGTTTCATTTTAATGAAGTATAGTCTCATACTTCATAAATTTTGGTTTTACCAAAAAACAACCATACATCATCCATGGGCCAATAACATGGTGAAATATAATGAATAAGGATTGAAAGTTCTTAGTTGATTTTTGTTGACTGTGTGTGGTTGGTTTTCTTTTGTTGTTGTTTTTTAAAGATTTATTTTATTTATTTATTCCCTCACCCTTGTTTGTGCTTGCTGTCTACTCTCTGTGTCTGCTTTGTCTTCTCTTTAGAAGGCACTGGGAACTGAACTTGGGATCTCGTATGTGGGAGAGAGCACTCAATCGCTTGAGCTATTTTATCTCCCTGATTTATTGTGTCTCTCATTGTCTTTCCTCTTTGTGTCTCCTTGTTGTGTCATCTTGTTGTGTCAGCTCACTGTGTCTATCCATCACTCCAGCCCGCTGTTTTGCTCATCTTCTCCAGGAGGCCTCAGGAACCAAACCCAGGACTTCCCATGTGGTAGGTGGGAGCTCAATTGCTTGAACTACATCCACTTCCCTGTGGTTGAGTTTTACTTCTGAGTTTTACTGACACCGAGTAGGCCAACTGAATTCCTTATTCTGGAAAATGAGCATCATGATAACACACTCAGGATCAACTCCGTGGTACATTTGGTTTATGAGGGGGGAAAAAAAAAAAATATATATATATATATATATATAGAAAAGCACAACCTGGGCCTGGGAGAAGGAAAACCTTTTATTTGCATAAGAGTTTGAAATTTTTTAAATGGACTAGGCTATATTAAACTTTTAAAACTTGAAAATGACTAAAATCTATCAGCTCTGCTAGAGATCTCTTCAAAGGCAAGAAGGATTTGATAGAGATCTGAAGGCAGTGATAGGAATGAAAGCAAACCATTACATATTTGTACTTCACAGGCTAAAATGTCTGATTATGGTACTTCTTCAACTGGGTATCTTGTTCAAATGTAGATTCTAAGTCAGTGAGTCTGAGATACTGCATTTTAAACAAGCTCCCAGGTGATGCCCAAGCCGCTGGTCACAGACCACACATTTAGTAACATGGATGTAGAACACGAAAACAGGACCCTAAAGAATTTTGAATTTTTGTCCCTATTTTTGGCTTATTACATTAGGATTTGGAAACATGTCCCCTATGCTCAGTTTTCTCATTTGACAGAGATACTTTGGTTAAAATGAGGCTGAGACCACATGATGGAAAGCTGGAAAAGGTCTTAGAAATTATGTAAAGCTCATCATTCAAGCAAGGAAACTGAGGCCCAAAAAGGTTGAGTGATCTGCTCAAGGCCCTTAGCTAATTAGTGGCTGAAATAGAATGAGAATCAGACATTTTGGCTTCCAGCCCAGTAGTGCTCTTTCATCTGTACCACACTGGCTCTGTCTGCTTTTATTTGACCAGACCTACCAAGGAGAAAACACAAAATCCAATATATGCATTAGTAATTTAGAAAATTCTTAGTGGTTTCCTCTTATCCTCTGACATAAAGATCTTAAAAGAGCATTTAGTCTAAAAACCTAGGCCCATATTCATTCTTTTTATCTTATCTCTAAGCAATTGATTGAAAAATAATTTCTTTTCCAAAGTTCTAGAGTTGTTGTTGTTGTTCTAAAGGCCTTCAAAGTGATTTAACATTTGTGAGTATTTCAGCAATGTCATCCCAAGACCATAGTTACAGAAGAGCTCACACTGGGGATACACAAATGGCCAAAGATGGCAGTCTTTAATTTATAGAATATAAATAGATGGCATACATGAGACTGAAAAATATGACACTATATTGTCAATTTTAAAATATGCATAAAGATACTTATTCTTTGAGAAAGATTTGCTACATTTTCAGAAAAACAACACACGGTATATATGAGCACTTTCAAAGATCCTATAAGAAATTTAGTTATACAGAAAATGGGGAAAAAAAAAAAAAAAGAAAATGGGGAAGCAAATGTGGCTCAAGCAATTGGGCTCCTGTCTACCATATAGGAGGTCTAAGGTTTGAACAGGGCCTCCTGGTGAAGGCAAGCTGACACATGCAGAGTGCTGGCCCACACGTACTGGCCCAAGCAGGAGTGCTGGTTCATGCAGAAAGCTGGTGCAGCAAGATGATGCAACAAAAAGAGACACAGAGGAGAGAGAATAAGAGATGCAGCAGACCAGGGAGCTGAGGTGGCGCAAGAGAATGAGCACCTCTCTCCCACTCTGGAAGATCCCAAGATTGGTTCTGGAGCAGCCTAATGAGAATAGAAGCAGACACAGAACACACAGTGAATGGACATAGAGAGCAGACAATGGAGGGAGAGGGGAGAAATAAATAAAAATCTTAAAAAAAAAAAGAAAATGAATGTGGATAAATATTAGTTATTTTCTCCTATTTGCAAAACAAAGCATACATGTATAAATTCCTAGGAAATTATTTCTGAATTTACAGAAGCACAGAGTTCAAAGAGTCTTCCATAAAATGTCTGAGAAGACTTTCAGTGCAGGATTAAACACTTATGTTTTTCTTTTTTTGAAGATTTTTAAAGTATATATTGTACAAGCTCCTTCTGGTATTTTATCATCCAAGAACAGAAGAGTTCCCTTGATACAGATCCAACTATCTTCCTCCTTTAATTTATGTCTCCGCTAATTATGTTCTGTCCTCTGTGAACAAGAACAAAAAACATCCAATAACCCCTTCCCCAAAGACCTCAGTTTACTTTGATAGAAGGTAAGTCATGCTTCAGTCTTATCTTAAACAATTCCAGGTCCTTTAACTTTTACTATGAGGACCTCCTTTAGATTCTCTTCTCCACATACTTTACATAGAGTATGAAAGAATTATTTAAATTTACAGGTGATTCATCTTTTATTAACCTCCATATTCTAATAAAGTAAATTTTGTAATAAAAATATCCAAAAGTATTCTGTGTTATAACAAATTGGTCAGAACCAATGCAGTATTTATGGATGATTTGTAGACAATTACTGGTAATTATATTAGTAGCTATAATTTAATAATTGTTTCTGATGTGCCAAGCAAGAATACTTTGCTATCAAGTCCTGGCAACAGCTCTAAGAGGTAAGTATTCTTATTTCACAGGAAGGGCCTGGGGTAGATTTTTCAGAGCTTTATTATGATTCCTTATTGAAATGCTATAGAGATGCAAAATCACATATTCACATATATTGCCTGGTTCATGCAGGGAATTTGCATGCAGGAATTTTAATGGTAAAGACTATGGGTATTAGCACCTGTGGGGGAGTGAGCAAAGCAGGACAAGGCAATGGGAGAAGATAGGCTGTGGTGCAGGCCTAACCAAAGCATCAGTGGATTCTTTAGGTCCTATGGAGTTGTGCCTATTGGTTCAAGGACCTTTGCATCCTAAATCAATAAGTCATTGAATGTATGCTGGGGCAAGTGGTGAGGTAGCTCTCTTTGGCTGAAGGCTGAAGGCCATCTCCAAAAGGAGAGACTCATCAGGGAGCTATCTGCTGGGAAATGAGTGCTTCGTTCTTGAAGGTGGGGAGGGATCTGGGTGGCAGCATCTACTACAGTGACTCTATCATCTGATCCCCAACTTAGGATATGGCTCTGTGTACCTGTTTATGGGCTTCTAAGTTATAGAAATCATATAGCTTTAATGCCAAAGAAATCAAAGAAATAAGACTGAGGTGGGTGGATGGAGAATATGGCTTTGATTTATGTGCAACGTAAGGAATATCTATCTTTTCCCTTTTTTATCTCTTTCTCTTGGCCTCTCTCTCGCTTCTGTCTCCCATTCTTTCTGACACATACACTAATATAATGACTCTAAAGAAAATGTGGAACCCTTGACTGCAAAGAGAGGACCAGAGGGGAGAAGGAATAATTTGAAATATGGGAACCTGAAAATTTTTATCCAAGTGGATTTTGCCATTTTAAATACTTCTATCAATGATAATCTTCTGAATTGTCTCTCCATAGCTACTTCTAAATGAAAGGTGAATAGATAGCCATCTGTCAGTAGTTCCGCATCCTCAATAATGCTTTTATCCTCAATCTTTCCTCCTAAGTTTTATTTTCTAAAGCATATTAAAAAGATAATTGCTTCTAGATGACTCTTACCTAAAAAAAAAAAACTGCATAAATATGTATCTCTTGATTGTGAAGAGGAGTTCTATTTTATTTTTCCATTTTATAATGAAAACGATCAAAAATGTTTTTAACGCTTAACATCAAAATTATTTATTATTTATTATCTAATTATCTATTATGTAGAAGCCTTTAAAAAGCTAGAAAGTCAATAACTAGCATGAATGGTTTATAAGGGCATGAATTTGAAGTATATCCCCAGGGGATAAAGAATCCAGCTTACATTATGGGAAAATGTGAAGAGTCATTAATTCATATTACGCTGTCTTCCTAGTCTATTAACTAATGCAAAAATAAATTCTCTAGTCACCATTCTCATTTTAACATGAGCAGCAAGATATTAGTGCAGTAGCTGGGGTTCAAAAAGTTAATAATACACCTGAATCAAGATTAATTTTTTGAAAGTACCTAAATAGCAAAAGGCACTGAAGAGTGAAAATTCAAATGTAGCAGGATATTATCCAATTAGAAATCTGTTGTCATTGTCCTCTGCCAAAATGGACTACAAACTGCTGATGTGAATTCTATGACCTCTATGGTGGGGCTGAATTTGAATCAGAAGTTGGTGGCTCAGCATTTCCACTCTCCTTTCTTTTTAAAATCCCAAGCTACAGAAGGGCACAGGGTAACACATTTTACTGTTAAATATGATTCAAGCCTATTGGAATACTGCCCATTCAAAAGTGTCACCCTAGCAACTCACACATGGCATGTGCTTTCCAATAGCAGTTTTCCCTGCACAACCCTCCTCCTGCAGAGTTATATGCTCTAACCACAAGGTAGAGGAGGACAGTTGTGAGCATCATTTTGAACTCTTAATACTTTAAAGTAGCAGCTCTAAAAGTAACATGAACTCTATCTATTGCTTTGTTTGCAGTATGGCACTTACAACTCACTTTGGAAACTGAGCAGAGGGCAGCCACTGAATACTGTTGCATTCTGTATTTCATCCTTAGTAATAGCTCAAAAGAAGACCCCACCAGCACGTGAAACAACTATGGTACGTGGAAGTTGACTTGCCCTTTTGCAGCCATCATGTCATCTTTGCGTTCATTGTCTTTCTAGTTTCTTCTCCGTTTCTCCCTGTGTGTGCTGCTGTTCTCCTCAACGCAGCCAAGCTACACAGAGGGCAAATACTGAGACACTGTCATCAGTCAATGTCTCCCCATCACTCGCACCCCTTACCAAAGGAAGGGTGCTGAAAGCTGCTTCACATACCCATAATACACTGTTCCTACTGCCAGTTACATAAAATACAAACTGTCAAATGTCTCAGGTTTTCTCAGGAGCCATCATATGAGTGTGTGTCTATCACACAGAGAATATGAGTGAGACAAAAAGAGTCAGAGGCAAAGAGAAAAAGAGGCAGAAAGAGGCAGGCAAAAAGAGATGGAAACAGGGAGAGATGGTCCTTGTGTCCTGCACATAAATGAGAAGAAATTCCTATTGTTACTGGCAGCTTTTGCGATGAGTGAATCATGTTTTGTATACACACCCGGACAATTTACAGCCCACTGGTTTCACAGCAATGACTGACCATACTGTGTATTTCAGAGAACAATTCATTGTCTTTTAGACCACCTACAACTTGCATGCATGTGCCGTCATTCTAAGTTACACCAACTCAGCATTTCTATAAACTCGTTTTTCCACACATTATTTTCACAGGATACTGAAGTATATTTGACCAAATCATCAATATATGTGCTTACATTTTGGTTTTAAAATCATTGATGAATGTCTTTCTTTTAAACTGGAATTTAAACACAGGTAGTTTTGATTCTGTTCCAATTCTTCATTTTAGTGGTAGAACCGAAAAACTATAAAGTAAAGGAAGCCAAAAACAAAGTTCATGTTAAAATTTTTTAAAAATAATAATAAAACCTTAATTCAGTATTAAAGCAAAATCTGTTTGTTGAGTCTAGAGGGATTAACCAAAGCAAATATCATTGGTATAAACTGATTTACTTAATTCAATTCTCTATTCTAAGACATAGAGATAACTTCACAGTTCAATAAGGATTAGGAATGAGAAGGAAAAAAAATGAGGTGGAAAGGACGATGTTAGAGACCCAGCTGTTAGCATTAAGTTATTTAATTTTGCTTTAAAGTTAATTCTCTTGCATATAAAAATGAAAGTGATAGATTAGCCTGATCTTTATAGTTCTTGGAAAGATGATATGAAGTGAACTATAAAGTGTAAAAGGGGAGCATTTTGTAATTTTCCAACAGGTCTTAAGGAAAAAGTCAGTAAACTAATTAAAATATTAATCAAATAAAATTCACTCAAAATAGTGCTATTATTATTTAAATTTAAATTTTTTACCCATGACATTCCCTCAAAGAAAGTTCTGAATAATGTATTTCAAAAGTCTATCTTGGGCGGACTTGATCTTAAACAGTGCAGCCTCTGTTTTAACAGGCCCTTAACGTGCTGAGTGGATGCTGGGAAGATTCAATGGGAGGGGCTCTGGCACCACCCCACTAAAGAATGCAGGGAAACCCTGATCAGTCTCCCAGAAGCAAAGCTGAAATACTGGGCAGGGCAATGAAAATGAGAAATTGACAGGAAACCATGATTTAGACAGAAAAAGAGCAACTCTGGAATGCAAAACACCTTTCTTAAATAATTTCTATAACTATTCGTAATTAAAATGGAGAACCGCACAGTCTCGTAATTCTTCTAAAGTTTAGAATTTACATTGTTTTTAAAATACTGGTTTAAATTTCCTTTCATCAAACTAAAAAGGCCACCACATTTGTCCCTAGGAAAAATCTAATTTATCATGCTAAGACAATAAGACCAACAATTACAGATACAAATGAAACAAAAGATAATGTCAAAATAAAATGGAAATTGAGAATGAGGTGCATTGTGTCTAAGTACATGCATGGTTAATATGGAAAACTTAAGCAGACAATCTAATTTATATTTAAAAATACATTGTAAACTACAGCCTTTAACTCCCAAAGTCAGTGTTTCTAGTTCTGACCTTTTCCCTCACCTCCAGACTTACACTTCCAGCTGACTGGTGGACATTTCTACCTAGATGTCTCATATATACCTCAAAGTACCACTCCTACTCAGGAATAAGCCAGCTTCCTGATTAAATTCCCTTTACTCAAGTAACCTGAAAATCCCAAGTCTTAACATTTACTCACTTCCCATGCCTAATCAAGCCCAGCTTATTCTAGCTCTTTCAAATTTCTTTTCTTTTTGTTTATCACTGTTTATACCTTAATTCTAGCTGGCTCATCTAGTCCCCAGATAATTTCAAGCTGAATCTTCCTTCCTTCAGCCTTATGCACCTCCAGTCATTCTCTACTCTACAGGGTAATTCATCTAAAAGGCCAATGTCAGGAAACGGACTTGGCCCAGCGGTTAGGGTGTCCGTCTACCACATGGGAGGTCCGCGGTTCAAACCCCAAGCCTCCTTGACCCGTGTGGAGCTGGCCCACGCGCAGTGCTGATGCACGCAAGGAGTGCCCCCCCACGCAGGGGTGTCCCCCGTGAACGCGCAAGGAGTGTACCCCTAAGGAGAGCTGCCCAGCAGGGAAGAAAGTGCAGCCTGCCCAGGAATGGCGCCGCCCACACTTCCCATGCAGCTGACGACAACAGAAACAAGACGCAGCAAATAGACATAGAGAACAGACAACGGGGGGGGGGGGGGGGAGGGATTAAATAAATCTTTAAAAAAAAATAAAATAAAAGGCCAATGTCATTTTCCAGCTTATAAACCCTCCCTGCTTCCCCAACCTAACACACACCACACCAACACCCATTAGATACTGTCCTGACTGTGGAGAGATATAGAAACGTCTGTGTAATTTTGCCATCAGGATTAAACCTCACGGCACAACCATCATGAACCACGTGTCAATTCCACAAGTGGGTTCCACAGTTCCACCCCACTGCTCCTACCTTCAATGACCTCTTCCACCCCACCTCACTCTACCTGGCTGACTCCAATTCCTCCTTCAAGGGTCATTTCCTCAAGGAAGCCTGCTTTTACGCATATACTCCTCCGACCCCAGACTACAGTTTGTTCCATTTCTGTTCTTCAGCACCCTTAATGCGCTTTTTGTTGTTGTTGTGAATATTTCTTTTTTTTATTTTTTTAAAATATGCTATTTTTAATATACTTTTTATTTTTATTTTTTTAAAGATACTTACATTACATAAATGTTACATAAAAAATATAGGGGGTTCCCATATGCACCACTCCCAACCCCTCCCATATTTTCCCACATTAACAACATCCTTCATTAGTGTGGTACATTTGTTATAATTGATGAACACAGTTTGAAGCATTGCCACTAAGTGTGGATTATAGTTTACATTGTCATCTACATGCTCACACAATTTTGTAAGTTATGACAAGATATACAATGGCTTGTATCTGTCACTGCAATGTCATTCAGGACAATTCCCAAGTCCTGAAAATGTCCCCATATTACTACTGTTTTTCCCTCTCCCTACCCTCAGAACTTCCAGTGGCCACTGCCTCCACATCAATGATAAAAGTTCTTCCATTGCTAGATCACAGTAAGTCTATACTAGAATACCAGTAAGTCGACTCTAGTCCATCGTTCATTCCCCAATCCTGAGGATTCTGGGCTGGTGGAGCCCACTCCACCTCTAATTGAGAGGGCCTTAGATCCCATGGGGGCAGATGAATGGAACTATCTTCCTTGCAGTTGCAGACACTCTCTGTTCCTTGGGATGGTTGTTGTCCATCATCACCTCCTTGTTAGTTGTCCTTGGTGAGCCCAATGAACTGGAGAGTAGGTGTTACAAATCTTTTGAGATTCAGGACACAGCTGGTGCATGGACAGTCCAAAATTTTAGGTCTTTTGGACATACACCTATCAACTCTAGCACTAACTAGAGGTTCAAATAGAAAGGGCAGAGGAGCCATGTGTAGGGAAACCACAACTGAGTCCAACCTGTCACACTGGGGAGAACAAACTCACAAGTAGGGCCCACTGGCAGGGCACCAAACTCCTGAGCTGTCTGCCCTGCCTATAGTGTTTTGACGTCTCTGCTATTTTAGGCAATATTTACTTTGGCAGTCAATAGATTCTGCTGAGACATGCATAAGTGTAACCTCTGGAATGACCTCCCAACCCACTTTGAAGTCTCTTAGCCACATAAACTCATTTTTCTTTACCCTTTCCTTCTTCTGGCCAACATCTTTTGTTGCTTGGTAGTAATCCCTCAGTGCCAGGGATGCTCAACCCTGGGAATCATGTCCCAAGCTGTGGGGAAGGTAATGCATTTATATGCTGAGTTCAACTTTGAGAGGGTACACGTTGAGCAACAAGGAGGCTCTCAAGAGATAACACTTAGGCACCCTAAAATACTAGACTAAGTTTCAATTTCAAAAGTAAAGGCTCATAAGTACTGTAATCAATACCAAGAGACCATCTATGATCCATCCTCCTTCAGTAGTCACTACCCCTGTACACAGGGGATTCCTGCTGTCCCATTAGAGAATGTCACAGAATTCCCCAGGATGGGAACTTGATATTCTTTCAGTTATTGTGTGAATCTCCGCCCACTATGACAATGCCCCATAAACACTTGAACATATTTATATGCCTTATAGGTATTCCCCAGGTGAACTTCCTCCCATGCATCCCCCATTACTGACACCCCACACCAATGAACCTCCCTTGCTACATTGTAACCCTTCAGTGATCCTAAACTTCTTCAAAAATGAAGCTAAGAAAGTAAAAAGTACAATTAATTGGAAAATGAAATAATAATGATAGTTTTAAAAATAACAAAATACAAAAACAATTTTTATTGGAATAAAAATAATTTCAAAAATATAAAATTTTTAAAATTTTGACATTCTTTCATCACTATAAGATCTGTTATCTTTTGTGTACATTTTCTCTGTTTATTCCCCCCCAGTGCCTTATTTTTTTTCATTTTGTTTCCAAAGAAGCTCTAGGTTATAGAAAAGCCATGTACAAAATATAGGGGATTCCCATATACCCAACATCCTCCCCCTTTTCCCTTTCCCCCATTTAATAACATTTTACGTGTGGATGATACATTTGTTACAATTGATGTATAAATATTAAAACATTGCTGCCAACCATGGTCAATGATTTACATTATGATTTACATTTTGGACCAAGCAATTTTATAAATTTTGATAAATTTATCAATATACTTTTATGATATTGGATTTGGTCATATCTTTGCATATATTTGCCTCTTCAACTAGGCAGATATTCCTTGATAGCAGGGACTTACCATCTTTGTTTCCAGAGAGCCTAGCAAAGTTTATTGAGTGGAACCAAAAATGAATGAGTGTATTTCAGATGATTCTAAATGTTTGGGAATAGATGTGACCATTTTTCTTACTTATGCAAATAATACTTCATGGTTTACAAAGTGTTTTCATATCGATCCTAGGAGACAAGGTAAGGCTGATATTAAGATTGATGATGTCCCTAAGAAATTTCTCTTAAGTGAGAAAAAAAAATTACTGATTTTTTGGGGGGTGAGTGTCTGTATGTGTGTGTTTGTAGTCAAACATGTCTTCACAGATCAAAGCTCCACTTCAAATAAATTTCTGTTAGGTCAGGATAGCTAAATGATTGCCTTTGTAACTACTAAAAAAGTTTCCTGTAAAAGAAAATCTTGTAATTGTTTGCAGAGAATTTTCAGTATCCTATTCTCCTATTCACTTTTCCAAGATGCAGATTTTGGAAGACAGAACCAGCTGATTTCAACTTCTTAAATCAAAGGAGACTTGATTCCACTCACCTTCAGAAATCTAGTAGGTAGAAGTTTCCTGAATGTCTCCCTGATTTCCTAAGCCACTCTTTCCTCAGGGTGATGCCAACAATTCAGAGTAGCTTTGGTCAAAGTCTTCAGCAAACAGAATTGCTTAGGAAGAATCTCACAAAAATTCCTGAAAGGGAAAAACCACAATGTAAATGGTTTTAGGTTGGTTAATTCTATTAAGCTGAGATTTCATTCTGCTATCCTACAAAAATTGTCAAGGGGAATTTAATACCTATCAAATACCATGATTAATTGTAAGCGGTAAGGACATCAATGTCTAAGAAACACTGAACAACTAAATGGAAACAGGTAATGAAAAAAGGTAACATAATTCCAATTACATTTCAGTTAGGAAAGAATTCTGAATGACCCCTAAATAGCAGCAAACAAACTGCACACAAATCAAAAAGGAAAAAAGGCACTTGATCTTATTCTGCTCTAATATTTCATGGGAATACACTGTGCTTTACAATCACATCAACACACAGGCACGGCTGGGAAGAATTTAATACAGATTGAAGAGGACAAACAATGGAGAACTAAGTATTTGATCAAGGCTGATGATGTCAGAGGGGAACTCAGCAATGAAATTACAGTTTAGAGGTGGCTTTGAAGACGGTGAGAAAAGAAGGAATGTGGAAATAAAGGGACTGCTGAACACACCATTGAAAGAAAAAGCATTAAAGTAGGACTGGAGTAAAACCTTTAGTAAACAGAAGCGAACCAACAGAAGTGCTTGAATAGTGTGTTTATTTAATACTGCACTTGTATGAGAAAGAGTAAAATCACCAAAAAAACTGTTTAGAAAACCTCTTCTAAATCAGAACTTAGGGCCAAGTTCTGTTTTCTGCAGTGAGAAGGGCAGAAGCTGAGAGTTCTATACCTGTCTCTGCCACTACCCTCTACACTTGCTAAATGCTTCTCAACCCTGCTTGCACATTAGAACCTCTGTGGGAGCTTTGACCAAATATTGGTGGCCAGCTCCTATCCCAGGCCAAATAAACCCCTGGTGAATTACATTAGTGTCGCCTGCCTGAGACACTAAGAATCACACTAAGACCCAAGAATCAGTATTTTTTCAAAGGAAAGAAAGTCAAGGAAGATGTTCTTCACAGATTCCTCTAGCTCTTAACATTCTCTCTTCTCTACATTTTTTGTCATCGATAACTCGCTTGTTTTAAAACAATTACAATTTAATAGTATCCAAAAATTCAAAATCTTATAAAATTAAATAGTTCGTGAATTTCCGGGATAAAGGTAAGAGAGCCAAGTTTTCACAGTGAGGTAGGGTAGACAGGATAATGCCACATCTTGAGCAACTCAAGTTCAGTGTGGGCTAGGTATGACTGGAAGACATGGAGCCAAACTTTGACTTGGCTCTCTGAGCAAGGAGCACTAACCTCAGGGTTCCCACTCCTTAAGAATAATGAAGATAATAATAATCCCATTGTCCTCAATTTATAAATGAGGAGATGGAGGCCAAGAGAGTTTATTTTGCCCCCAAAATGGTTGTAACTAGAATTTTAACAAAGTTAGTCTCTCTCCTAACTACCTATTGCCCCAAGGAAAGGCAGCTACCAGGGTGGCTGGAGGCGAAGCTACTTACCACAATGTCTGCTAAGACCTTTCTGTCACAATGCATTCTCGCATTGGAAAGTGAGAAAAAGCACCTTGGAGTCCCTCTGGTGCTTTCACAATGTCAGAATAAATAACTAATTTCTGTTGTTTGGGGGGATTATTATGCATTTTACGGAATGGTTTTTGTTCTCCCCTCACAACACATATATACACACATGCATACATAATTCCAAACTAGTAGAGTTTCAACGGAGAAATTTAATTACACTATTTTGGAGACTTCAGCTCAGGTACTTACCAGAAGAGTCATCACTGAAAACTACCCTACAGGATTCAATCCTTCTTGACCTCTGTGTTTAAAAGCTCAGCTGAAATCTCTGGAACATCACTTACGATTTATTTCAGAAAAATTTAGTAAACATTCTTATACTCATCTCCAATCGTCTTAGAGAAATATACTTGTTGCAGTTTGCTGCTTCATTAGGTTTACATTATGCAAATTATTTTCTTTATTCAAATAGCATTGTTACTGACTATAATAAAATCAAATTTACAAATATTTCACATAGAAATATTTTATTTAAGAGGCTAATGCAAAATAGCATTCCTGTTTCTGACATCTGAGACATATCCTAATTATACTGTGACAGAATTATCTTTGGGCTCGTTTTAATAATAAATGGGAAAAGATTCTTCTGGGAAGAAATGAAAGAATGATAATAAAAAATAAAAACACATTTTGGAGAGTTGGAAGGGACCTGGAAGGTCATCAGATTGGACCTTCTATCTGCCTACAGCCCATTCCATTTTTAAGACCTCTATGGAGCTTGTAGCAGTTTGATATGGTTATGAATTCCAAAATTAGATATTGGATTATGTTTGTAATCTGCTCTGTACCTGGGTGTGACTAAATTATGATTAGGGCTTTGATTGGGTCACTCATTAGGGTGTTGAGACCCCACCCCTTGGTCTTTTGTCTTCCTAATTCTCATCTTCCAAAACTCTTTTTTGCCTTTCAATTTCATGTCACCCTCAAAGTAGGTGAGCATGCCATTTTCACTGACACTCAAACTACTGATAAAAACACTGACCAAAACTATTTCCAGTTAACAATGGTGTAAAGACAAAGAGAAAAACTAATTAATAATTCTCCAAATTGATTACAAACCATCTCAAAGTTATAAATAGCTATGTAAGCTAACATAAGCAAGCAATTCATTTGCTGGACAAAGTTTTTAACATTTACTAAGAATATAAAATCCAGAAAAATTAGGTTTTGACATTATTAGAGGGAATTAGGCCATCGTTGCTGTAATTGGGAACATGAACTTTGTAGTTAGGCTAATTATCTGTGCAACAGACCAAGAAGTTATGTTTGAGAAACACATTGCGAAAACGGAGCCAAGTTAGCTTCATCCTTCCCTCAGGCAATCATGGAAATTAGCAGAATCTGCCATTTTAGATCATCTGATCAACACTTGCTAAAGTGAAATTGTTCTCCAAAGAAGATATCCACTGTTTTGTCTAATTTAGCTTTCATTAAGCCTCTTGGGATCTCTCCTTACATTGATAAACCCCATACTGAAGGGCTTTTTAAGTTTTTATTCTGCTTTTCTTAGTTTTTCTGTCTCCACCATTACTGCCAGGCTGTCAAGCTGTCAGTTCTCACAGTGGTCAGTAAGCCTGCCTGGAGCAATTCAACCCATCCTCATTTCTCTAAGTGGATATTTCTGGTCTTCCCAGAGCTGACACTGTATAAGGTAAGACTGAAGATTTGAGGGAGGGCTTTGACGAGCACGCCTATAAAGAAAGTACGTGAGGCAATGCATAGATTTCACGCCATCTCTGTTTACAGCCATGCAGAGGCCTTCTTGGTTTACTTTTTTTTTCTCAGCTTTTCAATCTCCTCATGCAACAGTTACTGTTGTAGACCCACAAGAGGCAAACTGCTGTGGTGGAGACATGAGAAACGCCAAGACAACTGATAATCGACCACTTCTACACAAAGGCAGGTTGAGAGATAGTAACACCATCTTGCATAGCCTTTTGCAATTGACTTTCACAGAGGTAATCTCATTTAATACTGAAAGGTAAGCATTTTTCTAGCCATTTTACAGATTAAGAAAAAATTAGATGTCAGTCATGGTAGATGATGTCACAATGATTCATCATAGCTAATAAGTGGCAAAGCCAGGACTCCAGCCCAAATTAGTCCACATTACTTTCACCAACCCACAGGCTCATCCATTATTTATGAAGATAAAATGACTATGTAGCCAACATACATTAAGTGTTTACTTGGTGTCAGGTACTATTCTATTAATAATTAGTTGACATATATTTGATCCTCATAACTTTATGAGGTGTTTGATTCCCAATTAACAGAAAATTGAGGCACAGGAAAGGGCATAATAGCCCAAGACCGTATGACTAGAAAGTAGCAGAAAATGATAAAAACCATGAGAACAGTACCACCAAGAAGAAATGTAGAGGAAGTCATTGGATTTGTTGCTAGGAGGAACACTAAGCTAGTTTTGGAACGTTTTCTGACATTTCCAGAACAGTGAGACTTTTCTTCTCTTGTGAATCTGTGAGAAGACACTGGGCTTCAGAGATGAGAAAAAATGGCAATTCCAAGAAGGAAATGTGTTTCCCCTTCCCCTCCACTATGGCTATGGATGTGTGAGTAACTTGGCAATTCAAAGAGCTTCTAGCGTAAGATGCCATCTGATCCTGTAATTCTTGCTATGTATATTTTCTGTTATTTCAAATTCTTTGGACAAATTTCACTGATCGAGTAAACAGGAGGGAGTAGACCCTTGGCATTTGTGACTTTATAGTTATGGCTTTATACAGTGAATTCCTGAAGAGACTCATGAAGTGTAGTGAATCGGCAATTGGCTGGGACACCAGTTTGAATTCCACAAACTCGCTGGCTGCTCAGAACTTACACCTCAGGCCAGCTTTCTCCTTCTGAACCTGTTTTCAGGTATTAAATAGAGTGCCAGGCAGTTAACTTAAGGTGTGAAGTGTACACGCATAAAATATATCTAGAAAGAGAGATAGGGCACTTAGTGAAAATGTGTTCCATGTAAAAGCCAAAGTCTCTACATACTCTTCCATATTCTTGAAATAAGAGATGCCCTAAAGTCTCAGAAATGAGTCCCCATGGGGACTGTTGTGTTCCAAGGAATTTAGAGGTCAGGACAGAAATGTGTCAAGGACAGGAACATGCCTGGCCTAGCAATGGGAAAGTATGTGACTGATACACATATTGTAAATCACAGAAGAGGGAGAAATTACTTCTGGCTAGGGTCAGCCAGCAAATACTGACAACCTCACTGACACTGGCAGTGAGAGAAAGAAGAGAAATAGAAAGGTGACTCTATGGAGCAGCGGAGATGAGAAGTGGTGTTAGCCTAGAGAGTTAAGCAAAAACGAAGCAGCAAGTTGGCCAAAGTAGGGAATAGATCTGAGGTCCATGAGGGGGGTGAGAATTGGAAACACATGCAAGGATTTAGGAAGTTTATTTAGCTACGAATTGTACACATCATAAAAATTTAAGCCACCACACCATGATGCATGGACTCATTCCTTGCCTTCTCCCATGCCTGAGATAATAGCCCTAAGACTGAAGCATTTCTGAAATGGGCAAGAATTAATGCAACAGCCCATATGCAAAAACCTGCTTATCTGCATATTGTCCAGTCCTCTTACTTAAAAACATTTGGAATCAGTCAAAACGAAATGAAGAGCCAACACACTTCAACAGTAATACAAATGCCTTGCTACCTCAAATTGGAGTTTAATAGAATAAACAAGCAAATTTACTTTGATGACTGAAAAGAATTGGATTTGTTCCAACTTGAGCAGGGGGTTGTTTATTTTGCTTAGCTCCAGCCATTTATTCAAATCTCTCAACAAATATTTAGTGTGCTCCTACTGGGTAATGCACACTATGTTAGAACTCAGAATTTTAGTGATTTTTAAATTTTTCCCTTATTTGACTGTTTTGGGCAGGGTTTTATTTTATTTGGGGGTCTTTTTGCAGCTGATTTTTAATAGCATTTATTTCTTTCTGATTAAGAGTGTGTTCATTTTATAAAAAAATGAAGTATGAAAAATAAAAAGAACTTAAAATAAAATGTTATATTCCAGTATCAGAAATAACAATTACTATTGTTTAGTGCATGTCTTCCAAATCTTTTATTTTTTCCTGTGTCTTTTCCAAAGACACTTTTCCAAAATATAAGTTGTATATTGCATGTACTAATAACTGGCTATTCTCATTTAATAATATACACTGAATATTTCCCCAAGTCAGCTAGTTGCATATTTTATCACATGAAAAACATATTTATTTAACCACCTACTTAATATTAGCCATTAATGTTATCCCAATTGGGTGACTTTATATTATTTTTCTAAAATGCACTATTTTACTAGTGCCATTTTTTTTTTCTCTCCCCTTCCTCCCCCTCAGTTGTCTGCTTTCTGGGTCCATTTGCTACGTGTTCTTCTGTGACCACTTCTATCCTTATCAGCGGCACCGGGAATCTGTGTTTCATTTTGTTGCATCATCTTGTTGTGTCAGCTCTCCATGTGTGCGGCGCCATTCTTGGGCAGGCTGCACTTTCTTTCACACTGGGTGGCTCTCCTTACAGGGCACACTCCTTGCGCATGGGGCTCCCCTATGCGGGGGACACCCCTGTGTGGCATGGCACTCCTTGTGCGCATCAGCACTATGCATGGGCCAGCTCCACACTGGTCAAGGAGGCCCAGGGTTTGAACCGCAGACCTCCCATGTGGTAAGCGGACACCCTATCCATTGGGCCAAATCTGCTTCCCATAGTGCCATTATTTAATGGCTGTAAAACAACCAGTAAAATTCTTAGGTAATTGTTACCTTAAGCGTTAGTCAATTAAAAAGTTATATTTCCCTTAACTGGATATTTTTATCAGTAGTCCAGGGTGCCTGCTCAGAGGAACACCAGCACACATTCCCACTTGGAGTCCGCCTATTCCCAACAGGGCCCTAGTGCCACCATTTGCTAACATCTGTAGTCTGCCTGGTTATGTGTGATCAGGGGCACTGGTTGACTTTCATCCCAGTCTATTGTTAAGGGTTTGAACTTTCCAAAGGAAACATCAGAGCAGGACAGATGGGCAAATTAGTCCTCAACCCTAGACCATAGGAGCAGACAATACTTCCCAGGACAGTAAAAGGTAGTTTAGTAAAACATAATAATAACCCAACATAAGAAATGACACTTCCTCCCTCTTATGTTACATGGTCTGTTATGGTGCTGAAAGTGACAATGGGATGGACTGTGAAATTATAAATACTGCTTTCATTGATGTTTTACTACTATTAAAGATTAGATGGGAAGAACAGCTACAAGTTTTATGCCTTAATCAGCTTATGATTTTGAGAATCTCCTGCACTAGATGTCAACATTGGTGGCATTTAGGAGTACCTAAGGAGCTTTCAAAACCACAGATATGTTTACTACCTTGACTGTGGTGGTGGTTTCAGAAGTGTATACATATGTCAAAACTTATCAAATTGTCCATTTTAATATATGCAGTTGATTGCATGTTAATTATTCCTCAATAAACCTATTAAAAAAATTAAATCCAGATTCCCAAAGCTCACCCCAAGATTCTGATTTAATTGAGCTTGGTGAACCCCGAGGTGATTCTAACGTGAACATAATTTAGAATCATTGGTCTAATATAATAAATCCCCCCAAATTTATATTAATTGATAAATTGATAAGATTGATATAAATTTATAAGAAAATATTATTTCAGATGTGATTTTATCATTTTCAAGTAAAAGCAATAACAAATTTCTTTTAAAAATGCTACTTAACAAAGAAATTTAGAGGCTTCTTTAATTATTTGTAATAATTCATTAATTAAACTTTTAAGAGCCAATTATTACATGCCAGGTACTAAGGAAAGCATAGATCATTAGTATGTATGGAACTGATATATTTTAACTGCCCAGAATTCTCTTAAGTGGTTTTTAAACTAGATTAAACTCACAAATGAGTTTAAACATTGACTCATCAAAGAAAAACTATACATAGAAAATATAAAAATGAACTTGTTATGGTCCCATAGAACAACCATGGATTCTCTGTAAGTATGGTTCAAATTCATGAAGTTTTGCTCTATTTGCCAAGCCTTTGAGCTGGGTACCAGCTTTTAAGCAAGAATGTGGGAAAAGCTGTCCCAAGAAATTAGAAGTTTCCTGCCAGAGGGCACCATCATCCCTTCCTGACATGTGAGGCTCTATGCCAGTGTCTCCATTTATAGATACCAAGGCAAGTTCACACCCACAGTAAGATAGCTAATAAAATAGCACTCTTGTTAGAGAAAATTAATATTCAATATTCACTCACATATGTTTTTGCTCTGTGTTATCAAAAAGAAACCTTGAGCATAATTAGTGTTGGCTTTGAGTGTGTTTTGGAACTGCACCCAGCTGGAAAAGGGCCACAGAGCATAGTGTTTCATTACTCACTGAGGCTGAGCACTCTCTGAAAGGAATTAAAAGAAGAAAAAAAATGGAACTAACCCTCTTCTGGAATGAAATGTTCTCCTTGAGTTAACTGGGTTGACCGTGTGTGGCAGATGGGGCAGAACTGTGGCTGTCTTAGGTATGGACCTTCTCAAATCTTTGTCACCTCCCACCTCTACAAGGCACTGTTAAATGAAATACAAGTGTGACATGGAGAGAGCTGCTTGTGGCAAGGCAAAATATAAAGTACCTGTCCAGAAGATAAAGGTAGATAAGGAATAGGGGACTACCCCAGAGGGATAAGACCCTCTTTGGTCAGAGAATGGAGGCTAGGCAGGAACTCAAGAACAAGGTCATGGTGACATGTGCAGAGTATTAACAGAAATGTAAACTGCAGAAAAGGTAGGATTTTCAGATCGCTGACCACTATGACCACTTTAGTTAAAAAAAAGAAATGTTGAATTTTTTTTCTCAAAGAAATGGATAAAATACTTTATATTTCTGCATTAAATAAAAAAAAAAAGTAATGTCAATTGACAACTTGTTCCCAATAATCAGCCCAATGCCTTTCTAGCTTCCTCCTAAGTAGCAGTCTGCTATAGCCACACTTTAATAATAAATCTGGGGGTCCTCCCAACATTCCTTACCCCCAAACTGCCCCATCTGCTCTAACACTGCCTGTTGACTTAGATTTAGAGTGACCTCTCTGCAGAGCCTCTTTGGATAGATTCCTACATCAGACTTCAAGTTCATTTTCACCCCTGGCACCATCTCTCAAGTCACACCAGCCTCCAGGCACCACACCTGAGGACTAGGCCACCCATCTACCTCTCAATGACCAACTCAGGCATCCACACCTTCCCCCCCATTGTTCTAGTGGTTTGGGCAACACCTTATGAGGGACCTGAAATGGACTCTCATTTCAGTGGTAAGAAATTCAAGTTTAACTAAATTTCCCTAGGCAAAAAACAAATAAACAAACAAAAAACCTTTCACATCCTATAGAAACTGTGAATAGAAGGCTATATTTATATTAAATTGTTAGATAAAATAATATGCACATACATTTTGAGGAAACCTAGGCTCTAACACTACCCATATCATAATTTCTAACTCTTAATACTACAGTGAAGGGAAGCAGATGTGGCTCAAGCAATTGGGCTTCCATCTACCATATGGGAGCACCTGGGTTTGATCCCCAGGACCTCCGGGTAAAGGAGTGCCTACACAGCAAGCCAGGCCCTCACGGCAAGTGACGCAGCAAGATGATGACGCAACAAAAGAGAGACTGCAGGGAAGAGTCAAGGCAAGATGCTACAGAAACCAGGAACTGAGGTGGTGCAAACAACAGAGAACCTCTCTCCACATTGGAGGTCCCCAGGATCGAATCCCAGTGAAGCCTAGAGGAGAAAACGAGAAGAGAAGACAAAAAAAGAAAGACACAGACGATCACACAGTGAATGGATAGAGACAGCAAAACACCAGGGAGGGGAAGGGGCCAGGGGAGGGAAGGGGAAGGGGGAAGGAAAAATACTACACTGAAAACAAAAAAATTTATATTCTGCCCCATATAGCTATCTTTTTAAAGAGCTGCATTTGACTGGTTTCCGTCGAAATCAATCCAGGTATAAAATGTCCCACCTTTGGTTTGTTTCTGTCACTGTCAAAAGAATAACCTGGCCATTTAAAAAACAGGCTCACAAGAATCTGCTCAGCATATAGATTCCTGAGTCAGGAGATTCCCAAATCCATGTTCTTGTGTTCCATTTTAGTCCAACTGCTACAACTGAACAGACCTTAACTTTTAAAGCTAACAAACTCAAGTGTAAACACAAAAATATAAGCCCTTATGTATAAACGAAATAGCCCATGATTAGACTTTCATCTGTTTCCTCATATACAATTCTAGTCACCACACCATATTTCACCAAATTAACTGAAAAATTAACTGGAAAGGTCTTGTTATAGTGATTTTAGTATAAATTGATATTCATCACACAGACCTTTAAAACATTGTAAGCCATTTCATAGGTAGGGAGGGGATAATTTTCTTAGAGAAGAATTGAGGTGAAACATGAGCGTGTGCTTTAAAAATTTGATGGGTTTCTTGGTACACAGTGCTTGGCAATTCTCACTGCACATGAAACTCCCTGGAGGCACTTTCAAAAACATGCTGATGCTTGGGCCCCAGTCCCAGGGATTTAATTGGTCTGGGGTAGGGGCTGTACTTTGATCAATTTTTAAAGCTCATCTAATGTGTATTAGAGGCATACTTTCTCCAGATAAAGATTTTATCTCAATAGAGTGCTAAGTAGATTTCTATAATAAAGAGAGCTGTCCCTGTAAAGAACAGATCACCTCATGAGGGGTGAGCCTCCCATAACTGCAAGTGTGAAAGGAGGGGCTAATGATTGAACCCCTATCTGGGAGGGAGAGAAAGGGGTCTTGCACTGGGTGTTCTGAGATCCTGGAAACTGATTTTTTCTTCTGTACCAGTTCTACCTAGGATCAACTTTTAAGTTAAAATAAGCAAAGGAAAATGCCCCTACTGATGACTATGCTTATGAGCCTGCGTGTCTGAAATTTCAACTAGGCCTAGAGCTGCAGAGTGCCTAAGAATTACCTCCTGAGAGCCTCCATGTTGCTCAAATGTGGCCACTCTCTAAGCCAAACTCAGCAGTAAATGCATTACCTTCCACCCCACATGGGACATGACTCCTGGGGATGAGCCTCCCTGGCACCAAGTGATTATGACCAATCACTAACTGGTGATTCAACTAGAAAAATACCTTGAATAAAAGGGCAAAATGGCAAAGACAAATGAGTTTATATGGCTAAGAATATTTTATAAAGAGTCAGAAGGTCTCCAGAGGGGTAACGCTTATGCATGCCTCAGCAGGATCCCAGAGACAGCCAAAGTAGATGCAATCCCAGGTAGTGGTGTTCCTGAGGCCTATGGAGACACACAGGTTCTACAGTCATGGCAGAGGGCTCTGGAGTTCAGTGCCTTGTCAGTGGGCCCTACTTTGTAATTTGTGTTCCTGAGTGTGATGGAGTTGGACTCAGATGTGACTTTCTACACATGCCTCTTCTGTCACTTTTACTGAACCTGTGGTTGGTGCTGGAGTGGGTGTATACTGAGGAGACTTGAACCTCTGCACTGGCCATATGCCAGGTGGGCCCTGAGCCTCAGCAAAGTTTTTCAGTGTAAAAATGTGTCTTTAGACCTTTCCATAATAGTACATATGAATCTACATTGTTTAACAGACACACAACATGGATGTATCCATTCCACTATTGATGAATATTTAAGTTGAATCAATTTTTCACTCTTAGAAACAAAACTTCAATGAACAATCTTGTAAATATATTTATGCTTATAGGTAGAGTCCCATAAAACAACATTTCTGTGCATCAAATGATTATTTGCATTTTAAATTTTGATGGAAAACAAAAACAAAAACATCAATTTGACTTCCAAAAAGGCTGTAATGATTTAAACTTCCACTAAGAGTGTATAAGAAAACCAGTTGGTTTCTCTACCTCCTTGTCAACACTGGACATAATTAACTTAATTTTCCAATCTCAGAGTTTGGAGAATAAGTCAAAGTATAAATATCAATTTTCTTAAAAAAAAAAAACGATGATACTAAACTATCACTGCAGATGCCTAAAATCTATCCCCAAACCATTTGACTCAGAATTTAAGATTCTATGAGATCTTTGCAGACAACTCCTTCCTCTTTATAAATCCTCTTACCACTATAGTCTTCCACAGACAACTCAAAACTCACCTCCTCCAGGAAACCTTCTTTGATTTTCCCTCTGTTTCACACATTTTTAAAAAATCTTCCTTTATTTTTACCCCTCAACACTTAATTTAGCCTAGATTGATTTTCAAACCTCCCTTCTGAACTAAGTAGATGTTTTTTTTTTCATATCTCCCATGAATGCTAGGAGGGTAGGAACATAGGAGGCAATTAATCACAGAAGAGAACATAGATTTATTATATTTATCTTATATACTATATAATATAGTATATTTATATTTATTATATTTAGTTATTCAGCCAATATCTATTTATTGGGTTCTGAATTGGACCCAATTCAAGTGCTCTCCCAGGTTCATCTGCCTTTCCCCACACTGTTGCTTTAGCTTCTTGCTCAATGGAAAGTCCCTGCTACTGCTGTCACCTTGTCTCCTAACACCACCTGCTGTCTCAGCCTTCTTGCAAATAATCAACGGGCTCTGGCTCAGCCTCTACGTGTCCACTGTGGCAGGAACTTTAGCAGCTTTGGCACCCTACACCAACTAAACTGGTCCTATGGAGACTTTGCTCCTCCTATCACTTCCACAAACAGGCTTGGTGGGGAACAGCCAGGGCTGTCCCCAGAGGGCTGTGAAAGTACTGCAGAGGGGTTTTGAGGATGAAGGACATTCCCCACTCCTCTTCTTCACCACTGAAGAGGTAGAATAGCCCCTCCATTCCTTAGGAGGGTAAACTAAGTGTGTAACATCCCAGCTTCTCCCCTGTCACTCACACCTGTGTGTCATCAGCATGGAGCATTTGGGAGAAGAAACCGAGTCTTCTTGATTAAGGCCCTCTTGTCCTTGTGGAACTGCCCGCTGACAAGGAGGGTGCCTCCCAATCTGCTTTCTGAAGACAGGCTGTGCCTCTATGAGGTGACTGACTGTGGTAGGATTGGGAGGGTGAACCTTGGTGTCTGAGGGAGAAATACTGTGAAGCTCTTTGTGACTGTACATCTGCCCCTTCTCCATTCAACTTGAACTGTAATAACTCTGGCATTTCTTTTTCTCCATCTATCTGGGGTTTTTTTTGCCTTATTTGTCAAATGCCTGCAAACTGAGGCAATTGGGGGGGGCAGGGAGGCAGGAAAATTATTTAATGGCTCCCTAAAACCTCCAAAAGGGGCTTAGACCCAACACAATGAGAAATGGGGAAGATAGAAAAGAGCATGATAAAAGAGATAATAAAAGTTTCCTAATTGAGTGGCTGCCACACATCCTAATTATCCTTTCTCTTATGTGATATTCTTCTTAATCTTCAGTGTTTTTTACACTCTTCTGACTACACTTCTGCCACAGAGTCCCCTCCACCTCTGAGAGATTCCATAAACATTTCAGAAACATTTCATTTGTGTTTTCCACCCCAAAAGAATAACCCTTCCATGACAGAGTGCAGCCCAGCACCTCAAGTAAGACCATCTAGATATGCCATATCGGTCAAGATACTCATCTTCATTTAGCATGGGTAACTATAGTAGATCTGAAAGCCTTATTCACTTTAAATAAAATTTCAAATGCAATTCCAGGAGTAGAGTATGGACAGCAAAAACAACATATTTCTTTTATAGTAACATTGAGTCTATTTTAATCAGTATTTTAGAGATTCCAGTAAAATTAACATGGTTGACAATGATAGATGGAACTGCCTTTGGGTATGGGAAGTAAGAAAAGATTGAATCATAGACATGTGGCAAAGAACCCTGCTTTATCACAACTATGCTTTGTCATCACTTCTATGGTCAGTGAGATGTTTCTATGGCATCAGGTCACACATTCTTATCAGAAGGCAATCATACAGGGATTTTTTTTCTTTTATTTTATATCAATCAAGGTAAATATTCTAACAATTCAACTGGGGGGCTCACATCAAAATTACCTGTAAAATTTTTTTTTAAACTTAGATGCCAATCCCAGAATCTCAGCACCAGGCAGGTAGATCTTTTCTTTTTTTTAACAGGTTGCAGAGGTGACACTCTGCATACCTGGCTAAAAACCATCGACGGACAGTCATTGACCACTCTTTCTATTACTATGGCAGCCCATGAGTACACAAAGTGGGCAGCATTTCTCAATGTCACACATCAAACTGTAAACTCAGCAGTTTATCACTGAAAGCTCCTTATACTAACATTGGGCCAATAAGAGCCATACAGCTTTCAGAAGAGGAATAAAAGATGGCCCTCTTAGATCACATCCACTGGAGCTTCAGCTGTGATATATAGAACAAAAATCCACCTCCAGGTAACATCAATTACCCAATTCCTTCAGTGTTCTGGCTACCACAAATCTGTACTTTATGATTCCACAGTTCAAGCCTAGCTTAAAATGACTTGCTGGTTTATATTTCTGAACTAGAGATTCTCTGAGCAAAGAAAAGATGTCTGTACTTCCATCAAACACATATTTTGAGAAGAAAGAAAAGCTCACTCACAGAATACATCCAGATGAGCTTCTCCAGGGACGCAAGGGCCTGGTATGATCTCAGACTGAACATTTTACTGAAAAGCATAATGTAAAGATCACTGCAATACAAGAGCTACCTGATGCTGCTCAGCACCACTGCCAAGTTCTTACTCCCTGACGACCGCATTGGCCTGACCACTCACTGGCTGAAAGGAGAGATTTCTCTCTAGCATTTGTCTAGTATATTTATTTATACAAAGGCAAATACTTACTGAGTATTTAAGCATTTAGAAAATATACCACCATCATCATTTTCAAATTGTAGTGAAGTCTAATTCTTACCTTGATTGGTTAAAAATGTTTAATAACATTTTAATATTTATGTAGTCATGATGTTTTTTTCTGGCTTTGCTTTCCAGTATGGAAATATAACTGACCATCGGTGTAGTGGTTTTTGCAGATGACACAAATTCCTTTCTAGTAACTCGGTGGCAAGAAGCAATCACTAAAAAAAATTCTGTTCTGAATTTGAAAAATTACTTTGAGAATGATTCTCCCTCCCTGTAACCTCCAAAACTCCCTCCTCACCCTTTTGATGCTATAGGAAATATGTATGTATAACTGTTTCACCAATACTTTGCATTGTTCACCCCAGTTAATGCATATCATATGGATTGCCTTTCGTTCACCTCTGGATTCATTGCTTCATTTTTACTTCAAGTAAAAGAACTGCCCTAATCCCCATAACTGTTCTAAAAGATAACATTAGTCATTGTGTTCTTACAATAGGCTTCTCTTCTGATGGTTAATCTCCCCAGGGAGTATGGTGGATGTTTTATTTTCAGATAATCTCCAGTTAGCTTCTTCTTTCCATTATCCTGCCCAGTTCACTTTCATAATTTTCTTCTGTGCAACCTCCTCCTCTTAACATATTTCTTACATCTCAGTGAAAGATACATGATTTACATTGCTTTTCATTCTACCTCACTATTTGCTAGTACACCTACATGCAAGATAGTTTAGATTTTAAGGCCCAAATGTCCAAGGGAAAAATGAAACTGCCTGTTCCATCAAACGTTGTTCTTCCCATCTGAACTTAGATTTAATCTTTCTTTTTATGAGTCTGGCAGGGTATTTCTGATATATATAGATATAGATATAGATATATATATATATCAATAGAATGATAGATAGATCTAAATAATATGTTCCTGATAAATAAGACATGCCCCAGATAGAGGAGTATGGGAGCACCTAAGTGCTGTCATTGCAAGGATAGCCTTTCCCTCCAAAATATTATGTCTCCACTTCCATGCCCCAAGCCCCAAATTCCTCTGGATAAGGTAAAAAAAAAAAAAACCTTTTATACTGTAACTAGAGATATAGTTTAATACAATACAGGTAAATAGTTATTTAGGATTAAATTTGGATCCTTTCTTGAGAGCAGGTTTAGATCTTGGGACAGGGTATCCAGTGGATATTGAGTCCCTCCCGCAGCACCACAAAGGAGAGAAAAGACTACAGAGAGGAGAAGCTAGGGCTAGTGAATACACTTCTATTTGTTTTCCATTTTTATGTAAGACAGAGCCATCTTCCAGTTATTCAGTAACAAATCAGGGAAACTGATTTTTAATGATATTTAAGTATCTATACAGTTCTTTAATCCCATCATTTTATATATACACACACACATATTTATATTAATTTGCAGGTACCCACATCCACAAAAGGCATATAGGTTTAGAACATCTGTGACAGATTAAAGAATCTGGGAGGAGAATAGAAGTAGCCTGAAATGTATTGATCTCCTCTTTCTCTGGCATTAGTCAATATTTACTTCCTCCGTCAATCATCAAAAATACCTATTTCAGTAGATATTACTACAGAGATTCTGCTTTCTGAACACACACACAAAATAAATGTTTGCAGAAACTTGATGGCTGATGAGCATTTCTTTTAAATATTTCTACTTCTAAGAACATTCCCAAAGGGTGAATAAGGCTTTGCTAAAAAGAACAACCAGTGTGCTTTGAATGAATAAAAGTGCTTATAAACATGAATTTCTGATTTGAAATTACATAAGTATACAGATAAATCCTTATTCACCTTTCTTCTGGCCATATAATGTATAAGCATTTTAAGGAAATCCTTGTGTCTTGTATAGGACGAGTTTTTTGGCTGTCTAGAAACAAATGAGACCAATTTCCCAGGTCACCATATATTTCCCACCTCCTATAGTACCTACTGCATAACTACTCATTTTATACTTATTCTGTGTGAATTTATATTGTGACTGAGGTGTTCGTGGTGCTTTCCCCCAGCTGTCTCATTAACCAATTAGGTTTCTCTGAATTTTCCACAGCCAGAGTAGAAATCCCAGTTGTAAATACTTGCATAGCCTAGGTGTCGCCGTACACTTAGTCTGATATTCTTCCCATTACATGTCATTGTCTCAGAGCTCTCTAAAGAGGCTGACTGCTGCAGCTCCCACCTCCATTTGGAAATCTGTCCTGAAACCATCTCTAAACAAGTTAAGCACATCCTGGGACCCCTGCGACTAGGACTAGAGATAAGGATGATGCATGACCCCAAAAGGTAGCAAATGAGTATGGGACATTAACCAAGGAATCTCTTTCTTCTTGTGGCTAGTTTCACAGCAAACCTTAAAGACTGAATAATCACAGCCACCATTTCAAGACATGTAGAGCAAAAGAGTCCTACTGACTTAGAAGACCTAATTTATGAAGACTATTAGAAGATTTAACATAGTGGGGTGGTAAGAATAAGAATCAGTCAAAAAACCTAAGTTCAAATTTCAACAACTGGCTTAGCTTTATGACTGTTGTTGAACTTACCCAAGCAGAACTGTTCTTAACTGTACAATGAAAAAACTAAAAATACCTGCTTTCCTCCCAGGGCTGCTATGAGTTGCATATGAGTGTGACAGCAGTAAGAACAATCAACTAACAGGTACAGTACAGTTGTGGAAAGAAATTTATCCACAGAACCTCAAGGATGACTGATGTGAAGTAATTTGTATTTAACAAGCACGTATAAGGACCTTAGCGTAGTAAAGTAGGGTATGTAAAAAAGTCCTTGTCCTAAGAACTTAAAATGTTTTCCTAATTACCTATAATTGTTGTTCAGAAATGGTGAACAACAATTCAGAAATGGTGGTGGTGAATGTGTTGTTGTTTTTTTTTTCTTTTTTAACACATTAGCAAATGTTAACTCTGGATTGAGATTCTTAAAATACAATAATTTTTTGTACCATTAAAATCAACCTTTTATGTTTCCTTAATTGTATATTTTAATTCTAAAATTTTTAAGTTTAGACATTACTTCTTAAAACATTATAATGGCAGCTAAACCATTACTATATGAAACGCATGAAAAATCTAATTTTATATCATTTCACTCTCTTTTACATATCCATTTTGGCATCCATTTAGAATAATGGTACTTTTTTTAACAAGCACCAAAGAAATTCATTAATCAGCTGTTAATCATGTATAAATATTGTTAGGAACAGTAAGAATAAATTAAAATCTTGGTTTCTACTAAAAACTGGCATTCACATGTCTACCAATTAAACCTATACTCTACATTTTGAAATGTGCATTTACTTCCATTATATATATAATTTTATATAATTATATGTATTTATATAATTCCTCCACCAGTGGAGGTGTGAGGAATTATACATTTATAACTTATTATAAACTTATTATAAATGTATAATTATACAATTATACCAAGTAAATTGTACATTTACTTTGATTTTTAAAATAGTTTCAAAATAAAATTATTAGTCATGTACAGGGGGAAAAAGCTAAATAAAGTTGCATGGAATTAATATACATTTAAATACAATCAAGTAATCCCAGAGGTTTAAGTGGCACTATTTCAATATTTTAATTAAATAATAAAATTTAATTCAATAATACAAAAGCTAAAGATAAGTTTTAAGAAGATAAATTAAAAAACAAACTATTGAACTCAGACTGCTTTTTTTTAAAACAATTACAAATCATTAGCACAGAGAGTACTATAAAAAATAAAATAAGATACAATTATATGCCTAAGAACTAAGAGGGAATTACATACATCAGTCTAAATTTTTTAAGTGATCAGACCACTATATGGCCCTAATTATAGATTCCATAAGTAATGATTATTATATTCAGTAATAATTTAGGATATTTCAGCAAGAGAAACTGCTTGTTAATGGTGCTAAAAGAGGTGGCTGACTTATTTATATGAAAGTGAGAAAATTACTTTTCCTGAAACATGAACTCATATCATTCACATACTAAGTCATGAGGAAAAAAAGGTCTCCCCTGCTTTTCCAGGGTTATGTCCCTTCAACCCACATGATCTCCACACCTCAGTGTGGCTGGTACTGTACAACAGCATTCAAGTGAAGAAGGGCATGAGGATTGGTATGTCTCTTTTAGAAATTAATAATATATCACACTTTTTCTCATTTCTAAAACCTTTCTCTCTGAACACACTGAGGTCCTGCAACACCAAAGAAGCATCTTCCAGAATTGGGGGGGGAAGGGGGGAGCAGGGCACAGTGAAACATTTTGGGGGGATAAACTAGGAAGCAACTATTCATGGTAAATTTCTCCTTAATATAATAAGAGTATGTAAAAGAAGGTAAAAAAAAATATGCCTGTTACCTAAGGGACCACTGTTTGAAAGCCTAACCCTAACTCCATTCCCCCCCCATCCCAATATAGCTTATACAGAAAAGCAACCCTACATAGCCAGTTAAGAAGGATTCATTACATCTCTACTATGAATTCAACATTTGGTATGTTCTTAAGAAACAAGATGTAGTATATGTGTGTATTAAGTAATATAAAAGGATAATAATCTTGTGTTAGATTTGTGAAATAGGCTGAAAGTATTGAGATAAGTAAGTATGACCTAGATATTAACATGTTCTGTTCAAAAATCCACATTTGATATGTCATATTAAAGTTAATAGTACATTGCCCTTAATATTAATGTTTATGTGTTTCATGTAATCATATATTCAAATATTTGTAAGCATCCCATAATAAAGACATTACACTTTTATTTAGAATATACAAATGTTAATTTTAAAGGGCTTGAAAATAATTATTAAGCTTTGTGATAGAATTTCCAAAGTCAGGATCAAGTATTTTTCAATCAACAACAAAAAGTATTAAACATCCCAGTGAGGCTGCTTCCATCACTAAATGCCACTAAAAGCAAGGAAAGGTGTATTTAAAAAAACAATATTCCAATTATCTTCCTAGTGATTTTTAAATCCTTTACAGTTTCCATATCATTTGTACAGAAAGAAAACATTTTGAAATTTAATAGAAAAATTGTCTTCCTTAATGAGAACTGTAATTAAAACCAGTAAACACATAAACACCAGGTTTTCTGAAGAGGACATAAAATAAAGAATGTAAAAATATTTTGTAGAAGGAAAATCATTATCCATGAAGTAGGTATTATAATCATCATCACTATTATTATCATCTCAGGTATGAAATTTCTTGAAGAAAAAGCGGAACACAAAATAAGAAATAATATGACCCAATTCTGGTTGTTGTTGTTGATTCTGTTTATTTTGAAAGTAACACAGCTGGGCATGGTTCCCCCATGTATCCAAGGGAGAAAACTGAAGTTACTTAATCCACAACTCAAGGAAAGTCAGTGGGGTAGGAACCACTGATGAGTAAATCATTTTGCTCTTCAGTCATCTGCTTTTCTGAACAATCTAAACAATTTATTTTGAGAACCATGTGATTTTAGCTACTGTTAGGATTTTAAGGGTTTACAGAGTCTTCTGACCTGCCGAGTGGAGATGAATGGCTTATTTAGTCCCATTCTGTCTAACAGCGGGGAAAAGATTTGACTAACAGAATGGGGGCGACCTCCTACATAGAGAAGGAGCTGTGTTTATGCCATGCCAGAGAGAGTGGACCAGCAGTAAAAACGATCTATGGGAAATGGGGATTCCAACCTGCTCTTCAGCAACAGGACATTTCACAGATAGCACCTTCTCCAGGGGCCACTTCACTAGTTCTTGGATCAGAAGAATGTCTTCTATACCTGCAGGCTCAGAGAAATGTTTCTCTGCCTCTCTTTTAGCTGTGATATCATATAGACTTCAAATCCTATGTTCCATTCTAAAATAAAGGTTTTGAATAAATTACATTCTCAACTTAATTTCTAAGCTCAAAATGCTGTTACAAGGAGTGGATGTAGCTCAGTGGTTGAGTACCTGTCTCCCATGTACCTCTAGGGCCAGGGTTCTTAACCAGGAGTCCATGAGCTTGAAATGAAATTCAAAAAATCATTATTCTTGGGAAGCAGATTTGGCTCAACAGATAGGGCGTCCGCCTACCATATAGGAGGTCCAAGGTTCAAACCCAGGGCCTCCTGACCCATGTGGTGAGATGGCCCATGCACAGTGCTGATGCGCGCAAGGAGTGCTGTGCCACGGGGGGGGAGGAGGGGGAGGGGGTTGTCCCCTGTGTAGGGGAGACCCACATGCAAGGAGTGTGCCCTGCAAGGAGAGCCACCCTGTGTGAAAAAAGCGCAGACTGCCCAGGAGTGGTGCTGCACACACACAGTTGAGGCAGCAAGATGACACAACAAAAAGAGACACAGATTCCCGGTGCCGCTGACAAGAATGCAAGTGGACACAGAAGAACACACAGCGAATGGACACAAGAGAGCAACAACAGTGGGGGAAGGGGAGAGAAATAAATAAAAATAAATAAATCTTTTTAAAAAAACATTATTCTTGTTGGGACGTGTTGGTATGAGTATGATATATTTATTAAATAATACACAGTATAATGTGGACTAAGTAAGGGTTTTACCTGACTGGCAAAGGGGTCCGTGGAACAAAAAAGGTTAAGAAAACCTGCCTAGGGGAAGTAAAGGACAGGTAGCTGGGGATAGGACTTAATTACATTGGTAATATTCCATTTCCTAAGCTGGGTAGAGAGGATGATAATTATCATCATTTTTGAGCAAGTACAAAACTATTAATTTAACTATGCACATAATTGAGGAGGACAAAAGTAGTTAAAAGGAGAAAGGAATTTACGGGGAGTCAGAGAAGGAATTAAATGGGAGAATAAGAGAGATGAAACAGGGAAGCAGATGTGGCTCAACTGATGGAGCCATATGGAAGGTCCAGGGTTCAAATCCAGGGCCGCCTGGCCCGTGTGGTGACCTGGCCCATGTGCAGTGCTGCCGCACGCAAAGAGTGCCATACCACGCAGGGGTGTTCCCTGCATAGGGGAGCCCCACGCACAAAGAGTACACCCTGCAAGGAGAGCCGCCCCACACAAAAAAAGCACAGCCTGCCCAGGAGTGGTGCCACACACATGGAGAGCTGACACAGCAAGATGATGCAACAAAAAGAGACACAGATTCCTGGTGCCACTGAGAATGCAAATGGACAGAGAAGAAAACATAGTGAAAGGACATAAGAAAGCAGACAATGGGGGGGGGTTAGGAAGGGGAGAGAAATAAATAAAATAAATCTTTAAAAAAAAAAGAGAGAGAGAGATGAAACATAAGAAGGAAGAGAAAGTAAGAGGAAAAAAAAGTCTTTGGTCAGGGAGGGAAGCTGAGGTAAGGGCGCAACCTTCAGCAGGAATCTCTTAACAAAATGGGAAATAAAACCATCGGAGTCAGAGAGAAGAAAAGGACATAAAGGCTGAAAAATGAAGAAATTATGAATGAATGATGGGATACAAATAAAAGGGAATTTCAAATGTGACTATATGCTTTAAGTTTGTTTCAGAAAAGAACTTTAGAAGTGTGAACATGAATATTTTGATTTATGAAGCTCCAAAACAGTAATTCAGGAGCTACCACTGTGGGGGGGCTGGAGCACCCTTCTCTAAGCAGGCAAGGTGGGAAATACTGGAGGGTGACAACACCCAGCTACAGAGATGCCAGATAATTGATAAAGGTTGACATGAGAGTTTAGTAATCCCTTCCAGGAAGCTGATCTTAAAGTTTTCCCCTACTGAACGTAGCAACAAATTTCACATCTAAATCCAGTGCTGTCACCACCTCCTCTCTTTCCCCTCCCACCCCAAGAGGACAGAGGCCACAGTCTGCCCCATACCTGGGTCCCAAATGTGCCTCAGGGCAGTTGCTCTGTTTATCAATCTCATGGGTCACTTTATGCATATTGGCCTTGGAGTCATGCACTCATAAAAAAGAAAAGAAGCATCATCCCTTGATAGCCAAATCTTAAGACCCAAATCTTAGCCCAGTGTTGACTGACCAGGATTAGGGGATCTCATGTTTCCTACCAGAAGTAGAGCATCATAGAAGGGAGTCCAATGAAAAGGGAGTGAGCTAGCAACTGCCACTTCAGCCCCGCGTGACATTTTCAGTGAAATAACCGAGACTGTAGCCATTCTATCCACTACGACAGATGCGGTATTGGAAAAAGTGCTTGTGCCCTGGCTGCTTCCTTGAAGTCTTGGAGAGAATGCAATCAGTCTTATGTACAGTTGGCATCTCAAGCTGACAACAAGAGCCTGTCTACTAACCACTTGTATAAAGGATGTGTAGCCTGTCTGGCAAGGGTATGGGAGCAGAAAGGCGCCCTTTACATAGGATCCAAAATACATTTGAGAGCAAATTGGAAAGTAAAGTATTTTATTAATGTGCCTAGCACATAAGAGAAGCTCAACAAATATTTACTGAATTTAATTATAGTTGGGCTCAAGATTTAATTCTAAGTCAAGTTTCTTGAGGTATGGGCTAATTTTGTTTTTTAGTACAATTTCAATGATTGGAAAGAAATTTTTATGAGCATTACCCATTGCATGTACCATCAATTTTACCTTTGGGAAAAAGAGAGAAATTAATTAATGATGACCATGCTCACTTCACTGAAAATATCTGAACTCTACCATATTTTCTGTCTATATACAATATTTCAAAAAAGAGATCAGAGTCTAGAAATCTTTTACTCAACAGCAAGAGACAATCACCAATGCAAAAAGCTTGCCAGCTCTTTGTCTAGAAAGAAATTCTTGGCTGGCAAAGAAAGCGATTACTTTAGAAATAAACAACAAATGCAAGAAAGTCTACAAAATAGAGCCAATCCAATCCTGCTCTAGTTTTAGTGTTCTTAACTATTTTTTACTGCCATATCTCATTTTATTTGAGTGATTAATCATCAGTCAAATTTTAAGAGGCCCCTGTGGTCTCACAATCTATAAATTAGGAAAATGAAATGTCTCCTTTACCACAGAATTAAGACCCATGGCCTCCTTAAATGTGTATAATAAAAAGGGGTCATGGGTCATTAATGACAAATGGGTTAAGTGATGGATGACTACAACTAGAGAAAGGTCAAGATAAAGGAAAAAAAAAAAGAAATACTTAAAAACTTCATAGAAGTAGAAAGAAAGGATATAAAATCTGTAGGCATCGTAGCTATAATTAGTAACAGCAGCATGCTATTACATATTCAAATCCTTTCACACTTTTTCTTCCATATAAATGAGAAAGGAAAAAGTGGTCTTTAAATGTTAGAATTTACATATTTTTTATAATATAGCTAGAACTGGTAAAAAATTAATTGATTAAATTGCATGCATCAGTTTATGCCTAAATATATTAACAAAAGTATTTAAATGTTTGTACTTTTCCCTCTTCACTTGCCCTATGATGCATATTTTTACCTTTTTGTTTTGAAATCATTTTAAATTTACATAAAATTTTCAAAAATAGTACAAAAAACATTCATATACCCTTAACCCAGATACCCCATTTATTAACATTTTATTGCAGATGCTTTATTGCTCTATATATGTTGTTTTTTCCTAAACTAGCACAGAATAAGTTACAGACAGATGTTCCTTTACCCATAAATTCCCCAGTATGCTTTCTAAGACCAAGGACATTACATAACTGCAGTGATTTTTACAAAATCAGGTAAACGTTAATACAATACTCATCTATTATATAATCTTATTCAAATTTTGCCAACTATTCTGATAACATCCTTTATAGCAACAAATACAACAAAAATCTGGTCTCGGTTGCTTTTAGCGGCCATGTCCCTATAGTCTCCTTTAATTTTTCCCCCTCAGTCTTTGTCCTTCACGACCTTGACATCTTGACATCATGATGCATATTTCAATGTCCCAATGAAGAGGAAAAGCATGTGGACCATCCTGTCTTAAAAGGTAGAGAACCAGGGCTTCACACAAGTGACCTTCTGGCTTGTGAGGGACTACATGTTCTTGCCAACAAACCCACCAAGGCTACAAATCAAAAGAGGCTGAGATCCTTGGACAAAAGGAAGGCAAAGAGAAATTCAAAATGAAACGGAGCCTAGCAGCATGAGCTTTACACACTATGATAGGGCCATAGAGAGTGGTGCCCCCAGCTGTGAGTGCATCATGTAATACCCACACACAAATAAACTCTTACAGAAATTTTCCTTGATATCATTGTAAATACTTCTATGTAGTCTTCAATATGCATATTTAAAATAGTACAGAGATCCTTTCCTTTCTGACTTTGAAAATTTTTTATACTCGCTTTTTTTTTTTCACCCATTTCACATCATTTTCACCTGTTTGTCACTTCCTGTTTGGAAGGCAAAAGAGAAGAGTGATGACAATTCTTGAGAGGCTGGCAGAATACATGTTATATATCTTTATAAAATAATTTTTGGCAAACTACAAGAAGAAGAAGGAAAAATTGAAATTTGTCATGTCATTTTGACCTAAAATTTGTTCTTTTTTTGAGAAACAGTTTGAGAATTTTAAGCAACCCAGTTCTCCAGACTGTAAAGAGGAAATCTGGTGGCCCAATGTGAGCTTAGTTTTGTTCTGAGGGTCTAGCAAAATATGCATTATGTTACAGGTACTCAGTTAATAACATTTATAGGGAAGCAGTTGTGGCTCAAGCAATTGAGCTCCCATTTACCATATAGAGGATCCAGGTTCAATATCTGGGACCTCCTGGTAAAGAAAAAAAATGGCATCTCAGACCATCATGGAGAAGTGCAGGCACCTGCATGGCGAAGCAACACTCCAAAAAGACAATGACATATCAGATAGAAAAAATTATTTATGTTTTTTTTTTGAATAGCACAATGAAACCATGACATTGATGTGAAGGAGGCTCCTCCTTAACCCAGATAGTTCTTTTTTAAAATACACTTTCTCCGCACAGAAGAAAGACTAGAATTCATTTTCACTTCCCTTCATTGCAGACCTTTGACGATTCTTCTTATTAAGAACCAATTCAGGGCGGCGGACTTAGCCCAGTGGTTAGGGCGTCCGTCTACCACATGGGAGGTCCGTGGTTCAAACCCCGGGCCTCTCTGACCTGTGTGGAGCTGGCCCATGCGCAGTACTGATGCACGCAAGGAGTACCCTGCCACGCAGATGTGTTCCCCGCGTAGGGGAACCCCACGCACAAGGAGTGCACCCCGTTAGGAGAGCCACCTAGCACTAAAGAAAGTGCAGCCTGCCCAGGAATGGCACTGCCCACATGGAGAGGTGATACAACAAGATGACGCAACAAAAAGAAACACAGATTCCCATGCTGCTGACAACAAGAGAAACAGACAAAGAAGACGCAGCAAATAGACACAGAAAATAGACAACCGGGGTGGGGGGAGAAGGGGAAATAAATAAATAAAATCTTTAAAAAAAAAAAAAAGAACCAATCCAGGGAAGCAGGTTTGGCTCAACTGATAGAACATCTGACTACCATATAGGAGGTCCAGGGTTCAAACCCAGGGCCTCCTGACCTGTGTGGTGAGCTGGCCCACGTGCAGTGTTGATGCGCGTAAGAAGTGCCATGCCACGCAGGGGTGTCCCACGTGTAGAGGAGCCCCACGTGCAAGGAGTGCGCCCCTCAAGGAGAGCTGCCCTGCACAGGAAAAGCACAGCCTGACCAGGAGCAGTGCCGCACACATGGAGAGCTGACGCAGCAAGATAATGCAACAAAAAGAGACACAGATTCCAGGTGCTGCTGACAAGAATGCAAGTGGACAAAGAAGAATACACAGCAAATGGACACAGAGAGTAGATGATGGAGGGGGAAGGGGTAAGAAATAAATAAAAAATAAATCTTTAAAAAATTTTAAAAAAAAGAACCAATCCAAGATGGCACATATATGTTTCAAAGATGCCCATTATGTTGCCTCATATAGGTAAGTTTCTCAAGAGCAGAGACAATGTCTTTTTTCTTTTATTTATTCAAGAAATATTTACTGGGAACCTAATGTGTACTGGGAATTCTATGTGGGATACAAAATTTCTGGCCTGGTGAAGCTTAAATTTCCAGTAGCCAATTATAGAGAAGCTGTAATGGAGACAAGTGAGGGGGAAAGTGAAAAACAAAGGAGGATGTGGCCCCTGCTAACTCTCTGGCCTTGTCGTTCACTTTTCTCCTCACTTATCAAAGAATGGAGTTGGCATCAATTGAGCTGAAGTACGTATGGAGTGAGGAAAAGAGCAGGAGACCAGTTTTGGGTACATTACATGGGAACATATTTATTTTTAAAATCTATTTAGTTCTAGCACATAAATGAACACAGACATCACTCAACCATCCAAAACAACCATATGTAAGTCCATGAGAGCAAAGACTTATTCTTTCTTATTCCGATGCCCAGGACAACATTTGCTATATAGTGTAAACAAAAAAAAAACAAAAAAAAAAGTTGCTGAATGAACAAATCAATCAAAAAATGGGCAGGGATAGTCCTTTTTATTTATCTTTCTCCTTAGCACTGCCAGTTGTTTCCCTAATAGTGTCCAGAGGAGAGTAGATATCCAGTAAATATTTGTTGAGTTAATTTTAATTTGATAATAATGTTATACACACATATACCTCTATGCCTTTGAGCATGCTGTTCGCATTCAGCCTACCAAACTTCTACACATTTTCCAAGAACCAGCTCAAACATTGTTTTTTCTCTGTGATGGATTCAACAACCTCCCTAGGCAGAGTCAGCCATGGCCAACAGCACTCTGTAAATGCTGAAACTAGTACCCTATTACACTGCACTGTAAGAATTTCCTTGTGTGTTCATCTCTCCACTACACTGAGAATCCACAAGAGCTAGGTCCTTCTAGTATATTGGTGGCAATAATTCATGCCTGGCATATACATGTTTGCTGAATGAAGTACTAATATTTGCCACCATTTTTCACTTTTTCAAGGCACTCTGACTTATTATCTCATTATATCTCAGTAATAACCCTAAGAAAAGAGGGCAATATTGTTTCTCTCAATAGGAAAACGAAACTCAAAGAGCTTGATTGCCCAGAGGTCATGTTATTTCATGGCTGAACTCCAGTCAAAGCCTCCTAACTCTTCACCCAGTGCTCTTTCCACCAGTTTGTGCTACTTCCACTACCACAGGGTCTAGTCAAGTTGCCAACATAAGCACCCCCTTTGTTACATACATACTGTGTTTTGAGAAATTCAGACCTTGCGTGCCACTGTGGCCAAAGGCTGCAGCAGTTCCTCAACAATTGGCTACTGTTTTTATTTTTTATTATGACTCATAATTCCTGTCAAAAGAGCAGAGTACAAGGGTAGCATTAAATTCATTTGATCTAAAACAATATGTATAACCCAAAACTGGGCAGTTATATCAGTAAAAGTTAGTTTTAAAAGATCCATTCAGGATCATGCTAGCCAAACCAAGAGATGGAGGCAAAGGTAGCTTGTCTATAATGAGTTAAACTGTTTTATATACTTGGAACTTCCTTGCTTCAACTAACAAACAATTTTGGAGTTAGATGCTGGGTGCACATTTTGGAAGAAGAATAGCAGAGGATGGAAGGAGACAGGCAAGAGGAGGTGCTGCAAAGAAAGGTATTCAGAATTCTAGTGACTAGTCAGTCATTGGTGTCAATTGCTGGACTTGTTTGGTTCATTATTCTTCATGTGTTCTCTTTACAGAAATATGTACCATCTCAACCACTAATCTTTGTCCCATGGTATTATGTTAGCATTTCTACAAGCTTTAAAAAAGAATAAAGTCTGAAGAGAAGGTTAATGGAATTGATCCTCTAATATGGATTACTTAAAGTGCAACTAATGGCAATTGCTGGCTATTTCCACCCAATCTTCAGACAATATTAGAATTTTTTAAGTCATGCCAACTGATATGCTGCTTCTTATTCAAAGAGTTATAGAAAGTCTACCAATTTCCACAAAGCACTATGAAGTAAGATACATCTTTGCACCAACACAAAGTAGCCAGTTAGAATACTAAAAGATGCTCAAAGTTATCAAAAGCACAATGAATGAAACTGTTGAGTTTTTTGACATATTTTAAGTACTTAGTGTGCATACTGAAGGGGAAATAAAAGTGCTCTTTCATACTGCAATAGCAACATTAGAAAAAAGAAACTCTGGAATCAGTCCATTTTGTGTTTAGATCCAGAAATAAAATCCATTTAACTAAACCTTTCCTGAGATATCCACATGCAGGCCCACTCCTAACCTAGGTCAGAAGTACAAACGGAAGCTCTTTTCTTCCCATCCCATTGGGCTCCTGAACCATTGTGTTCATTCCTTGCTCCCAGCCTGAAAGTCCAAGCTTTGTCTGCCACCACACACACACACACAAACACACAAACACACCACTGCCCTCCAGCTCCCCCACAGGTCTGTGAGTGAACACAGCTGCAGCAGTCAGTCCTCAGAGGCCCATACATGTCCTGGTAGTAGACTTTGTCTCCCTGGACTGGAAACCCCAGGGTCCCTGGTACCTGGCACTTTGCTACCCAAAGTGTGGTCTGGGGACCAGCAGTGTTGTCATTGCCTGGGAGCTCATTAGAAATGCAGACTCTCTGGCCTCACCCTAGACCTACTGAATCTGAAGCTCCAGAATTTTAATAAAATTCTCAAGTGATTCAGGCACACATTAAAGTTCAAGAAGCAAACCAGAAAGGGAGAAGCAGGGGCTACAGCTGGAGACATCCACTTGGCCTTGTGGACTCCTCTTTCATTGGGGAACGGCCAGGCCTGGGGAAAGGCAGAGCACAGCCCTCTGGGGCCCAGGCCCAGGCAGGAGTGCCGGCTGCCCGAGGCTCAGGGCTCTAATGCCACACTGCCCACAAAGGATTTTCCTGACACACACGCTGGTAATCTATGATGCCATTTCTTAGGTTTAAGAAATACAGTAAACTGCTCAGGAAATGGAATACCTGGCAAGTTCAGTGTTCTTATTTATTACTTGGAGAAGGAAAGAAGGGTGATTGTATGTTAGCATTTAATCCCTGACCTGCTGCTCTAATTCCACATTCAATCCTTGGGAGGTTTCATCCCACTGGCATCTATGTGACCTCAGTCTGTCACATTTATTGACTGTCTAGTCAGTGTGTCTAAGACACTATAATTCTTTTCAAAACAAAACTAGACATTCCAGGGAACTAAAAATCTATTTAGTTTTAATTTTCTGAAACACTTTTAACCCTTATCTTTTCTGCTAAACCCTATGAAAATCTTTCTAAAATTCACAGTTCGTTTTCCTGAATAAATAAGTATACTGTCCCAAATGTAATCTTTCTCTGAGAAGGAAAGATATACACAGCCTCAAGGTCACAATTCTAAATAACTATAATCAGCAGTTAGACCTGTTGATAAATATTGTGAAGGTCTAGGCAATTAGGCTAATGATCTAGACTGAAGGCTGGCTCTGTCCCATACTAGCTCTGTGACCTTGGACAAGTCACTTACCCTCTGTGGTCCTTGGTTCTAATCTAATGTGAGCGGGTACACCATCTTTCCTGTGTCAGTACTTCTATGGTAATACTAGAGTTGATTATTTAATAAATCCTTCTTTCTCTGTGGGAAAAGAAATTAGGCATGTAGGCCTGGCCAGCCTCTGAATAGTGTCAGTCTTTATCTCTGGGGCTCGTGGGGGGGGGGGGGTCAATATTGGTGAGAACTCTGTTGAGCACCATGATGGTTTAAAGTTGTATGTACCCCAGAAAAGTGTGCTTTTAATGTGAATCCATTCCTGTGGGTGTGGACCGATTATAAGTAGGATTTTTTGGTGAGTAGAATCTTAAGATGAGACCCACCTCATTCAAGGTAGGTCTTAATCCTCTTACTGGATTCCTTTACAAGAGAATGAAATTTAGACAAAGAGAAAGAAAGGCATGGGAAAAGAAACTGAAAGCAACAAAACCCAGAAGAGAAGGAAGAGACCAGCAGATGCCGCCATGCACACTGCCAGATGACAGAGTCCAGGATCACTGGCAGCTGGTCTTCGGGAAGAAAGCATTGCCTTGATGATGCCTTGATTTGGGCAATTTTCTCAGCCTCAAGTCTGTAAGCTTGTAAGCTAATAAAGTCCCATTGTTAAAAGCCAACCCACTTTATGGGATCTACTTTGAGCAGCTTGAACAAACTAAAACAAGCACCAGAGATTCCATTCTGGACTGAAAAGAAGTCTAAGGAATAAGGAAAGAAGGTGCAGGGCAGGAGCTGCCTCCCAGAGTACATGTGGAGTGCCTGCCTTGAGCAAAGCACTGGGCAAGGCATTCCATGAGACAAAGATAAAATGCACAGGCCTTTTTAACAGCAGCCATCCATTCTAGGTGAAGGCAAAGACCTGAGATTTAATGTTGATCTCTCTTCCTTGTCTACTCTTTGTTTTTCTTCACAATTCAATATCCATCTTACCGGCATTGCTATACATTTCTATTTTTCTTTTTAATTTTTTTTTCCAAAGATTTATTTATTTATTTCTCTCCCCTTCTCCCCCTGCCCCAGAATGTCTGTTCTCTGTGTCTATTTGCTGCGTGTTCTTTGTCCGCTTCTGTTGTTGTCAGCGGCATGGGAATCTGTGTTTCTTTTTATTGTGTCATCTTGTTGTATTAGCTCTCTGTGTGTGCGGCGCCATTCCTGGGCAGGCTGAACTTTCTTTTGCACTGGGTAGCTCTCCTTACGGGGCGCACACCTTGCGCGTGGGGCTCCCCTGTGCAGGGACACCTCTGCATGGCCCAGCACTCCTTGTGCACATCAGCACTGCACGTGGGCCAGCTCCACACGGGTCAAGGAGGCCTGGGGTTTGAACCGCGGACCTCCCATGTAGTAGACGGATGCTCTAACCACTGGGCCAAGTCTGCTTCCCTCTATTTTTCTTAATTCAATATCATTTAATATTAGGTTGAAGTCTCTTTCACCTTTCTGGTTTTTTGGCGACTCAGTCCCAATTCATTTACTCTTTCTTCTAACCATTTAATTTTTTAATCATTAAAAAATAGGTGTCAGAGTCTCTTCCTCCTTCTTAAAGAGAAAAAAAAAACATTCTATAAACATTAATGTTAATCACTTGACAGCCCTATGAGAAAAGAACTGGTATTTACTGAACTTTTGCCTTAGTACCAGGCTTTGTGCTAAATGTTTTTAATTATCTCAGTTATTCCACATAGCTACATTATAATCCCTATTTTACTAATGAAGAAGTCAGAAGCTCATAGAGGTTAACTAGTCTGTGGTCATACAAATAATAGAAAGCAGTAAAAGGGGTGAACCAGGTATATCTACCTTTCAAAGTCCCTTTATCTCTATTCCATATCTGCCATGCTTATAAAAGTGCATTCTGAAACACATTTCTTCTTTAAATAAGAGTACCACATATGTATCTTAAATACATTCCTGGATCCATTTTGATGAATGAGCCTTTAAAATAAAACAGGTCTGATATGGACTTCTTGGCATAATGGACTGAGGAGGTTGAAAAACACTCTTCCCAAAAAACAACTATAGGGAAGCAGACATGTCTCAACAGATAGAGCGTCCACCTACCATATAGGAGGTCCAAGGGTTCCATACCCAGGGCCTCCTGGCTCGTGGGGTGAGCTGGCCCACATTAGGTGCTGCTACATACAAGGAGTGCTGGCCCATGCAGGGATGCCCCCACATAAGGGTGCCCCCCGCACAAGGAGAGGCCCCTGTGCAAGGAGAGCCACCCCACACGAAACCACAGCCCACCCAGGAGTGGTGCCACACACACAGAGTGTGCAGTTAAGTAAAATGGCAGCCACAGAAGGAGAAGTGACAAAAAAGGGCCAATAAAAATATCCAAAGCAATAATGGCTAAACATTTTCCAAATTTGATGAAACACACAAAACTACAAATCCAAGAAGGTCATGAATCACAAGTAGGAAAATCACAAACAGAAAGATCTATACTTAGGCACATCATTGTCAAACTGCTGAAGATCAAAGACAAAGAAAAAAATCTTGAAAGTAGCAAGAGAAAAATAATACATCACCTAGTACAACAACAATTCAAATAACCCATGACTTCTCATCACAAACAATGGAGCCCTGAAGATAGTGAAATATAATCAAATGCATAATCAAAATGCTGAAAGAAAAAAAACTGTCATCCAACAAGTCTATATTCAGCAAAAATTATTACTCAAAAATTAAGTAAAAATAAAATGACCTCCCTTTGTACAAAGATTGTCAAGAGCAATAATTATAGCACTGAATGGAGAGTTTATAACATATATAAATATAATCTAAGAACAATAATAGTACAAAGGAGGGAAAGAAAACTGAGATATATTAAAGAACATTTGTATATTTTCTGGAAATTACGTTAGTATTATTCTGTACTATACCGTGATGTTAAGATACTGCTATAATCACTAGAGTAATTATTAAGAAAATAACTCAAGAAAAAAAGAGTTAAAAATTGATAAACAATTAAACTGATATGCTGAAAATTATTTATTCAACACAAGATAAATCAGTAAAGAAGCAGAGAAACAAAGAAGAATGAAACAAATATAAAATGAAAAGCAACATGGCATATGTAAATCTAACTAAATCAATAATTTATTAAATGTGAATTAATCAAATATCCAACACAAAAGGCATATTGTCAAGAGTCTAGTGGAGCATTGTGCAGCATCCAGGGAAGGGAAGGAGAATGAAGCTAGTAAATTGTATTAAATACTGGTGAGTTTCACCCTCCCTGCAGTGACAACCATTCCTTTTCCCTAGCCTCAAAGCAGACATCAGTAGGGTCTGGGTACTATACTACACTTGGGCTTAGATAAGAAAGAGAGGACTGACTGTGCACTTGGCATTTGCCTCAGGCTGATCTTTGATAGGAGAGATATGCTCTGAAGGTGATCACCAGTCAAAGCAGCACCAATTTGCAAAGACAGTGAAAGGTGCTTTTTGTTTTGGTTTGTTCATTTGAGTAGCTACTGGCATTCAAGAAAATCTAGGTCATATCACTATCTGGATACAAACTTACAGAACAGACAGCTCAGGGATTAAATCCTGCAGCTAACACTTTAAAATATTAAAATGTACAGTGGACAGCAAAAGATTACAAAAGAAACAAAGAAACAGGAAATGGTCCATTCAAAGGAACAAGATAAAAATCTGTAAACCATCAACAAAGAGGACCAGACTTGGATTTAGGGGGCAGGTAGGTTAAAAAACATAATCCTCAATATGCTCAGGAGATAAAGGAAAACACAGAGAAAGAACTAAGGAAAACATTGAATAAACAATATGAGAATATCTTTGAGGTTCCTAATAGGAACCAACCAGAAATAAAGGAGTTGAAGAACATAATAACTGGAATGAAATATTCCCTAAATGGTTTCAACAGCAGTCTGGAGGTGGCAGAAGAAAGAATCCGTGATCTTGAAGACAAGACAATTGAAATTATTCTGGCTGACCAGTAAAAAGAAAAAAAGAACAAAACAGAGCCTAAGAAATCTGTGGGACACCACCGAACATGCAAATATATGCATTATGGGAGTCACAAAAGTAGAAGAAAGAGAGAAAGGGAGAGAAGAAATGTTTGAAGAAATAATAGCAGGAAACTTCCAAAATTTACTGAAAGACACAAATACACATGTTCAAGAATCCCAATGAACCACAAATGGAATAAATTCAAAGAGATCCATGCCCTAACACATAGTAATCACATTGTCTAATGCCAAGGACAAGGGGAGAGTACTGAAAGCTGCAAGAGAAAAGTATCAAGTTATGCATAAGAAAATCCCAATAAGATTATATGCTGATTTCTCATCAGAAACCATGAAGGCAAGAAGGCAGTAGTATGAAATATTTAAGGTACTGAAAGAAAACATTTTCCAACCAAGAATTTTATATTCAGCATGGCTTTCTTTCAGAATGAGAAAGAAAAACAAAGAGAAAACAAAAAATTCCCAGAAAAACAAAAGGTGAAGGAATTCATTGCTACTAGATCTGCCCTACAAGCAATGCTAAAGGAAGTATCCAGACTTAAAGAAAGGACACTAGACAAGGAATCAAAGCAAAATAAAGAAATAAAAACACTTTGCTAAATGTAGCAAAATGTGTAATTATAAATGCTAGTACAGTTGTATTGTTTTTTTGGGGGGTATTTAACTTCACTTCTTAGAGGTGCTAAAATGGAAATGCATGTAAAGTAACTAAAAACTGATATTTGGGGGCTTACAGTAAAGATATAATTCATAACAAGTATAACAAAAATGTGGGGGTAGAGGGGTGTATGAACATTATTTGTGTATGTCATTGACAACTAGTTGCTATCAAATCAAGTACAATTATTATAGATTTATGATGTTAAATTTTAACCCCATAGTAACCACACACACAAAAAATACATGAAGAAAGGAAAGATGGCACCAAAGTAGCTCAGGCAGGACACAGATCTCTTACAAAATAAGAGAGAAAGCATAGAATTCATCTTGCTTGGGGGACTGCAGACTGGAAGAGTGCCACACATATCATCCAGGAAGGACTGGAGATAGAGGGATGAAGAGGCAAAAAGGAAAACCATTAGTTGCTAGTCCCCATGGCTGGGAATGCCACCCATCCCCACCCTTGAGGTGAGCAGTCTTTGTAAATTCTGTGGCCAAGCAACCAAGTAGACAGAAAAGGACATATTTCTCCCTGGGAAGAGGAAAGGTACAGCAGAAGCTGAGTGTGTTTTTGCTTCAGTGAGTTTAAACAGCAAAGCCTGGTTTTGAATCACTGATTTAAAAGATCTAGTCAGTAGAAAGTGAATGATTTATCTCCATGGAAAGGTTTGTCAAAGAGATCATTTTTTGGTCAGCTGGAAAAGTGAAGAAAGGCAAGGCTTTTCTCTCATATCTATCCCTGGTGCTGCTGATCTGGTCTGTGCCCCATTTGATATATTTAAATAGGTCAATCTTAAAATTTTAGGAAAAAATTGAACCAAAATTCAAAGAAGAGCTGTGAAATAAAACCACTATGCAAGAGAGAAATCAATCAACAAAGTAAACTCTCCAATACAATCAGATGCCTGGATATCTACATAAAATTACAAACCATACCAAGAAATAGGAAGACATGGCCCAGCAAGGTTACAAACCAAGAATCCAGAAGAGACACAGGATTTAAGATAACTAATCAATTATATTCATACAATCTCCTAAATCAATTGAAGGTAGATGAAGGGAAATATGAGTATAGAGATAAAGGATATGAAGAAGACACTGTGTGATCATAAAGAACAATTTGAAGGTTTGCAAAGAAAAGTAGCAGAGCTTATGGGAATGAAAGATGCAATGGATGAGATTAAAAATACATTAGATAAATCAGTGAGTTAATGAATGACAGAGCTTAGAGAAGAAAAAAATTATACATTAGAAGAGTTCTGGGAAGATGGTGTCAGAGTAGTCAGGCAAGGTTCAACTCTTTCACAAAGACAGTGGAGAAAGGGCCAAGAGCTGTCATTAAAGACATGTTTGGGGGTCGGCAGTGAGGACAATGCTGCACAAACCCCAGGAGGGCAAGGGATTGAGAGACAATGAACCTGAAACAACAAACATGAGTTATTAAACCCCACAGTGGCTGGGAAGGGCACCATCTTCTATCCTCAAGATGTTAAGCCTGGATAAAACCCCTCGCTAACTGCAGTCAACTGAGAGGAGAACAAATATCTTCCTGCCCAGGAAGAGGGAGGGTGCTTTGGAGAGAAGAGAGTGGCATCCTTCAGTGAATTAGGTCGGTAGAGCCTGCTTTGAATCTTGGCTTGGCCCAGACCAGAAGCACCATCAAGCCTATGTTGAAAAAAGCACCTCTGTGGGAAGGTTCATCAACAAGGACCATTTGCTGGCTGGCCAGGAATGAGCAAGGGGAAAAACTTCTTTTAGGTCTCTCATAGCCCAAACCCCATGAGAGAAAATCTGCACCCCACTGGAGCCCTGAGACTGATTTTGATAACTTAAACTGGGAAATTTTAAAGACTCAGAATAACTTGAACCAAAAATCAAAGAAGAGCCAAGGGGGGAAAAACACTAGGCAAAAGAGAGAAACTGACCATCAGAATAAATTTACCAACAAATTCAGATGCCTAGATATCAGGAAAAAGTTACAAACCATACTAGGAAAGGGGAAGAGATGGCCCAGTCAAAGAAACAAATCAAATGTCCTGAAAAGATACAGGATTTAGGACAACCAATCAGTGATAATTACACAAATTGCCTAAATCAATTCAAAGAATTTAAGGAAAATATGACTAAAGAGATAAAGCATAGTAAGAAGCCACTGGGTTTGCATAAAGAACAATTTAAAAGCCTGCAAAGTAATAGAGCTTACTTTAATCTCATCCATTGAGATAAAAAATACATTAGAGGCACATAACAGCAGATTTAAATTCATGGAAGACAGGATTAGTGATACTGAGGACAGAATATCTGATTTGAAAAGACAGGAGAAAAAAAGAAAAGAATGGAAAAATTGTAACAGGAATTGAATAACAATATGAAATGCACAAATAGAAGCATTATTGGTGTCCCAGAAGGAGAGAAAAAAAGGAAAATAGGTAGAAAGACTATTTGAGGAAATAATGACTGAAAACTTCCCAATCCTATGAAATTCATAAATATCAATATCCAAGAAGGACAATGTATCGTAAACAGAAGAAATCCAGAAAGACCTACTCTGAGAAACCTACTATACAGAATGACAAATATCAGAGATAAAGAGAGGATTCTGAAAGCAGCAAGAGAAAAGCAAAGCATCACATACAAGGAAATCTCAATTAGATTAAGTGCCAACCTCTCATCAGAAACCATGGAGAAGAGAAGAAAGTGGCATGATGTATTTAAGGTACGGAAAGAGAAAAACTGCCAGCCAAGAATTTTGTATACAGCAAAAGTGTCCTTCAGAAATGAGATTATAAGGCTGTGAGTCTCTAAAAAAGAGTCTGGAGGTTGTCAGAAGGAATACCCCTATGTACAACTGAACAGAGTCCAAGAGACAGATAAGGTATATACAACCCCAGGTATTGGTTCTTTTGAGGGATAAAGAGACCCATGGGTTCTATGGTCATGGCAGAAGGGGTTCACTGCCATGACAGATGGCCCTTCTTTGGAGCTGGTGTTTCTGCGTGATGGAAATGGACTCAGAGGGGATCTCTTTTCACAAGACTTGCATGCTACTTTATTGGAATTGTAGTTGGTGCTGGGTTTAAGATATATGTAGGGGATTTGAATCTCTGGACTGATAATATGACACCCAGGCCCAGAGCCTCAACAGACTTCAGCTCCTACACTTTGACTTACTCCACTCAGCTAACATGGAGTTGAAGAAGGTCAACCAACACAACATGGAGCCTAGAGTGTCTACAACTAGAAGCGGGAAGAGTGCATCCAGTACCCATGTGGAATCTAAGCCCTCACTTGACATAGGTGTGCAATGGACACAACCAATCCAATGTCCACAGAGAAAATGTGGAATGGGTGTGGGAACGGTAGCCATGGGGGCTGCTGGGTGTGGGGAACGGGAGGAAGAGATGAGATGTGGAGGCGTTTTCGGGACGTAGAGTTGTCCTGGATAGTGCTTCACGGACAATTACGGGACACTGTAGATCCCCCCAGGGCCCACTGGATGGAACGTGAGAGAGTCTGGGCTATGATGTGGACCATTGACTATGGGGTGCAGTGATGCTCAGAGATGAACTTACCAGGTGCAATGGATGTATCACGATGATGGGAGAGAGTGTTGCTGTGGGGGGAGTGGGGGGCGGGGGCGGTGGGGTTGAATGGGACCTCATATATTTTTTTAATGTAATTTTAAAAAAATAATAATAAATAAATATTAAAAAAAAAAAAGTGTCCTTCAAAAATGAGGGTGAGTTTCAAGTCTTCAAAGACAAAAAATGAGAGAGTATGTTACAAAAAGATGAGAATTACAAGAGATACTAAAGGGAGCACTGTTGCCTAAAAGGAAAAACAAGGGCAAGAGACTTGGAGAAGAGTATAGAAATAGAGAATTATTAGAAAAGGTAAATTAAAGGATAAAACAACAAACAATAGTAAGATAAGACAATGGAAAGACAAAGAATAAAATGTAATGATATATATTGCATTAACAGTAATGTTAATGGATTGAACTCCCCAATCAAAAGATTTGACTGATAGAATGGATAAAAAATATGAGCCATATATATGTCTACAAGAGACTCTCCTCAGACATATGGACACAACCAGATTGAAAGTAAAAGACTGATAAAAGATAGTCCATGCAATTAGTAACCAAAAAAGAGCTGGAGTAGTGACACTAATATTGGAAAAAATAAATTTTAAATGCAAAATCCACATACAGGATGAAGAACATCATTATATGTTAGCTACTAGGAGAGAGAAAGGTTAAGGTTAAAAATATTTGTAATTGGGAAGTGGACTTGGCCCAATGGATAGGGCATCTGCCAACCATATGGGAGATCCGCAGTTCAAACCCCGGGCCTCCTTGACCCATTTGGAGCTGACCCATGCACAGTGCTGATGTGCTCAAGGAGTGCCCTGACACACAGGGTTGTCCCCCATGTAGGGAAGCCCCACGCACAAAGAGTGCACCCTGTAAGGAGAGCCACCCAGCACGAAATAAAGCGCAGCCTGTCCAAGAATGGCACCACACACACGGAGAGCTGACACAGCAAGATGATGCAACAAAAAGAAACAGATTCCTGGTGCCACTGATAAGGATAGAAGCGGTCACAGAAGAACACACAACAAATGGACACAGAGAGCAGACAACTGGTGAGGTGGGGAGAGGAGAGAAGTAAATAAAAAATAAATCTTAAAAAAAAATAAAGGGGCAATTAGCCAAGAAAAATAACTATAATAAATATTTATGCACCTAACCTGGGTACCCCAAGATACATGAGGCAAACAGTAGCAAAACTGAAGGGAGAAATAGATGTCTCTACAATGATAGGTGGAGACTTCAACATTCCACTCTCCATATTGGACAGAACATCAAGATAGAGGATAAATAAAGAAACAGGGAACTTGAATAATATGATAAATGAACTAGACCTAACTGACATTTATAGAGCATTACAAACCAAAACAGCAGGATATACATTCTTTTCAAACACTCATGGATGCTTCTCCAGGATAGACCACATGTTGGGTCATAAGATAGGTCTCAAAAAATTGAAAAACATTGAAATTATACAAAAAACACTTTCTCTGATCATAAAGGAATGAAGCTGTAAATCAATAATGCATAGGAAAAAAGGAAAATGCATAAATACATGGAAATTAAACAACATAATCTTAAATATTCAGTGGGTGAAAGAAGAAACTGCAATAGAATTCAGTAAATATCTTGAGATGAATAATAATGAGAATACAACTTCAAAACCTATGGGATACCACAAAAGCAGAAATGAGAGAGAAATTTATAGTGCCCAATGCTTACATTAAGAAAGAAAAAGGAGCTAAAATGTAAGACTTACCTGCACACCTGGAAGACCTAGAAAAAGAACAGGAAACCAATCCCAAAGCAAACAGAAGGAAAGAAATACTAAGCATTAGAGTAGAAATGAAAAGGAGAATAAAAAAATAGAGAATCAACAAAACCAAAAGTTGGTTCTTTGAGAAAATCAATAAAATTGACAAACCCTTCACTAGACTAAAGAAAAAAAGAGAAGGTGCAAATAAATAAAACCATAAATGAGAATGGGTACATTACCCCAGACCCAGCAGATATAAAAGAGACCATAAGAGGATACTATGATTAACTGTACACCAACACTCAAGACACACAAACAACCCACACTGACACTGGAAGAAATAGAAGACCTCAGCAAACCAATCACAAGCAAAGAAACTGAAACAGCCATCAAAAACCTTCCCAAAATGAAAAGCCCAAGTTCAGACGGCTTCAAAGGTGAATTCTACCAATCAATTAAAGAAGATTTAAAGCAATATTGCTCAAACCTTCCAAAAAGCAAACAGGAGGATACCTTACCAAACTCATTCTATGAAGCCAACATCACCATAATACCAGAGCCAAATAGATAAAAATTGTAGAGAAGGAAACACTCCCTAACTCATTCTATGTGGCCAACATTACTCTCATACCAAAGCAGTTAAATGATACCACAAGAAAAGGAAATTACAGACCAATATCCCTTATAAATATAGAATGAAAACGCCTCAACAAATCACTTGCAAAACAAATCCAAGAATACATTAAATGGATTATACCATGATCAAGTGTGTTTTATCCCAAGAATGCAAGAGCGATTCAATACAAGAAAATCAATTAATGTAAAACACCACATTAGGAGAATGAAGGGAGACAAAAACATGATCATCTCAGTTGATACAGAAAAGACATTTGACAAAAACCACTGCCTTTCTTGATCAAAATGCTTAAAAAGCTTGCAATAGAAGGAAACATCCTTAATATGATGAGTAAATTTATGAAAAACTCACAACTAACATTGTTCTCAATGGTGGGAAAAAGAAAACTTTCCCCTTTATATCAGGAACTAGAAAAGAATGCCCACTTTAACCACTGGTATTCAGCACTGTAGTGGAAATTCTAACCAGAGCAATTAGGCAACAACAGCAAAAAAAATGAAAGGTATCCAAATTGGAATTCTCAGTTGGGATGATCCTATATAGAGAAAATTCTGAAAAGTCTACAATAAAGCTATTACTAGAGCTAATAAACAAATTCAGCAATAAGGTGATCAATAAGATCAACACAGAAAAATCAATGATGTTTCCATACATTAGTGATGAACGAAGTGAAAAGAAAAATTTTTAAATCCATCCACAATAGCAACTAAAAGAATCAAATATCTAGGATTAAATTTAACCAAGGATGTTGCTTTAGTTTCCTGCTGAAGCAAATACCATGCAATGGGTTGGTTTAAATGATGGAAATGTATTAGTTCATGGTTTTGAGGCTAAGAGAAAGTCCAAATCAAGCCTTCATCAAGGTGATGCTTTCTTCCCAAAGACTGGTATTCTGAGGTTAGCTGTCAGTGATCCTTATTTCTTGGCTCCTCTATCACATGGCAATGCAACATTTCCTGACCTCTCCATCCTTTTCCAGGTTCTACTGAATTTCAGCTCTTTGGTTCCCATGGCTTTCTATCTGTCTGAATTCCATTCCATTTACAAAGGACTCCAGTAATAAGATTAAGACCCATCCTAACTGAGATGGGTCACACCCAACTGAAGTAATCTCATCAAAAAGTCCTACTACAATGGATTCACACCCACAGGAATAGATTAAGTTTAAGAACATGTGTTTCTTGGGTACATACCACTCTAAACCACCACAGATACAAGGGACTTGTACAGAGAAAACTTAAAAACACTGCTGAAAGAAATTAAAAATGACCTAGATAAATGGAAGGACATTCCATGTTTATGAATTGGAAGGCAAAATATTATTAAGATATCAATTCTACCCAAAGTGTGATTCAATGCAATCCCAATCAAAATTACAATAGTCTTCATTGTGAAAATGGAAAAACCACAAAATTCATATAGAAGGGTAAGGATGTCTGAACTTCCAAATTGTACAACTTATTATAAAGCCACAATAATCAAAATAGCATGGTACTGGGCACAAGGACAGGCATACAGACCAATAGATTCAAATTGAGAATTCAGAAATCAGCCCTCCAATCTATGGCTCACTGATTTTTTTTGTAGGCAGGCAGTTTATTGGGAAGCTCTCCCAACCGAGGGGGTCCAGAGATTAGCCTTCAGCCCCCCACTGATTTTTGACAAGGGTGCCAAGTCCACTCAATTGAGAAAGCATAGTCTATTCAATAAACAGTGCTGGGAAAACTGGATGTCCATATACCTTACACCATATATAAAGATTAACTCAAAATGGATCAAAGATCTAAACAGAAGGGCCAAAAAGACAGAACACCCAGAAGAAAACAAAGGGAAGCATCATCAACACCTTATGTTTGGCAATGGTTGTTTTTAGACTTCACATCAAAAGCATAAACAACAAAAGAAAAAAATAAATATGCTCTCATCAAAATTAAAACTTTCTGCATCCAAGTAAAAATATGTTCTATGGAATGGTAAAAAATATTTGGAAAGCATATAATTGATAAGGGCTTAACATCCAGAATATATATTTTAAAAATTCCTATGACAAAATGACAACCCAATTTGAAAATGGGAAAAAGATTTGAATAGACATTTCTCCAAAGAAGATATACAAATGTTCAAAAGCACATGAAAAGATGCTCAATATCATTAACCATTAGCAAATGCAAATCAAAATCAAAACCACAATGAGATAACATTTCACTCTATTATTAAAAGAATGAAAATTAACAAGTGTTGGGAAGAATATGGAGAAATTGGAACTCTAGTACATTGTTGGTGGGAATACAAAATAATGCACTGCTGTGGAAAACAGTTTGGCAGTTCCTCAGAAAGTTAGGTGTAGAATTACCTAAATGACCTGGCAATCTCACTTCTAATTATATACCTAAAAGAAATGAAAGCAGGGATTTGAATAGATATATTCACACTGATGATCATAGCAGCATTATTCATGATTGCTAAAAGACAGATGCAACCCAAGTATCCCTCAAATGGTTAAGAAAATGTGATATAGACATACATGGAATATTATTAAGCTTTAAAAAGGAATAAAATTCTGACTCATGCCACAACATGAATGAACCTCAATGAAATCATGTTAAGTGGAAAAAGCCAGACACAAAAGCACAAATATTGTACATTCTCACTGATATGAAATAATTCAAATAATCAAATTCATTGAGTCAAAAACTATGAGAGGAGAACCAGCAAGATGGCGACTGAGTAAGGAGTCCTAAAGTCATCTCTGTTACATGGCAGTTAGTAAACACTCAGAGTTATCTGGAGGTAATCAATGCATAACATATAAGGGATATCCAATAAGATTAAGCACTGATTTCTCACCAGAAATCATGGAGACAAGAAGACAGTGGTCTGATATATTTAAGATACAAGAGAAAAACTTCCAGCCAAGAATCTTATATCCAGCAAGACTGTCTTTCTAAAATGAGGGTGAGATTAGAATAGTCACAGATGAATGAAACTGAAAGAATTTCTAAGCAAGAGGCCAGATTTTCAGGAAATACTGAAGGGTGTGCTAGAGCCTGAAAAAGAAAAGACAGGAGAGAGAAGCCTGGAAAAGAGTCTAGAAATGAAGATTATACCAATAAAAGTAACTAAAAGTTTCAAAAGAGTGGTGATAATAAAATATGAAAGGTAAAACTCAAATAGGTATTACCTTAACTAACTATATAAAGCACTTATAATCAGAAAACTGTAATTCAATGTTAAAAGAAATCAAAAAAGCCCTAAATTACTGGAAGAACAACACATGCTCACAGATTGGAAGACTATCATTAAGATGTCAATTCTACTCAAATTGTTATACATATTCAATGCAATCCCAATAAAAATTCCACCAGCATTTTTTTTTTAATTTGAAAACACGATTATCAAATTTATTTGGAAGGGTAAGAGGTCCTGAATAGCCAGAAACATCTTAAAAAGGAAAAGCGAACTCTCATCTCCAGACTTTAAATGATATTACCTAGCTATAGTGGGAAAAAACAGCATCGTATTGGCATAAAGACAGACACATATATCAATGGAACCAAATCAATGGTTCAGAAACAGACCCTCACATGTATGGTCAAAATGATTTTTGACTAGCCTATAAACCTACCTACACAGCTTGGGCAGAAGAGTCCATTCAACAAACGGTGCTGAAAGAACTGGATGCCCATAGTCTGAAGTAGGGAAGAAGACCCCTATCTCACACCTTATCCAAAAATTAACTCAAAATGGATCAAAACCCTAAAAATAAAAGCATGTACCATAAAGCTTCTAGAAGAAATTGTAGGAAAATATCTTCAAGACCTGGTGGTAGGTGGTGGATTCTTAAAGGAGATAAGAGGAGGACTGAAATGAACTACTGATGTTTAATGTATGTAGATGTTTTAATTAGCTTTACTATAAAAGTGTGGAAATTTATAGAGTGTATGGTAACATATAGGGAGTAGCAGCTAGTTTATAAATGGGGATATGGCTGAAAATGGTAGTCTAGTTATGTAAATGTCAATTGACAGAGAGCTATAGAATAATCTAGGAACTGAATAGCTCAGGAAACCAAGAGGTGGATGAGAATTGTGTTTGATGGTACAGATGGAAGAGTGGCCTTTGTGAGGTAGGGCAAACGTACATCACTATTGCAGGGTGGTGGGAATGCGGAGATGTGTGGGAAAAATACAACTGGTGTGACCTGTGGACTGTGGTTAACAGTAATAATATAATGTTTTTGCATCTATGCCAAAGATGTACTGTGTTGATAATGGAGTAGTATGGAAAATGTGTGCCAAATGTACACTATGGACATGGTAACAATCAGATGATGTTGTCTGCAACGAATGTTTTACCACAGTATGGTTTGTTGATAGAGGGGTGTTGTTTGGGAATTCTACACATGTGCATGATTGTTTTATAAGTTTACAACTTCTGTAATAAAAATATACTTAAAAATAATAATACAGTGGGTTGGGGGGAAAATACACTAAATATAAGATAAGGACTATAATTAGTAGTATGATTTTGAGAATATTCTTTCATAATTTATATCAAACATCTCACAGCAATGCTAAGTGTTGGTGGAGGGATGATGTATGGAACCCCTGTATGATGCTATGCACATTTGAGTTGCAAGTTCACAACTTATACTATACACTTATTGTTTATATATGTTCATATGTAAATGATATAAAGGTAGTAATAACAGGGTGAGTTGGGGAAAAATACTTTGGTTAGTAGTAATATTTTTTTTAAAGGTTTATTTTTTATTTATTTCTCTTCCCTTCCTCCCAGTTGTCTGCTCTCTGTGTCCATTCGCTGTGTGTTCTTCTGTGACCGCTTCTATCCTTATCAGTGGCACCGGGAATCTGTGTTTCTTTTTGTTGCACCGTCTTGTTGTGTCAGTTCTTCGTGTGTATGGCGCCATTATAGGGTGGGCTGCACTTTCTTTCACACTGGGTGGCTCTCTTCCGCATGGGGCTTCCCTACGTGGGGGACACCCTTGCGTGTCAGGGCACTCCTTGAGCACTGCGCATGGGCCAGCTCCACACCAGTCAGGGAGGTCCAGGGTTTGAACCGCGGACCTCCCATGTAGTAGGCAGACGCCCTATGCATTGGGCCAAGTCCACTTCCTGAGTAGTAATATTTTGATGATGCTCTTTAATCATTAGTTAAAAATGTTTAACAACAATGCAAGGTATTGGTGGTAGGGTAAGGTATGAGAGTCTTGTATGATGTTATATATATCTGTTTTGTAAGTTCACAGCTGTTACTATATACTTATTGTTTATGTACATTTATGTATGAGTGACATACTTCAATAACTTTTTAAAAAATGAAAAATAAATAAAACTAGAATGGATACAGGTTACCAGAGGCCAGGGTGAAGCTGTGGAATGGGAAGTTAATGCTTAACTGGTACAGAATTTATTTGGTGTGATGGAAAAATTTTGGTAATGGATGGTGCTTATGGAAGCACATTGTGAATGTAATTAAGTTAACACCATTGAATTATATATTTGAAAGTGATTAAAATGGGGAATTTTAGGTTAGTACCAAAATTAAAATGCTTTTAAACCATAGTTACTCTAAGGTAAACCATTGACTATAATTAGTAGTATAAGTATAATAATACTGTTTCATCAATTGTAACAAAGGTACCACACTAATGTAAACTGTTAATAATAGAGGAAAGTGGGGGGAGGATGGTATGCAGGAATTCTATACTCTGCATGGTTTTTCTGCAGATCTACAAGTGCTTTAATAAAAAAGAGGGGAAAAAAGTTAAACAAATACACCATATGACCCAGCAGTTTTATTCCAAGTATCTACCCAAGAAAAATAAAAACATGGGTACACACAAAGACATGATTGCTAATGGTCATAGCAGCATTATTAATAATAGGCCCAAATAGGCAATAATTCAAATATCCACCTTGTTTAGTTTCCCAGCAGCCAAAACAAACACCATACAGTGGATTGGTTTAACAACAGAATTTATTAGCTCCCAGCTTCAGAATCTATAAAGCTTGCTTCCTCCCAGGGTCGGTATCTTCTTGCTGACCAGAAATCTTTGGGCTTCCTTGGCTTTTCCATCACATGGGAATGCACATGGCAGCATCTTCTTTCTCTGCCAGGTTCCCTTGACTTTCAGCTTCTGGCTGCTCCCCGTGGTTTCTCTTTTTCTCTGTCTGAATTTCATTCATTCTCTCCAGTAATCTAGATAAAAGTCCAGCTTGTTTCAGTAAGGCCATACTTCAAGAGATCCTATTTATAATGAGTCCACACCAACCACAGGACCAGGTGCTGGGAACTGAACATACCTTTTGTGGAGGACATTATTCAATCCCTAATGCCATCCAATTGTGAATATAGTAACAAAGTTTGGTATTTGCACACAATGGAATACTATGAATACATGCTACAACACAGAGGAACCTCAAAATACTCTGCTAAATGAAAGAAGTCAGACACAGATTTCATATGGTATGATTCCCTTAGCAAGAAATGGTCAAACAAAGTCAATTTTATAGGAAAGAAAGCAGATCATTACTTGTCTGGGATGAGACCAGGGTTTGACTTTAAAGAAGCTCAAGAAAAATTCTGAGTGATGAAAATGTTCAAAATTGGATTGTATTGATGGTTGCTGTATTCGACTTTTTTGCTGTTGTTGCTTAACAAATTATCACAAATTCAGGGATTAAAAAAAAAAACCACACTGATTATATTATCTCACAGTCTAAAGTTCAGGCACAGCTTGAGTGGGTCTCACAAAGCTGCAAGTAAGGTTGACAGCCGGGCTGCTTCACGTCCTCTTCCAAGCTCATTTCGTAGGCAGAGTCCAGTTCCTTGCAGGTGAAGGATCGAGGCCACTTCTTTCCATAAGCAATTCACAACATGGCCTCTGGCTTCTTCAAGGCCAGTAGGAAAGTGTCTCTCTCATAAGGAAGGGCCAGACCCATTTTAAGGTTTATATCTGGTAAAGTCAGACCCAGCCAGGATAATTTCCCTTTTGATTACCTTATAATCAATTGTTTGGGATCTTAATCGCATTCGCAGAATCCCATCACCTTTGCCATAAAAACTAACCTTATGAGAGTGACATCCCATCATATTCACAGGTCCCATACCTACATACTCGGAGGGAGAGGAGTATACAGGGTGTGAACACCAGGAATGAGGATCTTAGGGACCATTTTAAATTCTGCCTACCACAGGTGCACAATGTGTAAATTTATTAAAAATCATTAAATTGTATATTTACTGTATTAGTCAGCCAATGGGGTGCTGATGCAAAGTTCCAGAAATCTATTGGCTTTTATTAAAGGTAATTATTTTGGGTAGAAGCTTAGAGTTATGAGGCCATATAGAGTCCAACTCAAGGTACCAAAAGAGGTATTTTCTCACCAAATATGTGTTGCCATGTGTTGAAGGAAGATGGCTGCTGATATCTGCGAGGGTCCAGCCTTCCTCTTTCCTCTTAAGGATCCATGGACCCAGCTTCTTCTGATCTCAGCTGTAGGCTGGCGTAAGGCTCATCTCTCAGGGCTTCTCAGGTGCTCTGTTCTCTTCACAAGGTCAGCTATAAACTATCAGAACATCTCATCTCTCCAGGGCTCCAGCATGAAAACCAAGCTCTCTCCTCTGCCGTGTATTTTTCTGTTTATCTACTTTCTGTGTCCTTGATTGAGTGTCATTTGTATAGCGTACCAAGCTGGGACTCAACCCTGCACACCCTAATGAGGTGATCAAATCAAAGCCCTTATCTTGATTTAATAAAGTGAAACCTCTGAATTTAATATGATCTAAGGAGTATCACGCCCAGGGGAACAGACCAGTTTATAAATATAATATCTCTTTTTGGAATTCATAAATAATATCAAACTGCCATACTTACAATGGGTGAATTTTATGATATGTATATTATACCTCAATTAAACTGTGCAAAAATGCCATAGGGGAAAAAAGTTGCCCATAGCACCATAATTCGCTTTTTTATTTGGGTTCTATTTTTTCATTAGATGCTTAGGAAATGACTTGACAGAAAATGTTTTCTACATTTATTGACCATTGACCATACCCTTTAACATTTGTTACACCAATTAATTCAGAGTAACCACTTCATATGAATACAACAACTTCCATTAGTTGGGTTTTATTCCTCTTTTAGCTTTCTTAGTAATGAAAGGAATTGCTTAAATCCAGTGACTTCAGATTTCTAAAGAGAGTAGGGTTACCTTCAGACAAGAGTTTCTACTCTCTGTTTTCTCCACCAGGGAATGGCTCCATTTTGAGCTTTCCTCAAACAAAGCATGAGCAACAATGTTTAGTCACATGAAGCCATCCATTTTGCCAGCTGCACACTTCCTAAAATTTCACTCGTCCAAAGGTCAGGAACTTAGAGTTCTGAAGCTCATTATGGTGTTCCAGGAACATCTTTGAAGTCTGGCTGCTCATGCTATTTTGTGTATGTTGAACTGTTGTCTAAAATGAAATGTTTCTCAACTTCCATCTATTCAGCCTAGAAAGAGCTTGCTTTATGGGAAATGTAGCAAGCCTCTGTAATTCTATTCAGGTGCTATCTTGACACCATGAACATCACAGACTCCCTAAGGGGATGACCAACAACGTCAAGTGGATGGTTATCTTGTAGTTCTGTGCTCTCCAGCCGAAACTTAACTGTACCGTGGAAATAAAGCACAAAAGGGGCTATCCTAGATAAAGTAACAGTTTAGAATTCTCATTCAAAGGTTTATATTAAACATAGAAGAAATTCATCTGCATAATTTTGTATGTGTGAAAATAAAAATCTTGATTTCTGGAGGGGGGAGTGGATGTGGCTCAAGCAGTTGAGTGCCTGCTTTCCACAAAGGGAGGTCCCAGGTGCAGTTCCCAGTGCCTCCTGAAAACAAAACAAAACAAAACAAACAGAAAACCCAGAAAGTAAACAAACGAAAGTGCCTGCTTTGGGGAGCTGATGTGACTCAGTAGTTGAACACTGGGGTCCAATCCCCAGTCCTGGTACCTCAAAAAAAAAAAAAAAAAACACAAAACTTCACTTTGGAATCTGCAAATGTTATCTTACCATATGATACATGAACTGCCAATGTATGCGCATAAAATCCTGCAAATTAAAAATTTGCATACTTTATTATGTAAATAATAATTTACATACTTTTAAAATTAAAATTTGGGGTCATTTGCTTTCTATTAATATAATTGTATTAATTAAATGACCATAGTATCAGGTCATTTGGAGAATCATAATAGCTTTGTTCCATTAGTCAGGGACAAAGTCACATCACTTGAAGGTGCTGTGAGAGTATTTAAATTTACCCATGTAGAAACATAAATTTACTTATGTAGAAACTTCTCTACATAAGTTTCCCTTAGAAGTTTGGATCATAATCCACAACTCATAAAAAGTAGAAATTAAAATTCTATTTCCTTGTAATTTCTCCTGGCAAGATTACATAGTAGTTGATAGGGAGTGAAGACTGAAATCTGGGGTTTAGACTGCCTGGGTTAGAATCCCAGCTCTGCAACTTTGCAGCTATGCTATCTTGACCCATTACTTAAACTCTGTAAGACTCACGTTCCTCATCGATAAAATAGGCATAATTACATAAAGCCCACTGCCTATTTTTGTAAATAAAGATTTATGAAAACACAGCCATGCCCATTCATTCATGCATTGTCTGTGACTGCTTTTGCAGAGACCACAAGAACAACAAAGTCTAAAATACTTACTGTCTGGCCTTTACAGAAAAAGTTTACCCACCTCTGACATAAAGGAGTGTTGTGAAGATTAAATGAGACAAATTCATGTAAAGGGCTCCATACTGTTAAGCAACTAATAAGTGTCATGTAGTGTTATTTATTAACAGTAGTCAGTTTTTAAATGATTGTGATATCATTTCCTAAAACTCAGAAAGATACCTTCACATTTAATAACATGTAGAAAATGCCTTCCAGAGACTGCCATGTGAATAATGCCCCAGGGTCAGTAGCCGCGGTCCCCTTTTTTGGATGTGCTGGTCACGGAGGTGGCCGGGGTGATGTAGCAGGATGTGATGTGCAGCTGTCGGCGCAGGGCAATGAGCCCGGTGGGCCACAGGCAGCAGCTGCCATGAGTCATCCGTTTCAAGTAACTGATCCTCTGCTGGTCCTTGATAGAGGCTCTCTTGGTCACAGGTGTCTAACACATGCATTTTCATCACTGCCCCACTCCTAACTGTGAGGGGAGATTGCAGAGGTAGCGGGAAGGCTGGAATTAGGCTTAGGCTATAACCAGAGCCAGCTGAGGGGCCCAGAGCCAGAGCAAAGCTGTCAGTAACTTGTAGCTCCCATTTCCATTTTCCCTGGCAGTAAAAAGGTTTCCCAAAACGTATTCTGCTTTTTGAAGCAGGAAATAAGAAGAGTGGACTTGAACTAAAAATTTGTAAATGTTAGTTTGCTGTAACAAAATCTAGATTGACAATTCAAACTATATAATTTAAAGCTGGCAATTTATCATAGAACTGGCACTGCTGTCTTAAACTTTAGTCAATCATTACACATTACAAATGTTCCCATAAAACGTGCAAAGAATCTTCACAAAATTGTCTTTTAAGGCAAATATTTAAAAGATCTAAAGAATGAACGCTGAGACTGTGGTTTTCAGGTACAAACTCCTGCCTGAACTCTCCGCTCTTGTCCAGTAGGCCCTGGACATCTCCCTCAATCTGCGCCTCCCTGCCTCATGCTGAAGGAAAGCTGTACGAACCTGCAAAATTAAAACAAAATTCTGCTGGGTGCTGGTGCATTTTCATTAGCTCTTCTTGATAGCGTCATAAATAAACTTGAGTTCATGGCAAGGGAAGAATGTTATCTCCAGGAGGGAATCCCAAATTGGCAAGTGGTTTACATATTAAAATGGAATTACTGAATTATACAAACTCAGGGTTGTAAAGTCCCAGTGTTCTTCCAAAGAACTCTCACTGCTATCATCTTAAAACAATAAGGCCCTTCTTTGGATGTGGCAATTCATTAAATGCACTAAATTAATGGTCAGGTTCACTGCCCTGGAGGGGCTTACCATCTAAGAGAGACAAGGCTGTCACCAGTGGAAAAGAAGAACAGACATTCACACCAAGTGGGCAGATATCATTAAGGACTGAAATGGTTTTCAAGCTTACAATTTATTCAAACTAATATTCAAGTTGATTAAAAGCCCTTGGCACCCCTGATCATTCAAATAGGCAGTAATGCTACCTGAAAGAGTTAGCTGAAAATTTCTCCTCAAGGTCATTCTTAACTTCAGCATTAGACTCAAGTTGTCTGAAAACGAATCCAGGGCATTGCTTTCCTCAGCATGAATGAATATCATCACCCACACCTTTTTTTCAAGTCAAAAGATATTTTCTGATTAGCAAGGAGCAGCAAGCGCACCCACAGAGAAAGTTCTGACAAAATATATTCCCTGAAGTTCCCAGGTAATGAGAATTTGTACTTGATAAAGGCAGTAAAGTTGGAGTCTACTTGACTATGATTAAAAAGAGTAATCAACTGATCAGACTACCAACTTCATACATTTGTACAGTTAATAAAACAAACACTCTCCCCTCCACTCTCAGTATTTCTCTGCTTTAATGCAAAGTATAGAGATTTTCTCGATAACTTTTATACACACACACACTCCTTTGGTAGACATTGATAGATAATGTATATAGAGAAGATGTAGATATAAATGCAGCTGATTATATAGATATAGGCACACATAGATGTAGGTAAGCCGTACTTTCATCTTTTCTTTTTTGTAGGAGCCAGGGTTAGAAACAGGTGACCTTACTGCTGCGTTCATGTTTTTAAAGCTCTGTATCTACATGCAGGTGATAAGAACTACTATTTCTGGGGAAACGGACTTTGGCCCAGTGGTTAGGGCGTCCGTCTACCACATGGGAGGTCCGCGGTTCAAGCCCCGGGCCTCCTTGACCCGTGTGGAGCTGGCCCATGCGCAGTGCTGATGCGCGCAAGGAGTGCCCTGCCACACAGGGGTGTCCCCCGCGTAGGGGAGCCCCACGCGCAAGGAGTGCACCCGTAAGGAGAGCTGCCCAGCGCGAAGGAGGGAGCAGCCTGCCCAGGAATGGCGCCGCCTACACTTCCCGTGCCGCTGACGACAACAGAAGCGGACAAAGAAACAAGACGCAGCAAAAAGACACAGAAAACAGACAACCGGGGGAGGGGAGGGGAATTAAATAAATAAAAATAAATAAATCTTTAAAAAAAAAAAAAAAAAAAAGAACTACTATTTCTAAATACCTATCTCTTCCATGAGATACAGAGGAATAAATACACTACAAACAATGCTAGATACAATCCTGCTCACAAAACTCACTACATGTATTTCTTTTTATATCAAACCTCGAAGCATATGCAGTTTGTAAGCTGAATTTAATATATTAAAATGATCTCATGCTTTTTTGGTTTATGGGTTGCCAGTTGCTCATGGCTGACATAAAATTACTGAATGTTCTCTTGAAAAACGTGAATAAGATTATGGCTTGAAATAAAACAATTAGTTTTTTAAAGACTAGTACTGACATTGGGAAAACAGTATTTGCTGAATTCACGTACTTATTTTATCATATTGATTCAATCTGACTTTTACATATATTGTTTCACATATATTAATATGTGTTGAAAGTTAAGAATATAATTTGAGATTTGAAACCAATTGGCATCAATAAGTGTATCAGTCTCTCAGACTGCAGCATGAAACTACTTCATTTATTCAAATTCAAGCAGATATAATTTGTGCTACGTATGTATGGTTTGTATATATCGCTAAAGCAGATTCTGACAGAATATTAAGGTGAAAAGTATGACATGGTGTATTCCCCCTAATAACAACATAGATTTATTTTGTCTTTCTCTCAAACCTTCATTTTTACCATTTGTCATAGTAACATACTCTTGTGCGGTCAGGTAGGGTGATGAAAAAGTTTTTGCATTTTATCTCCATTTTCAAGCTAGAGGAAGAGAAGTACCTAAGTAACCTTTACAAAGCCATACATTATACCAGAGGTTTCTTAGTCTATGTAGAATGGCCCAGTACTTCTCAAAATTTAATTAATCACAGATTTTACACAAATTTTTACTCTAGGTTTCTCTGAAATGCGATACAACTGCTTTGAACCCAGTCACTATAACCCTTTAACTAGCTGGGAAAGGCCATGCTATAGCTCAGTTCACATCCTGGAACACAAAGAAAACAATAGATAGGAGTATATATGACCAATCAAAATGAGGGAAAGCTGAGTTTTTAAAGCTGCAGGGTAAACACTGCTGATCAATTTTACATGCCAGGCTTTTCACTTTTCATTTTAGTCCTGCATGCCTTACTTCTGATTCAGATGATGGAAAAGCAATCTCAGAAAGTGCTTAGTTCAATCAGTGTGCAGCCACCCAAAGACCTCCAGAGGGAAAAGACGAAGTATCAGCATCAGACAGTGATGGGAAAGGAAAGCTTCGTTTAAATCCTGAATCATCTGCCATGAGTGAAGGTAGAAAATTACAGAGGAACTCTTTGGGGTCACAAAGATGTCATTTAGGGCTCCACAGTGGCAATTTAAAAATGGGATCCTTCTGGATTGAATGATTTCACCTGCCTACTCAAGTGCCTCACTTAGAACCAGGAAGCAAATTACAATCATACAAAGTCCTGGCATATTTGATTCCCTGTGGTCTAGTCTTCATCTATGTCTTCAAACCAGAGCTAAGCACACAGTTCTCCAATTTTTCTCCAACAAGATCCACCTGAAATTTTGCAATATTCATGTATTCAGTCATTCATTCTTACATTTTTTCATTCCTCAAAAAAGAGGACTCTCACATACATTCTACCATGCATAATGAGAAAAGCAGCTCAGACTCATAATGGAACAGAGTAAAGGACTGGATTTCTACTGTCAGAGGCCTAAGGGAAGTGGGCAGAATTCTATTATGAGCAAGGTTGAAAATGACTAGATTACCCAGATGACTATTTAGTTTTCTGCTTTCCTTTATCATGAAAGACTTGACACGTCAATGTTATCAAGAGAAAATATCAAATATTTTCATACAATTGAGGTAGTTCTCTCATTTACCTCCATCTACCTCTATTGATTTTTATTATCCTTATTTGCTTAGGTTTTCATTTGGTAGCATTATGCTATGTTCTTTCAGTAGACAAAATAACCTATCCACTTATATATCCCTGAAAAGTTGTTTCTGAATTGAACTTTGATACACTGTAGGAACTCACTAATCATATAATCATTGGGTAAAGTGAAGAATCCTATTTAATGTGAATAATCACCACAAATGTGTTCGGCAAGTTCACATTTTCATACATATAATTGTCACAAACTGGGGGCACCTGTACATAAAGATTAAACTAGCTGGAGAGAACAGACAAATTGCCGAAAAATTTTAACTGTGTTATGCTGAAATGCTTTGACTTCTTAGTACACTCTACTCAATGCATCTCTCTTAAATGTAAGTGTGCTATATTTCATTTTTGAAAAGTAATTTGAGTTATTTGCATTTTACAATGTCAAGTTACTTCAATGGCCTAATATACCACGATTAGCTCTATTTAATATATTTAGTGTTAGAAGACTGTCACCATTAGCCAATCACCATAAAAATTGTTAGCCTCCTCCCTTTCTTTCAAATATTAAGTTATTACCTTCACAGTGCTCTGTTTTTCATTCTCTTCTTATTAAAGTTCCTCTCACCTCTTCTGTCACAGGACACTTCTCAGGGATATCACAATTCTCATAATTCATGGGGGCTTTCCCTCTATTGGATGCTCTTCATATTCCCTCATCTCTCTTCTTCCAATCCCAGTCCCAGCAAATCAATCTGACCATGAACTCACTCCCCACTATTTAAGGAACCCCTCACAGTTCTAAGACAGCAGCCTACCCTTGATACAGTTTACCTTCCACTATAATTTTGCATCAGGGTATCTGTTACTAGAAGCACATATATAGTCATAGAATTTTGAAAACCACATTTCATCTATTAAAATGCAGGTTACCTTAAAATTTGTGACACATAAAGTACATATCATGATTTATGTCAAATATACCACATGATATAGATATATATAATCAAGTCTGAAGTAAATTAACATTCATTTAAATTGCAGTATTATCTCTGAATATTTCACAGTAAGATGCACACTATTATCTCTGTATTTCACATTAATCTTTGCTACTATGTTTATCTTATTATTGCCATGTCAATGCTAGCTTCCTAAATTAAAAGTAGAAATATTCATTTGAATATATTAAATGACATTTTACAAGGGAAACTTGGGTATTTCTCTATTTCGTCAACTAGATACTAGTAGGGAAAGCAGCAGACGAGTAGAAAGAATATTTGCAATGCAATTAGGGGAGACAAGTGCATCTGAGTGAATGCCAGGAGCAGGGGCCTCCCCTTAATTCACACAATCCCATGTCTAAATGCAGCATACAGCATCAAACTGTACTTCCTACAGTTTCAAAACTTTTGTCAGTTAACTACATGTTTACTGAGTGCCTCTCCTGGGCACTCAACCTGTTTCGGGTATGACATCCAGCACTATGTACGTTGTTCCAACACCATCTGTCACTTAAGCTTCCATAGATTCAAAAATTTCAATTCAAACTAATCTACTCGGCACTCAAACTGAAGCTATAATTCAAATTTCGACATGAAGCTTGAATTCCTTTTCAGTGTTCTTCAACTTTGACCCAGCTCCCCCCCCACTCCTTCACTGAAAAGGGCCAAGACAACAGCCCAGCAAGTGGGGCAGGCAAAACAGGCCTCCTTTGTTCACTTTTGTCCTTTCAGCTCTCTATTGAGGTAAGGGACTGAAAAGCTGCACCAGGCTTTGGAAAGCAGCAGCATACTGGCTCACAAGCCATCCTTCCTCAGAGAACCAAAAAACTCCAGGATGAAACTTTTCCTACAGTACATTTTTACCTTAAGGCATAATTAATAGAAGATTAGTACTTTTCCTTTCCTTTTCTGTTCAAAGAGAATCGGTTAATGGTATCTAACTTGGAGTTGTAATGTTTGTCAAAAATGCATACAATTCAAATTCCAAGAGCATATAAAAGTGGCATGAAATTAGCTTTAAAGTTGAAATTTTGAGAAAAGATCACTACATACCAAATACATATACTGAATTTTTTGAATGCTCTCAGCCCACTTGAGAAAGATAAATCAAATTCACTGCATATTAAACAGTAGAAGACCTCCTACATGATTTCCTCAGATTGCTCTGGGAATGTCTTTCTAGTTGCAGTGGGTTTTGAACCATTCATATAATAAAATTTAATTACTTATTAAATATATTCATATATATTCAAAATATTATTTCCAGCCCTTCCTGCCATCATTTAATAATACTAATACTAATAATAACAATGAAGGATCCTCTGTCTGATAATAACTGTTATTTTCATTCTCAAGTGAATTAAACAATGCTTTAGCACAGGGAAATAAAGAAGAAAATCAGGGAACACATAATACGGGTAATATTTGTCACTCTTATTTTTAAGATGAATAAGCCACTTGGACAGTATATACAGAAGAGAAGCATTTGTTCCTTTTATCATGGGCATTTCTTATATTCACTAACTTTTTAGTCACTAGAGAGAAAACCTCCATCAGACTTTTAAAAATTACCTTTTTCTAATCTGAAATTCTAATCTTGTAGGTCAGTAAAACAGGTCAATTAAGTTGACACTACATCTCTTTTATTGGCTCAGCTAAGCAATTAAAATTGGGTGGTGAGGGTTTATTCTGTCTACTTTGAAGATTCAATGGTAGGGAGAAATGTCCAATGCAGAACCATAATTCATGACTCCAGCATAGCTATAAACTATCAGCATTAGATATTTCTACCTATTTCCAGACATGAGGCAATTTTCTTCTTGGTCTATGCTAAAACTAACAATATCACTTTTGGCAGTAAAATAAAAGCACACTAATTTAATCTAGCCTCATAGCAAAATCATTTAGCATAATTGCACCATAGACACATATACTCTAACTCCATATTTAAAAAAATATATCATGAATGCATGTCGCCAAGACTGGCAAATTCTGGACTATAGCACACATGCTCCACAGCATCTGTCTTATGCTTTGCATGAAGTATGAGCTCAATTAATAATTGTTGAAAACAATACAACTTCTTATTAATAAAAATTAAACCGGCAATTAGAAAGGTGATTGGTCAATCATAATCATAGATTAATTTGTAGCTTTAAAAACTAATAGCAAAAACATCACATTTTTAATAAATATATTGTACTTGCTCCCCCATTTGAAGATAACTTTATATCGAAAAATTTATAGTTTCCAAAACTGGAGGCAGAACCATTCCCATATTTTTCTCCCTCGTGTACCTCTCTCCTTTATATTTTGAGAGAAAAATAAACATTAATTAGTCCATTTTTCTATACTTCCCTATTCTTAGAAACTTTACTCCTGGCAATAGAGACTTTTTAAACCAAAGGGGCATTTCATGTGCCTGGACAGATAAAGGATTAAATAAAATCATCCACTAGATTTTTGCTCCTAAGATCTGGTAGATCCTTTTCCCCACCTGGGATGAAAGTTCAGGGTACCTTCAGGTAGCAAAGCATGAAACATAAAAGGAAAATAAAATATAATTAGTAATCTTCAATCATGTTCAAATCACTTCCTCTTCACCGGTCATCTTAGCAGTTGAAAGCCAACCTAAAGCAGTCTTTGGATTAAAACACACAGAACATTGTGGAGAAGGAAATATTAGGAGCTCTATATTCTAGTTAAATTTGCTCTGGGTTGCCATGATTCTCAGATGGACACTGTTCTCTGGAAATGGGAATGAGGCTCCAAAGACTGCTGATGGAAACAGCAAACCAGACCTTATTCTATGGTGAAATATCAGGGGGAAAGCCTGGTGTGTCACAATGGTTATCCTTGCAGGCAGATAATGATTGGTAGGAACCACAAGGGGACTTTCTAGGGTACTCATAATGTTGTCTTTCTTAATTTGAGTGCTAGTTGCATGGGTGTGTTCAGTTTGTACAAGCTGATCAGGCTTGTGGGGAAAAAATGAGTGTGGAAAAAGTGTGTAACCACAGATGATAGAAAGAACTCTGTTTTGCTCACCTCTGCATTCCCAGTTCCTAGAAAAATGTGTAACACAAAGTAGGCCATGCACTCAGCAAATATGCACTGAATGAATGAATGAGTGAATGAATGAATGAATAAAAGTATCACTTTACCAGAAAAGCTTCTTGTAGAATTCTATTAAATAACTCCTTTCTACATACATAATATAATATCTGCAGATTTGATTTCTATTCAAAAGCATTTTCTGAAGTGGTTCTTCATTCACTTCAGGAAATTTATCACAGCCCAGATGTGTACATCCTCAGTGTCCTCTTACACTTCTGAAGACCTCACATTCACATGCAGTCATTATTGTCAAATCGGCCTCACAGAAGTACAATTTACAAAGATGACTTGTTTTTCATTTACTGTCACTGCTGCAAAAACAAGAATGATGTGGTAAAGGACACTGGCCTTGGGAGCAAAGACCAGGTCACTACCCTGCATTAGAGGTCTGGGTTGTCTCTCCAGATCCTATTGGATTTATTTTGAAACCCAAGGATTAGGTATAATGTTGACTGCCTTCTTAAGTAGCTCTAAAATTCTTGAATTATGTGAAATGTTTAGCAACTTTTCTATAATAAAATAGATTTCACTTTATGTCAAATTCTTCTTTTTCTATTAGATAACACCAAGGATTTTTTGTAAATGCATCTACAGTCCTATATGTTTAGGATATCAAATGCTTTTATAAGATATATTTAGTTCATAGTCAAACGACATCTAATTTGAGGAGTAATTCTGCAGTCAAAACACTCTACAAAGGACATTAAGGGTTGTAGTCCTGAAGTGGACACATTTGCCAAATAGAAATATTTTCTTTAAAAATGTTACATGTCAGTGAGCAGATTTAGCTTAAGTGATTGAATGTCTGCTTCCCATGTATGAAGTTCAATCTGTGGAACCTCCTAAAAAAAAGTTATATGTTAAGAACATCTCTGCATCTCTGTAATTACAGTGAGCTCTGGTCACAAAGAACTGTCCAGTAACTGAAATGGGTTGGACTGTGAGCTAAAGCTAGCAGGTATAAAGGACCGTGTAAAGAAATTAAAGTACAATACAGAGAAATGACAGGTCACTTCACAATACATTTCTGTCTATTACAATATTGCTTGCTACTATTAAGTCTTTAGGGGTCAGAATGAAATGGGTTAATAATATATATCCCTAGATTTGAACCCCATTGGTTTTAGGCTTCCTCTGAACCAATAAACCTCCAAAGGCCATATTTTCACAGTCTTGGATGGTAAGGCCAGGGGCTAAAAACGAAACCTGGCTCCCCACTTCCTAGTTGTGTGGCCGTGGATAAATTATTTGATCTTTCTAAGCCACCGTCTCTTTATTTTTTAAATGGAGTTGTGGAGATTAAAGGAGATGATGCATGTAACATGCACAGTGCCTGGCACATAGGAAGCTCTCAAAAATATTTACTCTCACTACAATTAAAGCAAAAAGTATTGAACTGTCTAAATCCACCTTAGCATTTCTGGAAGATCTCCTTCACTCATAAATTCTTACGGCATTTTAACAGGGCACGTTCAGCATACAGTAGTCGCATCCAAAGCAGCTCAAGCTCCATAGGTTTGCCTTAGTTGGCTACCGCGTCCCTTCCCAGAACCGCCCCAGGGGGAGCTCCTGGTAGAGAACGAAGGCCTCCCAACCCACGCGCTCAGATCCAGCTCTTCTAACAAGATCGTGCAGCTTGGAAGGGCCCAGCCCCTCGGACCCGCACCTCTTAGTGTTCACCTTCGGGACTGGAAAAGCAAAAGAACGCTTCCCTCTGGAGACAGACGGCTTGGCGCGGGTGTAGCCCCCTCACTAAGCTGCTGAGAAAAGGGCAACCGAGGAGTGGAGAGCGAAAGAGCTCGGTGCACCCAACTCCACCCTCTGCCCCTGCAGTTGAACAGGAGCCACCCGGGAGCGTGCGGGGTATAGAAGACACGGCCGGTGGTCCGGAGCCAGGCGGAAGGGGAAGGCGATCTGAAGGGAAGGTTTGCGGCGGCCTGCTCGCCAGTCCCAGTGCCCCCCCTCCCCCGTCCCCGGGCACGAAGTCCCAGTGCCCCCCCTTCCTCGTCCCCGGGCTCCCGGGAACCCTGCGGCGGCGCTCGCTGCTCCTCGTGCGCTGCTGGAGAGGCGGGGGCTGATAACACACTGTCTCGCCCGACGGCGGCGCCCCCTGTTCCCCTTTTGCACACCTGCAGATGCAGGCATGGAGAGGCTGAACCGGCGGAGAACCGGAGGACCAGAATGCGGCGGCGACCACCCGCGCTTCAAGAAAGGGGCCGGGGGCGGCGCCCGGCGCAGATGGGCGCTCGCTGGGAGATGGATGCTCCAGAACGGGCAATCACTCCGGGCTCAACGCTGCATCCCTCCCGCGGCGCCGTTGCCAGATCCCACTGCCAGGAGCCTGGGCAGGGAAGGCGCCTTCTCAAAGGCAGCCCCAAGCCCCGGCGCAGCAACCCAGACCAAGTCCCAACCCTCGGAGGCTGGGCGGAGCGCGGGGAGCCCCGGGTCCCACCCCTAAAAGACCAACAAAGCCTCCTCCTTAAAATCCCCCCCAGTGTGCCGCCCTCAGTGTCTCTCCTGTCCCCCATCCCTGACTGCTCTCCAGGACAGCAAGAGTGGAGAAAGGTATCAAGCCCCTGGAACTCCCGCGATCCGCGCAGGTGAGAGCACATCCGAACAAAGCCCACGCCCAGCTGTGTCCGTGGGGGATCGGAACGCGTGCACGCTCCTGCGCGCCCGGCTGGGCACCTGCGCTGTCCTCGCCGCCGGCTGTGTGGCCGGACATCCCGCGCGCCCCGTGTCAGCACCTGGGAAGCCGCAAGACCAGGCCCCAGCAGCCTCTCGATGCCCAGGCTGCCCACAGGAGCCCTCAGGCAGGGCTTCCCGGAAGCGTGGCGCGCCGGCGCCGATGCACAAGTTGGCTATAGACTTGAGGAGGTGGTGGGTGCTCGCCCCGCGCCAGCCAGCGGGCTGCGGTATTTCAGCTGTGCCTCTACTTGGGCGCCTCCCCACCCCCCAGCTCGGCGCCCGCAGCTGTGTCGGAGACTGCGGGGAAGAAGGGAATTAGCGAAATATTTCGTCCCGGTGGCAGGAAGAGCTAGCGCGGCACTGCCAGTCGCGAAAAGGCTTGACTGAACCCTGGACCGGCATCCCAGTGACAACGCAGCTGCCCCCGCTCCGGCCCTTCTCCTTTCCAATCGTCACCCCAAGTAGGACCGAATGTCAGCGCCAGACACACAGCTACTCACGTTCTCGTGCCGCGCCCACCGCTCAGCCCGGGCGCAGCTGCCTAGGGAAGGACCCTGGAGCGAGGAGGCCGCTCGTTCTTGGCGGAGCTGGACTCGCGCACAGAGCTATCGCCTCTAGCTGGCCCGGCCGGACGGCCCCTGCGCTGTCCCCCGCGCCCGCGCGCCTGAGACTCCGACTGCGGCGCGCGTCCGCCCGCGACCCAGGCGAAGCGAGGGCTGGCCCGGCGCCGGCGCGCACCCTCGCCTCAACGCTCTCCACCACCTCCCCACCCCCGGCTCTCCTTCCAGCTCACTCTCCTCCTCACTCCTCCCCGGCGTCCCCCGCCCCTTCTTCTCCCGGCCAACCCCCTCCCGCCCCAGTGGCGGCCACAGCGAATGCGCTCTGCTGTCTGCGCCTCTGGAGACTGGGTGGCCCCCTCACCTGAGCCGCGCCGCCGCCGCCGCCGCCACCCGCCGTCATCCCGCGAGCGTGTGTGTTTGTCGGAAGGAGGTGGATGGAGGGCGGGGGCGTTCGGGGAGATGAGGGTGGATGTGGCTACAAAAGATGTTCCAGAAAATGGGTGGTTTTTAAAATACCACCCTCATGATGGGATTTAGGTTTCTGTGGGAGGTTTGCGCTCTTTTCCCTGTCCTTTAATTTCTTCTTTTTAAAGCATTTTTTTTTCGAAACTCACCACTTGGAGTGGTTGAGATTGGGCGTTTGTCTGTTTGCTTTTTACAATAGTTCTTTCGAAACAGCCCTCAGAAAGGGAGCCTTTAGCGTAAGGTACATACCGTCTAGTCGCATACGCATTGGGTCTTCTAGTCCCAGAGAAGAGGATTAGTTCAAATTTGCTTATCTTCAGAATTGGGAACAATATAGAAAATTATGTGCAAAGTGAAAAAGAGAATTAAGATTTTCTAAATGTGTAGTACTTTAACATATTACACGCTGGGTTCAGGTTGCGGGAGCCTACTCTCCACTGTATCCTGGGTGATGTCCAAGCCCCTTAGAGAACGCAAGGTCCTCTTTAATTTCCTCCGGAGTTACCCATCTGCAGCCCGATCTCTTAGTTTCCCCAACCACCGGGTCACCAGCTTGGCCATTTTTACAGCTGGCTGCCGCTCTCATTGGGGCTCAGCTCCCTCTGGAGTCCCTCTTCCTTCAGTCCTCTACTTTAACTCAAGAAAATATTTTTGAAGCCCTTCCCTCTTCACCTCCCTTCCGCCTCCCACTCCCGAGGCTCCAGGCCCCCTATGCTAAGGCTGGGATTCGGGAATGAAAATGGCATGGGGGGGGGGGTCTCCCTTCAAGGCCCTGACAACTGTTCTGCTCTCACTTCGATTTGATCTTCTCACTTCAACCGACAGCACAAAGCAAGTGAGCAGCTTTCTTTTCTTTCTCCTGCTGCTGCCATCCTCTCCTTCCCCTTCCACCGCCAAATGTGCTTCAGCCACACGGAACCTCCCTCAATTCCGGAAGCGATGTTATTATCTCTGGCTACTGGGTCTTTGCTCAAGTTATTTCTTCAGTTTCCATCACTCTTCTCACCTCCGTCTTCACACCACTGTCATTCGCTGAGGTACATCTCACCTCTTAAATTATTGTACAAATTTCCTTCTGAAATATCTGTCAAAGACTATGTAAAAGTCTGGCTGGTTCTTTGTTGCCTATAAAATAATACAGATCTCTTGGCTGGCTCCTTCAAAATTTGCCTCTTACTTACCACTCCTTTCTTCCAGCCAAGAGCATTTTCGTGACTTTAAGCCTCTGCGTGTGAGACTCTTTCTGGCTAGAATATTCCTCCACCTCTTCTCCATCTGGCAGATTTATTCATCCCTCAGAGTCCTGCTTAGTTGTTGCCTCCTCTGTGAAGTGTTTCCTGGGTACCCTGTGCATTTTACATAATAATGCTTGCCACATTTTAATTTTCTGTTACCTGTCTGACCCTACAAAATTCCATTGAGGACAGTTTGTCTTATCTATTTTGGTTTGACCTCCCTTCCCGCCAACACAAATGGTACTACAATATTCCTAACATCTCAACTCTTACTGCCTTATCATTCCTACCTGTGAAAAGCACATTAGGCCCCTCAGTTCCCTCCCCACTCTAGTTATTGCTGAGAGTCCTGCATGTGCTTCTTATGTCTTTCTGCATTGTGCTCTGGTGCTCCTTCTTTCCAGCTACTGTGAAATCAGTGATTTCCTACTCATGAATTTTTTGTTCAGGGCATCCCACAGGGCAAACTCGTGAGGTGGGAAAATGGCATACTACCCTCTGCAGTTCTTGCCCTGATTCTGTGTAGCAATTTGTTCCCCAGCATCAAAACAACACTGTCTGTGCCTCCACATGTTCCAATCTCATAAATACCTTTCTAAAACAACAGCTCCTTCCACTTTTGCTTGGAATTGTGATTCTCTTCAGGCCCCAACCCTAGTTCATAAAGTCACTTTGGGGCAGACACCATGTGGTCCTCCACCAGGTGGGTTCTGAATGCCTTGGAGAGGCAGGAAGGGATGAGTATATGGATGGAATCTCAGGCAAGTGACAGTTTCTCTAGGTATAAGTTTTCCTCACCTCTACAAGTAAACTAGTAATACCAAACATGCAGGATTTTTACAAAGGCCCATTTGAAGTTCTGAACATGTCAGGTGCTCAGCAAATTCTAGTTTGAAAACCAGTTGCTTGATAAGATGTTTTTCAAGTGAATGCATGCTTGAATAAAACAGAACAAGCCAGAAGGGGGAAAAGCTCTGGAGGAAATGGGAATCACATGTTAGTGGCTGTACCGAATAAAAATAAAAATTGAATAATATTAATATTACATATGAGTAATACTACAATATTTTATATAGTTTTAATTTCCCGCTTACTGCCTTAATTGCATCACAGCTGTCTCCTGAGAGGATGAGTGACAGAGAGAACTACACAGGTGCTGCATGAGGAGCTGAAATGAAAGGAGCATGAGAGGAGGGAAGAGAAGAACGATCTAAAAAAGGATTGGAAGGATGCCTGAGTGGGCACAAGGACTTTCTGACACAGTCTACTTGATTAGCTTGGTGATGCACACGGCATTCTGATTTGGCTGCACATTGCCAGTGACATGCACAGCACACATCCTTACTCTTCCCCATCCCTGAGCCTCACTCCATCTTAGCCCCGGGGTAAGGACGAGGATGGGGTAAGTCTATTGTTCCCATCACTTGATAATAGAATTTTCCGTGTATCCAGCATCGTTCTAAGTGTTCTAAATGTATTAACTCATTCAATCCTCATGGCATTCCATGAGGGATGATTATCCTTTTTTAGAAAAAGAGGCAAGAGAGTTTAAGTAACTTGCAGATGTCACACCACTGGGAGCAGAGCTGGGATACAAGCCTGGGCCTTCTGGCTCCAGATTCCATGTTTTAACCACTGTGCTAGGCTTCCTTTAATGACAGTACACTAGAAGTTTATTTGTTTTGATGGATGCATCAGAAGGTCAATGCGTTAAAACAGCTGCATCAGTCTTGGAGCCCCCCAGTGGAATCTAAAGAGAACTTGTTTTTAGCCTTTCTCCTTTCCTCTTCTTTTATAGTCCTGTTTCTCAGAATGCTCCCTGTCTTTTTTTCTTTTTCAGCTGTTTCTTCCATCGCTCTTATTTTCCTTCCTAAATTTTAAAACCTCTATTCTTGCTGGAGGCCTCCTAGAAGAGGCATTGTAGTTGTTCGTGCCCTGAAACCTATTGTCATGTTCACCGAGAACGAACGTGGACCCAGCTATGCTGGGAACAAACTGAGTCCACGAACAAGTTATTTCGTCTCTCAGCCTGTTTCCATACTGTGAAATGAAGGAATTGGACTAGGTAAGCATGAACATTCTTTCTTCAACTCTGTCATTTTGCAATTCTGCTGGTAACCAAGAGTATTTCTATTGAAACTCAGATGAAAAGCTGGCTAAATTCTATGTAAAAAAAGAGTGAGGCACTTTAAAAATGATCCTATAGTAGTATAATAGGTTGTTTTCTACAAGAGTGGCTTTTCCCAAGCATCTTCATTGTCTTAAGATAAGTTTTCTATGGCTCAATAACAGTCCCCTGGATTAAGTTTCTGATAGGAATGTGGTGGATTTAGTAATTTAGAGAGCCCTTCTATTTGGAAGGTTATAATCCAAAAGCATTGAAAAGCATGGCTGTTACAGTGGGCAACTTCTAAGATGGTTCTCAACCATCTCCTCCTCCTAGTAGTAAAGGCTTTGTGCAATCCCATCCCCTTGAATATTGCCTGGCCTAGTGATTCTTTTTTTTTTTTTCTATCTGGTTGCATCATCATCTTTTTGGTGCATTGCTTCACTGCACAGAGGCCTATACCTCTCCAGGCCATGCAGGTCTGGGACGCCTTCTTTCTTTTTTTCTAGGAAGTCCTGGGGATGAGCCCAGGTCCTCCATATGGTAAACAGGAGCTCAATTGCTTGAGCCACAGCTGCTTCCCGTGATTCACTTCTAATGAACCGAATATGGCAAAAATAGTGGGATGTCATTTCTGAGATTAGGTTACAATATGACTCTGGCTTCCACCTTGCTTGCTGTCTTGCTCCTTTCATTGCTCACTCTGAGGTAAGCCCCTGCCATATTGTCAGCTGCCTAATGGAGAGGTTCACATGACAAGGATATGATGGAAGCCTCTAGCCAACAGCCATGGAGGAACTGAGGCTCTTCTGAACAATAGCCCACCACAAGCCAGATTCCTGATACAGCCATAGGAGTGAACTTGGAAGCAAATCATCCCCCAGTTGAGCCTGGAGATGACTCCAGCCCAAAAGGACCCCTTAAGTTCACTCTTGTGAGAGAGCAGAGCCAGAATTTGTAGTTTTAAGCTGCTAAATTTGGGGGGAATTTGTTACACAGCAATAGATCAGTTGTCCACTTACGTGCATTTCAAATGCTGAATTGCATCTGTCCACACAGATCAAATCTATTTCCTGGATAGAAAAGGGACAACTGATTAGGTTATGGTTGTTACATGATGCAGATATGATATTGGGTAAAGAAGCAATTGTGGAACAGATGAGATATCAGTATTACTTGCCCTCCAGCACATTGACCTCAGCAGCTATTAGCTCCACACCCGAGTCACACCTAGATCCCATAGCCAAGCCTAAGGTTGACTATCCACTATGCCCCAGAGCTGGTCCTTTCTTCTCTTGGATGCTAGCCACAGTCTCAGATGGCAAGCATTCCTTGAAGCTTTATACTGGGTGATTAATACAGGAAGTGCAGTTTCATATAGCATCTGACCAGTGAGCAGTGCAAAGTTTCCACAGTTGCAAAACACTGATTATTCTCCCATGTCTTTCCTCACCATCTGCCACACAACCACAGAATCCCATGTGCCAGTCTTGTGCCACTTGAGTATGTCAACAAAAAACCGGAAATGTAGAACCTATTCCTTGTCTGGGGTTTAGCAACACAGTATCCCTCAACATCCATCCAAAGAATGTAATGCTCAAGCAATTGGAGGAGAAAGTGACCTTAGTGACTGCCGTATTTGGATTTCTTTGATTCTCTGGGAGCTTGTGAGTCACTAGGGGCTTCCATTTGGCTCAACCCACCCCTCCCTGCTTGGGGAACCAAGTTGGAAAGAGGAGGAACATTTACAGTGATAATAAGCACTGTAACCAATTCTTCTATCTATTTCTATAGTTTCTATCTACAGGAATGTACAAAGGTTCTGCTGAATCGATTTCAGGCTAGCCAAGGTCAATGTGCAATCAGCTATTGCAGATAGGGTCATCAGGGTCAGTGAACTGCAGCTCAAAAAAAGACATGCTGAGAAATACTACTGATATGTACCTTTCATTTTTGGCTTAAGGGGGAACAGATGACAGGTACAATGAATATGAATTGACTGAGAAGGAAAGGCTCCAGATAATTCTCTGGGGTCAAAATAAATGGTTTGTTCAAAGGTGTTCTTATTTGGTTGTTTTGTTACAGTTTTAAGAAGAGAAAGATCTTGGGTTTATATACCGACATTGTACATCTGTTTATAGTCTTTTAAGCTTTGTTCTAAATTTCACTTTAAGATCTTCTGATATTTTTGAATGTCAGCTATCCAGAGGACATAAGTGAGTCCAGTACCACCCTGTCCTGGGTTCAGAAAGTCCTGCTCTGTTCCTCCTCCAGTCATTCAAGGAGTCTATGGGGCCAAAGAGATGTGTTCACCTAGATCCCATGCCAGCACCCTTCCCCTTCTAGACCACATCTACCCAGGGTGCCAGATTTCCCTCAAAGGGCTTGTGACCACTCACTGAAAGGACCTGCACAAGCATTTCCCCACACTTTGGACACTGCCGGTGTCAACAACCTGAGGCCTAACAGGTGACTAAAAGAGTGGCTGCTGCAGGGGTATGGACAGAGCTTGCCTATGTGGTTTGGGAAATTTGCTCCAGTGGGCTGGAAGCCCTTAAAGATTCAGAACTAAGCTAAGGCTGGGCCATGGGCTTAGCTGGAGCTGGCACTCCCCATGTCACTATGTTCTGGCACAGAATTCTGATGAGTACAAGAATTCTAACTTCAAACCTAGGCATCAAGATCTTTGTGAAAGTATCTTTATCAAAGTAGGAAGACAGAACATATACATTTAAAATATTTAGACATATGGTATGTGGGCCACCAGTTGTATTATTACCCTATGCTTTGCATTTGTTAGGAAGGTCCTAAATGAATCTCTTTCATAATGTAGTGACTATATTGATGTATAAAAATATTATTAGAATAAGCTTACTTTCAAATTTAAGTGATTTTAGTTTAGTAAGACTTCATACTTAAATGCACCTAATCCTAATTTTTGGGGGGTGGGGGTGGGAGAGGTGGGGAGAGGAAAGGAAGGGAGGCAGGATTATTAGTATAAGAAAATTTGCTTGAAAAATGCCTGAAAATTTTCCACAATTTTTATATTAATTTCATGTGTAATGCCTTAAACAGCATTATATCAGACATTAAATATTAGACATTGAATGTTAAGAGCATATTAAATTATATTGTAGTTAAAAATGATCATTTAAAAAGACAGAATAATACATTTGAGTGGAAATTGTAGAATATAAAAAGGTATCTGTACTACTATTGCAACTCTCTAAAATATATATAACAGGAATATACAAATAAAAATAGTTCTAAGATGACAGAATTAAAGTATTTAAATAACTTTCCTAAATTTGATTAGGCTTATCTTTTCAATTAAATATATATTTTTAAATCTCAGCCTATTTTCTCATTAGTTTTCTACATTTCCTTCCTTTATTTATTGCTATTTAGGCTAAACAGTGGTATCTGGTGATCCTCCTGGGCATTGCTTGGCTTTGGCCTGAATCTTTTATTCATTCATTCATTCATTCATTCATTCATTCATTCCTCTCCTCCCCCACCCTGGTTGTCTGTTCTCTGTGTCTTTTTGCTGTGTCTTCTTTGTCCGCTTCTGTTGTTGTCAGCGGCACGGGAATCTGTGTTTCTTTTGGTTGCGTCATCTTGTTATGTCAGCTCTCCCTGTAGGTGGCACCATTCTTAGGCAGGCTGCACTTTCTTTCACGCTGGGCGGCTCTCCGTATGGGGCGCACTCCTTGCGCGTGGGGCTCCCCTATGCGGAGGACACCCCTGTCTGGCACGGCACTCCTCGTGTGCATCAGCACTACACGTGGGCCAGCTCCACACGGGTCAGGGAGGCCCGGGGTTTGAACTGTGAACCTCCCATGTGGTAGACAGATGCCCTAACCACTGGGCCAAGTCAGCTTCCCTGGCCTGAATCTTGGAGCTAAAGCCGCTAATGTTTTTACTCCAAAGCCCAGGGATAGTGTGTTCTATGAATGTGTGCCCTGGGGTAGAGGGGCTTCTGCAATCTTGTGATTTTCAAAAGATGGTCCAGAAATAGAACCACCACAGTTATCTGACCTCACAATGATGGAGGCACACATTAGTGAGGCAAACCCAATGCGCTTACCTGAAGAACTTCTGTACTTAGACCTTTCAGTGATTCTCTTTGGCATTTTAACATAGAAAGACCTAAAAGCAGAAATAAAATCCCCAAATTTGGAACACTCTGATATACTTTTCCCTATTTATGCATATGTATATAAACATACAAAAGGTCACATGTAATATAGAAGTTACTTCTGATTAATAAACAATGTGCTGAGGCTTATTTTTAAAATTGTCCATATAGATTTTTGTCAAACAAGATGGTGTTTCAATACCACCAATATCATTTTGGGTTAATTAAATAATAGTGGTAATAGCTATCATTTATTGAGCATCTATTATGTGTCATTAAGCAAACATGGTTACTAGGCACTTTATGTTATTTCATTTCCTCCTCATAACTATATGACATTCTAATATTTTTATTCCAGTTTTACAGGTGAACAAACTCAGCCATGGATGGGTTAAATATCTTGCTGAAAAGTAGTCAGGATTTGAACTCATTTGTTTTGCTCCAAAGCTGATGCATTTGCACTACATTATCAGTAAAGCACTTAATTTGTGTTATATATATGCATATAATACATATAACTGAAATTATATATTACACATACATAACAGAAATGTTTATAACATATACACACTCATATGCATGCATATAAATTGGTTCAAGAAGATAGTTCCAAAAGAGATATTAAAACTGGAAAATCACTGAAATAAATTGCACAGCTCCCCAGAGTGACTGTTTTAAAGGTCAAGTTACTCTTTTGGATTCATAAGGTTTGGTACTTTGGAGTTTTCACCAATCAGTCTCAATGCTTTATGATAATTTCTTGAATACACCTGGCACATATCAGGCAGTTAATAAATATTTGCTGAATAAACTTAGATATCAGCATAGAGAACTCATAGGGCTCAGGAACCATGGTTCCTGTATGGTGGGAGGCACAATGAGGATTCTCTATAACCATTAAGTGATAGCACCAATTTTAAAAACACATTAGGCACAAATTTAGCATAAATTATTTGTTTATCAAGTTACACAGAAAAATCAAATTACCAGACCGAGGACAATAAAAACAAATTTTCTTATCTGTAAATTGTCTCTTCCCTGCCTGCCGAAATACCTGCTATGAAGCCTAGACTGAACTTTAAGCACTTCTCTCTTATCCTCATTTCTCAAGTAGCATCTGAAGGAAAGGCGTGGACTGTGCAGCCAAGCTTTGAAGTAGTGACAACAGTAGGGTCATGCTATATTTCTTCACATGTCACTGGTTTCATTTCAAATGGCATGACCTACACACTTAGTAACTGCAATCTAAGAAAGATATAATTTGCTGAACACATTATCTTTCTAGGCATAAATAAAATATGTAAAGTCTACAATTTTTAAACTAAGGCTCATTCTTACTGGTATTTTTTAAAATTAATTTCAGAGAAACCAGGGCATTGAAAATTATTTACAATTATTTGGAAGCAAATTAACATGGAATGCCCTGATTCATGTGCAACAAGGTAATTTGTCTCTAAGATCTATTACTTTTTTTTTTTCACAAAAGTGGACATTATTAATATCCTCAATTTAGATTCCCAAACAATAATGCCAGCAATAATATTTTTAGCAGTAGATTATATGATACAATAGAATAAGAAAAGATAATGCTAAGAATAAAAGATGTGATAGCAAATAATTCCATGATCCTTTCAAAGACTGGAGGGAAGGAGTATTTTGCAACTTGTATTTGAGAAACACTTTGGTTTAAGAACTATGTATTTCTGTGAAAATTATATATTTACAAATACATTTTCCTTCAGTACCTTAATTTCCCAGAATAGAAAAATAATAGCTATGATAGAGCATCTACTATATTCCAGATACTCTGACCTACATTATTACTATTATTTATAACTGTATTTTACAAGTGAGGAAATAGTCTCAGAGTGTCTATTACCTCCCATGGGCTGTCCATGACCAGGGACCTTTGGAAAACTAGAAACAAACTGGACAACAATGCACCTATTTCACTTCATTTTTGTATTCCCAAAGTGTATAGGATATCACTTGCTTTATTGTTTTCTCTTACTCAGACACAGAATCTTTACAGGAAATCATTTAGTCGATATACTGAATTCTCATACAGAGTAAGGTTAATTCAAATAAGCACTTAACAAATGTCACTTAGAAGATGTGGCACACCCATTTTAGAAAAAGAAAAGCAAGTCGTACAGGGATACCACTCTGTATGATATCACTGGAAAAGACATAAATCACCCCCACGATCAAAAAAGTATTTATTGCATTCTTTCTTCAATCTTGAGGATTTTGGGATGGTGATGGCTGTTCGGCCTCACAATGAGAGGGGCTTAGATCTTACGGTGCAGATCTTATGGGGCAGATGTTTTGTGTGCAGTTGTAGATACTCTTTGCTTTTTGGAATGGGGGTTGTCCATCATTTTATTAGTTGTCCTGGGCAAGTCAGATGAACTGGAGCAGGTGTAGGCTGCAACTCTGCTGAGATTCAAGACTCAACCAGCATATGAACCGACCAATGAGTTAAGTCACTGGGACATATATTTAATGAGTATTATGCTAGTTATAGGTTCAAATAAAAGGGGAGAATATGGTATTAAAATGAGTAGAGACATTTGTCAGAAAGAGGTAGGAAAACATTCACATTTCAAACAAAAGAAACCCTGTATTCTGTGCCTGGAGGGGCTGTATCTGAGTCCCTGTCAAGATACAAGGCATAAATGGTGTGAGCTATGTTTACCCTCAGGCACTGGATGAAAAAAAGTGACAGGCTCTGTAACCTATGCAATTTTTATCATCTAGGAAGGCACCCATTCATACCGAGGGAAATGATCCTCACCGAGATTCTACCTACCAGCACAGGGAGCAAGCACCATTTTCATATTTTAAAAGTAAACTGTTTCAAAAAGTACTTTTCAATGCATTTTCATTTTCCTTATCTCCTCATAATGGTGTAAGGCAGATCACTCACTTTTACCTACCTTAAGAAAAATATTTATTGAGGGCCTAAAATTTATCTAGCAGTATGCTAAGAACTGTGAGATTTGTAAGAAGCATATGACAAGTTGAGTTAGGACTGCATAACATAATTAGATAAAAATAAAGAAAACTGTTACTTCACTTTTATTTTATTACATTATAAACTTTTCCAGTATTGTTTATATAAACTATGTTGTTTCAATTATTTATTGCTCAAAAAGAATTTTCCTTCACTTTTCTCTTGGGCTACATAAAGAAGCAAATATAGTTTTATCTACATGTTTTAAAATTGACTTTTGCAGGTGTTTTCAAATGATTGCAGTGTTTACCATCCAGTGCATACAAGATACATGTTTAAAAAAAACCTCTCTGGTTGTGAAAATTACCCAGTTACCCTAAAGAGAACTGGAGTTAAGCTCTTCATTCTTATTTAAACTGATGAATCAGATGCAGCAGTATTTTCCCACACATCTGCAGATACAAGAGACAGTGGATGTCGAGATCAGTTCATAGCCACTTTCCCTTGCTCAAAACATGAGAACAGTATCTAAACTTTATCAATAACTCTGAAGCATATATCTCCTTGTTATACTCTATATGAATAATATATATATACACAACACAGATGTTTGCCTTACATACTAAACAAAATACAGTCTAAACTTATATCACTTCTAGTGTTTGAGTGTCAGCAGTGGATATTTTTCACATAATTCAACTTAGGAAATGGAAGCTTAAGGGCATGTTTAAATGTGTATGGATTAATTGTATTTTGATACCAAACATGTTTGCTCAAAATTAGCAAGATAACAGCACCTGTGATTTATAGGAATGTGGCTTAATGATAGAGATACAGAAAAAAATGTGGTTTCAAATGGCCCTTAATTCCATTGGCATTATTAAAAAATGTTTGTTTTTATTAAGATCAAATCTAAAAGTCAGAGAGATGTTTAAGTCAAATTTGTTGTCCAATTTGAGAGGCTTTTAAGAATTCCCTAAAGCATTCATATATGTTACCATAAACCAAAGGCACAATTACTGTTTGTTACCCTAGAACATGTGTATTTAAAAATGTGATCCAAGTATATAAAGAAGAATACCAAGAAGATAAGAAACTTGCTTTTGTGAGATTCATATAGTGAATACCAAGAATGCATATCTTAGCATAGAAAATTGGGTGACTTATTTTTTTCCTTTTTAATCACTTCCCTGTTTTATCTTTTCACTTTTATTCTAATGATATCCTAAAGTTTCCCTTTCTAACCATAATCACCTATATAGCTCAGTGCTGTTGACTGTATTCAGAATAACATGCTACCTTCACCACCATCCATTTCCAAACTCTCACCATCAAGCCTAAATACAAATTCTAAACAAGTTCAGCATAATCTCCCCATTGTCTAATTCCAATTTATCTCCTGGCAACCTATATTCTAGATTCTAAGTATATGAGTTTGGTTATTATAATTATTCATAACAGTGAGGTCAGACAATATATGTCCTCATTTGTGTCTGACTTATATACCTCAAGGGTTCACCCATGTTGTGGCATGCATCAGGACTTAATTCCTTTTCATGCATGAATAATATTCCATTTTATGTAATACCACATTTGTTTATCCATTCATCAGCTGGACACTTGGGTTGCTTTCATCTTTTGGCAATTGTGAATACTGCCAATAGAACATCAGTGTGGGAATATCTGTTTGAGTCCCTGCTTTCAATTCTTCTGAGTACAGACATAGTAACAAGATTGCTGGGTCATATGGTAAATCTATACTTAACTTCCTGAAGAATTGCTAAACTGTCTTCCACAGCAGTTACACCATTTTACATTCCCATCAGCAATGAATGTTTCTATTTCTCCACATCCTTTCCAACACTTGTGGTTTTCTGACCTTAAATAGTAGCCATTTTAGTGGGTGTGAAATAATATCCCTTTGTGGGTTTGATTTGTATTCCCTAATAGCTAGTGATGCTGAGTAACTGTTCATGTGCTTTTTAACCGTTTGTAGTTTCTCTTTAAAGAAACATCTGTTCAAGTCTTTTGCCAATTTTTAAATTGGGTTGTCTTTTTATTGTTGTTGTAGGATTTTTTCATATATTCTGGTTACTAAATCCATATCGAATGTGTGGTTTCCAAATATTTTTTCCCATTGAGTAGGTTGTCTTTTCACTTTCCTGACAAAGTCCTTTGATGCCCAAGTTTTAAATTTTGAGGTGGTCCCTTTTATCTATTTTTATTTTGTTGCTTCTGCTTCGGATGTAAAGGCTAAGAAACCACTGCTTACCAAGATATCTTGAAGATACTTCCCTACATTTTCTTCTAGGAGTTTTATGGTTCTGGTTCTTATATTTACGTCTTTGATTCCTTTTGAGTTAATTTTTGCTTATGATGTAAGATAAAGGTTACATTATTTTGCATATGGATATCCAGTAGTCTTAGCACCATTTGTTGAAGAGACTATTCTTTCCCAATTGAGTGGACTTGCAGCCTTGTCAAAATTCAGTTGGCCAATTGACAAGATAACATGGCTGACAGACCACATGGCTGTAAGACCCTGCCCGGAAACCTCATGAGAAGAAGGCTGAGATCCTGGCCATGAGAATCTCATTTGAAATGAGAGGGAAAGCTGCAGATATCCTTAAAAGAGGCCTCATCATTGGGCCCTCTGGGGAACTGATGGGTGAGGTAATCAATCAGAACAGCAAACAGCTAGGGCCCCTTCCCTGAACATTAGCAAGGGGAGTACATCAGCAAGCTTAAAAAACATTAGCAAGGGGAGTACATTAGCAAGCTTAAAAAGTACCACACAAGCCAAATCTCACTCTCTACCTAAGGAGACCACATGAAATTCCAGTGCTATTTCCAATCTTCTCCTGTTCCTCAGCAAGCTCTGTTCTTTCCCTCCCCATTTCTCAATTTATTTTTACTGACCTAATGACAGAGAGAGAGCGAGAGAGAAAAGAATTCAATTGGCCACAAACGTGAGGGTTTATTTCTGGACTCTCAATCCAATTCATTTAGTCAATATGTCCTTAAGGCAGTACCATGCTGTTTTGACCACTAGAGCTTTCTAATATGCTTTAAAGTCAGGGAGTGTGAGTCTTCCAACTTCATTCTTCTTTTTCAAGGTATTTTTGGCTATTCAGGGTCCTTTACATTTCCAAATAAATTTGTTAATTGGTTTTCATTTATTCAGAGGAGGCTGTCGGGTTTTTGATTAGGATTGTGTTGAATCTGTAAATTAATTTAGGTAGAATTGAAATTTTAACAATAATAAATCTTCCAACCCATGACCATGAAATATTCCTCACCTATTAAAATCTTCTCCGACTTCTTTTAGTGGTGTTTTGTAGTTTTCTGCATACAAGTCCTTTCCAGCCTTGGTTAAATTTATTCCTAGATATTTGATTATCTTAGTTGCTATTGGAAATGGGTTTTTTCCCTTCATTTCCTCCTCAGATTGCTCATTACTATAGAAAACTACTGATTTTTGTGTATTGATCTTTTATACCCCTGTTTTGCTGAGCTTGTTTTTGCTCTAGCAGCATTAGATTTTTTTTTTTTTTTTTTTTACTTTCAATATAGAGGATCATGTCATCAGCAAACAGTGAAGGTTTTACATCTTCCTTTCTAATTTGGATGCTTTTCATGCCCACTGCTCTGACTAGAACTTCTAGCACAATGTTGAATAAGAGGCGTGACAGTGGGCATCCTTGTCTTGTTCCAGATCTTAGATCTTTTATAGGGACAGTTTTCAGTCTCTTCACATTGAGTATGTTAGCTGAGGACTGTTCATATGTGCTCTTTATCATGTTGAGGACATTTCCTTCTATTCCTATTTTTGAAGTGTTCTTATCAAGAAAGGATACTGGATTTTGGCAAATGCCTTTTCTGCATCAATAGAGATGATCATGTGGTGTCCCCCTTCATTTTGTTACATGTGGTGTATTACATTAATTGGTTTTCTGATGTTGAACCAACCTTGCATTCCTGGGATAAAACCTACTTGATCATGGTATATAATTCTTTTAATGTGCTGTTGGATTCTATTTGAAAGTATTTTGTTGAGGATTTTGCATCTATATTCATGAGAGAAATTGGTCTGTAATTTTATTTTCTTGTAGTATCTTTATCTTGCTTTGGTATTAGGGTGATGTTGTTGTCATAGAATGAGTTAGGTAGTGTCCCCTTCCATTTTTTAGGAAAAGTATGAGCAGGATTGGTATTAATTCTTCTTGGAATGACTGGTACTATATAATTTACCTGTGAAGCCATCTGGTCCTGGGCTTTTCTTTTTTGGGAGTGTTTTGTTGACTCAATCTCTTTACTTGTAATTGTTCTGTTGAGGTCTTCTACTTTCTTCTAGAGTCAGTGTAGTTGCTCATGTGTTTCATCTCGTTTGCCTAATTTGTTGGCAACAGTTGTTCACAGTATCCTTTTATGAATATGTTTATTACCATGGGGTAAGAAGTAATATCCCCTCTCTCATTTCAGATTTTATTTGCATCTTCTCTTTTATCTTTGTTAGTTTAGCTAAGGATTTGTCAATTAATCTTTTTAAAAAAAACTTTTGGTTTAGTTAATATCCTTTATTTATTTATTTTTAATTCTCCATTTCATTTATTTCTGCTCTAATCTTTGTTACTTTTTTCCTTCTCTTGCTTTGGAATTAGTTTCCTGTTCTTTTTCTAGTTTCTCCAGGTATGCAGTTAGGTCTTTTATTTTAGCTCTTTTTCCTTTTTTAATGGAAGCATTGGGGACAATAAATTTCCCTCTCAGCACTGCTTTCACTGCATTCCATAAATTTTGATATATGTGTTCTTATTTTCATTTGCCTTTAGATATTTACTGATTTTCTTTGCATTTTCTCTTCAATCTTCTGATTAAGAGTGTGTTGTTTAACTTCCATGTATTTGTGAATTTTCCAATTCTCTGCCTATTATTGATTTCCAGCTTCCTCCATTGTGATCAGAGAAAGTGCTTTGTATAATTTCAATCTTTTGGGAAGTGGACTTGGCCCAGTAGTTAGGGCATCCGCCTACCACATGGGAGGTCTGCAGCTCAAAACCCGGGCCTCCTTGACCCGTGCGGAGCTGGCCCATGTGCAGCGCTGATATGCGCAAGGAGTGCTCTGCCACGCAGGGGTCCCCACATAGGGGAGCCCCACATGCAAGCACATGCAAGGAGTGCGCCCCATAAGGAGAGCCGCCCAGTGCAAAAGAAAGTCCAGCCTGCCCAGAAATGGCGCCGCACACACAGTGAGCTGACACGAAAAGATGACGCAACAAAAAGAAATACAGATTCCTGGTGCCGCTGATAAGGATAGAAGTGGTCACAGAAGAACACATAGCAAGTGGACACAGAGAGCAGACAATTGGGGTGGGGGGGAAGGGGAGAGAAATAAATAAAAAATAAATCTTTAAAAAATAAAAATTTCAATCTTTTTAAATTTACTGAGATTAGTTTTGTGACCCAACGTGTGGTCTGTTCACACTTCAGAAGATCTTGCTGTTTTGGAGTGCAATGTTCTGTATATGTCTGTTAAGTATAGTTCATTTATCATACTATTCAAGTTGTTATTATTGATCCTCTGTCTAGATGTTCTACTATCTATTGATTAGAGTGATGTATTGCAATCTTCAACTATTATTGTAGAGATATCTACTTCTTCCTTTAGTTTTTCCAGTGTTTGCCTCATGTATTTTTGGGCACCACAGTTAGGTGCATCAATATTTATGACTTATTTCTTCTTGGTGTATTGCCCCTTTATTTGTATATAGTGCCCTTCTTTGTTTCTTATAATAATTTTGCACTTAAAGTCCATTTTGTCAAATATTAGTATAGCCATCCAAGCTCTTTTGTTATTACTATTTGCATAGAATACCTTTTTTCACTTTCAACCTATTTGTCTCTCAGTCTAAGATGAGTCTCATGTAAACAGCATATAGTTGGATCATGTTTTTTTATCCATTCTGCCAATCTGTATCTTTTGATTTAATCCTTTGGTTTTTGAATGTCATATATTTTTTGTGTGTCTTTATTTTCACCCTTATAGTTACCCTTATTGATAATCTTCATTTCTTCACACTACTTCTAAGCCTCTGTGTCCTGTCTTTTCCTTTCAACATGAAGAACTACCTTTAGTATTTCTTGTAGTGCAGGTCTTTTCTTCATGCGCTCTCCTAGTTTCGGCTTTTCTTTGAATATTTAAAACTCCTCATTTTTGAATGACAGTTTTGCTACATAAAGAATTTTTGACTGGTATTTTCTCTCTTTCAGTACTTTAAATACATTGTACCACTTCCTTCTCACCTTCTTGGTTTCTGATAAGAAATTGGCACTTAGTCTTACTGTGGATCCCTTGTATGTAATGAACTGCTTTTCTCTTGCTGCTTTCAGAATTCTCTCCTTATCTTTGGCATTTGATATTCTGATTAGTATGACTCTTGAGTAGGTCTATCAGGATTTATTCTCTTTGGAGTAGGTCGCACTTCTTGGGCATGTCTATTTATGTCTTTTATAAAAGTTAGGAACTTTTCAGCCATTTCTTCAAATATTCTCTCTGCTCTTTTTCTCTTCTCTTCTCCTTCCCACACACCCATGATGCACATGTTTGTGCATTTGGTGCTGCTGTTTGTCAAATCCCTTAGACACTGCTTGATTTTTTCTATTCTTTTCTCTCCGTTCTTCTGTCTGTAAGATTTCAATTGTCCTGTCTTCCAGTTCGCTGACTCTTCTGCCTGTTCAAATATGCTGTTCTTTGCCTCTAGTATATTTTTAATCTTTTCTACTGTTCCTTTCATCCTCATAATTTATTTTTCTATTTGTACTTTTAAATTCTTCTTTATGCTCACATAGTGTTTTCTTAATATTCTTTATCTCCTTAACCATATTTCCTTCATCTCCTTGAACTGATTTAGGAGATTCGTTTGAACTTCTTTAATAAGTTGTTTCAAATTCTGTGTCTCCAATAAAGTTTTAATTTTTTCCCTTGGCTGGGCCATTCTTCCTGTTAGTATGGCTTATAATTATCTGATTCTCTTGATGAGTTTACTTGGAAGGTCAGTTTCTCCTTCATGCCTAGGGATTTATTGTTGATTGGCTTTGGGTTAAGGCTCTTCTTTGACACGTGTTTCAGCTTGTTCTAGACCTTTAGAATTGCCCATGTTTGATCAGATTTATCCAAGGAAGCACTGTGTCTTTAAAACTCCCCAGCCTCTGCCCCTGTCCTGGGCAGGATTTATAAACACCAGATGCTGCCACCTTTGTCCAAGGTGGTTTGAAGAAATAGCTCAGAGCTGGGACTCAGCAGTCCAAATTTGCAAATCAAAAGCCATGATCTGTGATAGGCCATGCCTACCTCTGTTTTGGAGAAGAGGATTCCTATGTCCCTTTCTGTCATCAGCAAGCCAGACTGGACCTCGTGGCAACGTGACATATGAGTGCAGGATGGGCACCAGCTGCCACTTACGGAGAGAGCAACTCACTGTTCTCTACCCTAGTTCACTAGTCTCTTCCTCCTGCTCTTCCCAGGTGCTGTACAGTGTTCTTCTGGCCTAACCAGTTGTTTTTGTTTGTCAAAGGGCTGCTGGTGCAAAGTACCAGAGATAACGTGGGCCTTAAAAAGAGGATTTATTTGGAGTAAAAGTTTACAATTCTATGAAAAGTCCAAAATAAGGCATCATCACAGATACTTTCTCACCAAAGTCAGCTACTGTTGATCCTGGCATGTTGCTACATGGTGAAACAAGATGGCCACTGATCACGGCCCAGGTTTCAGCCTTTCCCTCTAGGCTCTCCCTTTCCTCTTGAGCTTGTGGGTGCAGCTTCTTGGAGCTTCATGCTGAAGTGATCCTGTACTCCTCTCTCACCTGGCACTGGGCTTTTTTCTTTCTAGGCCTCCTATTATTAGTCGCTACTGTTCTTCTTTCTTCCCAATTTCAGCTGTACTCTATCAGGCAAATGGCTCATCTCTCCCCAGAGCTTCAGCTCTTTGAGCCTCATCACATGGCAGGATCAAAACTGGCAGAGCTCTCTCTTACTGTGTCTGAGTATCTGTTTATATAAGACCAGGCAAGAGGGTGGGGACTCAACCTGGGCCCATGTATCACTGGCATAGTCCAATAAAAAGCCCTACAGCAATCTTATCCAGTAATCAAAGGCCCCTCAACTGAATTTAATACAATCAAAGGGTATCACACCTGGAAGAATATATTAGTTTACTAACATAATCTTTCTCTTTTTAGGATTCATAAAATACTCTCAAACTGCCATACCAGTTCTAAACCGGTTCAAACAAAACACTGCTCCTTCCATGATGGAAAAGGTCTAGTGGAATCAACCTGCCACCAAGTAGTAGGCTGATCACTTCAGGGAATGGTGCCATATCAGGGACTGAGTGAGGGTCTCTACTGCTGGCAGACTGGGCACTCAGCAGTGGCTGTAGCCAGGTCAGCCTTGGGGAATTCAAGTCCATGTTGCTGAGTCCATACATAACCTCCATTCCTACCACCATGTCCACTTTGTTCGTGAGCCCACTGGGCAATTATAAGAGTGGCTGGGGAAAGAGGCTCACTGGTATCCACAGAACGGGTCATATTATCTACTTGATTAAATTCTTCCTCTGCTAAAAATCACCCTCTGGTAAACATTCATGTAGGACACAAATAGCTTCATGTTTTTTGTCTACTCAGAAAGGTCTATCCACATCCTCTTCCCCAGACTTCTTTGTCACCATGTTCTTTCCAAGTCTCTGACCATCCAGCCAAACTCTTTTGATACCAAAATAGTGGGATGCTGCTATTGCAAATACCAAAATTGTGGAAATAGCTTTGGAATTAATGGGTAAGGCTGAAAGAGCTATTTGATAAAAAAGGCTTAAATTGCTTTGAGGGCACTGTTGGTAGAAATATGGTGCTAAAGGTTCTTCCATTGAGACCTTAGAAGTAATGAATTTGTCACTGCAAACTGGAAAAAGGCAACCTTTATTTTAAAGTGGCAGAGAACTTGGCAAAATTGAGTCTGAGGTTAGATGGAAGGCAGAATTTGAAAGTGATGAGCTTGAATATTTAGCTGAGGAGATTTCCAAACTAAATGTGGAAAGTACAGTCTGGTTTCTCCTTGCAGCTTAGAGTTAAATATAAGAGGAAAGGATAAACTGAGAGCTGAACTCCTGGGCACAAAGAAACCAGAAATAGATGGCTTGGAAAATTCTAAGCTTCTGGAAAGTGAGTTCCTAGGGAATAGTGCTTCATGTGCGGGTTTAACTGAATATGGAACCAGTCAGCCCTTTCGGTGCAAGTGAGGATTAGAGATGCAGTTATCCAGGAAGGGTCTGTAGAAAGTTCTTTATTCTGATGGTTTGGACCCGTGTACTATGTGCAAAACTTATAAGCTTTTTCTGAGATCTGTAGGAACAGAACCACTGCTAGTCTGTCCTAAAAGGTAAAGAAAAGAGACAGGTTGAAGGAAAAATTACTTCAAGAGCAGATCTATGGAAGCTGAGATCTGGACTGAAGACATCTTCTTGGGTCAAGAGAGTGAGCCTACCGAAGTGTGTGGGAAGGGTGAGTATGCCCCAGCACTTGGAGAGGGCAGGCCTTCTGCCCTGTTGTTCAGGAAGAGTGTTATCACCCGTTTTCTCAGATGGCTGGGGGATTGGGGAAAGAATGGTTGCTACTCCAATGTTTGACAAGGTTAGAGCCTAAAGCCTGGTTGCCCCCCTGATGCTTGACGAGGTGGAACCTAGAGCCTGGCTGTCATCCTGAAGCCTGACAAGAGTGGAACCTTCATCCAGTATTTGGGGGAGTGTTTGGTCACTACGCAAGCACTTGGAAAGGGTGAAGCTACCGCTATATCTGGCCCGGAGAACAAAACATTCTATAGATCACTCTCAGACCTTGAAATCTAATGGAGTAGTCCCTGCAGTGTTTCCAAATTTGGGGGGACCTGTGACGCTATTTTCCTTCTAATTTCTCCCTATGGGAAGGGAAATGTTTCTCCTATGCTTTCTCTCCTTTGTATACTGGAAACAGATAACTTGTTCTCTAGGTTTCACAGGTCCACAGACATAAGGGAATTACGCCCCAGGACAGACCATGATGATTTTGACAAGACTCTGTATTTAGTATTGTTTCTGAAATGACTTAAGGTTTTTGAGATATTGTGGTACATTTTGCATATGGAAAGAACATGTCTTTTGGGGGTCAGTCACCCAAGATGGAGTGTGGTGGTTTGGACCTGCATGTACCCCAGAAAATCATATTCTTAAATTTAATCCATTCCTGTCAGCATAAACCTGTTGTATATAGGACCTTTCGATGAGGTTACTTCAGTGAGGCATGGCCCACAGTGGGTCTTAATCCTCTTACTGGAGTCCTTTATAGGAAAATGAAATTCAGACAAGGAGAGAAAGCCACAGAAGCAAGAAGCTGAAAGCAACAAAACCTAAAAGAGAAGGGAGAGAGCAGCAGAGTCACCATGTGCCTGGCCATGAGGCAGAGGAGTCAAGGATTGCTGGCAGCCAGTGTTTTTAAGAAGAAAGCATCATCTTGAATGATGCCTTGATCAGGACATTTTTCTCAGCGTCAAAACTGCAAGCTAATAAATTCCCATTGCTGAGCCAAGCCATGTCATGTTATCTGCTTTCAGAAGCCTAGCAAACTAAAACTCAGACCAGTGAACATCTGTGAGTTTTGGCAAGGGTGCCAAGTACCTGCAGCATGGAAAGAATACTCTCTTCAACAACTGATTTTGGGAAAACTGGATATATATACAAAAGAATAAAGTTGGGACTCCTACATCACACCATATTAGAAAATTAACTAAAATGGTCCAAGGACCTATATATAAAAGCTAAAACCATAAAAATCTTAGAAGAAAACATAGGGAAAAAATCTTGATAACTTGGGGATTAGCAATTGATTCTTAGATATGACACCAAAAATACAACAAAAGAAATAGATAAAATCGACTACATCAAATTAAAAACTTTTGTGCATCAAAGAACACGGACAAGAAGATGAAAAATCTATAGAATGGGAAAAAATAGTTTCAATCATGTATCTGATAAGGGTTTAGTAACCAGGATATATAAAGAACTTTTATAACACAACAAATAACCCAATTAAAAAAGAGGCAAAATATTTGAACTGACATTTTTCCACAGAGGATACAGAAATGACCAACAAGCATATAAAAAGATGCTCAACATCATTAGCCATTTGGGAAATGGAAATCAAAACCACAATTTAATACCACTTCACACCCACAAGGATGGCTATTATTTAAAAAGAGTTACAGAGATAGAAGTGTCAGAGAGGATGTGGAGAACCTGGCAACTGAGCACACTGGTGGTGGGAATGTAAAATGGTTCAGCTACTGCGAACACAATATGGCAGTTCCTGAAAAATTAAATATAGAATTACCATATGACCCAGCAATCCATTCCTGGGTATATACCCCCAAAAAGTGAAAACAGGGCAAATATCAAATGGATATTCATACACCTATGTTCACAGCAGCATTATTCACAATAGCCAAAAGTGTCCATCAACAAACACTGATAAATAAAATGTGATACATATACATAAAGGAATATCATTCTGCCAGAAGAAGGAATAAAGTTCTGAAACATGCTGCAACATGAATGAATCTTGAAAGCATCATTCTTGGTGAAATAATCAAGGCACTTAAAGGACAATTATTGCATGATATCTCTTGTATGAGATATCCAGAAATAGCTAATTCACAGAAACATAGTAGATTTTTTTACCAGGGGATGCAGAGAGGAGAGAATTTTTGGTTGATGAATATAAAGTGTAAAGAAAAATTAATTTTAAAATTTACATTTTCCTAATAATTGAAATATTTACTTTAAAGGTAATAGCTGGATCCTCACATTCTTTTAACTCGATATGCAAAGTTAAGCTGAAAGAAAGTGCTAAAATTGTTCTGAAACAGTACTTATTTTCTGGAAAGAAACTTTATCACATTTTCATTGCTCAATTTTGTTTGTACTTTCTGGAACAGCCAAAAACTCTGTTTGAAATATGTGAAAGCACTTTTTTTTCTTTTATTAAAGAAAAATTTTTGCTCTATTGAAAAAGAAAAGACACCATTGAGAAAAATGAAAATACATGCTACAGACTGGGAGAAAATATTTCCAAACCATATATTTGGTAAAAGGACTTGTACCCAGAAATATATAAATAACTCTTACAGCTTAATAATAAAAAGACAAAGTAAATTAAAAATGGGCAAAAGATTTCAATGGGTATTCCATGAAAGACTTAGAATACAGCAATAGAATATATAATTAAATATGTAAAAATAGCTAATAAGCACAGGAAAAGATGTTCAACATCACTATTCATCCGGGAAATGCCAATTGAAATTACAATGAAATAACACTACATATCCACCAGGATGCGGTAAGAAGATCATCCATATCCAGGATTGACAAGGATGAGATGTATCTCTCATACATTGCTGATGGGAATGTAAAATGACACTGACACTTTGGAAAACTATCTGGCAGTTTCTTAAAAAGTTAAACATAAAATGGTAAATATGACTCAGCAACTTCACTTCCATGTATCTACCCAAATGAAAACATACATCCATACAGAGACTTGTATATGAATTTCAAAGCAGCATTATTCTTAACAGGCAAAACCTGAAAAAAACTCAAAAGCTCATCAACTTGTAAATGGCTAAATAAAATGTGGTAGATCTATATAATGGAATACTACTCAGCAATAAAAAGGAATCAATTACTGATACTGAACGTGGATGAGCTTCTAAAACACAGTAAGTGAAATAAGCCAGATGCAAAAGACCACATATTATATGAATTCCATTTATAATGAAATGACTAGAAATTGTAAATCTATAGAACACAGAAAGCAGATCAGTGATTTAATGGGGTTGGTGACAGAGGCAAAGATTGACTGCAAATGGGCATATGGAAGCTTTTTTGGAAGATATATTGCTCTAAGATTGGTTTATGGTGAGGTTTATGGTGATGATTTCACAACTCTGCAAATTTACCAAAAAATTGCTGAATTGTATAGTTATAATTAGATGATGCCTTTGGTATGGATATTATGCCCCAATAAAGCTGTAAAAAGAGTAAAGAAAAAAAACACATTTCAAGGGAAAATAAGGAATTCATAAACAAATATGGGTAATGGAAAGAGTGGAATCCCAGTCTTGGAATAAAGACGGCAGGGATTAAATATTTGTACAATGAATAACGAACCTCCAAACTTAGCTACTAGGAAAGAGAAAGGTTAAGGTTAAAAATATTTCTAATAGCTTCTTCATGTCAGTATTATTTAACTTTCTGTAAACTTTGGTTTCCTTAGCTGGAAAAAGGGAATAATAGTACCTTCTTCACAGGAGTATTAGGAAACATAATGAGATAATGTACAGAAAGCACTTAGTATATTGCTTGGCATCCAAGTGCTAGATATTAGCTATTAGCAATCAAATTTCCTCCCTGGATACAAAAATACCTGGCAAAACACATTTATCTTTCCCTGCTACAATAACTATAAAATTTTCCTCAATGTAAAGTAGCACCACAATTTAATCAACTTTATTTACTAAAAATTGTCATAAAATTGTGTGGATAAATTTTGTTTTTTTAACCAGGGATTTTTTTTTCTCAAAATATACCCCGTTTTCAAAGTATGTAGTACATACTTTAAAAATAAAAATAATTAACAAAATAATACCCATTATCACGGATGAAAAATCAGTTGATTTAAATATATAAGTATATCAAGAGGAATAAAATGTTTGTCAAAACATCAGCTAAGTCTTATAGAATAAGTTATATAAATAAAGAAAAAAGAATATAGTCACATATCCCCACTTTCTTCTTTAACTAACAAACATTTGACTTATCTGATCACTGTTTACCAATTATCACAGAATAATACTGGAAGTAACCTGACTAGGTCATTTATCTTTTAGCTTTTTCTTCCATGAAGAAAACAAAACAAAACAAAACAAAAAACACTTACCCTACTTTAAAAACAGTCCAGAAAACAATCTGTAGCCTACCTTGGTAGCAAGTGCTCATCTCTTCAATGGAGTTTTATTTACTTCTGTTTCTTCCTGAAACAAATTCACTCTGCTTTTGGACAAAAGAAAGCATTGGTCTCATTATAAAATGAGGGTTATCTCAGGTGATTTATGCAGTTCTTCATATAACCAGTTTCAAGTACAAATGGGGACAAGAACCAGATTTAAAACTGTGTGCCACAAAACCAGATGAACCTTTTGTTGCCTAGTGAAAAGAACTGAAGAAATAGGGACAAAGGCACGGGCACATACACAGATACCATACTGTGTGGTTTAAGAGAAGCTGTAGGCAGAGTACACTTGTGTATCATACTGTTCAAGAGGGAAATATATTAGACAAGCAAAAATAAGAGAGAGTTAACTTCAGCTATAAAAAAGCTGAAGGAAAAGAATGTTAGGGAAAGAATGACTTTATGATAAGGTACTAACATGTAAATTCCATAAGCATTATTTTATTATGCTTGAAATTTGCTGTATGAAAAAGAATATCCTAGAAAATTCTGATTCCAATTTGCTTTTTTTTACATCTACAACATTGTTGAACATAAATTAATTTTCCAAATGAAAGGAGTATTATACATTCCTTTAGAAAACATTAATAGCTTCATATTTACTTATACTGTGTCTAAAAACTGTTTTGAATATTACAATCTATGCTTTTCAGGCACATTGACACTGATGCTTGTGAAATATTCAAAACTGATTAGAATGAATTCTAGGGCACAGCAAGTTAGATAAAATTTTGAGCTTTGAATGTGACTGACAGTTCAGTAGTAAGTAAAAAGAGGAGGCAGCTGTCATTTCCTTGGAGTGGGATAGTAGGGTGAGGGGAGCTCAAAGAGAGTCTCTCACTCCCATTACAGAAACCACGTTTTAAGATTTCCCGTCTATCCCCTTAGACTTAATGCTAATCTTTTGTGACTTCTTTACTTCTCAAAGGATTTCTTTGACATCTACTTTCTCCTGTGTAAAAATGTGGTATGGGAACAGAAGCGCACAGTATAATTATAACTTGAACCAGGCTCCCTCTGCCCATTCAGGGAAATCCTACCGAACCCAGCCCAAACACCTCTAGTGACATCTCCATCTGAAGTACTATTTTTTAAAAAAGATTTATTTCTCCACCCTTCCTGCCCACCCACCCCCATGTCTGCTCTCTTTGTGCATTTGCTGTTGCGTTCTTCTGTGTCTGCTTATCTTCTCTTTAGACAGCACCAAGAACTGATTCTGGGACCTTCCAGAGAGGGAAAGAGGTGCTCAATCTCTTGCACCACCTCAGCTCCCTTGTCTGCTACATTCTTATGGTCTCTCCTCTGTGTCTCTTTTTGTTACGTTATCTTGCTGGGCCACCTCTCCACTAGGGCCAGCTTGCCGCACAGACCAGCACTCCATGCGGGCCAGCTTGCTACATGGGCCAGCTCTCTGCTCGGGCCAGCACTCCTCGTGGCCCAGCTCTCCACTTGGGCCAGCTCACCACTTGAACCAGCTTGCCTTCACCAGAAGGCCTTGAGAATCGAACCCTGGATCTCCCATATGGTAAATGGGAGCCCAATCGCCTGAGTAGCATCTGCTTCCAGGAAGTACTATTTTTAATAAACAATAGTGTCTGCAGCAAGAGAACAGAACCGAAACATTAACAATATAACATTTATTACAGAAATAAGGATTTTGTTTGAGATTTCTATTCCCCTCATTGTTTGCACTATCTGCTCTCTGTGTCTATTCATTGTGTGCTCTGTGTCTGCTTGTCTTTTTATTTTTTTAGGGGATACTAGGATCCAAACCCGGGACCTCCCATGTGAGAGGGAAAGGCCTAATCACTTGAGCCACCTCTGCTCCCTGCTTGTTGTCTCTTTGTTGTAGCACCTCACTGCATCATCTTGTTGTGCTGCTGTCTTGTCTTCTTTATGAGGCACCAGGAACTGAACCTGGGACCTCTCATGTGGTAGGCGGGTGCCCAACTGCTTGAGCCATATCTACTTCCCCAGAAATAAGGATTTTGAGACACCAAGAAAGTCTGAGGATCAAAACAATTTTTATTCTTTATATTTTTATATAATTGATGAGTTGCAGAATTTATTATATCCCCAACCTCCCCAACAGACTATTCTTCCTCTTTGCCACTTTGAATAAGGCAGATATTTTTTACCTGTATATGACAGAAAACTCATTTTTATGTCTCTTCCAATCTTTCTCCTGTACAGTTGCAGAATTTACCTTGTGGACTGCTATAAAAGTAGAGTAAAAAAAAAAAAAAAATTAGAACTGGTTTTATTTCACAAATGAAATATCTGAAGCCCAGAGAGACTGCCTGCCTTTCTCAAGGTTACAAACATAAGGATCTCTGCATCAGAGCCAAGATTAGCATCCAGACTTTCAAAAGCTCCCTCCAGCAATCTTTGAACCATATCTAACTGCCTCTACAAATCTATGTTGCATAGAAGCAATACCACAATTTGGGCCAAAAGGATTATATGAAACTGTAAAGAAAAGAGGATTTATCTTTTTTTTTTTTTTCATTTTTCTAGAGAAATCCAATCATAATGTAAGGATTTACATAGCAAATAGAGAGATAATACAACAAAGATGATTTGGGTGCATACATCATTAACTTCTGTGAAATCCAGAGGGTTAAGCGAGTTAATAAAGTAAAACAGGCCTAATCTTTTTTAAGGCATATTGCTGACAGGTGTATTCAAATATTACAAAGGCTAAATTACAAACAAAACATAATTTTACAAATGACATTACTCTTTTAATAATAGATTATTCCAATAGTTTATTTTTGTTGATGACAGGAATATTCTTCAGTAAATTTAAATAATTTTTATAACAATGAATGATAAACTAGAACTAGAACTAAAAAAGTTAACATACAGTATTATCTTGAAATTTCAGGGGGAAAAAAGTGGTTGACAGGAACACCACCAATTTTTTTAAACCAAACAATGTTATAATAAGCAAATTTTGAATAGGAAACTGTATCTGGTTCTTTCATATTTCAAATGTAAAAAGTATTTTGATAGTGAAAATTCCATTTATTGCATCTATTTAAATGATATTACAGTAAAAGTCATTACGTGGACTGCACAATATAACTACTGAAAACCTAAGTAATGTTAATACAGAAGAAATTAGCTTTTCCACATGAAAGAAAATCAATGATCAAAAAAATTGAACATGATTGTGGTGACTAAAGCAAAAATACAAATTACAATATGATAGTTTTCAGTTTCTTGTTTGGCATAGCACACATTAACAAATTTTCAAATGTTCTAACAATATAACACCAATATCTACTAAAACCAACGAGCTTACATTAGTAAGATCCCTAAATTAGCTCAGGAAATTATTAACATCATAAAAACCAATTCCCATAAGAATTCTGTAACCAAGAATACCCTCTATTCAGAGCATAATGGTCCAGGCACTATATTTTCCAAGACTCCCCACAATTCATAAGTATTGAACTCCATAAATCCTTACTGCATTTGGATTTTCTGAACAGACCCTTCATTTCTAAGAATACATGCATACATTAGTCACAATTTTGAAAAGAATGGAAGGCCTTCATACATGTCAGATTTTAATTTTATCCAATCATTAATTTTCTGCAGAGTTGTTTTTTCTTGTCTTAATATTTTTGCAACTTTTATCATTTTTTCTTCATTTCTCTCTATGTATTTCAATCCTTCCAATTGCAGCTGATCCAGCTTTTCATTTCGACTTTCATCCAGAGGTATATTTTCACATATTACAGGATTGAATCTAAAGTAGGTGTCAGGAGGTAACAGACTATCAAGCATTATATGGACTTCTGTTAAAAAAAAAAACAAAAAACAAAAAAACAAAGAGGAGACAGGGTGGATAAGAAAATTTGAGTTATTTTGCAATAGTCTACTAATTTTGTCTTTATTTTGATTATCTTTGGGGAGGGCATATTAAAAGCCTTGCTTATTTCACCACTCTAACAGTAAGAGTAAGGAATCTATAATAATGGATACCATTACAAAATGAAATTGTTCCGAAATACTTCATGTAATTCTGCTACATTAGGACAGTTGGACCAGTACTTTCTTCTCTCTGTAATTCTGGTCATACTGTTCACCACTGTTTGAAATGCCTTCCCAACCTTCCTTTTTTCTTTTTCAAAATTTCTCTGGGTCATCTTTATTGAGGAATTAACTTATACACAATAAAATTTGCCAATTATAAGTGAATAATTTGACTGGAATGTTTACACTTGTATAACCCATGACAACAATCATGACAAAGAACATTTTCATCATTCCAAAGAGTTCCTTTATGCCTCATTTATAATTATCCCCACTCCTTGCCTTTTCTAGAATTTCAACTAAACAAAATCATAAAGTATGTAGTTCTTTTGTGCTTAGCTTCTTTCACTTAGAAAAATGCTTTTGAGATTCATCCTTGTTTTACAGTATGTATTAACAGTTCCTTCCTTCCTTTTAATTACTGAGTAGCAGTCCACTGAGTGAAATTCCAATTTGTTTTCTCCAGTTCTAATTCTGGGTCTCTTCAGTTTTTAGTTATTAGGAATAATCTTGTTGCAAAAAACCTCTGCGTAAGTCTTTGTATAGATATATGATTCCATTTCTCTTGTGTAAATACTTACAAGTAGAATAGCAGGGTCATATGGTTAGTGTATGTTTATTTTTGTAAGAATTTCCACACTGTTCTCCAAAATTGCTGTAGCATTTTGCAGCTCAACCAGCAATCTATTAGAGTTCTAGTTACTAGACATCTTTGCAAAAAACTTGGTACTATCAGTTTGCATTTCAGCCAATCTAGGTGTATAGTGATATAACATGATTTAATTAGTAGTTCCCCAATGACTAATGATGTTGAGAAGCTTTCATGTGTTTATTAGCCATTTGTATATATTTTTCAATGAAGTATCCAAACCTTTTGACGATTTTTTTCATTGAGTTTTCTTCTTTTTATATTCATTATATAGCATAAGAATTATATATTTTGGGTCTGATAATGGATCAGATACAAGTTTTATATGTATTTTCAGTCTGTGGCTTATCTTCATTTTCTTAAAAGTGCCTTTTGAAGAAAAAATTTTGTAATACTGATGAAGTCTAACATCAATTATTTCTTCTATGGTTCAGGCTTTTCATGTATTATCTAAAAATGCTTTACCTAACCCAAGGTCATTAAGATTTTCTTCCAGACATTCTTTGAGAAATTTTGAATACTAGCTCTTACATTTAGGTTTATGATCCATTATAAATTAACTTTTGCATATGGTGTGAAGGGTCAAAGTTCAACTTTTTAGATATAGAAATCCAATTGTCCCAGCACCATTGTTGAAAAGTCTATCCTTTCCTTATTGAGTGACCATGTTACCTCTATCAAAAATCATTTGAGTGTTCATATATGGATCAATTTCTGGACTCTATCATATGTTATTGACCTATAGGTCTAGGCAAATACCAGAGTCTCTTAATTACCATAGCTTAATAGTCTTGAGAACAGAGGATGTAAGTCATCTAACTCTGTTCTTTATTAAAATTGTTTTGACTTTTCTAGATCTTTGCATATCCATATAAACTTTATCAGCTTGTTAATTTCTGCAAAAACCAAAAACAAAAAACCCTCCTGGAATTTTAATAGAAATTGCATTGCCTCAATAATGATTTACAAAGAAATGGCATGCTAACAATATTGAGATCCAAAAAAATCTTTAATGCTATCAGCATTGTTTTAAAGTTTTCAGTGTTCAATTCTTTCACATAATTTGTTAAATTTCCCAAGTGTTTAATATTTTTGATGCTACTATGAATTATATATATATTTAATTTCAACTTTCAATTGCTTAGTGCTAGTATGAAGAACTATGATTGACTCTTGTTTACTGACCTTGTATTCTCCAACCTTGTTAAATTCCAATTTGTTTTAGTAGCGTTTTAATAAATTCCTTACGAATGTCAACACATACAAACATGTTGTCTATAAGTAAGAAGTCATTTCCAATCTATATGCTACTTATTTCCATTTTTGCCTTAATATATTGAATGGGCCTCCAGTACAAAGTTGTCAGGAAGGAGTGAGAGTAGACATACTATTTTGTTCATCTTAGGTGTAAAGCTTTCAGTCTTTCACCATTAAGTATGATGGAAGCTGCAGAATTTTTTTTTGATACCCTTTATCAGGTTGAGAAAGTTTCCTCCTACTCCTGACTTGCTGAGTTTTTGTCATGAATAGTGAATTAAGTCAGATGCCTTTTCTTCTAAGATGACCCTATGATTTTTTCTTAATCTGTTAATATGGTGAACTGTACATTGATTTTTGAGTGTTAAACCAACCTTGTATTCCTGAGATGAATCCTACTTGGCCATGATATATAATCTTTTTTGTATACGGCTGAATTCAATTTACCAATTTATTTTAAAGGACTTTTGTTAAGTATATACATGGGGAATTCTGACTGGTTGTTTTCTGTTTTTAATAATGTTTTTGTCTAGTTTTGGTATCAGGGTAACGATAGCCTTGTAGAATGAACTGAAAAGTATTTCCCCCCCTTCTATTTTCTGGAAGTGTTTGTGTAGAATTTGTATTCTTTTTTCTTAAATGTTTGGGAGAAATCACAATGGAGCCACTAGGATCTGGGGTTTTCATTGAGCTTAGGTTTTTTAACTACGAAGTCAATTCCTTTAATTGGTACAGGACTATTCGGGTTCTTTATTTCTTAGCTTTTTGAAATTCATCCATTTTATCTAAGCTCTTCAATTTACTGGCATAATATTGTAATACTCCTTTTCTTAATCTTTAATGTCCTTAGGATCTATGATAATGGTCTCTTCCCATTCCTGATACTGGTAAATTTGTCTTTTCCCTTTTTCATTTCCTGAGCAGTTTGGCTAGAAGCTTGTAAATTTTATTGAGTTTTTAAAGGAAAGAGCTCTTGGTTTCAATGTTTCTTTTTTTTTTAAAGATTTATTTTTTTAATTTATTTCCCCCCTACTCCCCCCACCGTTGTCTGATCTCTGTGTCCATTTGCTGCGTGTTCTTCTGTGACCACTTCTATCCTTATCAGCAGCACCAGGAATCTGTGTCTCTTTTTGTTGCATCATCTTGCTGTGTCAGCTCTCCGTGTGTGTGGTGACATTCTTGGGCAGGCTGCAATTTCTTTCGTGCTGGGCGGCTCTCCTTACGTGGGGCTCCCCTACGCGGGGACACCCCTGTGTGGCATGGCATTCCTTGTGCGCATCAGCACTGCGCATGGGCTAGCTCCACACGGGTCAAGGAGGCCTGGGGTTTGAACTACGGGCCTCCCATGTGGTAGGCAGACACCCTATCCATTGGGCCAAGTCCGCATTCCCTTTCTGTTTTCTATTTCACTGATTTCACTTCTTTATTTCCTTTCTTCTGCTTCCTTTTGATTTAATTTATTCTTCTTTTCCCAGGTTACTTAGTGTAGAAGCTTGGGTCATGGATTTGAGATCTTTCCTCTTTTCGAATAAACGTTGTAGGTTTTTTTAGTTGTTGTTGTTGTTTTAAGGAGGTACCAGGGATTGAACCTAGGATGCCTGGGAAGCAGGCACTCAACCACTTGATCTACAATCGTTTCCTAATAAAAAGTTTTTATGCATAAATTACTAAGTATTGCTTTTGTTGTATCCCACAAATTATGATGGGGTATTTTCACTTTTATTTGGGTCAAGGTATTTTTTAATTTCTCATGTAATTTCTTCTTTGACCCATGGGTACTAAGAATTGTGTTCATTTCCAGATATTCATAAATCTTCCAAATATCTTCCTGTTAATAATTTTTAATTCTGTTGTGGTCAGAGAAGATACTTTCTATGATTTCAAAAAATTTTAGTTCCATAATTTTAATAAATTTAAATTTATTGATACCTGTTTTATGTCCCAGAATATGGTCTATCTTGGTAAGCTTTCTGTGTGTACTTGAATATACTTTCTTTTGTTGTCAGGTGGAGTGTTCTATAAATGTTAATTTGGTCAAGTTGGATGATAGTGTTGTTCAAGTTATTTTTTTCTATTTGTTCTGACAATTATTAAGAAAGGGGTGTTAAATTTTTGAATTATAATTATGTGCCTATTTCTCATTTTGTTTCTGTGAGTTTTTGCTTAATGTATATTGGAGCTGTTATTAGGTAGATTAGGATTGTTATGGCCTCTTGATGAAGTGATGCCTCTATATAAAATGGCTCTCTATATCATTGGTAATATTCTTTGCTCTAGACTCTACTTTGTCTGATACTAATAATATGGCCAATCTAGCTTTCTTTTCATTAGTATTTACATCTTTTTAACTTTTAACCTATCTATACTTTTATATACAAAATGGGTTTTTTATACCCAGTATATAGTTGGGTCTTGCTTTTATGGCCTGACAATCTCTGCCTTTTATATGGAGCATTTAGATCATTCACTTGTAATGTAAACCAATCAGTATGGTTTGTTTAAATCTGTCATCTTGCAACTTGTTTTCCATTTGTACCATTTGTTCTTTGTTCTTTTTTTTTTTTCCCCAGTGATCGTTTGGCCTTAGTATTTTTTATAATTCCATTTCCATTACTGGCTTATTAGCTATACTTCTTCCACCCCCCAACCCTGATTTTTAGTGGTTGCTCTAGGGCTTACAATATACATCTTTAACTTATCACAGCCCTTCCTTCAAATAGTTTTACTACTTCATTTATAGTTCAACAAACTTATAATAGTATACTCCCATTTTCCCCTTCCATCCTTTGTGCTTTTATTCCCATACATTTATTTCAACATATATTATGAGTTCCATGATACATTGTTATTTTTGTAACAAATACTTTTATTTTAAAGGGATTTTTTTTTTATAAGGGAAAAGGCTTTTTTATTTATAATTTCTAGGGTTTACATTCCCTCTATTGATTTATTTCTTACCAATATTTGTCATTCCACTGTCTCGTGGCTTATTCAATTTCTGAAAAGAAGTTTGCCGTCATTTTAATTTTTTCTTCTCCATGTAATATGTCTTCCTTCTCTGGATGCTAGTAAGATTTTCTTTTATTACTGGTTTTCAGCAATTTGATGATTCATCTCTATGTAATTTTCTTCATGTTCCTTCTGCTTGTGATTCACTGAGCTTCTTCAAACTATAGGCTTATTGTTTGTTACAAAATTTGGAAATATTTTGGCCATTATTTCTTCAAATATTTTTCTATCCACCTCTTCCTTCTTTTGCTACTACAATAACATGTTAGACTCTTTAGTCTTACTCTATCAAGCTCACTGAACTCTGTTCTTATTTTTATTTTTGAGGCTATTTGTTATCTATTCCTTTTTTGTTCTTACCTTTCTTTTGCATTGAGTTTTAAAATTGAGTATTAAATTTATACTCCATTTTAATTACATTTAATTAAATTTGAATTGAGTCTGGAAACTCTCTTCAGATAGAATACTAGAACAATCATTGTAGTCACTTCATTTATTTCCCTCAGGGGTCAATGTGTGGTAATGCCTGTTTTCCAATGTTTGAAGGCCATTGTTTTGTCTAGTTTTCTAATTTAATGTGAGAGGTTAAATCTGGTTCCTATTATTCTATCATGCTGGAAACAACAGATTTAAGATTTAAGCCTCTTTTAAAATGTCCAAACCCTATACATCTTTTAAACACACATCAAATATAATTTACTTCTTGTAAACATTCTACACTAATCCAGTTTACTTTTCTCATTTCTCCACTTAATTCATAGTCTTAACCATCTATAACCGATCATCCACAACACGCTAAATGAATGCACCCAGCAATTGATTATACATTAAATTGAACCATGAAATTGCTGTTTTGGGAGGTCAATAACAATCTGTATTTCAGCAATTACATACAGTTCAGTCTAATTGTTGCTACATCTTTTTCAAAGCTAACTAACATTATTAAACTTTACACATTTTTCTTTTCATGTGCGGTAGAGTGTTAAGTACAATGTGAAAGCATTTCATGTTTCTTGAAAATTTTAATGGTTTGCATGTGATTTGCACAAGGTACATACCTGAGTACTACAAAACTGGCAGATTTAAAATATCTTTGTCTCAACAGATGGCTTGCAGTAAGAATATTTGATTGATAGGACAACAAAATTTAAGATAATAAAGTCAATATCAGCTTTATTTGGGCTATCATTTAATGGATAAAAGTCTTTAATAGGGAGTATAAGATCCTCATTTAGGTGAATGATTTGGTCAATAAATGCTGATATGGAAAGAATGAATTTCAGAAGGGGACTGTTAAGTGTTAACAATTAAAAATAGTAATAACAACAACATATTTCACTGAGGGCCTAAAGGTAAAATAGTTAAATAAGGAGGATCTAATCCTCAAGGTCAAAACTAGAAATTCACCAAATATTCACAGAGTGCCTACCCTGTGGCATTGAAGCCAAAATAATAAATTGAACAGATAATTCCTTGCCTTATTTTCCTAGGGGATAGGGAGATAATAAGCCAAAAAACAAGCAAATATATAATAAATATATCTAATGAGATAAATGCTATATAAGGGGGCTGAGGGACAGGATAAAAATTTATAGTGAGATGGCGGGAAAAGTGGTCAGGAAAAGTCTCACTAAGGTGATATCTGAGCAGAGATCTGAATAAAATAAAGAAGTCAGTCAAGCATATCTGGGGAATACAGTAACTACAGAGGCTCTGAGACAGGAGAGTTATTAACAAGATTAAGGAACAACAAGTAGTGCAGTATGGCTGGACAAGAGTGAGAGGAGGAGAGATGTATTCAAGGGCTGGGTCTTGTAGGACCACTGTTACACTGAATGAGGCTTTTGGCTTTGTTCTAAGTGTGATGGGAAGCCTACAGGGTTTTGACCAGGGGAAAGGCATGATTTAATTTACATTCTAAGAGGATTATTTTGGTCTAGACTATAAGGGGATAAGAGTTGAAGTAGGGACTTGTTCTAATTCCAATTTGCCTCTATATTACTAAATAATCTAATTCCCTAAATTATCTAATTCTCTCACCACATCATGTGCAATCTGACTCCTTCTTTTGCTTTTTCCTGTTTCTGGCTTGAGAGGCTCCAAACCTTTGTGCTATACCTGCTTTAGACCATTCTTCAATGCTAAGTAAGCAAAAGTAAGACTAGCTGCCAGATGGATGTGAGTTTCTATTCTGTACAAGAAATGGATGAGGAGAAAGGACAACAAATACTTGATCCCATACATTTCATAACCCTATTATATAGATATAATACACTCTTTGGCAGTTAGGACCAGTATAATTGATCAAAAACTGAATTTTAAAAGTTGAAATGCTTTAAAGTAGCAAACAAGCAAAAACACTAACCTTCTGTATCTGTAGCACTGTTTATAACATTCGACAGTTTGGCTTTCAAGCTTGTGTATGTCATAGTTTTTCTCGCATCATTCTCATAACGTCCAGTGCCCAGGGATACTATGCATTCTAATGGGACATTTGGCCAAAGACATTTACATTCATGCATTGCTAATGCTGAAGGGTTATTCAGAAGTAAACCTCCATCCTGCAAAAATAAGAATAAAAAATACAATAAAGAACTCCTAAAAGTGCATTTGGATTTTACAAATATGAAAACAAATAAACACATTTTAAACCGTTTGAAATTTATTCAGTGAAAGCTGAAATATGTAATATGTTGACCAATAAATTAATTAAAAATGACGTTCCTTTGAGGTGAATTTATTTTATACCACTATTGCTACAATAAAAAGGTTTGTGAGGACTTCCAGTCAACCAAGATGGCAGGTAAAACACTCCAGGGTACTGTCCCTCACTGAATCTTTGAACTAGCAGAAATTGTCAAAGACACTTTCCTCAAAACTCTGGAAAACAGTTAAAAGGTTGCAGTAACTGGGCCAGTGCTGAATCAAGAAAAGCAACTTTAAAAACAGTAGCAAAGGACCATTCTTCAATCCTAAGGTAGCAAAGGTAGCAAAGGACCTTGCTAGCCTCTCTCCTCACCCTCCATGTATGAGTGGAGCCAGCTCCCACTCACACTGTGGTTCCCTTGCTCTATTTCAGAGGGAACAGAGTTACCTTCTACGCACACACTGGGTGCCAATCTATCAAGTAGAAGTCTGAAAGACTGAACTAGGAAACTATCTCAGGCTCACTCTCCCAGCATTTGTCCTGAGGGGAGAGAAGCAGCATGCAGGCAGCTACAACAGTGAAAGAAATTATTAAGATGAAGTGATGTGGGGTGAAGGACTACCTGCTTTAAGTCATACAACAGTATCCAGGAATGGGTAAAAGTATCAGAAGAATTCCTAAGGGCTCTGGCAAATACAAGCCAATGAGAAGGAAGAACCATCACAGGTTCAGATAAGGCAGAGAGGACCTGCATTCAGTATTTACCCCCAGGGCTGATGTTCTTGATAGGAGAACTAAACTCTGAAGAAGAACACCAGCCGAAGTAGAGGAAATTTGCAAAATCTATAACCTATGCTTTTTTTCTTTAGTTTATTTGCTTTTTGTTAGCTCCTGGCACTCAAGAAAAATCTCTGTCATATGGATACAAACTTACAGAAAAGAGTTTAGGAACTAAATCCCACAGCTAACACTTTAAAATATTAAAATATACAGTGTGAATGTTACCTTTTTATAGACTTGCAGAGATATGAGCAGGTGGCTGTTTGGGAATTGTTTTTCCCCATGGTCCAAATCCCGAAAGCTAGGGTAGGAATAGGGGTCCTACCCTCCCTTTGAAAGAGACAGCTCCTTTCCCAGGCTAAACTCCCTGTCTCCTGCCCCCTCCTTCTGTCCAGGCCTTAACATCCCAGGTGAGTTGCTCCTTGAAATTGAGGAGGTGGCAGCAGGATCTGCCAGAGCAGGGAAGGCCTCTCTGCCTGAGCTCATTTAATTCAGTGACATCCTTTGCTGTAATCTCCTGGACTCAGGACAGCTTCCTTTAAGGACTGTCCTGAACAAGTGTACTCATAAAAGACAGCAAGACAAGTCAAGCTATCACAAGGGTAATAACAGCAAACCGCTGGCACAAGGGCGAAAGAAGCTGAAGACAAAAGTCAAGATCTTTAAAACTGAGAAAGAATGACACGTACCAACTGGGATGTATTTACCTATGTGGGAGACAGCCCAAGGCACAGCCGGTTTAGGCCAGTTGTTTATATCATGGGCAGAAACTACCCTAGCATTTCAAACATCACTTGCATCCTCTGCTCTCCTCTAACTCCCTCTCCAGTTGCAAACTAATTAAGAATAAGACCTTTTGCATCTTCTCCCACAGGGATTTCCTTGACCTGCAGCAAAGTTCCCCTTTGAACCCAAAGTGTGTCCTGCATATGTAAGGTTAAAAAGTCCAGTTAACTGCTCTGCCACTGATTTCCCTGACCTGTTTTTCTGCTAATCCTTCTCGGCTACTTTGCTATAAGAGTTCCTCTCCCACTCTCTTTCCCTTTGGCTTTGGTAGTTGAGGTGGGTGAAGTGTTACTTACAAATCTCTTTGGAACATTAGGTAAACCTGCTGGCTAAGGAGGCAGGTTTAAATATGCGCCTGTTTTACTTCTCAACTTACCTTTTTTTGTCAATGTGCATATAAATCTCTACATTCATAGCTCAAGTTAAAGGACACTCCCATATAGTGCTTTTTAAAACCTGTGATTTCCAGAGTTCTGTTTTAAAAATTTTAGTAAGTTTTCTTTCATTATAAACTGGTTTGATCATAGAAATAAAACCTTCTGATGAATTTAGAGAAATGTGTTTCTTCAAAGGTATTGCTGAGGCCCCCAAATGAGAGGGTTACCTAGTGGCAGCGTCTTGTTTTAATGGGCCTATATTAAAAGGTATGGCACACAAGTTTCTTTTAGGGCGAGTTCTCAGCCAAGTCACCACACATATCAAAATGAGCAGGATCCAAGTTCCCAAAATGACATTCATGTAACTCCAGTGGTAGTAGACAAGATGAATTTTGGTGGTACATAGACATCTTTACATTTAATAATTAAATGTTCATTTTTATAGCTTTCTATTTATAGCATGTGATTTTTTTTTCATTTAGAATAGTGATAAAGTTTCTTTTGGCAAACTTAAGTCAACAATGAAAAACATACTAGTCCAGTTGGAACTCAAATCACTGAAATTTTCAGAACCCTGGAATTGTTAAGATAGGCTGCAGCACTAACACTACGTTGGCCCCATTCTGGTTTGTGTGATCCTTAGAAAGTTACATTCAAGTTTGCTTCATGATCTATAAAATGGGATACTGGTACAGATTTCATGTTTGCTGTGAGGAATAAATGATAATATATGCAATCCTTTTAGCACATGGTGAGTGCTCAATGAGGTGAACTATGTTTCACTGTAAGAATCAGCAATTATGCAGATAACCAACACTAGCCAGGTATTAATCACTGTAAGAGCTATGGGACTGTGAGGCCATCATTTTTGATACTCATGAAATATCCATGAGTTTCAATTCACAACTTTCAACAAGTTTTTAAAAAAAGTACAGCATGCAAAAGAACACAAAAGAAAGAAAGAAACAGGAAATGATGGCTCATTCAAAGGAACAAAATAAAAACCCAGAAACCATCAATGAAGAACAGGCTATGGATATAAAGGACAAAGAATTTGATCCTCAACATACTCAAGGAAATAAAGGAAAACACAGAGAAAGAATGAAAAGATATGAGGAAAACAATGAATAAACACTATGATAATTTCAATAACAAGACAAAAATTTTAAAAAGGAACCAAACAGAACTACTTGCATCCCTAGAGGGTTTTAACAGCAGACTGGAGTTGGCTGAAAAAATAATCAATGATCTCAAAGACAAGAACTGAAATGATTCAGGCTGAGGAGCAGAAAGAAAAAAGAATTTTAAGAAGTGAACAGAGTCTGAGAGACCCATCAAGCATACCAATTATGCATTAAGGGAGTTCCAGAAGGAAAAAGAGAAAAAGTGGCAGAAGGAATACTCAAATAAATAATGGCAGAAAATTTCCCAAATCTAATGAAAGGCATGAATGTGCACACTCAAGAACCCCAAACAAGATAAACTCAAAGAGAATTATACCTAGACACATTACAGTAATCAAACTGTTCAATGACAAGGACAAGAAGAAACTTGTGAAAGTTGCAAGAAAAAAGCAACAAATTATGTACAAGGGACTCCCAAAAAGATTAAGTGCTGGTTTCTTTATGACTCTCGGGATAACAGGTATATACAAAGTTCTCTGGACTCTCAGGAAAGCTATTTGCCATATCTTTTCATTGCCTGCTCTATTCTCTATTTTAGTGTAGATTGTTTGCTGCCTCTTTTAATCCAACCTCTACCTTCCCCTGAGATGTCCATCACCACCACTGTCAAACTACATCTCTTTGACAGAATGTCTTATGCCTCCACACTTATGAGACTTCCACGAAACAATGGTGTCCTTTTAAAGACATCTTTTTATTCATTAACCCACCATGTTTTGGGTCTTTGGCTCTTCATATATGTATGTCCCTTTGTGGCTGAGGTATGCTAAATTGGGATCATCTCTGAAGCCTGAACATTACAGAAACCTGGTTTGTGATTGGCCCAGGACTGGGATGAAAGCTACCTGAGAGGCAGTGGCTGTCCTGAGCAAGGTGAGCCTTTATCCTTTGTCTGAATTCAGAAAGAAGGGAATTTGTTCCAGGAAAAGAATGAGGAAATGGCAGCATACATACTAGACAATATGTTTATCTTTATCATGGATTCAACAGCCTTAATTTTTAATGTACACCTCAGTAATGTTGTTAAATTATTATTCCTAAGCTCATAGTATGGCAAAATATACATAACTAAAACCAGAATACTAAAATAAACATTTAAGTACAAGTTAAGATTATGAGAAGTAGGCCTTCTCTGATACCACGCAAATTCCATCAAAACTTAATGACCATCTACTCTGTGCCAGGCCACAAAGCATGTAGTGATTGCAGTTTTGGGGACTGTTATTTTTGTATATGCTAAGTCTGAAGCAGATGAACTGAGCTTATCTCTGCTGGAACTGATCACCATATGCACACTGGAACAAGGTGGCCTTAATTTCACCACGTGATTCTAAACCCCACTGTGCCTCTGTTCCGATAATGGCTGTCAATTTTCTATTTTTTGCCTCTGACATAGCCCCTCCACCACTACTCTCCTAACTTCCAAACACTTCCACTGTGCTCTGAGGAAGTGCTCCATAGTTACCACTTCCAATGTAATCTTACACTCCCCAAATAGTTGTTGATTCTCTCAAGTCTCATGTGCCTTAGAGTAAAAAAAAAAAGGGGGGGGGGAGGATGGGAGGATGGTGTCTTGTTTGTTGCTTATTGTCCATCCTAGACCTTTGTTCCTAAACCTCTTAAAAAATCCTAGCTTTTTAAAGGCTCTGCTATTTGGCTATCACACCATCTCATCACTGTTGTCATATATCAACCTCTAATCAGTCAGCACCTGGCTCAGAGACTTCCTTTCTACCTCAAGTCTTTATATGTGACTTCAACATCTTTACAACACCTTGGACTATCAATTCCTCAATCCTCTTATCTTCAGAAATCTACTATTCCATATTTTCTCCAAAATCACTCACCAGACCTTGTTATCAAAGTATATGGAACACACAGTATATAGCCTTTTAAGTCTGGTTTCTTTCACTTAGAATAATGCTTTTAAGATTCATCTATGTTGTTGTATATATCAGTAATTCATTCCTTTTTACTGCTGAGTAATATTCCATTATACAGATGTACGACAGTTTATCTATTCAGAAGTTGACAGAAACTATTTTGTTAACATTAGTTATCTTTAGAATCTGTAGAAAGTCAAAGTGGCTAGGTTTTATATTGTTTCACTTTGTAAAAATCTATGTGGATCCCTTTCATGTAGGTGAAATAATTATTTCCTCAAGTCTTCCTGAAGTACAAATTTTCATTTAACCATTTCAGCTTTTTCCTTTGTTTTCAATTAATAGGACACTAGAATGTTACATATCCTATTACAGAGATAAATTTAACTTCCAATTCAGTAATGTGTATTTAAATTTTTTTTAATTAAAAAATCAGAGCGCCTTCCAGAAAATAACCACTGGACAAGGTCCACACCTCTTAATCATCTCAGATCTCATTTCCTTTATGATGGTCATTAACTGAGGAAAAACATACCCTTCATTTTGGTTGTTCTTCTTAATTAAGGATTGAATTGAGGTTTAAAATACAATGTGACAAAAGAAGTATCCTAAAACATTTAGAGGTACACATCCAGAGTATGGACCATTTTGTTATTCTCCCTAAATCTTTAATATCTTTAGATGTTAAGTTATAAAATTTGAGTTCAAAATGCTATGTGTAAAGTAAAGATTAATCCTTACCTGACTGCCGTGAGGAAACATCAAATGAAGACCCTAGCCATACAGTCACAGAAAGAACTTTTGAGGGCAGAAAATGTGGTTGGTTAGATAGATGCCACCTTTACAGTATGTCGCTAAAATTAGTAATGTTTGGGTCCTTGTTTAATAGTGTCATACATCTGATTAGTGTAGGCATTAAACATAAGTCTTGAGATATTGATTAAAGAAAAAGCATTTGTTCCATTAATAGGAAAATATGTATAATTTAACCTTTTTCATAAAAATCTGAAAATGGTATGCTTACACAATTATTATTGCTTGTTCTGGGAATAACCAACATGTTGGGGAAGTGGACTTGGCCCAGTGGTTAGGGCATCCTTCTACCACATGGGAGGTCCACAGTTCAAACCCCGGGCCTCCTTGACCTGTGTGGAGCTGGCCCATGCACAGTGCTGATGCACGCAAGGAGTTCCCTGCCACACAGGGTTGTCCCCCACCCCCGGTAGGGGAGCCCCATGTGCAAGGAGTGCGCCCTGTAAGGAAAGCTGCCCAGTGTGCAAGAAAGTGCAGCCTGCCCAGGAATGGCGCCACACACAGGGAGAGCTGACACAACAAGATGATGCAACAAAGAGAAACACAGATTCCTGTGCCACTGACAACAACAGAAGTGGACAAAGAAGAACATGCAGCAAATAGACACAGAGAACAGACAACTGGGGTGGGGGGGAGGGGAGAGAAATAAATAAATCTTTAAAAAAAAAACACCCCAACATGTTGTATTATTCTATTAAAGCAAAAATGTACTAATAAAAATTCTGAAAATTTGTAGGTAATTTTAACACTGATGATGCCTTCCCTTAAACTATGTCCAAATGATTCTGAATTCAAATTAGAAAGATCAATACTAAAACTGCAGCTGCTCTACCTGAAACCATAACAGGAGGGAATACTCCCATTTTACATTTCTACTGGTCTCTTAAGTTCAATATATCCAAATAAAGTATTTGAAAATTACCATGTAACAAGTCCTATTTCTTCCTTTTTAAAAGTTTTACTAATTCCTAAAACAATGAGGACATTTTATAACACCTATCTAATATCTGGATTCCTGGGGCCATGGAAGTTGAAAGCTGAGTTTAAGTTTCTATATATGAATTGTTGGGCTGATCTCTAATTTTTCCTAGGAAAAATTCATGAAAGGGAAATTGCTGAATCAAAGGTATTATTGTACAGGTTAAATATGAAACCTTTTATGATTAATATTTTATCTATGCAATGACAATAACAAAGAACTCCAAAAAACTATACTGTGACTTTCTTTCTTTTTTTGGGGAAAAAAAATTAAATGTCAGAAAGTCTGACAAGAACAGTAAGAAATATCAGAGCATGTTCAAAGTTAAATTATCTGTGATTCTTTGTACTACTACTGTGCGAATATTTCCTAAGAGCAACTTCGGAAATTCAACACATTACTTTTCTCTCTTTTTTGACAAATCAGAAGTCATTAACTTTTCCTGTGTTTTAGTAGGAGCATTACATACCTTTCATATTTCACTTTATTGACTAAATTGCTTTACTTTGTATTATTACTTTATTTATCTGCTTCACAAGTTACTTCAGCCCCTTTGGTGTTAACCTACTTACTCATTTCATTTGATAAAGAATCTATTTCATGTTAAAATCTACTGCAAAGTAGAGATTACTTCCTCTGAAACATACCACTTGATGGATTTCACACAACTAATTTCCTTTCTCCAGTTAAATGACAGAATTTACAGTCTCTGAATATGGTAAAACTAGGCTGTGAGTGGGACTAAATCCCACCATAAGGAGTTTGTTACAGCTGCTTCAGTCTCCATTTCACCTTAGTCAAATTCCTAGAAAGGGTTGTCTCCACTGTCCCATGTCACATGGACTTTTCAATTCCTTGAAATCTAATTTCCACCACCACCACTCCATTAAATGTCCTTATGAATAAAATAAATTAGTGGGCACCTGATGCTTCATTTTAATTGACCTCTACAGAGCATCTGGTACTAAATACCTCTTTTCCTCAGTTGGTTTCCCTGCTATTATTATTCTCTGCTGGCTCTTCTTTCTAACCTACCTTAATCAGTTTTCTTTACTGAATCCTCTTCTTATGCCATTCCCTACTCTTTGTCTCCCCATTCTACAGTTTTACCTGTGATTATCTCATCCAATCCCATGATTTTAATTACATTTTTGTCTCTAGTGAGAAATTTTCCTCAAAGCTCTAGAACAGAGTTATTTAACAGTGCTTCTATTGATATTTTAAGCTGGACACTTCTTTGTTGTAGGAGACTATCCTGTGCACCGTAGGATGTTTAATAGCATTGCATGTCTCTATCTACTGAATGCCAGCAGCACTCCCTATCCACTTCCCCCACCTCCCTTTGTGAAAGGCAAAAATGTCTCTAGACACTACCAAATGTTCCTGGGGAGGGGAGGCAAAATTGTTCCTAGTTGAGAACTGCTTTACTATAATGTATTCAACAATCAACTATATATTCTACAGATTCCAAAAACCAAACCAAAATTCATTTGTTCCTCATTCCCAATTCAAACCCACTCTTTATTTTGTATTCCCTGCTCCCTATCTTGATTAGTGGCCCCCAATTCAACAAGTCACATATTTGACAGTCATCCTCAATTTGGCCCACCATCTTTTATATCTAATCACCAAGTCTGGTGAGTCTACTTCTGAAATAGCTAACCACCTCCTCCCCAGTAGGACGTGCTTAATTCAGGACCTTTCTTTTCTCACTTGGTATCCCTGCCTACAATCTCACCTTCCTTTCAACTCTATCAAAGTCAGCATCTCCACTAAAAATCCTTTAGTGGCTGTTTTAGTTTCCTGGCTGCTAAAGCAAATACCATGCAATGGGTTGGCTTAAACAACAAGAATTTATTAGCTCATGTTACGGAGTAATGAAAATGCTCTAATATTGACTGAAGCGATGAATGCACAATTCTGTTATTATACCAAGTGCCACTGACTGCACACTTTAGATGGATTGTATTGTTTATGAATGTTTTAATAAAACTGATTATATATATATTTTTTAAAATCAATCCTGAATTCAGTTGGGCCACACCTTAACTCAAGTAAGCTCACCAAAAGGTCCTAGTCACAACAGTTCACACCCACAGGAATGGATTAAGAATATGTTTTTCCAGGGTACATAGCTCCAGCCATCATAGTCTACCCTCTGGATCCCCAAAAGACATGTTCCTTCCACATGCAGAATACATTCAATCCATCACAATACCCCAGAAGCCTTAAGTCATTTCAGTAACAAGGCTAAGTACAAAACTTCATTCAAATCAGTATAGGTGTGGTCTGTCCTGGGCACACTACCCCTTGTTCTGTGAACCTGTGAAACCTAGAAAACAAGTTATCTGATTCCAGTATACCCTGGTGAGAAGGCATAGGATAAACACTCCCATTACGGAAGGGAGAAAGTGGAAGGAATAAAAGGATCACAGGTCCCAAACAATTCTCCATTAGATTTCAAGGTCTGAGAGTCATCTGTGGATTGGTATTTTGTCCTCCAGGTCTGACAGAATGGCAACACTACCCTTTCCAATCACTTGAGTAGTAGCCACGCTCTCCCAAAAACTGGGGTGAAGTACCCACCTTCTCCAAACATTACCTTCTCCAAACTTTATGGTGGTGGCCAGGATTCTTTGAGCAATGGGGTGGCAGCACTCGTCCTGAACAATGAGTGGCACACAAGGCCCACCCCCTCCAAGTACCAGGGCAGATGGCCTGCCCCCTCAAACGCAGGACTGAACCTGCCTTGTCCATATACACTGGTGGTCCTGCTCGAGGAGATCTCTGGTCCAGACCTCAGCATCATATTTCTGCCCATTAAGTCATTCTTCCTTCAACTCATCCCTTCTCTGTCCCTTTCAGTTCAGACTGGCAGTGGTTTCACTCAAGAAAATTTCACAGAAATCTTGTTGGTTTTGCATGTAGTTACAGGAATCCAAACCGTCAGACAACAGAACTTTCCATAAATTCTTTCTGGATAACTGCATTTCCAATTCTGGCTTCCACTGAAATGGATAACTGGATCCATGGTCAGATAAACCTTCTTCACATGGAGCCCTATTCTCTGGGAGCTTGCTTTCCAGAAGTTCTGGAAGGTCCCTGACAGAGCTGCTTCTGGCCCTAGTCTCAGAGCACACTATCTTGATAGGCTCAGTCTTTTCCAAACCACCAATTCCCAGTTTCTTTGTGCTTAAGAGTTCAGTTCTCAGCTGATTCCTTTCCTATCTCATTTTACTATAAGCTGTGAGGAGAAGCCAGGCTGCACCTTCCTTAGTTAGCTTGGAAATCTAAGCACAAGGGCAGGTGAAATGCAGCTAAAATCTAAGTTCATCACTTTCAAGTTCTGCTTTCCATCCAATATATATATATATATATATTTTTAAAGATTTATTTTATTTATTTCTTTCCCCTTCCCCCCGTTGTCTGCTTTCTGTGTCCATTCGCTGTGTGTTCTTCTGCGTCTGCTTTCATTATCCCGCAGCACTGGGAAACTGCAACTCTTTTTTTTGTTGCGTCATCTTGTTGCATCAGCTCTCTGTGTGTGTGGCGCCACTCCTGGGTGGGCTGCACTTTTTTTATTCACGCAGGGCAGCTCTCCTTGTGGGGCACACTCCTTGCATGTGGGGCACCCCTACGTGGGGACGCCCCATGTGGCACAGCACTCCTTGCGCACGGCAGTACTGCGCGTGGGCCATCTTACCACACAGGTCAGGAGGCCCTGGGGATCGAACCCTGGACCTTCCATATGGTAGGCGGATGCTCTATCAGTTGAGCCACATCCTCTTCCCTCCATCCAATATTAAAACTCAATTTTACAAAGTTCTCTGCCACTTTAATAACAAGGAAAGCCTTTTTTCCAATTTCTAATACTGCATTCATGATTTTCCTTCTAGGCCTCATCAGAAGTAACTTCAGTGTCCATATTTCTACTAACAGTCTCTTCACAACAATCTAGGCTTTTTCTATCAACCACATCATAATTTTTCCAGCTTCTACCCATCAACCAATTCCAAAGCTGTTTTCACATTTTAGGTTTTTGCAATAGCAGCACCACAATATCTAGTACCAAAACTGTTTTAGTTTTCTGGCTGTTAAAGCAAATACCATGCAATGAACTGGCTTAAGCAACAGAAATTTATTGGCTCACAGTGTTGAAAATAGGAAAGTCCAAAATCAAGGCATCTCCAAGGCAATGCTTTCTCCCAGACAACTGTGGTGTTCTGGGGCTGGATGCCAGTGATCCTTGATCCTGAACTTTTTTATCACATGGCAATTGCACATGGTAGCCTCTCCTAGCTTCTCCCTTCTCTTCCAGGTTCTGCTTTCAACTTCTGGCTGCTGCCTCTGGCTTTTCTTGGTGTGGTCTTCCTTATAAAGCCATCAATAACAGGATTACGACCCACCCTGATTAAGTTAGGCCACACCTTAACTCAAGTAACCTCATCAAAAGGTACTGCTTAGGGCAGTGGATGTGGCTCAAATGGTTGAGTGCCTGCTTCCCACATGGGAGGTCCCAGGTTCAGACCCTGATGCCTCCTAAAAACAAAACACAACAACAAGCAAAACAGACAAAAAGAACAACTTGACAGTCGATGTGGCTCAGTGGTTGAGCGCCAGCTTCCTACATACAAGGTCCTAGGTTTAATCCCTGGCCCCTGGTACCTCAAAAAAAAAGGTATTGTTTATAATGGTTCACCCTCACAATTAAGATTAGGATCATGTTTTTCTGGGGTACATTGCTCCAAACCATCATAGTGGCTCCTCATTTTCTAAAGGATTATGGTCCAAGCTACCTGGCATGGCAATAAGATCCTCCATGTTTCTCCAGTATCATTTCTAGCAACTTTCTGCAACTTAGTGCGCCAGAAATAACAATTGCTCAAACACAGCTGCCTAAGTATAGCAAGATGTGTTACACATATGTACTTCTGCACAAGTGGTTTCCTATGCTTATAAAGACTTTCCCTTCTCCCATCCTGTTTTTCTGCCTAGCCAACTCTTCATTCTTTATATATCAAGTCAGATGAAAACTTCTTTGTAATGACAATTCCTGACAGAATAAATCACATCTTCTATACTTAACCTTCGTATATATTTCCACTACTTAACTTAACTCTTTCTATAGTTTGCTTATACACAACTCTGAGCTATTTGAGGGTAGGGTTCAGAAAATACAAACAATATGCTAGCTATTATATAAAAATCTTTATATCCTTCACAGCTAGCACAGCACCTGGCACTAAGTAAGTACGTGCTACATTTTTGTCTAGTAACATGTAAATCATTACCTGTGGCCCGGCAGAGGCAACATTTGGCAGGTACTGGGCAGACTCTGTTAAAAACATTCCTTACTTAGAATATTTAGGTGAAATTTCATAATTCCTTTTAGGTTAGTATACTCTGAGCTCTGATTATAATCTTTTAAAATGTAAATAAAGCCTAATATGAACAATTTATTAGAACCAGTCATTAAAGTCTTTAGTGAAAAATAATTTCTCAGTCTTTCTCTAAATATAGTGTATTAGTCAGCCAAAAGGGGTGCTGATGCAAAGTACCAGAAATCTGTTGGCTTTTATAAAGGGTATTTATTTAGAGTAAAAGCCCTTGATTAATATAATTTAATCAATGGCATCTCAGCTGAATCTAATACAATCAAAGGGTATCACACCCAGGGAGTAGACAGGTTTATATAAACATAATCTCTCTTTTTGGAATTCATAAGTAATATCAAACTGCCACAGAAGGGAATGAATATTTTAATTTTGGGGATGGAGATGGAAAAAAAGATAACATTAAAGGGCTAATTTTGTGTAAAAAGTATTACTTCAAGAAAAATATAGGGAAACGGACTTGGCCCAGTGGTTAGTGCATCCGTCTACCACATGGGAGGTCCGTGGCTCAAACCCCGGGCCTCCTTGACCCGTGTGCAGCTGGCCCATGCGCAGTGCTGTTGTGTGCAAGGAGTCCCGTGCCACGCAGGGGTGTCCCCCGCGTAGGGGAGCCCCACGCGCAAGGAGTGCGCCCCGTAAAGAGAGCCACCCAGCGCGAAAGAAAGTGCAGCCTGCCCAGGAATGCCGCCACACACACGGAGAGCTGACGCAACAAGATGACGCAACAAAAAGAGACACAGATTCCCACGCCGCTGACAAGAGAAGCAGACAAAGAAACAAGACACAGCAAATAGACACAGAACAGACAACCGGGGTGGGGGTGGGGAAGGGGAGAGAAATAAATAAATAAATCTTAAAAAAAAAAAAAAAAGGGCTTCCCTGATTAAAAAAAGATATATATGATGGTACTTGGAGAGGGGAAAGAAAAGTACACTCTGGGAGGTATTCAAAAAGAATTCCTCCTACTTTAAAATTTTCTAGGACATGTAAAACATCTTATAAACAGGTAAATAATAATATTCTTCTCTTTATAGTCAAAAGCAAATGAAATCTCCCCATCCATCATATACCTCTTAATTACAACACTATTTTCAGCAACTGCACAAACAGAATATTAAACTATAATTTATATAATACTTGATTCCAAAAACGATATGAAATAACTTATATTAAAGCATATCAGACATAACAGAAGGGATTTTTAAATGAGACTAGAAATAACTGAATTTAATTATTCAAAGAACTTAGGATAAGAGAATTGTATTAGGTAAGTACCATATTTTAGTTAAAGGCTTCTTACTAACTTCTGAAGTCTTGGAAAGAAGTGGGTTATTGCTTGAATGTGTGCTTTCTTTAAGTAATCAAGATCATTCAAATCTTAGACTATTCTTATCAGTCTTTCAGTTTGTTCTGTTTTTCAAGACTTCTGAGAGAGAGAAAAAAGACTCACCCCTTCCTCAAGTATTAGGAGAGAATATACAATAAAGGAAAATATTTACATAAATAGATTCCATTAGAATATTCTTATTAAAGTGAATGTGGTAGTTTTTCTTGAGTCAAGTCATATACTTACATGAAAGTATATTCTTTGTGCATGTGGTTATATGCTTTACATAAAATTCATATAAGGAGTCATTTTAATCTGTGGCTCAAACTTAATTTGAAAGATCATGATCATCAATATAAAAATGGCTAAGCATGAAAAAAATATCACTATCTGGAATGGGAACAGACCACTGAATTACTTTGGTTTATTATAAGTATTGTACAGGACTGAATTAATAAATTTTAGAACTAATAATGAGGGGAGTGGATGTGGCTCAAGCAGTTGAGCACTCACCTCCCACACGGGAGATCTTGGGTTTGGTTCCCAGTGCTTGCTAAAGAAGACAAACAAACAATGAGCAGAAAACAAGCAAACAGAGCAAAAACAGCAAGCAGAAGAGAAAAAAAAAAAATCAGATGAGCAAAAAGACAATAAGCAAACAATGAGCAGACAATGAGCAAAAGTAAAACAAAACAAAACAAGCAGGGAGCAGATGTGGCTCAAGCAATTGAGTGCCTGCCTCCCACACTGGAGGTCCTGGGTTCCGTTCCCAGTGCCTCCTAAAGTAAAAAAACAGGTAATGGGCAGACAATGAACAAAAAACGACGAGCCAAAAAAAACCTACAATGAACAGGCAAAAAGCAAAAACAATGAGCAAACAGACGAGGGAGCCATCTGGTGGGAGGGGAATGAATGAGGTAACTTCTTTTGAATCTGAGAATATGTGGCCTTGTTTAAGATCTTCACTAATAGGTTAGTATAACTACATGTTAACTTATAAAGTTACATGTTTTAAATTTATTTTGTATACACTAAGTTATTTCTCCATTAATGACATGCTGACAATACTACAAGTGTACAAGGAAAGAACTGTTAAAAACAGCAAGCTATATATAAAATAAAAATTTTATTTTGACCAGTAAGTTCTAAAATCAATGTCAGAAAGAGACTCTACAGCCAGCACTCTCTGTCCTGAGGGGGTGGAACAAAAATAAAAAGGCAAAAAGGAGAAGTATTTTACAAAATTCAACAATGAATGACTCAACAAAGTAAGAAATGATTTGAATGAATTCCAAAGGCAAAAGGAATCCTAACTTAATCTCTTAACTACAAAGATTAATTATGGCATTGCTTTTAGAAAGATAAAAAGAAAATGGGATAGCTGATCACAATTTTAAAAATATATCTAAGATACTGTATCAAAGTACAGGAAAAAATAAAATTGATTAATACTAACATATGTAAGTTTAAATTATTCATTAGTAGCTTTTAAAGCTTATATAGTTGATAGTTTATATAAAAGACCTGTGTATGAACTTTTGAATGGCATCTTAAAAATCCAGGTCAACAATATTATTTTTTTCCTCAACATATATCTGAATAAAAAATAAAGGAATGCACATACTATAGTGGTTAGAACATAAAGTTAGTTACCAATTCCATCAAATGAAACCGGTTTTAAGTAGGATACCGTATAAAAAATTAAGCACATAGATAAAAATGTATTTTGGAAGTGTCAGCTCAAAAGTTTTATTGACTTTATGTTTATCATCTAGCATAAGGTAAGAGTGAAGATTTCCATAAATAGTGGGAAAAACCCAACAGAGAAAAAAAAATTAAGATAAGCAAATAACTCTACCCAACAGAAAGAATAAGAATTACCAGAAATAATAAATTTTACAGATCATTTAACCATAAATTTAAACAATATAATTACAGATAGCATTCTAATTGTCACTCAACAGTTGTGACCCTAGTCCAGTTACTTAACCTTTCCTAAGACTCTAATTTCTCATTTGCAAAACAGAAATAATCCTACCTACCTCATAAGTAGTGATGATTGAGACAATGCATGTAAAGGACTAAGTGTCTCACACATGGCTAACTTAGTAAGTATCTACTATTAATATTATCTTATTACATCCTTTACTTAAAAATCTACCCACCAAAGCTGTTAGACTGGGTTCTGTATTTTCAGGGACTATGTGTCATTTTAATTTTTATCACATTTGGAAAGCCAATCAATCACACACACTACCTCATTTTTCCATCAATAACATTATCATAATTGGCTAAGAATCACACAATTCAAAATACAAAATATATATATACTTCCTAAAATATGTTCTCAAGCCAAAAGGTTTGTTTATTTAAGGAAAACAGAACAACAAAAATATATTGGACTACACATCTTTGTCAAGTGAAGACATGAAGAGGAAAATCTCAGGTCTCCTTGGCTGACATTTAATAATAAGTGTTTTTTCTTAGATGAGAAAAAGCCACACAGTCAACTTACTTGATGAAGATCATTTCCCAATGCATACTCTGCAAAGTAGCCTGGAGCAGCAGATGAGGCTCTAATGGCTTGCCACATTTTATACTGACAGCCTCCCAAATAGTGAGAGTTGATTCCAGGAAAATGACCATAGTTTCTGAACACAAATGCTTTTGGCATTATCCCTCTGTTCACTAAGGTACTTACTGCAGCTACCTAATAAATTACAAAGTGAACAGTATCCATTACTAGCAGCAATATTTGAGATCTATAAAAATTAAATACTATTTAGTAGTGAAGATAAACGATACACAACTCCATCCAACAATATAAATGTATGACATGAATAAAATGTAGAGCAAAGCAAACCAGATCAAAAAAGGTGTTTATTTGTGAAGAAACAAATATAAAGACTGAGACAATTCTGATAAATATTCTGTAAGAAAACAATATTAAAAGAAATATTGCTCATACTATTTGACTATTTAAAAAGACATTCAAGTAGGCATATATTTTCAGATCTTCATGTGAAAAGAGATATAGCAGCAATAGCCATAAATAAAAACTACATAGACAAGGACATTATTTGCATTGCATTTACAAATTAAGTCTTTTTTGCTATACCTTTTCAAAGTATGACGACTAGTAAAGCTGATACTCTAACACTACACAAATCATCAGGACTTTCTGATCATAGTTATTAAACTAAGCAGCTGGGTAATTTTTATTAAAAAACTATAATGTCCACTACTCTGGATCTCAGATTTTATCAGTAGAATTTAGGTAAAATGTGCTGTATTTGTTAACAATTTCCAATATAAACTAAAGAGGCTGATGAGGTAAAAAACTGTTAGTATCCTGTGCTAAGTCTTGCTAGGGGCCTGTATGTTTTGTTCTTTTGTAAATCAGAGGTCTTAGCTCAAATTCTTGTGAGAAATCCAAATGTTTCTCTAGACCATTATGGATAAGAGTTCACCATATATTAAAATCCCTGGATTTTAAGATTTTGTCTATATAGACAGGGCGGATTAAGAATTATACAGGTGCCTGTGCCATTTACAATGAGGTGTCCTTTTTTTACTTTTTGAGGTGGCTAAAGTTTCTCTAGAGCCACTCTTAACTTTTCTTCAAAGTTGACAATCTGATACTAATACAAGGTGATAATAATACAGTAATATATGGGGACAACATATACCTAATACAATGAATAGATACAACTATTTTAGTAATCATCAATTGTAACAAAGGTAACTACTATTAAAAAAATAGTACAATTATTTTAAAAAGTGCTATCATCAATAGTAACAAATGTTCCACATCAGTGAAGGTGTTGATGGTAGGGAATTGTAAGCAAATCCTGTATTTTACGCACGACTATTCTGTAAACTCAAAACCTCTTCAATAAAAAAGAAAAACTAAAAATATAAAAGGACACTGGGTAAATAAAGAAATCTGAATTTTAAAAAATTAGAGGGCAAAACATTAATGAGAAACATTATCTGCATAGCTTCAAAGTATACTTCCTAAAATATAATAATTACTGTGGGTTTTTTTTTTTTTTAAAGATACGCAGATCACAGAAAATGTTACATTAAAAAATGTAGGAGGTTCCCATATACCCCACTGTGGGGGTTTTAATACATAGCCACAAATCTTTGACACCCCTCTCTCTAGGAGGTAAAGCTTAATTCTTGTCCCCTTGAGAGTAGACTAGACTTAATAATTCACTTCTAATGAAGAATGGGAGAAGGAAAAATAGCATCTTTAAAGTAGGGAGTCCCAGCAAGTACCACCTGTACCAGTGATGAAGGTTAAAATTAGCAGTACAGAGTTGTATGGATATCATGTGCCCTGGTATCAATATGAGAATAAGAAAGGTAGATCTGCTTTGTTGGTATTCCTTCCCCAAATCAACAACCTCAGTCTAAACATGCGAAAACATCAAACAAACCCAAATTGAGGGATGTTCCACAAAATACCTGACTGCTATTCTTCAAGAGTACCAAGATTTAAAAAAAAAGGAGGGGGGGGGGGACTGAGAAACTCTTCTAGACTGGGAAGACCAAGGAGACACAGTGATTAAATATATGTAGTAATCTTGGATTGGATCCTAGACTAGAAAAATGACACTAGTGAAAAAACTGAGAAAATCCTAATGAAGTATACAGTTTAACTGATAGTATTATACCAGTGTTAATTTCTTAATTTTGATAAATATACCATGGTTATATAAATTGTTAACATTAGAGAAAGCTGAGTGAAGGTACATAGGAAACCACACTGTACTGTCTTTACAACCCTTCTGTAAGCCTGAAATTACTTTAAAATAAAAAGTAAAAAAAAAAAAAAAAGGAATTGGCATGAAAGTGAGTAAAATAATAAATAAAACATAAAAATTAAGGGTGGGGAGTCTAAAGACAAATCTGTTTGCTTCTGCATCTTAGTTTTCCATCCCCAGAAGTGGCCATTGAGGAATCTCATGTCTCCTTGGGGCCCAAATTCTTTCTTGCACTAAAGAAAATGCAACTGAGGCACTGGAATAAAATTTGGCATTCACAACTCCAGTCCAGGGCTCTTGCTCCTACCTTATTTTTCCAAGCAATTCTCAGAGTCATTAAGAATTTTACAAACGAGATTCTATTTGTACATTAATATAATATATACCTAAGAGGCATATAAAATTTCTCTTAAAAAATCTAGGAGAGGAAATTCCACAATTTTCCTTAAATCACTAGATTTGATTAACCCTTATGATAAAATAATTCTTCCTTATCGTTAATTCATCTTTCATGTTCTTAAACTTGTTATATTTTTATTAGATAAATAAAATGGCAAATGATCCCATTCTATATTTTTACAGAATGACTCATTATATGAAGAACTTACATAATCTATTAAAAGAGGTTCCCAAGAATTTCTTTACTTTATGGGCTTTTCAGAATAAGTGTTTTCACCTGACCTTCTAACTAAGTGTGTTATGTTTAAAACACTCTAAACTTACCTTAGGACATGTGGGGTTTCTTGCTGTTTCAATCATTAGTGAAGATCCCATTTTATCCCTTTATTAAAGGAGAAAAAATAAATTATATAAAAATGATTTTATTTCATAACAATAAGGGAACATACTCTATGCAATTACTGTTTGCCCATGGCTTTGTGAAAGTGCTATGAGGGTCAAAAAAGAAGTACTATAAGAATCTTCCCCTTGGGAGACATAAAATCTAGATAATGTACATGAACAATATATATTTATTAATTTCTGATTCAAACTGCAAGAATCTGTAATTCTGAGGTGGGGTAACCAATGAAAGATGTAGTAAACTGGGAAGAATGCATGGTAATGAAGTTTGAGAAGGACACCAAAGGAGGGCAAGGCAACACTTTCAAAGCCAGGAAATACACAGGTGAAGGCACAGAGGGGAGAATAAATCTGTTGTTTACAGGGCCCTGTTGACAGGACAAAGAAGCTGTGTTGAGAAAAGACTGAAGAAATATGGGTGGACTAATTACAGAGTAACTTAAAAATCAGGTCAGGATATTTAGACTTTAACCTTATTTTATTAGGAAATACAAAGCCAATGTCACTGAAAAACTGTTTTTTAAAGCATCTGAGTTTACATTTGAATTATTACAACATTAAAGAAATTGTTCATGGGCAGCAATTTTCATAATTCTATTTCAACACAGAATTTTATTTCAATGCAAACTTTAAATAGACTTAAAAATTATGTATTTTCCCTCTGGATTGAAAATAAATACCATAGTTTTACTAATTTGCCTCAACAAGAAAAATCATTTTGTTATTGACAATTTTCAAACAATATTCTGCTTGTCAACTAGAATGCTAGTGAATTCCACACAAAGATAATATTTACAAATTACTGTTCTATTCTTTTAAAGCTTTTTGTAAGTATCAATATAAAATGATTTCTAAAATGGACAAGATCCTTATCTTCCCAACCTGATCTATAAGATTTCTTCAGATCAATACAATTTTATTCTTCTAAGGGTCTTTCACTTTATTGTTTCATAGAGCTCTGCTGTAAAATTGGGACAAAGATCCTGGGAGAATGCTGTTTTCACACTTCAAGGCAAGTTCTCCTTTATTTTCTGTTTAAACTTTCATCGTATCAAAAAAACTAAAATGCTTTAGGGAATTAAGTTATGAATATAAATAACTTTGGAGAGAAATTTAGGAACAATAATTGCTTATTTCAGGAAGAGGTCAAAGTATGAAAAAATCCTCAACATTCCAAGATTTATTGATGTAATAATTAAAAATAATGCTCTGAAAATAACACAAAATCATTATCACAGGGGGAAAAAAAAGTACCTTCAATAAGCAATGAGGAAAAAAATCTGATAACAAAAAAGGCTAAAGTATAGGTGTGATAGATTGTAACAATAAAGGCCCCCAATGAATCCTGCTTCCTAGTATCCATGTCCTGGTATATAGTCCCTTCCCAAAGAGATCCTAGGTTTGACAAATGAGTGGCTTTGGTCAATGGGACAAGAGTAAACATACCATCAAACGGTAAGTGCCTGTGTACTAGGGCTTCCTTCTTGGAACTCTGAAGAAACAAAGCCCAGAAGTATGAGAATAACCATGTGGAAAGAGACCCAGCTGTTCCAGCCATCCCAGCTGAGCTGAAAGCTGACAGAAGTCAATGAATGAGCTCAGGCAAGAACAGAAAAAACACCCGTCAAACCACAGAATCATGAAAAAAAAAAAATCGTTGTTTTAAGCCGTCTTTGGCAGCAAAGACTGAATGAAAAAGTTGGGAAAGAAAGAACTAACCACACTTATAAAGTTTATCAATGTTGTCACTGAAATTAAAGAAACTTCTGAAAAGGCAAAAACGAAAGAGTAATATACAAATACACAAATGCTACTGAGTAAAAAAAAAGGAAAAAACCATGGCATAACAAAGAGGCTGGTTTATAGTAAATTTCAAACCTTCTTTAAAAAATCTTAATAATACTGATTACATGATTTCCTGAGAATTGATAATTAGTTTTCCAACGGACACAAAAAAGACCTGAACCATATGTTAATGGATGGGAAGATTTCACAACTGTAAAAATGTCAATATTCCATGAAATACCTGGGGCATTTTAGGTAATTTTGAACAAAGTATCAGTGGAATTTCTTTTTGCACGACAAAAGTAACCTATGATTTACTTTGATGAGTAAATAAAGATAGCTATCAGAATTTGAAATAGAAGAGCTAGGAGAAAAGACTTGCTATATAGCAATATAAAAACATAAGTAAAAACTCAGTAACTGAACTCACAAATTTATACAAAAATAAACAAATCAAGAAAGAAAAACAAAAATTTGGAAAAAGACCCTAAAGTAGATAAGACTTTAAAATAAGATAAATGTGGCTTCTCAAATCAGTTAAAAAGCGGGGAAAGTATTTGGTAAATGGTGCTGGGAACTTTGAATTAATTATCTGAGGAAAAAATAAACACATACCCCCTAACATATTATGTCAAAATAAATCCCAGATACTTAAGAATTAAATATAAACTTCATAAAACCTTGGAACTAGAAATTAATATAGATAAATATTAACCTGATTTCAGGGTGGAAATGATTTCCTAAACATGAAACTCAAGTTAAAAAGTATTAGAGGAAAAGATACGACAAAATGAAGAATTTAAATTTCCCTATTTTAAAAACACATATAGTTATATTCCAAAAGAAAAATGAGCAAAGATTATGCCCTCAAGACTCACAAAAGAAATAAAATCAATGCACATGAAAAATGTCCAATTTCACCAACCAAGTGATGTAAACTGAAACACAAATTTCAAAAAATCTCTCAAACTCACAATTTAAAAAAATTAAAATATTTGGCATTCATGAGTATTTCATGAAATAGAAGTATAAATTGATGGTGGGTGTTGAGTAAGTTGGGACAACTGTTTTGAAGAATAATTCAGCTATATGTGTCAAGACCCTATGCAGCAGTTTGATACTATTTATGAATTCCAAAAAGAAATACAGATTATGTTTGTAAACTGGTCTGTTCCTCTGGATGTGATAAGCTTATTAATTTGTAAGTTTAGTTATTGATTGTATTAGATTCAGCCATGGCATCTGATTAAATTATGTTAAGATTAGAACTTTGATTCAACCACACCATTAGGGAGTGCAGGGTTGAGTGTCTACCCCCTTGGTGGGCTATATAAATGGACACTCAATCGGGAACACACTTAAGCAGATACACAGAAAAAAACAAGGCAGAGGAGAGAACTTGGTTGAGTTGAGCTATCTGCCTGACAGTTTAGAGCTGATGTTGTGAAGAGAATAGAGCAGCCAAGCCCAGAAAGAAATGAGCCATGGGAAGAGAGACAAGCCTTATGCCAGCCTACATTGAAAGAAGAAGCTGGACTCACAGGACTTTAAAAGGAAGAGGAAGGCTGAACTCTCAAACACTGCCCACCATCTTGCATCAACATGTGGCAACAGACTTTGGGTGAGAAAGTACCTTTTATGGTACCTTGAGTTGGACACCTTAGGGTCTTGTAACTATAAGCATCTACCCCAAGTAAATACCCTTTATAAAAGCCAATAGATTTCTGGTACTTTGCATCAGCACTCCTTTGGCTGACTAATACACCCTTAAAAGTTTATACTCTCTGTTGGGAATTAAATCATATCTCCCACAAAAGGCACATTCAGGTACCTAAGCTCTGGTCCTATGGGCGTCAGTCCATTTGTAAAGAGAACCTTTGAAAATGTTATGAATTAAGATGTGCCCAAACTGAATAAGGGTGGGCCTTAATCCAATATGGCTGAAGTCCTTTGTGACCAAAGGAAATTGGACACAAGAGGTAAGCCACAGGGAATAGGAAGTTGGAAGTCAACAGAACCCAGAAAAGAAAGGAAACACCACCGCCAAGTATACTGCCATGTGACAGAAAAGCCAAGGATCAAGGATCACTGGCAGCCAGCCCTAGAATATCACAGTCGTCAGAAAGCACTCCTTGCTGGCGCCTCAATTCTGGACCTATTCTAGCCTCAAAACCATGAGCAATAAATTCCCATTTTTGAGCCAACTTATTGCATGGTATTGTTTCAGCAGCTGAGAAACAAAAATACCCTCTGACTCAAAATTTCATTTTTTAAAATTTACCCTAACAATATAATCAGAGATTTAAATAAAGATTTGAGATGTCCAATCAAAATTTATTTGTTAAATAAAAATTACACATCCATAAAATGGGATACTGCACAACCAGTAAAATATATTTCAAAAATATTTAATGCCATAGGAAACCATTCATGATAAAATACTAATTAAAAATGAATGATGCAAAACTACAGGTGCATTGTTACCACAATTTTGTGAAGGGGAGGAATACACACACACAAATACACCTATTTATCTGTAGGAAATTCTAGAAAGAAATACATCAACATATTAACAGTTCTTAGTGGGATTATAGGTGATTTTCATTGTCTCCTTTATGTACTCTCTATTTCCCATAAAATCATTATTTTTAAAAGACACCAACATTTGACTCAATAATTCAGGGTCTTATAAAATGATCTATTGATGTATTATGAAATATGAGCAGGAATTTAAATTATAAATTATATATATCATATAACTGATATATAAAATTCATAATATATAAAATTTATAATCATAAAAAATTGGGAACATAAATGTCCTAAATGGAAATGGTTATTAAAATTTGATACCATCACACTGTGGAATGCAATGCAGTCAACAATATGTCAAGAGATTTTAATGACTTTATTAAAGGGAAAGGGAATACAAAATTAGAATTATAATTTCAGCCATATAAAATGTAAATAAAAATATAAAGTCTACAAAAACTAGAAGAAAATATACTGCAAGTCTACAGTTTGGAATAATAGGATTACGGGTGATTTTAAGTTTCTACTTCATGCTTATATTTTGGAAAAAGAGTTTAATAACTGTATGGAAATATTTTGGAACAAAATATTTAAAAATTATTAAATGTTTTAGAAGAATAAGTGTTGATGATTTAAGAACAAAGTAATAGCTAAATTAAAACCATTAGGCGGCAGACTTGGCCCAGTAGTTAGGGCGTCCGTCTACCACATGGGAGGTCCATGTTCAAACCCTGGGCCTCCTTGACCCATGTGGCACTGGCCCATGCACAGTGCTGCTGCACTTAAGGAGTGCCATGCCACACAGGGGTGTCCCCCACGTAGGGGAGCCCCATGCACAAGGAGTGTGCCCCAGAAGGAGAGCCACCCAGCGCAAAACAAAGTGCAGCCTGCCTAAGAATGGCGCCACCCACACAGAAAGCTGACACCACAAGATGATGCAACAAGAAGAGACACAGATTCCCGTGCCGCTGACAACAACAGAAGCGGACAAAGAAACAAGATGCAGCAAATAGACACAGAGAACAGACAACCGGGGTGGGGGGTGGGGGGAAGGGGCAAGAAATAAATAAATAAATAAATCTTAAAAAATAAATAAATAAAACCATTAGACATACAATGCCAAAGATATACTGTGTTGACAATGGGAGTGTATGGAAAAAGTGTGCCAAAGGTATGCAATGGACCATGGTTGATGGTAATGGTCTAATGATATTATCTCATATTCTAAAATAAATCTTCTTTTTGAATGTAACAGTAAAAAAAGAAAAAGAAAAAAAAATAAATTAAAAAAAATAATAATAAAACAAATGTTCCACCACAGTTTGGTGTGTTAGTGAAGGGGTGTTGAATGGGAATTCTACAAACATGCATGATTGTTTTGTAAGATCACAATTTCTGTAATAAAAATATATTTTAAAAAATAAAATAATAGGGTGGGTTGGGGGAAAATACAGCAAATATAAAATATGGACTATAATGAATAATAATGTTTTGATGATATTCTTTCATAATTTGTAACAAATGTTTCACAACAATGCAAGGTGGTGGTGGTGTCTGGGACCCCTGTATGATGTTATGCATGTATACTTTGTAAGTTTACAACTTTTACTATACATTTATTATTTATGTATGTTCATGTATGAATGATACCCTTCAATAAAATAAAATTAAAAAACAGATGCAAAGATGGTCTATGTATATCACCAAATATTTTTTAAAAGGCAACTGTAATTTTACACATAAATTTCATGCATGAATATATGCTATTATCTTTATAGACATGTATATATGAACATATTATAATTTGAATATATCACATATTATCTATATAATCAGAAATTTTTTTTAAAGGAATAGTTATAACTTACTTAAGAATCTTTTCCCACATTTGACTATCATAAAATGCATGGCTCCAACTCATTTTGACTGTTCCAACAATAACATTTTGTGAAAACACATCTGATCCTAATTTTCGATAAAGTTCCTCACATTCATCCAGGGGCATATGAAACAATCCCAACATGAAAGCTAATACGGCACCTGAAAGAAAGAATCCTTAGGTTTTATCAATATCCACACTATAGCATTTATGAATATAAGATATCCTGAGTCATAGACTTGAATTAAATTCCAACTCTGTTACTTCCTAGCTGTGTCACCTTAGGCAAGTTACTTAAGCTGTCAGAATCCCAAGTTTCTCATTTGTAAAATGAGAACAATTACAATACATAAGGCTCTCGCCTTGTGGTAAAAGGTGTAAAGTGCTTTACCAAGCCTCAAAAAACCTAAGGATTAAATAAACACTAACCAATAATGATGATGATGATGATAACTTAAAAATAGATAAAAATGGGTTGTTTTACATTAAATTAAATTATATATAAGAAAGATATTGTGGTAGATAATGTTCTTTCTAATCTTAAGTAATTACCTAGTTCTAGTCACAGAATACAGTATACTTGGTAACTCGCCAACTCATTAAAATAATTATTCTTTCAGGATGGCTTGGGAACCAATATAATTTAAAAAGTTAGATACTCTTGGATGTTCTTTTTAATAACACAATTCATATACAAGCTGCAATTGGTAGGAATTATTGCCACCTAGTGTGTCTAACTGGCCTTACACTGAACCAAAGAAAAAGGGAGAAAGCTTTGGGGGATGGGGAGTGGCAGGATGGACAAAGACCTGTAATATCACCATTTCTTAACCTAAAATTGTGATAAAATATTTTAAAAAATAGGAAATAATTATCATAATGTATTTTAAATATTTTATGTATTTTATTATACTTGGTCTTATTAGAGTAAAATATCAAATAGTTCATGTTTTAGAAATACATTGCTATGGCATGACTATATAATAGAAATTATCTTTCAATTTATAGAAACTTCCTAAATAATACAAAAAATAATTTGCAGGAAAATTAACTTCTCTTTTTAAATAGATCTACTGGAAAGATTACCAGATATTTTAAAAATGAATTAATTGTATTTGAACTGGTAATGGTGTTTTCCTTAAACTAAATACTATTTATTAACTTTATAAAAATTTTAAGTGGAAACATTCTTTCTACATTAGAATAAACAAAATAGAAAGAGAAAGGAAAATTGTATTACAAGTTAAGGTTAACATAAACTAAAAAACACAATGGAATATATTGTGGAATGTTGATATTCCACTTCACAGATGAATTTCTGTGATTTGAGATTCTCTTTATTGAGCATCTACCCTATCAACCGTCGTGCCAAAGCAAGCAGTTAGCCTGGAGACAGGTTTAAATGTTTGATAGAACCATTCCAAAATTTAACAGAAATGCTCAGGGTAGTATTTCCAAAAGAAGTAGCAAAGAACACTAGACTTGGAACTAAATCAATTTGGGATATACATATTATTTCCTTATGTTGGAGAGTTCACATTGTATTTTTAACATGATAAATGACCTTTGAAGTCCCTCCATAAAGAAACCTTTTAACCCAACATTTTCTAAATTTGCTCACATCCTAAGAATACATGGGAATAACTGAGTTCCATAGGCTTTGGAATCAACCCTACAACTGCTCTCATCATTTAGTTTTGACAAATGAGCATGGACTAACCTGCCCTTTGGAATAGTAGTCTCATTTGACATATACTGTAGAAAAATAGTTTGGTTTTGTTTGTAGTAGTCTTTAGAACTACTATTAAAATGCAAAAGAATGAGACAAAGAAATATAAATAAAAGTCTATAAAGGATAAACAAACATAAAATGAGAAATTATCAGGTCAAACAGGAAAATATATAGCAAAGATCAAGAATCTTAGTAGTCCTTGAGAGTACCTGGAAGTAAGCAAGAATTATGGGTATCTTCAGAAGCTTATGTACACACAGAGGGCAAAAATGAGAGAAAAAGAGACGAGTGAAAGAACATTTGAAATAAGGAAATAGGGGAAAAAAGAAAAAACAAAATAAAACAAAGAACTTTTCTAATAGTGAATCAATGAAAGCTAAGAAGTTTTTTTTAATGACAATTGTATCCTGTTACCAACTTCTATACATATAGTTTCTTTGTAAATGTATACTGACTAGCATAAAATTATTAAAAAGTAGGTTTTTAAAAAGTTTCCCACATTTCTCAATTTAAATTATGGCTTCCACCAACCAGATGAAAAATGATATAAGAAGCAATTTTCTCACAGATGTACAGCTCATGAAAAAGTAAAATCTTATCCATCCTTAATTTTCTACTGGTTCAAGTATGACAGGACTACCTATGCTCACCTTCCAGTTCATCACTCTCCTGTTAATTCATCATTTGTACTTGTGACTATGGCTTATTTAAAACATATTAGAAAAAGCACATTAAAATCTATTTTTAAATATTAACTTTATTCATAACAAACATTTTTAAAAGTTCATTAAGCAAACCAAAGGATTGTTTATCTTCAAAATATGAAAATAAAATGCCCACCATTTCAGAGAATAACCATGACCTTAAATATAAGTGTTTAAGGCTCTTTTCCTTCTATATAATAGTAATTACCTGTGCTTACACCACAAATGTAATCAAAGAGCTGATGAATTGGTTTCTGAGTAAGTTCAACTAATTTTCGCAGTGTCTGAAGAGCAACCACACCCCTGTAGAAATGATTAGAGGCAAAATAAGAATCCTATGTTAAGGATAATTTAAGTTACTGAACAAAACAACTTGACAAATTGCTTTAGAAGCTTAACTGCTAGCATGAAAACTAATAACAAAAATTAGCAACAGTAAAAATTGCCAAACCATATTTTTAGGATACTTTTGATTAAATCTAAGTTAATAGGATAAAACCTGTGTTATGATATGTTTTTGAATTTTAACTAGTATTTCTCTAGATATGCCAATGGAAGATAACTTTAGAACACCCCAACTCAAGAAGACACTAATAACCTCAACTCACTATTTTGGGGATACCATATTTTGATTTTTTTCTCTTACCAATGTAGTTGGCCACCTACAATTTGATGTATTTGTGTTTTATATATATTTCTCTAGTCATATTTTAAGCTCCCTTTTATTTATTAATTTTTTAAAACTCTCAACACCTTACAAGAACACTCTGCACTAAGAATGTATAAATTAATGCTGCATACTTTTTTCAATTCAGGATCCTTGCCAAAGGTAGTAGAGAGCTTCATGAAGTAATGCTAAAAATGTTAAAAAGTGGTTTTGGAGGGCTGGGGAAGGGATGCTAAGGGGTGTGGAATTTTTCTTTTTGGAGTAACGAACTTGTTTTAAAATTTTTTGTAGTGACGAATGCACAACATTGTGATTATACTAAAAGCCATTTATAATACACGTTGACTAGATAGTATAGAATGTTAATATATCTCAGTAGAACTGCTCAATAAATAATTGTGCAAGAATACCCAGAAACAGCAGTTATGTACAGCAGGGGAAACAGAGAAAGACTGAGAGGTGAAGTATTTTCTTATTTGTCTGGTTTTTATTATTATTACTGAAATAATGAAAATGCTCTTATAACAAATAAGTGATGAATGCACAACTATGTGATTATACCAAATACTGCTGATTGTACACTTTGTTGTTGGTTTTTTTTTAAAGATTTATTTACTTACTCCCCACCCCACCCCCTGCCCCGACTGTCTGTTCTCTGTGTCTATCTGCTGCGTCTTTTTCTTTGCCCACTTCTGTTGTTGTCTGCGGCACGGGAATCTGTGATTCTTTTTGTTGCGCATCTTGTGTGTCAGCTCTCCATGTGGGCAGCGCCATTCTTAGGCAGGCTGCACTTTGTTTCGCGCTAGGCGGCTCTCCTTACGGGGTGCACTCCTTGCGTGTGGGGTTCCCGTGTGGCAGGGCACTCCTTGCGGCGCATCAGCACTGGGCTTGGGCCAGCTGCACACGGGTCAAAGAGGCCCGGGGTTTGAACCATGGACCTCCCATGTGGTAGACAGATGCCCTAACCACTGGGCCAAGTCCGCTTCCCTGATTGTACACATTGAATGAACTGTATGCTTTATTAATATGTATCAACAAAATTGATTTGTTTTAAAAAAAATGCAATAGCTGGTAGAGTATAAGCCAATTCAGGTTGTATATCACAAGACAATTTTTAACATTGGGAGAATATACGAAATGAAAATGAAATAAAAATGAAGAGTTCTAATACCAATACAAAGTTTAGGGATGGTAAATCCTGGAGCAGAATTTTAACACAAGATAAAATACAGTGTTGAATTATGCCTTGATAGGCTTTTTGGAAAGTCATTAGATAACATTGTAAGGTTAAAGTGGAAATCTATCAAGATGTTGATTCTTTTGATAGCAACAAATAATGTGATTTGATAAGAGGTAAAAGAGGATAAGAAGCTTGCAAGAGGGATACATTATGAATTCAAGGTGAGAAATGAGGAATTAAAAATAATATTGGATAAAATACATTTAATAGTGTGAACCTTATTATATAAATGAGCTGAAGATAGCCTTGTGGAGTGGCCCTGTATGTTGTTTATTTACTCACAATTACCTAAGTTCATTAGAAAAACCTACCCATACCAAACTCTAATTCTTACATATACCATTGCTTTTAAAGTAGCCCAAACTAGCAATCTTTAGCCATTTAATTAACCTGATTTCCATACTCTACAAAACTGGCCCAACATCTGCTCTCCACTGATAAGACCCTGCACTTCAGCAAAATAGCTTCCAGTGAAGAACCACCAACCTAAAACTACCTTCATCCTAACCCACCTTTAAATTTTCCCAAGTCTTCTCATTCCAATTTTCTCCCTGTATGACTAACAAAACTCCTATAAGATCAAAACAGCACCATTACTTTCTATCCCCTTACTTTATTTCTCTTCACAGTGTATATTACTACCAAATCACATTTTTTCATTTTTCGATTTATTATCTCTTTCCTCTTCTAGGATGCAAGCACCATGAAGGCTAGGATTTTGTCTGTTCAGTTTACTGAATGTCCCCAGGAGCAAAACTGGTATTTAGAACATGGCTGGCACTCAATATTTCTTAAATGACTCAATGAATGATACCATTCCTCCCAGCTCCCGTTAATTTAATGGCAGAGAGGATTGACCTCCTCCTGCTCTTCCAGTGAAACTACTTACTCACTTAACCACCACTTTCTCTACTTCTCAGCACTAGGCACCAATTCCATGAACTAGAATTATTCTCTTCAATTCATTACCACTTTACCTATATTGCTCACATAAGTGATTTTCAACTTCTTAGGTTATTTCCCTTCTCAAAGAAATACCCACAAAGATTTTCTAAGACTTTTTTCTCTTCAATCAATTCCATTTCCATTTGCCAAGTAAGGACTTCTATACGAATGACTGTAACCTTATATTCAACTGTCCAAAAGTGAACTGTCTTTCTCAACACTAATCACTTCCCTTGCACCTGCAATCTGTTCCAGTTACCTGCAGGGTTTACACTTAAGAGTGATCTTGACCTATTTCTATGATATTCAGTCCACCTTTTTCTTCAAAAATATCTTACAGTTTTTCCCCTCCTCTTGCTTGCCACTGCCTCCATCTAAGGTTAGTATTTCATTGCCCTAAGCCCATATTATTAAATAGCTTCCTTCTCTCATCTCCAACGCCTTCTTTCACATTGCTCTCAAAGTGTAAAAGACTTGGGTGACATTCAGAATTGACTGTGGAATTTAACAAAAACATAAGGGTAGCACTTAAATGTATACAATAGTGATTGATAAGACAAGTATACCAGAGAATGAAATCAGAGATGTAAATTAAAGCTAAGAGCAACAGGCAGTGCATATACTATAAAATCAAAGCAGGGAAAAACAGAGGTAGCAGGGAATTCTAACATGAAATAGAAAATTTGGAGGGTAAGGTTCATATAGCTAAACCAAAGAATCTAAGCAACAAGTAGACAGGACTGGACAAATCAAGAGAGAAGCAGCAGCATAGACAAAATGCTGGTTGTGAAAATGGAGCCTGATGGTAAAATTATCCCCTTCTGAGCTCAGAAAGCATTTATTTCTTGTATAGCACCAGAATTGGTATCTACAAGTAAAGAAATATGGAGCCAGGAAGTTACTAATATAGAGTCCTTACCTAACCATCACTTTATTAAGTGATTGATATTTACGGGAAAGATAAATATAATAAAAGAAAACTGAAATTATAAAACATTGCCAAGATTTTAAGAGAATCATGTTGATAAGCTACCCTAAACTACTAAAAAGAAGGTCTGAAAAGACTGAACTAAAATATAAATATTAGATTAAAGGGTAATTGGGGTATGTTCAAGTGGCTCTTAGACTGATAAAGTAATAATTTTTAATAATTTCACAACTTATTTTTAAATTTTGATTATATAACAAGATTATTGAATCAAGTAAAAAAAAATCCAATAGCCAAATTGAATATACAGTTTTAAAAAAATCATTTTTCAAGACTTACCTTGTTCCTCCACCATCAATTGTGAGAATTCGAATTCCTCTCCCTTTCACTGGATCCACATAGCCAATTAAGGCCAAAATTTCTCTAACTGCAGCCTGAAGAGTTTCATCCTTAATTTGTCTCAGTCGTAATAAATATGGAATAACTCTTTCCTGTATTGAGAAAAATGCTACCTTGTTGCTTTTTCAAATCAAGAGCGAAAAATGTATGATTATTTTTAGCCAACAAATGCAGATCATTACATATAACCAAGGTGCCAGTGTTTATTACTTTCTCAGTGATCTTAAAAGACTATTTTTTACATATAATATCCAAGACAGTTAAAATTAATCACACAATCCAGGTATTTTTTTAAAAGTACAACATTTAGCAAATGGAGGAAATATAATTTTCTTAACACAAACTTACAAAACATTGTTACAACAAAGGGTAAAGTTAACATTATAGATTTTAAACAATATTTTGCTCAAATCCAAAAGTTAAGAGGATGAAAGTGCTTCATGGTAATTCTTAGAAAACATTAAGAGGAAAAAACCCATCTCATGTATATTGCACATGGGATACAATGGTAAGCTCATGAAGGAATTCGAACACGTTAATGAACAAATAAAACTGACGTTGAAGGCAAAAGCTGACACCATAATTAAACAAATTAGTTTAAATAAACCTGGGACCTAAAGATTCTAAGCATTCAACTTTATATTGTTGCTTAGAAACAGGGTTTGATAACTGAGTGGCAGCTCCATTTCTGCTATTTAACTTTCAGTAAATAAAAAAATTTCCCAATGTATCACTCATTTAGTTTCATTTTTTTAAATAATAAATAAAACCTGAAATACTACTGTTCTAAATTATGCTTCAATTATTTTTGTCCTGGATAGTGCTGAGCTCCAAAGCCCCACTAGAAAGACCTTATCAACAGTGGAAGACAGAACTGCAAATTTCTACCTCTGATTAGGGTGGAAGAATTTGTTGGAGATTAGCGCCCATACCAAGAACATCTAGAGCTGGATAAAATTAAACAACAAACAAAAACCCCAGCTCTATATAAAAGCATCAGAGAGCTGCTGAAGCAATGAGGATGAAAAGAACTAAGAATCTGGAGAAGCTATAACTGTTGCGTAGTGAGCTGATAAAGAGAAGCTCTTCACCCAGTGGGCATCTGTTGATTCTGGGAAGAAAAAAGGATTGAAAAACTGGGCTTAGAGAACAGAGAAACAGTTGAACATTTAGGTCTCATGAGTTTGGAGGGATGCAATTGAAAACTTGAGGGAGGCCTCAATCAAAAGGCTGGTTTCTTCTCAGACTCTTTCCAGATTCAGAAACTATATGGTGAGGAAGGCTAAAAGGTTAAATTGTAAACTTCTTAAAATCAAAGTGGATTTTCTAATCTTGAGATTCCAGGACTCAAAGGAGTAGTGGTAGTAGTCAACTTATCAGGCTCTCAACTGAAAACCCTGGAGGAATATGCCTTAGGAATAGGGTGAACTAGAGGTAGTATCTTACTCTAACTGTAACCCAGCCTTAACCCAGTCCAAGCTAAACGAATTAAGGTTATCAGTGCCCCACTTGATATGCCAAGCACAGGAAAAGAAAACTCTCTTGGGAAAAAACAATCTGCATGTCTACAATTTTTTCATTCACAATGTCCAGCCTCCAGAAAAATGATAAGGTATGTGAAAACAGTACAAAATGACCAAAGACCAAGAGAAAAATAATAGATTATAGAAACAGAACCACAGGTGACCCTGACATTGGAATAGTCAGTAAAGGATGAGAAAACACAATAAAAATAACAAAAAAGAAATACTTAAAAATTATCATCCCAAAACATCACATACCTAGGAATTAATTAAACAAAGTAAGTCTAATGAAAGATGGGGAAAACATCCATATTCAAATTTTTAAAAAATAATGAAATAAAATAAAGATGGTCTGTGATGGTTTAAAGTTCTGTGGATCCCCGAGAAGTATGTTCTTCAAGTTATTCCAGCTCTCAACCCACCATCCAAGATGCCAAAAGGAAAGAAGGCCAAAGGGAAAATGGTAGCCCCAGCCCCTGCTGTTGTGAAGAAGCAGGAGGCCAAGAAGGTAGTAAATCCCATTTGAGAAAAGACCCAAGAACTTTGGCACTGGACAGGACAGTCAGTCCAAAAGGGACCTCACTGGCTGTGTCAAATGGCCCTGCTACATCCGGCTGCAGCGGCAAAGGGCCATCCTCTTCAAGCAGCTGAAATGCCCCTGCCATCAACCAGTTCACCTAGGCCTTGTACTGCCAAACAGCCACAAAGCTGCTCAAGCTGGCCCACAAGTACAGACCAGAGACAAAGCAGGAGAAGCAGCAGAGACTGCTGGCCCAGGTTGAGAAGAAAGCTGCTGGCTAAGAGGATGTCCCCACCAAGAGGCTGCCTATGCTTCAAGCAAGGGTGAACACTGTCACCGCTTGGTGGAAAACAAGAAGGCCCAGCTGGTGATGATTGCACATGACGCACACAGTCGAGCTAGTTGTCTTCCTGCCTGCCTTGTGTTGGAAAATGAGGGGTTCCCTACTGCATCATCAAGGGAAAGGCCAAGGCTGGACGGCTCATCCACAGGAAGATCTACACTACTGTTGTCTTCACGCAGGTCAACTCAGAAGACAAAGGAGCACTAGCTAAGCTGGTGGAAGGTATTAGTACAACAACAGATACAATGAGATCTGCCATCACTGGGGAAGCAATGTCCTGGGTTCCAAATCTGTGGCTCACATTGCTAAGCTGCAGAAGGCAAACGCTAAAGAACTTGCCACTAAACTGGATTATATGTATACAGCTGACTTTTCTGTACATAAAAATAAGTTCTCCTTCAAGTGTCCAAAAAAAAAATTAGAAAATAAAAATTAATCCACTCCTGTGGGTGTGAACCCATTCTAAGTATGATCTTCTGGTGAGTAGGATCTTAAGATGTGACCTACCTCATTCAGCTTGGGTCTTAACCCTCTTATTGGAGTTAGAGAGAAAGCCAGATTAGCAAGAAGCTGAAAACAACAAAACCTGAAAGAGAAGACACTGCCATGTGCCTTGCCATGTGACAGAGGAGTCCAGCTTTGTAGGTAGATAGTCTTCAGGGAGAAAGCATGGCTTGTTGATGCCTTATTTGGACATGTAGCCTCAGAACTGTAAACTTGTAAGCTAATAAATCCCCATTGCAAAAGCCAACCCATTTCTGGTATACTGCTTTTTGCAGCCTAGCAAACTAGAATATGGTCCAAATAAATGGAAGAATATATCGCATCCATAACTTAAGAGACTCAATATTGTAATGACTCAATCATCCCCAAATGCTCTATAGCTTCAATGCAATCCGAGAAGGATATTTCTTTTGGTAAACTGGTTCTAAAATTTATATGGAATTATAGTGAGTTAAGGATAGCCAAACCAATATTAGGAGGAAAAACAAAGTTAGAAGATAACAGTACTATAAAGCTACAATAATTTATACGGTGCAATACTAGTGCAAGGATACATAAATACACCAACAGAATAGAATACAGTGTACAAAAATAGACCCAATAAATGGTGCTGGCTGAATAGGATATGTGTATTTTAAAAAAAACCCTCATGACTCCTTCCTCACACCATACAACATTTATTCCAGATGGATGGTACATATGAGTATGAAAGATAAAACAAAGCTTTAGAAGAAAACATACAGGAGTGGATGTGGCTCAAGCAATTAGGTGCCTGCCACCTACATGGGAGGTCCCGGGTTCAGTTATCGATGCCTCCTAAAGAAGATGAGCAGACACCACAATGAGCAGACGCTGCAACAAGCAGATGCCTCAAATGCCACAACAAGCAGACACTGCAACGACTAGGGAGCGGAAGTGGCTCAAGCAGTTGGGCACTCTCCTCCCACATGGAGGTACTGGGTTCAGTTCCCCATGCCTCCTAAAGAAGATGAGTAAACAGATGAGAGAGCCATTTATGGGGGGATAGGAGGAGATAAAAATAATATATATACGTGAAAAAAGAAAACAGAAAAATATCCTTATGGCATTTGGCTAGGCGAAGATTTCTTAAACTATGAAGGGCTAACCATAAAGAAAACTATCTATGAATTGGCCTACATTAAAATTAATAACTGTTTATCAACAAACACCTGAAAGAGTGAAAAGGTAAGCCAAAGAATTGGAGAATATATTTCCAATTCATGTATCTAAGCAAAGACTCAAATCCAGAATACATTTTTAAAAAAAACTTCTACAAACCAATAAGAAAAAGCTGGTCAAGTCAATGGAAAAATGATCAAGACTTGTAATAGACACATCACAAAAGAAGAATGCAAATTGCCAGTAAATATTAGGAAAGGTGCTCAACTTCATAGTTATCAGAATAGTACAAATTAAATCCACAATTTACTATGACTAAACACACAACAAAATGGTTAAAATGAAAAAGATGAAAAATACCAAGTATTGGAGAGGAAGTGGAACAACTTTGACTCGTGACTTCTGGTAGAAGTACTCACTGGTACAAGTACTTTGCAAATCCGTTTGGCAATTGTATCAGTCAGCCAAAGGGGTGCTGATGCACAATACCAGAAATTGGTTGGTTTTTATAAAGGGTATTTATTTGGGGTCGAAGCTTACAGATACCAGGCCATAAAGCATAGGTTACTTCCCTCACAAAAGTCTATTTGGAGCAGGATGGCTGACGACGTCTGCAAGAGTTCAGGCTTCCTGGGTTCCTATGTTGCTGAGGCTTGCTTTTCTCTGGGTTCAAGGTTCCTTTCTTCCTGGGTCTGGCTTCTCTTTCCTCTGTGAGCTTACTTTCCAGGGCTCCAGCTTAAGTCTTCAGCATCAAACTCCAACATCAAAACTCCAACATCAGAAACCCCCAACTCTGTTCTTTGCCATGCCTTTTATATGTAAGTCCCCATCGACCAAGAGGTGGGGACTCAATGCCCTAATCATAACTCAATCATGCCCAGGTACAGATCAGATTACAGCATAATCCAATATCTATTTTTGGAATTCATAACCATATCAAACTGCTACAGCAGTATTCACTAAAGATAAATATGTGCATACTATATAACCAACAATACTACTCTTAGGTTCATATCCAAAGTAAATGAAGACAAGTTTTCTAAAAGACACGTTCTAGAATGTTCATTGGGGCATTATGAATTACCAAATGTTCATCAGCGGTAGAATGGATATATTCAACATCATAGAATAGATGATCTATAAGTACTCACAACAATGTGAATGATTCCTACCAACATAACGTTGAGTGAAATAAGCCAATCAAACAATAGTTTACGTAATGTACAAAAACATAAAAAATTAATCTGTGATTACCCTTTTGGGGGATACTGACTAGAAGGGGCACATAGGAGGCTTCCGAGATGCTGGTAATGTTCTATTTCTTCATCTGGGGGTACTGGTTACATGGATATATTAGGTTTGTGAAAATTCGTTGGGTTTTTATATTTATCTGTCTGTGTATTACATGTGAATAAAAAGATTTTAGAAGTTCTACAAAGTAATTCTCTGCTTTCAGTTATATCACTGAAATGTGAAATATATTTAAAAGCATGTACATATCTGAAAAATTCATATTTTCGGTAAGAGATTCTACAATATGAAATGAAAAGATCATCTCAAATTTTAACATGAAGTATTAAAGCTTACCTATTATAATGTATGTGTTGCACAATATAAAATTAAGGAATGGCACATTATTCAAAGACTTAATTTTTCAGCAGATCACTGTCAAAAAGTGGAATAAATGTAAACTAAGGTAACTTGAAATTTTCAGAATTGGAAACTAAAAATAAGCACTAACATATTCCCAATGAAATTGAAACAATATCTTGTCATTATTTTACCTTTTCAAACTGTTCACTAAATAAAATATTACAAAATAAAAGACACTCTGCTACATTATTCGTATTTTATAACTTTCTCTGAAAAGAATCTATATAAATGGTCCAAAATTGTCTTCACTACTTTACATTTGAGAAAACTGAGGTAAGGGAGAGTTAAATGTTTTACTTAATGTGATTACCAATTCAATTATCAGTAAAATTTTAGATGTTCATTTATGAAAGACCATGAAATAATATCTAGCAGTGGTTTTACTGAGAAATGTATCCTCTGTCTTAAAAGCAGTGTTACATAGTATAAGTAGCTACAATGCATTTAAGAAAAATTTGGCAACTGTTGGACAATTCAACTAATACACTCATATTTATTTTCTATTATATAAATACTTACTCTCAAAGTAGAGGTATTGGTATCATCATAATTTAATCACAGAATAAAAGGGAACAATTGGCATAATTCACATCACAGAATAGGGGACGTGCTGACTATGCAATATATCCCATGCATGATAAAAACCACAAAAAACTTAAATAAAAAATAAAGACCTTGCCTTCTCCATTTTATAAGGCTAACTAGTATTTTTATTTCAAGACAACATCAGACTAAATAAATTAGAAATTACCTTGACAGCCACTCCTTTTCCTTCAGGAAATTCTAGAAGATGAAAAGTCAGTTCTTCAACCCTATTAATGCAGAGCTTTGGATGAGTTGTTCTTCTTAATGCTTGAACTAATGCCCGGGTTCTGTTATCAATACTCACCCTTGCAATAATCTACAAAGACATTAAATATGTATGATTTAGAATATGAAACTCTTTTGGTAATACCAACAAATGGTTAACATGTCTTGGGTCCCTCTAAACATTATAAATTTGACAAAAATTAATACAACTTAAATCACACTGATAGATAACTTGCCTTTTCTCGCTGAAAAGATGAAGGCTTTTTCTCTTCTGCAATTTTGTCTTTGCTGACAGCCTGCTCAGTTTTAACAGCCTCTTCTTCGTCTCCTGACCGAGCTTTTGAATTATATTTTAATTTGGGAACAAGTCCACCAATGTAACCACCTACTAAAGCTTGTACACCTTCACTGGGATGAGAAAGAAAGTTAGCAATACTTCGTTTAGTAGAAATTGGAAGAGCCTTAGGTGTCTCACTGTGACCTGCAGACTCCTTGACAGTATCTAAAGAAGATTCTAAATCTGGCCTCTTATCAGTCAGGATGCCAGGACCTGGAGAACTGAATTTCCTGTCTTCTTCAACCTTTATACCTTCAAGTTCTGATTTATCCTGGAAATGTTTTGTTTCCTTTTTTTGAGACATTTTTAACTCACTTTTAAAGTATGAATTAATATGATTTGATAAAAAATTGAATGACTCTCCAAATTTTGTAGTTAAACTATTCGTGTAATGAAAAAGGTTTTGTTTACCTATATCTTCGTCTTTATCTATGATGTGACTTTTCTCTTGTGGAAAAGAACTCTTTTCTGTTGATTTGTCACTGTATTTTTTCAGAGTTCCGATGGCTTGCTTAATGTTTTTCTGTTTTAACCAGCCACGATCGGATACTTTTCTTAATATTCCATAACTTGGCTTAAATTGCACTAAATGTGAAATCATTTCATTTTGTTTGCCAAAAACACCCTTTGAAACAGAGTGCAGAGTACTTTTAATATGGGACATACGAATGCTCACTTTTGGAAGTCTTTTAGGAGCAGAAGTGCTAAGTTTCAAAATTCCAATACGTAACCCATGGTTACTTGGATAGTAACAGTGCTCAATGTAAGAACGTGCTTCACTTGAGGTCCATTTATTTATTTTGTTTGCATGAAAACCTCTTTGTAGGCTGATGTGGTTTATCCTCCAGTAATGTTTGGATAGGCACAAGAAATGCAGTTGCTTGCTTCTCTGCTTCCCGCAAAGACTCCTTGCATTACTAAGGCGGTAAATACATATATCTAGAGTCAAATTAATAGACATAACTTAAAAATCATTTATTTTTATATGTTATGACTTTCTCTCACTTCATCCCTGAATGCTTCATTTAAAAAATGCCATAATTCATGTTCTTACCTGAAATAGTAAGGAAAAAAAAATTAGGATTCAAAGTAAAACTGAAATCAGGTATAAGATAAAACGCATAATTATTTGAAGTAAACACAACAACTTGTCTCCAAAGAAGACAATATATTTCTATTTTGGCTGATAAAAATTTCATTTTAAGCTAATAGAAAAGAATTCACATTTCAGTATAGAAGTCAATAGAGAAAAATTAGAAGAATATTTCACTAGAGCTAATCTGGGGGTGATTGCCAACAGATACCTTTCCTACAACATATATAATTTTATATGCAATTTAGATACTATGCTGTTTTTTTCCTTAATATTAAATTCTTCACTAGTTAATGCGGTATCAGATTTTAAATTCCATGAAAACAAGGATAAAGTCTTGCACTTTACTCATTGCAAAGCATTTATAGATTAATCTATACCAGACATTGAGCTAGATGCTAATGTAACCAAGAAAAACAGGATACTAAGAAACTTCCTCTCTAGAGCTAGAGAGAGCCATGTAAGGAGATTTCACTATAATACACATATTCTTTGATTAGCAATTCTCAGATTCTTAAGAATTTATCCTACAGAAACACTTGCACAATAGCACATGGTACATACATACACATTCTCTGAAGCACTGCATGCAATAACAAAATACTGGAAAACCCTAAATGTCTTTTAGCAAAAGATGGTTAAATTATGATAAATATATAAAATGGAATGAGTTACCATATAATACTATGTAGCAATTAAAATGAACTAGATGATCTGTGTGTACTGATATATTCTTCATACACATTAGAGTGAAAAAAGACAGTATTACATACACAATACACACATAAAGATATACAAATATAAAATAAAACAAAAACCTTATATATGTGATTTAAGTCTGTGGCACTATGTACTCTATATACCTATGTGTACACACACACATATGGAGAGAAAGATTGATTCTGAAAAGATATACATGATACATGATTCATTCATTCTTGTGAAGAGAGGTGTAGAACCAAGAATGAGGAGAACCTTTACTTTTTTTTTTTAGATTTATTTTATTTATTTAATTTTTTTAGTGACATGGAACAAGGGACTTTTATTTTACTTTTTTACACTTTTTAAATTAAAGTTAATAAATCACAAAGAATGTTATTTATTTATTCCCTCCCTTGTTTGCCCTTGCTTTCTGCTCTCTGTGTCCATTCACTGTGTGCTGTGTCTGCTCATCTTCTCTTTTAGGAGGCACCAGGAACCAAACCTGGGACCTCCCATGTGCGAGAGAGGCACTCAATTGCTTGCGCCACTCAGCACCCTGCTTTGTTGTGTCTCTTAGTCTTTCCTTTTTGTGTCTCCTTGTTGTGTCAGTTTGTCGGCTATGCCTGCCCATCACGCCAGCTTGTTGTCTTGCTCATCTTCTCCAGGAGGCACCGGGAATTGAACCTGGGGCCTCCCATGTGGTAGGCAGCTCAGTCACTTGAGCCACATCCACTTCCCATACTTTACACTTTTGTAATCTCTGCATTATTTACATTCAGCAGGTATTACTTCAGTGATTAGAAAGAACAAAAATTTAAAGCAGGTTAATGGACTGACATCATGTGAAAGACATAAGGTGAAAGCAGATATAAGGTTAAGTCCAGAAAAAGAAGTTAAAAACTGCGCAAAGTTAAAAGGAATTTGTCGTGTGGTAAAGATGAGAAGAGAAGGAAGGAAAAAATTCTAGATACACAGTATGTGCAGAAATTGCCAGTCTAGTTTCACTGTAGTACCTGAAGGTATTTTATGAGGGAAAGGGAGATGATACATAAATGATAATTTGGGCCATATTATGGAGGGTCTTATAAATCTTGTCAAGGATATTAAAGATGGAACTGTCAATAAAATACTTTAAGCAAAGGAATGACATGAGAAAGATGATTCTATTAATACTCTGGCAGAATGGAGTAATGGGAAAAAATTGAGAACGGAAACCAAGAATCTACTATAGTTGTCCAGAAGGTAAGAATCTGAATTAAAATCTTCTTTGTAAACAGTACGTGCACACATTATTTAAAATGCCCAAGGGTACAGAGGGGAGAAAAGAAAAGAAGCAAGCAGATCTGAGCTGCTGTTGCCTGCCTTCCTGTCTCTTCAGAACGCCTCAGGACTTGCAGTCAATGTGATAAACTGAGTTAATATAAAAGCCTCTCAAGCCCCCAAACACAGAAATGTTAGGTAAAATACAGTTAAAAGTACCTTTGGATGAAAAGCCATGCTCAAAACCAAGATCTCCAAATTCTAGAGGAATCCCAGGCCTGCATCTGCAGTCACACACATGGTACAGAGATCCTAACTTAAAAAGAAAAATTGGTGAGAACTGGTGAATCCCTTGAGGCTGCAGAAGAGTAAACTGAGACTACCATGTAAGGACACCTTCACAGTACAGGGCAAATGGGACTCCTATATAGAAGCAACCACCTATGAAGTTGATCTGACAGTCCAAGATTACAAAATAGGCAAAAAAAGGAGCCATCACCTTGAGAGAGCATTAGCAAATACAGCCAAGAGGAAAATGTATAACTAAGATGTAGAAATAACAGAAAATATGTAAGTAGGTTTAAAATGTTCAAAGATATAACAGTAGGAACAAAAATAAAGACTCAAAAAGAGAAGTGCACCAAGAGTGAACAGGGAAGGCAAAATTTTTGAGATAAAAATCCAGCTACATGCAGGTTAAGAGATAAACCTACAACATAATGACAAAAAAGGTTGAAATTAAAGGGATAGAAACAATTATATACTAGGCCTTCGCTAACTAAAAGAAAGAAAAAAAAATGCAATTTAAGGCAAAAGGCATTTAATTAATTTAAATAAGGCATTTAAATAAGGATAAAGAAGGGATTCTACATAATGATAAAAGGCTCAGCTAAAGATGTAAAGAATGAATTTATAGAGGACTTGATTTGGTTTTAGCAATAACAGAGGCATAAGATAACTGGGCCTGAATTCAGGCAATACAGAATAGAGAAGAGGGCTACTCTGAGCCACACTTTGAAAGTGGGGGGAAAAAAACAAGTAAAACAACAACAAAACATAGGACTTGGTGAAAAACAAGAAATGGGTAGGGAGAGAGAGGTGTCCAGACAACTGTAAGGTTTTTAATCAGAAACACAGAGAGAATGCCATTTGTGAATATGAGAAAACTGGGAAGAGGGCTCACTTAATATAAGAGAAAAACGAGCTGTCTTTTATATTTTCCATGAAACTTCAGAATATTCATGGACCTATAAAAGTATTCCTTGGGTTTCAGATTTTAAAACCTTGGTTTAGAGCGAAGAAGAATGGTAGAGCTGCTTTGAAGGTTACCCAGAGTTAGAAAGAAAATCTTTCAAGGAAACAAAAAAGTAAAGGAGAAAAGATATCCTGAAAAAATTGTAATTGGAAACGAATACAGGAGCAAGCATAAGAATTAACGGATGACTTACAGAGTAATACATTTACAACAGGAGAGAGAAGGATTAGGGTGGAGAAATAGATGAGGAAGGTGTCTACAACTAAAAGTTTTAATTCTGACCTTTTCACAAATATATGTTCCACAAACGGAAATGATATGTACAGTTAGTATAATTCCTCTACCATTAGTGATGGAAAACTTGGATTAACTTTGTTATGAAGCAAGTGACTATATAAACGAGTGAAACTGATCCATTCATTCAACATCACTGGCCCAAAAGGACAATGTTTACAAGATTTGAATTTAGATGAGTTCCAGAAAGCCAGGTCAACAGTAAGAAAAATTTTCATTGATTAAAAAAGAAATGATGAAATAAGTCCCTATATTGAAAATACAAATAATTTCCACAACCAATTTAACAAAATAGCTACAATGGGCTTAAAATAACTGCCTCACATAAAGGCATAAACTCTCACTTCACAGCTAAGCGTATTTTTTAAAAAGGTTTATTTATTTACTTTATTTATTTATCCCCTCCCCCAGATGGTTCTCTCCCGTCTGCTGCCTTCTCCAGCACACAACAGTAACCAAATTGGGACCTCCCACCTGCGAGGCATGTGCCAGAAGTCCTGAGCCACATCGCTCTGGGAGGGCTGCGGTCCTTGCTCATTTAGGCCTCTGCTCCTTATGGCAGGTGCAGCCTTCTAGCTCATCTTCTTTAGGAGGCAAGGACCCAACCAGGACATACAATGTGGTAGGCAGGCACCCAACTGGTTGAGCTACATCCACTTCTCCTATATACTATAAATGTCTCACACTTATTTTCCTGATTCACTAAAACATACTTTTGTCATTTCTGCAAATGTAACAATTAAGTAGAACCACGATCCAAATTTTACTGAAAGTGAAAAACACAACTTTAAATAGAATTATGACAGTTTCTTATGCCACATCTCTCCTAAGGAGTGTTTTCCTAGGAGTAACCACTTTCCTTTAAAGTTAGCTTTATATTCGGTGTGGAAACCAAGTTTCTCCCACCATACTGACACAAATGACAGGAACCACTGCACCACAATGACTCACAATGCTTCATCTTTCACAAAGTACACACCTGAATACCTTAAGCAACAGTAGCCGGGGACAGGGTTAGGTATGAGCGGGGTGAAAAAGAAACTGCTCTTAAATAAAAATATCCGACAGTGGAATCATCAGGTGTACAATGACAAATATAATCGAAAATGAAGTAGAAAAAGGGAAACCGGGTTTGAGACCCATCACCAATGAACTGCTGGAGAACCCTGCAGCCTCGGAAAGCGAGCCAGACATTGAGAAAGTGGACTAGAAGTGATGCGGGTGGGAAAGGAGGGGCAGGGCGGGACCAGACAAACCGAAACAATTGCGCTCCGTAGACCGCAAAACCCACGCTGGTAAAAAGTGGGGAGGGCACTGCGCACCAATCAACCCCGGTACCCAGGCGCTCCTTCTGGTGCCCGGTCCCCTTTCGAAACCTTGGTCCTGGTTCCTCCCTACCCTTTTACTCTGGAAGTGCTCTCAGAACCAGCGAAAAGAGTTAGGAAGACTGGGAGGGCTGGACACGCGACGACCAAGCGCATCCTATTGTCCCGCCCCCGTCCCTCACCGGCCACAACCAGATTGCAGGCTGTAATTACTTCGGCATCAGCGGGGTCTCGCCTCTTCCCGACATTTACGTCCGCTCCAGACAGGCCTCATCAGCTGAGCTTCTAACACAAACAGAAGAGCCGCAGCCAGAGGACCACCCCTCCAACGCAGCCCCGCCCCCAGCGGAAGTGACGCACGGGGAGTTCGCCTCTACTGGCCTGCGGAAATGCAGTTCCGTCGCTTCGCCTGGGCTCCTACCTACCTGTCAATCGCCGCTTCAACCTCTCCGGAGGCATGCGCAATAGCCCATGACAACGGGTGAGGCTGGAGGCCTGCCGGAGACGTGCGTCCGTGCACGGCGTGCGCCCAGAGGAGCGTGGCTCGGTGGCGGAGAACGTTATGTTTTAAGGTCTCGGGCGTTTGGCTGAGGGTGTTATTTGTACTGTGTTCTCTACGGCAAAGCCGAGAGCAGTCCTCCTTATTTGCGAGCTGCCATACACTTTCAGCTGAGATAAGCGTCTGTCTCCTCTCCTTAGAAGTACCTGCCCGCTCCCAGTCGCTGCTGGGTGAACTGGGGGCGGTGTTGCCAGGCGCTTGGAGCGTGGTGAGCGCCACGGGCTGTGGTCCTGGCAACTGGGTGTCACCATGCCCTCTCACGGCCACCCAGACTATCACAAAAAAGCACTTTCACGAACATTATCGTGTTGGAGTTGGCCTGTGAAATTTGCATACCGCCGCGCAAAAGATCATTCGAACTCTTATTTTTGTTCTAATTCTGACATTTTCGCTAAACTATGGACAAACTATAAACCCCTGGGACAAAACCGACCTGTTTATGTACTGTTGTGAGCTAAGAATGGCGTTACATTTTTAAGTAGTTATATATACTTCGTGACACATGACAATTACTTGAAATATCAGTGTCCATAAATAGTTTTATTAGAACACAACCTTACTCATTCCTTTGCATATTGTTTATGGCAGCTTTCATGATGCAGCAGCAAATTTAAGTGGTTCAGACAGAGACCTTAAAGGTCCACAAAGTAAAGTATTTACTATCTGGCCCTTTACAGAGGGTTTATTGTCATATGTCATATGTCAAATTTTTACAACCCTGTTGCTGCTAGTTTATAATTGCTGCCATTTTCTTTGTCTTATTTAGTTCACTTCTTCTCTTTTCCACTTCGTTTGTGTTGAATAACAGCTAGAAGGACAAAATATATTCCAAATTTAATAAACAAGACAGGAACTTCTTGCTTAATTTTAAAACTTCCTTGACCCTCTTGAAGTGATCTTGCAATTGAGTCGGGGTCAAAAAAGGCAAAAAAAAAAAAAATTGTTTTTGCCAGACCTCAACTTCAAAAAGCTACCAAGGGGAAACGGACTTTGGCCCAGTGGTTAGGGCGTCCGTCCACCATATGGGAGGTCCCCAGTTCAAACCCCGGGCCTCCTTGACCCATGTGGAGCTGGCCATGCGCAGCGCTGATGCGCTCAGGGAGTGCAGTGCCACGCAAGGGTGTCCCCCGCGTGGGGGAGCCCCACGCGCAAGGAGTGCGCCGGTGAGGAAAAGCCGCCCAGCGTGAAAAAAAAAAGAAAGTGCAGCCTGCCCAGGAATGGCGCCGCCCACACTTCCCGTGCCACTGACGACAACAGAAGCGGACAAAGAAACAAGACGCAGCAAATAGACACCAAGAACAGACAACCAGGGGAGGGAGGGAAATTAAATAAATAAATAAATCTTTAAAAAAAAAAAAAAAAAGCTACCAAGACTTTGCTAGACTCTGCCCTCTAAGGCTCACATAACTCCTGCATGTCAGTACTTTAGCTCCCAGTGTGATTGTGATAGTCAGGGAAGAGAATTGTGAGTTGCCAAAGATGGCAGGTGTTAGACTGAGTATTGTTGTTTTTTAAACAAATCAATTTTATTGGTACATATTAATAAAGGATAAATCCATCCAAAGTGTACAATCAGTGATATTTGGTATAATTACATAGTTGTGCATTCATCACTTGAATCATTTTTAGAACATTTTCATTATTCCAGTAATAATAATAAAAAACAAAAACCAACCAACTAAACAAAAGTCATCCCCTCTCAAACTCTCTATGCTTCCCCTGCCTTACATAGCTGCTATTCTGTTTCCTTCTGTAAGGAAAGGGTTTATTTTAATTTTCACATAAAGTTGAAGCCAAAGCTGGCTTCCCAGTTGGAAGAGGGAGGGAAAGGTGTTCTAGCAACTTTGATGCCCAAAATTTGAAAAGTGGTGCCAAAGCAGGGCAGAGCCAAAGTGAGGTTGGGGCCAATAGTGAAAAGTGGTGCTGAATTTGAAAAGCTGCGCCAGGAGTGAAAGTGGTGCCAAGAGAGTGGCGCCAAGCCACTGGAATGTAGGGAACAGGAGCTGCAACTCAAAGCAGGAACCCACATAAGTTAATTAGACCTATCAGATAGGCTGTGACCCCTGAAGTACCCAGTCAGTGGAGAACAGGTAGGGACCTGAGTGTTAAGCTTAGGGTATAAATGTCATTATTTCTTGTTGTTTGGCACGCCAGCCATTTTATTCAGGTTGCACGCCTGTTCTTGCAATACTGTTAATAAAGTTCTTTTCTCCTCCACAGTTGGGTGAGCTTTTGTTCTCTTACAGGTGCAGCTTTCTTTCTAACAACTCTGGTGGCTTGTCCAGGATCCAAAGCTTGGGAGGGGGACCCCTGGGGCAGACAAGGGGAAGGCGCGCCCCCCTGATTGAGCAGTCTTGGACTCTACCATTGGGGGCCTGCCTTTGACTGTTGGAAGGACCCAAGATCAGATGTTTAGGTCTGCTGAGTGTTGACGAGAAAAGGGGAAGGGAAAACCTGCCTCTCAGTTAACATGCAACTGTGTGCACAGACCAAGGTAAGAAAGGGGGAATATTAATTATTGCCTTGGTGGTGGGGAAGTTCTAATGAGTCTGGGGTTGAAAGAAACCCAGACAAGATTCTGAATGGGGAATAGAGGCAGTTGGCCGACTGGGGAGCGGGTATCTGTAAGATCCTCTGGGGACATTCCTCCAGATAGTCCATTAGGGAGGATGTTGGAACATAGGACCAACAATGATTGGACCAAGGGGAAGGAAATGTATTCTGGCCAAAATACGAGGTAGATGAGGATTGGCTCTGTGCCAACCTTGCTTTCATAATTCTTTTGTGTTTGTCTATTTGTTCAGTGTATGTTTTAATAGCTCCGAGTGATAATATTGAATGACAAATGAAAATTCTTAAAAGAGTTCTATTCAGGTGCTTGGCTGGGATGCTGGCCACAAGGTGGTGCTGTTGGCTCAGGCCGGTCCAGTTGCCCTCAGCACTAGGGGTGGGGGTGGGGGTGGGAGTGAGAAGGAGCTAGAACCGCTAGGGGGTGGGGTGGGGACTGTGAGTGACCAGAGAGCCTGGTCTCTGTGGGTGGATGATAGGGGTTTGTAACTCAGTAGCAACAAAGTGGCTTCAAAAACAAATTTCAAAATCTTCCAAAAGGGGGCGGGGGGGGGGGGCTCGATTCAAATGGCTAAAAATTAAATAAGAACTTATACTGATAAATAAAGTATGGAAATCTTTGAAATGCCTAAATTGAGATGAATAGTTTATTCTTTTTTCACAGAACAGAATGAGGGACTGAAGTAGATACAGAAAGATGTAAAAGGTTTGTGGGAGTGTTGAATAAAATTTGGTAAGTTTGTTTAAAGGAATATGTTTTTTCCTAAGATATAGCTGGTTTGCATAAAATCAGAATAGAAATATGTAGAAAAAAACTTGAATGCTTATGACATGTTGTAAAAGTATGTAGAAGGTAGCATTAAGTTAGGGAATGTGTTTTATGAAGGCAGAATTTGTCTTGAGATGAAACGACTTTTGTCTATGCGGTTATGGATAATATGTTTGTAGAAGCAATGTTTAAACAGAAATATTTGAATGGCTAGTTCCAGTATGCCATTATTAAACAGAAATGGAATTGATTTTAATAGCAAAAAGTAGCTTCATAACAGGAAAAACTGTCAAAGGCCGCCTCAATCTGCATATTAAAGTGTTGGTAGAGGAATTTATCTAGATAGGAGTTCCCCAGGGAGTCCCAAATGAATTTAAAGCTAGAAATCAAGTAGCTGCAGCATTTGAGTCATTCTTTTTTTTTTTTTAAAGATTTTTATTTATTTATTTAATTTCCTCCCCTCCTGCAGTTGTCTGTTCTCTGTCTGTTTGTTGCATCTTGTTTCTTTGTCCGCTTCTGTTGTCATCAGCAGCACGGGAAGTGTGGGCGGTGCCATTCCTGGGCAGGCTGCACTTTCTTTCACGCTGGGCGGCTCTCCTTACGGGTGCACTCCTTGCGCGTGGGGCTCCCCTACACGGAGGACACCCCTGAGTGGGGCAGCACTCCTTGCACACATCAACACTGAGCATGGGCCAGCTGCACACAGTTCAAGGAGGCCCGGGGTTTGATCCGCGGACCTCCCATGTGGTAGACGGACGCCCTAACCCCTGGGCCAAGTCCGTTTCCCTTGAGTCATTCTTATTCTGGTAAGTCACTATTAACAGAAATGTGGATTGGATTAACTATATTTTTCAGTTACACTAGGATGCAGTTAATGGAATAACAGAACAGTTGGGTGCTACTGGCTGAATGTAATAGGAAAATAGGATAACCCTAGACATGCTGCTAGCAGAAAAAGGAGGCATCCGTATTATGATTGGAATAATATGGCCCCAGATAGGACTATCACCAAAGCCTTGCAAGGCTTAGCAGCCTTATGTGAAGAGTTAGCAGAAAATTCTGACATTGTCAACCCACTCATGGGACAGTTAAAGAGCTGGTTTGAAAAATGGAAAGGAGTGGCACTGTCTGTCCTGACTTCCCTTATCATCATGGTTGGGTACTCAGAACAGTTGGATGTTGCTTCATCCCATGTGCCCAATGGTTAGCTCAAAAACTCATTGAAACAGCCCTAACCAAACAGTTGCCATACAGTACAAGCAAACAACTTGTACCCCCTTAAAAAGGAAGATCTCTATGATGAAGAATGTGAGGAGGTTCTTAGCAGATTTGAGGAACTAAATTGTGAAAACTAAAGAGTATAAAAGGAAGAGGGGGGAGTTGTAAGGAAAGGGTTAAGTTTAGTTTTCCTGTAAAGGTGAAGCCAAAGCTGGCTCTCCAGTGGAGGAGGGAGGGAAAAGGTTTCTAGTGGCTTTGGCACCAAAACTTTGAAAAGTGGCACCAAAGAAGAGCAGGGCTAAAGCGGGGGTGGGGCCAATAGTGAAAAGTGGTGCTGAATTTGAAAAGCAGTGCCAGGAGTAAAGCGGCACCACCGCAGGAATGTAGGGAATGGGAGAAGTGACTCAGAGACGGAACCAACGTAAGTTAATTAGACCTCTCAGATAGGCTGTAACCCCTGAAGGACCCAATCAGTGGGGAACAGGGTAGGGAACTGAGTGTTAGGCTTAGAGTATAAATGTCACTGTTTCTTGTTGTTTGGCATGCCAGCCATTTTATCCAGGTTGCATGCCCATTCTCGCAAGATCGTTAATAAAATTCTTTTCTCCTCCACAATCAGGTGAGCTTTCGTTCTCTTACAGGTGCAGCAGTTTTTGTAACACTTCTCTCTAGTTATTTTTATTTATATTTTGTAAAATCAGTCTTTTATATACAATGCCACCCATAGTTGTATTTCACATGACATTTCATTAAGTTGTACAGTTCCATGTTACATTTTTTAGCTTTCCTTCTAGTAATACGCTTGTCCTTAGAATCTTCTTTTCAATCACTGTCATACCCATATAATAGCTCTGCTAATCACAAACACCATGATATGCTCTCACCATTTCCATTCATTTCCCAAGATTTACAAACAATCTTTTATCCAATTCTGTACAGATTAATCATCAGCTTTCTATTCTCTACCCTCATTCTGGTTTCTATATTCTAATTATTACTTCCATGAGTTTACATACAATATTTAGTCAATAACAGCGCAAACATGCAGTATTTGCCCTTCTGTGTCTGGCTTGCTTCACTCAACATAATGTCCTTCGGGTTCATCCATGTTGTCATATGCTTCACGACTTCATTTTTTTTTCCCTCTCCTGCATAATATTCCATCATGTGTATGTACCACAGTTTGTTCATCCATTCATCAGTTGTTGACACCTGGGTTGTTTCCAGCTTTTGGCAATTGTGAATAATGCTGCTATGAACATCAGTGCACAGGTGTCTATTCATGTCACTACTCTCAGTTCTTCTGGGCATATACCTAATAATGTTATTGCCAGGTATAGCAGCTTGATATTATTTATGAATTCCAAAAAGAAATATAGATTATCTTTGTAAATTAGTCAGTCTCTCTGGCATGATAGCCTTTTCATTGTGTTAGATCCAGCTGAGATGTCTGATTAATTTATGTTAAGATTAGTGCTCTAATCCAACCACATCATTGGAGTGTGACTCAGCATTGAGTCCCAGCCCCCTTGGGTTGATAAAACAGTCTTTTCACATGGAAGTACATACATGGAGAAGGAGAACACAGAAGCAGATACGGAGGAAGAGGGAGTGCTCTATAGACACAGCCCAGGTAGCGAGATGAGCTTGATAGTCTGCAGCTGACTTTGTGGAGAGACCAGCACAGCCTTGGGGAGAAAGACGAGCCTTATGCCTGCCTACAGCTGAGGTAGGAAGAAGCTGGGTCCACAAAGCTTTAAGAGTAGAAAGGAAGGCTGAATTCTCACAGACATTGCCCACCATCTTGCTTCAACACATGGCAAAAGACTTTGTGAGGAAGTACCTTTGAGTTAGACTCTTTAGGGCCTTGAAACTGCAAACTTCTACCCCAAATAAATACACTTTATAAAAGCCAGCAGACTTCTGGTACTTTGTATCAGCACCCCTTTGGCTGACTAATACACTGGGTCACATGGCAAGTCTACATTCAACTTCTTTAGGAACTGTCAAACAGTCCTCCATAGTAGTTGTACTGTTCTACATTACTACCAACGTGAATAAGCATTTTTATCTCTCCATATCCTCTCCATGACTTCTTAATAGTGGCCAATCAAATAGGTATGAATTGATATCTCACTGTTGTTTTGATTCACATTTCCATAATCACTAGTGATATTGAACATTTTTTTTCAAGGATTTCTTTGCCATTTTTATTTCTGCTTTGGACAAATGTCTTTTTAAGTCTTATGCCTATTTTTTAATTGGGCTGTCTTTTTATTGCTGAGTTGTAGCTTCTCTTTATATATTGGGAATATTAAACCCTTATCGGATGTGTGATTGCTAAATATTTTCTCCCATTGAGTCTACTTCCTTTTCACCCTTTTTACAAAGTCCTTTAAGGTGTAAAAGTGTTTAATTTTGAGGAGGTCCCATTTATCTATTTTCTCTCTTGTTCATTATTCTTTGGGTGTAAGATTTAGAAACTACTGCCTCACAGATTTTGAATATGTTTGTCTACATTTTCTTCTAGGAGTTTTATGGTTGTTGCTTTTATATTTAGGTCCTTGATCCATTCTGAGATAAGTTTTGATAAGGTATGAGATAGGGGTCCTCTTTATTTCTCTTGAATATGGCTATGCCGTTCTCCCAGCACCATTTTGTTGAATAGACTGTTCTGGGCCAGCTGGGTAACATTAACAGCCATGTCAAAAATCACTTGACTGTAAATGTGAGGGCCTATCTCTGAGTTCTCAATTTAGTTTCATTGGTCAGTCTGTCTGTCTTTATGTCAGTACCATGCTGTTTTTACCACTGTAGCTAAGTAATATGCTTTAAAGTCAGGAAGTAAGACTCCTCCAACATTGTTCTTTCTTTTAAAGATATTTTTGGCTATTTAGGGCCTCACCCTTCAAATAAATTTCATTATTGGCTTTTTCATTTCTGCAAAAAAGGCTGTTGGGATTTTTATTGGGATTGCATTGTATCTGTAAATCAGTTTGGGTAGAATTGACATCTTAAAGATATTTAGTCTTCCAATCCATGAACACAGAATGTACTTTCATTTATTTGTCTTCTTTGGTTTCTTTTAGCAATGTTTTGTAGTTTTCTGAATATAGATCCTTTATGTGCTTGGTTAAGTTTATTCCTCAATATTTGATTTTTTAGTTGCTATTATAAATGGATTTTTTTTTCTAATTTCCTCCTCATATTGTACATCAGTAGTGTATAGAAATGCTATTGATTTTTTAATATTAACCTTCCATCCTGCAACTTTGCTGAACTCGTGTATTAATTCTAGTACCTTTGTTGTAGATCTTTCAGGTTTTCTAGGTATAGGATTTTATCATCAGCAAATAGTGAAAGCTTTACTTCTTCCTTTCCTATTTGGGTGCTTTTTCATTTCTTTATCTAACCTTATTGCTCTAGCTAGAACTTCTAGCACAATATTGAATAACAAGGTGACAGTGGGTATTGTTGTATTGTTCCTCATCTCAGCAGGAAAGGTTTCAGTCTTTCACCCTTGAGTACAATACTAACAGTTGGTTTATCACATATGCACTTTACCATATTGAGAAAGCTTCCTTTTATTCCTATTTTTCGGAGTTTTTCATTAGGAAAGGGTATACTTAAGTTCACAGCTATTACTATACATTTATTGTTTATGTGTGTTTATAGTGTTTATGTATGTTTATGTTTGAGTGGATACCCTACAATAAATTTAAAAAAAATTTTTTTTAATCCCCCCTTGCAGTTTGCTTGCTGTCTGCTCTCTGTGTCTATTCACTGTGCATTCTTATGCATGTCTGTATTTATTTATTTATTTATTTGAGAAAGCAGGTTTGAATATTATGATTTTTAAAATTAAAAAAATTTATATATATGTATATATATATTTATATTTTAAATGTTACATTAAAAAATAAGAAGTTCCCATATATCACCCCCCTTCACCCCACTCCTCCCACATCAAAAACCTCTTTCATCATTGTGACACATTCATTACATTTGGTGAATACATTTTGGAGCACTGCTGCACTACATGGATAATAGTTCACACTTTTCCCCAGTCCATTTAGTGGGTTACAGCAGGATATATATTGTCCAGCATCTGTCCATGCAATATCCTTTAGGACAACTCCAAGTCCCAAAAATGCCCCCATATCACATCTCTTCTTCCCTCTCCCTGCCCTCAGCATCTACCATGGCCACTTTCTCCACATCAATGCTACAATTTCTTCCATTACTAGTCACAGTAATTCCACTGTAGAATATCAGTAAGTCCACTCTAATCCATATTTTATTCCTCCATCCTGTGGACCCTGGGATGGTGATGTTATTCCCCTCCCCACTTGTGGCTTGCTTGTTGTCTGCTCTGTGTCCATTTGCTGCATGCTCTTCTGTGTTTTTACTTTTCTCCCTTTTTGTTGTGTCGCCTTGCTGAGTTGGCTCTCTGCGGTGCTTGCGGGCTGGGCAGGACTCTGTGGTGCTTGTCGGCCAGGCGGCACTCTGCAGCACCTGGTCCGGTAGCTTTCCTCAGTGTGCGGGTGAGCCTGCTTTCACAAGGAGGCCCCAGGACACAAACTCAGGCCCTCCCATATGGTAGGCAGGAGCCCAACTGATTGAGCCACAGTTGCTTCCCCTTCAATAAATTTTGAAAAAATGGATGTATTTATATATATATATGAAAGAATAAATGAAGAGCTTATCATTAAAAAAAGGGTATATTTCCTCAAATTGCCTTTCTGCATCAATTGAGAGGATTATGTGATTTTTCTTCTTGAATTTATCAATGTGGTTTACTACACTAATTTATTTTCTTGTGTTGAACCACCTTTGCATACCTGGGATAAAACCCACTTGATTGTGGTGTGTAATTCTTTTAATGTGCTTTGGGATTTGGTTTGTAAGAATTTTGTTGAGGATTTTAGCACCTGTATTTATTAGTGATATTGGCATGTAATTTTCATTTTTTGTAGGATCTTTATCTGTTTTTTGGTGTTAGGGTGATGTTGGTTTCACAGAATGAGTTTGGTAGCATTCTTTCCTATTAGAATTTTTTTGGAAGAGTTTGAGTAGGATTGGTATGAGATCATCTTTGAATGGTTGGTAGAATTCACTTATGAAGCCACCTGGTCCTGGGCTTTTCATCTTTGAGAGGTTTTGGTGATGGTTTCAACCTCTTCACTTGTAATTGGTTTGATGAGGTCTTCTCTTTCTTCTAGGGTCAGTGTATGTGGTTCGTGTGTTTCTAAGAATTTGTCCATCTTCTCTACAGTGTCTAGTTTTTTGGCATACAGTTGAGTTGTTCATAGTATCCTCTTATGAATTCTCTTATTTCTGCAGGATCAGTGATAATGTCCCCCTTCTCATTTCTGATTTTATTTATTTGGGTCGTCTCTTTCTTTTTCTTTGTCAGTTCAGTGAAGAGTTTGTCAATTTTGTTGATTTTCAAGTACCAACTTTTGGTTTTGTTGGTTCTATTTTGTTGTTGTCGTTCTTGATTTCATTTATTTCTGCTCTGATCTTTCCTATTTCTTTCCTTCAGCTTGGTTTGGGGTTACTTTGCTGTTCTTTTTCCAGTTCCTCCAGGTGTACTATTAGAGCTTCAATTTTAGTTCTTTTTAAATGAAAGGTTGAAGGGATATACATTTTCCTCTCAGCACTGCCTTTGCAGTATCCTACAGGTTTTGATATGTTGTATTCTCATTTTCATTCATCTCAAGATATTTGCTGAATTCTTTTGCAATTTCTTCTTTGTCCCACTGATTATTTAAGACTGTGTTGTTTAATTTCCATTTATTTATGAATTTTACCTTTTTCCATCCAGTAGTGATTTCCAGCTTCATTCCAATATGATCAGAGAAAGTGTTGTTTATAATTTCAATATTTTTAAATGTATTGAGACTTGTCTTGCGACAAGTCTATCTTGAAGAAGGGTCCATGAGCACTTGAGAAGAATGTATATCCTGCTGTTTTGGGGTGCAGTGCCCTATAGAAGTCACTAGATCTAGTACATTTATCATATTATTCAAGCTCTCTCTTTCTTTCTTTATTCTCTGTCCAGACATTCTATCCAATACTGAGAGTGGTGTATTGAAGTCTCCAACTATTTTGTAGAGACATCTATTTCTCCCTTCAGTTTTGCCATTGTGTCCTCATGTATCTTGGCATACTTAGATTAGGTGCTTAAATAGTAATATAGTTATTCTTCTTCTTGAATTTCCCCTTTTATTAATATATAGTGACCTTCTTCATTCCTTATAACAGTTTTGCCTTTGAAATCTATTTCATCTGTAATTAGTATCACTCCTCCAGCTCTTTTTTGGTTATTATTTGCATGCAATATCTGCCTTTTTACCCTTTAATTTACCCTTCCTAATAATCTTAATTTCTACACTCTTCTCCAAGTCTTTTGCCCTTGGTTTTCCTTTCAGGCTGCAGCACTCCCTTTAGTATCTCTTGTAATTCTGGCCCGTTGGTAACATATTCTATCAGTTTTTGTTTGTTTGTGAAGATTTTGAATTCACCCTCAGTTTTGAAGGACAGTTTTGCCAGATACAGAATTCTTGGCTGGCAGTTTTTCTCTTTTAGTACCTTAAATACATTATACCACTTGCTTCTCACTTCCATGGGTTCTGATAAGAGGTTGACACTTAATCATATCAAGGTTTCCCATGTATGTGATGCTTTTAGGAAAACTCTGGGTTCTAAGCTCATGGTTTCTTGACTATGTTGCATAGAGGAATTTAAGGACATGCCATAGGGTAGGCAAGAGAGAAAAAAGTTTATTAAGAAACAAGAAAAGAAATACACAACCCCAGACAGAGGTGCCAGTGTGCTACAGGGTGAGACATGTTCATGGGGCCCCAGGTTAGGCCTTTTTATGACCTTTCCTCCTCCCCTTTCCTAATGTTTGGAAGAGGCCCCAGCTGTTTGTCATTCTGATTAGTTGTCTTTTAGTCCCCACATGTTAGCTCTCAGGGGGCCAATGATGAGGCCTTTTGTTTGGAGTTATCTGGGATCAATGGGGAGGCCTGTTTGGAGTTCTCTGGGGCTTCTCTTTGACCCTGGTAGGAATTCCAAATGAGACCTTATGACCAGAGTCTCAGTGGGGTATTTCTGGCTTTGTTCTTAGTAGCAGCCTTCCCTCAGGGGGTTTCCAGGTGCGGTCTCACAGCCATGATCTCTTTTGAGTCCCAGCTGTCTTCCCTCTTTACCTATATGAACCTTCCTCAACTACCCCTCTTATTCTTATTCTTAAGGGGGAGCTGAAGGGTGTTGGTCATTCTTCTGTAGCTGCTTCATGCTGATTAGGGCATTAGTCTCTGGCTGACAGGGTGTAAAACTCTCTGGCTCTTCTATTGAGATTGAGGGAAGATAGTCTGATACCATGGTTGGAACTGGATAAAATACCTGTGTGACTAATCTCTTCTTCTGGAAGGCAGTGATTCTGGAAGAAATAAACTTAGCTAGAAATTTTGAAGATACATGGTCCTGCTAAAAAGATAAAGATGGTGGAGAAGTAGACTGAAAAGGGATCATGAGAGTAAGAAAGGCCAGTTGCCTCCAGAGTCTGCATCCTCCTGAAGTTGATGAGAAATAGCATTCTTTCTTGAGTTATTTTGTGCTGTTGGTTAACTCTAGGGAGAGATTGTAGTAGACCTGATGAATTTGGTATAAAATAGCCAACACCAGTTCCCACAGACATGGTTATACCTAGGACAGCTAGGAGAGGTATGAGGAGAGGCACTGCCCTAGATATAGACTCACAAAGACAGTATAGGCAAAAACAAGACAAGCATATGGCAAGCAAAATATAGTACTTAAAAGAACCATTCCTTTATCTAATAGGTACATTCATTAACTACTTAGAAAATGAATTAACTTATCAGGACTTTTAACATGTTTAATATCCCTCTGCATAGGATCTAGAATAGAAGAAATATTATCATATCAGGCATATAAGTACAGTACTTAATACTAATTGATGAACTAATCAATGCACAAGTTCCTTTTTGAGCTGCAGTTAATAGATCTAAGCTCCAGGTATGCAATACCATACATGTTGTCTCTCCATGGGAGCAGGTCATCGTGTCAGTTATGTCTGTTTAAGTTCTATTCACATTACTCTGATAATTATTGCTCCACTTTGTATGTCCTTCACAGAGCCAGCATGCTGCAGCTGATCCTTGATAAAGCCTCCAGTGTTTCACCAGCCTGATGCATAGTGCCTTTCAGGCCTATGAATCAGAGCCCATTTGGAGGCAATGTCCATTGTAAATCTGGCCATACTGATACATTGTGGGTTGCTGTAAGAGTCCGAAACTGCAATATATTTTCCATCCTCTTCAGGAGCATGTCCAGAGATGTGGTAGATACTTTTATTGTTTTAGGGGTCATTGACCTAGCCAGTAACTCAAATGGAGAAGTGCCATACAGTGTACTGAGGACCTCATTTGAATGCACAAAAGAGTTTTATAATACTGAATTCTGTCTCTTTTAATTTTTACACACTTTCTAAATATTTGCAGTGCAGTTTATAACATATTAAATGAACTTAACTTTTAAAAAATTAATTTATTGAAATATATAACCCACACACAATCATACGTAAACAATAAGTGTATAGTAATAGGAACTTACAAAACAAACATATATAACATCATACAGGACTCTCATAACTCACCCTACCACCAACACCTTACATTGTTGTTAAACCTTTTAAATTAATAATGAAAGAGCACTGTCAAAATATTACTACTAACCAAAGTATTTTCCCCCAACCCTCCCTATTATTATTATCTTTATATCATTTATATATAAATATACATAAACAATTAAGTGTATAGTAAAAGTTGTAAACTTACAAAGCATATATGCATAATATCATACAGGGTTTCCATATCAAACCAACACCTTGCATTGTCGTGAAATGTTTGTTACAAATTATGAAAGAATATTGTCAAAATCTTATTACTAATCATAGTCCTTATCTTACAGTTGGTGTGTTTTTCCCCCAACCCACTCTATTATTATTTTTTAAATATATTTTTTATGACAGAAGTTGTAAACTTATAAAACAATTATGCGTATGTGCAGAATTCCCAAACAACACCCCTCTATCAACACACCACACTGTGGTGGAACATTTGTTACAGATAACAAATGTTATCATCTGATTGTTACCATGTCCATAGTATACATTTGGCTCATACTTTCCATACTGCCCCATTATCAACACAGTACATTTTTGGCATAGATGCAAGAATATTACATTATTACTGCTAACCACAGTTGTATTTTTCCCATGTGTTCCCAACACCCTGCAGTAGTGATATACATTTGCTCTAGCTCACAAAGGACACCCTTGCATCTGTACCAGCAATCACAATTCTCATCCACCTCTTGGTTTACTGTGCTATTCAGTTCCTAGATTATTCTTTAGCATTCTGTCAATTGGTATTTACATTCCTAGACTACCATTTTCAGCCACATCCCTATTTACAAACTAGCTATTACTATTTTTACCATTCATGCTGTACATTTCCACACTTTTACAGTAAAGCTAGTTAAACCTTCTACATACATTAAACATCAATAGTCCATCTCAGTCTTTCTCTTATCTCCATTAAGAATCCACCACCTACCACCAGGTCTTGAAGATATTTTCCTACAATTTCTTCTAGAAGTTTTATGGTTCTTGCTTTTATTTTTAGGTTTTTGATCATTTTGAGTTAATTTTTGGATAAAGTATGAGACAGAGGTTCTCTTTCCTTCTTTCAGCTATGGATATCCAGTCCTTCCAGCACCACTTTGCTGACTGAACCATTCTGCCCGAGCTGTGTGGGCCTGACAGGCCAGTCAAAAATCACCTGACCATACATGTGAGGGTCTGTTTCTGAACAATCAGTTTGGTTCCATTGGTCTATGTGTCTGTCTTTATGCCAGTACCATGTTCTTTTTACCACTATAGCTTGGTAGTATGATGTAAAGTCTGGAGATGAGGTTTCGCTTTTCCTTTTGTGATGTTTCTGGCTATTCAGGACCCCTTACCCTTCCAAATAAATTTGATAATTGTGTTTTCAATTTTTTAAAAAACATTGGTGGAATTTTTATCAGCACTGCATTGAATCTGTATATCAATTTGAGTAGAACTGACATCTTAAGGATATTTAGTCTTCCAATCCATGAGCATGGAATGTTCTTCCAGTTATTTAGGACTTTTTAAATTTCTTTTAACATTGGGTTGCAGTTTTCTGAATATGAGTGCTTTACATCTTTGGTTAAGTTTATTCTTGTTTGAGTTTTATCTGTCTTATTTTATTTTCACCACTCTTTTGACACTTTTAGTTACTTTTATTGATATCATCTTCATTTCTAGACTCTCTTCCAGGCGTCTCTCTCCTGTCTTTTCTTTTCAGACTCTAGCCCACCCTTTTGTATTTCCTGCAAAGCTGGTGTCTTGCTTAGAAATTCTCTCAGTTTCTGTTTATCTGTAAAAATTCTAATCTTGCCCTCATTTTTGAAAAACAGTCTTGCTGGATATAAAATTCTTGGCTGGAAGTTTTTCTCTCATAGTATCTTAAATATATCACACCGCTGTCTTCTTGCCTCCATGGTTTCTGGTGAGAAATCAGCACTTAATCTTATTGGGTATCCCTTATATATTATGGTTGCTTTTCTCTTGCTGCTCTCAGAATTCTCTCCTTTTCTTTGGCACTTGACATTCTGATTAGTATTTGTCTCGAAGTTGGTCTATTCAGATTTTTTCGGATGGGAGTACGTTGTGCTTCTTGGACATGAATATCTATGTCCTTCAATAGGGTTGGAAAATTTTCTAACATTATTTCTTTAAATATTCCTTCTGCTCCTTTTCCCTTTTCTTCTCCCTCTGGGACATCCATGACACATATGTTTGCACATCTCTTGCCATTGTTTAGTTCCCTGAGACCTTGTTCAATTTTTCCATTCTTTTCTTCATCTGTTCTTTTGTATGTTCCCTTTCAGAGGCCATTTCTTTAAGTTCACCAATCCTTTCTTCTGCCTCCTCAAATCTGCTATTTTATGATTCCAATGTTTTTTTAATTTCATTTATTGTGCCTTTCATTCCAATAAGATATACTATTTTTCTATGCATATTTTCAAATTCTTCTTTGTGCTCATCCAGTGTCTTCTTAATAGCCTTAATCTCTTTAGCCATCTCATTGAATTTATTAAGGATATTTGTTTGAACATCTATGATTAGTTGTCTCAACTCCTTTATGTTATTGGAGTCTTATCTTGTTCCTTTAACTGGGACATAGCTTCCGGTTTCTTGGTGTGGATTGTAATTTTTGGTTGGTGTCTTTGCATCTGGCTTACTAGAGTATTTATTCTGGGTGCAGTTTTTCTTTTTAGTTTAGGGTTTCCTGTCCTTTCTCCCTTGCTGGTTGTGCAGTAGGAGCCAAGGATGTAATTGGTGCTATAAACTGTGGAGGCTCAAGCTGCCCTCATTGCCCCAGGGACCAATGAAGCTTCTCCCAACTTTCTCCTTTCCCAGAGGTAGGGACAGAGTCACAGCTGTGTGGAATAATCCAAGTCATGCAGGCCTAGACTGTGGTTGCCCAGAGAGACTGATGAAGCTTCAAGATCCTTTCTTCCCTGCCAGGGGTGGGGATGGAGCTGCAGGTGTGGACAGCAGTCTATGCAGTGTGGGTCCAAGATGACCACAGTTGCCCCAGCAGATTTCAAATTATTCAGTTTGTGGCAGCCAAAAGTGTTGTAGAGAAATCGGGTGTGCGCGGTATTGAAGGTCAGGAGACGAGAGCACCAAGAAGGAAGTTGGTTTATTTCGACCGGCCGGGCTCGGCAGACTCTTGTCCTAATAAAAACCGAGCCCCAAATAACCTTTTTCAGACCCTTTTATACAGAGGATATAGGATTAGGGAGACTAGGTGATGTTATGCAAACAGACCTTTGGTTAGGTTCTTCAGGGTTTGATCTTAGTATCAGATAGGTTATTTCCTCCAGGTGAGTTATATATTCTCCACATCCAAGCCAGCTTGGATTAGCATATCTTCCACATTCCATCTGGAGGCAACCCGAATACACATTCAGTCTTAGATACTTTCTGAACATTCAAAGACTGTAGGGCCTATATTAATTATTTGGCCATTTTGGGGACTAGGTACACTTGGAAACAATTTTGAATTTATGCACAGGCTACATCAAAAGTACCCAACGTTACCTGGATAGGCTGGTGCAGAGCTAGCCAGCCTCCTCCCTGCCAGAGGTGGGACTGAAGCCTAGGCTGGGGCTGCAGGCTGATCTGGGTGAAAGAAACCAGTTCCTACCGTCACTGTGATATTTGGTCAGGCTGGCTTCCCCTCAGGCTGGGGTAGAGTCAAAATGGCAGCCACTGGCCTCTTTCCTTTCCAATTTGGACAGATTCACACTGCAACAGTTCCTAGGGTTATTACTTAGCTATCCAAGTCTACCAGTCAGTAGCTGAAATCAGCAGCCAACCACTTCCTCCTCCCCTTTGTCTCTTTTTGTTGCGTCATCTTGCTGCGGCAGCTCTCTGTATGTGTGGCACCACTTTTGGGCAGCCTGCAGTTTCTTTCACGCTGGGCAGCTCTCCTTATGGGGCACACTCCTTGCATGTGGGGCTCCCCTACGCAGGGGACACCCCTGCATGGCATGGTACTCCTTGCACACATCAGCATTGTGCGTGGGCCAGCTCATCACAGGGGTCAGGAGGCCCTGGATTTGAACCCTGGACCCCCCATGTGGTAAGCAGATGCTTTATCTGTTGAGCCAAATCCGCTTACCCAATGGCCTAAATCTTGATTCCTCGTTCACTCCCCTTATTGGACACAACAGAGGCTAAAGAGGTCCAGAGTAGCAGATCAGGCCCAAATAATTAAGTGGCTCCCATGTTAATTAAGAAATTAGTAATCTTACCTGCCATATCAAAAGTCACCTGATGCTCCTTCTGGTTGATATTTCATATGTGGCTTCAGGTCCCTTCAGTCATCCCCCTCAGGACAAGGCCCTGGCAGTTCCCAGTGGCAAGGCAGCTTGCGACCAAGGGCCCGCCTCGCCATACTTGAAATAGGTTCCTGCTGATGTAAAGCCTGGATTCTGGTGGCCCTAAGGTGGCAGAGTGCCTTTAATGGCAGCAGCTAAAAGGTGAGCCTATCCCTGGGCCTGCCCCTCCTTACCTGTTTTCCCTCGGCAAAACTGTGACGGCTGTTTCTAAAAGGACGTTAATGGAAGTTTGGGGGCCCAGGGAAAGTTTTTGCAGTTTCCTATGCATATCTGAAGTAGGCTGGCTAATAAAGTAACTTGCTAGGAGGATCTGTACTTCCCTAGAATCAGGATCTACCAGAGGGTACTTTTATTGCCTCTATCAGTTTTCCTTGAAATAAGGCTAGGTTTCTAGGTTCTGCCTCTGAGTAATTTCCCTGAGTTTATAACAATTGACAGGTTTGGTAGTGCATTTCCTCATCCCTTTAAGGATTCAGGTGACCACATGGTCTCTGGCCCTCTGTGGCCTCCTTTCCTCTTACACAGGCTTAACTGGAACTCAAGGTCCCATACAGAGGCCACTGTTGGCCATACTGTGGCCACATGGTGTGGTAGGAAAAGATTAGCCTCTACCTTTTTAGACCATCAGTAGGTAGGTTGTCCCAAATCCTGAGACGACACCCCAATGGGGAGTCTGCTGGAATGTGGGGAAGCTGCCAGTTGTTCTAGGGAGAAATGGAAAAAATCTGTCAGTCAATCCAGCATCCCAGATCCCTGCCTGACTAAACTTTTAGCCTCCAAACCAAAGCTTCCAAGCTGTTTACATCTTGGGGGATGTTTGGAGCTGATGTCCAAACTGAAGCACCCAAGTTGCATAAGTCTTGTGGGATGTTTGGAGTTGCTGCTCTGGTTCCCAGCATCCCCAGAATCACGGAACTCATGCCACTGGGCATCCCCAGTGCAACCTAGGACTTGAGAGACATCTGGACCTAGGTTGTGGACTGAAGCTGCCAAGCTGAATTTTCTCCCTATAAGAGGAATTGGCTAGGGACCTGACTTTTCACCTACTCTTGCAGAGGTCTTAGAAAGGTTGGCTGTGAGGGAGTCCATTTTTTATCTACTGTCAGGGACTAAGTTTTGCAGTTAAAACCAAACATTAAGAGGCACATTAAAAAACCAGAGACTGATTGTTCTACAGCTTACAGGCTAACAGCCTTACTGGCCCTGGAGGTAATAGATTAACATGAATCTCAGGGCCTTCCAGGGTCTGAATAAGGAACCAACCTCTGGGCATGGCCCAGGGTGAAATTCTAGGGAGCCTCACCAGCAAAACAAAAGAAGGCACAGACAGGCCTTAATTAAAAGCCTAGATTCACCAGTCTTCCTCAGATGTCAGGGAACATTACTTACTCTTTGTCTCCTGGCATGGCTCACCACACAAGTTAACAGAAAGCTCTGAGTTCTGGGTTTCTACGTTCTTGGCTATTTCACATAAAGGAATTTAAGAACATGCCGTATGGTAGGCAAGAGAGTAAGAGTTCAAGAAATAAGGAAAGAAAAATAGTACACAACCCCAGCCATGAGTGTGTGTGTGCTACAGGGTGAGATGCATACTTAGGCCTCTTAAAGACATTTCCTCTTCTTTCCTCATGTTGGGGTAGGACCCCAGCTGTTTGCTGTTCTGCTGCTCTGATTGGTTGTCTTTTGGTTCCCACCTGTTAGCTCTCAGGGGAGCTAATGATTAGTCCTTTTGTTTGAAGTTATCTGGGGCTTTCCTTTGACCCTGGAATGAGTGCCAAATGGGCCCTTGTGGCCAGAGTCTCAGCAGGGTATTTCCAACTTGTTCTTATTAGCAGCCTTCCCTCAGGAGGTTTCCAGGTGGGATCTCATGGCCGTGCTCTTTGCTGAATCCCAGCTGTCTTCCCTCTTTCCCCATACTAACCTGCCTCAATGCTCTACTTTTTTCTTACTTTCAGAATCCTCTCTTTGTCTCTGATATTTGTCATTCTGAATAGTAGGTGTCTTAGGATAGGTGTATTCAGATTTATTCTGTTTGGGCTCTGTTGTCCTCATTGGATATTGATATTTAATTTTTTCCTAAGGTTGGGAAGTTTTTGGTCATTATTTCCTCAAGTTTTCTTCTGTCCCTTTTCCATTCTTTTTTCCTTCTGGGACACTGATAATGTGTTTTAGATTGTCATTCAATTTCCTGAGACCCCGTCCCATTTTTTCCATTCTCTTCTCTTTCTGTTCTCCAGTCTTTTCCAGTTCAGATGTTCCATTTCGAAATCACTAATTCTGTCTTCCAGCAGTTCGAATCTGCTCTTATGTGCCTCTAATGTATTTTTTAAATAAATCAATTTTATTGATACATATTAATCAAACATACAATTCATCCAAAGTGTACAATCAATGGTATTTGGTATAATCATATAGTTGTGCATTCATCACCTCATCATTAGAACATTTTCATTATGTCAATAATAATAATAAACAAAAAAACAAAGAAGAAAATTCTAAAAAATAAAATTTAAAAAAATTAAAAAAGAAGAAAATTCTTTATCCCTCAATCTCTCTATGCTTCCCCTGCTGTACATAGGTCCTATTTCTGGCTATTCTTGCACAATTATTTATTTATTTCTTAGGCAGTTTTATTGAGATATGTTCATATACCATATGATCTATCCAAAGTAGATAACGAATGGCTTTTACTATAATCACAATATTGTGCATTCATCACCACAAAACATTTTAGAACAATTTCATTATTCCAAAAAGAAAAACTCCTTACTCTTAAGCAGTCCTTCCCCAGCCCTTATAACCACTAATCTAACTTCATCTTTATAAATGGATTTATATTTATATTTTATAAAAATGGAATCATACAATATGTAGTACATTGTGTCTAGTTTCTTGCACTTAGTATAATGTGTTTTTTGTCTGATATTAACATCTTATAGTGTTAACACACATTTGTTCAATTTTAAATAAAAGCAGTCTTATATGTTCAATTTTACCCATATTCATATTTCACATGCAGTTTTACTATGTTATACAGATCAATGTTACATTTTTTATCTTTCCTTTTAGTAATATACAAGATCTTAGACTTTCCCTTTAAACCCCTTTTATACCCATATAATATTATAGCTAGTTACAGGCATTATATTGGACTTTTGCCTTTTCTATTCATTTCCATAGATTAAGACATCCTTTTTTCTTTTACCAATTCTGCACAAGTTAGCCATCAGCTTTCCATTCTTTAAACTCATTCTATTTTCTAGTGACCCATATTCAAGTTATTAACTCCATGAGATTGCGCAATATATTTAAGTTCATAGTAGTGCAATCATACAGTATTTGTCCTTTTGTGATTGGCTTGCTTCATTCAACATAATGTCCTCCAAGGTCATCAATGTTGTCATATGGCTCAAGACTTCATTTCTTCTTATAGCTGCATAATATTCCATCATGTATATACACTCCAGTTTGCTTATCCTCTAATGTATTTTAAATCTCATCCACTGTGTCTTTTACTCCCATAAAGTCAGTTATTTTTCTTTGCAGGCTTTCAAATTGTTCTTTATGTTCACCCAATGTCTTCTTAATATCCTTTATCTCTTTAGTTGTTTTTTTTTTCCAACTCTTTGATTTAGGAGAGTTGTGTGATTACCATTGATTGTCTTATCCTGTGTCTCTTTAAGATATTTGGTTTGTTCCATTGGCTGGGCCATCTCTTCCTGTTTCTTAGTATGGCTTATAATTTTTTGCTGATGATATAGGCATTTGAATATGTTGGTGAATTTACTTTGATGGCCAATTTCTCTCTCTTGACTTTTTTTTTTTTTTTAACAGCTCTTTGATATTTGGATCAACTTATTCTAAGTCTTTACAGTTTCCAAGCTTAAGTTATCAAAATTGGACTAGGGACTCTGTATGAGGTGCAGGTTTACTCACAGGAGTTAGGGTACAGAGAGAATCAAAAGTAGATTTTGTCCATGCAATTTCTAGACTGGCCAGCAGATGGCCCTCATCAGCATACCTTTCCATGGAAGTGTTTCAATCTCTGTTTTCTTGTGTTTGGATCTGGTCAGGGCCAAGATTCAATGGACTCTGCTGGCCAAATTTACTGAAGAAAAGGCTTCTGGCTCCCTCTCCCTTTTTCCTTGTAGTGACTGACAGGGAGGAAGATATCTGTTTCCCTGTCAGTCAGCTGCAGTCCAGGGTTTTACCCCAACTTAATATCTTGGGGGTGGAGGAGGGGAGCCATTTCCAGCCATGGCAGGGATTTAGTAACTCACGTTTGTTGTTTTGGGATTTTTGTCCCTCTGTACCCCACCCTCATGGGAGTTGTGTAGCACTGTCCTAGTCTGCTGACCCCCAAAGTTGGCCACTCAGACAACTTTTGGCTCTTTCTCCATTGTTTTTGTGAGATAGTTGAACACTGCCCACCTATTCCAATGCCATCTTCCCACAAGCTATAGTATTGTTTTTAAAACTAAGGAGGTGCTGCCAGCTTGCTAGGCTATTGAGGTTTAAGTGGATCGATTGTGTACATCATAATACTGGTAAACCTTAGCAGTACATAATCCAGGCATTACATATCTAGCTACATGATAGTTAAAAGAATTATGCACAAAATATAATTTAGAGGAGTGGAGAAACAAACTTAGATCTTGAGAGATGTTCATTTCTAGCCCCTTTCTGTTGTTTTCTTTTGTTCCTTAATTCAATCAGACATTGCAAATACCCAGGCTGTCCTTTGAAAATAGCAGAAATTTTCAGGTCACTCTCAAGTTCTTATCCTCTTGCCCTACCTCTCTCTCGCTTTCATACCCTCATACCTTTAATCAATCATGAAATTGCAATTCTTATTGCAAAAATCTCTTGAATCTTTCCTCTGCTCTACATTTTTACTTCCACTCTAGTTCAGGGTTCCATCCTTGCTCCTCAACTGATTTTCCAGCCTCTAATTAACCTTCAACCCAGAGTCATTCTCTTTTGTGCAGCCAAAGTAATCATACAAAAGTGCAAATTCAGTCATGTTTTCCCTACTTAAAAGGCTTTTGCTGGCAGTTCATCTCCATATAATAAATACAAAGCACAATAGGATCTGACCCTTCCAATATCCCATCCTTAACTTTCATACTTTTTGCTCCTTGCTCTCTACCCTCCAGCCATACTGTATGCCTTTTTCTTACTTCAGTGCCTTTGCACATGCTGGCTCAGCCTGCCTTGCACCCTGGCCTCTTAAAGATTTATTTGTCCATCAAGACCCAGGAAAGTCTTACCTTACTACTTCAGAGACTACATCAATCCTTCCACCTGTGCATACCTCTCTTATTGCCCTTGCTTCACAGTAGTGTAATTTGTTTATATGCCTGTAAGTTTCCTAAGAGCAGGGAGTATAATATAACTGTATTTGTACCTTCAGAATCTGGCATGATGACTACCTCATAGTAGACTTTCCAAAACTCTGTATAGCTGAATTCATTTTTAATTTGAATGATGACTCATCTCCCTAAAAGTGACCTAAAGAATTTGCATATCTATGTATGTAGTATGAACCTCTCTATCAAGCTAAAACCCAATTAATCCAACTTTTTGCTGGGACATCCCAAATGAACTAAACCAGTTTAAGATCGGGTTTAAGTTATAAAGGCAGTTTTCTGGGTGAAAAAAGATTGGTTTTATTAGACAAATTATGTCCCCGATTTTGGCACAGAGTAGAAATGCAAATTTAAAATCTTAAGGATAAATGAGAGCCACTGAATGTATATGTTAAATGGATTGTACAAAGCATGGGACTGTATAACACAGGGAATCCTGTGGTGGAAGATGGACTTGGGTTAATAGAACAAATATGAGAACGTTTGTTGATGATCTATAACAAATATATAATGCTAATGCAGAGTCTTAATAATTGAGTGGGTTGGGGGAAAAAATATACCAAGTGTAAGATATGGGCTATAGTTACTAGTAATATTTTGATGATACTCTTTCATAGATTGTAATAAATGTTTAACAATAATGCAAGGTGTTGGTGGTGGGGTGATGTATGGAAGCATTATATGATGATATGAATGTTTGTTTTGCAAGTTCACAACTTTTCCTATACATATTGTTTATGTATGTTCATGTATGAATGATATACTTCAATAAAATAAAAAAATACAAGTTTTAAACAAAAAGAAGCTTAAGGGTATATGTAATATTTTCTTTGACTTGTTTTTAAATCTGAGTTACATTTTATAATTACCTGATAGTTTTATAGGTTATTCCCTGCCTTAATACTTACTCATAGGACATCTCACTCATCCAGTTAAAAATTCAGGAGAAATCTAAAAATGCCCTATTGTTCAACAATTTTATTCTTAAGTTTTTGTCAGCATGTATCAATGCTTGTGTTGCTTAATTTCTTAGTCAATAGGGTTGGAGTCCTGGTCTTATAATTTATTGGTTATGATACCTTTGGCAAAATTACTTCTGTAAGCCTTGCTTTTCTGATCAGTACAAGTTCTCAGAATCCTATTCAGTAACTAAGAGCATTATGATATGTGGCCAGGGAATGAGGTGCTGTGATTGGACAACATCTCAATGGGATTTGAACCTCTCAGCAGGGTCTTTCAAGAAAAACAGCAGCTTCCACAAACCACAGAATTTATCTTGGAGAAAAGTTGTTTGCAGAGAAGGAGAGAAATGTAGGGCAGAAAATAAAAAAGCTGGGCAATGCAGCAAGTATATGAATGTTTGGAAATGTGAATGACCCATTCCAGGGAATCACAATGTGTGAGCCAACGGGGTGTTTTATATTATCAAGGCAGCTCATGTGGAAAGGCTTCCCTATTAATTCAGCCATCAAAAGATAGAACCAAATACATATAATGCCAGGAACTTGGCAGCATGGGGGGAGGAGATGCTTTGCTAGCTAATATGCCAACCACTATAATTCAAATAAACTGTAGAAAATATCCCTAAACTGAAGTAAAATATTCCAGGAATGTGATATATGATGTGGAAGAGATGGCATATGCTACTGTAATAATGTTCCATAACACTAATTACCTGAGGGAAACCATAGGTTATTGGTGTTACCTTCCTTCTTCTCCTTTGATATTGCAGAAGTAACTTTAATTTCATGATTTACTTGCCCTATGTTTTGTGTGTGTGTGTGTATGTGTATCTCAAGTGAAACCTGACTCCAACTTCCTTAAAAAATATCATTTCAAGTATGCTCAAACTTCTTAAAAAAATTTTTAAAAATGAAAGAATGTGTATTTTATATTCTCTGTATTTTAAAAAATTGCTTCTCAAAGAAACAAGAAAATAGGTTAGTAGCAATATGTAGGAGTTACCAAATAGTCTACATAGACTATAGAGTAGTTCATTGTATACTTTTTTTTTTAACTCCACCAAATTTTTTAGCTTATCCTTATGCTCAGTAGAAAATTGAGATGTATGCATTCAATGTATCGTATCTTAAATCTGAAGAAATCAAGATAACTTTGACTAGAATAATTAAGTAGACTTTTTGATGTTTATATAGATGTGTTGAAACCTCTTTTTTAGTATCATAATTAAATAGCATTTATTGCTGATGAGGAAATATGGTAAGGGCCAAATCATTTCTCAAGGCCCTCTGATAAGACTTCAGAATTCCTTAGTATAATTTTAATGTTTGATGAAAAACAAAGGTTTGGAGAAATTGGGGTTTTGTATAAATTCAACTAATTCCCATCAATTCCACACAACCCTTTGTACAGCTAGATCTAAGGCTGGTTGCTGCCATACCTCTGTTGCACTACTAGTATTGTGATGTGTGAGGTTGGCAAGTTGTTTCAAAATGGGCTTCCTCTGCTTGCTACACATAGTCTTCAAATATGTATATTCACAGTGCAAGGTGTTAATAGTAGGGTGGTTTCTTAGTTTGCCAAAGGGGCTCCTTAAGCAAAGTACCAAAAATGGCTTGGCTTTTATAAAGGGGATTTATCTGAGATAAAAGCTTACAGCTCTGAGTCTGTGAAATGTCCAAATCAAGGCTTAGGGAAGCTTTCCCGGGGTCCTGCCATGTGGCCTAGCACGATGGTCACAGATCTCTGCCAAGGTGTCAGCCTTTCCCTCTAGAATCTACTGTCTCCTGGAGCTCAGCTGTGGGCAACTAGGCATAGAGCTTGTCTCTTACTGGGCCTTCTTCTCAGTCTCAGCTGCTCTGCTTTCTTCCCATGTTCAGCTGTGTGTTATCAGGCATATGGCTCATCTCTTCCTGGGTGTCAGCTCTTTGAGTCTCTTTGGGCTTCTCTCCTTGAAAAGGACCTGGAGTCCTTTGTCTCACTTTGCAGGATCAAATATGGCAGCTTCCTTTTCCTCTGTGTGACTCCATTTATATCAGTTCCATGAGAGGGAAGGGACTCAACTTGAGTCATGCCTCACTGACATAGTTCAGTCAAAAGGGTCTCACACCCACAGGAATGGATTAGTTCAAAAACATAATCTTTTCCTTTATGGGATTCATAAAAGACTTTCAAACTATCACAGTTGGTATATGGGAATCCTGAATCTTATGCATGATTTTCCTGTAAATCTACAACTTCTCTGAAATAAATAAATAAATAAAATATATTCAGAAACTACTTTAATGGTTTACCATGTATGATTATACTGTGGGAAATAGATTCACTCTAATCAAATACATAAGAGATTTTGATGAATCAGAATGCCAAGGTATTTCTTTGCATTGGTAGTTGGTTAGCTTTTTTATTGATATCTGCTTTATAGGGCATCCTTTTTTAAAATATCAAAGTACCCTGGAAAAAAAGGATGGGACAGTTAAAGTGGTTGGGAGAGTGTCCACTAGAAAATGTCAAAATAGTAGAAGTTGACTTTTTTACAAGAGATCCTCAGTTTTTCTTTAAAGATTTTTTCATCTTTATTTTCTCCTTTTTACTTTATTCCCCCCCTCCCCCACCATGTTGTTTTTGTTGTCTGTGTCCATTTACTGTGTGATCTTCTGTATCTATTTCTCTTTTTATCTTTTCTTCTCATCTTTCTCCTCTAGGATTCACCAGGATTTGATCCTGGGGGCCTCTAATGTGGAGAGAGGTTCCCTGTCAATTGTGCCACCTTAGTTCCTGGGTCTCTGCTGCACTTCACCTTGACTCTCCCCTTGTCTCTCTTTTGTTGCATCATCATCTTGCTGCATGACTCACTTGCACGGGCACTGGCTCACCGTGCAGGCACTCATGTGGGCACTTGGCTTGCCATATGGGGACTTATGCAGGCATTCGGCTTACCAAGTGGGCACTTGGTTTGCTGCATGGGCACTCAGCTCACTGTATGGGTACTTGGCTCACTGTGAGGGCATTTGGCTCACTACACAGGCATTGGCTCACTGTACAGGCATGCTTTCTTTTCTTTTTCATCAGGAGGCCCCAGGGATTGAAGCCAGGTCCTCCCATATGGTAGGCAGAGGCCTTTTCCCTTGAGCCACATCTGCTTCCCTTTTACTTTGTTTTTAAGGATGTCTTGGTAACATTTAATGATTCCTTCATTCTTTTTCTTTTTTTAAGATTTATTTTATTTATTTCTTTCCCCTTCCCCCCTGTTGTCTGCTCTGTGTCCATTTGCTGTGTATTCTTCTGCATCCGCTTGCATTATCAGGTGGCACTGGGAAACTGTGTCTCTTTTTTGTTGCATCATCTTGCTGCATCAGCTCTCCATGTGTGTGGCGCCACTCCTGGGCGGCTGTGTTTTTTTCACGCAGGGTGGCTCTCTTTGCGGGGCAAACTCCTTGCATGTGGGGCATCCCTATACAGGGGCGCCCCTGCCTGGCAGGGCACTCCTTACGCGTGGCTACACATGGCAGCACTGCGTGTGGGCCAGCTTACTACACAGGTCAGGAGGCTCTGGGGATCGAACCCTGGACTCTCCATATGGTAGACGGATGCTCTATCAATTAAGCTACATCCGCTTCCCAATTCCTTCATTCTTGAAGATCAAGTAGAACCATGTCTTAGATTTCACATTTCTCATAGCTGAATTTGTAAACTATTATGCTTCTGAAGCTACATGTTTCAGAAGTGTTTGAAACTTTCATTGAAATATTGTGCAGAATACTTGTTTGCTTGCCTAGTTTATACTTGGTCCCAAATTTTTAAAGAAATTTTCTTACTTTCCTTAAATATACTTTTGCAGTGATTAATACCTCTCTCACTCTTTCCTTCAGTTACGTACTTAGAAATCTTACTTTCCTTTTTAAAAACTTTATTCTGTTTTGCTATTGCTCATTACATCTTCACTTTTCTTGATTTCAATATATTTCTGAACAAATTGTAATCTCTAAATTACAATTTACAGGTAATTTCACATTGGTTAGCTTTTTGCTTGATTCCTTCTTGAGGACATGAAGACAAGCCCTTTATTCTCACCAGCAAGTTATTTCTAAATCATATGTTAGAAAATTACTTCTAATAAACTTTCCTTTTGGTAATTAATCCTCTTTATGAAGTGTGTATCTTGTTAGCTTCAGTCTTAGGCAGTGGCATTTTCCTGATCTTTTCCCTTAGAGATGGAAGTTCATCTTAATTGGGAGAGTCTACTTGTCTATTTCTAATATGCACACATATCTTTAAAGAAAGAATGACAAAAGACCTAGAAATTTAACTGCATGTGTAATATATTCCTAACAATATTGAACTTAATTTCCTGAACTTCATCTTGAAGGTGAGAATGACGATTGAGTGTAGTCGTAGCACCTAGGAAAGTCTGAGTTAATCATTTTTAGTTCCAGTGACTATTTACTTCATTTTGAAGAAGGACTCACAACCTTCTTCTTCCTTTCTGTCTCCTGTAAATCTATCTTCCAGACTTTAGCTCTGTGAGTCTGCTCAATTTGCTTAATTCATATCAGTGAGGTAATGTAATATTTGTTCCTCAATGCCTGGCATTGCTTCACTCAACATAACATCTTCAAGATTCATCCATGTTATCCCATATTATCCCATGTGTTATCCCATGTGTTATCCATCCATGTTATCCCATGTGTTAATGCTGTATTTCTTCTTACAGTTGAGTAATATCTCATTGTATGTATATACCACAATTTGTTTATCTATTCATCTGTTTATGGACATTTGGGTTGCTTCCAAGTTTTGACAATAGTGAATAATGCCGTTATGAACATTGGTGTGCTTCTATCTGTTCATGTCCCTGCTTTCAATTCTTCTGGGTATATTCCCAGCAGTGAGATTGCTGGATCATATGGCAGTTCTATAATTAGCTTCCTGGAGAACCACCAAACTGTCCTCCACAATGCCCAACTGTCCACAATTTTTGCAGTTTTATGAAACAAAAATCATCAGTAGAGAGAAGTGACAAATTATTTGTGAATTTCTTACTAAGTCTTCTGGACTTTTAACAAAGATAATTAATATGTAAAATATAAAAGAATAAAAGATACCATAATAGCCTTTGAGTTAATATTTGTCAGATGCAAAGAATCACCTACAGATGCAAAGAATTACCTACAGAATTCCAAGACACTGCTCTTGAAAATTCTTATTCAGAATCTTTAGGGTGGGGCTCTGGAATCCATATATTTTAAGGATGCACAGTGATCCAGCAAGGGATTTGTAACATTTTTGATCCATGGGATCCTTTGGTAATCTGGCAAAGCTAGTAGCAATCTGTCAAAGCTATTGGATATCTTCTTGTAATATATCAATTTGGGCTTAGAGTCCACTGTTAGGGATTTAGGAACATTCAGGCATGGTTGGTGAAGGATTGTGGTTAGTAACATTCCTTCTGAGAACCCTCAGACCACTGGTGGGCCTTGGCTCTCTGAGGTCTTAGAGTGGCCACTAGCTGTACAGAAACAACAGGAGTGGAACACAAGTGGGAATTCCAAAATATGTCATTTGCAGATGGAGCCAGGGATTTTGGTATTTACTGCTACATATCTAGGTCTTATAAGTGTGACTTTCACTTTTTAGGTAATCATTGGTTTTGTTAAATAAATAATGAGAAAAAAAGAATGAGAGAAGGAATGACTTTGTACCCACAGTTTGATGAGCTTGAGAAAATTTAGCTTGTAACAGGCACTGCTCCCAGAATTCAGATCCAGGAAATTCCCAAAGCTGAGGAAATTTAAAAGAATATAAAAAGAAAACACTTTTTTTTTTTTCTGCTTTGACCACACCTCCTTGATCTAGGATAACCTATCCTAACAAAGGTAGCAGTAGAGTTGCACACTATTACTCTGCACTTAGAGGAGGCAGTAGGAACATTGTTGAGGGAACCTCTGCTATAGTATGAAACCACAATGATGGAAGCAGAAGGGCCATGCAGCATGGTGGACATAGCTAGCTGCTGTGGGGGAGAAAACTTGCTGGGAGCCTATGGAGGCATGGGTGTCCCAAGCATACAACAGATTTTTTTCCAGGATTGTTTTAACAGAGCCTAATAGATTGACTGGAAAAGGTATGAAAGTATACTGGAGAAAGGGGATCTATTGAATTTCTTTCTAACCTCCCCCTTTTCATCCTATCTCCTCCCCATCTTATAGCACTGTCCCAAATTCTCACAATATTATAGCTCTAAGCAAACTCACATATATTTTAAGGGAATAGAAACCAAAAATCAAACAGAATTTTTTTCCTACTCTTTTATTCTGGTTTTCTAATAAAGGCTTTCATTTCATTTTGAGTTGTCGGAGAGAGCTCTAAAGTAGCAGTAAAGTGAGGCCAGGCTGTGGCTTCTGTCTATAGAGATGATAGATATAAATATAGGTAGGTAAATATAGATACAGATAAATATAGAAATAAAAATTGTCTAAGGTACAAATAACTATTTGTTTTTAATATTTGATTTTAGTGTACTTTAAAAGATTATGTAAAAAGTGATTCCAGAGATATATTTTAATAATAGGGGGAGTGGATGTAGCTCAGTGATTGAATGCCTGCTTCCCATGTATGAGGTCCCAGGATTGTTCCCCGGCACCTCCTAAATAATAATAATAATAATAATAATAATAATGATTGTTTTCTGGAGCACATCTACTCAGGAAAACCTATATTTATATTTTTTTTATGTGTACAATTTAGTAGTATCAATTACATTCACAATGTTGTGCTACCATCACCGCCATTCATTTTCAAGACTTTTTTATCACCCCAAAAAGAAACTCTGTACCCACTAAGCAATAACTTCCCATTCTCACCCCAGCCCCAGCCCCTAGTAAATTCTAAACCACTTTCTGTCTCCATGGATTTGGTTATTCTAAATATTTTTCATGTAAGTGGAATCATACATTATTTGTCCTTCCGTGTTTGGCTTACTTCACACAATATATTATTTTCAAGGTTTGTCTATGTTTGTGTTCTTTATTTTAACACTAGATGGTAGCCCAGAGTGGCAAATTGTATCTTCTTTCGAAAAGCAGGTACTTGAGTTTAAACTTAATTTACGTAAGGAAGGAAGGGAGGGAGGGAGGAAGGGAGGAAAAAGTGATGAAGTAGGAATAATAAATTTTAAGTTTTTCATAACTCTGCACTAAGATTATGGTATTTTTTTTTTACTGAAAAGAATATTCCATATCAATTCAAAGATGGTAAAAATCAACCCATTTATGGTAATTTTGCATTGGCAGCTTTAGTGAACTAAGATACCCTATTACCTCCTAATATTTTAGTGTGAATTTCTAAAAGCAAGGACATTTTCCTACAGAACCATAATATAACTATCAAAATCAGAAAACTAACATTGATACATAACTACCATATAATTCTCAGTTTAATCATGATGTTACATCAGTCTCTTCCATTGTCTAATATGAGTGAATATAGTTATTCAGTCCTTCCTTGTCTTTCATGAATTTGACACCAGCTAGATATTTTGTAGTTTGTTACTTAATTTGGGTTTTCCATATGATTAGATTCAGATTATGTGTCATTGTTAGAAAATCACAGAAGTGATGCTATGTTCTCTTTTTTATAATTTTTTGTATGTTTAATAATTGAAAATATAAACAATAAAAAACTAAAAAGAAAACATAGTTGAATAAAAACATACATTTCTCATTTAAATGTACTGGGTAAATATAATTTTTTTTTTTAATCATACAATATATTTGGTTCATAGTAATGCAGTCATACAGTACTTGTCATTTCATGTCTGGCTTGCTTCACTCAACGTAATGTCCTCCAGGTTCATCCATGTTGTCATATGTTTTACAAATTCATTTCTTCTTACAGCTACATAATATTCCATTGTGTGAATACACCACAGTTCATTTATCCATTCATCTGTTGATGGACACCTTGGTTGTTTCCAACTTTTGGTAATCATGAATAATGTTGCTATGAAAACCAGTATGCTGGCAGCGGACTTGGCCCAGTGGTTAGGGCGTCTGTCTACCACATGGGAGGTCCGTGGTTCAAACCCTGGGCCTCCTTGACCCGTGTGGAGCTGGCCCATGCGCACTGTGGAGCTGTCCCATGCGCAGTGCTGATGCACGCAAGGAGTGCCCTGCCACGCAGGCGAGCCCCATGCGCAAGGAGTGCACCCCCAGCGCGAAAGAAAGTGCAGCCTGCCCAGGAATAGTGCTGCACAAACGGAGAGCTGACATAACAAGATGACGCAACAAAAAGAAACACAGATTCCCGTGCTGCTGACAACAGAAGTGGACAAAGAAGATACAGCAAATAGAGAGAACAGACAACAGGGCGGGGGGGTGGGGTGGATAAATAAATAAATCTTTAAAACAGAAAAAAAAGAAAACCAGTGTGCCGATGTCTGTTTCTGTCACTGCTCTCAGTTCTTCTGGGTATATACCCAGTAGTGGTATTGCAAGGTCACATGGCAAGTCTATATTCAACTTCTTTAGGAACTGCCAAACAGTCCTCCACAGTGCCTGCACCATTCTGCATTCCCACCAACAGTGGGTAAGTGTTCCTATCTCTACACATTCTCTCCAACACTTGTAGTTCTCTGTCTTTTTAATAGTGGCCATTCTGATAGGTGGTATGGTAGACGGGAGCCAAATTGCTGGAGCCACATCTCCTTCCCTGGTCCTGGCTTTTATATTTAGGTCTTTGATCCATTTTGAGTTGATTCACGTATAGGGAGTGAGCTACTGGTCCTCTCTAATTCTTTTGGTTATAGATATCCAGTTGTCCCAGCACCATTTGTTGAAAAGACTTTGTCCCATTGACATTGGCTTGGTAGTTTTGTCAAAAACCAGTTGACTCTATAGGTGAGGGTTTATTTCTGGGTTGTCAATTCACTGATCAATGTGTCTATCTTTATGCCAGTCCCATGCTGTTTTGACCACTGTAGCTTTGTAATGATTCAAGGTCAGGCAGTGAAATTCCTTGTACATCACTCTTCTTTTTTAGAATGCTTTTGGCTATTTCAGTGCACTTTCCCTTCCAGATGAATTTGGTAATTGCCTTTTCTAATTCTGTACAGTAAGCTATTGTGATTTTGATTGGTATTACATTAAATCTATAAATCTGTTTAGGTAACATTGACACCTTCACGATATTTATTCTTCCAATCCATGAATATGGAATGTCTTTCCATTTGTTTAGGTCTTTAAAAATTTCTTTTAGCATTGTTTTGCAGTTTTCTGCATATAAGTCCTGTACTTCTTTGGTTGAATTAATTGCTAGGTATTTGAGGTTTTTTGCTGCTATTGAAAATGGAATTTCCCCGATTTCCTCCTCAGATTGTTCAGTACTAGTGTACAAAAACATTACTGATTTTTGCATGTTGATCTTGTATCCTGCTATTTTGCTGAACTCATGTATTAGCTCAAGTAGCTTTGTTGTGGATATTTCAGGATTTTCTAAGTACAGGATCATGTCATCTGCAAACGGTGTTTTACTTCCTTTTTTCCTGTTTGGATGCCTTTAATTTTTTTTTTCTTATCTAATTGCCCTAGCTAGAACTTCTAGTACAATATTGAATGACAGTGGTGACAGTGGGTATCTTTGTCTTGTTCTCAATCTTGGAAGGAAAGCTTTTAACCTTTCCCCATTGTGCATGATATTGGCTGTGGGTTTTTCATATATGCCTTTTATCATATTAAGGAATTTTCCTTCTATTCTTATCTTTTGAAGTGTTTTTTTTTAATTAAAAAAAAGGATGCTGGATTTTGTCAAATGCCTTTTCTGTGTCGATTGAGATGATCATGTACTTTTTTCCCTTCAATTTCTTAATGTGATGTATTACATTAATTGATTTTCTTATATTGAACCAGCCTTGCATACCAGGAATAAATCCCACTTGGTCGTGATGTTTAAGTCTTTTGATATGCTGTTGGATTTGATTTGCAAGTATTTTGTTGAGAAGTTTTGCATCTATATTCATTAGAGAGATTGGACTGTAATTTTCTTTTCTTGTAGTATCTTTATCTGGCTTTGGTATTAGGGTGATGTTGGCTTTATAAAATGTGTTGGTAGTATTTCCTCCTCTTCAATTTTTAGGTAGAGTTTAAATTGGACTGGTGTTAATTCTTTTTGAAATGCTTGGTAGAATTCAGCTGTGAAGTATTCTGGTCCTGGACTTTTCTTTGCTGGGAGATTTTTGATGATGGATCAATCTCCTTAAATGTGATTGTTAAGTTCTTGTATTTCTTGTAGCGTCGGTGTAGGTTGGTTGTGCATTTCAACTAAGTTGTCTAGTTTGTTGGCATACAGTTTCTCATAATATCCTCTTATGATTCTTTTCATTTCTGTGGGGTCTGTTGTAACTTCCCCCCTTTTATTTCTGATTGTATTTATTTGCATCTTCTCTCTTTTTTTCTTCATTAGTCTAGCTAGAGGTTTGTCAATTTTATTAATCTTTTTGAAGTACCAGCTTTTGGTTTTGTTGATTTTCTTTATTTCCTTTTTGTTCTCAATTTCATTTATTTCTGCTCTAATATTTATTATTTCTTTCTTCCTACTTGCTTTGGGATGAGTTTCCTGTTCTTTTTCTAGTTTCTCTAGTTGTTCAGCTAAATCTTTGAGTTTAGCCTTTCCTTATTTATTTTTTTAATTGTATTTTTTGGAAGGTACATAGATCACAAAAAATGTTACATTAAAAAATAAAAGAGGTTCCCATATACGCCCACCACCACCCCCACTCCTCCCACATCAACAGCCTCTTTCATCATTGTGGCATGGATTCAATATATTTGGTGAATATGTTTTGGAGCTCTGCTGCACCACATGGATAATAGTTTACATTGTAGTTTACACTCTCCCCCAGTACATTCAGTGAGTTATGGCAGGATAGATAATGCTCAGCATCTGTCCCTGCAATATCATTTAGGACAACTCCAAGTCCCAAAAATGCCCCCACATCACATCTCTTCTTCCCTCTCCCTGCCCTCAGCAACTACCGTGGCCACTTTCTCCACATCAATGCTACAGTTTCTTCTATTACTAGTCACAATAGTTCTATAGTAGAATACCAGTAAGTCTACTCTAATCCACATTTTATTCCTCCATCCTGTGGACCCTGGGATGGTGATATACACTCTACCTCTATATTGAGACGGAGCTTAGATCCCGCATGGTTGATGGATGCAATTCTCCTGCTTGCAGTTGTAGACACTCTTGGTTCCATGGTGTGGTGGTTGACCATCTTCACCTCCCTGTTAGCTGACCTGGGTAAGCCCAATGAACTGGAGAGTAGGAGTTACAACTCTGCTGAGGTTCAGGGCCCAACTGGCATATGACTAGTCCAGAGATTCAAGTCTCCTCAGTATACATCAACCCCAGCACCAACCACAGTTTCAGTAAAAGTGACCGAACAGGCATATGTAGAAAGGTCACATCTGAGTCCTGCTCCATCACACTCAGGAACACAGTAGGGCCTACTGACAAGGCAATGAACTCCAGAGCCATCTGCCATGACCGTAGAACCTGTGTGTCTCCATAGCCCTCAAGAGCACCAGCACCTGGGGTGCCCATCAACAGATGAATGGATAAACAAAATGTGTTACATACATACAATGGAATACTACTCAGCTATAAGAAGGAATACAGTACAAACACATGGGATAACATGGATGAATTTTGAGGACATTATGTTAAGTGACGCAAACCAGGTATTAAAAGACAAATACTATATGACCTCCCTGATACGAAATAAGAAAACCAAGCTGTCTCAGAGAGCTAGAGACTGAATGATAGGCTTACAGGAAATTGAGGGGAAGAGGAAGGTTGTGAGCTGACACCTAAATGGGTGAAATCTATGATAAAGTGGAGATATGTAGTTGTACAGGGAAGGGATAAGATAGGGGCATAAGAATATGATTGGGTGGGGCTTTGCAGATATTTTTCTTCTTTTTTACTGTAGGCATTTATGGCTATAAATTTCCCTCTCAAAACTACTTTCACTGTGTCCCATAAATTTTGATAAGTTGTGTTCTTGTTTTCATTTTTCTCAATATATTTAATGATTTCACTTGCAATTTCTTCTTTGACCTACTGATTATTTAGGAATGTGTTGTTCAGCCTCCACAAATTTGCAAATTTACTTTTTTCCTGTCTATTATTGATTTCCAGTTTCATTCCATTATGATCAGAGAAGGTACTTTGTATACTTTCAGTCTTTTTATATTTATTGAGAGCTGCATTGTGCCCTAACATGTGGTCTATTCTGGAGAAAGATCCATTGGCACTTGAGAAGACTGTATAACCTGCTGAGTTTGGATGTAGTGCTCTGTATATGTCTGTAGTCTAACTTGTTTATCATATTGTTCAACTTCTGTTTCCATGTTGATCTTCTGTCTAGTTCTATCTAGTAATGTGAGTGGAATGTTGAAGTCTCCAATGATTATTGTTGTGATGTCCATTTCTACCTTCAGTTTTCCCAGAGTTTGTCTCATGTATTTTGGGGCACCCTGCTTAGGTGCATACATAGTTACGACTGTTATATCTTCCTGGTGGATGGTCCCTTTATTAATATATAATGGCCTTCTGTATCTCTTATAGCTTTTTTGCATTTAAAGTCTGTTTTGTCTGATATTAGTATAGCTACCCCTGCTCTTTTCTGGTTACTATTCACATGGAGTATCTTTTTCCAACCTTCCACTTTCAGCTGGTATGTATCTCTAGGTGTAAGGTGAGTTTCTTGTAAGCAGCATATGCATGGCTCATTTTTTTTATCCATTCTGTCAGCCTGTATCTTTTTATTGGGAAATTTAATCATTCACATTCAATGACAATACTGTAAATACACTATTTACTCCCTCAATTTTATTCTTTAGTTTTCATATGTCATCTTAGTTTTGTCTGTCCTTTTACTCTTTTGGTTATCCTTTCTGCTATTCTTTTTTTTATACTCTCCTGCAATCCTGTCTCTTCTGTCTTTTTCTTTCAGGTCCTAAGGCTTCCTTTAATATTTCCTGCAAAGGTAGATCCTTTTTTGCAAACTCTCTTAGTTTCTGTATGTTTGTGAATATTTTATACTCACTTTCATATTTGAAGGACAGTTTTGCTGGATAAAGAATTCTCAGCTGGCAGTTTTTCTCCTTTGGTAAATTGTATCATATCACTGTCTTCTCACCTCCATGGTTTCTGAAGAGAAATTTGTGCTAAGTCTTACTGGGCGTCCCTTGTACATGATGGTTTGCTTCTCACCTGCTTCTCTGAGAATTTTCTCTTTATCTTTGAAATTTGACATTCTGAGTAGTATGTGTCTTGGAGCAGTTCTATTTGGATTTATTCTGATTGGAGTACACTGTGCTTCTTGGACATGTAAAGTTCATTTCTTTCATGAGAGTTGGAAATTTTCAGCTATGATTTCCTCAAATAGTCTTTCTGCCCCTTTTCCCTTCTCTTCTTTTGGAACTCCCATGTCATGCATGTTATTGCATTTTGTGTTGTCATTCAACTCTGTAAGCCTCTGCTCAATTTTTTTCCATTCTCATCTCTCTCTGTTCTTTTCTGTCTTCAGTTTTAGCTGTTCTGTCTTCGGTATCACTTATTCTATCATTTGAGTCTGCTCTTCTATGCCTCAAACGTGTTTTTGATCTCACCTATTATGTCTTTTATTCCCATGAGCTCTGTTACTTTTCTGTTCAGGATTTCTAATTCTTCTTTGGGTTCACTCAATGTCTTCTTCTTCTTCTTCTTTTTTTTTAAAGATTATTTATTTATTTCTCTCCTCTTTCCCACCCTCCCCACCCCAGTTGTTGTCTGCTCTCTGTGTCCATTCTCTGTGTGTTCTTCTGTGTTTGCTTGTATTCTTGACAGCAATATCTGGAATCTGTGTCACATTTTGTTGTGTCATCTTGCTGCGTCAGTTCTCCATGCATGTGGCGCCATTCCTGGGCAGGCTGCACTTTTTTTGCACTGGGCGGCTCTCCTTCCGAGGTGCAGTCCTTGTGCGTGGGGTTCCCCTATGTGGGGGACACCCCTGCATGGCACGGCACTCCTCGCTCGCATCAGCACTGCACATGGGCCAGCTCATCACACAGGTCAGGAGGCCTTGGGTTTGAACCTTGGACCTCCCATGTGGTAGGCAGATGCCCTATCCGTTGGGCCAACTCCACTTCCCTTAATGTCTTCTCAATGTCATTTATCTCTTTAATCATATTGTCTTTCATTTCACTGATAAGTTCTTTAAAAATTTTGCATTTCTTCTGGGGCTTTGATATATTCTCTTCTTGGTCCACATCTTCTATTTTCTGAGTATGGCTTGTGATTTTTTTGCTGATATCTAGGCACCTGATTAGGATGTAGTTTACTCAGATGCTCAGTTTCTTTCTTTTTTGTAGGGATTTAGTGGCAGGTGGCTGTGTTACCAGTTTTCTTTGATTCTTGCCTCGACCTGGATTATTAGGATTGTCCTGCTGGTTGCTCAAAACTGAGCACTGGACCCAGTAATTGGTTGTAGAGTTGCTTCTTAGGGCCTTGGGGAGGGAGGTTATAGAGGCTAGAAAAAGCCTCTCCTATTTATTAATTTTCTTGAGTGGACTTCCTTGGCCTGCCAGTGGGTGGTGCTCTTTGGCAGTTCTCAGTTCAATGCCTGGTCTGAATGTATTTGTTGCAACACAGATGGGATCAATGTGATAGAGCTTTTGGTCTGGAGGCTATGAGCCTTGTAATTCAAACTTTCTCTGCGACAGTTCTCCAGCCTTCTCTGACAGCCCCCTCCCTTTTCCTGGGTTGGAAATATTTCCACCTCCTTCTACATCCTCAACCATCAGTCCCTGTTAGTAGAGGAGGAGATTGGGAGGGTTGTAAATCTTTAGCCCTTTGCTAGCTCCAAGGCAAACAATGGCGCAGCCTCACCTGGCCTGGAAAGGCTCCTGGGACACAGCAGTCCAAATTTGTGGGTCAGAAGCTGAGTCAGCCTTAGGCTGTGTCCCTCTCTCTCCCCTCTCCTGGGGTGGTAGATCCCTGGAGCTCCCTGTGTCTGCAGTCGCAGGCCCAGAGGCCCAAGATTTCTAAAGTGTCTTTAGTGTGGGTGATGGTGCCAGCAGAACCAGCTGCTGGTTTCAACTCACAGATCTGTCGTGATTTCCCTCATTTCTCTGTCTCTTCTCTGGGCAGTGTTCAGCCTTTGCCTGGTGTCCTAAACCCTAGAAGATCTTTTTCTAGGCTCTTTTAGCCTGGCCCTCTAGCTGTTTTCTGGAGGAGAAGAGAGTCCCATGTCTTTAGTCTGCCATCTTCCCAGAAGTCTCCCTGTGTTCTCTTTACATCTCATTACGATCAGGTGACACACAGTTGTGACTTGTCCCATTGTAGATGATATTCATTTTGGTCACTTGATTAAGATGGTGTCTGCCAGATTCTCCACTAAGTTTCTCTTTTTCTCTTTGTAATTAATAAATATTTCATGGGGAACTACTTTGAATCCATGTATAATCCCATACCTCATGAATACAGGATAGTCCTGTAAAGAGAGGGAGAAGAAAACATGGAGCATTTTTTCCACAGTCCTTTTTTCAAAAATTGGAATGCAATCATTATCAGGTTAATATGCTATGACAGGCAAATTTAAGTATGGGCTATAGTATAATTTTAATGATGCTCTTTCATAGTTTGTAAGAAATGTTTCACAACAATGCAAAGTGTTGATGGTGGGGTGTTGTATGGGAGTCCTATATGATGATATGCATGTTGCTTTGTAAGTTCACAACTTTTACTATATACTTATTGCTTATGTATGTTCATGTGTGAATGATAAACTTCAAAAAAAAAAATTATGCCGTGGCAGAGTTGCCACAGTTCCTGGTATAATCTTTGCAATTATATCCAAAGTACAGATCTTGGACACTTTATTGACTCTGAGGATACAGTTATTATTTGGTAGCTAGCTCATTACATGGCAGGATCCATGGCAGTATCTTGGCTTGCAGCCAAGTCCCTGTGGAACTACAAGGGACCTGGATAGCATCATGAAGGAAACATCCTCCACTTTTCAAAATAGAGATCCTCACTGCTAAATCATGAACTGTTCCTAGGACTTATCTGGAGGCAATGGTTACCCACCATGGGAAACAAGTGAATGCCCAAGTAGGTTAAAATTGGTGTTACTGACTGTATTAGTCAGCCGAAGGGGTGCTGATGCAAAATACAAGAAACTGGTTGGTTTTTATAAAGGGTATTTATTTGGGGTAGGAGCTTACAGATACCAGGCCGTAAAGCATAAGTTACTTCCCTCACCGAAGTCTATTTGGAGCAAGATGGCTGCCGACATCTGCGAGGGTTCAGGCTTCCTGGGTTCCTGTTTTCTTGGGCTTGCTTTTCTCTGGTTCAAGGTTCCTTCCTTCCTGGTGCTGGCTTCTCTTTCTTCTGGGCGCTTACTTCCCAGGTCTTCAGCATCCAACTCTAACATCAGAAAATCCCCAATTCTGTTCTTTGCCATGCATTTTATCTGTGAGTCCCCACCCACCAAGGGGTGGGGACACAATGCCCTAATCATAACTCAGTCATGCCCAGGTACAATCAGATTACAAGCATAATCCAATATTTCTTTTTGGAATTCAATTATATCAAACTGCTACACTGACATATAGGCAACATTGAAGTTTCTACTTAGTGTAGGCTAGCTAATAATATGAAGGCAATGTATGTATTTTAATAATTGCAGCTAAGGAGATGAAACTCACATTAGAGAGGTTTAAGTAACTTGCCAAGATTACACAGTTAGTAAGAGGCAATCTGGATCTAGAGGTAACACTCTAAACCTCTGTGTGTTATATTTCTATCAGACAAATGACAAAGTTATTTTGTGATTTTTATGGTATTAATATTATTTTAATTAATGCAGTTAAAATTCCATTGAGAAATTTGATAAAATTAAAATGAATTCAGTTGGCAAAAGTGAAAAACTACTATTTGATTAACATCTTGTTGATATTGACCATTTATAAACATATTCTTCAGTGCTAACAAGAAGGAAATATACTTGAGTAACTTCCTTCTCTAAACTGTTTGAATATATTACTCAGTTCCTTCATTATTTTCTATGCAGACTTCAGTAATATCCTTTTAATGCTCTGCTATTCTTTCTTTGTGTCGCTGTAAACTTTGCCCAGAAAAAGAGCTTATGATAGTAAATATCCCCAATAAAATGAAATACATGTTTTAAAGAGAATTTTTATAAAATTAAGCCCAATTGTGGGAGTGGATGTAACTCAAGTGGTTGAGTGCCTGCTTCCCATGTATGAGGTTCTAGGTTCCTTCCCTGTTACCTCCTAAAACAAAAAAAAAAGAAATGAAAAAAAAATTAAGCCAATTTGAGTTATAATTCTTTAAGAATATTCCAGATTTTAAGTGCAATGTTGTTAATTACTACATGAATATCCTCTAACATTATATGAAAAATTAAATCTGAAATTCACCTTGTTTCACTAGTAATGTTATATCACACCTATTCTTTTACATTTATCTTCACATCTTTTCCTGTCTTTCAGGGAGAATGTTACTCTGTCTTTCTTCCAACCTGAAGCTGATAACCCAATTTCCAAGCACGGAGGTTTCTTGGCTGAGCATACAAGCTCCTGAGTCAGGAAGATAAACTGAACCATCAACCAATCTATGATACTAATTTAGGACAATAGGTATTCTGAAAAAAATTTCCACTTCACTCACAAAAAGAACATAGATTTGAGTAGGTAGCTCTGCAGACAACCTGTTGAGTTTTGTTGCCATGAGTTCAGCACCATTTCCTAAGCAGTGTTCCAGATGAGCATATGGAAACTCCGCTGTTGCTGCTATTGATGTTACTGTGGCTGCAGAACAGGCTCTGGACTCTAACTCACATTACCATGGCATAAAATCTGACCATGAAGAGTCTCATTTTCACCCTGGCTTCCACACTTTCACAAAGGCACTGTGTAAGGCAAGTGCTTCAATCATATGAATATACTTTCTTCTCTTTTTTACTTATCTCAATCCTACAAGTTCTTCAGGGTGTACTTAAGATTCACTTCAGAATGCTTCTATTATTCCAGTCATCTTCATGCTTTCTCTTGTCTTACTGGTAGTGTTGTAGAATTTGAGAGAGGTTCAATTATTTGCGTATAGAGAGGCCAGGACTCAGGAATGGTTTTGAGAAGGAAAAATGGTTTATTAATGGCCGGCCAGACTCGGGAGCTTTCTGTTTCAATCCCGAGCCCCGAACAAGACTTTCAAGTTTCTTTTATACAGAGAGGAAAGGTTAAATGGTCCCTTTGTTTCAGTTCTTAATAAGTTTGAATTAGCATACATATCTTCCACATCCTAGGTAAGCTTTTAGCATGGACTTCATACATTCTAGATAAGCTTTTAGCATATTTTGTTTGCATTTCCCCTGAGTACTTAAAGTTTATAGACCTTGCATTGTTAAACTGCTTCCTGGGACTGGAGTCATTGCCATGGTCACCAAGGACAGGACTGCAGCCTCTTACCGTCTCACACCCACAAGTCAGACAGCTTAGGTTATCTCTGAAGAGACAAAGAGCCTCCCATCCATAGCCCACATCATTTCCCTCCTTTGCCAAAGTTTAACTTGCTAAGCTTTGGCTTAATTATTGTTGGAGCTATGAGGTGGATAGCTGTTTGTTGTTTTGATTGATTATTTATCGATCTTCAGTGTAGCATCCAGGACTGTTTTTAGAAGTTTAGAAGTTTTTATTCTGCACAGCAGAATCCTGGGGTGGGGGCCCCCTGCAGTCATCTTGGGGCCACCGGCACTCACGTGGATTTCCAGTCAGGTTCCAGATCCATCTATTAATTTTATTTTATCCTTAAAGAGTTTACACCTTTAATCTAAAAGGGGTGCTAAAGGGAGATGATCTCTTTTCTGTAACTGCTTACTGCTAGCCATGGGCTGTAGTCATTGCCTAACAAGGTGTAAAACTCTTATTTTATTTTAACTGGAGGAAGATGGATCTGGCATTCTGTATGAAGTTGGATGAAGTTTTCATATGGTTAATAAGATGTTCATTCTGAAAGAAACAATTAAAAATTTGGAATACCTGTTTTTAAAAGAGGACATTGGATTATAGAGGTAGACAAGGTTAGGTGCTTATAAAGATGGCACTCCTTTTTTAAAAGCTGGTGGGAACAGTATATATATATATACTTTTTCTATGTTACTTATTGTGGGGAGCTGCCCGGAGCTACATGCATTTGCGGTCTCCAGCAACATGGCGGTTTTCATAATTATGCCTACTCCACCCCTGTGCTTCTGCCTTCTTCTTCCCCTTTCCCCAGTTTCCTGGGCAAAAAGTGTCGCGCCTGCGCAACAAGATGTTGAAGCCATGACCAGCATTGAAGACTCACAACCTATAGCAAGTGGTGTAACAGCATTTTATTGCCTTATATGGAAGAGCCGCTTCATCAGCCTATCACCCCCTGCTAATACCCTCCCCTTAGTATATATTCTGATGCTCTACCCTCAATAAACGGAGGCTTGATCAGAATCCTGTCTTGTCTCCATTTCTCTCGCCTCTTGTCCCCCAATTCCCACTCCCTCTTTCAGGTGCCAGTTTGTTTGACCTGCGGGCCAGGTCAATTGGCGCCCGGACACAGGAACCTGAAAACGAGGGATCCAGTGAGGAACGCCGACAGACAGTCCGGCCGGACCAAGTGTAATACCCAGAAATCAAAAAGGAGAATCAGAGAGTAATAAGAGGACGCCGCGAGGGAACCTGCCTCCCAGTTGCGAAGCCTGGGTAAGTGATCGGCAAGTATGGGACAAGCAATGAGTGAGCACGAACTTTTTATTAAGAGCCTAGGAGAGGCATTAAAGGTGAGAGGAATAAAGGTTAAATTTAAGGAGCTAATAGAATTCTTTAGATTTTTGAGAGAAGTCTGTCCATGGCTTCATCAAGAAGGGACCATAAATGAAAGGTGGTGGAGTAGAGTTGGGGACACTCTACAAGACTTTTATAGAACCTTTGGCCCTGAGAGAGTTCCTGTAACCACTTTCTTCTACTGGAATGTTATCAATGACCTCTTCACAATCCGCCACACCAACGTATTGGCTGCACAAGTAGTTGCTAAAGTAGAGGAACTCCTAGCACAGGACAGGTCTAAATCCCCCCCGGCAAAAAGTCCTGCTAAATACCACCCCCCCATTCAGACTCGGTGTCTATTAAAATAGATAGCGATGATGAGAGTGCCCCTTCCCCTTGCAAAAATAATATCTCTAAGGGAAGAGCTGGCCCTAATCAGAGGAGGAGAGTTATTAGTAATCCAAACCCTAACGCCCTGTGTACGGATTCTGATAACTCCAACCCTGAGGCTGAAGAATGCTCTGTTGGTTTCCGCCCACCCCCATATGCACCCCCGCTTCAGCCCCCGCTAGCCTGGACCCCAATGCAGATCTAAAGTTATGGCTCTCTCTTTTAAAAGAGAGAAAGGATCTACAATCTCAATGCGCAACTCTGCAGCGTCAGCTCAACTTAACCCCTCCTCTAAAAAATCCCCTAACTGCCAACTTCCGCAAACCACCCCTTTTTTCATTCCCTGTTATCGAGAGGCCTGGGAGCCCTAATGAGGCTGGTGAGGGGAGCGAGGTTGCTGTTGAACCTGAGCCTGAGCGCATCTATAACCCTTTCCCTTTCAAAACCTTGAAGAGCTTAAGTCCGCGGTCACCACCTATGGCCTACTGCTCCACACACCTTCTCTCTGTTAGAACACATTGCTGATGGGTGGCTCACCCCCCATGACTGGCACACCCTTGCCCGCTCCACTCTCAGTGCAGGAGATTATCTCCTCTGGAAGTCAGAATATTGTGAGTTTTGCAAGGAAACCGCACAGCGGAATCTCAGAACTGAGAATGGGTGGACTGAGGACATGCTTCTCGGCACAGGAGATTTTAAGCAGAACTCAAATCAGTTGTATTATGATGCCGGACTTTTCGAACAAGGCCGTGCTGCAGCCCTTAAGGCCTGGAAAAGACTGCCTACCAAGGGACAATCCCTTACCTCCTTAACTTTTATCCGTCAGGGCCCTGAGGAACTATTCTCCGACTTTGTAGATAGACTTTGTACCACCGCTGAGAGAATGTTTGGTGATGCAAATACTGATGCTGACTATGTAAAACAACTTGCCTTTGAAAATGCTAATGCAGCCTGCCAAGCAGCTATCTGGCCCTATAGAAAAAGGGAAAATCTCTCTGGCTACATTAAGCTTTGCTCAGACATAGGCCCCACAAAGCAGCAGGGCCCGGCTATAGCTGCCGCCATAAGGGAGGCCCAACCCTTCGCCATGGCCTTGAGAGAAGTGCTTCCATCCCCGGTGCCCTGTGCACCTATGGCCTGTTTCTCTTGCGGCAACCCTGGCCATCTAGCCAGAGATTGTCCTCGCTGCCCCCCTGCTAGCCAAAAGCCACCCCCCTTTCCCAACTACTGCCCCCGTTGCCACAGGTGCAGACACTGGGCTAATGAATGCAAATCAAGAACCGATTCTTCAGGTTGCCCACTCCCTCCTTATCAGGGAAACGGGAGAAGGGGCCAGCCCCAGGCCCCAACAAACAATCAGACTTATGGGGCAATCAGCTTTGTTCCCGCCAGTGGCAATCTATTTCCGACCTCTGTAGAGCCACCTCAGGGAGCGCAGGATTAGACCTCCGTACCTCCTCCCACACAGTACTAACACCGCCTTTGGGAATTCAAGCCCTGCCTACAGGCGTGTTTGGCCCACTACCAAAAGGCACTTTTGGCCTCATCATTGGGCGAGGCACCTCCCTTATTAGTGGCCTCCACATTTCCCCTGGAGTTGTGGATAGTGATTTCACCCGAGAAATAAAAATTATGGCTTCTGCTCCAAAAGGCATTATTTCCTTCTTTGCTGGACAGTGGGTTGCTCAACTACTAATACTCCCCCTAATACCCACCAGCAACACTGCCATTGATAGTGACTGCAGGGATAAGGCATTCGGCTCCTCTGATGCATACTGGGTACACCCCATCACCACCCACAAACCTACTATGTCTCTTTGGCTTGACGGTAAACAGTTCAAAGGCCTAATAGATACAGGAGCAGATGTTACCATCTTAAAAAAGGCTGATTGGCCATCCACCTGGCCCCTTTCTCCCTCCTTAACCAACTTACAAGGCATTGGGCAAACCCAAAACCCTGAAAGAAGTTCCAAGCTCTTGACTTGGATAGATAGGGAGGGAAATCAAGGAACTATACGGCCCTATATCCTCCAAGGGCTCCCTGTCAATCTGTGGGGATGAGACTTACTTGCCCAAATGGGACTCTGTATGGGTAGCCCCAATGATATAGTCACAGCTCAAATGCTTTCCCAGGGATTTAAGCCAGGAAAAGGCTTAGGAAAGCTTGAGACAGGCATTACTCAACCCATACGAGCCACAGGACACACCCACAAAAAAGGCCTGGGAAATTTAGCCTAGGGGTCATTGATCTTCCTGTACCCCATGCAGACCAAATCACCTGGCTTTCAGATGAACCTGTATGGGTCTATCAATGGCCTTTATCCTCAGACAAGCTACAGGCCACCCAGCGGTTAGTGCAGGAACAGCTAGTGGCAGGACATATTACAGAAAGTGACTCTCCCTGGAATACTCCTATTTTTGTCATTAAAAAGAAACCTGGAAAATGGCGATTATTGCAAGACTTAAGAGCAGTAAACAAAACAATGATACCTATGGGAGCCTTGCAGCCTGGTCTTCCAACCCCTGTAGCCATCCCGTTTGGATATTATAAAATTATCATAGATCTAAAAGATTGTTTCTTTACTATCCTATTACACCCGGTGGATCAAAAACGCTTCGCATTTAGCCTCCCCTCTGTGAATTTCAAAGAACCTATGAGGAGATATCACTGGAAGGTGTTACCCCAAGGCATGACAAACAGCCCTACCTTATGTCAAAAATTTGTGGCTGCTGCCATAAGAGAAGTAAGGGCAATGTGGAAAGACCTTTATGTTATTCACTACATGGATGACATTTTAATGGCTGGTAAAAAGGAACAAGATGTCCTAACATGTTACCATGATATGAAAACAGCCTTAAAGGCACATGGGCTTCAAATTGCCCCTGATAAAGTACAATTACAAGGCCCTTATACCTACCTGGGGTTTCATATGGCAGGAAATAATATAACCCCCAAGGCCAAGGTATAGTCGAAAGAGCGCATCTGTCTCTCAAAAACATCATAGAAAAAATAAAAACAGGGGAGTGGTACCCCGTCAAAGGATCCCCCAAACATCTTTTATCCCACTCTCTCTTTATTCTAAATTTTTTAAGCTTAGATCAAAAAGGACATTCTGCGGCTGACCGCTTCTGGCACCCTAATACCAGCACAAAACATGCCACGGTCCTATGGAAAGACCCAATGGATAATACCTGGCATGGACCCGATCCTGTCCTAATATGGGGCAGAGGATCAGTTTGCATCTATTCCAAAGAACTAGATGCAGCCAGGTGGCTGCTGGAATGATTGGTAAAACAAATAGATAATGACAACCTATCCAGGGTAGAGAAGTCTCCCTGAGATGAACTCTGCTTTCTTGCAGGAGAGCAACCAATGCTAAAACCCATGCGGCTGTACAGCCCCCCTGGAATCCTTCTGTGACACCAGCACTCTGAGACTTTAGTACAACCTAAGAGAGTATCGGCCAATGCTGCACACCATATCCACCAGCGCCAGCTGCTTGCAACTGAAGAGCCCATCCTTGCTACAGCCCCTCATGTTTCTCTCTTCCCCTCTTGCTTTCACCTCCCCAAACCTCCATTATGAAACCGCAGTAAGAGAACGTGGTGCGTACCGCACCTCCCTCTGGCCTCCACACATTATAACCAAAATGGGAGCACCCTAACTGCTGGCAGTGGTTCTCAAATACATATGAACCCTGTCAGGTTCTGAGGTGATGAACTGGATAGCCAATGACAGGCAACTGGGTGTGATCGGTTCCATGGCAGAGCCACCTAAGACAGAGACACAGCCTTTCGCTGCTGTTGCATTCTCCATGACAGGTAAGGCAATCTGCCTAACCGTTTGCATGCCCCGACCTAAGACAGGCACAGTTCCCCCCAAACTCAGGGTGCTTCATAAAATATAATAAAGAAGGGGGACCTGTGGGGAGCCGCCCAGAGGTACGTGCATTTGCAGTCTCCAGCAACATGGCGGTTTTCATAATTACGCCTACTCCACCCCTGTGCTTCTGCCTTCTTCTTCCCCTTTCCCCAGTTTCCCGGGCAAAAAGTGTCGCACCTGCGCAACAAGATGTTGAAGCCATGACCAGCATTGAAGACTCACAACCTATAGCAAGTGGTGTAACAGCATTTTATTGCCTTATATGGAAGAGCCGCTTCATCAGCCTATCACCCCCTGCTAATACCCTCCCCTTAGTATATATTCTGATATTCTACCCTCAATAAATGGAGACTTGATCAGAATCCTGTCTTGTCTCCGTTTCTCTCACCTCTTGTCCCCCAATTCCCACTCCCTCTTTCAGGTGCCAGTTTGTTTGACCTGTGGGCCAGGTCAACTTATCTTTAGAGAGAAATTGAAATAGATATCTTTGTTTGAAGACTTATTTCAAGCTGTTTAATGATTAGCACTCATGTGCTGTCAGATGCTCCTGGTGAACTGGCACCCTTTGGGCAATTGGTTTCATTCAGGATGAGTACACCAAGTTGGAAATTTTCTTAAATTGTAGCTGTGGGAGTGATCAGAATGCAGAATAAAGGTTTTTTACATTTTGGTTTTAATTGTACAATTTCTAGTAATTTTGACTTGTTCAATAGGTGACTTATTATTAGCAAGCAAGCCTCATTTTTGCTACACAGTAGCATACAGTAGAATATAGTAAGTTGAGCTGGCTGAGACTGCCACCTTATTCTATAGACATGTTTATTAGCTGTTTAGAAAATGAATTCACTAGGAATTTAGCATGTCTAATACACTTCTGCACTTGATCCAAAATAGAAAAGATAACATTATAATTATTAGATATATATTTAGTACAGGATAAGAGTACAGCACTTAATATTAATTAATGTATTACTTAATGCAAAGGATTTAGAGTTGCAATTAATAGTTTTAAGTTTCAGGTTTTTAATACTTTACATGTTGTGTCTCCATGAGAGCAGGCCATAATGCTAATTGTGTTTAAGTTTTACTTACAGTATCCTGGTATCATGGCTCCACTTAGCCTGTTCTTCACGCAGTGAGCAAGTTGCAGCACCCTTGATCTTAGAGAGATTTTCCAGTATTCTACTAGCCTGGTGCATAGTGCTCTCTGGCACTATGGAACAGTGCCAGTCTGGAGGCAATATCTATTGTACACTTGGCTGTACTGAGTCATCATTGGCTGCTGCAGGAGTTTGAAACTGCAACGTAGTTTCCATCAACTTCAGGAGCAGAACCAGAGGCTGATATAGCAAATATTTTTAATTGAGGGGTCAGTGACCAGCCTAGCCAATAACTCACATGGAGAGGCAACCTGTACTATATTCAAGGCCTGGTTTGAATGCACAAAAGAGTTTGACAATGTTAAAGTTTATTTCTTGTTTTTATATATATTTTAAACAATTTAATGCAACACATATATCAAATGACTGTTTACTTACACGATTTTACTATGAAGATAACAGTAGGTACTTTACTTTAGTAATAGAGGAAAAAAAGTATTTTTTTTTGTTAAAATGAAAACAGAAGATTTCCAATAGAATCAAGATAACTTTTTATTACCATTTACTTAAATATGCACTTTGCGGTGGCCTTCAGACAGGTTTTATTATCACGAAGTTATTTTTGGCAACCAATACCAATCTAAGTTTTTAGTTATCAATGACTTCTAGAACTAGAACTATTTAAATGTTTTCAGTTTGTAAGATGTTTTACAAACTCTTTATAATTGACTATAACCACATTGACTAGCCACCTCATGTTTAAATAAACTTATTAAATTATAATTACCAACAAAAGAAATTTACTTTATTTATTTAAGAGAGCATATCTACAATCTTTTTCCTTTAGCCTAATTTCATCAATGTGAACTTACAATTTCCATTACTCTAAAGATTTCATACATATAATGTTAATTTAGTATATAAGTTAACTATGGGAGATTACACTCAAGTTTTATAAAGTTGAAACCATTATAGTTTATGCAAGGAATGTTCTCTTTTTTCCCTACAGGAAGCTAAAACCTTCTTTTTTTTGTTTAAGTTATGAAAATGAATAATTTAAAAGCATACTGACTACCAGGTTTTAAAACACATTACACAATTACTTAATTTGTTTAATCATATTCCAGGAGCGATTTTTCCATAGTTTTTATGGACTTTTCTTTACTTACTGAAATTTGTCAATAGAGCCACTAATTACCTTTATTTTGTTGGAAAGAAATCTTCTGGAAGAAAATAAGGCTCACCCGATTGTGGAGAAGAAAAGAATTTATTCTCAATCTTACAAGAAGGGGCGCAGAACCAGATATGGCTGGTGCCCCGAAGAAAGAAAAATGACACAATTTATACCTTTAAGCCTAGCATGCAAGCTCTTCCTCTGTTTCGCTATAGATTGGATCCTTCAGAAGTTACAGCTTATTCAAAAAGATCTAACTTTCCTGTGCAAAAGTTTGTGATTTAACTACTTCCTCTATCACATTCCAACCATTTTAGTTTTTACCTGCTCCCCTTTGTCAAATAAGGAATAGAATTTAGTGCTGAAATGGCACCGACCTAGCTCCTTCTTGGGCATCCTTCCACTGCCCATAGGACTGGCCTAAGCCGGTCTCTTCCACTGCTGTCTAACCCAGGAGTGGGAGACTGAGGCAGCAGGCTGCCAGGTTACACCAATCAACATTTTTCTTCCTTTATGTGAAAACTAACCTAATCTTTGTTTTTTTACATTTTATGGCTGACAAAAGGTTTAAACTGGGAAATTACAGGGCAAACTGATTCTTAATTCCTTAGCCTAGTAGATAGGTTTAATCTGCCACACCTAGTCTTGCCTTTAAAGCTCTTGCAAAGAGGAGGCCCTTTCCCAATTGTTTCTATAATCAGATTTATATGACTTTTTCATTCTGCTTAGTTTAATTTGGGCTTCAAGAATATTTATTCACATACACAACTGCATATTTAATTTTTAACAATCTGAATAGAGCTCTTTTAAGAATTTTCATTTGTTAATTTGATATTATTATCCTGATGTATGAAGACATACACTGAACAAATGGGCAGACACAAAGAGTTAGACACAGAAACACAACTCATTGATGTTACTTATAATTTGCATTATTTTATATACTGTTTAGCTTAATTTGGGGTCCAGAAATATATATTACTTATATAACTGCATATTTAACTTCAACAATTTGAGCAAATAGGCTGACATGAATAGTTTGACACAAAAACATAACTTTAGTTACTTTAAACTTCTAATTTTTACAAAACAAGTGTGACTGCAAAACATTTCAAAGACTCCTGAAACTTTTTAAAATTTGCACTATGACTGCAGTTTTACACTATGACCATGCAGTTTTACACAAGAATTTTCTTTCTTAATTAATGGATTGTAACCAAAATGTTCTCAATGCTTTAGCACCATTTTTTTTTGTTTCAGAACTTTATATTTTACTTTGAATTTAGCAGAATTTTGGATAAGCAACAAGATTAATTTTATGTGTATTTACTGAGGTTATTTGAAGCCTCAGGGAGACAGACTGGTTTCTCTCATGAATTGCCACTCTTAGGAACACTGACTGTCAAGGCAGGAGACTTCTCCCTGCCCCATTTTTTTTTTTTTTTTGAGATAATAAAACTCCAGTGGTTAACTTTATTCCATCAGGCAGAAATTTATTTAGTTTACACTTGAATTCATGAGAGAAAGGGTTACTAATACCAGGACAGGAGACAGTGATGTCCCAGCTCTTCTCCGGCCTGTAGGGGCAGAAGCTATTATGAAATAACCATAGGCAAAGGCAAGGGGTGGGTTAGGCTAGAAGTAACTATAAACAAAGGAAAGGTTAGTTTAGAATTTACACTTAAATAATAGTTTCAGGCTAAATTCACCCAGCTATAATTTCAGTTATAATCTTCCACTGTTTTATAATGTAAATGCATTTATAAATGATTTTAACTCTTAGTTACAGTTTTTATTAATTTTTTAAAACCTGTTAATTTTATAACACCTTTAAACACCTTTCATTCTACTTGTAACATATTAAATGAACTTAACTATTATTTTAATTTTTCTTTTAAGGTAAAAGAATAAATCTCTTGCAGTTAGTTTGAAATAAAAAGCTACTTTTCAGGATTTGATTTCTAGAACGTAATGTTCTTTTAAAAGAGATAAGACCCTTCTTCAAACACTGAGGAAATGATGAGGTTAAAGCACAAGACACTATTTTGATAAAACAGAATTTCTTTGTTTATTGATTATTCAGGAAACCTTTACTAAAAGAGACTAATGACTTGAGAGACTTTGAGAAAGAACAAAATTTTAACTTTGCATCAGTATACTACTTGATACTAAACCCTTTAAAACTTTATATAGAATTATTAAATCTTATGCAATTTTAATCATAAAGATTTTCCTTCCACAAACCTTCTACACTTTCAGTATTCATTCAGGCTTTGTCCCATACTCTTCTCTTTCCAATAATCAATCATTTTATCTTAGGACAAAATCATCTTCTGTTTCCTTAACAATAAAAACACATTCCATATATCCCACATACTAAGTTACTAGGCAAACTTCTTACAACATATAATTGCCATTAATACTAAACAAGCTTGTTAAAATAATGAACTTTTCTTCACTTTAAATACTTACTAGCATGTTATACCAGAAACAGTTTTTTTGGAAGCAAGTTGACAGGGGAGGCTGGTTGCCGACAAGTTTTCTTGTTATAAAATTACCTTTTATTATTATTATCAATTCAGTTTTTGTTTAATAATGACTTTCTGCAATTAGCCATTTAAATACCTTAATTTAAATAATGCTTTGTTAAACTTTTATAATTATTTATACTTTTAAGACAAATGTTACCTTCACAGAACACATTCTCTTACTTAAAGTTACCACAATATGTTCTCAGAACCTGGGCAGAATGCAAATGTATTTTGGCTTTGACAACCTAGGGAGGGAAATTTACTGCATTTATTTTGATTCCACTTTTCACCCCCTTCACTTCTCCCCCTTCCAGGCAGTCGGGTGCACAACAATCAAATAGGAATGCGGCTTATGAATAGAAGGTGTGGACTCACTGGAAAGGGGCAATCCAATCCCCCCTTTCCAGCTTTCGGCCAAAATGAGCAGACAGAACCTACTCAAAATTGGCAACTCTCCCAGGGACCCAGCCACCCTGACTGGGGCAGCCCCAACAAACTTGGGTGCATGGCATGGACACAGATGGCCTCCAAGCCCCAGCAAAGGGGCAGACCAGAGACAAGACAGCAGAGCATGCACAAACATCTAGACTCTGCAAACATCCAGACTCCTCAGTTTTGCCCCATAATCATTTCACCCCCTTGCCAATGGCAAGGGAGGGTTCCAGCTCAACTGAATTCTACTTTACATAACCACACAACTCCAACACTAGCATTGAGCTGACACAGACAGAAGCACAAAGGTCACTAATCTGACCCACAAGTTCTATATATATTTTTTCAGCATGCCTGCCCCACAGCCATCACAAACCTTAGAACACTCAACATTTGGTATAAAGCAAATTCATTCCCAATTTAGCACCATAACAAAAGATTTCAGCTAGACTTTTTCTACTGTTTAACTTTACACCCAGACCAAGCTCCACTAGAAAAGCTGGTCCATTTTCCTGTAACCAAGTTTTTTTTTAATCCAGACCAATTTCCAGGACATTAGGACTTGAACCTATGAACAACCCTTCCTATTAAAATCAAGCCTCCACTCCTTTAGTGGATATAAGACCAGTACCAGATCCTAACATGCAGTTAGACAAACCCAAAACACCAGGGCTTTTTCCCGGTTTTTCTCCTTTTTCCAGACCTAGAGAGAACGGCTTCCCCCCAGTTTTCTGGGGCTATTAGGGTTCTCTCAGGAGGTGATCAGCCTCCCCTTCCTACCAATTAAAGCTAGGGCTTTCCAGACTGTGCTCACCCCGGGAGTCTTACCTTCTTCCATGTTTGGAGTTCTTTTTCATTCCCAGAATCTTTCTCTTCAGACCTTCCATTGCCCTTGATTTTTGTCGGGAAGATTCTGGTGGAGCCCACATCTTTTCTGGATTAAATTTAATCCAGGGGTGCCCAGAATTTGGGATTCCCCCAAGTCCTCCTGGCTTCCTCAGGGATTTGGAAGGGGCAGCAAAGTGCTACCATCCCTGGCCTTCATTTCCAGTCCTGTTGCGGTCGCCAAAAATGTTGTAGAATTTGAGAGAGGTTCAATTATTTGTGTATAGAGAGGCCAGGACTCAGGAATGATTTTGAGAAGGAAAAATGGTTTATTGACAGCCAGCTGGACTTGGGAGCTTTCTGTTTCAATCCCGAGCCCCAAACAAACTTTCGAGTTTCTTTTATACAGAGAGGAAAGTTTAAATGGTCACTTTGTTTCAGTTCTCAATAGGCTTGAATTAGCATATATATCTTCCACATCCTAGGTAAGCTTTTAGCATGGACTTCACACATTCTAGATAAGCTTTTAACATATTTTGTTTGCATTTCCCCTGAATACTTAAAGTTTATAGACCTTGCATTGTTAAACTGTTTCCTGGGACTGGAGTCGTTGCCATGGTCACCAAGGACAGGACTGCAGCCTCTTACTCTCTCACACCCACCAAGTCAGACAGCTTAGGTTATCTCTGAAGAGACAAAGAACCTCCCACCCATAGCCCTCATCAGTAGTACTACCCTTTACCTTTTAATATTCAGTTTATAATCTTACTTAATGTAATTCTAAGTTAATTATTGTAGTTTCATGCATATAAAACTTTTTACCCTAACAGTTATAAGATGTTGAGAAAAAAGATATCACACTTGATACGTCTTTTGAATTCTCCACTGAGCTACAGAAATCTTGATTGAATCTTATTTTTATGTTGTAAAAGGTATGATGTGTAAGAAAAATATAAATGAGTTCTCATTCATACCTAAATTGGATTAGCTGGATTTATCTGGTTCAATCTCCTTGTTTAACAAAGAAGAAAACTGAGGTCCAGAGAAGTGAAGGGATTTGTCCACATTTTACACATTGTATTAGTGACATAACCTGAACTAGACTTTCAGGTTTCCTGATTCCGTTCTCACCATTCTTTTGCTGTTCTGCTCTGTTTTCCACAGATATTTTGATCCATGATTAAGCTGAGCTTTGTGAAGGCTGAACCAAAGGAGTACATGGTTTCTAGTATGGAAGTTTAAACCAACTAAAATTCTTGTATGAGACTTGAGAAAATGCCCCCAAACTTGCTACTCCTCCAGTGTTCTCCATGTCAACATTGCCACCACAATTCCCTCAGTAGCACAAGCTAAAAACAAACATGCACACAAAAAACACTCAGGCTCATCCTTTCCTTTTTATCTCAAGCCATGTGCTGCATATCCACTCCTTTAGCACATCCTGCCAAAATACACCCAGAATTCAACTATTTCTTATTGTCCTCATCACTGTTATCCTGTGTCATTCAAGGTCCAGCAAGAAAGAGATGGTACATGAAAATTAGGCAATTTGAAGAGAATGTATTAAAGAGGTTATTTAGTGGTGTGGGTGGCTTAAAGCAAAAGAAATGTATTGTCTCATCATTCTGGAGGGCAGAAATATGAATTTAGGTGTCAGCATAGCCACCTTTCCTCTTAAAACATAGGGAAGCATCTGTTAATGCCTTTTGTAAATTTTGGTTGTGTACCTGCAATCCATGGTTTTCTCTGCTTTAGTCATCACATGGCATTCTTCTCTTATATCTGCCTGTGTCTCCCCCCCCCCATTTTTTTTAGATTTATTTTATTTCTACATGCCCCCCCCCCCACCCCCGGTTGTCTTCTCTGTGTGTCCATTTGCTGTGCATTCTTCTGTGTCTGCTTGTCTTCTCTTTAGGTGGCACCAGGAACCAATCCTGGCACCTTCTGCAGTGGGAGAGAGGTGCTCAGTCTCTTGTGCCACCTCAGCTCCCAGGTCTGCTGAGTCTCTTATTGTTTCTCCTCTGTGTCTCTTTTGGTTGCATCATCTTGCTGCACCAGCTCTCCGCTCAGGGCAGTTCGCCACATGGGCAAGCACTTTGTGTGGACCAGCTCACCATTCGGTCCAGCTTGCCTTCACCAGGAGGCCCTGGGATCCCAACCCTGGACTCCCACATGGCAGACAGGAGCCCAATCACTTAAGCCACATCCACTTCTCTCTTTCCCCTTTTTATAAAGATACCAGTTATACTGGATTATGGTCATTTGGATTAGGCCCACCCTATTTCAGTATGACCTGATTTGAATTTGCCTAATTCCATCTCTAATGACCCTATTTCCAAATAAGATCACATTCTGAGGTAGTAGGGATAACTATTCAATATATTTTGGGAGTGGGGTGTGGGGCACACAATACAATCAACCCATAAAAGAGGGATCCCTTAATTTATTATTCAAAACTCTTTAATGGATTCTCATCACACAATAAAACCCAAACTCTGCACCTCTGCAATCTCACTGCAGACCATTCTTCACCCCAGCCTCATAGGCCTCCTTGTTATTCTTGAACTTACCAATCAAGTTCCAGTGTCAGGATTTTGTACATGTTGTTCCTTCTGCCTAGAATGATCTTCCCTCAGATATTCCCATGTTTTCCTCTGATTTTCATTTATATCTTTACTAAAATCCAGGAGACCCTCCCTGACCATCCCTACAAAATGTACCCCCCATTACTCTCTGTATTAGTCAGGGTTCCTCTGTTAGTTCTGTTTCTCTGGGGAAACATGACATATATTAAGAGATTTATTATAGGCGGTGGACTTGGCCCAGTGGTTAGGGCATCCATCTACCACATGGGAGGTCTGCGGTTCAAACCCTGGGCCACTTTGACCCGTGTGGAGCTGGCCCATGCACAGTGCTGATGTGCGCAAGGAGTGCCACAGTGCTGATGCACGCAAGGAGTGCCCTGCCATGCAGCGGTGTCCCCCGCATAGGGGAGCCCCACGTGGAAGGAGTGCACCCCATAGGGAGAGCCGCCCAGTGCAAAAGAAAGTGCAGCCTGCCCAGGAATGGCACTGCACACACAGAGAGCTGATGCAGCAAGATGATGCAACAAAAAAAACACAGATTCCCGTGCTGCTGACAACAACAGGAGCAGACAAAGAAGACAACGCAGCAAATAGACACAGAGAACAGACAACGGGGGTCGGGGGGAAGGGGAGAGAAATAAATAAATAAATCTTTAAAAAAAGAGAGAGATTTATTATAGAAATTGGCACATTTTACCATGGGATTGGCAAGTCCAAGTTCCATAAGGCAGGCCACAAGCTGGGAATTCTGATGAGGGTTTTCATGATTTCCTCATGAGAAGCTGGCTGACCGAAGTAGAGATAGAGGTTCTTCCTTCTGTCTGCTGAAATCATCAGGTCTTTCTTTAAGACTTTCAACTGATTGGATGAGACTTCTCTCATTGCTGAAGGCAATCTTCTTCTTTGACTGTAGATGTAATCAGCTATAGACATAATCAACTGATAAATTATTTAAATCTACAAAATTTCCTCATAGTACCAATCAGGCCAGTGCTTGCTTGGTCAAACAACTGGACATCAAAATCTAGCCAAGTTGACACATTAACTTAACCACCACATTCTATTCCATAATCTTGTTTTATTTTTATTCAAACTAATTCTTACTCTCTGGCATTATATATTTATCTGAATATTTAAATTTTAATTTTCTCTCTTCAAATTGAATGTAAGCCCCAAGAGGGCAGGAGTCTTTTTTGGTTTGTTTATTGCTACTAACCCAGACTTTAGAAGAGTTCTTAACAATAATAAGTACTTATTAAATAGTTGTTGAATAAAGGAATGAATGAATGAATGAATAAATCCTTCAGTTTATGGAAGGGAGCAATAGCTTCCACAACACATAGCAATAATCTACAATGTAATTTTTGATCTATGTGTGAATAACCCAAAATAACATCTTTTATGAATGCATTATAATACAATGACATTGTAAGCCACAAACCAATTAGGACTACTCTGTTACTGCCTCCCTCCACCCCTCCTCCCAGCCGTTGTTATCTTCCCCCTCCAGCCGTTGCTGTCCTTTCCGCCAGTCCCGCCCACTCCCACCTATTCACTACCACCCCGTAGCTAGCCCGCCCTAGCTCCAACCCCTCCCTCTACCCAACCCTATATAACCAAGTGTACTTCCGCAATAAAGCAGACCTGTTCTTGCTCTCAAGCGGTCTCCGTGGTTTTTCCCCAACCGCGCGTCCCCCACGCCTGGAGAACCGGTGCTCCCTCTTGGGGCACCCCCCGCCGGTGGTTCGGCAGGAGCAAGCCCCCCCGACTCTTGGGCCTGAGCGAGGATGAAACCCTCTCGCTCAGCTACACTACTCAATGAGTAAAATATCTCTATATTTTACTAACCTCAAGTGGTGGAAGAGGTTTTCTATTTACTTCCCCCCAAAAAATGGGTGTATTATAGTCAACCAAAGGGGTGCTAATACAAAATAACCTCACCAAAGTCTATTGCTACAAGTTGGAGTAAGATGGCTGCTGACATCGGCAAGGATTCAGGCTTCCTCTTCCTCTTAAGGCTCCATGGTCCCAGCTTCTTCCAATATCAGCTGTAGGCTGGAATAAGTCTCCTCCCTCTCCCAGGGCTCATTTATGTCTGGCTCAGCTGCTCTGATCTCTCCACAAAGCCAGCTGTAAACTCTCAGGCAAACAGCTTGACTCTCTTCCTGGGGCCTCTGCCATGTCTAATGGAGCCTTTCCTCTTTCCTCATATGTCTGCTTCTCTGTGTACATACTTCCCAGGGCTCCAGCATTAAAACTCCAACTTTCTTTTCTGCCATGTCCTTTTCCTGTGAGTCCCTGCCCTTTGAGTAGGACTCAATGTCCTACTGAGGTTGCCCAATCAAAACCCTAGTCATAATTTAATCAAGTAAGAGTAAAACCTCTGAATTCAATACACTCTAAGGGTATCACTAGTCCAGAGGAACAATCTGGTTTACAAACATAATCAGTATTTCTATTTGGAATTCATCAGTAATATTGAACTGCCACAATGGGCTAAATACAAGCCATCCTATTACTGAAGCAGGTCTTGTGTATCCCAAGAAATGAACTCTTTTAAGATGGTCATTATTATTATTATTATTATTATTTAAAGATTTATTTATTTTTTTCTCTTCCCTCCCCCCTGCCCCGGTTTTCTGTTCTCTGTGTCTATTTGCTGCATCTTCTTTGTCCATTTCTGTTGTTGTCAGTGGCACAGGAATATGTGTTTCTTTTTGTTGCATCATCTTGTTGTGTCAGCTCTCAATGTATGCGGCACCATTCCTGGGCAGGCTGCACTTTCTTTAGCGTGGGGCGGCTCTCCTCATGGGGTGCACTCCTTGCGCTTGGGGCTCCCCTACGCAGGGACACCCCTGTGTGGCATGGCACTCCTTGTGCGCATTAGCACTGCGCATGGGCCAGCTCTACATGGGTCAAGGAGGCCCAGGGTTTGAACTGCAGACCTCCCATGTGGTAGATGGACACCCTAACTACTGGGCCAAGTCTGCCGCCCAAGATGGTTATTATTATGAACTTATTTAGCTATGAGGATTTAGAATACATACAATTTAGTGTTCACTGGCCAGTTTCTTTACAAAATCTGTTCTAGTAATGTTTATTGTTAAAAAGAAAAAAAAAGAAAAGAAAAAACCATACTTTGAAAACTGCCCTTTGAACCAAAAAGAAATCTGGAATTTTAAGTTATTGAAGTCAGGTTCTTTTAAGTGTCTATGGGCAGGTGAGCCAATTCACCCTTCTCTTTATTTTCTTCAGTGATCTGAACAATTTGACAGTAACATTTTAAAGTTAAAAGTTAAAAAGCCAGCTTTACAGAAATATGGCATCCGTTTGAGCCTTGTATTAATTTTTAATGTGCTCCAAGGAGATGATTCATCAATGGCAAAAATCTCTGTATATTAAAAAAAGAAAATAACAATGGTCCTTGCTTGAACAAAAAAGGAATCAATGAGTTTAGATAGTGACTGTGTTTTCTGTTGCTATGTAATCATTTTATAATAGGATAGATTAAATACTCAGAGTAGACATATTCAATTAGTTTTTATACAATTTCCAATTAAGTTCTTACTAAGCCAAATTAGCTATTAGACTTTTACAAAAATAATTTGTAATCCAAGATGTTGTTTAAAAAGCACTAGAGAATTAACTACATTTAGCAGTCATTTTTTTTTTTTAAAGATTTATTTATTTTTATTTATTTAATTCCCCTCCCCTCCCCCGGTTGTCTGTTTTCTGTGTCTTTTTGCTGCGTCTTGTTTCTTGTTTCTTTGTCCGCTTCTGTTGTGGTCAGCGGCACTGGAAGTGTGGGCGGCACCATTCCTCGGCAGGCTGCTCCCTCCTTCGCGCTGGGCGGCTCTCCTTATGGGTGCACTCCTTGCGCGTGGGGCTCCCCTACGCGGGGGACACCCTGCATGGCGCGGCACTCCTTGCGCGCATCAGCACTGCACATGGGCCAGCTCCACACGGGTCAAGGAGGCCCGGGGCTTGAACCGCGGGCCTCCCATGTGGTAGACGGACGCCCTAACCACTGGGCCAAAGTCCGTTTCCCAGCAGTCATTTTTATTTATATGTTCACCTTTGTTCTATTGCTTAGAAATCTTTGTCTAAAGAAGCTACAAACCTCAGAGTACTTTGTAAGGGCTTGAAACTCTATTAAAATAAAATATAAAGCCTTTATAAAATCCCAGTAAGACAGAATTCTCTGAGGAAGCAAGTGTTCTAATTTATAGAGGTTTTTCTTGAGGCATTTTGAAATGCATGTTTACCAGTTAAAAATCTCACATCTCAACCCTTGAATCACTTCATATATTTTCTTAAATATGAAGAGATTTTTATTTTCTTCTTAAGATAACACTTTAAGGTGAAGCCCTTATTACAGCACGTTGAGTATAAAAATCTACATCCACTGAAGATCAGAAACAATTAGCTTAAATTGAAATACCTGTGTTCACAATAATTTTTAGAAATCATATTCCCATTTTAGTACTATAGAGGAGAAGAACGAAATTGCCTGAGATCTACATATGCTACTTAGTATGGCAGATTTGGTGGTGGCATTTTTCTAAGTTCTCTCCCAACAAATCTGGGATATTCAGATGTCTTCATAGGGCCATATAGTAGGAATGTTTGCCTCCATTTACATAATAGTCATGATTTGGGTTATCTTTTTCTTTGCAACAATCCCAAAGCTTACTGGTTTAAAACAACAGCTATATTGTTATACTTCAAGATTTCATTGGTCAGGAAATTTGTTTTTTTAAAAATTTTTTGAAAGAATATTATTACTGTTGTACTTTTAACTATAGTCCATATTCACTGTGTTGTATGGTCCTATGTTTTTTTTTAAATAATTATATTCTAGTAACCTATACAACCTGAAATTTCCCTTTAACCACTGAAATATATAATTCAGTGGTGTTAATGATATCCACAGTGTTGTGCTACCATCACCACCATGCATTACTAAAGCTTTTTCGCCATCCCATGTAGAAACTGTATAATTTAAGCATTAACTTCCCATTCCCTACCCCTACACCAGCCCACGGTAACCTGTATTCTACTTTCTGACTCTAAGAATTTATTTATTCTAATTATTTCATATCAGTGAGCTTATACAATATTTGTCCTTTTGTGTCTGGCTTATTTCATTCATTGTGATTCTTCAAAGTTCATCCATGTTGTCACTTAAATCAGAATTTCATTCCTTTCTTATGGCTGAATAGTATTCCTTTGTGCATATATACCACATTTTGTTTATACATTCATCTGCTGACAGATTCTTGGGTTCCTTCTACCTTTTGATGTTGTAAATAATGCTGCTCTGAACATTGGTGTGAAAATGTATATTTGAGTTCCTGCTTTCAATTACTTTTGTGTATACATGGAAGTGAGACTGCCAGGTCCCATAGTAGTTATATACTTAATTTTCAGAGGAATCACCAAACTCTTCCACAGTAACTGCACCATTTTACACTCGCACCAAGAATGAATATCTCTATTTCTTCAAATCCTCTCTAATATTTGCTAATTTTTGTTTTTTTTTTAAAATAGTAGCCATTCTAGTGGGTGTGAAGTGTTAACTTATTGTGGTTTTTATTTGCATTTCCCTAATGATTAAAGATGTTGAATATATTTTCATGTACTTTTTGGTCATTTGTATATCTTCTTTGGAGAAATGTCTATTCAAGTTTTCCCCCTTTTCTTGGTATTGGGTTTATCTTTTTGGTGTTGAGTTGCAGACTTGCTTTATGTATTCTGGAGATTAAACCTATTCAATATGTGGTTTCCAAATATTTTTTCAATTCTGTAGATTGTCACTTTACCTTTTGCTGAAGTCATTTGATGTGCAAAAGTTTTTAATTTTAGAAGTTCTATTTATCTATTTTTTCTTTTGTTCCTTGTGTTTTAGGTGTAAAGTCCTAGGAACGATTGCATAACAAAGTCCTGAAGAGGCTTCCCAGTGTTTTCTTCCAGGAGTTTTATTGTTCTAGTGTTTGATCCATTTTGAGTTGACTTGGTGTGAGGTAGGGTTTCATCTTCATTCTTTCATATATGGAATCCAGGTCTCCCAGTACCATTTGTTGAGGTGACTATCCTTTCCCAATTGAATGACTTGGGATAGTTGTCAAAAATCAATTAACCATAGATGTGAGAGTTTACTTTTGATGCTCAATTTTATTCCATTCATCTATATGAATATCCATCTATATGACTGTCCTTTTGCCAGTACCATGCTGCTTTTTTTTTCTTTCGGGAGGTACTGGGGTTTGAACTCAGGACCTCATACATGCAGAGCAGGCACTCAGTCACTTAACTACATCTGCTCTCCCCTGTACCATACTGTTTTGATTACTGTGGCTTTTTTAAAAGTTTGAGGATAGAGAAGTATGAGTTCTCTAACTTTGTTCATCCTTTATAAGATGGTTTTGGCTACTCAGTGCCCCTTTCCCTTCCATATAAATTTGATAACTGTTTTAGTTTGCTACAAGCTGCTGGGAGCAATATACCAGAAATGGGTTTGTTTTATAATGGGAATGTATCAGGTTAAAGCTTACAGTTCTGAAGTTGAGGAAAATGTACAAATCAAGGCATCATCAATAGATGCTGTCTCACCAAGTTGAGTGATTAGGCATGTGGCAGCATCATCTAAAGATGCTTTCTCTCTAAGCTTAGCTGTGCGTGATTAGGCACATGGAAGGCATAGTGTCAGCTCTGATGGTCTCTGCTTTCTGCTCCAGGCTTACTTTCTCCCCAAGGACAGCAGTGGGAGATTAGGCATATTGCTTGACTCTCCTTTCACCTCCAGGCCTTGTCTTTTTCAGTCCCTCGGGGGCCTCTTTCCATGCCTCTGTGCTCCATTGGCTCCAGCCTCCAGCCTCTGGGACCTCTCTCTCTCTGCCTCTTGTGCTTTCTATCTTTGCAGCTTTTTTTCTGTGTCTGAGGCTTTTAAAGTAAAAGTGTTAAGACCACCTGGGTCATGCCCTAATGAAGTGATCTAATAAAAGAAGTCCCGTCTATGATAGGTTTATATGTACAGGAATGGATTAGCTATAAGGACATGATCTTTTCTAGGCTCCACAAAGCTTCAAACTGTTACAATGACTTTTCCATTTCTGCAAAGAATATTGTAATTTTGAATGGCAATGTATTAAATCTGCAAAGCACTTTGGATAAAACTCACATAACAATATTTACTCTTCTAATCCATGAATGTAGAATGTCCTTCCATTTATTTAGATCTTCTTTGATTTCTTTTAGAAGTGTTTCATAGTTTTCTGTGTATAAGTCCCTTGCATCCTTGGTTGTATTTATTCCTGGATATTTGATTCTTTGAGTTGCTATTGTGTATGGAATTTTTTCTTGATTTCCTGTTTAGATTGTTCATTACCAGTGTATAGAAACACTACCTATTTTTGTATGCTGAGCTGGAACCCCACCACTTTGCTGAGTTCATTAATTAACTCAAGGAGCTTTGTTGTGGATTTTTCAGGATTTTCTTTGTATGGGACCATATCATCTGCAAATAGGGAAAGTTTTATTTCTTTCTTTACAATTTCAATGCCTTTTACTTTTTTTTTCTTGCCTAATTGCTATGACTAGAACTTCCAGTACAATGTGAATAACAGTGGGCATCCTTGTCTTGTTCCTAACCTTAGAGGGTAATCTTTCAGTCTTTCACTATTGAATATGATGCTAGCTGTGGGTTTTTCTTTTATGCCCGTTGTCAGTTTGAGGACGTTTCCTTCTTTTCCCAGTTTTCTGAATGTTTTTATAAAGAGGTGATCCTGTGGTGTTTTCCTTCATTCTATTAATATAGTATATTACATAAATTTATTTTCTTATGTTAAACCAGCCTTGAATACCTGGCATAAATCTCATTTGATCCTGGCATAATAGTCTTAATTTTTTTTCTTTATTAAAGAATCTGTGGATTTACAGAATAATCTTGCATAAAATACAGTAGAGTACTGCTCTACTGTCAAGACTTTGCATTGGTTTGGAACCTTTGGTACAATTAATATAGCACATTTTTAATCACTGTACTCTTAATTAAAGTCTATGGTTTAACATAGGACTTTTAACATATTTGTGCAATGTAGTTCCATGGATTTAAAAAAATTCTGCTACCATATGTATACTCTTTAACATTTCCCCTTTCAATCATTTTCAGATATATATTTCAGTGTGGTTAATTGCATTCACAATGTTATGCTAACCTCACCTCCATCCATTAACAAAACATTTCTATTATTCCAAATAGGAACCTGTACATTTTAGAGTATTCTTTTGATTTCCCATTAGATTTAGTTTTCTACTTTTTTTTGAGGATTTGCATCTATATTCATAAAGGATACTGGTCAGTAATTTTATTTCCTTGTGTATATTTATTTGGCTTAAGTATAAGGGTGATGTTGGCTTCATGGAATGAGTTAGGGAGTGTTCTCTACTGTTCAATTGTTTTGGAAAAGTTGAGCAGGATTTGAATTAAATTTTTTTGGAATGTTTGGTAAAATTTCACCTGTGAAGTCATCTGGCCCTGGGCTTTTCTTTGTTAGTAGGTTTTGTTTTGTTTTTTTCACTTTTTTTTTTTAATTGAAGTATATCATTCATACATGAACATACATAAACAGTAAGTATATAGTAAAGATTGTGTACTTACAGAATAAACATACATAACATCACACAGGGGTCTGGTACATCACCCTTCCACCAACTCTTTGCATTGGTGTGAAACATTTGTTACAAACTATGCAAGAGCATTGTCAAAATATTAACACCAACCATATTCCTTATCTTACATTTGGTGTATTTTTCCCCCAACCCATACTATTTTTTAAAAATATATTTTTGTTACAAATATTGTGAACTTGCAAAACAATCATACAAATGTGTAGATTTCCCATACAACTCCACACCCTGGTGGAACATTTGTTACATATTATGAGATAATATCATCAGACTATTACCACTGGTATATACGTACAGTGGAATGCTATGCTGCAATAAGAAGAAATGAAATTGGGATATATGTGATAACATGGATGAGTCTTGAAAACATTATACTAAGCAAAGTAAGCCAGACACAAGAGGACAAATTTTGCATGGTCTCACTAATATGAACTAAAAACAAATAATAAACGCATGGCATTAAAACCTAGAGTATGCTATAATGAGATAAGAGGAGGGTTATTAGTAGGTTTTTGTTTGACCTTTTTATTTAAAAAGTTGTAGGTTTACAGGACAAATATGCATAAAATACATACCCTCCACAAACACTTTACCTTGGTATGGAACATTTCTTATAATTGATGATAGCACCATTTTATAATTGTACTATTAAATAGAGTACATGGTTTAACTTAGGGTTCATTGTTTGGGTAGTATAATTCCATAAAACTTTTAAAAAAAGTTTTATTCTGTGCCATATATACAATCTAACATTTTCCACTTTAATCATATTCATACATATATATTATATATATACACATGTATATATATATATATCAGTGCTGTTAATTGCATTCATAATGTTACGCTACCATCACCACCGTTACCAAAATATTTCCGTCATTCCAAATGAGAACCCTGTACATTTTAAGCCTTAACTTCATATTCCCTGTATCTACCATGTCCCTGGTAACCTATATTCTATATTTTATATTCTAAATTCTATGAGTTTGCTTATTCTAATTGTTTCAAGTCAATGAAATCATACAATATTTGTCCTTTAGTGGTTGGCTTATTTCACTCAGCATGATGTCCTCCAAGTTAATCTATATTGTTGTATTTATCAGGACTTCATTCCTTTTTACAGTGGAATAATATTCTATTGTGTGTATATACCACATTTTATTTATCCATTCATTGGCTGATGGACACTTTGATTGCTTCCATCTTTTGGCAATTGTGAATAATGATGCTATGAATATAAGTGTGCATATGTATGTTCAAGCCCCTGCTTTCAATACTTTTGGATATACACCTGTTGTTGGGATTGCTGGGTGTGTGTGGCAGCTTGAATTTGGTGAATCCCCAAAAAAGAAAGATTGTGTTTTTTAACTGATTTATTCCTGTGGGTGTGAGATCCTTTTGATTGGACTGTGTCAGTGAGGCCTGAGTCAGATTGAGTCTCTACCCTCTTGCTGCATCTGATATAAATGGAGACACAGAGAGAAACAGACACAGAGTAAAAGGAAGCTGCATTATTGATCCTGCCATGTAAGATAGGGGACTGGAGGAAAAGAGAGAAGCCCTGTGGACTGAGAGAGGTCCCAGAGTCTGTAACTATCAGAGCATAGAGGCCCCCAAGGGGCTGGGCCCACGGAGCAACTCAGAGCTCAGGAAATGAGCTCTGCCATATGCCTAACATCTTACAGTTAAATTCTGGAAGAAAGTGGAGCAGCCGAGACTGAGAGGAGGCTGCAAAGAGACAAGCCCTATAACTGGTTGCTCCAGGAGCTGGGCTCTGAGAAACGGTAAGCCTGGAGGGGAAGGCTGAGACCTAGGCAGAGGTTGCACACCATCTTACTTCACCATGTGGCAGCCGACCTTGGTAAGGAAGCCTCTCTGATGGTGCCTTGATTTGGACATTTCATGGCTTCAGAACTCTAAGCTTTTACCCCTAATAAATTTTCCATTATAAAAGCCAACCCTTTTCTGGTACTTTGCATTGTCAGCCCTTTGGCAAACTAAGATCCAGGTCATATGGTAGTTCTGTACTTAGCTTTGAGGAACCATCAAATTGTTCCACAGGAGCTGCACCATTTTACATCACCATAGCAATGAATGAGAGTCCCTATTTCTCCTCATCCCCTCTAACATTTGTTATTTTCTTTTTCTTTTTTTTAATAGCAGCCATTCTAATGGATGTGAAATGGTACCTCATTGTACCATTGATTTGCATTTCCCTGATGGCTAATGATGTGGAGCATCTTTTCATGTGATTTCTGGCCATTTGTATACTTTCTTTGGAGAGATGTCTCTTCAAGTCTTTTGCCCATTAAAAAAATATTTTTTCTCTTTTTGTTGTTAAATTGAAGGATTTCTTTATATGTTCTGGATATTAATCCTTTATCAGATATGTGGTTTCCACATATTTTCTCCCATTGGGCAGGTGTCTTTTTACTTTCCCAATAAAGTCCTTTGAGGAACAAAAGCTTTTTATTTTCATGAGGTCTTATTTATCTATTTTTATCTTCTGTTCTTTGTGCTTTGGGTATAGAGTCTAAAAAACCATTGCCTAACATAAGGTTCTGAAGATACTTCCCTACATTTTCTTCATGGATTTTTATAGTTCTACCTCTTATATTAAGATCTTTGATCCATTTTGAGTTGAATTTTGTATATGGTATGAGATAGTCCTTCCTTTTTTTTGCAAATGGTGATCCAGTTTTCCCAGTACCATTTATTGAAGAGACTATTCTTTCTCAATTGAGTGGTCTTTGCCACCTTGTCAAAAATCAATTGGTCATAAAAGTGAGGGTTGATTTCTGGGCTTTCAATTCTATTCCTTTAATCTATATATCTATCCTTATGCCAGTATCATGCTGTTTTTATTACTGTGGCTTTTTAAAAAGATAGAGATGTATGAGTCCTCCCATTTTCTTTTTCTTCTTTTTCAAGATGACTTTAGCTATACACGGCCCCTACTCTTCCATATAGCTTTGGTGATTGGCTTTTCCATTTCTGCAAAGATTATTAGAACTTTGTTTGGAATTGAATATATAACTTGCTTTGGGTATTACTGCCATCTTAATGATATTTAGTCTTTCAACCCATGAACATGAAATATTCTTCCATTTATTTAGGTCGTTTTAAATTTCTTTTAGCAATGTTTTGTAGTTTTCTGTGTACAAATCCTTTCCATCTTTGGTTATATTTATTCCTAGATATTTGATTCTTTTAGTTGCTATTGTACATGGATTTTTTTTTTCTTGATTTCCTGTTCAGATTGTTCATTGCTTGTATACAGAAACACTACCGATTTTTGGGTGTTGATCATCTACTTTGCCACATTGCTGAATTCCTTTATTAAACCTAAGAGCTTTGTTATGGAGTTTTCAGGATTTTCTGTATTTAGGATCATATCATCTATAAATAGGGAAGGTTTTACTTCTTTCTTTCCAATTTGGATGACTTTTATTTATTTTTCTTGCCTGATAGCTGTGACTAGAACTTCCAGTACAATGTTGAATAACAGAAGTGACTGTGGGCATCCATGTCCTATTTCTGATCTTAGAGGGAAAGCTTTCAGTGTTTCACCATTAAGTAGTTTACTTCTATTCCTAGTGTTCTAAATGTTTTTATCAAGAAAGGGTGCTGGTATTTTCAAATGCCTTTTCTGCATCAATTGAGATGATCATGTGGTTTTCTTCCCTTCATTCTGTCAATGTGGTATATTACATTAATTGAATTTCTTATGTTGAACCACCCTTGCATACCTGCATAAATACTCACTTGATCATGGTATATAGTTCTTTTAATATGCTGTAGGTTTGCTAGTATTTTGTTGAGGACTTTTGCGTCTATATTAATAAAAGATATTGGTCTGTAGTTTTATTTTCTTGTGGTATTTTTATCCAGCTTTGGTATGAGGGTTATGTTGGTCTTGTAGAACTATTTAAGGAGTGTTCCCTACTGTTTGGTTTTTTAGAAGAGTTTGGTTAAGTCTTCTTGGAATGTTTGGTAAAATTACCCTGTGAAACCATCTGTTCCTGGGTTTTTCTTTGTTGGGAGGTTTTTGATTACAGATTCAAAGTTTTTTACTAGGAATTATTTTGTTGAGATCTATTTCTTCTTGAGTCAATGTAGGTAATTTGTATGTTTCTAGGAATTTGTCCAATTCATCTAGGTTGTCTAATTTGTTGGCATATGGTTGTTCATAGTATTCACTTATAATCCTTTTTATTTCAGTGGGTCTACAGTAATTTCCCCATTTTCATTTCTGATTTTCATTATTTGTATCTGCTCTCTTTTATTCTTTGTCAGTCTAGCTGAAGGTTTGTTGATTTGGGTGATCTTTTATAAAGAACTGTGATGGTAAGGCTAATGAGTCAACTTGGCCAGGTAATGGGTCCAGTTGTTTGGTCAAGCCAGCACTAGCCTAATTGTAATACAAGGACATTTCATGGACTTTAATCATCAGTGAGTTGATTACATAGATGACTGGTTACATCTACAGTTAACTGAGGAGCTTGCAGTCAGCATTGAGTGATGTCTCATCCAATTGAAGACCTTAAAAGGAAGAAAAATGATTTCAGCATTCAGAGAGAATTCTCATCTCTACTTCAGACAGCCAGTCTCCTCAAGAACCTTCATCAGAACCCCTGGTTTGTAGCATGCACTGTGGAATTTGGACTTGTGCATCCCCATGGTCTCATGAGACAAGTTTATAAAACCTCACCCTATGTATAGGTATTTCCTGAGAGAACTCTGACTAATACAAGAAATAACTTTTGGTTTTGTTGATTCTCTATTTTTTTTCCCCCTTTCACTTATCTCTCCTCTAATCTTTGTTATACTTTGATCTTGTTTTTCTAGTTCTTCCAGTTTTGAGGTTAGGTCTTTGATTGGAAATCTTTCTTACTTAAAGAAGCATTTAGAGCTATACATTTCCCTCTCAGCAATGCCTTTGGTGCATCTCATAAGTTTTCTTTCCTTGTATTTTCATTTTCATTAGCTTCAAGATATTCCCTAATTTCACTACTGATTTCCTCTTTAACCCATTGGTTGCTTAAGAGTATACCGCTTAATTTCCACATATTTGTGAATTTCCCCTTTCCCCCTCTGTTACTGATTTCTAGCTTTATTCCATTTTGGTCAGTGTAGCAGTTTGATATTGTTTAAGAATTCCAAAATTAGATATTGGATTATGTTTGTGAACTGGTCTGTTCCTCTGGGCATATTAGATTGGATTCAGAGATTTCAATTTTACTTGATTAATGATTCAAGCTTTGATTGGGCCACATCAGTAGGACAATTCTCACAAAGAAAAAGACATGGCAGAGGAGAAAGTTAGAGTTTTAATGCTGGAGACCAAGGAAGTAAATACACAGAGAAAAGGAAAGAGAGAAGACTCCATTAGACATGACAGAGGCCCCAGAAGGAAGAGAGACAAGCCATTTCCTGACAGTTTACAACTCGCCTTGTGGAGAGAACAGAGCAACTGAGCCCAGAGAGAAAGCAACTGAGTCCAAGGAGAGAGACAAACCTTATCCCAGCCTACAGCTGATATTGGAAGAAGCTGTGACAAGAGAGCCTTAAGAGGAAGAGAAAGGCTGGACCTTTGTAGATGTTGGCAGCCATCTTGCCCCAACACGTGGCAACAGACTTTGGTGAGGGAAATAATTTACGCTTTATGGCCTGGTAACTGTAAGCATCTACCCCAAATAAATACCTTTTATAAAAACCAACAGATTTCTGGTATTTTGCATTAGCACCCCTTTGGCTGATGAATACAGTCAGAAAATATATACATTGTATGATTTCAATATTTTTTAATTTATTGAGACTTTTTTTTAAACCCAATGTATGATCTCTCTGGGAGAATGATCCATTTGCACCCAAGAATGTGTATTCTGTTTTTGTTAGCTGCAGTGTTCTATATATGTCTGTTCAATCTATGTGCTTTAGTGTATAATTCAAGTCCTTTACTTTTTAATAGATCTTCTGACTAGATATTCTATCCATTATTGAGAGTGGTGTGTTAAAGTCTCCTACATTAATGTACAACCATCAATTTCTCCGTTCAAAAATGTCAGTATATGCTTCATGTATTTTGGGACTATGTTGTTAGCTGCATATATATTCATAATTGTTTCATCTTCCTGTTGAATTATCCCCTTTATCGGTATATAATGACTATCTTTGTCCCTTGTAACTGTTTTTTACTTAAAGTCTATTTTATCCAATATTAATATAGCCACCCCAGCTCTCTTTTGGCTACTTTTTGCGTGGAGTATTTTTTTCCATCTTTACACCATCAGCCTACTTGTATCTTTGACTTTAAGGTGAGTCTCTTTCAGATAGCATATATTTGGGTTGCGGTCACCCCTCGGGCTGAAGTGTGGTTTGCTGGCCTGGCGGGGGAGCGGCTGCGGCAGGCCAAGCCGCTGCCCCCATAATAGGGTGGCTGGTCGGACTCACCGCCACCCCTGAAGGAAGCTCGGCATGGGCGCAGAGTGCCCTCGGGTCTCCCCTTCTCGGCAGCCATGCTTCCGCGGCTGCCCCTCCTCCCGGATGGCACCACACGATGCCTGTGGGGCGGCACCCTTCTTCTTCTTTCTCCCTGCACAGGCGCAGGGCGGAAAATTCCAGTCTGCCCTTTTCCCCTCCCCCGACAGCAGCAACAGCCAGGCGTGGGCGGGAAACTCAAGTCTGCCCTCCACCCCAGCAACAGCAGCCACCAATCCCTAAACCCTGCCCCTTCCCCCAGCAACAGCGACAGCCAATCCCTAACCACCACCCCTCCCTCGTCCAGTACTGCCCACTGACCTTTTGCCGGCAACCAATCAGAACAGGGCGTGGCTTCGACCAATCAGCCTTCCCCAGCCCCTATAAAACTGTTGCCTCTCCCTCAATAAAGTGGACTTGCGTGTTTACCTTGTCTCCGCGGTAGTTCTTCTGCCGTACGCCCTCCAGTCCTGAGAGCCCCCGACAAGGGCCTGGCCTCCCTTGTCCCCAGTTCGTCGCCTGCTTCTCCGGGCGACCCCTTCGTCACCTGCTTCTCCGGGTGACCCCTTCGTCGCCTGCTTCTCCGGGCGACCCCTTCGTCGCCGGCTTCGCCGGGCGACCCCGTCAGCTGAACCGCGCAACCCCTTGTGAGACCGATCCCTCGTCTGCTGCCGGACCGACCCCTCGTCCCAGGTGGGACCGACCCCTCGTCCCAAGCGGGACCGACCCCTCGTCCAGAGCTGGACCGACCCCTCGTCCGCAGCCAGACCCCACCTCTACTGACCGAGCAAGCCGCCGCAGCTGGCGCCCAACGTGGGGCAAAGCAACCCCACCACAGCACAACGTGGGGCAAGGCAACTCCACCACAGCCTCACTCCATAACCTGGCGCCCCCCCCTCCTCTCTTCTCACCGTGGGACTTCTCTCGTGCAACATTGCTGCTACCTGAGCCTTGGCTACCTCATATGATCCACGGCGGTCTGGGAGAATCGCTGGATGGCTTTCTCCTTCCATGTCGGGGGCTTATACCGACCCGCTATGATTAAGAGGAGCCTTGGATTTCTCGGGAGCGCGCGCTTGCACGTCTGAAGTAATCCTACCACAGCCCTACGCCCTCCTCTCTTCTCACCTTGGGACTTCTCTCGTGCAACATTGCTGCTACCTGAGCCTTGGCTACCTCATACGATCCACGGCGGTCTGGGAGAATCGCTGGATGGCTTTCTCCTTCCATGTCGGGGGCTTATACCGACCCACTATGATTAAGAGGAGCCTTGGATTTCTCGGGAGCGCACGCTTGCACGTCTGAAGTAATCCTACCACAGCCCTACGCCCTCCTCTCTTCTCACCTTGGGACTTCTCTCATGCAACATTGCTGCTACCTGAGCCTTGGCTACCTCATACGATCCACGGCGGTCTGGGAGAATCGCTGGATGGCTTTCTCCTTCCATGTCGGGGGCTTATACCAACCCGCTATGATTAAGAGGAGCCTTGGATTTCTCGGGAGCACGCGCTTGCACGTCTGAAGTAACCCTACCATAGCCCTATGCTCTCCTCTCTTCTCACCCCTATCTTTTCGCTCTGCATTGCTGCTCCTGAACCTTGGTGACCTCATATGATCCACGGCGGTCTGGGAGAATCGCTGGATGGCTTTCTCCTTCCATGTCGGGGGCTTATACCGACCCGCTATGATTAAGAGGCGCCAATAAAACTCTCAGGAGCGCGTGCCTGAGCACCTCCACCCCTGCCTTCACCTCTGCCTCCTCCCCTCTGCGCTTGCTCCCCTTTGCCTTGCTCCACTGCTCGTCGTCCCGCCCTCCCCTCGTCGGGGCCTTCTCTTGGCCCGCGACCACCGTCGGAGCCCCACCGGCTCCGACCCCTCGTCTCACCGCGCACCTCGGCTCCCATCGCCGCGCTCTCAAGGTAAGGGCCCCTTTTCTTATCGGCTCCAAAAGGCCATTAGCAATGGGTAACATCCTATCTGCTAAGCAAGCCCCGCAAGTTCGGGCTCTTGCCGGTCTCCTAGACACTCACCGGTGTAAGATCTCTTTCAAACAGCTTCAAGTATATTGGGACCTTCTTCTCCCCTTTAATCCGTGGCTTACCACGTGTCAGCTTTGGGACCTGGACACCTATACTCGCCTTATAGATAGGGTCACTTTTGCTGTGGAGCAGGAAGGTAAAAGATTCCCTCCTGGCTTATTACAGGCAACATGAAGTCCAGAAGAAATCTTGAAGGGTATAATCTATGATATGCTATATAAAAAAGGATTTAAAAGCAGCTATACCAAGAAAGTAAGAATTATGAGTCAACTGTAAATAAATTATATATTTCTGTTAATGTGTTGTAATTGTTCTGTGTTTGTCTGTCTGTTCGTTCAATGTCAACGTATATTGTGATACCTCCGGATGGTAAATATAAATTACTAGAAATCTTTAAAAGAGCTCTATTCAAATGGCCAAAAATTAAATAAGCACTTATATTAATACTTAAGTTTATTATATTAATACATAAGTTTAAATGTTAATAAGATATCTACAATTAAAAAAAATTGTAAGTCTTAATTAACAAAATTAACTGTACGTCTTCATAAAAAGTTGTTCTTGCCTAGATTAAAATGAATAACTTATTTTTCTTCACAGGATAATATAAAGAATGTAAAACTTATATGAATATTAAAAAGGTTAAAAGTTTGTAAAAATGCTAACGGAAATGTAATAAGTTTTGCAAAAAGACGTATTTTGTCCTAAAGTAGGATGGCTAATTTTTCATAAACTCTTGAAATTTAATTTGCATGCGGCAAGTGTAAAAGGTATTGTGATAACTTTACGTAAGGGAATGTGTTCTGTAAAGATAAAATTTATCTTCAATAATTTACATTAAGGTATTAAATGGCTAATTCCAAAAGGTCATTCTTAAATATATATATATAAAACGGAATTGATGATAATAATAATAAGAGGTAATTTTATAACAGGAAAGATTAACAGCAACCAAGCTCCCCTGCCAACTTGCTTTTAGGAAACGGTTTCTAATATTGCATGCTACTAAGTATTTAAAGAAAAGTTATTCTTAAGGAAACGATTTTGTCTTTGCAGCCATTGTCTATTTAGCAACACCCCTCGCTATCAGCCTAGCCACTGTTGCGCCGGACAATTGGAACCTTAAACAAAGACTCCTCCTCACTGTCATCTTCCTATCTATCGTTACTATATTTACTGCCCTCATTCTCCTTCGTTTATAAAGCAGTCTCCTACAAACCACAAAGCTTCTGTCTTAAACATACCATTCTCAACCCTATCCTCTAAATGATCTTCTCACTTCCCCCACAGCCTTTAATACTTTATTTCTTCCTCATAACCTTTGCTTTCTTGATAATATTTTCTGCCATCTGTCTAGCCGCTACCGCCCCAGAAGATTGGAACCTCGGCCAACGAATTCTACTCTCCATCGCCTTTCTGTTTATTATCCTCTTTTATGCTTTACTCCTTATCTTCCTCCCATAATGACTTAACCAAGCCTCCTCTTGTCCAAAACCGTCACCCTTCTTTTCCTCACACTCCCCATTGCACTCACCAACCCCAGCCATCAGCCTTTTAATTCGACAGTAAGCCTCTGGCAGGAAAAAGTAATCCTCTCCTACAATGTCTTTGCTGCCAAGGAGAGATCAACTACCTGCAACGCGCTGTCATCCTGGACTTTTAACAACAGATGGATCTTATAGCCGCCGAGATCAACAAGAATTGGACATTGGCCACCCTTGCTTGCAACGGCAAGATACCACTCCCTAAATTGTACATTTATATCCCCGTCATACTCACCTCCCTCTTCAGCCCCGCTTCCCTCATTGCTTACTGCCTCTTGGGCCTCGGCTACTTGTTGCTGCTGCCATCCTGGCCCTTATTTGAAAAGAAGGGGGAAATGCGGTCACCCCTCGGGCTGAAGTGTGGTTTGCTGGCCTGGCGGGGGAGCGGCTGCGGCAGGCCAAGCCGCTGCCCCCATAATAGGGTGGCTGGTCGGACTCACCGCCACCCCTGAAGGAAGCTCGGCATGGGCGCAGAGTGCCCTCGGGTCTCCCCTTCTCGGCAGCCATGCTTCCGCGGCCGCCCCTCCTCCCGGATGGCGCCACACGATGCCTGTGGGGCGGCACCCTTCTTCTTCTTTCTCCCTGCACAGGCGCAGGGCGGAAAATTCCAGTCTGCCCTTTTCCCCTCCCCCGACAGCAGCAACAGCCAGGCGTGGGCGGGAAACTCAAGTCTGCCCTCCACCCCAGCAACAGCAGCCACCAATCCCTAAACCCTGCCCCTTCCCCCAGCAACAGCAACAGCCAATCCCTAACCACCACCCCTCCCTCGTCCAGTACTGCCCACTGACCTTTTGCCGGCAACCAATCAGAACAGGGCGTGGCTTTGACCAATCAGCCTTCCCCAGCCCCTATAAAACTGTTGCCTCTCCCTCAATAAAGTGGACTTGCGTGTTTACCTTGTCTCCGCGGTAGTTCTTCTGCCGTGCGCCCTCCAGTCCTGAGAGCCCCCGACAAGGGCCTGGCCTCCCTTGTCCCCAGTTCGTCGCCTGCTTCTCCGGGCGACCCCTTCGTCGCCTGCTTCTCCGGGCGACCCCTTCATCGCCGGCTTCGCCGGGTGACCCCGTCAGCCGAACCGCGCAACCCCTTGTGAGACCGACCCCTCGTCCCAGGTGGGACCGACGCCTCGTCCCAAGCGGGACCGACCCCTCATCCAGAGCTGGACCGACCCCTCGTCCGCAGCCAGACCCCACCTCTACCGACTGAGCAAGCCGCCGCATGGGTCATGCTTTTTTTATCCATTTTGGTGATCTCTGCCTTTTTGACTAGAGAGTTTAACTCATTTAAAGTCACTACTGATAATACAGGACTTTATTCTGCCATTTTGCTATTTATCCTTTGTAAGTCTTATACCTTTTTTGTCCCTCACTTCTGTTAAAACCTGCTTTTACATTTACTTGACTTCTTGTGTTGTACCATATTAGGTGCCTACTCATTTCAATCTGGATATATTTTTCATTTGTTTTCCTTGTGGTTACCATAGGGTTAGAATTTAACATCCTAAATATATAACAATTATATTTGGTTTGATACTATGGCAGTTTGAAATTATTTTACAAATCCCCAAAAGAGAAAGATTATATTTGTGAACTAACCCATTCCTGTGGGTGTGAGATCCTTTCAATTGGACTATGTCAGTAAAGCATGACTATGTCAGGTTGAGTCTCCGCCCTTTTGTTGGGTCTGATAAAAATGGAGACAGACACAGGAAAAGGGAGCCACCATATTTAATCCTGCTATGTGAGAGAAAGGATTCCAGTTTTGCCCACAGCTGAGCTCCAAGAGGCTCAAAGAGCTGAGGCCCAGGGAGAGAAGATCCATATGCCTGATAACTTGTAGCTGAACTCAGGAAGAAAGTGAAGCAGCTGAGACTGACAGAGGGGGCCAAGAAAGAGACAAGTCCTATGCCTAATTGCCCACAGCTAAGGTCCTGGAGATGATGGTAGACCTGGAGGGAAAGGCAGAGACTGCACAGAGATTGGTGGCCATCTTGCTTCACCATGTGGCAGCTGAATTTGGTGAAAAAGCAGCTCTTATGGTGCCTCAATTTGGACTTTGCATGACTTTGGAACTGTAAACTTTTACCCCAAATAAATCCCCTTTATAAAAGTCAATCTACTTCTGGTACTTTACATTGGCAGCCCTTTGGCAAATGAAAACAGATAATTTAACTTCAATAGCATGACCATGTACTTTTCCTATACCTTTCTGTTCCTCCACCATTTTTTGTACTTGTTACCACTTATATCTTTGTAATTGTATTCCCCAAACAATTGTTTATCATTACTCTCATGCATTTGCATTTTAGCATCTGTAGAAAGTAAGAAGTAGAGTTATATACCAAACAATACAATACAATTACAATACAATACAATACAATACAATACAATACAATACAATACAATACAATACAATACAATATGACACAATACAATACAATATAGTACATTACTAAACTACTGGCATTTTATTTACCCAAATGGTTACCTTTACTGGAGGTCTCTATTTCTTTATGCTGCTTTGAACCACTGTCTATTGTCCTTTCATTTCAGTCTAAAGAACTCCTTTAACATTTTTGTACAGCAGATCTAATGGTGATGTCCCCCCTCATCTTTTGTTTATCTGAGAGTGTCTTAATTTCCCCCTCATTTTTGAAAGAGAATCTCACCAGATATAAAATTCTTGACTGGCAGTTGGTTTCATTTAGCTCTGTATTTCAGCCCACTGACTTCTTGCTCAGTGGTTTCTGAGGATAAATTGGCCCTCAATCTACTGGGACTCCCTTATATGTAGCACATTGCTCTTCTCTGGCAGCCTTTAGAACTCTATCTTTGTCCTCTGAGTTTGATAGTGTAATCAAAATATGACTGGGTATATTTTTCTTCATGTTTATCCTGCTTGGTGTTCTCAGAACCTCTTGGATATGTATATTTTCATCTCTTGCTAAGTTTGGGAAGTTCTCTGTCATTATTTCTTTGACTATTCCTTCTTCTCTCTTCTATTCTCTCTTCTCCTTCTCCTTCTGGGACTCCCATAAATCATATACTGGTGTGCTTGATGGTGTTCCAGAGGTGTCTCAGGCTGTTTTCACTTTTAATATTTCTATTTTCTTTCTGCTCCTCATCCTGAATAATATTAAGTGTCTTGTCTTCATGTTCACTGATTCTTTCTTCTGTAAGCTCCAATCCACTCTTGAAAGACTTCTAGGCATTTTTCATTTCAGCTGTGGTCTTCAATTCCAACAGTTGTGTTTGGTTTCTTTTAAAAAATTCTGTCTCTCTACTTAGACTCTAATATTATTCATTTATTATTTCCCTGATTGTGGTAGTTTGAGACTAAGTGTACACCGGAAAAGATCATGTCCTTGGAGCTAAGTAGGTGTGAACTTATTGTAGGTGGGAACTTTGATTAAATTATTTCAGTTAAAACCTTTGATTAGATTACCTCAGTAAGGCATGACCTTACTTATTTAATCCTCTTGCTGGAGTCCTTTATAAATGGGATGAATACAGAGAGAGACACACAGAAAAAACCCCAGAGGCTGAGAGAGAAAGTCCCACAAGCCAGAAGATGAATCAACAGAACCCAGGAAAGAGAAAACCAGAGAAGCAGAGAAAAAGCCACAGTAGCAGAGAAAGAGTTGGGGGCATCCAGAAGCTAAAAGCAATGAGGACCCAGAGGAGAAGGCAGATATAACACATATCACCATAGTGCCCTGGCATGTGACATGAGTCCAGAATCACTGACAGCCATGTCTTCAAGGAAAGAGTTTTGCTTGATACCTTGATTTGTTTATTTTTTTCAGTCTCAGAAATGAAAGCTTTAAAGAGAATAAATCCTCATTATAAAAGCCAACCCATCTGATATATTACCTTGAAAGCCTCTAGAAAACAAAAACACTGATATCCTGTGGATCTTTCTCTGTATTTTTCTTCATCTCCTTATGCATTTTTATGTCATTTTTAAGGTTTTGTTCATTATGTCCACATTCTTTTCTTCATTTCTGTTTTCTGCATTTTTATCCTCTTTGGATGAGCCATTTCCTGCTTCTTTGTCTTGTACTTTTTTTATTGCACACTATATTTTAATAAATATTTTAAAAGATTAACTCTGGGATTTACTCTCTGGGATGTCTGTTTATTGGTTTGTAACAAGATAGTTACAAACTATCTTGTTTTTTTTTGTTTTCTTGAGCTTCAACCCTCTTATTTGGAAGGTCTGCCCAAGGTGAACACACTGTGCAGGGTTTTTTCTGTTTTACTGGTCCTCTGACATGTCATGGACTTTTGCCTATTACTTGTTTTGAAGTTTCCCTGTTTATACAAGTTTGGTTTTCTCTCCTGTTTTCCAGGGGACAAGCCTCCCTTTCCCAGGTATCAGAAGATGGCAGGTCTTTGTCCCAGAAACTATCCTCCTCTATAGTTTTTTACAAAAATCTTTCATTGTCTCATGCTGCTTTTGCCTAGAGGGCAAATTCTGGAGGATGGTTACCCTGGAGAGGACTTTACCAATTTGATCTTTCCCAGCCAAAACAGGGCCATGAACCCACAAAGGCAGTGCAAACCAGCTCCAAAGTGTCCTGTGGATGGGGTCAGGAAGGGTGCCAAAAACTTCTCCAACAGCTCCCCAAGGCTGAGCTTTCCTGGCCTGCCTGGCAAATGCAGCCTTTCAGCTAACTTTCCAAGCCCTGTGTTTTTAAATCTCCACCACCTCCAGCCCTGTCCAGGGTGGGTTGAAATAATAGCTGCCCCTAGAATCAGGACCCAGTGATGTGAATTTGGCTAGATAAATTTGCCATACCCACCCATGTTCTTGGGGAAGATGATTTTTATGTCTTTTTGTCACCAGCTGTTAGCTAAGGACTGATCCCCATGGCAACCTGCCACAAGAGTGGGAGAAGGGAGTGGGTGGCTGCCACACAGAGAAATCAATTCACAGTTCTTTTTATTTTTTTAGATTTTTATTATTTTTTACTTATTTCTCTCCCCTTTCCCCTTGCCCCCAGTTGTCTTCCCTCTGTGTCCATTCGCTGTGTGTTCTTCTGTGACTGCTTCTATCCTTATCAGTGGCACCGGGAATCTGTGTTTCTTTTTTTGTTGCATCATCTTGTTGTGTCACCTCTCCGTGTGTGTGGCGCCATTCTTGGGCAGACTGCACTTTCTTTCCCGCTGGGCGGCTCTCCTTACAGGGCACACTCCTTGCGCGTGGGGCTCCCCTACGTGGGGGACACCCTGTGTGGCAAGGCATGCCTTGCATACATCAGCACTGTGCATGGGCCAGCTCCACACGGGTCAAGGAAGCCCGGGGTTTGAACCATGGACCTCCCATGTGGTAGACAGACGCCCTATCTATTGGGCCAAGTTTGCTTCCCAATTCACAGTTCTTTACCATAATTTTTCAGCCTCTTACTCCCACTCTTTGCTTGATGCTGTGCAGTGGTCTTCTGACCTCTGAAGCTTCAAAGCACTTGCTTCAGACAGTTTCTGCCTGTTTAGTTGTTTCAGTGGAAGAACTGAGTCCTGGAGCTCTATACTCCACTTTCTTCCTTAGAAATTCCCCAGGGAGATTTTTGATTACTGATTCAGTTTTTTTACTAGTTAATGGTCTGTTGAAATCTTCTATTTCTTCTTGATTCATTGTAGGTAGTTTGCATGTTTCTAGGAATTTGTCCATTTCATCTAAGATATATATTTTGTTGGCATAGAGTTGTTCATAACATCTTCTTTTAATCCTTTTTATATATGTGTGGTTAGTGGTAATGTCCCCCCTTTCATTTCCAATTTTGGTTATTTGTATCCTCTTCTTTTCTGTCAGTCCAGCTAAATGTCAATTTTATTGATATTTTCACAGCAACAACTTTTGGCTTTATTGATTCACTTTATTGTTTTTATTCTCTATTTCATTTATCTCTAATCTAATCTTTATTATTTTCTTACTTCTGCTCACTTTAGGTTTACTTTTTTTTCCCCTAGATCCTCCAACTGTCAGGTTAAATTTCTGATTTTAGATCTTCTTTCATTTTAAATGTAATCATTTAAATTTATATTTAATTTATGCTTGAATTAAATTTCCCTCTCAGCACTGCCTTTGCTGCTTCCCATAAAGTTTAGTATATTGCATTTTTTAAAAAAGATTTATTTATTTCTCTCCCAACCCCCTCCTCTCCTCTGTCTGCTTTCTGTATCCATTTGCTGTGTATTCTTCTGTGTCTGCTTGCATTCTCATTAGGGGACTCCGGGAACCAATCCTGGGTCCTTCCAGAGTGGGAGAGAGGCAATAACTCTCTTGCACGATTTCTCCCTGATCTGCTGTGTTGTATTGTCTCTCCTCTATGTCTCTTTTTGTTGTGTCATCTTGCTGTGTGAGCTCTTCCCATGGGACAGCAGTCCTGCATGGGGCAGCACTCCTGCACAGGGTAGTACTCTGCACAGGCCAGTACTGTTCACAGGCCAGCACTCTCCATGGGCCAGCTTGCCTTCACCAGGAGGCCCTGGGCATCAAACCCTGGACCTCCTGTATGGCAGACAGAAGTCCAATTGCTTGAGTCACATCTGCTTCCCAGTATATTGCGTTTTCATTTTCACTCACCTCAAGATATTTACATATGGTAATTTCTTTTTTAACCCATTGGTATTTAAAGAATATGTTGTTTAATTTAAATATATTTGTGAATTTTTACAGTTTTCCCTCTCTAATAGATTTCTAGTTTTATTCTGTCATAGTTGAGGAAGATACATTGTATGATTTCAGTAATTTTTAATTATTGAGATTTGTTTTTTGATCTAACTTCTATCCTGGAGAACAATCTATGTACACTTGAAAAAAATGTGTCCTCTGCTACTGTTAGGTGAAGTGGTCTAAATGTATGTGTTATGTCTAGTTGGTTTATAGTTAATCATTCAAGTCCTGTTTCCTTACTGATCTTCTGTTTAGATCTTCTCATTATTAAAAGTGGTTTTGGGAGTAGATGTAGCTCAAGTGGTTGAATGCCTGCCTCCCATGTATAAGGTCCTGGGTTCAGTCTCTGGTACCTCCTAAAAAAAAGTGGTTTATTAATCTACTTTTCCTTTTTCTCCTATCAAATCTGTCAATATTTGCTTCATATATTTTGTGGCTCTTTAGGTACATATATATTTATAATTTCAATGTCTTCTTGTTGAACAGACTCCTTTTGCAGTATATAGTGACCTTCTTTGTTCCTCATAAGAGTTGTCTAAAGTTTGTTTATCTGAAATTTATTTAGGTACCCCAGCTCTATTTTTATTTCTTATTTTCAAGGTATACTTTTTCCTCAAGAGTGTGTGTCATTGTCTCAATAGCATGATGCGCTCAGGATAGTCTGACTTTTTGTATGGCACTTTTTTCTCCAAGACTGAGTTTTGCAAGTGACCCAGGCAGAAATTACAAGGTTTTTATGACCTAGCATTGGATGACCCAGAACATCACTTTTGCTACATTTTATTAATCAAATAAGTCATTGATACTAGCCCAGATTCAAGGGGAGGGGAGGAATAGGCTCTACCTTCTGCTTTTGATGGGATGTGGAATGCCTGTAAAGAAAGGGAAGAAACTGATGGTGGACATTTACCATCATGATCATACTACAAGCATGATGACAATGAACTGATGCCAAGCAAAGCATCACCAAAAAATCACTTTCCAAAAGAAAAAGTGTCTCTAAAATATTGTAATTTGTACAATTTGTGATCTTTAATTTTTAATTTCTAGGTCTGAAATACCTCTTTGTATTTTTTATAGCTGGACTGTATTGCTCTAGTGAAGGGTATTTAAGACCTATGTGACCTGGTCTTTCCTATCTTCCCAGCAATAGTTTTGTCTACTTGTCAAATAAAATAGCATGGGATATTTCAGATAAACATACACAAAGGAAAACAGTACATTGCAAGTCAAAAGTTAATCAGCAAATCATGCTATCTTGACACAGTGTGTTAAATTATCACTGGGACCTTATTTTTCTACTTATATTGGGGATAAATAACAGTATTTAACTCAGTGATTAATCAATCATAGGATTAAAAGAGGAGTTATATATCACTACAGATCCTACATATATCAAAAAGATATATGTAAGCAAATGTAAGCAAATTTGACAACTTAGATGAAATGGACAGTCTTGGACAAACACAACTTAGCAAAACCAAAACAAAATCAAAAAGAAAATCTGAATATCCTTACTTCTATTAATGAAATTAAATTTGTTATCAAAAACTTCCACAGAAAGAAAAGTCACAGTTGATTTTGGTGATGTAGTCTCTCAAACATATAAGGAAGAAAATGAGATAATTGATGTTCAAAATATCAACAACATTCTAAATAAATTAGGATATTGAAAAATAGGTTGAAAAAAGCCCAAAAGGGGTATTAAGATGATTGTGTCTTCCATTAGATAATCCCAGTCCCTAAAAACTCTCCTTCCCTCTGCTTCAGCAGAGTTAAGCCCTTTCTCTCTCCTCTACTGTGATAGACTTCTGATCTCTCTCTCTATATATAACTCTAGCCTTCTGAGGTTTCTCTCTCTCTCTTTCTTTCCCTGTGTCTTCTCTGTTGAATATAGTTTGGAATAAAGTCATCTTTGCCTGCTTATCATTTTCTAATTCAATTTTTTCTTCGACAAATTTAAACTTCATGTAATAAAATCCAAATCAAGAAATCACTGAAGATGAAGATAATTGTCTAGAAAAATATCTGTTTAGAAAAATATTAAGGCTTGACTAAAAATATCAGTTTAGAAATTAGATAAGTCCAATATAAGGAAGGTTTAGAAATAGCCAATAAGGTACCACTGGTGTTCCTTCTTAGTTTTTTAAGTTTTATTTATTTTTAAACCATTCTGTATATTGAAACTGAAAACATGAGTCTAGGGGGAAATTGTGACTTTCTGAGTAGGACCTCAAATTGAAGAGAGTCATATGTATATTTTTAACCATCTTAAACTTTTGCTCCACTTAAATCTTTCCCTTTTCTGAGCTTCTCACCTACTTTGAGATTCTAATCTCTGTGGACTCTTCTCTTTACTGTTAACAAGTATACTTGAGATGTGTACTAGGGCAAAAGAGCCAGCACAGTGTTCTCAGTAAGTATTGAAATTGAGCAACTAAAAGTTCCTATTAAGTATTTAGAAGTAACTAGATATAAGCATAATGTAACTCACTTTCTCAACTACACATAAATCAATTAAATAAAGACAGGGGAGACAGCATATTATTAGCTTTTTCCCCCACAAACAACTGAGGACCTACTAGGTGCCAAAACTTAGAACTTGCAGTCTAATCAGAGACTTGCTTATTAGTCATAAACAGGTGATTATAACAAAGTATGATAAAGTTGTAATGTTATGAATAGAATGTATGTGAAGACAGAGGAGAAAATGACTGATTAATGTGTGTAGAGGTAGTTACTATCTGGAAGAGGTGACATTTGGACTGACTTTTTAGTGATACATAAAACCCTTTCCCTCTGAGCCCCCCACAAACTTATTTCGGTTCTGCCCAAATGAAGCAGGCTAGTAAGATAGGGAATTAATAGATGGATCTGGAACCTGGCAGAGAGTCCATGTGGATATCAGTAACCCCCAAGATGGTTGCTGGAAGACCCCCACCCCCAGGATTCTGCTATCCAGAACAAAAACTTCTTCTGGATGCAAAGAAAAGCCCTGGATGTTCCTAGGGACTTTATCATTGGGTCCTCACTAAGGGATTGATGGGTGGGGTTATCAATCAAAGCAGCAAACAGCTGGCCCCCCTCCCCTGCTATTAGCAAAGGGGTGGAATAATTAATAGTTTATAAAGCAAACTGCAAGGCCTGAGTGCGCTCTCACCCTGCTCTCTTGCCTCTGGACCCGTTCCTGCCCTCTGTGCCTCTCGCCATTTTTCCCCTGCCATGTGGCCACGCAAATAAGCCTGGGGATTTGTAATCTATAATGGGGAATTGTAGCTTGTCAATCAGCCCTCTTTATCCCTTTTCATCCCCTTCCTCTCTACCTGGGACTAGTGCTCTGTTATTTTCTCCCATTTCTCTTCCCTCCCTACTTGAATAAATTACTGACCTAACTCACCCAGCATGCTCTTGAAATTGATTTCTGCAGCATAGCTGAGAATCTAGATAAAATCTCTTAACACAAGATTAAAATAGAAGAAAAAAGAAAAGATGAAGGATTTGGGGACCATTTTATCTAAAAGTGGAAACAACTCCCATGTCAAGCATTATTTTTGAAAATCAGGATACTCAAATGTTAGTAGTGGGGCCTCTTGGCTCTCAGTATTTTGCTTTTGGTAAGGAATGAGCATTTTACCTCAGGATGACTTGTATTGGTTTTGTTGGCTTTTTTCTTATTAAAATACTTTGTTAACAGTTCTGTTCTTTAGAGATGAGTGTCTGTGGTGATTACCCATTATTATGCTTCTGCCTACTCACTTAAGGAGACTAGATCTTATTACCAGGCAAGCAAGAGCCTTCAGTTTTCAGAGTCCTAGCTCTATGTCCCTCCTTTATTATACCACATATTGTACATATCCCTTTGCTTTTTTATCACTTCCCAAATTAAGGAAACTAAACAAGTGGATTGGAAGTTGATACGCTGAATCATTTTTCAGATCCTTAAAGCACCACGTTTTAAGACAAAATAAATATTGCTTTAACATGTTACTGAATGTTCCAAAGAGGAATAGACTTATGTTTTCTTGTTCAGTGACTTTCTGGGAATCATTTGAATAATCTGAATTGTGTCCTCTGCCCTTCCCTCCTTGTTCCCTCAAAAAATCTCATATTTTATTCCATACCACTGTATTGATTGACTTCTTTTTCATCAATGGTTTAGGTACATTCTAGGTCTCATGCCAGCCAGTGAACTCATCATCTAGACCAACCAAGGTTGCTAACTCAATAAAATTAACCTCATTTCACATTTATAATATTCTAGTCCATTGTACATATTTAAACACCAAGCATTTTTATTAATGGAAAACCTGAACTATGTACTGAAAAAAAGTAAATTGGCTTCTTTTCCATAGCTTCTCACTTTGAATACAGTTTAGTAATCAAGAAACAAGTGAATTAAATTTACATATAATTTTCTAATTATCCAAAATAGTACTTATGTAATCTCTGAGCTTAATTTTTTTCTGACAGTCTTTTTAGTAATTTGACTTTAAAATTTATTTTCCAGAAAACAATGAAGAAGCATTGGTGTAAGAATTGTAGGAATTGAGTAGAATTTACCAGTCTGCTTTTGGATATGGGTTGATTTTCAGTCCTAGTTCTATTCCTGACTAATTAAAATCTAATAGATGAATTAGAGACTTTTTGTGTATTCAGTATAGAATTGTAGCTTTCTATCTCTGTGTTTCAGGGTTTTTAGAAAATAAAATATGTAAAGAGCTCTATGGTTTTCTACAGAATGGCATAGTATAAGGAATTAATCATTTGCCCTAACCAGTGTGCTTGAATGTGGGGGTCATTTATCTCTTTCCTAATCTAAATAAAAATTTTGGGTTCTTTTTTGAGAAAAATGCCTATCCATAAAATTTTGCATTAAATTTTAGGGAATCCATTGATCCTCCTGAAGACCTCCCATGGTCTAGATCCCAAGTCATAAAACCCTAGCTAGGAAGGAATTCTAATTTCATTTTTACTAGGTACTGATTATAAAATATCATGAAAGACTTAAAATAGCATTATTTCGGTTCAGTTCAGTTACTAGTTTAACAGTGTGCCTGAAAACTCACTAAATGCAAATTGACTAATTTTAATGTTGAATCAGAATTAGATCCAGCAAAATAGTTCCTGAAATGTGACTTACTAGGCGCTGTGTTAATCACTTGACAAATATTTATGGATCTGCTACTTTGTATTAGGAACTATGCTAGGCAAAAAGCTAAACTTTGAAGTTTACAGTCCCATGAGGGTCTGAAAACAAGTAAAGACAATCATGGGACGGGATGAGAAGTATTGTGATAGTGGTAAGTGAAAGGGGCTAATAAGACCTCTTGGAAAGGCAAATGAAGGCTTTTTTAGATAAAATGATGAATAGGTCAGACCCGGATGGATAGGAGAGAACCCATAAAAGCTATTACACATGTGCTTAGAGTCATGCTTCTACAAGCCTTGTTACAAAAATCTGCAGTCTTCTTAACCATTTCCTCCTCCCCAGATGCAACCCTTTCCAAAGTTACATGCTAATTCTCTTTGTACTTACCTCGATAGTGCAAAATAACATATTTAAGCTGCTAATTTTTTTGGTTTAGGCATTATCTTTTAACATCCTACTATGGTCAATGAGAATTTAGCTGTCTTTAATTATTTTATCACCCCACCCCTTGCCCCACCATCAACATGTGCGCAAATACACACATGTATTTATTGATCAGTAGAGTGGATTTTCCAAGATGTGCTGGGTTGAGAGTGATGTAGGTGAGATAGAAGACATTAAATTAGAGGCCTGAAGTCCTGTAGCAAATAACTGACAGATTACAGAGGTTAAATTAAATGCAGAATCTAGGCAAGGCAAGTGTATTATTCAGCCAAAGGAATGCTGATGCTAAGTGCCAGAAATCTGTTGGCTTTTATAAAGGGTATTTTAGTTGGGGTAAAAGCTTACAGTCCCAAGGCCATGGAAAAGTCCAACTCAGGGTGCCACAAGAGGTACTTTCTCACTGAAGTCAGCTGCCATGTGTTGAAGCAAGATGGCAGGTGATCTCTGCCTGGTCTCTCAGGGCTTCCTATATCAGTGTCTAGCATAAGGCTTGTTTCTTTCTGGGCCTTCTCAGCTGCTCAGCTGCTCTGTTCTCTTCAGCTGCAAACTATCAGGTGACTGGCTCTTCTTTCCCTGGGGTTTTAGTTGTTTGAGCTTTCTCCTTTCTGTTACATGGCAGGACAGAAATGACCAAGTTCTCTCCTTTTCCATGTGTCTTCTTGAGTGAGTGTCCATTTATATAGGCCCACCAAGAGGGCAGGGACTCAACCTGAGTTATACCCTACAGATGTGGTAGAATCAAAGCCCTAATCTTAACATAATTATAATCAAAGGCAGCTCAGCTGAATCTAATACAATCAAAGGGTATCATACTCAGAGGAATAGATTAGTTTACAAACAATCTCTCTATTTGGGGTCCACAAATAATCTCAAACTGCCACAGCAAGGCATGACCAATCTCTATCTAGGGAAATTAGACAAAAAATACTATCAAAATATCATGGAAATTATTAGTACTTTAGTATGTCAAATCATTTATATTAGTACCATCCATGGAGAAAAGAAATGAAAAGCAAGTTCAGTGTCATATTTTTTTAGTTTGCTAAAACCTGACAAAAGCAATATACCAGAAATGGGGTGATTTTTACAATAGAGATTTATTAACTTATAAGCTTAAAGTTCTGAGACCATGAAAATGTCCAGACCAAGGCTTCATCAGGCAATGTTTTTTCTCCCTGAAGATCAGCTGCTGGTGACGCTAGACACCTGTTACATGGCAAGACACAATGGTGGCATCACTGGTCTCTCCCTTCTTCTTCAGGTTTTACTGCTTTTAGCTTCCAGCTTTCTCTGGCTTTCTCTCTCCTGGGTTCCACTGATTTCAGCTTCTTGCTTCCACGACTGCTTCTTTCTACTTCTGTGGGTCTCTCTTTAAGCTCCTGTGCTCCTGTATACCTTCTGTTTATAAAGGACTCCTGTAAGACATTTAAGACCCATTCTGGGTCACACTCTACTGAAGTAATCTAATCAAGGACACCCCTAACTGAAGTAATCTAAATATCCCATGCACAATATGTTCACACCCACAGGAATGGATTAGCTCTAAGGACATGATCTTTTCTGGTCTCATATTACCACACATGTAATAGTCAAATCTTTAAATATTCTTCATTTATCTGCATCAACCATCCATCCATCTAGTCTTATATTTCTCTGAAATTTATTGTCACTTTTTCATTGGTAATTCATAGAAATCAAGTTTTTTTCTCTTTATTTCTATTCTTAACCTCCTCGTTCTTTGCCACTCTAGTCTATTCCTGGAATAAGTCCTCTCTCAGTATGTTCCTTTTATTTATTAGCTGTATCTATCATGGCAAAGGGAAACAGAAAGTTTAAAGGAAGAACTAACTGATTTGAACTGAAATATTCTGGATCTGTTCCATGATCAAATTTAATTTTATTTTTATTTCATAAATTTCTAGGCTTTGTTTCTGTCTCTAATTCACTAACATAATAACTATCACTTAAAAATTTCCTATATATATAAATACTGATTTTTGCGCTGTTAAAGCATGTCTACCTAGGCTAGAGTGACTCTTGGGAATTGAATCACGTCCCCCACAAAAGGCATGTGTAGGTCCCAGCCCCAGGTCCTGTGGATATGAATCCCATTTATAAACAGGACTTTTGAAGGTGTTGTTAAAGTGGGCCCAACCTGAATGAGAGTGGGCCTTAATTCAATATGGCTGAAATCCTTACAAGCAAAGGAAATTGGGCACAGGAGGGAAGCCATGGGAAGCATTAATAAGCTGGAAGACAACAAAAGTTGGAAGAGAAAGGAGAGGATGCTACCATGTGCATTGCCATGTGATAAAAAAGCCAAGGACCAAGGATTGCCTGGCAGCCAGCCCTGGAATGCCAACATCATTGCCTTAATGATAACTTGATTTTGGACTTCCCTAAGCCAGAAAACCGAGCCAATAAATTCCTATCATTTAAGCCAACCCATTGTATGAGCTTGCTTTAGCAGCTGGGAAACTAAAGCAGTAACCATAAAAAATGTCAAACTTGCTGTAGCAGTTTGATATTGTTTATGAATTCCAAAAATAGATATTGGATTGTTTGTAAACTGGTTTATTCCTCTGGGCATATTAAATTATATTGGATTCAGAGGTTTCAATTTTACTTGATCAAATAATGATTAAGGCTTTGTTTGGGCCACATCACTAGGATGTTGAGTCCCCACCCCCTTGGTGGGCTGGAACTCACTGAGAAACTGCAGCACAGAAAAGGGAAGTTGGAATTTTGAGCTGGAGCCCAGGAACTAAACACACAGGAGAAGATCACAGAGGAATAGAGACAGCTCCATAGACACAGTAGAGAATCGAACCCCAGGGAGAGAGATAAAGCCTAGAAACCCTGATAGTCTACAGCTGACCTTGTGAAAACAAGCCCCAGGAGAGAGAAAAGACTTGTCCCAGCCTGGAGATGAGATTGGAAGAAGTTGGGGCCATAGAGCCTTGGGAGGAGGAAGACTGAATCCTTGCAGACCTCACCTGCCATCATGCATTGACACATGGCAGCAGACTCTGGGTGAGAAAGTACCTCTTATAGTACCTTGAATTGGACTCTTTAGGCCTTGTGACTGTAAGCTTCTACCCCAAATAAATACCCTTTATAAAAACCAACCAATTTCTGGTATTGTGCATCAGTACCCCTTTGGCTAAACACTTGTTGATTGCTTAGCAACAGTGGAATCCTATAACAAATATACAGGACAAAATTTCCCTTTTAACCACATTCAAGTGTATAAACTCAGTAGCAGTAATTATATTCTCATTATTGTCCTACCATAATTGTCATCCACTCCCCTACTTTTTCATCATCTCAAACAGAAACTACATGCCCATTAAGCTTCTTCCCAGCCCTCCTTTCCCTTCCTCTTGCCCTGGTAACCTATAAGTCACCATCTGTCTCTACAAAGTTTGCTTTTTCTAGGTATTTCATATACGTGAGATCATACAATATTGTTTCTGTTGTGTCTGGCTTATTTCACTCAACACGATGTCTTCAAGATTCATCCATGTTATAGCATGCATCAGAAAATCATTCCTTTTTATGGCTGAATAATATTTCTTTGTATGTATTTACCACATTTTATTTATCCATTCATCAGTTGATGGACACTTGGGTTATTCCACATTTTGGCTATTTAAATAATGCTTCTGTAAACATTGGTGTACAAATATCTGTTCAACTACCTGCTTTGAATTCTTTGAGGTATATATCAAGAAGTGGATCGCTGGGTCATAGAACAAAGTTGGTCTTACGCCACTGTTTTCAAAGCTTGCTACAATGCCACAGTAATCAAAACAGCATGGCACTGGCATAAAGACAGACACATAGACCAATGGAACCAAACTGGTGGTTCAGAAACAGATCGTCACATGTATGGTCAAGTGATTTTTGGCTAGCCTATCAAACCCACACAGCTTGGGCAGAACAGTCCATTCAACAAATGGTGCTGAAAGAACTGGATATCCATAGCCAAAAGAAGAGGACCCCTATCTCACCATTATCCAAAAATAATGGATCCACTCAAAATGGATCAAAAGCCTAAAAATAAAAGCAAGAACCATAAAGCTTCTAGAAGAAGTTGTAGGAAAATATCTTCAAGCCCTGGTGGTAGGTAGTGGATTCTTAAAGGAGATAAGAGGAGGACTGAGATGTACTACTGATGTTTAATGTATGTCGAAGTTTTAATTAGCTTTACTGTAAAAGTGTGGAAATGTATAGAGTAGATGGTAACAAATAGTGAATAACAGTTGGTTTATAAATGGGGATGTGGCTGAAAATGGTAGTCTAGGTATGTAAATGCCAATTGACAGAATGCTAGAATATAATCTAGGATTTTACTGCTGCACAGAACTGAAGAAGTCAGTTGCCTGCTTGCCAACCCACAGCCTCTCCTTAAAAGAAATCGGATTAAGATATCCTTGGTAGGTAAATTACTATTTGAAGATATTTTGTTAAGATATTGTGGTCATTTATGATGCTCAACTGACATCATGAAATGAAAGAATAACATTTATGTAACTCTCATTGAGAACCGACACAATAAACCATAATAAAACACAAATTCTCAGGTAAACAAACAATAGAAATCCTGGTTTTCTCTTTTCTTCCCCTTCTCAAGATTTTTGGCTCTTTCTAATTTTATCTTTGTTTTTTCCCTGCCTCTTTGGGTTGTGGATAGTCAGGTAGATGCTGACTCTCAAGGCTGCTAGTTACATGAAATAATGTAAAATTCAGTTGTGTTGTGGACAAGTACTTTATTCCCATTTTGAGTAGGTAAAAAAATAATTATTTTAACATTTAACTCTCAAACCCCTCTTACGATGAGTTTGACCCTAAGTGACCTAAGTGAGAACTGACCAATTTTTGAAATGTATTAATATATAAGTAGATTTCTATGGAGGGTGACACTCTAAGGGAAGTAGTGTGAGCAATAAATAATGAAAATTAGGTGGATTTTTAAAAAAACCTTTCTTAATAGTAAGAAGGACATGGGGTAAGAGGAAAAAAAAATGAATGCTGGAGACAAGATAGGAAAGAGGAAGAGGAAAAATAGTGGCTGACCTAGAAAGATTGAAGAACCAGTAAAATTTTCTGGTAATAGGGTGACTAAAGAATATTTTAAGACTTGCTTACTGTTCTATTAGATGTCTGTGTTGATCTGATATAGACTCTATTCATGTCTTCTCTCCAATATTCACTAAAGTCAATAAAATTATGAAAGTTTCAAATGTGTGGTTTTTATTTTTTTTCCCCACACCAAGATAATGAGAAAAAGGGAGTACTTATGATGTCACCTGGGATAAGCATTAAATAGCTTGGGCAAGTGCTTGGGCAAGACATTTAACCTATCTGAGTCTCTGTTTCCTTCTTTGCAAAATAAGGAATTTGTATTTGAGTGTGTTCAAGAGTCTCTGTGTTACTAAAAGATGATAAATGAGCCTCTCACTTACTTGGAAAAAAGATAAGAATGGAGTATTAAAAAATATACAATTGAAGGTTACCACATTAAGCAAAATACGTTTCATCTTAATTATTCATGAAAATCCTTAAAAATATACTGTATACATCTCTTGGTTTTATAAGTAGGCTGGAAATAGGTGACTTCCATTATGACAGCTGTGTCATCATTATGAAAAATTGTGCATGTGTGTTTTTAAAGTTCTTCATAGAAAGCAAAATACAGTAAGTTCCATTTCCAACTAAAATGGAATAAGAAGGGCCAAATTTGCCTAATCACCTGCACAACTAAAAGAAACCAATATATGAGACAATGGTTTTCAGGGCAATGGATAATAGGCAATGGAGAACAGTGATCTCTGAGAGAAAAAAAATAAGGTCAGACCTTATAATTGCCTCACTTTATTGTCTCAAGACAGTGTTTCCAGCTGCAGAGGAAAGAGGGGAACCCAGTCAGAATCTGGGTTGAGGAGATGGAGTGGGTAGTTCTGGAAGGCCAAGACAGCTCGAGGTCACAGTGCAGAGAACCAAAGAGGACATAACTTAAAAAAAAAATCCAGACATATTGGTCCTGTTTGAATATTCAGCAGGGCACTGATGAGCACATGATATAGACAAATTACTGAGGCCAGGGAAATACCCACCTGAAAGAATTAGAGAGAACAGTGTAGCAATCTGATATTATTTATGAAATCCAAAAAAAGATATTTGATTATGTTTGTGAACTGGTCTGTTCTTCTGGGCACAATACCCTTTGATTGTATTAGATTCACCTGAGATCCCTTTGATTAAATTATGTTAAGATTAGGGCCTTGATTCGACCACACCATTAGTTTGAGTCCTCACCCCCTTTGTGGGCTATATAAATGGATACTCAATCAAAAAGACAGGGAAAGAGATACACAGAAGAGGAAGGAAACTCCATAGACATGGAAAAGGATCCTTCAGTCCTGGGAAGAGAGACATTCTGCTTGCTTGATAGTTTACAGCTGACCTTGTGAAGAGACCAGAGCAGCTGAGCTTAGAAAGAAACAAGTCCTCCTGCCTACAGCTGAGATTGGAAGGAGCTGGTACCACAGAACCTTAAGAGAGAGAGGAAGACTGAACCCTCACAGACATAGCCCACCATCTTATTTCAACACGTGGCAAAAGACTTTGGGTGAGGAAATACTTCTTATGGTACCTTGAGTTGGACTCTTTAGGGCCTTGTAACTGTGAACTTTTACTTCCATAAATACCCTTTATAAAAACCAACTGATTTCTGGTATTTTGCATCAGTACCCCTTTGACTGACTAATACAAACAGTATTGGCAGAATAGAGCCAGGAAAAGAACCTGATTAGAAAATTTCATAATTTATGGGCATTCCTTCAGTAGTGGTGGCAAAATTAGCCCAGGTTAAATGTGGCTCTGGTTTTACCTAACAAATCTTAAAATAAGACCTGAGGAGATAAAATTGTTTCCACGTAAATTAACATCATATCAGAACAAAGATCAAGAATATTTATTCAGCACCCAATAAGGTAAAATTTGCCATATCTCACATCCAATAAAAAAAAAAGTACAGGTAGAAAAGAGAGAGAAGACAGCCATATAATGGAGGCAGAGATTGAGTTATGCCACAGAATGCTGCTGTTAGCAAGCCGCTGTTAGAATCCTACAGACTTCAGAGGAAGCATAGCCCTACCAACACGTTGATCAGATTTCTAGCCTCCAGAACTAAGCAGAATCACAGCTTATGAGGAAACTTCTACATGTATAATGTCTAAGACAAGAACTGGAAAGTAAGTTATAGCATGCCAGAAATGGAAAGTACTTTGAATTTGGGTTACGAAGAATTTCCTATAAATGCTGTTGAATAGATTGAACTGCCATCTAATCTCACTCTGGGACTTTCTTGGAGGATGAGCGGTCACCATTCCATTAACAAAGCTGAGGAGATTGGTTTTGGAAGCTGTAGTATGAACCAAAAAGAACTGCTTCCTCCAGCTCCAGAAGAAAAGGAAGTGAAATACGATACTAAGAATAATGAAGAGAAGGGGCAACAATTTGGTTTTGACATGGAGGTGGAGTTCCAGAAGCAGAAAGATAAGCACCACCTGACACCACCTCAAATAATATTGTAGCCAATGAAGAAGCCTCCTCCACAAGAGATGAAAATGGAACTAGGACAGAAACATTGTATTAGTAGAACCTACTAAGTTTGCAGTACCAACTAAAGTGAATCCATATCCAGTCATTGACATCACACATTCCAGGAAGATCAAGTCTTAACTCCAGATCCACATGCCAAGGAAGAAAGTTTAAGCCTTTATGTGCCTACTGGCTATAAGGTTCCTATGCCTTAAGTCTATGCCATCCCTTTAAACCTGCCATTGCTAATACTTGCCAGCCTATTCCATTCCAGTTATTTGTACTATTTCTGTGGATAAAGAAGAAACACAGGGAAGCGGACTTGGCCCAGTGGATAGGACATCTGCCTACCACACGGGAGGTCTGTGGTTCAAACCCCGGGCCTCCTTGACCCGTGTGGAGCTGGCCCATGCACAGTGCTGATGTGCCCAAGGAGTGCCCTGCCACGCAGCGGTGTCCCCCGCATAGGGGAGCCCCATGCGCAAGGAATGCGTCCCGTAAGGAGAGCCCCCCAGCGCTAAAGAAAGTGCAGCCTGTCCAAGAATGGTGCCGCACAAACAACAAGATGACATAACAAAAAGAAACACAGATTCCCAGTGCTGCTGATAAGGATAGAAGCGGTCACAGAAGAACACACAGCAAATGGACACAGAGAGCAGACAACCAGTGGGGGGGGGGGAAGGGGAGAGAAAAAAAATCTTAAAAAAAAAAAAAAAAGAAACAGGAAGTAGTATAAGATTGCCTGTTTAATTCTTTAAGTTCTGAAGATCTCCAAACAGTGAAGATCAAATCATTAAAGAAGACAGTGCCCTAGCCTGATGGGTTACAGATCCTGACAACACAGGATGGATAGAAAACCCAGAAGAAGCAATTAATGATGATGTCCCAAAACTGAATCAAATGAAATGATTTACAAAGATGTTGTGAATGAGGATGAAAGTGGAAACAGCTCTCTGGAATATGGGATGGAGGTCAAGTGAATTTGAAAGTTAGGAAGAACCGAATGACTCAGCACAAAAATGGAATTCACAGGTCCTTTTCTGTACCAACTACAAAAAGCAACTGTTTCATGACCTAAACCATTTAAAGGAGTGCTATGAGAAAAAGGTGAAAGATTTGATGGCAAATACTGTAGGTGCAGGAGAGATTCAGCAGCTAAAGCAAAAACATGAACTAAAGATGGAAAAACTGAAGAAGGCTGCAAATGATGGTCTTGAAAAAACAAAAGCTGCTGGGAAGCAAGGTTATTCATTGATTAGGCCCGAGTCTTTCATTTCTCAAGATCACAGATCTTGTGATTAAAGAAGAACAAAATTTATTTATTAATATTGGTTGCAAGCACCCAAAAGCCATCATTACACCAGTGCCCAAAGGCTTATCTCAGCAGCAGCTTTTAAGGTGATATTCTGTGTTCATTTGTCAACAGTGAAAAGAATTATGTAGATGCTCTTGGGGAGTTTGGAGCAATGTGAGAAACCACTGTCTGAGATGGTGCCAAAGATTCTGAGTGAAAGAATCCTAAGGATGGTGTTTTATCGAATTTAAAAAATCCTTTGATGCCATTCCATGTTTCAGATAGCATTGGACAGTTGAGTATCTGAGTGGGATTTTGTTGAAACAGTTGGAGATGGCTTCATTACTTCATTTTCTAAATCCATGGTACTGGATGGTCGTAGTGAATATGTGAATAAATATAGTACTGCTGTGGCAATCCTTAAGAAAACTTGTGCTACAAAGCCTGTTTTTTCTTGAGTTTTTAAAGCAGTGCCAAGAATGATGTCCAGATCAAATTACATTGTATAGTTTGATAATGAGCCAATAAAGAAATTTCCAGTTCATTCTTTTGCGCCAGGATATGTTGAAGAATACATCCAAAGGACATCTTGACTGGCCGCCTCTTCAGATGGTGCTTACAGAGCTTGAAACATTAATAAATTAAAAGAAAGAAAAAGAGATGTTGATCAACACCGTGAAATTGAACACATAGAAAAAGCCATAAAAATAAAACATACCTGAACAAGGTTGAAAGACATTTTTTCAACTCTGTGCTTAAATAACTTGTTTTATACTAATAAACCTTCATTTAAAAAAAAAAAAAATTATAGGCATGCTGACTTTTGAAGGATGTCCCAACATATACACAGAATACCTTGACAAAGGTTTGGAGACTAATTGATTTAAAGTATTTAGAGAAATCTTTGTCCAATCATATCTATCAGTTAGCTAACCAAGTAGAAACTTTAGTAGATGAATGACCAAAAAAAATTCAGACTTACAGGATTGCCAGAAAAGACAATAAACAAAGAGCAGCAACATCAAATCCTGTGGTATTTGCTGCATTTAAGCTTATTATTTAAAATGCCCAGCTTTCAACAAAAAATTATGAAACAGGCAAAGAAATGAATTGGAAAAAAAAACCAAACAGCATTCAATAGAAATTATCCCTGCAGAAGCCTAGATGTTGCAGGTACTAAATGACAACTTTGAATTAGATATTACAGACATATTCAAATAAACATGAACATTGTTTAGATTTAAAGAATTAAAGGGGGGCTGACCAAGATGATAGTGTAACATACCAGAGTACTATCCCCCATGGAATCTTGAACAATTAGCAAAAACTGGCACAGCCATCTTCCTCAAAATTCCAGGAAGCAGTTAAAGGGTTGCAATAATTTGGAAGTACCAAATCAAGAAAAAGAAACTTGAAAAACAGTAGGCAAAGCTCGTGGTGCCTTTGTTAGTTCCTCCCCCAACTCTCCACACATATGGGGAGCAAACTGTGCTCCCATTGTGGGTCCCTGGTCCTTTTTCAGAGGGAGCAGAGTACCCTTATGCACATACTAGAGTGCCTAAATATCAGTGCTAATCTATCAGATGGAAGCATGAAATACTGTAGTAAACGTGTCTCGGGGTTGCACTCACAGAAATTGTCCCAAAGGCAGAGAAGCAGCTAGCAGATAGCTAAAACAGTATAAGAAATAATTATGCTGAAGTGGCCAGGGGTAAAAACTACCTGCACTGTCATATAATAGAGCACCCAGGAGGGGGCAAAAGTCTATTTCAAAGGGATTATGGGAGTGTTTGAATTCCTGTAAACTGGGAATTCCTAAGGATCAGGAGTAAGCACAAGTCCAGCACATGAAGCAGGCTCCACATATGCTCAAATAAGATAGAGAACCCTACACTTTGCTTTGCCATGGGCTGATCTTGACAGGAGGGTTAAGCTCTGAAGGAGCTTGTTACTTCCCATCGTTTTCCCTCTATCTGTATGAATTCCATTCCACATATAAAGAATTCCAGTAATAGTATTAAGACCCATCCTGACTGAGGTGGGCCACACCTTAATTGAAGTAATCCCATCAAAAGGTACTACTTAGGGGGTAGATGTAGCTCAGGTGGTTAAGCCCTGCTTCCCATGTTCCTGTGGTCTGACCCCAGTACCTTCTAAAAATTGGTTTTTAAAAAATCCTACTTACACTGGGCTTACATCCACAGGAATGGATTAAGTTTAAGAACATCTTTTTCTGGGGGTACATACAGCTCCAAACCACTACACCAAAGACATAATGATCCTTAATATGCTCAAGGATATAAAGGAAAACATGGGGAAAAAATTAAAGGAGGTGAGGAAACAATGAAAAAACAATATAAAGAACTTTTAAAAAAGGAACCAAACAGAACTACTGAAGTTGAAGATCAGTTTTTCAATAATTAAAATGAAAAATTCCTTAGAGAGTTTCAACAGCAGATTGAAGCTGGCAGAAAGAAGAATCAATGGTCTCAAAGACTGGACAACTGAAATAATTTAGACTGAGGAGCAGAATGGAAAAGAGTTTTAAAAATGTAAAATAGAGTGTAAGAGACCTGTGGGACATCAACAAGTGTACCAGTATAAACATTGTGGGAGTCCCAGAAGGAGAAGAAAAAGAATGGGGCAGAAGGAATAAGTGAAGAAATAATGGCAGAAAACTTCCCCAAATTAACAAAAGACACAAAAAGGCACAGTCAAGAAGCCCAAATGACCCTAAGTGATACAAATTCAAGGAGAACTATGCCCAGACAAATGGTAGTCATTTGTTGAATGCCAGGGAAAAGGAGATAGTTCTGAAAGCTGCAAGAGAGAAGCAATGTGTTGTGTTCAAGAGACTCTATAAGATTAAATGCCAATTTCTCATCAGAAACTATGAAGGCAAGAAAAAGAGGGAGGAAATATTTAAAGTACGGAAAGAAAAAACTGAAGAATTTTATATCTGGTAAGATTTTCTTTCAAAAATGAGGGAGAGATTAAGACACTCCCATATGAACAAAATAAGAATGTGACCACTTGATCTCAAAGCAATGCTAAAGGGAGTTCTTCAGACTGAAGGGAAAGGACATTAGACAGTGGACATAAGGAAATAAAGATCTCCAGTAAAGGTGACCAAAAAGCAATGGGTTGATACTTCAGGTGCTGAAATAAAACAAACAAGGTCAATCAAGAATTTTGTATCCAGTGAAACTGTCTTTCAAAAAGGAGGTAGATACTGAGACATTCCCAGATAAACAAAAGCTGAGGAAATTCTTCCCACTAGACCTGCCTCACAAGCAAAGCTAAAAGGAGTTCTTCAGACTAAAAGGAAAGGACACCAGACACTGGATTGCTGCAGAAAGAAATGAAGACCTCCCATAGTAATCGTATGGGTAATTATTATAAATGCCAGTACTATTGCATTATATTTTTTGGTATGTAGCACCACCTTTTATTTCTCACGAGTACTAAAATGCAAATGCATAATAAGTAATGACAAATCTATGGTTTTAGAGTACAATGTATAAAGATATAATTTGTATCAAGTAAAACAAAGAGGTGGGGGAACAGAGGAATATAGGAATGGTATATACATATGCTACTGAAGTTAAGTTGGTAACAAAACATTTTTGTTATAGATTTAGTACATTAAATTTTATCCCCAGGGTAACCACAAAGAACATATATAAAAATATATACGGAAAGAAACGATACTATAAACAAGCTAGACCTAACATATAGAGCAATAAATGATTTCAGCAGAGTAGCAGGGTATAAGGTCAACCTGCAAAGATCAGCAGTGTTTTTATAGAGTAGTAAGGAATAATCTGAAGATGAAATCAAGAAAAAAATTCCCTTTACGATCACAACTCAAAGAATCAAATATCTAGGAATAAATCTAACCGAAGATGTAGGGGACCTGTATATAGAAAACTATAAAACATTGCTAAAGGAAGTCAAAGAATATCTACATAAATGGAAGGATATTACATGTTCAATAATTAGGAGACTAAATATTGTTAAGATGTCAATTCTACCTAAAGCAATTTATAGAATCAATGCAATCCCAATAAAAATTCTAACAACCTTCTTGCAGAAATGGAAGAGGCAATCACCAAATTTATATGGAAGGGAAGGGGGCCCCAAAATAACCAAAGCTATTGTTTTAGTTTGCTAGGTTGCCAAAAGAGGCTACTGTAAAATGGGATGGCTTTTAAGAGCGGAAATTTATTAGCTTACAACCTTACAGTTTCAAAGCTGAGAAAAATGCCCAAATCAAAGTATCATCAGGCAATGCTTTTTCTCTGAAGACTGGATGCCAGCAATCCTGGACTTCTCTGTCACATAGCAAAGCACATGGCAGCAGCTTCTAATCTCTCTCTTCTCTTCCAGGTTTCATTGCTTTCAGCTTCTTGTTTTCATGGCTTTGTATCTCTCTCTCCATAGTCACACAATTTATAAAGGACTCCAGTAAGAGGAAAAAGACCCAGCATGGGCCATGACTTAACTGAAGTAACCTAATCAATAGGTTTACACACATGGGAATGGATCAGCTTTAAGAACATGATTTACTGGGTTGCATACAATTCCAAACTACCACAGTCATCTTAAGAAATGAATGAATTTGGAGAACCCACATCCTGATGTTACAACTTATTACAAAGCCACTGTAATCAAAACTATTGAACTGGCATAAGGACAGACATGTAGACTAAAGGAATCAAATTGAGAGTTCAGAAATCAACCCTTACATCTATAGTCAACTGACATTTGACAAGGATGTCAAGTCCACCTGATTGGGTAAGAGCAGTCTTTTCAATAAATGGTTCTGGGAAAACTGGATGTCCATATGCCAAAGGATATGGCCCTGCCTTAAACCATATATAAAAATCAACTCCAAATCGATCAAATACCTAGATATAAGAACCAAAACTATGTAAAACCTCTGCCAGAAAATGTAGGGAAACATCTTCAGGATCTTATGTTAGGCAAAGGTTTGTTAGACTTTATATCCAACATACAAGCAATAAAAGAAAAGAAATAAATGGGACCTCATCACATTTAAAAACTTTTTTTTACATCAAAGGACTTTATCCTGAAAGTAAAAAGACAACCTACAGAATGGGAAAAAAACATTTGAAAACCACATATCCAATAAGTGCTTAATATCCAGAATATATGAAGAAATCCTACAACTCAACCACAAAAAGTCAAACCCAATTAAAAATGGACAAAACACTTGAATAGACATTTCTCTAAATAAGATATACAATTGGCCAAAAAGCATACGAAAATATGCTCAACATCATTAGTCATTAGGGTAATAAAAAGAAAAACCACAATGAGACAGCATTTCACAACTGCTAGGATGGCTATTATTAAAAACACAACAAAACAAAGCAAAAGACAGAAAATAAGTGTTGCCTTGGATGAAGGAAAATAGGACCTCATACATTTCTGGTGGCACTGCAGAATGGGGCAGCCACTGTGGGAGACAGTTTGGTGAGTCCTCAGAAAGTTAAGTGTAGACTTGCTATATAACCCGGTAATCTCACTTCTAGATATATACTCCAAAGAACTGAAAGCAGGGACTCAAACAAGTGTTTGCATACTGATATTCATAGTGGGAATATTTACAATTATCCAAAGATGTAAGCAAACCAAATATTCATCAAGGTAGGAATGGGTTAATAAAATGTGGTATTTATAAATAATGGAATATTATTCAGCCATAAAGAGGAATGAAGTTCTGATACATGCAATACCATGGATGAACTTGGAAGATATCATGTTCAGTGAAATAAGCCAGCCACAAAAGGACAAATATTGTATCATCTCATTGATATAAAAGAAGTCAAACAAGCAAATTCATAGAGTCAGAAACTAGAATACAGATTTTCAGAGGTTAGGTTGAGGATATGGAATGGGGAATTACTGCTTAAAATATATAGAGTCTCTATTTGGGGTGATGGAAAATTTTTGTAAAGGTGATGATTATACCACATTATGAATGTAATGACCACCACTGGATTATATACTTGGACATGGTTAAAAGGAGAAATTTTAGGTTTTACAGGCTACTAGAATAAAGTAAAAAAACAACCACCACCATAGGACTGTACAACATAAACAGTGAACCAGAATATATATCATGGAGTATAGTTAATAGTACAAATATAATATTTCTTTATCAATTGTAACAAAAGTACCACACTAATGCAAGGTGTTAATAATGAGGGTGAAAGGGGATATAGAAGCTGTATTTTCTGCATGATTTTTCTGTAAACCTACAACTTCTCTAATTAAAAAAAAATTCAAAAATAAATAAAGAAAAAAGAAGAATTAAAGTATAGGTGTGATGTTTCAATAAATAGTAACAATAAAAAGATAGAAATTATTCAAAAAGAAGAAAATAGAAATCTGGAATTAAAAAGTACAATAACTGAAATGAAAAATGCACTTGAAACTCTCAATAGAAGATTTGAACTGGCTGAAGAAAGAATTTGTGATCTTGAAGATAAGTCAATTGATATCCAGTCTGAGACAAAGAAAGAAAAAAGAACGAAGAGAAATTTACAATCTCAGTAACCTGTGGAGTACTATCAAGCAAACTAACATATACATAATGGGAGTCCTATTTGAAGAGGACAGGGAGAAAAATACAGAAAGATTTTTAAAAGAAATAATGGCTAAAAACTCCCCAAATGTGATGAAAAACAACTCAAGAAGCATAACAAATTCCTCATAGAATAAACTCAGAGATCCCTGTTTAGATGCATCAGAGTCTAAGTGTTGAAAAGCAAAGACAGACTCTTGAAAGCAGCAAAAGAAAAATCACTTATCACATACAAGGGATCCTTAATAAAATTAATAGCCTACTTTTCATCAGAAACCATGAAGGACAGAGGATAGTGGGATGACATATTCAAAGTGCTGAAAGGGAGTCTACAAGCCAAAAATTCTATGTCCAGCAAAACTATCTTTCAAAAATGAAGGAGGCAAAATTTAGAAATTCTGAGAGAAAGATGGGGAGCAGAGGTAATTCAGTGGTTGAGCAATTGCTTCCCATGTATGAGGTTCCAGGTTCAAGCCCTGGCATGTCCTAAAATTAAAAAAAAAAACAAAACAAAAAACAGAGAATTTGTTGCTAGCAGACCTGCCATATGAGACATATTAAAAGGAGCCCTCTGGGCTGAAAGGAAAAAACAAAAAGACTAACTCAAATTCACATGAAGAAATAATGCTGGCAAAGTTCATTACATAGGGAAATGTAAAAGACAGTATAAATATGCTATGTAATTCATTTCTTCTATCTGATTTAAAAGGCAACTGCATAAAGCAATAATTTTAAAACTGCATTGATGGGCTTTTAATGTGTGACATTGCAATTTGTAATAATAGCACAAAGGAGGGTATAGGAAACAGCTATACTGGAGTAGTTTTTATATACTACTGAAATTAAATTGGCATTAATTTGAATTACATGTTTTAAGTTGTTACTTTTATTCCTGGGGTGACAATAGGAAAATTGTTTTAAAAAATATATTAAAAGATGACAAGAGAATTAAAATGGTATATTAGAAATATTTACTCGACAGAAAAGATAGTAATGGAGTTATAGAGAAACAAAATGAAACAAGATACATAGAAAACAAATAGCAAAATACCAGACATAAATCCTGCCTTATCAGTAATTTACACTGAAAGTAAATGAATTAAACATGCCAATCAAAAAGAAGAGAATAGCCTGGATAAAAATAAAAAGACTGGATAAAAATGGATGAAAAAACATGACCCAACTATACACTGTCTACAAAAACACATTATAATCAAAGATACGAATGAAAAGGATGGAAAAGGTAGATCATGTAAAAATAACCAAGAGCTGGAGTGACTCTATTAATATAAGACAAAATAGACAGTAAGACAAAAACTATTAGAGATGAAAAAGAACATTTTGTAATGATAATAAGGTCAATCCATCAAGAGGCCATAACAATTATAAACCTATGTTTCCCTATCAACAGAGCCCCAGAATACATCAAGCAAACATTGAAAGATTTGAAGGGAGAAATAGACAATAAAACAATAATAGTTGAAGACTTTAATACCCCACTTTTAATAAAAGATGGGGAAGTAGAAGACTTGACCAGCATTATAAAACAACTAGATCTAATTGATATCTATAGAAAACTTCACCCAACAGCAGAATGGACAGTCTTCTCAAATGCTCAGAAGCCATGTGATGTGCACTGTGAAAGAGTGAAACAAAATGATGTGAAACAATGTGAGTTGATGTGTGGTCTACTACAGGATGAGTCAAAAAGAAAAACAGGTCATTTGGTAGGCATGTTTGGTTAGTACCCGAGACTTCTCTGGAAGGTGTGCAATGAGAAATGTACCTTCACGGAGGTTAGATAAGAAAGTTATCTGCCAGTTTCCCTTCTTCCACCCTGCCCCAGCCAAGAATTCCTTTCATTAAATTTCACCCCAGAGGGAGCTAACTCCCTTGCACTTCTGACAACCCCTCACAAAGCTGGATTTTATGCCAGAGTGTCACTTCATCCAAATCTACAAGTATAGTAGTGGACTTGATACAGATCAACTCAAGGACTTTAACTCAGAATTCAACCAACTCAGGAAACATAGCAAAGGCAGCCATGTGTCATAGAGGTAAGTGGTACAATAGGAAGAAAGTGGACAGTTGAAAGAATTTGAGCATTCAGAGTAATGAGAAGATATGGCATCCATGCAATGTTCCATGAGCAATTTAAAAGGCACACTTGGAACTAAAAAAACAGCTCTTGTAAATATGATAGCAGAGAGGAAAATTTTTTTAAAAAAAATTAGAAGATAAAATTGAGGAAATATTCTGGGATGTAGAACTAAAAAGGTAAGAAATGAAAAATGACAGGAAATACAAGAAAAGTAGAAGATTGGTCCAAAAAGTCTAACATTAAACTATTAGGCATTCCAGAGAAAGGAGAGAAAAAGAAGAGAGAAAATTATCAAAGAAATAATTCAAAGACATTCCTCAGAACTGAAAGAAAAGACATTTTAGATAGAAAGGGTCAATGAAGCATCTAGCATTATAGATGAAGAAAAGACCCATGCTAGACACAACACTGTGAAATTCTAAAAGATTTCAAGGAGAACAAAGAAGTAGGTACACGCCAGGATGGGGGATTCAAATGCCACTGGACTTTGCACTAGCAAAAAATCAAAACTAGAAGTCAGTGGATTAATGCCTTCAAAATTCTGAGGGCAAATGTTTTTCAAGCTATAATTTTACACCAAGCCAAACTAACAATCAATCATGTGGCCAGATAAAAAGAGATTTCCGAATATTCAAGGTCACAAATTTCACCCCCTTTTTATCAGTTTTATCATCCCCCTTTTATCAGTTTTACCTCACCAAAACGAGTGTGTGTAATCCAGGAAAGATGATATGAGATCCAGGAAATAGGGAAGAAAGATATTTTCCAGAACAGTGATAAAGAGAAAAATCATGAAATGAGAGCTATTTGACAGGTTTAGTGAACAGTCAGTCCAAATTAGAGAAGGGAGGAATGTCCTAAAGAAAAAAATGAAACAAAATATTTCATTTTGTGGATTTATTTATTATCTGAGGAGTTATATTTGGACAGAGGGGTGGAGAGAACACTTGCGATGAGACATCTTTGCAAACAAAGTAACTGGAGAATTAGCTCTGGTGAAACAAAAAAAATGTAGATAATCATGTTATTCTATATAGCTCAGATAAAAAATATTTACATTTTAAGATGATAATGTAAATATTAAATATTGATCTACCCAGATTTTTAAAAAAGAACTATTTTTGGAAGATGGGGAGAGTGTGGCTTCTCAAGTGTCAATGAATAATACAGAAAAGAAACATCAAGGTAAAGCAGAAGAGAGCATATTATTTAAAATGTACAGTAAATAAAAAATTAAAGGCTTGAAGGTTGTTGCTACTGGGGATTGGAAACAAGAGGTGTGGAAATGGACTGCTTTTATTTATATTGTAAGTTTTGTGTAACTATTTACTTTTAACCTCCCACAGAACTTTTCAAAAATACTTAAAAAGTACATTAAAGGTGAAAAAAGAGGAGCCAGAGTACACATTTTCTAAATGTCCTGTGAAGGGAGGAAGGGAGGAAGAGAATAGGGAGATAGCTGGAGGTTGAATCCAGAGAGACCAGCGATCTATTTCAACTGGGAGAAGACAGAAGTCAGAAGATATGCAAGTAGTTGGTTAGATTTGGATATGGGAAAATACAAATGTTTATGCTTCCTTTGATTTTCTCAGTGAACCATGAGATGAGATTCTCAGCTTAGGTGAGTGAAGGGGGGCAGTCAGAGAGGAAGGGAGGATTATGAGGGAGAATTTGAGAATGGAGATGTGATCTTACTAGAGGAATAAAGTAACATTGCTGAGTTCTTTTGAGGGTTATGGTCATGCATTGATTCATCTGTCCACTTATGTGATTTTCTCCAGTCATATCTAGCTGCTCTGATAAGGAACAGAAGAGGCAAAACTATACTTGAGTTCAACCAGGGATGGCATTTAGTCAAGTGAGGACAAAAGAGGGAAGAGTGACCAGTGTTGAAGTTTTACAGGAGAATTATTTTATGGCCCATAGCATAAAAATAAAGATGGAGGCAAAATACAGAAAGGGGGGTTATTTTGGTTACCTATTACTTTCAATCCAAAATTCAGTGGCTTAAAACATCCATTTTATTTTGATCACAATTTTGTGGTTAGAGAATTGGGGAGAAACTTACCTAATGGTTGTCTCTGCTGCCATCTAGTGTCACCTAGAATAGCTGGGGCTGGAGCCACTTTGGAGGTGGCTTTTTCATTCACATGTCTGGTATCTCAGTTCTCCTAAGCTTCTCTCTCCATGTGGTATCTTATTCTCCAGTCTTTCCATGTTACTCGGGATTTTCCAGCATTACCTGAGAGTAATCACACCTTTTACCTGGCATCTAGCTTTTCAAGAGGAATTAGTGTGCCAAAGAAGTGGAAGCTGCCAGGTCACCGAAAGGCTAGATCCAGAACTGGCATAGTGTCATTTCACTATATTCTATTGGTTGGTGCAGTCACAGTGCTCAGATTCAAATAAACAAACTCTACCTCTTGATAGGGAAGTAGTAAAATCATACTGCAGAGAAGCATATTTAATGAGATATGTCTTTTGAAATGTATATGGAGAATACAACCTACAACAGGGATGATTGTGAAAAAGTGGTGGGTTGCAGTGGGAGTTCTTTCAATAACTTTTATGGAATAAAAGGTGATCAGAATGAGGTGCATAAAATGGGTATTTTTGAAGGGAATGCATTTATTAAAGATAAGTGCTACCCCTGAAATGGGAATGGGGTGGCTGAGGAGGGATTAGAAAAGGAGGCCAAGGACAAAGAAGGCAGGGATTGAGGGAGTCAACAAGACACAACAAGATGGACATCAAAAATGGAATGGGGGGAAGCAGACTTGGCTCAGTGGTTAGGGCATCCGTCTACCACATGGGGGGTCCGCAGTTCAAACCCCGGGCCTCCTTGACCCGTGTGGAGCTGCCCACATGCAGTGCTGATGTGTGCAAGGAGTGCCGTGCCACGCAGTGGTGTCCCCAGTGTAGGGGAGCCCCACACGCAAGGAGAGCCGCCCAGCGCGAAAGAAAGTGCAGCCTGCCCAGGAATGGCGCTGCACACATGGAGAGGTGATACAGCAAGATGACACAACAAAAAGAAACACAGATTCCCGTGCCGCTGACAACAGAAGCGGACAAAGAAGAACACACAGCAAATAGACACAGAGAACAGACAACTGGGGTGGGGGTGGGGGGGGCGGGGAAGGGGAGAGAAATAAAATAAATCTTTAAAAAAAAAAAAAGAAATGGAATGGGGGGAATGGGTGTAGCTCAGTGGTTGAGTGCCTGCTTCCCAAGTAAGAGGTCCTGGGTTCAATTCCTAGTACCTCTTTAAAAAAGAAAAAGAAAAAAAGAAAAAAAAATAAGAGTAGAAAGGGAGCTAAAGGTTTAATTGCACAAAATGACTCCGGATGTAACTAAAACTGCTAATCCTGGAAATAAGTCCTTACTCGTTTATCCTTATCAGGATCAAAATCTACAATTACTTGGCTTCAATATGGTACTGCAGAACTTAAAGTTTGAGGATACTTTTCATATCCATTCAATTTAACCCACTATGATTCAAGGTACTGCTCTTAAGTATTATAGGAGCTTAAAATGATGGCATGAAGACCCCTCCTTGACGGAATTCAATTGTTAACTCCCCCCCCCCACTCCCCTCATTTTACCTTATTTACTTATCCCCACTACCCCCCCTCCACCCCGGCCTCCCAGATGGCTCCCTCATCTGTTTGCTTGTCGTCTTTAGGAGGCACTGGGCCTCCCATGTGGGAGGTACACCCCCAATTGTTTGAGCCACATCCACTTCTCCCTTTTTTTTAACCTCTGCAGCTTCCCCCCCCCAACAATTGAGAATGAGCATTACTCCTTTCTACTCCTCCCCAAAATAATACATAACATAAATAGCGTAATTTAAAAGGCAGAGAAGTATGCACTTGAACATCACATTGGCAGAGCTGTGCAGTTCGGTTGGCAATACAAAAATTCACCTGTATATCAATATTCCAATTCTAAATATATGGCTAATTTTTCACCCCCAATATAGAAAACATGCATAAAATAATAAGTTCTCCTATGGGACCACATACTATTTGATGTTTTAATCAATGCCTCTCATTACTTATTTATATTGATCAGGTCTTTCTAAATTTGATTTACCTATCTCCATGACATGGAGGGAAAAAGAGACACAGCTATCTTGAACTTATTTCGCTTTGAATTATCTAGGATAGAAAGTAGGGAATAAAGTCTGGGGTAGGGACAAGAATAAGACTGCATTCCACAACAAAGATCTATTGATGGTTGGCATATCAGCTCACTGACAAATCGTACCATCTGCTGGAAAACATGGACTATTTTGAAGATTATATGAAGATCCAAATCCTACCCTCGTAATTTTCACCACCTCATTCTCAGGGTAAGAGGACAAATGTTTTGTTAAGAAGGTTCTTGATTTTATATGTCAAAAAGGCAAATCCTTTTTGCCTTCACCCAAACACTGAATGATTATATTGTCAAGGAAAAAAATGAATAAAAAATTCCACTTTCCAAAAGCTTAAAATCTAGTTAAGTAATAGTCATACATACATCATGAAGCAAAAAAGTATAAGAATGTCATTATAATGTTATAAATCAATGTCCTGCAGGAGTTTTTGGGGACATGGTTAGTTAGATCTATAGTTCAGGTGAAAAGCTAACAACAGAGTCCAGGGTGATATGGAGATGGGAGATTGGAAATTATAGGCAAGATGACCTGGAAGGTTCCTACAAGAGTCCAAGTGAGAAATAAAGATGGCCTAAACCCCCAGTTATAATTTAGAGGTTAAGTGGGTTAGATTGAGAATATCCTGAACTGAATATACAGACAAGAAAATATCTTAAATACTTAAAATTTATTAAGTTTAAAGAAATACAACTATATACACAGTTTAAATTATTCCTGAATAAACTATAAAACAATGGAAAATTACTAAGATATATACTACTAAAAACTGAATTCTAACTACTTAGTATTAGCAAAATGCAACATAGAAATACTTAAATAGTATATCAACTCTACTAATTATCTGTACATAATTTATGCAAAAACTTTAATAGTTTTCCCTATGGTCACCAAATAAGGACACCTCTAAACAACTTTTTATAATTAGACACACATTCACTTAACATCAATTTTATTAGCCTGATGAAAATAAGTGAAATCTGACCAAAAATAATCACCATGAATTTACAAAACAATTAGTATTCCATTCGTTGTTCAGAACAACTAATATTTATTGAGCACCTCCTATTTTCTGGACCAAAAACACATCACCTTCATGAATTCTCAAACCATCCTACAAGATAGGTAATAGTATTTTTTATTTTACAGATGAGAAAACTAAAACTTAGACTAACAGACACTTGCCCATATGCAAGAGGAAAACCATAGGCTGTCTTTTTTAATTATACTGACTGCCTGTTTTAAGAAAACATATCACCCATTTTTCACATGTGTGTTAGTACCACTGTCTTTGTTTTTACATTAATTTTTCTTAAATTCCTGTGTACTTAAGCAATATTTTTATTTATATCATCACTTCTCTTTCCTACTTGTCACCCTAAGGTCTTCATCACATATCTATAGTTTCTTGCTTATAAATTTCATTAAAGTATGCAGAAGTGGAAATTTATATTAGGTATTACTGTATCATTCAGTTATTTAAAAATGACAAGTACACACTTTTAAGAACCTACATCTATTAAGAAAAAGATATAAACTATGATTTCTAAAATACATATATTTTAACCTCATTTTCATCTTTTTGGCTTATAAATATAACCTTATAAATACAGGAAGTAAAAAGCTTAAATGACATATTAAGATGAAAAATCATATATAAGGTATTGAAATATATATTCTTTAAAGTATCTTTCCTAAGAACTGGCCTAATAATAAATGATTCCTTAGTTCAAATGAATAGAACTATATATAAAAGGAGTGCTTTCCTTTTTAGTACACATGAATAAGTAGCCAAATGCTCAAAGAGCATTCAATAAATATTGAGGGTATTCCAATATTTACTGATAGCGCATTCTAGCCAACTTCTAGTAATATGTAAGTATAATGTTATAGAAAACCTGTCCTGTTAAAAGTGTCCTCATAGAAAGAAAGAGACTACACAGAGATGTAGTAAATGCCCTCCATTACAGATTAGGCACTGAGGTTTAAGCTTGATAAGTAATCTAAGTCATATGCCAATGGTAGAACCGAGTCTGATTTCTAAGCCTTTTATTCTGGGCTTTTTTTTTTTTTAAAGCATATCACAGGTTCTCATTTTATTACTTAATCATATTATTTATTTACTATATTTTTACTTTAATTTGGAAAAGTATAAAGGATTAAAACATTTTTTCCTCAGCTTAACAATTCTCTAGTTTTTCTCAAAAATGAGCACTGTAAAAACAGAATGTAGTTTATAACAGAGCATTTCCACTGCTTCATTAAAATAAGTTTATATAGGAAAAAGTTCACTTTACATATAATTTTGGTTTAGCTGGAAAAAGCTTGGTTATAGCTTAAAACTTCTTCATATCATAGTAACTTCATATGTTGTGAAATGGTTTTCAATAATCTTGACATTTTCTTCAGATAGCCAATTTTCCTGTTTTAGCTGCCTTATAAGGGCTTCCAAAGACTTCAATCTCCCTAGAGTTTGTTGCTCTTGTAGCTCAAGAAGTGTTATCTTTGAATGTAGCTTAGAAACCTTCTCCCACAGATGTTCCTTATTTATGTCTTGTCTGCAGTAAGAATGTTCAATTTGTAAGACTTCTGTTCCATAGTCTACATCCTTATATAAGGAATCTTCAATGTCTACGTCTTCCATTTCCGCAGTTTCTTGTTGGGCAGGAATAAAAGAATTAATCGTAGGTCTAGAATTTTCGGTGGGTACAAAAATGGCAATAACAGATTCCTTACTTGTATTTAATTCTTCAACTGTTTGCATAATTGTGCTGAATAAGACTGGATTTTCCTGTGCTGACTTAATTTCCACGGAATTATTTGTAAAATTTGGATTAGCAAAATGATTGGTAGCTATTTCAAGCACTTCCTGTGTTTTCAAAGACTGCTGAATACTTTCTGAATCTGAAGTTGTCAAAGTAATAGTTGTAGAATTTAGATCATCAGTAGATGTGTGAAATACACCTACATCTCTATCTTGATTAACTGATGTTTCCAAAGCTGATTCTGGTTTTTCAGAATCTTGTTTAACCAGGTTAAGAGTTAATATATTATTTTGTATATTTTCTGTTTCTGGAGCTGGTGGCTGTGTCAAGACAGTTGAATCAAGTAATTCTGCACATTCAGTGAGCACATCCTTGTTAACTGTATTTTTCTTTGGCTCATTTGATGCAAATTGCTCCTCCTTCTTATCCTCCATTTTTTTCTTCTGAGACTTTTTTTTGGAAGAGTCTTTTCCCTAGAAAATAACATTTTCAAATTCTAAAAAAGATGCCCCTTCTAGGCTAATCTCATTATTAGAGCTGGCAATATTGACTATAACTTTGAGCAGTACACTGGCCAAACAGGTTTATTTGGTTAAAAAATATGATCTACAGAAACAACACAAATATACTTTAAGGTACTTTTAAAAAAATCGTTAAGCATATTCAATATGCAAGGTAAACATTTCAGATCATTCAAAACACCATAAAAAATCCTTGCTCATTAAATTAATAACTTTATAACTTATGTGTTATCTTTTGCTTGTTTTAAGCTATGGTTCATGATATTTAATCTAAAATTTTTAGAAAGAATATTATTCTTTTGGTAAAAGCACAAATTTTTCTTTTTTTCTCAAATATTTGTTTTTCACCAATTATCTTTCCCTCTCATCCCCTCCATCTGATCACCTGCCTGGCAATCTGCCATCATTAAACCCTTCTCCCTATCTGCAATACCTGATTGTCTTCTGGCAAAGAAAATATTGTTGGAATTGCAGTTTGTTTCAAATATCGAATACCCCATCTGATGTCAAGAGAGTCAGGAGTAAAATGGTCGCTACATAGAAACTGGTATTTACTGGGAATCCATGAATCACGTTTCATATTCTTTAACCATTTTTCAAGTCTTTCTTTGTCATGAAGAGGAAACCTGAAAATAAATAAATTAATAAATTAAATAAGGAAAACCTTGCCAGATTCCAGGCTTTCATATCTAGGCAACTGTGGTATATATTGAATGTTTCTCCTCAAAAGATATAATCTTAATTTGCATTCCTATGCGTGTGAACCCATTCATAAATAGGACCCTGTGAAGATGTTATTTTCAGTTAAGGTATGACTCATTAAATCAGGGTGAGCCTTAATCCACATTACTGTACCATATGCTACCTAGCCAGGAGGGAGTAAGCCCTTCCAGTATCTTCATGTTGGACTTCTAGCTTCAGAAACTGAGAGAAAAATTACTGTTTAAGTCAACCCATTGTGTAGTATTTGTCTTAGCAGCTTGGCCAACTAAGATAGTAACCTATGCCTCAGTGCTATAACACAGTGAACCATGTGTAGAAATGGACTGTGGTTAACAGTGCAAATATGAAAGTGTTCTCTCATGAACTATAACAAATGTACAATACTAATACATGGTATTACTAATTGGGGTGCATGGAAAAAATATACTAAATGTAAGCTATGGACCATAGTTAGTGGTAAAAGTCTGATGATATTCTTTCTAACAGTGTTCCACAACAATGTAAGGTGTTAGTGGAGTGGTGATGTATGGGAATTCTGCACATTATGCATGATTGTTTTGTAAGCTCACAGCTTCTCTATAAAATATATTAAAAAAAAAAAGCAAAGCAACCATCTTTACTATATAAAAGCATCTTCATGACATCTACACCACACTTATCTTTCTGTAAGAGAAACATGTATTAAAAGCTTTTGCCTGAGAAGAATGGCTTCTAAAAATAATTTAGTGTCTATTCAGGTAAAATATATATGCTCTTACAAAGTACAAAATTTATTCTTTTTTTATGGATTAGTTTCTATTTTGATTTTGTTGTGTAGTTTGCCTAGGACTAAGAAAGAGCTTTGCTAATACCACTAATACCACAAGTCAAATGATTTCTTGTCTATAATTCAAGGCAGTCTTGAGCTTTAGAGTTCTATTTATATTAATATATTTTAAAATACATTTATAGATGACATTCCCTAAACTGTAAACATTAAATATAGTGAACAACTGTCTCTTCACAACAACAAAATGTGAAACTGAGAGACTTATTTAAACAAAAAGTTTAGCTGACAGTAAAATGAATATTAAATCTTACAATACTAATATTCTTTTCATGGCATGAACCTCAATTCTACCCATACGGACGTTATTCCAGTATTTCTAGACTTCTATAACCAATGGATTGTGAACTCCAAAGTTCAAGTTCTAAAAGAGCAACTGTAATGCAAGAAAAGAACTAAGCATGTTTTAAAAAAGACAGAATTATGGTTTATAACATGAAACAAATTAAATAGAAAAGATAAAGGCAAGACAGCTCTTTATAGGTTTTGTTTCTGCATAAAACCTATAAAGATAATAACGTGGATTTAGACTTGGTTCTAACATATTTTAATATATTTTCTGGGCAAAACTGGATTATTGGCAGAATCTAATACAAAACTGTACTAGTCTAAAAGGTTTGGGATCAAGAGTATGAAACAACTTATATTTCATTTGCTGACTTTCCAAAAACACTAAAACATATAACATATAATACTTTCCTATTAAAAAGTAAGGTTTTTATACAAAAAGCAGTAGCTATACATTTACTCCCAATCTTAATCACTTAGCTGGTACTTTGTAGTAGCATGATTCTTTTCTAAATTTTAAAAACTTTACAAGATACTAGGGGAGGAAGAGTCTGGGCATTTTGTAGGAAATATTTTTTCCCCTGAAATTCTTATACAGAAAAATCAGATATTCTACCTTTAGAAGTTACTGCCAGAGATAAAACATTGATAGATGATATAAAATTTTTTAATCTTGTATATATCAACAATTTAAGCTAAAAGTACAATAGGCATGGGAAGCAGCTGTGGCTCAAGCAATTGAGCTCCCATTTACCATATGGAGGACCTGCGTTCTATCCCTGAGACCTTCTGGTCAAAAAAGAAAAAAGGTATCCCAGACCTGCTGAGTGACTCAAGAGAGATGCAGGCCCCCACATGGCAAAGCAATGCACCAAAAAGACGATGATGCAACTGGATAGAAAAGGAAAAAAAAAAAGTACAATAGGTATAACTAGAAAAGTTACTTAAAGGGAAAATTAATATTTTCAGAGGACTTGAATTCTACTAGCCACAGTTAAGCTCATACCCTTACATTTAAAATGAGAATATGCTTTTTACAATAATGTATATTTATGTAATTTCATGAATATGCATAATGTTTGCCAATTATATGTATTGGATCTATTTGCTAGGTTATCAAATCCTTAAAAAATAAATTTTGTGAATATTCTTATTGTAATAGGATTCCACTACCGTCTTAACAGGTAACTCTCAGAACAGATTCCAAAACAATTTAGTTTCTATGTTGGTTCAAATGGGTACTTTTACGAAATACCAGGTGGAATAAATTTTATCTGTATTCTATAGGGCCCACTTGAGGTTGGTCAGGGGCCTAGATTTCTTAACTCAAGCTGTTTTCCAGGATCATAGGGTTCAGGTAACATTCAACACTGTCACTATAGATTGTTACTGTGTTAGCATGAGCCAATTCAGTAGGTTGTTAGTGCAATCAAGAGAACAGAAATAATTTCATTTCTATTTTGCAGATTATATATGGAAATAAACGCATCCAAAACCAAAAAAACTCACTTTCACTAAATTCACATTGAGGAAAAAAAATTTTATAATTGACTTCATGTGGCACTACTTTTTCCCCCCTCCTTAAAAACAGTAACTGTGTGGCCCACAAAAAAAAATTTTTTTTTAGTCTGGGATTCCCCCCACCCTCCATCCAAGGCCAAATGACTATGGGACTATGAGATTAAATCAAGTTCAACATGATCATCCTTTACTATAAACCTCAGAACCAGAATCATTAATATTCTAGCATTTCCCACTTAATTGACCAGTATTCCTCAAACCCCAACCCCCAATATATTTTCGCATCTTCTGGAAGGGTTTCCAGGATGACATTCTGGAAATATTGCCATGCAAGTATGAATGGTTGGGGTTATTAGATTTTTTACTTTTTTTCAAATATAACGGAAAGCAGCTGGGTCACCTGTGGATAAAGCGTGTCAAGTCTAAGTGGGCTTCAAAAAGTAGGTGTGATGAAAATTCAAAGGAAGTAATGGGAGGCTAAGTTAGAGCTAAAAGAATTATTTTTAAATGCAGAAATGCAATATTTTAAATACGATTTTCATAAGCTTTTCATATATATTAAGCATTTTATGTGTGCCAGTTCCTCTTTATGGCCTTAATTTACACTCTTAGCCCGGATTAAGTACTATTATTACCCCCACTTTACAGACGAGATCTGAGGCGCCGAAATAATTTGCCGAAGGTCGCTCAGGTACGAAGCAATGGTGTCAAGGATTTGAATGCACTAAGTCTGGTTTCAGGGCTCTTATAAATTATTATGCAAAACTGCCTCCCTATTCTCCTGAATAAAAACGGGAGCTTCTGTAGTTTAACGGAAATATTTCGTGAAACTAGTAATTCCGCATTTACTTCCCTGTTCTCTGTATGAATCAATAGTGTAAAGAGCACGGAGCTACAAATTGGTTATAAACCTATATCTGCCACAAAACCTTGAAGGTCTTACCTAAACTGTGGGTCTCGGTGTTGCCTCAGGAAAAAAGTGGAAATTACACTTTCGCGACCTAACTCACAGGGGTTTTACTTCAACTTTGAATGCTTCTTACCGCCTCGCAATTCACAGATTTGAAGTACTTTAGGTGGTAGCTAACGTTCAATGAAATGAGGTCGCGAGGTGGGGAAGCTCTAAGAAAAACATGGAACCCCCCAAGTTTTACTGTTTTAAAGAGGTATCAACACCGAGGTAGGCCTCTGTCTCGCTCCATAGTTGAGTCCACGCTTAGGAAGGGCGTTTCTAGGTAATCTGAACTCGAGCCTTCACGCTCTACCGCCGCGCGGAGACCGACCGCACCAGGTGCGCTGGCGAACTAATTTATAGAGCAGATGCGAGATACGCAAGCCCGGACCCAAACGCCACCGGACGGCGGTCCACAGACACGGCTGACGCGTCTGCTCCAGAGACAACTTACGGGTAAAAACTCAGCTTCCGGTCTTTATCGTTCCGTCCCCGGCGGTTCTTACAGTAGACCGCCGCGCAGTAGCGAGGCATCGCTCAGGTGATGCCTGGGGCGAGAAAACCGGCAAGGAGCGCAGACCGACCCTGCTCACTGAGGCAGGGCGGCGGGTTCACTCCACAGCGCCACAGCGCTTGCGCCGGGACAGGCCCAGGGGAAAGACGCCGCACCCATCACTTCACTTCCGCCTCCGTCGCCCACAGCCCCGCCTTTTCGAGGGGTTGGGGCCAGAAGTGACGTACAGGCTGAGGCGCAACAACAGGTTTCCACGTGCGCGTTGAGCGCCCGGGTCAGGTGGGCAGGCGGGAACCAATGGGGAAGCGTTTCGTGTAGGTCTTCTGAGGTGGCCGTGCTAGCAGCCCCCGCCCGCCAGTAGCGAACAGGCAGAGAGAGGGTTAGGTGGTGGAGGCGGCGGCTGCCTGAGGAGCGGGAGGTAGGTGTGGAAGGGCATAGGTACGCGCCTGCCCCCGGAGGTCGCGGAGGCCGGGGTGAGGGGCTGGGAGTGAGCAGCCGTTCGGAGCCCATCGTCAGGCTGGCCGGCGTCACCGCGTGAGGAGCAGAGGCAGCTGAGGTGCGGGTCGGGGACGAGGCCGGGGTCGCTGGAGGGGGGTTTGAAGTATCCCCGGCGGCCTGGCGGTTCTTTGTGGACAGGCTTGGCCTCAGCGCCCGTTGCGCCCGCCGCAGGGTTTTCGGGCTGTTTCTTGTTGAGGAATAGAACAAGCGCGGCCAAACCATAGAATAGTGCGTTTTATGTTTTGAGGGGTACCGCTGGCTTTCTCGGGAGTCTTGACAGTCCCTCTGGGGGGGGGGGGAACCCGAGGAGTCCCGATGGCGGGGCCTGGACAGGCCGGGCTTGAGCTCGTCGCTTTTGGGCAGTCCGACCCCGCAGGCCACCGGCTCCTGAGGAGTAGGGCCCAGGCTGATGCCTGCCGGTTCCCTCTTTGCAAGGAGAATCCAGAAAAACACGAGTCCGTTTAGTCAGAAATGATCAGATATTTGTTTTGAGCCCGTGCAGTAACGTTTATTAAGCTAGTAACAACTTATGACAAGGTGTCCCCCTGTCAGTTTTAGATCCGCGTCCTGGCTAGGGAGCAACATGCGGCGGTTGCTGCGTCCACAGGACGCCCTCCGTTTGTGTTCTCTTTAAACCTGGAGGTTGTATTTGATCCTTGGTACCCGTGACTATGAGTAACTCTTTGGAAAGAAGTAATCCACCTGCTAATTATGCTCAGAAATGGCCACAGGAGAGGAAGGCAGGAAGTTTCCACAAACCATAGAGTGTTTTCGTCAGCCTTGTTTTTATGTCATCATAGTTTATTAAGGACTCCTGTGGTACAAAAAAAACAAAACAAAAAAACGCTTCGTTTTGAATCTTAAATTATTAAATCTATATTATCAAGAAATTGTTGATATCTAAGTTAAAACATTTTTAAGTTGAGATTAGTATTTTATTGACTACTGATAAGTTTGAAAATAAGAATTTAGCTTATATAAAGTACAAATTGTGAAAGTTCATTTTTCTGGCATCCTTAGCAGAAATCTTCAATTCTGTTGTGAGTCTTAAATAGTACTTACCTACCCATGCTTCCTTGTTAAATATTTGAGAACCTTACATTAGAAAACTAAACATTACAGTCTTTTGCAGTGTCAGTATTAGTAATGTGATATTAAGATTCTCTATTTGCATTCCTTGGCTCATTTTTCTGAACTGAAAGCTGAAGTTGGTGCTTTCTTGGGGAGGGTAGATTACTTTGAATTTAGACGCACTAGACTATTTACCTTGATAATACCCTCTCTTTTTTTCTAATGTAGTTAATTACATCTTTTTTTTAATCCCCAGAGAATATGAATTCTTGAAAATAAGATTGGAATCCTTTAAAAAATTATTTAAATTTTCCACTCTTACTGCATTGCTTACATATGATGGTTCTTCAGTATTAACTGGTAAAATTCAGTTATTGGATATTTTTATGTTTACTCTGTGTGTGGCCAGAGTATTCATGTGAAAGCCAACAAAGATTTATTCTCAATTTGGTTGATTATTGTTCTCAAGAAGGTTCCAGCCAAATTGGGGTTATTAACACCTATATGTAAATGAGAAAACACGTCAACAGGTACAAGGTACCTAGCGATTTGATATTGCATTAAATATACCTTGTATCCTAAAGGTTCATTGGGGTTCTTTTCCTTTTTTGGGGTGGGGAGTTATTTTAAAAGGAAAAAGTCTTAAGACTTGCTCTATGTTAAAATTTTTTTTTTCTCTTCTTTTTTAGGATATTAGAAATGGCTACTCCTCAGTCGGTTTTCATCTTTGCAATATGCATTTTAGTGATAACAGAATTAATTCTGGCCTCAAAAAGTTACTATGATATTTTAGGTGTGCCAAAGTCGGCATCAGAGCGCCAAATCAAGAAGGCCTTTCACAAGCTGGCTATGAAGTACCACCCTGACAAAAATAAGAGCCCTGATGCTGAAGCAAAATTCAGGGAGATTGCAGAAGGTAAATAAATGAATGATTATCTCTGAGGTCTCACAGGTATTATCTAGTGTGAATGATAACAAAGAAGTATATGTATTTAAAGATTTTGTGGAGATTGGAATGGGAGTGAGATCTACATTTAAATAAAGGAGATGATTTGAGGCTGTTTACTTAAAACAGATACTTCGATTCTGAAACAAATGAGTACAGGAATGGTAATAGGTAATTTTATTGGTACACTGATCTAAAAATGTTAAAAATGTATTATTTCATTTTCTCATTATTTGTAAAATTACTGTTTTTATGTGAAAATGAATTTTGGGTATCCAAAACTAATATATAAACTTAATTATGAAATACAATATTTTACTAAATGATAAGCTTAAATTAAAAAATTTTTTTAAAAAGACTGTAAAATGCCTTGTCCTCCCTGCCCCTTATTTCCACTTCAAAGCCACATTTGTCTTTAAAGGAAAAGTATGAAATTAATTTTGACTTAGGATTAGTCCTAAAACCAATTGCTGAGTATTCAGCAATTAATGGTGGGTAGAGGTAATTGGGTAGGGAGTTGGAATGAAACATTTACTCGCATCTAGTAAAGAAGTAAAAAATCTACATTCCTAATACTTGGTTACGTTTGGCAATTTAATTCTTTAATACAAGTAATGGTTTAAAAGAAGCCTGAAATTGTTGCCTACATGTTCATTTGTATCAGTAGTAGAATTCTTTTAAAACCTGTTTATTGGGTGTATAGTAGGGGCAGGCATTTTGCTGACTGCTGATAATACAGCAGGAAATGAGGCAAAATCCCTACCTTTTTGTATAACTTTCATTTTAACTTCATTTTTATGATTGTATAATTGGTTTTGTGTATGGTACAAAATCCTTCCCTAGAATATTGAGTTGACATTGATTTATTTGAAGAGGTTTGATGATATGTAATTTTGAATATTTCAGTTTTTGAAGTATTTTTATTTCTTTCAGCCTATGAAACTCTCTCAGATGTTAATAGGCGAAAAGAGTATGATACACTTGGACACAGTGCTTTTACTAATGGTAAAGGACAAAGAGGTAGTGGAAGTTCTTTTGAGCAGTCATTTAACTTCAATTTTGATGACTTATTTAAAGACTTTGGTTTTTTTGGTCAAAACCAAAATACTCGATCTAAGAAGCATTTTGAAAATCACTTCCAGACACGCCAGGATGGTTCCAGTAGACAAAGGCATCATTTCCAGGAGTTTTCTTTCGGAGGTGGACTGTTTGATGACATGTTTGAAGATATGGAGAAAATGTTTTCTTTTAGTGGCTTTGACACCAATCGCCATACAGTACAGACTGAAAATAGATTCCATGGTTCTAGCAAGCACTGCAGGACTGTCACTCAACGAAGAGGAAATATGGTTACTACATACACTGACTGTTCTGGACAGTAGCTCTTTCTCTGTTCTCAGTAAAACCACCTAGTTGACTCTTCCTCAGTATGTTTGATGCAAAACAATTTTCTGTGAACTATTTTTGACAAATGCATGATTTCACTTACTTTTAAACAATTTGATATAGCTATTAAGTTTATTTAAATTGTTTTTGACAAATTCAGCAATATTCAGCTGGTAGACATAGCTTACTATTAATTTCTCTGATTAGGAAAGGTATGTGTGAGTGTGTATGTGTCTGTGTGTTTAAAGACATTTTAAATCTGCCTGATCTTTTTTCTCTACCTGCACTTACGTTTATTAATGTGGCCAGTTTTATTACCAAGAAAAGATTGAGTTTGCCTGATATATATTTAAAGATTAAACTTTAAAAGTTACAGTAGATTTCAGTTGTGTGAACCTGAATGATTATTGCAGTGAAACCTTTACTAATTCAAAATTGCATGCTCTGTAGAATCTCTGATTTGGATTGCTAATTGTATGTGTAAGTTTAGCAATTTAACAGAGGAGGGCAGTATCTTGGTTGATGCCACTCAGAGACTTAGAAACCTGTTAATGTTCCATACAGATTATTTAAATTCCCTTGATTTATTCTAATTAAATTTATTTAAAAGTTAGACAAGTCAAGAGATGGTTTGATATTTACTGCATCACCCTCTATTTTTACAGTGGAACTGTGGTAAATCAAATGATTACATTGTTCCTAGTCATTTAGGCTGAAAGAAAGTTGGAAATTTATAGAACATTGCCAAGAGATTGTTACCTGTTTGGTCCCCTGGCTAATAATATTGTAGTGCTGAACTCATAGCTACTTTATACATCTTTTCACATTTCTTTCTTAGTTGTTGGCTTGCTAGGTCTTAAAAGGATTTATGTATTTTGTTTTGTGGTTCCTCTTTGAATTCATCTTTATCTAGAGATTGACTAATACCTCATTCTGTTTGTGAAAACAGCCAGTAATTTCCATGCAACCTTAATATGTGCAATATTTTAAATCCTAAGAAATGTGTGCTTTTGTTTTCAGATAGCCTGTTTCTTTAGTTCTGCACTTTTCCGTGTTATACTCCATATGAGTATTAATCCTATGGATACATATTAAAACTAGTAAATGTCTCATGCAGCATTGCGTGTGAGTGCGAAAAATATACTATTTACAACCTCATACTCTCTGTTTTTATTTTAATTTTCAAAGTTTATTATACAATTCTGGGTATATAGCAATGGGGTTTTTATATATGCGGATCATAGGACATATTCCAAAATTACTTTTGACTAACCTAAAAAACACTGATATGACCTTGTTTCCTTGCCATTTGTAATTTCTCTTGCCTTCTCATCATCCTTCTTTCCTCACAAATTTTGTTTGAAGATTGTGTTAATTATAATTTTGGAGTCTTTACTTGCTATAAGCAAATGTTTTTGCCACCAGTTTTATGCCTGATTGGGGAAAAAACAGACTTTGCATAAGACTATTTGTTAATCATCTTTAATTTGAAAATTTTGAAGAAAATGAATTTATTATATATAGTTATTCTAATTATTTCCAGAAAGTCATGCCTATTACTTTTGTTTGATAGTAAGAAGATAGTCCTATTTTGAATTTTGGGCTGAGGATTGTTTGTAGACTATCAAAAAGAGCAAATGAAGCTAAAAAGTAAAAAAAAAATCCCATTTTAAAATGAGTGTTCACTTTAAGGTTGCATTATTTTTATCTTGTTACCATCTATCCCATTTTTCTCCAGGGCCTGCTTCTCTTCCTTATTTTCCCCATTCTGAATATTTATTTTTATTCCCTTTTTTGATCTTCCTTTTGGCTCTTTGGCATAAATTTCACTGTGAAAGATGGAATCTGAATCATACAAACTTAAGATACAAACTAAGTATCAAGATCCTTAGATATGGGAAGCAGATGTGACTCAACTGATAGAGCGTCCGCTTACCATATGGAGGGTCCAGGATTTTATACTGAGGACATCCTGACCTGTGTGGTGAGCTGACCCACGTGCAATGCTGCTGCACACAAGGGGTGCTGTGCCACATAGGGGAACCCCCACGTAGGGGAGCCCCATGCACAAGGAGTATTCCCCGCACGGAGAGCTGCCTTGTTTAAGAAAAGCACAGCCCGCCCAGGAGTGGTGCTGCACACAGTGAGATGACACAACAAAAAGAGATGCAGTTTCCCAGTGCCGCCTGATAATAAAAGCGGACGCAGAAGAACACATGGCAAATGGACGCAGAAAGCAAACAACGGGGTGGAAGGAGAGAAATAAAAAATAAATCTTTAAAACAGAAAGATCCTTAGATAGTTTCCAGATGTGTGAGTAGTTTGATATAAAAATATAAGCACCTGGAAATTAAACCAGTTTTCTTAAATTTAATATTTTCTCTTATTTTGTATAGATTAAATGTATAAAGATCATAAATGGAAAATGTCTATATTTGAAGAAATGACCAATAAGATAACTTCATATACACTCCACAAATGAACACACATATCTATCAAAATGTTTTATTCCTTCTGTGTAAAATTTAACATAACTTTTAATCTTTTTCTTGGACTAAATTTTGTAACTCAAAAGTTTTCTGGGCCTATCAGATGTTTAAAGGAAAACTCAAAGCAGGGGAGAGAAACCCCACCAACCAACCCTGCAGGAGAAAAATGTAATTCAGGGACTAGAAGTTAATTAAAAATTTTAGTATTCTCAGCCTTTGATAGAATATTGCCAACTCAGGCATCGGTTCTTATCTTACCTGACCTGCAAACTAGGTTTTCCTTCCATGTGATATGGTTCCACTTTTAGTTTACGTTTACAATGATTACAACCAAAGTTGGGTGGAGATACAGCAGCCATGCAGTACATATATTCCCCACCATGCACACCTATTTTGACTCATACAAAACTGATTCTTCTTACTATCTCAACCTTAGTACCTAAACTCCCCAACTTACCAAACCTTGGAACCACCTAGGTAATTTGTGTAGCTTCTGTTTATTGTTATTATAATACATCATAAGACATAAGAGGGTTAGAGGTTGTAAGGTGAGGGCATCTTCATTTTTTTTGTTTCTCTACAGGTTCTCCTGTACACTTGTGAATACACAAGTCATTTTATTTTTAAAGATTTATTTTTTATTTCCCTCCCTTTCTGTCACCCCCCCTGCCCCCCCCAGTTGTCTGCTCTCTATATCCATTCGCTGTGTGTTCTTCTGTGACCACTTCTATCCTTATCAGCGGCACCGGGAATCTGTGTTTCTTTTTTTTGTTGCATCATCTTGCTGTGTCAGCTCTCCATGTGTGTGGCGCCATTCTTGGGCAGGCTGCACTTTCTCTCAGGCGCACTCCTTGCGCGTAGGGCTTCCCTACATGAGGGACACCACAGGGAGCACTCCTTGCGTGTGGGGCTTTCCTACGTGGGGGACACTCTTGCGTGGCATGGCACTCCTTGTGCGCATCAGCACTGCGCATGGGCCAGCTCCACACAGGTCAAGGAGGCCCAGGGTTTGAACTGCATTTTATTTATTTATTTCTCTCCCCTTCCCCCACCCTCCCCCCCAGGCCCCAGTTGTCTATTCTCTGTGTCTATTTGCTGCATCTTTGTCCGCTTCTGTTGTTGTCAGTGACACGGGAATCATGTGGAAGATGGATGGCCTATCCACTGGGCCAAGTCTGCTTCCCTCATTTTATTTTTATTAACTACTCTTTTTTAAATTTTTTTTTATTAACTGCTCGATATATTTTTTCCCCTACAATAGAATGATTTCCCTTTCTACTCTATACTGTTCACTAAACACTAATTTAAAAAATGAGCAATTGGAAAATAAAAATTTATAATGAATACTAAAATCAATCAAAAGATTGACAATATGGGTACAATTAATGACCAAATTGGTTATCTGGAAGATAAAGTCTATTAGAATAGAGAGTAAAAAGAAATGAGAAGTATGAAAGAAAATTTAACATTTTGAATATCATCATGCTGGTTTATATCTCTCGGGAGTTCCAGGAGGGCACTGAGGCAGAGAAGGGGAGAAAATTATCTAAGGAATAGGGAAATTGTTCCAAGCAAAAGAAGAGCCAACTGAGTGATAAGATTACTGAAACCAGAACAAAACGCTGCTACCACCTAGAAACATCCTGGTGAAATTTCTGAAATCTAAAGATAGGAGAAAATTTTAAGATTTATTTATTCAGCAGTTATAGAGTGATGCTTGCCACGCACTGTTCTAGGTGCTTGGGATTTACCAATCAACAATCTTGGAGCTTACATTCTCATGGAGACAATAACTATAATAAAGAAATACATTATTAGGTGATAAACTGTATGGAATAAGAAAATGAGCACAGGGTAGGAGAATTGGGAAGGTAGGGAAGTTCAGGTGTGTTGCAGTTTTAAATAGGATGGTCAATGCACACATCATTGAGAAGGTAACTTTGTGCAAAGACCTGAAGGGAGGTTATTCTGTGGAAGGTGGAAGCATGTGTGGTAAGTTCAATAAACAGTAAAGAAGCCAGTTTAGCTGGAGCCCTGTTAACAATGGAGAGCATATTGGGAGATGAGCACATAAAGGTAATGGGGGCTAGCTACAGGGCAGATCATGTAGGTCTTTTGTAGACTTTTGTAAAGGGTTTGTTTTATATTCTGAGTGGATTGTGAAGTGATAGCTGAGTTCCAAGCAGATACATGACTCGATCTATCATATATTTAAAAAGGAGTGTGCTGACTGCTATGTTGATAATAAGCTTTAGAGGAGCCAGGGTAGAATAGGGAGAACATTTAGGAAGTTATTACAACAGTCCAAGATGAAAATCATTGCAGCTCACACCGGCAGTGGAATTGGTGAGAAGTAGACAGATTTCAGTGTATTTTGAAAGTAAAACCAGCAGGATTTGCTTATGGATTGGATGTAAGCATGAGAGGCAGAGGAATAAAGGATGATTTCAATCTTTGTGTTCTGAGTAACTGGAAGGATAGAGTTGCCATCAGCTAAGTTGGGGAAAGCTGCAAGAGGAAGATACTTGGGAGAGACTTTCAGAAGTTTAGTTTGGACATAAAGCTGAATGCTGAGTAGATGGGTGGAAGTATGTCTGGACTTATGAAGAGAGAGGAAAGTTGGAAATGTACATTTTGAAATTGTCAAAATATAGGTGGCATTTATAACCTTGAGACTAGATGAAATTACCAGAGGAATGTTTATAGATATGTAAAGAAGCATTCTAAGAACTAGGCCTAGAGCTGCAGAATGCCTAAGAGTTACCTCCTGGGAGTCTCCATGTTGCTCAAATGTGGCCAGCCTCGAAGCCAAACTCAGCATGTAAATGCATTGCCTTCCCCCCAGTGTGGGACATGACTCCCAGGGATAAAACTCCTTGGCAACGAGGGATTAGTACCAAGTACCAGCTGATGATGTGGCTGGAGAATGACCTTGAATAAAAGGGTCACTCAGACCAGCAGAATATCTCAACCTACATGTAATATCAGGAGTTAAAAATGCTTTTTGACCTTGAATAAAAGGGGGAAATGGAAAGGACAAATGAGTTTATATGGCTATGAGTCTCCAAAAAAGAGCCGGGAGGTCATCAGAGGGGTCGCCCTTATGCACGCCTCAACAGAGTCCCAGAGACAGGTAAATTATTGGTTCTTGTGAGGGCTACAGAGACCCACAGGTTCTTTGGTCATGGCAGATGGAGTTCAGTGCCATGCCAGTTGGCCCTAGTTTGGAGTTTGTGTTCCTGAGTGTGATGGAGTTGTACTCATATGTGATCTTTGTTCACAAGCCTCTCCTGTCACTTTTACCAGACCTGTGGTTGGTACTGGGGTTTAGTGTATACCCAGGGGACCTGAATCTCTGGACTGTCCATGTGATAGCCAGGCCCTGATCCTCAACAGACTTGCAACTCCTATCTGGTTTATTGGACTTACCCCAGCCAGCTAACAGGGAGGTGAAGAAGGTCAACCACCACACCAGGGAGCCAAGAATGCCTACAACTGCAAACAGGAGAACTGCATCTCTCATCCAAGTGGAATCTAAGCACCCTCTTGATAAAGAGGTGGAGTGGACATAGCCATCCCAGGGTCCACAGAATGGAGGAGTGGAGTATGGATTGGAGTGGACTTGCTGACTCTCTATTCTGGAATTGTTGTGATTAGTGATGGAAGTAAATGTGGCGTTGAGGTGGAGAAAGTGGCCATGATGACTGCTGGGGGTGGGAAGTGGGAAGAAGAGATGTGATGTGGGGGTGTTTTCAGGACTTGGAGTTGTCCTGGGTGGTACTGCAGGGACAGTTACTGGACATTGTGTGTCCTCCTATGGCCCACTGGGTGGACTGGGGGAGAGTGTAAACTTAAATGTGGACCATTAACCATGTGGTGCAGTAGTGCTCAGAAATGTGTTCACAGAGTGCAGTGAGTGTCCCATGATGTTGGAGGAGGTTGTTGTGGGAGGAGTGGGGTGAGGGGAGGGTATATGGGGACCTCATATTTTTTAAATGTAACATTAAAAAATAAATAAAGACCAAAAAAAAAAAAAAACATTCAAAGAACTGGACCCTGGAGTAATCTAAAAGTACAAGGAAAAGATGAGGAACCCTCATAAGATTTTTCAGCTGCCTAAAAAAGAGCAGCCAGCCAGGGAGGTAGGAATTTCCTGTCTTGGAAGAAAGTGGAAAAAAAATATATCAATAAGTAGCAAGTGTTTTCATCAGTTGTAACAAAAGTATGACACTAATCCATGGGGTTAATAATAGGGGGGCATATGATTAACATTTTCTACATGATTTTTCTGTAAACCTACAACTTCTCTAAAAGGAAGTAGCAAGTTATCAACCTTGTAAAATGCTAAATGCTGCAAATCAAGTAAGATGATGACTGACCAACCACTTAAAATTTTTATTTTTTATAATATAAAGGTAAAAAATGACTTGACAAAATCAGTTTCCACTAAGTGGTGGGTGGGAATGGACCTGATTGGAGCAGGTTTAAGAGAAAATGGTGACAAAACTAAGTTTTTAAAGAAAATATTTGGAAAATAATTACAGTGAATACATTTCTGAACAGAATTTTTAGCAAGGAAATTTTATTAGAATTTCAGTTACGACTCAGTGTGGCAAACTGCTTGACCTTCAGAATGGTGTCCTACAGAATGCTAGTAATTATGCTGTGAAAAAATAATCATGTTCAAATTAGATTTTGGAAGACTGGAATAAGATTCAAATTGTGTTAAACAAATTTCTTTAGAGATGAGCTTCTTAGGGCTTTCAATATACTAAACAACATTGTGCATCTCCAGTAAGATACCAGGTATTATCTGTCAAAAACCTACTGTATCATGAAACCATTTTTACCAGGAATACCCATAACCATACCCAAGTATGACACAGTAAAAGTCTGGTAAATACTGGTGTCTTAGCTTGACAGGGCTGCTATGATAAATACCACACAATGGGTTGGCCTAGATTCAACAAGCACTTATTATCTCATGGTTTTGAAGGCTAGAAGTCGAACATCCATCATCCATGTGGAATCTAAGCCCCCTCTTGATGTAGAGGGGGACTGGACATAACCATCCCAGGGTCCACAGGATGGAGGAATAGAGTATGGATTAGAGTGGAATTACTGGTGTAATGTGGAGAGGGTGGCCATGGTGCCTGCTGATGGTAGGGAGACGGAAGAAGAGATATAGTGTGGGGGCATTTTCAGGATTTGGAGTTGTCCTGGGTGGTGCTGCAGGGATGGATGCTGGATGTTGTATGTCCTGCCATGGCCCACTGGGTGGACTTGGGGGAGAGTGTGGACTACAGTGTGGACCACTGTCCTTGTGGTGCAGTGGTGCTCCAGAATGTGTTCACCAGGTGCAGTGAATGTGCCGCGATGATGGAAGAGATTGTTGATGTGGGAGGGGTGGGATGGGTAGAGTGGGGGGTATATGGGGACCTCATTTTTTTTAATGTAACATTAAAAGAAAATAAGGAAGAAGAAAAAAAAAAGATGTCATCAAGGCCATGCCTTCTTATTGAGCAATCCTCTGTCACATGGTGATCTCTCTCTGCCTTCTACTTCTAGCTTCTACTGGTTTCTGGCTTCTGATTGCATCTGAATTTCCTCTCTTTATAAGACCCCCAGTAATAGGGATTAAGACCCACCCTGATTAAATTTTGCCACATCTTAATAATACCTTCAAATGGTCCTATTTAAAAATGGGTTCACACCTACAAGAACATGTTTTTTGTTAAGTATATGAGTCAATCCCTAACAAATGGCCTAAGTTAAACTTACTGAAAAATCATGGTGAATCTTTGGAACATATGCATGAACACATATCAATGAATACTTAAGTAGCACAAAGATAAAAATATATTATACAGACATACTTGTATTCCTATTATCAAGAAAATTACATATATTTGAATTAACTATAATTTTGAAAAGATTATTCTCTCAGAATCCATTATGATTTTGTTTAGTCTAGCCTACATTTCATCAATTTGCTTTTCTTTTGATCACTGCTCTCTCTAGTTACTTGAATAGCATTATTTCTTCAGGACAATTTTATACCTCTAGTAGCCACCAGCAAACAAATTATGCAGGTAAAATTTAAGTAAATGAAAAACTCATTTATCATTCTCCCAAGAAAATAAAATTTAGTCTTTATAGTTACTAAATTATATTTTAAAAATTAGACACTCTTTGTGGACAGAAAAATAAAAATAGGACTATTAGGATAAAGGACAATTCATTATTATAGTTCTGTCATTTTAGAAATTGGACCAGTATTGCAGCTGTTGGTGTCAAACAGCTGGTGGTGTCAAACAACTGAGTTGTGAATTGAATGTCTACTCAGTGAAGAATAGAATAAAGACATATATATACACAAACCTATACATATTTTTTCTTAGTGAACTGTCTCTGAGCTGTGTCTGCTAAAAATGGGGTGAGTTGAAATCTGATTAAATACTAAGTTACTAATTAATCAGAGAGTCTAGAATTATCTAAGTTTTTTACTTTAAATAATACCTAAGTCAAAAATTACCTTGTTCTTAATATAAACATCTATAATAAAATTTCTGGCAAGCACTAGTAATATGTTCTTATCTTGTGTTTCTCGTCTCATCTTTTCTCTCCTAACCCCCAACCACATCAACAATTAAATCACTCCAAAAGAGTGAGAGGGAGGGAGAGAAAGAGTATGAAAACATAGGAAAGGATGGAAGACATTAAGTCTAAAAGAGTCATTTATAGAGTTTTGCTGGGAAGAGTTGCAGAGAAATGAGCAGTATTTGGTGGGAGAAGTGGGGTGGAAAGAAGTCTCCCTACAATGTAGCAAGGTTAAACTGACTTCTGAAAAGTAATAGAAGGCACTAAAATGTAATGGAGCAATACCTTCAAAATCTGAAAGAAAAATGATTTTGAACCCAGTACTTTGTAACCGGCTAAATTAATAACTGAAGGTGAGACTGAAATAAAAGACATTTTGAAAATAGAAGTAAAAAATTACTACCCACATATTCTTTATGAAAAAAATTACATGTTTCTACTCTAAATTACAATTTACAAGAAAAAGGTACAATATGGGGAAAAGAATCAATAACAACGGAATATATATCCTCATGAAGAAATGCAGAAAGCTAGAAAGAAATTGAATGCACTTTAGAATTTGACACTTGAAAATTTCTCCCTTATAAAACAAGAAGTTTGTTTTTTCTTTTATGGACATGATTTCAGTTTTACAAAGAAGTTGTTTACATAGTTGTATTATAAATCTTGCTCAATCCATCTATAAAAAAGTTAAAATATTTAATTATATTTACAGGATAATTATATAAAGTGTACCTAATAGGGAGGTGAATGTGGCTCAACTGATAGAATGTCTGCCTACCATATAGAAGGTCCAGGGTTCGATACCCAGGGCCTCCTGGCCCATGTGGTAAGCTGGCCCGCATGCAGTGCTGCTGCGCTCAAGGAGTGCTGTGCCATGCAGGGATGCCCCTGTGTAGGGGTGCCGTACTCACAAGGAGTGTGCTGCACAAGGAGTGCACCCTGCAAGGAGGGCTGCCCCGCGCGAGAAACACAGCCCGCCCAGGAGTGGTGCCGCACACATGGAGAACTGACAAAACAAAAAGAGACATAGATTCCTGGTGCTGCCTGACTAGAATGCAGGCGGACACAGATGAACACACAGTGAATGGACACAGAGAGCAGACAACTGTGGGGGGGAAGGAAGGGGAGAGAAATAAATAAAAAATAAATCTTAAAAAAAAATAAAGTGTACCTAATATATTGGGAAAAGGAAGGAGAAAGAAGAAGGGAAGGAGAGGTAGAAAAAATGTGCTTATTAATTCTATCATTTTTCTTGGTAGTATTGATTTGTCTAAGGTTGACAAAGTCTAGTGATTTAGGCATATTATTTTAAATTTTAATGACAAATACTAGCATATCTGACAACAGACACTGGTAACTTGGGAACTATTGAGGTGTGGGACTAGGAGAGGAGGAGACACTTCTCATTTTTTATCAATCTGTAGTGTTTGATATTTATTTGAATGCATTTTCTCATATTAATATATTTTTAAGAAAAAAAAAAGTCCAGTATATCCTTTAGGATGCAGTTGCAAGTAACAGGAAAAAAACCCTAAATTAAATTAACCCAAGCAATGAAGAAATTAATTTTTTTCTCTAACAGTAAATTCAGGGATCAGGCAGCTCCAGGAGTGGGGTGCCAGGAATCTGCTTTGCTTTTTCTGTGGCTCTCTTGACTCTGACCTCTCTGTGTTGGCTTCATCCTCAGGCTGATACAAGATGGCTGTTATAAACAATGAAACTTTTTCTAGAATGTCCTCAAAAAACTTTCCACCACATTTCATTAGCCAGAAATGGTATGTGCTGTTAAATATCCATGCCCAAAGCAATTCCTAACAAGGGGGAATATGACTCCCATGACTGGTTTAGACTAGTCAAGACCCACCTACTGGAGCTGGGGCTTGTTCTAGGCTTCGCTGAAGCTCATGGTCTTGTGAAAGAGGATAGATAATCTGGGGGCAAACGGTGTTCTATTAGATAGGAGAATGGAGAGAAAAGATGAATATGCTGCAATCAGGTAAATACTAAATAAAGCTTCTAAAAAAAGACTTCAGTGGCCTTGAACATTTCTATTTCCTTTATGATTTATTCTTCAACTTTGGATTATCTAGACTTTTTTTTAATAAAAGTGGATTGCTTTTCTCTTTGTATCCCCTAAAAGGTGACTGAGTTTCTGTTCAGATAGGAACCAACCTTACATTAAACACAGTATAATTTTGGCATTGGTAGATTTAGCATTTATGGTTTCAACTATTTGGGACAGATCCCAGAATTCCACATGATATAATAATTTATGATTTTTCTGAAGTGCAAAAATTGAATTGATGCTTTGCTCATCCACTGTTCAGGATATAGTCAATCAGGTTGCAAGTGAACCTTGCATCTATACAACATTTAAATATGAAAATGTCTTTGGGTGTTTTCAAAATTTATCATCACATAGGCATTTTAAAGGGGAACTTACTTGTCAAATAGTGTTCACTATATTAGAGATGTGAATTTCTCTCAAGGTCAGGGTTATTATATGTTTTTTTACCTAGAGATGATGGTTGCTATGATGGCACTTTTCTCATCAGGTTTTTTTGGTGCACACTCTTCTCCACTCTACCCCATCCTGCCTCAAACTACAGTTTTCCTCATTTATTTGATGCTGGTTTTGAATTTTTGGATACTGGTCTGTAAGGGAGCCAAATCTATACCTGGATTATTTCCCTTAGCCTCAGCCCTGCCAAATCCTTGTATTCACGTTTTCCCTATCAACCAATGCTGCTGAAGTCCCAAGATGTCTCATGGAAGAAACTTTTTTGGTTATGGCACATTATGTAATCATCACTCACTAAATTACTGTTTAAATTAATATTGCAAACTCAACTATTAAATTTTTAAAACATAAGTTCTTATTTTAAATATGGTTTCACATAATGATCATATAATAATATAAAATAATCACTTGAAGAAGCACATGATTTATTTCATATATTAGGGAAAAATCATTAAAATAAAATTCCCTACTGATACTTTTAGTTACAATGAAATGCATAAATTCATAGATAATAATTAAAAAGTGCCACAGAATTTTCCTGTTTTAAGTGAGTTTTATCTTAGCACATTTTAAATGCTTATTCTAGCCAGGTCTTACATTAAGAATTTCATAATTAGAAATGGAATGAATTTGTGTTTTCTTATGCATATTATTTTGTTGTTTGTAGTCATTGCTATGATTTAGATAACATAGACTTTTATATCTTGAAATATAGATCAGGGAAACGGACTTTGGCCCAGTGGTTAGGGCGTCCGTCTACCATATGGGAGGTCCGCGGTTCAAACCCCGGGCCTCCTTGACCCGTGTGGAGCTGGCCATGTGCAGTGCTGATGCGCGCAAGGAGTGCCGTGCCACGCAAGGGTGTCCCCCGCGTGGGGGAGCCCCACTCGCAAGGAGTGCGACCATGAGGAAAGCCGCCCAGCGTGAAAAGAAAGAGCAGCCTGCCCAGTAATGGCGCCGCCCACACTTCCCGTGCCGCTGATGACAACAGAAGCGGACAAAAGAAACAAGACGCAGCAAATAGACACCAAGAACAGACAACCAGGGGAGGGGGGGGAAATTAAATAAATCTTTAAAAAAAAAAAAAAAAAACTATATTTAAAAAAAAAGAAAAAAAAAAAGAAATATAGATCAGGAATATAAGCTCACGCACATCAGTGATATAAAACACAGAGAAAAATATTTTTCTTCCTTCTCAGGGAGATTTATGACCTTTTCATCTCTGTTTCCTTCTCTGTGTAAGTAAAGGAGGATATTAGTTAGCATAGGCTAGTCTATGCTGCAATAACAAACAGCCCCCAAATTTTAGTGGCTTAACACTACAAATGTTTGCCTTCCCCTTTCCCCCATGGCTCCCTCATCTGTTTGCTCTTTGTCTTGCTCATTGTCTTGCTTGTTGTTTGCTTATTTTGTTGTTGTTGTTATTCATTGTCTGCTCATTGTTTGTTTTTTCTTTCTGAGGCACTGGGAACTAAACCTGGGACCTCCCATGTAGTGTGCTCAACTGCTTGAGCCATATCCACTCCCTAATCATTTGTTTTTGCTTGTTGTCTTGTTGTTGTTTTTGCTTACTGTCTGCTCATTGTTTGTTTGTCTTCTTTAGGAGGCACTGGGACTTGAAACCAGAACCTCATGTGGGAGATGGGTGCCCAACTGCTTGAGCCATATCTGCTCCTCTGTTTATTTTTTATCCACACAAAATCTGCTGTGAGTTCAGGTATCTTTACAGGGAAGCTTCCATCCAGATGATACACCAATACAGACTTATCAAATATAGCTGTACTGGCTCAATGTAGGACTTCTTCGGTTGGCAGGCATAGGAATAAGAGTATCACATTATTAAATGCTTTGGCCAAGAAGCTAAATATAGTAGATCAGATATTTTAGTGTGAGAAAATAATTTTCTGTTATAAATGCCATTGTCCAAACTATCAGAGGTACTATCTTAAAAGAAATTATTCTTGCAAGAAGACAAAATCAGTTTATATGGTGGATTGTTAGGTACTTCAAAAACAAGAATACAGTCACTCAATTATAAGAGCAAAGTGAACTTTAAAAAAATAAGAAAAAAACAACTCTTAATGAATTAAGAAGTTAAAATCCAATATCAACTCTTTATACTGTATAGACACTTTTTCCTGAATGGGATGAGTGAGCTTATCTTTTAAGGCCTTCAAAAGAGTAAATTCTCCCTTTTCCCATCCCAACTGAACTTTTTGTATTGACACAGTGACTTAAGCTTGCAACTGAAATTTCTCTTTACAATTATTACAGCTATAATAAAGGGTATACTGCAAATTTCTCTCTTTTGGTGATTATAAACAAGAGAATTCTGTCTTTTCCAGAACTTCCTGAATATTCTCAAATTTATCATGTAGTTGTATTAGTCAGCCAAAGGGGTGCTGATGCAAAATACCGGAAATTGGTTGGTTTTTATAAAGGGTATTTATTTGGAGTAGGAGCTTGCAGTTACCAGGCCATAAAGCATAATTTACGTCCCTCACCAAAGTCTATTTCCCCGTGTTGGAGCAAGTTGGCTGCTGATGTCTGCAAGGGATCAGTCTTCCCGGGTTCCTCCCTTCCAAGGTCTTGCTTCTCTCTGGGTTCAGGGTTCCTCTCTTCCTGAGGCTCCAGCTTAAGGCTTCAGAATCAAATTCTAACATCAAATCCCCCCAACTCTGCTTTTTGCCATGACTTTGGTGGGTGGGGACTTAATGCCTTACTGGCACAAGAGGTTTACCTGATTACTTAATCAAGTAAACCTATGAATTCAATATAATCTAATATGCTCAGAGGAAAAGATCGGTTTACAAACATAATCCAATATTTCTTTTTGGAATTCATCAATAATATCAAACGACTAAATAGGTCAAAAGAAATCTCAATGAATTCATGTTTGGATAATGTTTAAAGTATATTTTTTGGCTGGTACTGCAAACAGAAAGGCTGATGTGAGCCTGATGCTGCCGAGGGTGACTTCACAGCAGGATGATTTAACAAGGGGTCCATGAGCTTGACTTGAAATAAAAAAAAAAAACCTTATTCTTGTGGGGATGTGTTAGTGCGGGTGTGATATATTTATTAAATAATACCCAGTATAGTGTGGTCTTAGTAAAGGTTCTGTGGTTTTCCCCTGACTGGAAAGGGGTCTGTGCATCAAAAAAGGTTAAGAACCCCTGCTTTATGAGAACCAAGAAAGTTCTTCCACAGATGACTTCAGAGCCATTTAGCCTATTGGATCCAACTATGCCTAAAGCCAATCCTCCCCTTGGACTCTTCACTTGTATTAGCCAATAAATGTTTTTTGCTTTAGTCAGTCTGAATTGAGTTCTAGTACTTGCCTCTCAAATGATCTCTTCATCAAAAGCAACATCAGAAACAACAAGGAATTAAACTGAGTAGCCTCTGAGAAGGAAGGGGGAAGACAGGAGCAGAATGGAAACCGATGCTTAGATAAGAACTAGGAAATGGGCCTGCCTAGTAGGGAGAGGGATCCCCTGTGACCTGGAAGAGTAGGGGTACCTGATTGATGGAATTCAGCTGCCCAGAGAACTCCGTGGAGGTAGGGCATGCTTACATGTGGTTTGATCCTGAAGGGTTTCAGCCTTAAGAACAGTTGTGTGAAGACTTGTGATCAATCTTAAAGTTACTGTAGACTGCAGGGATTTCCAAGTATTGTATGGTAGTGTAATGATTTTATCCATTTTTACAGTGTTCTGTGAAAGATTTTTCATGGTGCCCTGATGTTAAAAAGAGGTTGGAAAGTACTAGAAGAGGATTGCCATAGGGGGTTTCTATCATAGTGCCCCTATGGCATGGTGGTAGGAGGAATAATGTACATCACCCCAACCCCCAGATGTCCAGATGCTAATGCGTGGAACCTGTAAATAGGTTAGCTACATGGCAAGGGTGAATTAAGATTGTAGATGGAACTAAGATTGTTGATCTTATTACTTTAAAATAAAGAGATTATCCAGGATTATATAGATGAGCCCAATGTAATCACAAAGGTCTTTAAAGGCAGAAGGGGGAGACTGAAGTCAGAATCCAAGAGATGACATTGAGCAGAAGACTCAACTTATCTATGCTGGTTTTGAAGATGGAAAGGGACTATGAACCAATGAGTGTGGGCAGTCTCTAAAAGCTAGAGGAGACATCATAATGGGTTCTCCCCTAGAGCCTCTAGAAAGGAACACAGCCTTGCTAACACATTGGTTTTAGCCCATATTGAACTTCTGATATCCAGAGTTCTAAGATAAGATGTTTGTTTTGTATTTAGCCACTAAGTTTGTGATGATTTGTTGCAGCAAAAATAGGAAACTAGCGGAGCAGATGTAGCTCAGTGGTTGAGTGCCTGCTCTGCATGTATGAGGTCTGGAGTTCAACCCTGGTGTTGTTTTTTTTTAAAACAGGAAATTAATACAGTGCCTCATGGAGAACAGAGGTTCAGTGCTTGATGGCAACATCAGGCAACAGCAGGAAGGTCAGTAATGACAATGACAGAATTGGGTTAAGTCAGGCCTATCTCGTTTTTCTGTCACCAAGTTTGCTCCAGGTTTTTTTTTTTTAAGATTTATTTACTTATTTATCTCCCCTCCCCTCCCCCACACCCCTCATTGTTTTGCACTTGCTGTCTCCTTTCTGTGTCCATTCACTGTATATTCTCCTGTGACTGCTTGTCTTCTCTTTAGGTGGCTCCGGGAACTGATCCTGGGATCTTCTGGAGCAGAAGAGAGGTGCTCAATCTCTTGTGCCACCTCAGTTCCCTGGTCTGCTGTGTCTCTTATCATCTCTCCTCTGTGTCTCTTTTTGTTGTGCCATCTTATTATGTCAGCTTTCTGCTCAGGCCGGCTCACCACACAGGCCAGCTTGCCTTCACCAAGAGGCCCAAGGAATTGAAACTTGGACCTTCTATATGGTAGATGAGAGCCCAATTGCTTGAGACACATCTACTTCCCTGCTCCAGGTTTTTGTACCTCTCTCAGAGGGGTGGAAGTGGTGTTAATAATGATGATACTGAACATCCCACCCACAGGCATGTGGAAGATCCAAACTTGATTTAATTTTTTTTTTTTTTTCTTCTGTGTCTATACTTATTTATTTTATTTCCTCTTCCCCCTTGTCTGCTCTCTGTGTTCATTCACTGTACACTCTTCTGTGTTTTTGCTTGTCTCCCTTTCTTGTTGTGTCACTTTGCTGAGTTGGCTCTCTGTGATACTTGTGGGCTGGGTGGCACTCTGCAGCATGCGGGCGAACCTGCCTTCACAAGGAGGCCCTGGGACATGATAGATGGGAACCCAACTGACTGAAACACAGCCGCTTCCCAAACTCAATTTAATTTTATTTGGAAAATTAGGTTCTTGTGCTTGAATATTATGGTATAACTTTCTATACAATAGTATTCCTTAACAATTATGCAACATAAATTTTGAATTTCAGTCATTTGTACATTTTTTGAAGTCACTTTTTGAACCAATGATCAAAATCAAGTCTTTATAATTGTATCTATAAAACCCCCAACTGTTCTTTTCCTGGGAGATTTCTATTACTTCATGATCATGGACTTCTCCTTTTTGATGTAGTGTAATAGCACTACTACATCTTAGTTGATAACCATCTGTAGCAGTTTGGTATTATTTATGATTTCCAAAAATAGACATTGGATTATGTTTATACACTGGTCTGTTCTTCTGGGTACATTAGATTGCATTGGATTCAGAGATTTCACTCTTACTTGATTAAATTATAATTAAGGCTTTGATTGGGCCATATCGGTAGAACGTTGAGTCCCTGTCTCCTTGGTGGGCAGGGACTCACAGAGAAAAATGACATGGCAGAGGAGAAAGTTGGAGTTTTTAAGCTGGAGCCCTGGGAAATAAACACACAGAGAAGCAGATACATGAGGAAAGAGAGAAGGCACCATTAGACACAGCAGAGGCCCCGGGAAGAGAGCCAGTCACCTGACAGTTTACAGCTGGCCTTGTGGAGCAATCAGAGCAACTGAGCCTGGAGAGAAATGAGCCCTGGAAGAGAGATAAGACTTGTTCCAGCCTGTGACTGACACTGGAAGAAGCTGGGACCATGGAGCCTTAAGAGGACGAGGAAGTCCGAACTCTTGTAGACATCGGTAGCCATCTTGCTCAAACACATGGCAGCAGACTGGTGAGGGAAGTAAATTATTCTTTATGGCTTTGAGACTATAAGCTTCTACCCCAAATAAACACCTTATTATAAAAGTCAACAGATTTCTGGTGTTTTGCATCAGCATCCCTTTGGCTAACTAATACACCATCACTAGACTTTTGTGATCTCTTTTCTACTTTCATCCATTCTTATCACTACCCAAGTAACTACAAAACTCATCTCTTCTATTTTTGGCCACTTCTTTTACCTCAGTGAATGTCATTAGACCCCAGCCCTTCCAATACTTACTTATCATTCCATCCTCCTGAAGACATTTTTTTGCCCTGCTATCTTAAAGGCACAGATCATCATGAGAGATCATGAATTTATACTCCTTTAGGGTTTTAACTAATCTTCTTACTCTAAACCTTGTTGGCTACAGTTTATTGAAAGTCTTTTTATTCTGGTCTTTGACCTCTATTTTCTTCTGACTACCTTTCCACTGAATTCTAGCCTCCACAATATTAAAAATAATTATCATTTAAGTTTGGTGCCCTGCCAGTGGGCCCTACTTTGGAATTTACACTCCCCAGTGTGACGGAGTTAGCCTGAGTTGTGGTTTCCCTACACATTGCTCTTCTGCCCCATCTATCTAAATCTATAGTTAGTACTAGAGTTGATAGTCTAGTACTGTCTAAAAGATTTAAATCTTTGGGCTGTTCATGTGCCAGTTGGGCCCTGAATCTCAATAGAGTTGCAACATTACTCTCCAGTTCATTGAACTGACCCATTACAACTAACAAAGAGATGATGATGGACAAAACCTATCCCAAGGAACAGAGAGTCTGCAACTGCAAGCCAGATAGTCCCATCCATCTGCCCCATGGGATAAGCCCCCTTTCAATCAGAGGTGGAATGGGTATTACCATCCCAGATTCCTTAGGATTGGAGAATGAACGATGAACTAGAGTGAACTTACTGGTATTATACTATACTTATTGTTGTCCTAGCAATGGAAGAACTTTTATCATTGATGTGGAGACAGTGGCCACTGGAGGTTCTGACGAGAGGGAGAGGGCAAAAAAAGCTGTAATATGGATGCATTTTTGGGACCTTGGAATTATCCTGAATGACGTTGCAATGATGGATACAGGCCATTATATATTTTGTCATAACTTACAAAATTATGCAGGACAAAGTATAAACTATAATGTAAACTATAATCCATGCTTAGTGGCAATGCTCCAATGTGTGTTCATCGATTGTAACAAATGTACCACACTAATGAAGGATGCTGTTAATGTGGGAAAGTGTGGGAGGGGTAGGGAGTGGGGCATATGAGAATCCCCTATATCTTTTATATAACATTTATGTAATCTGAAGTATTTAAAAAATAAAAATAAAAAGTATTAAAAATTATCATTTATCAATTCAAAAGAATTTATTTAGAAGTTGATTTGTAACAATTTATACAATTTCTGTTATATAATAAAAACACAAGAATATTAAATTTATTTCATTTCAAATGGAAACTTATTAATAATTGGACTAATAAGTTCTTATATTGGTAGTATGTTGTCATGTTTTTGCCAGATGAGTCTTTCCTCTTTTTCCAGCAACTATAAGTAGTGATTTAATGATATAGACTGAACTCTCAGTTAACTTAAAAATTTTAAACTTTTTCTTTAGATATAATTTCAAACTTAAAAGACATTGCAAAAACAATACAAATCCCATACAGAGAACTCCAACATAGCCACGCCCCCCCCAAATCCAGATCTACCAATTTTAATTTTCCTACCTATGCTTTCTTTCTTTTCCTCCCTCTCTTCCTTCTCTCCTTTCCTCCCTCTTTTCCTCCCTCCCTCCTTTCCCTCCTTCCTTCCTTCCTAAGGCATTTATGTAGTGGTTTGAAATAATAAGAGAGGGTTACTATCTTTTATATTTGCTGACCACCCAAGTACTCACAATGGAGTGGAAGAGACTGAAAGGGGAAAGATTAGCTCTTTAAAATGTACACATAATTAGCTCAGAGCCAATGAAATATCTTGGTGACATTTTAATTAGCTGTGGCGACAAAGTCCATCATCCTTTGTTTATCTGGGCATGTTTTAATCCATCCCTAATTTTTGAAAGACAGTTTTGCCAGATATGGAATTCTTGATTGGAATCTTTTTTGCTTTCAGAACTTTAAATGTCATCCCACTGCATTCTCCCTTCATGGTTTCTCATGAGCAATCAGCAATTAATCTTATTGCAACTCCTTTATTTGTTCCATGTTGCTTCTCTCTAGTGGCTTTCAGAATTCTCTATCTTTGGTATTCAACAGTTTGATTATAACATGATATAGTGTGGGTCTATTTGGGTTTATCCTGTTTGGAGTTTGTTGAGCATCTTAGATGTGTATATTAATATCTTTCATTAAATTTGGAAAGTTTTCAGTCATCATTTCTGTTAATATTCTCTTTTCTCCTTTCTTTCTTTCTTTTCATTTTGGGACTCCCAAAATATATATATTGGTATGCTTGATGGTATCATACAAGTTCCTCAGGATCTGTTCACTTTTCTTCATTCTTCCTTCTTTCTACTTCTCAGACTTAATGAGTTCAATGGTCTTACCTTCAAATTCATTGATTTTTTCTTCTGCCAGCTCCAATCTACTGATGAACCCTCTAGGGAATTTTTAATTTCTGTTACTCTGGTCTTCAGCTCTGTTTGGTTCCTTTTCATAATTTCAATCTTTCTATTGATATTCTCTTTGTGTTTATCTATTGTTTTCCTGGTTTCCTTCAGTTCTTTGCCCATGTTTTCTTTTAGCCATTTAAGCATATTTAGGACCTTTTTTTTTTTAAGATTTTTTAAAATTTGTTTTTCTCCCCTTCCCCTTCCCGCTCCCCACCCCCCCCCCATTGTCTGCTCTCTCTGTTCATTCACTGTGTGTTCTTCTGTGTCTGCTTGTATTCTTGTCAGCAGCACTGGGAATCTGTATTTCTTTTTGTTGTGTCATCTTACTGCGTCAGCTCTCTGTGTGTGCGGTGCCACTCCTGGGCAGGCTGCACTTTTTTTCACCAGGGTGGCTCTCCTTATGGGGCACACTCATTGTGCATGGGGCTCCCCTACACAGGGGACACCTCTGTATGGCACGGTACTCCTTGTGTGCATTAGCACTGCGTGTGAGCCAACTCACCACACAGGTCAGGAGGCTCTGAGTTTGAACCCTGGACCTCCCATGTGGTAGGCAGATACTCTATCAGTTGAGCCAAATTCGCTTCTCTTTAGGACCATTTTTAAAAAGTATTTATCTGGTATGTCCCAGGTCTGATCCTCCTTATTGATGGTTTCTAACATTTTAATATTTTCCTTTGCCTTGACAATTGCTTCCTATTCCTTTGTATGCTTGCTAATTCTCTGTTGAAACCTAGACATTTTGATGTTTTAATGAGTTGTGGCTGCTAATTTAGATTCTTAGCTGCTTGTTCCTTAAGCTAGTATCCAGCTAGTATTATGACATAACTTTCTTTGAATGCCAGGTGCTAAAAATAAAAAAGAAGGAAAAAAAGGAAATGCCTTTTCCAATTTTTGCAGATTGATCTGTATGAGTTCTTTCCTTCAGAGTTTATCCTTATGAAGATTTTAGAGAATAGCTCCAGGCCAGAGCATAGAGACCTCCCTCGTTTTTCCTGTGCATTTCATTTCATTAATACTTGGACTAATAAGTTCTTATATTGGTAGTATGTCTTGGGCATGCTTGTGTGGTCCTAGGAATTCCCCTGTTTACATGAATGGGAATGTCCCCTCTTCCTCAGGAAAGAGTTTTCTCATTGTCTGGGCACTGCATTGTATGTCCTACAAACAGAAATCCTTGGCCCAGGCAACACAACTTAACTGCTCTCCCATTGCGTTTTGTAGGAGATTTCTGTGCGCTGCCATCTGTACACTTGACAAGTTCTGGGACGAGTCCCTCAGGACATCACCAGACATTTGGACCAGGCATATACACTCCCAGTATGTGCACAAGGGTTACTCGTTCCCTCTGGAAACAGGACTAGAGATCTGTACTGGGACTGCAAGTTGGCTCTAGGCCAAGTGGGAGAGGGTTAAGGAAGAGGCTAGATAGAGTGCCATGCTTTTAAGTAGTCCTTTAACTGTTTTCTGGAGCTTTGGGAAAGATGTTTCTTCCAGTTCTTATCTGTTGTTCAAAGCTTCTGTGGGATGATGGAGCCCTGAAGCTTCTCACTTTGACATCTTGACTGGGGCCTCAACCATTTAATTTTACTTATTGTCTATAACTGGGTAGTCAGATGCTGTTTCCTTATACCTTAAAGTTTGTTTTTGTTTTGACATAAAGAGTGGCTATGCAGTCTTCAGTGGTACTATTATATTATGTAATAAAATTTCACTTGTTATATACAGGTTGAATTGTCATTTAAGATGTAGCATTTGTTTTAATCAGATGGATTTAAAAAATATATTGCCCAAAGGTGAAAACGTTTTCAAAATGGTCAGATTCTTCAGTTTTCCACTTTTACTAGGAAAGAAGACAAAATTACCCTTATTCTATTTAGCATACTGCCTGAGGGACAGGTTTTTTTCATTTAGTTTCACTGATACATTAGCATTGGCGACACAGCAGAAGCTGGAACATTACAAATGTCTGTAATTGTTTGCATTGCTGTAGGGAGTATAATGTTGTTAATATCTATTACTGAACTAAATGAATGAATTAAGTAGCCAGAAACAAATATGATTGTCAAGCATGAGTTAGTTGGCATATAGCTTTAGAACAGCTGCCAAATTTAATATGGAGGGTGGGGGAGAGTATTTCATAATACTTCCAAATACTGTTGTGGGACACCTGTTTCACCACTAGATGGGAGCCTTGCTTTGCATTAAAGCAAAGCCTGGGCACCACCGTGTGGTGTAAAATTAAGGATTCTACAGATTTCCCCCCTTTTCTTTCTATGTTCTATTGCTCTCTTTTTATTGATATCTATCACTGGTGCTGTTTTCATACTTTTACCTTTTAGAATGGGCTGTGAAAAGAAGAGGGGATCAAATCAGGAAGGAAAAGTGGAGAAATCAAAGGCAGAACTGGTACTAGTCACAAGCTCTGCTGTGAAGGAGATGGAGGTTTTACATTAGTTCCTCCTGACATTTCCCCCAATAGAATCCCCCACACTGCTCTTGGGTGCACAGAGCCCTCACATTTGTGTGTATGGCTTCCTGAGGCCTCTCTTCAATGGACATTCCTGATGTATATCAAAATACACCTGTTTAGGGGAGCAGATGTAGCTCAAGTGCTTGAGTGCCTGCTTCTCACATAGGAGGTCCTGCGTTCGATTCCTGGTACCTCCTAAAAGCAAAAATGAAACAAGCAAACCAACTCAGGGCAGCTGGTGTAGCTCAGTGGTTGAGCTCCAGCTTCCTACATACAAGGTCTGGGTTTCAATATCAGACCCTGGTACCTCAAAAAATAGTAATATATACCTGTTCAGTGTACTGTTTCCTCATATAGACGCAGATATGTCTAATACTGTACTCACTGGGCACCTTTTATGTATTAGCTCTGGAGCAACACACTTGCACAGAAACCATCTCACCTCATTTTCACTCTGTTCCGTGGGGGCAAAGGTTATGATTCATCCCTCAACCGGGTGCTGTTCTGAGAGGGTAATGTCCCAGAAGTATTTCCCAAACTGGTGTGCTGTGGACATTTCCACAATATATCAATATGGTGGTCCAATAAATTTGGAGTAGGTACTTTTAGGCATAATTAAACAGGTCTATTTATTGCAGGATTTCCCTGGGTCTTTAATAGTGACTTTTGGCTCTGAAAAGTCCATGCATCAATGATACTTCTGCTATATTAGGGCCCAAAATCTCCCTAAATGTCTCACTGCTAGCGACTTCCTTGTGTAGGACAAACATTCTTTAGGGAAACTGACTGCTCCTATTCAAAATGCTGCTTATCTGCATAGCACTTATGGGAAAGAGGTGAGCAGCAACAAAGTCAAATTCCTAGGACTGGAGATGAACCTTAACCATCCTTGGCAGTAAGTAGGAGGGAAGGATTTGCAGTTTCTCTAAGGTGCTACTTTTCATTGCATGAGTAGTGGGAAGTCAGTAGCTCCTGGTATTTCGTCAGGTTTAGACCAGTGGCATTACCTGGAAAGCTCCTCTCTTCTAGCATTAATTCCTGAGTTTTGCTCTCTGTTGTCTCAAATCTAACAGCTGTATTTATTGTAGAACACATACTTTCTTATCTAAAGACTGAATTGTGTGAAATATTAATAAACGATATTTCAGCAAATCAGATATTCCAGTTCATAGTGGGGCTTATAGACACAGGTTAAATTAAGCCATGAGTTTCCCAGTTCCCTAAGAATAAAGTTCTTTCAAGCTCTGTTACCAAACACGGTGGCTGAGGGGAGACTCTGGAGTCAGCCTAAGATAAGACCTAACATCACTACCACCACTGACTTGCTGCTGGGGTCAGTTTATCAGTTCTTTTCTCTCTCTTGGTGATTTTTAAAAAATCACAGGGGTTTGGCCTTCTCTGTCCCCAGGCTTCGGCCAGTGCCAATGCAGTCCACAGATTTCCATGACTAACTCCTGAGACAAAGGGGTTTGATTCCTTCTCTCCTAGAAGTCCTCTGAGCTACTTGTGCCAATTTGTTCACACCCTACAGCAAACTTCAGTAGTTTTTCTTGCTGTGTTTGTCATAAATCCCAAAATATATGTGCATGTTCTTTATTACATTTTTGTCTCATTGGCTCTCAAACAATCAAATGCCCCAAACAAGCAAAGAAAAACCTATTATAACAGGATGCTAAATGCAACTCTTTCCATTGCCTCAGAGTAAAGACCAAGGCTTGAAGACTGGAGCAATACAGTAGGAGTCACATTAAAAAAAAAAAAGATTTCTCTCTCTCTCTTCTCTTCCCCCTGCCCTCCCCAGTTGTCTGTTCTCTGTGTCTATTTGCTGCATCTTCTTCTTTGTCCACTTCTGTTGTCAGTGGCACGGGAATCTGTGTTTCTTTTTGTTGCGTCATCTTGTGGTGTCAGCTCTACGTGTGTGCGGGACCATTCCTGGGCAGGCTGCACTTTCTTTCGCGCTGGGTGGCTCTCCTTACAGGGTGCTCTCCTTGTGCATGGGGCTCCCCTACGCGGGGGACACCCCTGTGTGGCACGGCACTCCTTGTGCGCATCAGCACTGTGCAAGGGCCAGCTCCACACATCAACCCCACATTTTAAAGCAAAGGCTGGGTATGGTAAGATACGGTGAAGTCAAAGTCTGGTTCTGCTGCCATTAGTCCAGTGCCCACCTCTGAACTATGGAAGAGAAGGTGAGGAAGTCATAGTGAGGGTATTGCTGTAGAGAGTAGGCACCCAATCTTCCTCAAATCACCCCCAACCTTTAAGCCAAGATAAGCTTAAGAAAAACTGCTGGGATAGCTTGACATGTACCTCCTAGAGTGTGAAAATCACCAGGACTGAAATCTGACTTATGTTGAAAGTATGGTTAGAGCTGCTTGGAGTGCCTGTGGAGAAATGAGACAAGGCTGCATTGGGAATGGCCTCTTCCAGGTGTGGGGAACAGGAGTGTGTACATCAGAACCTGGGAAGATGTGGACCCTGTGGAAGGCAACTGGATGAGGTTATCTTGAGAAGGCCCCCATCCTAGAGGACTGCCTTCATGGGAAGGGGCTGTGGCTCAACTGATAGAGTGTCTGCCTACCATATGGAAGGTCCAGGTTTTGATACCCAGGGCCTCCTGACCCATGTCGTGAACTGGCCCATGGGCTGTGCTGCCATGCACAAGGAGTGCCGTGCCACACAGGAGTGTCCCCCATGTAGGGGTGCCCCATGCACAAGGAGTGGGCCCTGCAAGGAGAGCCGCACCACACAAAAAAAGCACAGCCAGCCCAGGAGTGGCGCTGCACACATGGAGAGCTGATGCAGCAAGATGACACAACAAAAAAAAGCCACACAGTTTCCTGGTGCTGCATGACAAGAATGCAAGCGGACATAGAAGAACACACAGTGAATGGATACAGAAAGCAGACCATGGGGGGAAAGGGGAGAGAAATAATAAAATAAATCTTTAAAAAAAAAGATTACAGCCAGCCAGCCTACTAGTGGAGCACTAGGAACGAGGAGGCTGAGGAGAAATTGAACAGAGCCTGCTGGAGGAGACCCCCAGTATCAAGGGAAAAACAGAGGAAAGTTCCTCTGAGATATGTGTTTCTGTGTGTGTGCATGTGTGCATGTCATGGGTAATGGCCTCTGAAGAGCCTACTGGAGTCTTCCATAAGAAAGAGAATTCTCTTTGGCTATCTGCTAAGCCCAGGGGTCACCAAAGCAAGGTAACAACTGTACCCAGGTAAGCAGGAGTTTCCTCTCCTGCTTCTCCTCCTTCTTTCACTCTGGCCCCCCACCCAAGGGGGCCAGACTATAGAAGCAAGAACAGCAAGGAAGAGAAAGACGATGGCAAGAAGTCAGCCATGTCCTGGGCTTCTCTACTGCAGGTTTCCTGGCCTGAGGGAGGTCTATCCTGTAGATGGAGGGAGTTTGTGGGGAAGAGTAAAGCTGGATAGAAGACTGAAATTTTAGTATTAAATTTGGTCAGGTATTTTATTAACATGCTTAGAGTACTTTCGTTACCTGAGACTGACCTGAATATCTACAGGACTGCTCAGGATTTCCTTGAAGGGCACAGAAAAGCAAGCTATGAGAACCAGTTTGAAGAGCTCAGGGGAATAAGGATGGTTACTTTTTGTTTGTACTTCTCACCCTATGGGGTCTAACTTGGCCACAAACTGGTTAACTGTTATACTGGTAGAAAGCAGTCAGATGGCAGTGTCAGGAAGTGGCCGAGGCAGGTCAGATTTCCTCAGTCAACTCTCTCCTGAGGCAGAGGGCCTTCCTTCCCAAGCTGTAGGCCATGTTTTACTTCTTATATATTCCCTACTGGTGGGCAAAGGGAGTAGATCCAGGGCCTGGAAATGAGTTATTAACTTTCTATAGATTTCTCGTTTCCATTCTGCTTGAAATTTAGTATTTTAAGATTTAGAGTTTCAGAGCTTACCTACCTTCTTTTTCTATGAGAAATTATTTTTTTCCCTCTTTTTATCATACGGCTAGGTATAAGTTCAGAATGAAGACTACTAGAATCTGCTACTTCAATAAATGTTCATGGTTTCTTTTCCTCTAATTGTCCAACTTTTTCTTCCTTGGAGCTTGCTGTGGTACATATGGAGGTCCCATCTCCTATTTCCTCAGCTTTCCCAGTGGTGAAATTAGTCCTAATTTAGTCCTTTTATGAACTTACTAATTTATTCATAAAATGTATTCATAAATTTCTACATCCATGGTCTACACTTAAGCAATTAAACATAGGTAATATAACATTTTCTGGCTGATAATGACTGAAGAAGTAATTAAGGGCCTAAGGTGAAACTGAGGCTTCCCTACCCAGCATTTACCAGAAATATTAACTGATAATCCTGAGCATTTATCCTTAGCACTTTGTAAACATTAATTAAACCTCACAACATTTTTTGAAGCTGATATTGTCATCTCTATTTTTACAGACGAGGAAACTAACTTAAAAAGACTAATAAGCAAATTGCTAAAAGAGTGTGTCTAAGCCTTTGTTTTTCACAGACACATAGTTGGGAGAAATGGGACAAATACATTATCTCTTCTCTATCCTGCTACCTTCAAGTGAAAGACTGCTAGGAATTTCAAGGACATTTTTGCAATAACATTACTTTTTACTCCCTTTGCGCCCAGGTCTTTGAAGAATTTAGAAATCAAGGGGAAAAATCTAGCTGTGTAATTAAACTGTGAAAACAAAAGCTATTTGTAGCAGGAAAAAACATCCCATTAATGTGATTTCCTTGTGGTGGATTGACAAGTTCAAAGCAGTAATGTATGTTGCCATGGGCACCAGATTCTGTTTGCTCTGGTGGTTCATTTTACTTAGCTGCTAAAGGGGGAGGGTAGATTCAGCTAGGAATCACTGAGCATTGTTAGAATAGATTTGTAATTTTTGTGTATTACTTTCTCTTTACTGATACGGAAACAGCTGCAAACTGTTTACAGTCACTTCAGGGGTAGAGTTTTTAGAATCTCTTAGGAGTATAAATGGCAGAGGGCAGCATGGGGGGTGCCTTTTCTTCCTTTTCAAACATCTCATCCATAGCAGTCTGTAAATAAATATTTGTTTAAAAGATGGGTGCTGGCTGGCTGGCTGACTCGTTATCATGCACTAGCTGCCTGAGTTAAATTTTGGGTTTATAAGGAGGGGATTTGGAGACAATTTTTGATGAAGGAGGAAGAGAAGGGAAAAGGGGGAGAGTCAGGGGAGAGAATCAAGTGGGCATTTCACAGTGGTTTGTAATCATTCAGATATAGGCACCCGTAATTAAAACTGTCCTGAGGAGACAGAAGGATCTCGAGAGTGAGAGTGAGATATGGGTGCTACTTTTCTAAGACCATTGAAGTCAACTACACAAAAAGCCGTTAAATATTATTAGGTTGCTGATGTTCCCACGCCCATCTAACTCTCTTCTTTTACAAAGCCTAGAGTGTCTAATAGGAAGTGAGAAACAGGGGGGGAAAGCCTGCCTTATCTGGAGAGGCAGGAATGATTTCCTGGCACTGAACCAAAGAATGAAGTTTTGCTTCATTTGTTTCAAGTTATCAGGGCCAGGTGACTTTCATTTTGAATTATGCATTTTCCTTCCCTGACAAATGAAGCCTCTTGCCAATGCCTTTGAATCAGTAAAGGATCCTATTCCTTGCACACAGCAGCAAGCATTTCACAGTTTAAAATGATGGTTCCAGAACTGGAATGGAAATGGCAATATCTCATAGTGATTTTTTCCATCTCTTACTCCTACTCCATGTTCAGTGTTGTCTAAGCAAAATTTGGCAGTGTCTTTTGTATCTGTGTGATGTCTAAGTAAGCAAAAGGCAGGATAAAGCAAATGTCTTTCAAATCTCCATTTATCATGAACACAAATTGTGGTTTCAGCTCTTTTGCTTGATGCAGATAAGCTGACAGATGTAGATCACCCATAGCAAATCTTATGACTGACAAGGCCCTATCTGTTGCTGAATTTCTGTTTTTTCTGGGAAAGGATGTAATTGCGATGTAAAATTAATTGATGTTGATGCTCTCTGACCTCTCTGCTTCACTCTCCCCAACGCACTTACTCCCCCCACCCCACCCCTGACCTTTACAAAGCTCTACTCCTAATGATTAGGCTTCCCCCAGAGTTCAGGGAAGTTTTCAGCTTATTCCTAGAGTTCCAGACTATTCTTCTTCCTCACACATTTCCTACGCAAATCCCCCAACCTCCAACTCCCACCAGTTTCTCATTCTTTGGCTCTTTTATGTAATCATTTAATGGCAATTCCTGATAAATTAATTCACTAGTATTAATGTCTGGTAACTCAGGGCATAACTTCTCCAACATTCGCACTAAAATCCTCTAATAATTAAAAAAATTGACCAAGTGTCTCCAAAGGGGTGAGAAATTGAGGTGGGGCAGAGAGAGGAGTAGGATTGGGAGAGAGGGAAAGACCTTAAAATCTGTTTAAAATTGTCCATTTAAGTTATTTAATGCCCTAACCCATCCAAAATTTCCAGTTAAATTCATTCTCTAAAGATCTATGTCTTGTTCATTCTGTGCTTTTGCAACCCTCCTGGCACACTACAATGTACTTCTAACTGTGTGCATAGGTAAATGAAATGAATAAATCTTCCATCATTTAAAACATTTTATTAGAATAAATTTATATTTCAAAGGCAATATTTGCTTTTGTAAAATTCAAATAGCAGAAGAGTGTGAAGAAAAAAATTCCTCTCTTCCTAATTCTTCTCTTTTAGAGATAACCACTATTAATGGTTTGCTGGTTTTTCTTTCAGATCTTTTTTCTATCATTATAAGTTCTATCATTTATTATAAGATACTTAAATTTGTGTCTTAGCTTTAATCAATACCTTAGGGAAGATAAGTTAATCTTTGACATAACCCTAATTGGGGATAGCCATTGCAAGGATGGTTAGTTACCATTTGAAACACTAACCAGAAGCCTTCACTCCAGAAAAAACTAAAGCTGTCTAGTTATTGCTTTTTTTTCATAAAGTATAATGGGTATTAGAAATTATTTTTCTTTAGTTAAATGGTTGGTGTTCAAGATATGTGAATTAGCTAGAAATAGTGTAAAGGCACCCCTGTCCTTGGTTACTAGGGAATAAGAATCTAAAAAGTCCCACCCTATGTCTTTGCATGGCACACTAGGTCTAGGATTCCATTCTGTCCTGGGTGCAGCTCTAAAGGAGAATTTGATCATTTTATCATTTGCCTCCAATTGGAAGGTCAGCTGAATACCACAGGTAGAATACTGTTGCTGTGCCTCTGGTGAACTTTTAATACAAGGTCAGGTCAGAGTGCCTTCAGGAACAAAGAACTGGCACTTTTTTGAGCTAAGAGAAAGGGTTATGTCTGTGTTTGTACTTGTCTATAATACATCTTGGGTTCTGCAGCATAAATCTATCTGAGACCTGCATTCACTGTACCAAATACCCGCTGGCAGGGCAGTTGTGGTAGAAGAGACCACAGCTGTCATCTACTTCTAACCTTTGGAGGCTACAATCCTTGGAACTTAATGATTGTGAACAAAGTGGTTTGCGTCAGTTTCCAATATGTATATAATAATATTAATGGATAATGATAAATAGATTTAAAAATAAATGTTCATTAAAATATTCGTATAGAATATACTATTCACTCCAAATATGTTTTTTTGAGTAAATATCTAATTATCAGGATTTAGGTACCTGCAGGAAACTAGTGGGAAAGATTTTTGGGTAAGACAGGGTTTACCAAAAGCTTCTTAAATTTCTTTCATAGCAGTGACTGTTCATTCTGCTGATAGGGAAAATGAATTATCTCCTCAGAGCACTAGGCATTTCCCTAGTATTTATTTGCTTACTTATTCCCCAGTTTTAAAAAATACTCATCATGGAAAAAGAGGAAGATACATAAAATTAAAATCACCCCTAATTCCCCCACTTGGAAATAACAGTTATTAACAAACTGATGTGTTTCCTTCCAGGGTGTGTATGTGTGCGCATAGACATCCATATACATGTAACCAGAAGTAGAATCTACTTCTTTCACTTAACATTAGATAGTGAACATTTCCAAGATAATTAAAGTTTCTTAGAAGGCTTAATTCTAATGGTTGTCTAATAATTCTACCATGTACATATACCATAATGAAACCGTTTCCCTGTCATTGGGCATTTAGAAATCTATATTTAAAAAATATTATAATACCATGACATATTTTAATACTGAAGCTTTTATCTCATCTCTGATGTTAAAGTCCTAGGTATTGTTTGGAAAGCATAGTTTATAAATGATCAATTTCATTCTTTTCATTCACTGGGCATCCTCCCAAATAAACAAACAGAAAACACTGTGGCCTCATACTCTGCCATTTAAAACTATACGAAAGGGGGAAACGGACTTGGCCCAGTGGTTAGGGCGTCTGCCTACCACATGGGAGGTCCGTGGTTCAAACCCCGGGCCTCCTTGACCCGTGTGGAGCTGGCCCATGTGTACTGCTGATGCGCGCAAGGAGTGCCCTGCCACGCAGGGGTGTTCCCCTCATAGGAGAGCCCCATGCACAAGGAATGGCACCGCCCACACTTCTCGTGCTGCTGACGACAACAGAAGTGGGACAACAGAAGTGGACAAAGAAACAAGACGCAGCAAATAGACACAGAGAACAGATAACCAGGGGAGGGGGGAATTAAATAAATAAATAAATCTTAAAAAAAATCTAAAAAAAAAAAAAGGAGTCTTAAAAAAAATAAAACTATATGAAAGGTTTTGAGAAAAAAAAAGATTGTTCTAAATAAGAATACAGTTGATGTTACCAGTTATGCTTTTTTGGGGGGGGTTGTGGTGGGAAATGTCTCCTCTTTCTTTCTGATGGCAGATTCTATTGAGCTTGTATTTAGGGTTCCAGTCTCTGACCTAACCCTCAGGGCAACTCCTAGCTCAGCATTCTATTCCAGCTTCATTCTCTCCCAGGGATCTGGCTTGTCCTGCGGTCATAGTGTCATCCACTGAAACACCATTCCTTCAATCACTTATTGAGAGCATTTCGCTCTCCTTCATCTTTGTTTTCTTGAGGGTAAATAAGTATTAAAGCACCCAGTAGATGCTAACGGTACCCATGAAGCATCCCAGCACAAGGCTCTACGAAGTAGAGGTCAGGTGGAGCTGGCAATCTTGTTTTACATCGAAGCAGAGAAAATGTATGCCTGTTCCCTGCCAGCCCTCTCGTCTCATCTCATCATCTATGAAGTGACAGTTTCCAGTGGCCAGTGTGGAGTAGGTGCTGGGAAGCTTTCTAAAGTCCTTTGACCCTGGAAGCTGCTAATTAAAGTGCCACTAAGATGCTTCTTAGGCTCTGAGCTAGTTTTGTGAGCATTTTAAAGAGCTAACCTTTCCCCTTACAGTGCCGTGTACCCCATTGTGAGTGCTGTGGGTGGTCAGCAAATAATAACAGATAATAACCCTCTCTTATTCTTTCAAACCTCTACAGAAATGCAAATCGCTACCTTCAGAAGGAAGCACAGAGGCATATGAATTTTCTGTCAGCAGGGATTACCAATGAGTCATGCTTGATGTTGTTGTAAAAACTATTCAGGTGGGAAGGCTAGAGCTGCAATAAGAGAATACGTTGGGGAGTGTCTCTCTTTCCTGAACGTTCAATTATCGAAGAGCACAGAGCACACACACAGCCCCACACACATCCCAACCCACAAAAATAGACAATTTTATTAAATGCATGCCAAAATCTCCACAGGGAGGAAAGTCAGACTCTTCAAAAGAAAATGGTTACCACAATACAGAAGAGAATATATGTGTAAGGTGGCAGGGCAATGTTAACATGTGGGCGAGTATCAGAATTTATGCAGATGTGTGTTATTTATGCCTTTAATTGTTATTTCCAGTAGGTGCCTGGCTGCCAGTGCACATGAGGTAAGTACTGTAAAATAACAGATGTCACACATCACAAGAACAACAGGGAGTCAACATAAGCAGCATAAATCTGATTACCTTAGATACTAGTGAAAAGAAGAGAAAATACACAAAAACAGATGAGCCTGTGATGGTAATTTACAAAACAAATGATCTCATTCAAATATGTTCTATAGTAATTATGTATCTGTACCAAGTACACTAAGAGAGAAAAGCCATCTTAGAATAACAGAGCCTATTTGGGTAAAAAAGGCTTCCCTTCATTCTTAAAAGGAAAGTGAATGAGAAAAGGGAGAGACAGAGAATGAATGAGCAAAAAAATGGAACAGAACCAACCAGCTAGTGATATTTTCTAGTGAAAGGTACGTGGGATGCAAGAAAAAGGCTCAGAAAAGCCTTGGATATAAATGTGAAAAGCATCATTAGTGAACTGGCAGAGAGAAGATGTCAATGCGGCTTACAATATAGCACCAAGTGACGGTGCTGAGAATACCACAGACTGAGATATTTTACAAAATCTTAAGGAAACTAAGAGATTTTGAGGAAAAAAAATACCAAAACAAGATTCAACTGAGAAAGTAAACACAAACATATCTGGGTAGAAGAACCTTACATAAACATACCCAGTTGGAGAAAAAAAAGTGTAAAACTGCCCATGGACCTGAAGTGAAAGCAGATAGCAAAAGATATTTGAATTGCAAGGTATTACAACAGCTGAGAAAGGTGAGAATTCTCTTATGGGGTTTTAAACGCAGAGGTGTCTCATTATGAAGTATTGACAAAGAAACTCGTGTCCCTCTTCACAAACAGAGAGAGGTCCTCATTACATATCTGAATAAAAAGAACCTTGTTCACAATGTAGAGTACATTTGGGGGCCAAAACTGTTGTACTCCAGCTATAATTTCTAATCAAACAGTTTTATGGAAGTCTATCCATATTAACCTTTAATTTTCAGGGCATAAGGAGCTATTTAATAATAGTAATAGCATTTATTGTGTGCGGAGCATGTTTGTAAGCACTTTGCATATTTAAGGCATTAAATCTTCATAACAAACCCAAGAAATAGATGCAAATATCCTCTGAAGTACAGAGTACTTTAAGAACTTCCCAAGGTCACACACACATCTAGTATATGGTGATTCAGGAATTCAAAGCCAGGCAAAGTGTTTCTTGAGTTAGTGCTCCTTGATCACCAGACTAGACTTCCTAGCTGTAGGCAGAGAAGTGGGCTAATAAATAATTCCTTTCAATTTGGCAGATATACTTGTTTTCTGAATGAGATAGGCAGGGCTAATGATATAGCCCTACCCTAAAACCATTCATCCTGGTATATTTCTTCTGTCTCCTATTCCCAAATATCCAGTTCCCCTCCAAAGGTAAACTATGTGGTATGCAGGACATGGGGTCACAGATTAAATTTTTGGCCCACTGACCTTTCCATGGTCTTTGAGATGTATGGACATGCTGGAGACTATGAAGACCCTATAGAGATCTAAGAGTTCTTTATAATTTTTGTCATTTATTTAAGAAATTAGAACAGTAGTTTATTGTAAGAGATTGTTTAAAATAGCTGCAGTAGATAATTTTTAAATTTTACTCAGTGTGAACTATTATTTAAGTGGGTGTCATTTACAAAGCTTTGGTTTATCTGGGGGACATTCTTTGGCTTTGCGGAATCCTGAGGTCTAGATGATTGCCTCTATCACTGTGTTTTGGAAGAATCTATAAGATCATTACTAGCCCAGAATACTTTTCCCATTGGGCTGCCATGGTGCTATTCTTTTCTCCTTCCTGGCCTAACACTCCCACCATTAGAGTCACAACTTTATACTGGACAACACTGCCTTTGGAAGATGGTCATTCAAGTCCATGTGCAATGCATGATGTGATTTGTAACTGACCAAGTTTCCCTCTCGACGTTGGTAGCTATGAGGCTCAGTGCCAGAGCTGAGGCCCAGTTCTGGTGTGTCTTATCCTTTCTTCTCTCATCATCGTTCCTATTCTTACCATTTTGCCAATTTCTTGGCATATTATTTTACCTTGTTCTATTTTTTATAAAATTTTGATGCTGCCTTAAATATTTTTCTTGGAAAAAGTCATATTTGTGGTTCTCTTATTTTAAGAGAGAAAGAAAAAGAAACAAATATTCGCCTGTTTTAAGCTACAAATGCTATGATCAGGCCAAAAAAAAAAAAAAAAAAAAAAAAATCAAAAGGTACAAGTCAGCAAGCCAGCAAGTTTCTGGCTAAAAAAATGTTTTAATTCTTAATATTACTATACTTCATCTTCTTAAAAATATTAAGCATGTATGCCCATAATTACTAAGCCTCTGTTTCTCTGAGTGGAGTTTAGGAATAAATAAACCAGTGAAAATGAACCCTGCTTTTTGAAGGGGTGTTACTTGAGGCAGATGGACCAGAAAACTGAGGCTGAGTCCCAATTTGGTACTGTTGTGTTGAGATGTTTCTACCATTTGCAGGAACTGACTGGACCCTAGCTCTTCCGCTCCTTTGGCTGGGAGTGTAAGTGGTAATCCAGGCCAGCAAGGTGGACGGCCCAAGAATGGCCTTTAATGTGCATCGGCTTCCAGTCGCATCTAGTCTGAGACAGAATGCCACAAACATGAGAATGACCACCCATGGGACCAGGAGTCGGAGATTAGCTGGACGAGGGTTTGGTGTCACTGACTGATTCCTTTATTTCATCTAAGAATTAGTAGCCTCTTTTGCCCTTTCCAAGAGACTGGAATCTCATTTCAATAGAGGATTCTGTCAAACATTTTATCTTTGCTTTACATCTCCTGGCTTACTCAGAGACCATCCAGAATGAGAGGCTAGACATAAGATGATAAAATTAAAATGTAGCACAAGGCATATCCGGACAGAAATAAATTGTATTAAAAAGAGAATTGTGTGAAGGCTTGCTGACCTAGTTTCACCTACTCTGGGCATCTTCAGTCAAATTGTAGATAAAATACCTAGTAAGATGCTTAGTATAATAATACTTAGGTTTATTATTTAATTATATATGTATATTTATATGTATGCATGTGTACATGTGTATGTATATATGTATGTGGTGTGTACATTTGTTGAGAATGGCTAAGCCTTCATTTAACATACTATGTAGGTCACTAAACTTAGTTGTCTGTTGTCATCTATAAAGGCTATAATGTGTATCAGCTAGGGAAGCAACCTAAGTAGCTCTTGCTAACTCTAACAAAAAGAATTTATTGTAGGAATTCATCACAGAGTGGATATGCTTGGAAATGTAATGGCTTCCCCACCATCACAGAATAAGAACAGAAATCAAGGTATCTAGGTAGCAGAAACTATCTGACAATCTTTTTTAGGCTCTGCCCCTGGAATGAATGTGCCCCAATTTTTATTTATTTTTTGAACAGTTTTGTATTACTCTTCTCAAGATTCAAAGGTCATGAAGAGAGTTCCATTCTGTGACTTGGTGCCAAATCTCTGGTTAGAGTAAGGAACAGCCCCAATAAGACTACCCAGAAAGGCAGAGAAGTAGTTCTCTCTGAAGGGAATTGGTATACTATTAGGAAGAAGGAATGAATCTTAGTTGACCAAACAATGACAAAAGCTTCTACAACGAGAACAGCAACTCTTGCCCACTGTATTCTAATTATTCTATTCTCCTCACTGTCAGAGCATTTGTGTTCCTTCTCAGCCCTTCTTTACATCCTTTCCCTTGTTAAGTACCCAGACTCCTCTGGTGCTCGCTCTCTCGTTTTTTGTTAGAGGAGACAGTAATCTAATAAACAACAATACATATCAACATGCCAAGAACTTAACGGCTGCCTCTTCAAGGGGAAATTCCTTTTAAGGTGGTTAGGGCATTTGTAAAGCAATGGCATCATCTATCCCTAGGGTGTGACTTTAGTTACCGTAGTTGTGGGGAAAGTATTATTGGACAATGGGGGTCTTCTTCATATCCTTAAGAACACTTCCTGATTCTACCCAGGCACAAGCTTAGCTTGGGGTTCTAGGCTATTGTGGAGAGAGGGAAATAATGTTGCACAAGAGACATTTGCTTCCTTTGGCTGCACAGCAAATTTTGTGCTTTCAAGGAAGGGTTTGTGGACAGAACCACTGGAAAAGCTGACTTGAAGGGCATTCAGCTATCATGCTGAACATTTTTTGACTCTCCTTGACCCCAGGAGACGTCTTGAGCACTTTTTAAAGCTTTGTACGATCATACAAAGATCCAAACCAGTCGATATACACTCAGGGCTTGAGAACAAAGAAATTCATCCAGGAGTATTTGCAGATAAATCATAAACTAATTGAGGGCACTGATTATACTTTCGTTTCTTTGTATTACTGAGGTCATTTATCAAACATTTGTTGAACACCAATTGTGTGCCAGGTACTATGCTAAATGTTGGTGATTCAAAATGATTAAGATGCATTCCTCTCAAAGAGCTCAGAGCCCAGTGAGGAAGGCAGATGGGCACAGAATAGTTATGAAAAAATGTGTGACGTGCTTTAAGAGTTGAAGGAATAAAATGGTATTGTACCATTCAGGAGGGAAGAATTAATTCTGTCTGGAGGAATGAGAATACTTTAGAGACACGTTGGCATTTGAGCTGGGTCTTGAGGATGAGATGGTATCTCACTGTCTCATTAGCTCAGCATTCTGCATATAGAAAACATTTAGTAAATGCCATGCCTAACGAACTCAGAGATGGAGATAACTAAAATTCCTGGCATGTTAAGTCAACTGTAGTTTTCTTTTCCAGTGTTCTGCCTGCGCTGAGGTTGAACAGATTCATACCTATTAACCAGATTCTTGCATGTTGGTAGGATGGCACCATTTAGTCCATATAAATAATTAATATTCCTGAGATTATCACACGGATACCTCATAGGGGTGAGAATTTGATACATTGTGAATGCCAAAGTAGCTAGTGTTCAAATTCTTGCCCTCTATATGGTTTTCTTTTTGTTTTTCACTTTTGAGTGTATATTTTCAAGCTGTTGACTGACACCACATCCATATTCCCAGTAATTAAACTCAAACTACATTCATACAAATAACTGATATTCATGGCTGTGGTGACACTTAATCTGGCACCAGTAGGAAGTCAACTCTAGAGCTGTAATTTTTAGATTTTATAATGAAATTTTGGCTATACTGGGCTTATTTTAGAAATATTTATGCTGGTAACTAGCACAGTATTTAGAAAATAAATGATGAAAAGTCCACAGTGCAGTTAATTGTGATTTTATATTTAACAGTAATGATTATATTACATTGATGTATTTAATTTATATTTTTAGGCACTCTAAAAAATAAACAATGTTGCTTGAAAAAAGTTATTGACTAGCTACTCTCATTGGTTGTTTTTGTCTGCATCTTGATGATGCCATATACCTGAGTGAAAAGGAATAATATCCACCAACTATCCAGGTATTTCAAAAACACTTTGAATCTGGATGATAAAAAGAAATCAGTGAAATGATTGTGTGAATTTTTTGGTAATTTTATTTGAACTTAATACTTGGTGTTATGGGTTGACTTGTGTCTCCCCAAAAATATATGTTGAAGTCCTAATCCCCCGTACCTCAGAATGTGACCTTATTTGGAAATAGTGTTGTTAAGGATGGAATTTGGCAAGTAAAAATGAGGTCATACTGGAGTAGGGAGGGTCCTGAGTCCACAGTGACTGGTGTCCTTATAACAAGAGGAGAGGGAACACACAGAGAAAAGACAGCCATGTGATGATGGAAGCAGACTGAGTTATGCTACAACCCAAGGGACCCCAAGATTGCCAGGCACTTCCAGAAACCAAGAGAGAGGCATGGAAAATATTCTTCCCTACAGACCTGAGAGGAAGCATAGCTTTTCTGACCTTTGATATCAGAATTCTAGTCTCTAGAACTGTGAGACAATTCTAGCCTCTAGAACTGTGAGACAATGAACTCCTGTTGTTTTAGGTTACCCAGTTCGTGGTACTCTGCTACGGCAGCCCTAGCAAACTAAGACACTGGGTATACAGAAGCCTTTGCTCTTGACTATCAGCCTCAAGAGTCAAGAAATCATGAAATTTTCATTTTCACCACAAGGGGGAAGTAGAACCCTAAAATTGTTGTGAAAGAGTATTAAGTGTATTTGTGTTAAGAAAAACTACTCTGTGCAAAGAAACAAGAAACTATAAAAAAGACTGACTAGAATTAAATAATTTTTGTGGCCTCATGTTCTAAAATATTAATTTCAGCCTCGTCATAATTTGTAAATTTTCTTTCACCTTCAAACTAAACAGCCGTTTTATAAAACAGACAAAGAAAAGGAATACAAGTTATCGGTGAAGGGAAATACTTCATATTTCATCTTATAATGATAACATGTGAAGCCTCAAGTATTTTGGGGGTGATTGTTCAGTGTTCTAAAGATGGCCGGCTGGCTGTATGTTTTTGAGGCTGATTGTCAGTGGAAAATAGATCGGCCAAAGTAGTTCATGATATGATTTAGCATTTAGACAGAGCCATGCTTATTTAAAAAGGTAAATATTTAATCTGTTTTCCTTGTCTTGCTTATAGACTCTTTAATTAAAAAAGAAAAAGTAGACCATCTATTTTCAAATTTGACTCAACATTTTCTTTTTTCAGGAAACATTCCTCAACTCCTTCTACCTGATCTCTTGGCATGACTCAGAATTCCCTGGAGAGCTTGTGAAAACAGTTAGCTGAGCCCATTCCCAGAGTTCATGCTTTGGTAGGAATGGGGCCCAAGAATATGCAATTCTAACAAGTTATCAGGTGACACTGATGATGTTTCTGGTCTAGGGACCACTCTTTGAGAAGTTATTTGTATACTCACACATCTTATGCTAGCAAATACTACTGCAACTTACGTACGTGATACTGGAATTTGGTTTGGCTAAATATTGTTGAAAACTAGGTGACTGTTGATTGTGGCTCAGAAAGGATTCTGTTGTGACAGTTGTATTTATTTCTTAGGGTTTGACTTGAGTAGTGTCTCACACTTTTGGGCACATTGTTTTCTCAGAATATTTTAAGGGTATGTGTTGTGTTTTCCTGAGCACTCTGTAACTGGAGGTGGGCTTGGGTCTTGATCTTTTGATTTCCTCTTTCTCCCCATGGAATGAGTATGGTGCTTGGTCTACAACATGTGCACACTGTATACTTAATAACTGAAGAGAATTCATCCACCAGTACATATGCCATTTAGTGTGTAAAATGAGAATTAAGGAAGGATTTGGCCTGAATCATTCCTTCAATAACACTATAATTGTTAGTTAAATGGAAATTGGTTAATTGTCCACATTTTAAAAAATCTTTTGCCTCAGTGAAAGGAAAAATGGGCTAAGCCCTGTGTTGGTTGTTAGCATACTTCTTTTTGGTTACTTCTATGTGGTTACTCATTTAGTGGGTAAATTGTAGCATTGTGACCTCCTTCTGCCTTCAGGGGTTGAAAAAGAACCACATTTGCCTTTAAGATCCATTGAAAAAAACGACTACCAAAACAAAACCAACCAACCAAACAAACAAAAGCCCACGAAACTTTGTAAACAAAAAATGCTAGAAATATTTTTAGCAAAGATAATCAAGTCCATATTATGGACCATTTTAATTGGCCAGATATATCCTTTTACAAACCATGCTTCTATAGATATAAGAGTTATTAGCAGAAACACATGGATCCACTGAGTAAAATAGAATAAAATGGCAACCATTTAAAAATGCTGAAGATTAAAGCTGGCTATTTACCAGCACAGCATAATGACTGTAAGGCTTTATATGGCACATGTTCTAATTGCTTAACAAATCAACTCAGGCTAAGCAATGAATCTGGCAGACCCCATCGACTCTGTCACTGACTCCCTAACTCACTATAGCAGCACACTCATCCTTCAGAGGTTCCAGGATTGTGGGTAACCTCCACAAAACAATTTGTGAAAATCACATTTCTAAATTACTGTGGTCTTTTCTCTACTCTAAGTATTAGTTCAGTATACCCCATAGATGATAGGAAGATGCTAGAGTTTTCTCTAGTACTCAACCCTAGCTCAGGGGATTGAATAATAAGGATTCTTCCACAAGGGCCACAGTGAGAGTGTCTGTGAAATGTTTCAAGCTCATCAAATGAAAGACTTGGTATCCCACATGTTGGCACACTCTTCTCAAACAAGTGTTTCAAGTATCTTTCAAAAGGATGATTTAAAAAAAGTGAGGAGTGATGAAAGAATTCTATTTGAACTGCAGAATTTGCTTTTGAATTATCTGCACTTATCCAGATGCTATTTTTGGGTATACCTGCCTGATGGTGGCTTAAACTTGCAGATGCTTAAAGAGAGATAGGGCACGGCTACTGCATGGGGCTGAGCACACACGCCTGCTTGGACTGGCTGTAGAGGTCTGCCCCATGAATGCCTCCCTTTACCTCTCCTTAGCTGCTTGGTGATTTAGTTCAGTTTCATGCTCATTTTGGCTATTCCTTCACTTCTAGCCAGTGCTCCAGAGGGGTTCTGGCAAAAGCATGGATTCTCAAGTCAGATCGCCTTAGTTTGATTCTGATTGTACTACTAGTGCTGAGTCTGACTTTTCTTCTCCTTAATACAGGGAGTCTTAGTTTCCTGGATGCTAAAACAAACACCATACAGTGGGTTGGCTTAAACAAAGGGAATTTATTGGCTCACAGTTTTGAGGCTGGGAGAAGTCAGCAAGGTGACGTTTTCTCCCTGAAGACTGTGGCTTTCTGGGACTGGCTGTGAACGATCCTTGGCTTTACCTCACATGGTAATACACATGACAATGCCTTCCCCTTTCTCTTCTGGGTTCTGTTGACTTTTTAGAAAAATATGTTTTATTTTTTTTTCTTCTGTTGACTTTTACTTTCTGTTCTTGCCCATGGCTTTCTCTTCAAAAAGCATCTAATAATAGGATTAAGGTCCAAATTCATTTAGATTGGACCACACATTAACTAAAAATAATACCTTCAAAATGTCCTATTTACATGGGGTTCGTACTCCCTGGAATGGATTAGGATTGAGAACTTTTTTTTTTTTTTCCTGGGGTACATAATTCAATTTAGCACACAAGGATAAAAACCATCTCAAACGTTGTTGTCAAGATTTGCTAAAATAAGTACTGTCCCTGACAAATATCCATGTTCAATACATGCCAGGTGTGGTTATTATTGTTTTTGCTTTTAGCTTGACCTTATACCACTTCTGCTCCAAGACCTGATGCTGCTTAATTGTGTGGCACTGTTGTCATCCTTGGAATGGATATACAGCTTCTCTTCCAGTCCCCTCTCTCCCTCCCCTGGGGGCAGGGTGCCTTCTGTTCAGAGCACTCCGCCTCTCTATTGGCACTGTTATCATTATGCCTCCATCTCAGACAGCAGCAAACTCTCCTCAGATCTTACCACAGAAGGGGCCAGATGGGCAATGGAACTTGACTTGCTGGTTTTGTCATTTGAGTAAACAATATAGATCACCCCCTAAATGATTTGGCTTTAGAAATCAATATTCATTATCAGTGTGGCTAAAGTGACTGAATCAGTTGTCTCTTGTTCCAATCATTCCTTACTGATCAATTGTAGATGTGACCTCAGAATCCCCATGCCGTGAACAATTATTCTACCTTCAGCAGACTGGATGTTAAACTTTTGTCTTTAGCCAAGTTTTAAGTTCAACCATTGCTTGTTTTAATTCTTTATGCCCTTTCTCAGGGAAATCTCATTCACCTGTTAGATTAAAAATATTTACTCTCTTGCAAAAGCCAAGAAGTTTTGCTACTTTGTAGGTTAGAGGTGAGACTTCTAGAAACCTGTGCAGAAAACTAAGCTAAGAATATTTATTTCCTGTTCAGAGAGATCTGGTGATTGGAGGATTTCTTCCTTTATGAGATTCTGTAGGACACATTTTAACACTTTGAAGAATTGGTAGGTAGAAAAAGGGGTTAAATAATAAAGAAAATTGCACACTGTGAACAAGAAAGCTTAAAAAAGATTTTAACCTATGGAATAAAATGGCTCTGTTTTTACATGAAACAATCATATCCTGACCTTTAACAACAAATGAGGAATCTGAATCTCCATTAATTTTGAATGCTTGTGCTACATCATTCTAACCAATGGTTTGTTCTTTTATCCCATGAATGAGCTGAAGACAGGGCCTTACTTTAATATGAAATATACTGATTTTGTTAGATTCTACTGCATTCTCATGCTGCTAAAAAGTCTTTTCATGTTTAAATTCCACTGTGTTTTCAATGTCAGGTTTTTTTCTTTCAAAAGGAAAAGGGTCCCCTGTGGAAGTTTATGAAAGCTGACACATTTTCTTGTAAAATATCCTTCTGAGACCATATGGTTTATCTGTAAGCACATATTTTTGGACCTTTTAAAATGAGTATTATGAAATTAACGTGAGATGTTTTTAGAACAGTGAATGCTATTGACTCACTAGGATAGAATGCCTGTCTCCTTTGTGGTTGCTACTCTTTAAAATTCCCTGCAAAAGGCATTTTCAGATAATTAAAAAAGGTGTTTGGTCTGTGGAGCAAAAATACTGATCAAGAGGTTATATAACACATGGATGGTAGCCACTTGTCAAAGTTAAATATACCCATTTCTTTTTCCCCAAAGCAATTAGATCTATTACCACCTAATTGCTCGGAAAATTCATTTTCTTTTTCTAAAATCAAAGACTTAATTGAGGTCTGAAGCCTCACCAAGTGCCTCTTAAATCAGTAAACCTAACTTAAAAATTTTTTTTTCTATAATTTAGCTTTGTGGCCGATACCACATTTTTTCTTTGAGACAGTTAAGACAGTCGGATCTAGTAGAAAACCTCTTACTTTGAGAAGTAAGAGAACTGGGGAACATGTCTCACTTGCTGCTTATCCGATTTTGGGCCAATAGGTCACAGCAAAATGAAACAGATAGTAATGCAAGTATATTTTCTAATCAGGTTAAGCCAAAACATTTTTAACCGCTTTTCTTGGGTGGTTTATCCTAAATGTCAGGATGAGAAACAGACCTATTCTTCATTCTGGCTTTGGAAATCTACCCTTCATGTCTTCGTTTGTACGAGTACCATATGGTTAACATTTACAACCTTACTCCTTGTTATGAAAATCCTGAAGAATTTACATAACAAGAAATAATTTTTAACCTTGGCTTATGACATGTCAGGGTGTTTCCAAGCATAAATGGTGATTAGAAGCTCAAAAATGATGTTTGATATTAGAATTAATTTTAATTATTTAAAAGGGATGAGAAGAATTTTTTTTTAAATGAGCATAGAAGCAATCATTCAGGTTAGGGTTGTTATTCCAATAAATCATGTTGGGAAACTATGAATTAATTTCAAAGATTTTATCATTTCTCAAAATGTTTTTGAAACTCCTCTATTAGAATTGCCTCAGAGGTAGTTTATACCTGCATTACTTTACTACTTTACAGTTACTACTAGGAGTACCTGCTTTATTAACCAAATTTGACCTGAAGTGAATACTTGGTTGTTTCTAAATTTCGCAGGATGGGTACAAGAAATTCCAAACTATTTTGTGGAGTGATATCTTTTCTGGAATGGCTGTGTGCTCCTCCCTGCTTGTGAGGATAAGTTAGATTTAAGAGTAGGAACAAGTAAGTTGGATGATTAATATGTATTACCTTCATTTAATCTTCACAAAAGTCCTAAGAGGCAGGAATTATCCCCATCATGGTGATGAGAAAAGAGTCAACATGTTTAAGTGATTTGTTCCTGAGTGTGATGGAGTTGGACTCAGGTGTGACCTTTCTACACATGCCTCTTCTGTCACTTTTACTGAACCTGTGGTTGGCGCTAGCATTGGTGTAGACTTGAATCTCTCGACTGTCCATATGCCATCTGGGCCCTGAGCCTCAGCAGAGTTGCAACTCCTACCCTCTGGTTTGTTGGACTTACCCAGGTCAGCTAACAAGGAGGTGACGATGGTCAACCACTGCACCATGGAACCGAGAATGCCTACAGTTGCAAGCAGGAGAATTGTATCCATCATCCATGTGGAATCTAAGCCCCTCTCAATATAGAGGTGGAGTGGACACCACCATTCCAGGGTCCACAGGATGGAGGAGTAAAATATGGATTAGAGTGGACTTACTGATATTCTGCTATGGAATTATTGTGACTAGTAATGGAAGAAATTGTAGCATTGATGTGGAGAAAGTGGCCACGGTAATTGCTGAGGACAGGGAGAGGGAAGAAGAGATATGATGTGGGGGCATTTTCTGGACTTGGAGTTGTCCTAAATGATATTGTAGGGACAGATGCTGGACATCATATATCCTGTCATAACCCACTGAATGTACTGGGGGAGAGTGTAAAATACAATGTAAACTATTATCCTTGTGGTGCAGCAGTGCTCCAAAATGTATTCACCAAATGCAATGAAGGTGCCACAATGATGAGAGGTTGTTGATGTGGGAGGAGTGGGGTGAGGCGGGTGGGAGGGTGTATGGGAACCTCTTATTTTTTTTTAATGTAATGTTTTGTGTGATCTATTAACTTTGAAAAAAGATAATAAAAAAAAAAAAGATCCCTTAGAACTAGTATAGAACCGGGACGTATTTAGCACTCAATTCCTACTCTTTCTTTTACACCACGTTATCTCCTTCCAAGGTGATATTTTGGAATGTAAGTTCTTTTAGGTTTATAAAAATTCAGTCACATTACTTTTTAATTATGTTGTATATATACATAACTATCTAAGCTTGGGTCAGTGCATAAGATATATTTTTAATATTCTGTTAGTGTTGTGTAGCCTCGAGAGATGAAAGGCAAACAAATGTCATTTGTTTATGCATAGCAAGCACTGTGATAGAAAGCCAAATAATATTGGGAGTTGTTGACAATAAAAATGTTTTACTTCTTAATGTTACAAAATTTTGCCTCATTAAACAAGATAAAGTATCATTACCCCATAAAGCTGATATGCCAAATACCACCCAATGGGTTGGCTTAAACAATGGAAATTTATTAGCTCATAATTTGAGGCTAAGAGAAGACCAAAAGCAGGTGTCAGCAAAGTGATGCTTTCTGCCTGAAGATCGTGGCAATCTGGTGTTGGTAGCCAGTAATCTTTGGGGTTTCTTGGCTTGCATCTCTGCCTCACATCACATGGCAATAGCCTCTTCTTTTTCTTCTGGGTTCTGCTGACTTCTGGTTTCCAGCTTTTTTTGTGGCTTTTTCTCATGCTGGCTTCTGTTTTTTTGCTCTTTATAAAGCCTCCAGTAATCTAGATTAAGACCCAATCTCATTCAGTTGAGCCACACCTTAACTAAAAATAACATTTTAAATGTTTACAATGGGTTCACCCATAGGAATGCAGAATAAGATCAAGAGCATGTTATATTGGAGTATGTAATTCAACCTATCACACCCCCTTTCTAACAAGCAGGCCTTAACTAAAAATAAACTACCAAGCTACAAAATTATGTGGGACAGTGTAAATACAAGGTAAACTGTAATCCAAGGGTAGTAGCAATGCTTCAATATGTGTTCATCAATTGTAACAAATGTACCACACTAATGAGGGATGTTGTTGATGTGGAAGAGTGGGGAGGAGGAGAGAGTGGGGCATATGGGAATCCCTTATATTTTAATGTAATATTTATGCACTCTAAAGTTTCTTTTAAAAAAATTAATAAGAATATTATCTTTTAAACCTACAATTCCACTTCTATGTATATACCCCAAACTATCAGAAACAGGGGTTCAAGTATATACTTGTACAGCAAAGTTCATAGCAGCACTATTTACAATAGCCAAAAGTTATAGGAAATCCAAATTTCCATCAAGAGATGAACGGATAATCAAATGCATCCACACAATGCTATATCATTCACTTGCCAAAGGCAAGACATGATATAAAATGTATGAATAGAGAACATAGGTTTGAATTAAATAGTCCAGATACAAAAGGTAAAATATTGTATGTGTTCACATGTTACATGGGATCTCTAGAATATGCAAATTCATAGATAGAGGAAGTAGACTAGGGGTTACCAGTTTCAGGATGGGATGGGGAAGTTTTGATATTTGCTATCTCATGGATAAACCATGAAACAATATGATAACTAAAAGAAGCCAGGCATGAATTACAACATCATTTATTTCTTGTGATTTTAACACTATGATTAAGGATAAGTATAGAGCTATAAGGTAGATTTATTGTTCATTGACACTAAATGGGAGGTTGAAGGATAGGAGGATGTTAGGTAGAGGGTATGATTTTTCTCTATAAGTTAATGAAAATATTCTATTTCTTCTGTTTATGGTAGCTCATATTTTTGTATAAAACAACAAACATCAAAAATATATGCATTAAATGGGTGAACTTTATGGTATATGATTTATATCTTAATAAAACTATCTTTTAAAATTAAAAAAAAAGAATAAATTGAAACTGTAGACATTTCCACTTTCTTCTGCCCTTACTACAAATTGCTCTAATCCCCCATGTAACATTTTTTTGGTGATGTATATATCTTAAAAAAATACAATTTACAAAAATGATGGTGTGTGTGCAGGGGTGGGGAGTGGGGTATATGGGAACCTCTTATGTTTTTTATGTTTCTGAATGTTTTTTGATATAATGTTCTTTGTGATGTATTAACTTGAATAAAAAAGTGTATATATAAACGAAAGAGTAGCAGCTATGCACAGTAGGTGTGACATAAAGAGATTGAACAGTGAAAAAAAAAAAGCCTAAACTGGCATAAACTTGGCTTATAAGGAATCCCAAGCTGAATGCACATGCCCTTGTTGTTAAATATAAACTAAAGTAAACTTCCCCTGATCCCTCAAAAACCCTTCCCATGGAGCATGCTAAAGACACCATTTTCTTGTCAAGTCATGTATGAACTAGCATGTAATGCCACTACACATGCCCAATGTGCAATTTTTAAGCATTTGTGCAATTACTCCATCCCAAGTCCTTCAAACCCTCTGTACAGCTGTCTTGGGGAAACAGATGTGAGTTTTACTTCCTGTCTCCTTGCTTGACTGCCTCACAATAAAGTTCTTACTTTTTGAAGTCCTGATGTCATAGCATTTATTTCTGTGCACATTGGGCATTGAGCCCATTGGTGAATAACAAAACTAGTGGGAAGTGAGCCTTGGGGAGATGACTCAAAGATGGTTCAAGCTTCTATTTTGGATGATAAGTTTGGAAGACAAAAGAGCCCCTAAGAATATTAAATCTTGGTTCCAAGATGAGCAGTTTAGGTGGTATGCATCCTGCTCATTTAGATGACTTGACTTTGAAAGTAATGTATTGAAGACAAGAAATCCTAGTTATGGTCCAAAAGGAGTCACTGTCTCTCCATATCACCAATTACATCAATTAAAAAAAGAATAGCGAACATGTATATATTACTTAATATGTGCCAGGTGAGGTAACCAACTTTCTTGGTTTCCATGACACTTTCCTGGGAATCCCTTTGGTCCCAGGCAAACCAGAGCAGTTTTTCACTTGTGCCAGTTTCTGTCTAAACACTTAACATTCAGTAACACATTTAATTCTCACAACAAACCTGTGAGGTAGGTACTATTATTATGTTCATTTTACATATGAGGAAATGGTTGCACAGGGAGGTTAAGAAACTTGCCCAAGGTCCCACAGCAAGTATATGACAGAGTCAGGATTTGAAATCAGGTAGTCTGGTTCAGTGTTAGGCTGCCTCTTAGAGTGCCCTGATTTGAGATAAAGGGGAAGGGGAGGATTGTAGGGGATAGAATGATGGCTAAAAACATAGCACCAGAATAGCTACTAGAATGGTTAAAATCCAAAACACTGACACCACCAAGTGCTGACAAGGATATAGAGCAATAGGAACTTTTCATTGCTGCTGATGAGAATGCAAAATAGTACAGCCACTTTGGAAGACAAGGTGGCAGTTTCTTACAAAGTTAAATATAGGCTTACTAAATGAGCCTATAATTGTACTCTTAAGATTTACTCAAATGAATTGAAAACTGATGTCCAAACAAAAGCCTGCAGATGAATGTTTATGGTAGCTTTATTCATAATTGCCAAAAATTGGAAGCAACCAAGATGTCTCTCGATAGGTGAATAAACACAGTGTGCTACATCCACACACTGGAATGTTAGTCAGTGATGGAAAGAAATGGGCTAGAAAAGACATGGAGGTAACTTACAACATTTTTGAGTGAATAAAGCCAGTCTGAAAAGTGTACATACTATGTAATTCCATGTATATGTTATTCTAGAAAAGGCAAAACTATAGAGACAGTAAAAGATCAGAGGTTGGCAGGGGTTCAGGGGGAGGGAGGGATGAATAGGTGAAACACAGGACCTTTTTAGGGCAGTGAAGTTCTGTGTGATACTGAATTGGTGGAACCATGACATTGTGCATTTGTCAAAACCCATAGAACTGGACAACAAAAAAAGTGACCCTTCATGTAAACTATGGAGTCTAGTTAATAATAATTTCTCAAGATTGGCTCATCATTTGTAACAAATATACCACATTAATGCAAAATGTTAGTAATAGGGAAACTCATAATTTTTCTGTAAATCTAACACTGTTCTAAAAAGTTGTAGTCTATTAAAACAAAAAAGCGCAGTCCCAAACCACCACCACCTCCACCATCAAAAAGCATATTCCCACTCTCAGGTGCATATGGGGGTTGTATAGGCAAGAAAGACAATGACTAGGTCTGGAAAAGAAGGGAAGGTCATCTTGTTAAAGGGTAAGTAGAATGATCTATGTGAGTATGTTAGAAGGTTAATCAACCTGACCTGAGTGGTCAGGGAAGGCATGAGATAATATGTAAAGGACCTAGCTTTCCGCTTGATTTATATAGTGCTTGGTTAATAAAAACAGAAGTTTATCTCTTATTTTCTCTAATGGTAGCTACAGAAGAACTACCAACAATGACCATGGCTGCAGAAAAGTGGAAATGATGGCTAAGGAGGTGTGTGACCCACTCAGGACTTTCAGGGAGGCAGAGGACAGGATGGGGAACTTTGGGGTAGAATCAATTGTATTGTGATTATCCCCCTGCCCATAGTTGTATTGGTCTGTAAGTCTAGGTGGCCCTGGGAAGCCTGGGCTAAATGACACATATCACTGAGGACTTCTTGGCAAGAGATTCTTAGGCATATCAACCACAGCATGCTGATATGTTAAAACGACATCAACAACAAACCCATAAGCCCAAGGAAATCCAAAAACAAAACTTGGAGTTCTCTTTCTGGAAGATAGGAACTGTGCTATGTTGTTATTATGCACTGAGATGAGCAGGTTTCAGAGCTCTTCCTTGATTTGGAAAATAGTAAGTCCTGTCATTTCATTGTCAGCTTAATCAATAAGAGGGTATGCAACCATTACTAGTAGGTTTGCCAGGACTATCTCAGTTTTAACCTTAAAAGGTTTCATGCCCTGGGAAATCCACATCCTAGGCCACATCCTAGTGGGCTGGCTCTGAAGACCCACTGCCTGCATTTCAATCCCAACTCAAGTATTCACTATGTGACCTTGGGTTAGTTACTTCACCTCTTTTAGCCTCAGTTTACACATCTGTAAAATGGTAATGATAATAGCCCTTATCTCTGGTTATTACGGTTATTGTGAATATTAAATATTACCTGTAAAGTACCTAAAGTTCTTATTACAGTCTTTTGCACATGATTATGTGACTAGTAAATTGTGGCTACTTTTAGGAAATACATCAATTCTGTAAGGGAAGGGTTTATCTATATACCTAATTTGCTCTGTCCAAACTTCTCTCTAGTGTGTTAAGTCAACTAGAACAATGTGTTGTAGTAAATTTTGCTCTTTACCAAGGATTTCTGGTTTTATGTTTAGGCTCATGGTGGGATTGATGTTAAAGCCATATGACTTGCTTCAGCCAAAGAAATATGAGAAATCATGATATATGTAACATCCTAGCAGAAGCTTTAAGAACCAGCATGTCATGTACCATGATCCCTTTTTTTTATTTTTAAAAAGTTTATTGAAATATATCACTCATACATAAACAGTAAGTGTATAATAGTTGTGAACTTAGAAAACAAACATATATAACATCAAACAAACATATATAATATCTCATCCTACCACCAATAACTTGCGTTTTTAAACTTTTTAAACTAATGATTAAAGAGCATTGTCAAAATATTACTCTAAACAAAGTACAGTTTTCTCCTAACCAATCTGATTGTTATTATCTTTATATCATTTATATATGAACATACATAAACAATTAAGTGTATAGTAAAAGTTGTGAACTTAAAAAGCAAACATGCATAACATCACACAGGGGTCCCATACATCAACCCTCCACCAACACCTTGCATTCTCATGAGACGTTTGCTACAAACTATGAAAGAATACTGTCAAAATCTTACTACTAATCATAGTCCTTATCTTACATTTGGTGTGTTTTTCCCCCAGCCCACCCTATTATTATTTTTTAAATATATATTTTTTATGACAGAAGTTGTAAACTTATAAAACACTCATGCACATGTGCAGAATTCGCAAACAACACCCCTCCATCAACACACCATAATGTGGTGTGTCTTTTGCTACAGATAAAATAATATCATCTGATTGTTACCATGCCCATAGTGTATATTTGGCTCACATTTTCTGTACTGCCTCAATATCCTACACAGTACATCTTTTGCATAGATGCAAGAATATATTATTACTACTAACCACAGTCCATAGGCCACTCCAGCTGTATTTTCCCCATGCTTCTCCACATTCCCATCACCCTGCAGTAGTGATATACATTTGTTCTAGCTAACAAAGGACACACTTGCATCTGTACCATCAACCACAAGTTTCACCTCTTGGTTTACTGTGCTATCCAGTTCCTAGGTTATTCGCACGCATTCTGTCAATTGGCATTTACATAACTAGACTACCATTTTCACTCACATCACCATTTATAAACTAGTTTTACTCACTGTGTGTTACAATCCACTCTATACATTTCCACAATTTTATGTAAAGCTAATTAAAACTTCTACATACATTAAACATCAGTAGTCCATTCAGTCCTTCTCTTATCTCCTTTAAGAATGCACCACCTACCACCAGGTCTTGAAGATATTTTCCAATAATTTCTTCTAGAAGTTTACAGTTCTTGCTTTTATTTTTAGTTTTTTGATCCATTTTGAGTTAGTTTTTGGAAAAGGTCCTCTTTCCTTCTTTCAGCTCTGGATGTCCAGTTTTTTCAGCACCAATTGTTGAATGGACTGTTCTGCCTGAGCTGTGTGGGTTTGACAGGCCAGTCAAAAATCACTTGACCATACATGTGAGGATCTGTTTCTGAACAATCAGTTTGGTTCCATTGGTGTATGTGTCTGTCTTTATGCCAGTACCATGCTGCTTTTATAGTTAGGTAATATCATTTAAAGTCTGGAGATGAGGGATTCCTTTTCCTTTTTAAGATGTTTCTGGCTATTCAGGACCCCTTACACTTCCAAATAAATTTGATAATCGCATTTTCACTTTTTTTTAAAGATTTATTTATTTATTCTCTCCCCTCCCCTCCTCCTGCCCTAGTGGTCTGTTCTCTGGATCTATTTGCTGCGTGTTTTACTTTGTCCACTTCTGTTGTTGTCAGCGGGACGGGAATCTGGGTCTCTTTTTGTTGCCTCATCTTGCTGCATCAGCTCTCTGTGTGTGTGGTGCCTTTCCTGGGGAGACTGAACTTTCTTTCACGCTGGGCGGCTCTCCTTATGGGGCTCACTACTTGTGCGTGGGGCTCCCATATGTGGGGACCGGTGCATGGGCCAGCTATATACACGGGTCAAGGAGGCCCGGGGTTTGAACTGTGGACCTCCCATGTGGTAGGCAGATGCCCTAACCACTGAGCCAAGTCTGTTTCCCTCAATTAAAAAAAAAAAATGCTGGTGGAATTTTTATCGGGATAGCAGTAAATCTGTATACCAATTTGAGTAGAATTGACATCTTAATGATATTTAGTCTTCCAGTCTGTGTGCATGGAATGTTCTTCCTGTTACTTAGGGCTTTTTTAAATTTGTTTTAACATTGAGTTGCAGTTTTCTGACTACAAGTGCTTTACATCATTGGTTAAGTTTATTCCTGACTATTTGAGTTTTATCTGTCATATTTTATTTCACCACTCTTTTGACACTTTTAGATACTTTCATTGATAAAATCTTCATTTCTAGACTCTCTTCCAGGCCTCTCTCTCCTGTCTTTTCTTTTTAGGCTCTAGCACACCCTTTAGTATTTCCTGCAAAGCTGGTGTCTTGCTTAGAAATTCTCTCAGTTTCTGTTTATCCGTGAATATTCTAATTTCACTCTCATTTTTGAAAGACAGTCTTGCTGGATGTAAGATTCTTGGCTGGAATTTTTTCTCTTGTAGTATCTTAAATATATCGGACCACTGTCTTCTTGCCTCCATGGTTTCTGGTGAGAAATCAGCAGTTAATCTTATTGGGTATCCCTTATATGTTATGCCTTGCTTTTCTCTTGCTGCTCTCAGAATTACTCTTTGTCTTTGGCCTTTGATGTTCTGATGAACATGTGTCTTGGAGATGGTCTATTTGGATGTTTTTGGATGGGAGTACATTGTGTTTCTTGGACAGGGATAGCTATGTCCTTCAGTAGGTTTGGGAAATTTTCTACCATTATTTCTTTAAATATTCCTTCTGCCCCTTTTCCATTCTCTTCTCCTGGGACACCCATGACATGTATGTTTGTACATCTTTAGCTGTCATTTACTTCCATGAGACCTTGTTCAATTGTTTTCATTCTTTGTATCATCTGATCTTTCGTATGTTCACTTTCAGAGGCCATTTCTTCAAGCTCATCTATCCTTTCTTCTGCCTCCTCAAATCTACTATTGTATGATTCCATTGTTTTTTAAATTTCATTTATTGTGCCTTTCATTCCCATAAGATCTGCTATTTTTCTACGTATGCTTTCAAATTCTTTTTGGTGTTCATTCAGTGTCTTCTTAATATCCTTAATCTCTTTAGCCATCTCATTGAATTTATTAAGGAGCTCTGTTTGAACATCTATAATTAGTTGTCTCAACTCCTTTATGTCATCTGGAGGCTTATCTTGTTCCTTTAACTGGGCCATAGCTTCCTGTTTCTTGGTATGGATTGTAATTTTTTGTTGGTGTCTTCACATCTGGCTTACTAGAGTATTTATTCTGGGTGCAGTATTTCCCCTTAGTTTTGGGCTTCCTATCATTTCTCCCTTTCTGGTTGTGCAGTATGAGCCAGCATGTAGTTGGTGCCATAAGCTGTGGAGGCTCATTGCCAGGGACCAATGAAGCTTCTTCCAACTTTCTTCTTTGCCAGGGGTAGGGACAGAGTCACAGCTATGTGGAATACTTTACATGCAGGCCTGGACTGTAGTTGCCCAGAGAGACTTATGAAAGTTCACATCCCTTTCTCTTCTGCCTGGGGCAGGGATGGAGCTGCACGTGTGGGCAGGAATCTGTGCAGTGCAGGCCCAAGATGACTACAGTTGCCCTGGAAGACTTCTGATTTTCAGTCTATGGCAGCCAGAGTTATCTGCAGTTACCTATATAGGCTGGTGCAAGGCTCCTCAGCCTCCTCCCTGCTAGAGGCTGGGCTGAAGCCTAGGCTAAGGCTGCAGGCTGATCTGCATGAAAGAAACTGGTTCCTCCTGACACTGAGAGTTTCAGTCTGCCCAGCTTCCCCTCAAGGGGTGGAGTGAAAATGGTGGCTACTGGTCTCTTTCTGATTTAGGCTGGTTCACACCCCCCTGTTCCCAGGGTTTTCTCAGTCAGCTGAGTCTACCCCAATCAGTAGCCAAAACTGGCAGCCAACCATTTCCTCCTCCCCTGTATCTGGGAAATGGAGCATCCAATTCCCATCACAGAACAGGTCCTGGGGCAGCTCATGCTGCCAGAGTAGGATAATCACTGGCCTCTGCGGCTTGGCTGGTAATTTCCTGGATAGGCTGGCGTAGGCCCTCGCAGCTTCCTCCCTGCTGAAGGTGGCACTGGGGCCTAAGCTAGACCTGCAGTATGATCTGGATGGGAAGAAGCTGGTCCCCACCAGCACTGGGATTTACACTCCGTCCTGCTTCCCCTCGTGCCAGGCGCGGAGTTCAGATGGCAGCTCCTGGTCTCTTTCTGACTTGCACAGACTCAAACTTTAGCTGTTCTCAGGATTATACTGTAGTCCACTGAATTTCCTCATCAATAGCTGAAATTGGTGCCCAACCGTCTCTTCCTCCCCCATTTTGGGGAAGTGGAGCTTTTGATTCCAGCCGTGGAACAGCTCCCGAGGCATTTTGTGCCTCCAGTGGAGGATGGGCACTGGCCTCTGGGGCGTGGAGCTCTCTACTTATGAGTCTTCTCTGCAGATGGGCAGTCTGCTCTTTCCACTCCTTCTTTTTTTTTTTTTTTTTAAAGATTTATTTATTTATTTTTAATCCCCCCCCCGGTTGTCTGTTCTCTGTGTCTGTTTGCTGTGTCTTATTTCTTTGTCTGCTTCTGTTGTCATCAGCGGCACAGGAAGTGTGGGCAGCGCCATTCCTGGGCAGGCTGCACTTTCTTTCGCGCTGGGCGGCTCTCCTTACGGGGCGCACTCCTTGAGCGTGGGGCTCCCCTACGCGGGGGCACCCCTGCGTGGCAGGGCACTCCTTGCGCGCATCAGCACTGCGCATGGGCCAGCTCCACATGGGTCAAGGAGGCCCGGGGTTTGAACCGCGGACCTCCCATGTGGTAGACGGACGCCCTAACCACTGGGCCAAGTCCGTTTCCATTTCCACTCCTTCAAAGACATTGCAGGATGCTCTTCTGGTCTCCTGGAGCCCCAAATAGTTGCTTCAGCTAGCTCCAGAGAGCTCTAGGTGTTTGCTAACTGCCCTGTAGCAGGAGCTGACTCTAGGAGCTCCTTACTCTGCTGCCATCTTGCTGGTTCTCCCACCATGATCTTTTCACCTGGAACATTCCAGGTAACATCTACTCTGCCAGTATGGCTCTTAAACTAAGAACAAAGGGTTGAAGAGCCTCTGGTCAACCTGTGAAGACTGGAAAGTGATTGAGAAATAAACCTTCATTGCTTTATGCCACTGAGGAATTTTTGGTTTAGTTACCATGGCATAAACAAGCCTGTACATGAAGAAAGTGACTGATATTTCCCAAACTCTGCCAAACATGGTGAACTGTAGTTAGGCCAAAGCTGACTGGATTAACAAAGTTACAATCCGTTTGATTGCAAACAAATCTATTTTTTGCTTTCAATTTGGTTTTCAGTTTTGTTAAACAAGGAGCAAGATGACTCTGTGCATGTTTTATCACAGTTGGGTTTGCTTTGGTAATGATGCCTATCTTTAGCACACTGCTTCCGCTCTCTTTTGCCTTGCATTTGTTTGGTGTTTATGTGTAATGCCTGCAGTTAGACAATCATCCACAATCCTGGCTACACATTAGACTCTCTTGGGGAGATTCTAAATAATATCCACATCCAGGTCCTTCTCCAGACCCTGAGAGCGGGGTCCCAATGTTGGTATTTTTTCTGAAGTTTTCCAGGTGAATCCAATGTGCTGTGGGGATTTAAAGCCTGCACCAGCTCATTAACTTCTCAATGAAGCACTCTGAACTGTTTCTGCTGGATGCCCTCTTTGTGTCTGCTGTAAGCAGGATGGAGCTTGGACATAGAGGGCCATGGGGCATAATGAAGAGACACATTTGACATGACTTAGTGGAGGGCAGCAGACCATTGCACCACAATTTTAAGTGGTATTAACCAAGAACCCAGAACAAGCACTTGGCTAGGTCTTGCCTCATCTTTCTGGAAGAGTAATTCAGGGCTGTAGGTATCAATTAAATGCTTGTAGAATTTAGCATGTTAGGGATGTCTGCTTCCTCAAGAAGATGTGATCTTTTGAAGAAAGGAAGGGGCCATCTTTGGATGGGTGTATTCAGGAAGTTCTTCTCCACAGGAGATACCCATCTACAAGCCTTGTGGACAGACTCACCTCCTGGAGGAGATAAGAGGTCTCTTACCATTTCTTTGGCTTCTCTTGTAACTGGCCTTGGCTCTCTAACAACGGAATCAATGATTTGTTGTCTGTTTGATACTGCCTATCCCCAGCTGACGTGCATACACTTGTACAAGCTCTAGGATTTTATTTCTGCTTCTGTCTTCATTTGTAATAACAAATATCCTTCTATGCTTTGGTTCTTTTGATTCTGAGTTCACGTGGTCACGTGCAGACAGGGCTTGCTGACCCTGGGGAGCAATGGTCAGACTCTTCTCTTTTTTACTTTGACCACCTGGAATGTTTCTATTTTTTCGGCTCAACCTGCCAGCCCATGCCCACCTCAGGCTCAGTGTAGATAGAATAAAGGCAAGATCCCCTGCTTTTTGCAGCTTTTGTCAGCTTTTTTGATACCTATAAACCTATTGAGAGCTACCTTATTCCAGGGAAGGAACCCTTTGGCCTTTTTCTGACTGCCTACCCCTCCCACCTTCTCTGAGGGTTTAAATAGATCATAGGCAGAAGTTAATTGGAGATAAAAGTTTACAGTTAAGCAGGCAGGCTGTAGCACAATATCTATATAATCCAAAGTAACTGAGGCTCTCTCGGGGTCATTGAAATGTACAAAGGTATTCTTCCAATGCATTTTTAAAACCTAGATAAATTGTGTGTCATATAAAATGCATTATAAAAGGTTCCAATTGAGTCATTGGATTAAATGAACCTTTCAACACCTTTCACAGGAAAAGAGATGGTATTTGGTGTGATGGAATAGTCAATGCTTGGCTTGTTACGTGGTGTAGCAATCTTCAGGGAAGACTTTACTTAAAAAAAAAAAGAAATAAAAAGAAATAAACCAATGAACTCCTGACTCCATATCAGATATAAAATATTCTTTGTCTTTTAAAGAATATCCAGAATATTTCCAGGCAGGAAAATGATACACAAAGCTCCTGCCTTCCTTTGATTCTCAAATACCCTCACCCCATCCACCATCCATTACTGCCCACTAAATGACTGATTACTCTTATGCTAAAAGATGTCTATATTTCTCTCTCGTCCTTTAAATAGAAAGTGTTAGATTGTGCTAATGTCAAAATTAACAGGAAGCAGGAAGCCAGTGTCTGACCAGTGAACTAATGCAGAGAACAGAAGTAATTAACATATTAAAGAGGGGAATCTGACTTTAATTTTCCTTATTCTGAATCCATGTTTAAGAAAACTGTTTAAAAGTTTCTAACTATTTTGAGTCCATTTAGATGGCCTCCTATATGAAGAAGTGTTTAAGATCACCTTTAGAGATGCTTAATTGCATTTGAATTAACATTATACTGTTACCTATATAGGGGTCGACTAATAATACAACTTTCCTATTCTTACATTGCCTAAATTCCGGAGTCCACTTCTCTCACACCTTTGCTGCATTCATCTCAATTTCAGACTCATTCTATCTAAAATGGCCTCAGTTTGCTTTCAAACATGATGATGGTATTTAGTTCAACTATTTTTTGTCTGTTTGTTTCTTATTTGTTTATCTATACCATGGTTATAGTTCTTACAATTTAAAGTATCTGAGGTTAGGGGCCTCTTCAACTCCTGCTGAAATGAGGTCGTTGGATGATAATGATAAGCTAAAAATCAGCAAGAAATCAAATTTGTATATGTTAAAAAGTTTATAAGAAACATTGAAATTCTTGGATAAAATTTATATTAGTTATAGCAGAGCTTCTTGAAAACAATATCAGAGGCATGATAAAACTAAAATATACAAAATTTTTTTTTCTCAGAATCCTTCATTTATTCATCACACTTTTATTGAGCAACTCTTTGTGCCTCATACCAACTTTAACTGACTCAGGGTATTGTTCTTTCTGATCCTACTGGGATGGGATCACAGATTTTCTTGCAGGCCCAAGAGGGGAGAAAGGAAGAGTAAAGTAGCTGAGATATGGCTTCCAGGGGGGTTGCTGTGGCAGAGCAGAAGTGACCCTGTAGCTAAACGTTGCAGGATGAACTACATGGACCAAATGTCTAAATGAGAGACAAAATGGGTTTAAATCAGGGACCTTGGGCCCTGAACAAAACCAAGAAAGGGTAGAATATGAATTCCAACAGCTGTTAAATTCAATGGAAGATGTTACTAGAACTTCTATGATGGCCATCCAAAGAAAAGCCACTATAGAATATGACAGAGAATATAAATCTAAGATCTCCACCTACTGTCAGGGGAACACAGTAAGCATACTTCATATACCCAGGTGTCCTCTTGGGGAAGAGAAAGGAACAAGAAGGTATTTGAAAGATTTGACATTTATCCAAAAAAGACTTAGTTCTCTAGAGAGCCTTTTCAAGTTATGGAATTAATTTGCAAGAGAGGAATACATTCAGTTTTATTGTCACTCTGTGAGTGGTGTTAATGAGGAAAGTTAGATTTGTTACTGGAAAAATGAAGAAGCTGATTTTTTTCCTGCAGATTCTTGTGAAGTAAGAGAAATTTTGGAATTCAATCCTGTGTGTTGGGGGAGGTAGTGGATTAGGGAGAAGGCTGATCTCAAAATCCAAAGGGGGGACAACCAGCAAGATGGTGGTAGAGTAAGGAGCTCCTAGAGTCAGCTCCTGCTACAGGGCAGTTAGTAAACACCCAGAACTATCTGGAGCAAGCTGAAACTGCTGATTGGGGCCTCCAGGAGACCAGAAGAGCATCCTGCAACATCCTTGAAGGAATGGAAGGAGGAGACTGCCCATCTGCAGAGAAGACTTGTAAGTAGAGCACTCCATGCCACAGAGGCCTGTGCCAATCCTCCAGTGGAGGCACAAGTCACCTTGGGAGCTGATCTGCAACTGGAATTAAAAGCTCCATTTCTCAAAAATGGGGGAGGAAGAGAAGGTTGGGCATCAACTTCAGCTACTGATGAGTAAATTCAGTGGGCTAAAGTATAATCCTAAGAATAGTAAAGTTTGAACTTGTCCAAGTCAGAAAGCGGCTGGTAACCTGCATCTTAAATTCATACCTGGCATGAGAGGAAGTGGATCAGACTGAAAATCACATTGCAGGTAGAGATTGACTTCTTTTCACCCAGACCAGATTGCACCTCTAGCCAAGACCCCAGCCCCACCTCCAGCAGAGAGGAAGTTAGGGGGACCTGCATCAGCCTCTCTGGGAAATTATGGAGACCAGTGATTATCCTACTTTGGCAGTGCAAGTTGCCTAGGGGCTATTATGTGGCTGGAAATGGAAGCTCCATTTGCCAAAAACAGGAGATGGTTGGCCACCAATTTTGGCTACTGATTAGTAGACTTGTCTGGCTAAGGTATAACCCTAGCAACAGCGAGGGTGTGAATATGTCCAAGTGGGAAAGAGGCCAATGGCCACCATTTTAACTCCACCCCCAGCATGAGGGGAAGCCAGGCTGACCGAAAATCACAGTGATGGTAGGAACTGGTTTCTTTCACCCAATCGGCATGAAGACCTAGGCTAGGCTTCAGCCCACCTCTGGCAGGGAGGAGGCTGGCAGGCCCAGCACCAGCCTATTCAGGTAACTGCAGGTACCTTTGGCTGGCACAGACTTAATAATCAGAAGTCTTCTGGAACAACTGCAGACATTATGGATCTTCACTGCATAGAATGCTGCCCACACCTGCAGCTCCATCCTTGCCCAGGCAGGGGAGAAAGGGGTGGTAAACTTCATCAGTCTCTCTGGGCAACCATAGTCTAGGCCTGCATGACTTGGATTATTACACACAGCTGTGACTCTATCCCTACCCCTGGCAAAGGAGAAGTTGGGAGAAACTTCATTGGTCCCTGGGGCAATGAGGGCAGCTTAAACCACCACAGGCTATAGCACCAACCACATCCTTGGCTCCTACTGCACAACCAGCAAGGGAGAAAGGACAGGAAGCTCTAAACTAAAGGGAAAAACTGCACCCAGAATAAATACTCTAGTAAGCCAGATGCCAAGACACCAACAAAAAATTACAATCCACCCGAAGAAACAGGAAGTTATGTCCCAGTTAAAGGAACAAGATAAGCCTCCAGAAGACATAAAGGAGTTGAGACAACTAATTATAGATGTTCAAACAGAGCTCCTTAATAAATTCAATGAGATGGCTAAAGAGATTAAGGATATTAAGAAAACATTGGATCACAAAGAAGAATTTGAAAGCATACATAGAAAAATAGCAGATCTTATGGGAATGAAAGGCACAATAAATGAAATTAAAGAAAATTGGAATCATATGATAGCAGATTTGGGAGGCAGAAGAAAGGATTGGTGAATTTGAAGAAATGACTTCTGAAAGTGAACATACAAAAGAGCAGATGATGAAAAGAATGGAAAAAATTGAACAAGGTCTCATGGAAGTAAATGACAGCAAAAGACATGCAAACATATGTGTCATGGGTATTCCAGAAGGAGAAGAGAAAGGAAAAGGGGCAGAAGGAATATTTAAAGAAATAATGGTAGAAAATTTCCCAAACCTACTGAAGGACATAGCTATCCCTGTCCAAGAAACACAATGTACTCCCATCCGAAAACATCCAAATAGACCATCTCCAAGACACATGTTCATCAGAACGTCAAAGGCCAAAGACAAAGAGTAATTCTGAGAGCAGCAAGAGAAAAGCAAGGCATAACATATAAGGGATACCCAATAAGATTAACTGCTGATTTCTCACCAGAAACCATGGAGGCAAGAAGACAGTGGTCTGATATATTTAAGATACTACAAGAGAAAAAATTCCAGCCAAGAATCTTACATCCAGCAAGACTGTCTTTCAAAAATGAGAGTGAAATTAGAATATTCACGGATAAACAGAAACTGAGAGAATTTCTAAGCAAGACACCAGCTTTGCAGGAAATACTAAAGGGTGTGCTAGAGCCTAAAAAGAAAAGACAGGAGAGAGAGGCCTGGAAGAGAGTCTAGAAATGAAGATTTTATCAATGAAAGTATCTAAAAGTGTCAAAAGAGTGGTGAAAATAAAATATGACAGATAAAACTCAAATAGTCAGGAATAAACTTAACCAATGATGTAAAGCACTTGTAGTCAGAAAACTGCAACTCAATGTTAAAACAAATTTAAAAAAGCCCTAAGTAACAGGAAGAACATTCCATGCTCATGGATTGGAAGACTAAATATCATTAAGATGTCAATAGTACTCAAATTGATATACAGATTTACTGCGATCCCAATAAAAATTCCACTAGCATTTAAAAAAAAATTAAAAATGCGATTATCAAATTTATTTAGAAGGGTAAGGGGTCCTGAATAGTCAGAAACATCTTAAAAAGGTAAATGAAACCCTCATCTCCAGACTTTAAATAATATTACCTAGCTATAGTGGTAAAAGCAGCATGGTACTGGCATAAAGACAGACACATAGACCAATGGAACCAAACTTATTGTTCAGAAACAGACCCTCACAGGTATGGTCAAGTGATTTTTGACTAGCCTGTCAAACCCACACAGCTCAGGCGAAACAGTCCATTCAACAAATGGTGCTGAAAGAACTGGATACTCACAAAAGAAGCCAAAAGAAGGAAAGAGGACCCCATCTCACACCTTGTACAAAAATTAACTCAAAATGGCTCAAAAACCTAAAAATAAAAACAAGAGCCACAAAGCTTCTAGAAGAAATATCTTTAAGACCTGGTGGTAGGTGGTGGATTCTTAAAGGAGATAAGAGGAAGACTGAGAGGGACTACTGATGTATGTAGAAGTTTTAATTAACTTTACCTAAAAGTGTGGAAATGTATAGAGTGGATGGTAACACACAGTGAGTAACAGCTAGTTTATAAATGGGGATGTGAGTGAAAATGGTAGTCTAGTTATGTAAATGGCAATTGAGGAGAATGCGTGAGAATAACCTAGGAACTGAATAGCACAGTAAACCAGGAGGTGGGTGAAAATTGTGGTTGATGGTACAGATGCAAGTGTGTCCTTTGTTAGCTAGAACAAATGTATATCACTATTGCAGGGTGGTGGGAATGTGGAGAAGTATGGAAAAAATACAGCTGGAGTGACCTGTAGACTGTGGTTAGCAGTAATAGTAAAATATTCTTGGGTTTAGGCCAAAGATGGACTGCATTGATAATGGGGCAGTGTGGAAAATGTGTGCCAAATGTACACAATGGACATGGTAACAATCAGATGATATTATCTTATCTGTAACAAATGTTCCACCACAGTGTGGTGTGTTGATAGAGGGGTGTTGTTTGGGAATTCTATACTTGTGCGTGATTGTTTTATAAGTTTACAACTTCTGTCACAAAAAATATATTAAAAAAAAAAAAATAGGGTGGGTTGTGGGGAAAACACACCAAGTGTAAGATAAGGACTATAATTAGTAGTAAAATTTTGACAATATTTTTTCATAATTTGTAACAAATATCTCATGACAATGCAAGATGTCGGTGGAGGGTTGATGAATGGGCCCCTGTATGATGTTATGTATGTTTGCTTTGTAAGTTCACAACTTTTACTATACACTTATTGTTTATGCATGTTCACATATAAATGGTATAAAGATAGTAATAATAATAGGATGGGGTGGGGGAAAATACTTTGGTTAGTAGTAATATTTTGACAATGCTCTTTATTTTTTTTTTTTTTTAATTTTTTTATTTTTTATTGACTTTGTAATAATATTACATTAAAAATATATATGTGAGGTCCCATTCAACCCCACCCCCCCACCCCCCCTCTCCCCCCCCCCAACAACACTCGTTCCCATCATCATGACACATCCATTGGATTTGGTAAGTACATCTTTGGGCACCTCTGCACCTCATATACATTGGTTCACATCATGGCCCATACTCTCCTCTATTCCATCATGTAGGCCCTGTGAGGATTTACAATGTCCGGTGATTACCTCTGAAGCACCATCCAGGGCAGCTCCATTTGACAATGCTCTTTAATCATTAGTTAAAAAGATTTAACAACAATGCAAGGTAGTAGTGACAGGGTGAGTTATTAGAGTCCTGTATGATGTTATATATGTTTGTTTTATAAGCTCACAACTATTACTATACAAGTATTATTTATGTATGTTTATGTATGAGTGATATACTTCAATAAATTTAAAAAAATGTCTGAAGGGGAAGTGGTGATACAGAAGGAAAAGATCTAGAACTGGTACTTGGTGGTTTTGGAAAGTAGTGAGCAGCATTCCCTGTTATACATGAACCTGCTCCTGTTACACACAAATATCATCCATTAAACTAAATAGAATGGGATAGGGCTAAGTAGAAATGTAAGCAACAGAAATATAAGCAGAGAGGCAGCTTTGTAAAGAAGTGGTCTTTGAGATGTGCCACCAAAATAGGTATAATTTCAAAAGGAGATTGTTCAAGCATTCAAAAGCAAAAGACTATAAGACATGTTTAGGAACAATGAAATGTCCACTTTGTTTGGGATAGAGGCAAGGAGAAAGTTGCAGTTGAAGAGGCATGAGAGAGCTGAGCTGGGGAGGGGCGGGGACAGGACTAAGAGTTTGTACTTTATTTTATAGGACATTGGGGTACACAAGTGGATTTTGTTCCCTTTACTTTCCTGCTGAAAATAATAACTCTTTAATAACTCCTGTAGCCAGCAGCCTAAGTTATTACAGTGGCTTTAATAGCATGTCCCGTCAGATGCTCCATGGAGAAAGAAGTTCCGGGGTCATATAAGCTCAGGAAATATCCTACACCAAATTCCCCTCGTGGAATTCACAATACACATTTCCTTATTAAAAATTTTTAAAAAATCCTGGTGTCAAGAAACCTATTTATCATTGTTTACTTTATTTAAATCAGCATTTCCAAGTCTGTTGGATGATGGATTTTTAAAATATAGCCCCATTAATATCTTCTAAAATTAGTGTTTTGCCTCTTTGTTTTATGAAGTTCAGATTCCTAACATGAGAAGTGCAATCTCTTCTGGTGTTTGTGAAATGAACTTCCTCTCCTTGAGTATTTTCTGAACTGCTATATCCCTCAAAACTTACCTGTTACCTCCTATTTAGAAACTTATTAGCCAATCAGAGAATAATTTGATGTTCTTTATTCTTGGCTCCCATGCACATTTTGTGGTAAATTTTTATAGTTATTGTTTTTCTCCACTGTTCTTTGGGCCCTTTGAGGGTAGGATAAATACCTTATTAATTTCTCTATTTCCATCAAATACCATTATGGTACATAACAAAGACTCAGTATATATTAGATCAATGAGTAATTCAACACAGGCTTACAAATAACTCTGGCAGAAGTGTGGGAGATGAATTTGAGCAGAGAAGGCAAGCAAGAAGACTTGTTGGGAGCCTATTGCAATTGTGAGAGAGAACTCAGGTCTGAACTACGGTAGTGGCCATGGGAATAAAAATGGGGGCTGGGAGACTAAGATTTATTGAGCATCTATTACATGTTAAGCACTAGGCAAGTTGCTTGTACATCTTATCTTATTCCTTATAACACCTATAAAGTGCAGGTCATGCAAGTGGTTATCCAATTACACTATTCCCTTCTGAGAAACCTCAGAATACCCACTCGTTGACAGCACTTTTAAAATAAGTTCTCTATGCAGATGTGATCATGATTTGCCCCATGTGACCTGGACACTTTAGCCATACTTGAATGCATCAAGGAAGGGCATCAGCCTTCAGTAAACCATCCACAGGCTGATCAGTGATCTATAAGGGACTAGCATCAAACTCTATCCCAAAGAGTTGTTTGATTCTAAGTAGAAATCTGATGAGACTCTGCCTCTTGGGCAGTGTGGCAGTTCGATATTATTTATGAATTTCAAAAAGAGAGATTATGTTTGTAAACTGGTCTACTCCTTTGGGTGTAATAACCCACTGAGTGTTTTAGATTCAGCTGAGATGTCTGATTAAATTATGTTACGATTAGGGCTTTGGTTCAACCATGTCATTAAAGTGTGACTCTGTGTTGAGTCCCTGCCCCAAATGTTATTTGACGGAAATAGAGAAATTAATAAGATATTTATCCTACCCTCAAAGGGCCCAAAGAACAGTGGAGAAAAACAATAACCATAAAAATGTACCACAAAATGTGCATGGGAGCCAAGAATAAAGAACATCAAATTATCCTCTGATTGGCTAATAAGTTTCTGGGCTGATAAAACAGACTCTCACACGGAAGTGAACACACTAGAGAAGAACACAGAGAAATAGAGACAGCTCATTAGACATGGCAGAGGCTCCAGGAAGAGAGATGAGCCTGATAGTCTACAGCTGATCTTGTAAAGAGACCAGAGTAACTAAGTCTGGAAAGAAGTGCATCCTGGATAGAGAGATGAGCCTTATGCCAACCTAAGGCTAAGATCAGAAGAAGCTGGTACCATAGAGCATTAAGAGGAAAAAGGAAGGCAGAATCCTTGCAGACATTGCCCACTATCTTGCTTCAACACATGGCCAATGATGTTGGGTGTAAAACCTGTTATGGTACCTTGAGTTGAACTCTTTAGGGCCTTGTGACTGTAAGCTTCTACCCCAAATAAATACCCTTTATAAAAGCCAACAGAGTTCTGGTACTTTGCATCAGTATCTCTTTGACTGACTAATATAGGCAGTTTAAAAATGAACCACACATGAGAGTGCAATGTATACATATTTTCAGCAAGGTAATACAAATGTTCATACATTTCATTCTACTTCTGGTAGTTTATTTTATTTTATTTTTAAAGATTTGTTTTATTTATTTCTCTCCCCTTCCCCCTTGCCCCGCCCCATCCCAGTTGTCTGTTCTCTGTATCCATTTGCTGTGTGTTCTTCTTGCGGCTCCGGAATCTGTGTTTCTTTTTGTTGCGTCATCTTGTTGTGTCAGCTCTCTGTGTGTGCGGCACCATTCCTGGGCAGGCTGCACTTTCTTTCGTGCTGAGTGGCTCTCCTTACAGGGCGCACTCCTTGCGTGTGGGGCTCCCCTACGCGGGGGACACCCCTACGTAGCAGGGCACTCCTTGCGCACACCAGCACTGCGCATGGGCCAGCTCCACATGGGTCAAGGAGGCCCGGGGTTTGAACCTTACACCTCCTATGTGGTAGGTGGATGCCCTAACCACTGGGCCAAGTCCACTTCCCTTGGTAGTTTATTTTAAAGAACCAATCAGAGATGTACACAAGGTTTTTGTATAACCACGGTCATGTTTATAGTGACTAAAAATAGGAAGTATCATGATTCCTAACAATAAGGGATTGTGTAAATAAATTATGATAACTCCACATGATGGAATATCATATAAGGTTAATTTAGAGAAACATTTAATAGAATGGAAAAATGTTGACAATATGTTAGAAAGTGTAAACATTCAGCAGTGAAAACAATCGAAGCCCTCTCTCAATTAGAGGTGGAGTGGGCATCACCATCCCAGAATCCTCAGGATTAGGGAATTAAATAATGGACTAGAGTAGATTTACTGTTATTCTACTATGGTGATTTATTGTGATTCAAGCAATGGAAGAACTTTAATCATTGATGTGGAGGCAGTGGCCACTGGAGGTTCTGATGGGAGGGAGAGGGAAAAAAAGATATAATTTGGAGACATTTTCAGACCTTGGGAATTGTCTTGAATGACAGATACAGGTCATTATATATCTTGTCATAACTTATAAAACTGTGTGGGAGAGATTGTAAACTACAATGTAAACTATAAGCCACACTTAATGGCAATGTTCCAAAGTATGTTCATCAATTGTAACAAATGTACCACACTAAAGAAGGATGTTGCTAATGTGCGAAAATGTGGGAGGGCTAGAGAGTGGGGTATATGGGAATCCCCTATATTTTTTATGTAACATTTATGTAATCTAAGCATCTTTTAAAAAAATTAAAAAGTATATTAAAAAAAAAAAAAAGAAAATAACTGAACAGGGTTAATGCAGAACAGCCTGTGGACCACGAAGGAAATCCTTGGGTCTAGGATAGAGAATATGATAGGCCAGAACAGGATGCTGGAGCCAAGGGAGGCAGATTAAAAGATGTATCTGGAGTTTAAGTTCCAGAAGGGACCAAAAAGTCCAGGGACTGGATATCTTGGCCACCCAAATCTTCCTGGGGCTTCAACTTCTGAGTAACCTTTTCTGTGCTAAAAATGAGGGCTTGAATATGTAAGCCTGAGTCAAAGCAATTGGATGTAGATATTTTATTAGGAAATTTAATATAAACTATTAACCTGTAAAAAAAGAAATGAACCACACAAAAAAGGGTGCAGTATGTGTGGAGGCATAAGAGAAATACACACAGGAAAAGCAAGAGACATAAGGCAGTAGAAGTAGGAAGTTAGTAGGAATCGGCGTGGTAGTAGAATAGAGTAGGAAGAAGGAGTTGGGAAGAAAAGCAGAGAGAGAGAGAGAGAGAGAGAGACTGTTACCACTTGCTAGTATAGGGAGAGTAATGAATTCTTATTTTTGAATGGATGAGTTTGAGTCCTGTTAGGTCTTTAGAGCATCAACTGACCTATTCTGTATCATGAGCAAAAATGTCCTAGATATCTGTGAGCCCAGGCTGGGTGGATATTAAGATAGTTTCCTTTTCTTCCTGGTTTATTTTTATACTATCCTGTCACCGGAGGTAACTGGAACATATCTCTCTTCCTTGAACTTGAGAGAGCCTGGCACAACATTATTATTCTAATTTTTATAGGTGAGGGAATCAAGGGTCAGAGAGACTAGGTATTTTGCTCAAGCTCAAAAAACTTGTAAATGCTGGGGTTGGAAGCAGAAGATTTGTCTGACTCAGATCTGATATTATATCTAATTCAATATAAAGTATCCCGCCAGCTGGGAAGCAGAGAACGGATTCAAGAAACACTGCAGATTTAGCATCCATGGGGCTTGGCGACCTAGTAACTGTTTCATTTGCATATCATTAAACAAAAGGTCTAGAATGTTTTTTCTCATCTTCCACATTTTTTTTTAACCTTCATTTGCTCTGTAGGAAGGTGTGACATAGATTCACAGACTCATAGGGCTGTGAGGATGTTGAGTCCAGTTCTTTTTGTTCTTCTTAAAAAATCTCTGAAACACTGGTGAATTTGTTTCCACTTAACAACAGAGACTTCTTAAATGCACTAGCACTTGATTTTTGGAGTCATAGCGGGTTTAGTTGATGAAAACTATTCTGTTTATATGAAACTCCAAAGCCCAGTGATGTGATATGATTTTTCTATAGCCCTTGGTATTGGTAAAAAAGGACAGCTTTGCTGCTGCCCATTGGTCTAATTGGGTGAAAGAAGCACAGTAACCACCTACACAGAATTACTTAAAACATTCTTTGTGCTCTACTATTGCATCACAGCATTACTGTTGGCAAGGCTTAGCTTAACCTTTCTGCCTTCAGGAAGGACCTCATCCAACCTAATTCCAAGGTGATTTCCAGGTACATTTTATTAACTCAGGCTCCACAGAGCTAGACAGGATGAATTGGACACAAGTGGTCTATACATATGTAAAAGTGTTATTTGTTTTTTAAGTAAAAATCATAGTATAAAGAAGAATGGGGTGAACATTGTACCTTCTTTAAGTAGTGCTATGTGAGGAAAAATGTGTACAGGAACCACCCTCCTCGCCACACACATACCCCAGTATATTGTAAGGCTCAGGAAGGCTGAGACCAGCTCTTTCTTGTTCATCACTGCATATCCAGTGCCTAATTTAGCATCTACCACATAAGAGCTATGCAAAAAATATTTTTGGAAAGAAGGAAAGTGTTTTAGCTTGCTAAAGGCAAACTGAATGGGTTAGCTTTTACAATGGTTTTTGTTTTTTTTTTTTTTACCATAAAAGCTTATGTCTGGAGACCATGAAATTATCCAAATCAAAGCATCATCAGGAGATACTTTCTCCCAGAGCCGCAGGTGTGTGATCAGGCACATGGCAACATCTGCTTGTTTCTCTCCTATCCTCCGGGTGGGCCTTGTTTCTTTCAGTTTCTGGCTTCAGTGGCCTCCTCTTAGCGTCTGTGTTCTGTTGATTTCAGCTTCTGGCTCCCAGGGCCTTCTCTCTCTTAGCTTCTAGAGGTTTTTCTCTGTTTTCATGACTCTGTTGATTCCAGTATATAAAGAACTCCATAAGAGGATTAAGATCCACCCTGGGCTATGCCTTACTTGAGTAATCTAATCAGATGGCCCTTAACTGAATCTAGTCCAATTAAAGGTTCAAAACAGTTTCATGCTCACAGGGATGGACTACTTTAAGAAAAGAATTTTCTGGGGTCCACAAAAGACCCAAACTACCACAGAAAGGAAGCAAGGGAGGCAGGTAGGAGAAGAGACATGCTTTTTCCACTGTACAGTCCACTGTACAGTCTTGGGTAAATCATGCCTGTTCTTCAAGCCTCTATTTTCTAATAGAAATGAAAAAGAATGAACTATAGCTAAACACAATGCCATGAGGAGTCTCAAAACAATGCTGAGTGAAAGAAGCAAGGCAACAGATTAAAGTATGATTCCATTAAAAGACAAAATAGAGATGAAAATAAGACCTACTCCTTAGGTTCTAGGAAGGAGTAAATAAGATAGTGTATGTAAAAGTTCTTTGTAATTCACAAAATATTATTCACATATTAATTACTCTTCTTTAAGAAACTATTTTGCCCCAAATATTAAGGTTACTACATCAAGAGCACTCATATAATGGTTTCTTTATACTGATTTAATGAACACTGATGGACTGTGAGGTCTAGAAGGTACACCTCTTATTTTCCACTACAGAAGTAATGAGCAAACACTGAAATATGTACTAGATGAGAAAAGAAAAATATTCTCAGGGAATAAAAATATATGATTATTTCTCTGACTTTCCTAGCTGTTTCTTACCATGCCTTTCAAAAGATAGTACATGTACAGAGGCCCTAAGATAACCTCATCTCATGTTTTAGTTGTAACACACTAAGTTTTGTGGAACTGTCAGAGGCTTTATATGCTGTAAATGCTGTTGAGAGTAATGGGTAGTTCAAGCCATTCTTTTCCATCTGGTATAAATGGCTTTCTTCTGTTCCTATATTTTGTAAAAAAATTGCCAAACTGCACTAAACTATTGATGGACTTTTTAAAAAAGCAGTTTTATTGAGATATATTCACCTACTATACCATCCATATTGATGGACTTTTAATGAAGCTTTATGAAACAAGCTTTATGTGCAAAAATACAATGGACTCTAATTCAGCCCTAAATAAGAATGAAGTACGGACATACTACAACATGATGGGCCTTAAAAACATGCTAACTGAAAGACACCAAGCACAAAAGGACAAATATTGTGTAGTTCCATTCATGAACTATCTAGAATAAGCAAATTCATAGGGGTAGAAAGCAGATAAGTGGTTGCCAGGGGCCAGGGAGAGGAGGGAGTAGGGAGTGACTGCTTAATGGATATGAGTTTTTTTTTGGGGGGGGAGGTTGAAAATGTTCTTGAATTAAACAGTGGTGATGTTGCGCAATATGTACTAGAAGTCACTGCATTGTACACGTTAGCATGGCTAAAATGGTGAATGTTATGTTATATGAATTTTACCTCAATTAAAAAAAAAGAATTGAGTTTTCAAAAAAGTGGTACACTGGAACTAGTTTGTACTGGCTTGTAAAGGCTAATTGTTCAGTTTTCAGGAATTTTTGAGCCTGTTATTAAAAACTGCCATTATTAAAAATTATATAAACTTATAATTAAACAAATTAAATTAAAAACAAAGGTAATAAATACTCAAAACTCATCACTAATTATTTTGCTACATTTTCTAATTATCTGTACTCTTGAAGTTATTATATCTATTATCTATGTATCATGGAAATACTATCTAGAGGTGCACTACTACACTATTCTTCCCAATTCTGTGTTCAGCGGCATCAAACTGAAAGCTTGAAACTGGCCATGGTAGGCATATTTATACTGTGGAAATTGGCAAGTGCTACAAACCTGGAATCTGCTCCCCTCAACCCCACCAGAGCTGGGGGTTAAACATTTACTAGCATACCTGGGGGCAAGGAACAGAAGAGACTGCAAGTTACCTGGGAGCTCACTCAGGATGGATGAAGGACCATGAGCCAGCTAGGAACTGGAGGAATCCTTCTCCCAAAGGAGGCTGGGGGACTGTATCAAACTTACTGCCTGGGACCATGGGCTTTCTCTCTTTAGTAGGGGGATGGTGCCATCTCATATGCCCCCAAAGTCTCCAGATGCTGTATCTCTGGTGTTTCCAGACACCAGATTAAGGTCTAAAAAACTGGCATCCAAAACAGACCGCCTGGGAAAAGCAGCCTGTGCATCTTTCCACTGACAAGGTGCTTTCTCTTGCTGGCCCCATAAAAAAAGTAGAATAAGAGTGCAAAGCCCCTGCACTGGAATGCAAATCCACAATGAGGACCCTTGTATCAGTATGCATCCTTGTGGAATAATGGGAGAAACAGTGGGACCTGTGCCTTTACTTCTCTTCTTGCAGGTCCTGCTTTTTCCTTTCCTCAGCAAGAGCCTAACGCATATCATGTAACATTGAGCAATTTGTCCTGCATTCTGATGCACGTAAGAGGGGACCCAAGGCCAGCCACAGGGAAAAAAACAACAAATACTTTGAAAACCATATTAATGGTAAGTAGCTAACCACATAGCATACATTTTATTTTTGGATCATGCTTTAAACACTCCTTGCTTATTAAAATTTTTATTTGTTTGTACTTCATATTATTACAAAGAGATGGTTTGCAAAAATGCACTATAATATGTTCGAATATGCTTGAGAGAATTGGGACAAATGGAAAATAGGTAAATAAAAAAGAAGAATCTGTGAATATATAAATGATAGCCATGATATCTTACCCTTGCAAGAGGCAGCCCACAAATTTTCTTGACGCTTTCTAGCAGACAACATGAAGAAGAAAACATAGCTATGAGAGTCACAGGATCTTTAAGGCACAGACTGGTCAGAAGAAGTAAAATTTTTCCTGATACTGAGACAAATAGGATACTTTTTGATGTAGTGAGCAATGCTCTCAACAACATCCTATAGTTAATAAAACATTTAGTTTCTTCAGGTTATTTCATATGATGGCTGTAGGTAAGCTGATGGCAATTTTCCATTGTTTCTTCTTAATGATGAATCCCTTAGCTGTCTGGTTATATGTGTTATCTCTGCCAAGGTTTTGTTTCATCATCCCACGTCTGCTTGGTTCTCTTTGGGTTCCATTGGTTTCCTGTGTGTCCTCCTCGGATATTTAGTTCAAGAATCACTTTATCAAATTAGGGCCTTTATTATTAAATGCAGCAAGTTCTGTCTCTTGGACTGCAATTTGGTTAAAGTTTATACTTGAAATAAAGTTTTCACCAACTGTACTAATAAAAATATTTGATACAGTCAATATACTTTGCAAAATTCTTGGCCCTAATGACTTATTACCTGGGATTGCTGTATTTCTCCAAGGTCTTGATCTTATAGCCTGCCATCTCTCTCTCTTATCTCTAAGTGCCTTGTGTATTTTGAGTGGCCAGAGAGCACTTTATATTTTTGGCATGAAAAATAACTTCTAGGTGGGTTCCAACATTATAGGATTTACTTGGGCAGAGTACAGCGATTAAATCCTACTATGTGCCAGGTACTGTGCTACATGCTTTATATACTTTATTTCATTTAACCCTCACAACACTGTAGGTATATCTTTATTAACTTCATCTTACAGATAAGGAAGCTGAGGCTCAAAGAGGTTAAATTAACTGCCTGATGTCACACAACTAGATGTGTCACACATTTTTTACTCAGGCAGGACTCTTTTGCAAACTGATGAAATCCCTGGGGGTCCAGAATCCAGTTTCAAGAAACTTGATACTCTCAGGTCATTTCACAAGCATTAGCTCATGGAAATTGACTTCAAGCTAACAAGTCTCATGGATTTATTTATAAACAAGTGCTGGCATTAACAATTATTGGCAATTTGCCTTTCTATTCACTAGAAAACCCATATTTCTTCTCATTATCAAGATTCCCCGGAAACCATGTTGTTAATCAAGAAAATGGAAAGCAAACATAAAAATATGATATTATGGTAAAATTAATTGAGTAGCCTCAAAGGATATTTCTTTCAGGTTGTGGTAGAACTGCTTTACCACTGAGTTCATATTTCTAGTGATTTGTATCATACAGATTCTAGGTCTCTTTGGATAAACTCCAATAAATTCTTCTTCTTCAACTCTTCTAAACTTCATGCAGATTGGCACATCATTTTGTTTGCATTTATTACTAACATTTGTTCATCCATATTATACAAATTCAAACTCAGGCTATAGTGATTTGTTTGGACTGGTAGTTCTAAGGAGGTTTAGAGACATCCAGACTCCTGTATAAGTCATTTCAAGTATCTCTTGTGGGTCAGTCCTGCAGGTGGCTAATTGTATCCATTTTATATTAATTAATATAAACTTCAGTTTCAGAGGGTGACTTTTGTGATTTTGTTCCCATTTTTGTAAGTGACATAGTCCGTGCTGTTTATTATGCATTGATTATAGAAAAAATGAAGGGACAAAAACATCACCTTATCTTTCCTTTAGCAGTGTTCATCAGAGACCAGGAATATAATGATATATGGCATTAATGTGTGACCATTAGAATATACTTAAAACTTACTTATTTTTACTTAGAATCTGGAATGAAGGTGTCTTTGTATTAGAGTAATACTAAGAATCACTTAATAAAATGGAAGTCTTAAAGAAATAAAAACAGCAAGGTATAAACATGCAAATTCCATAGGTACCTTTAAAATCTCCCTTGGACCAACCCCACCACAGCACCCTACTTAGGCTGCTTGTGACATTGTTGTGACATGAATTTCACCCTGACTCAACCTCAGTTGTATATCTTGTGCTACTAGGACAGTTTCGTTCCTAAAACCAGGATCTGCCAAATTAAATGTCACTTTCTATTGAGTGTGGGATGTGAGACACTATCTTCAAAGGGACACTATGATAAGAACTCACTTTCCCAGCCTTCCTGGTGACAAAACTTTTGTTTGTCAGTTTTAAAATAGTAAATGCAATGTCTGAATATAAACAAAAGGAAGTAAGTCTGCCACTGGTGACTGTGGATTTGGTTCCAAATCTTGGTAGGGCTTTCCCAGGCTATCCTTTAATTATGGTAAATAATGATTGAGTTCTGCCCTCTCCCTCACAAGAGATACAGAAACTCACCTTCATCTCTTGGCTAAACCTCTTCAGGTGGATGTTGTAAAACCTATATCTGAATCTTGTCCCAAGGTTTTAGATTTTTAAAAAAAAAATTCAGTGCTCTGATTAAAAAAAAAAAAAAAAAAAAAGCAACATACTCATCCATCCTGGAAATCTATTCTCCAATGAAAATGATTTTGATTTTGAGCATTGAGACAGTCAGGCCAGTTGGAAAATCAGTCTACTATATTTTCCAAGCATCAGGATACAGATTTCCTTAATGATTAATGAAAAATCAGTGTTTCCCTTTCTTACTCACTAAGCTAGCCTGGTACAGACAAAAGTGTCCCATCATTGTACATCTCTCCACTCCTCCTTAAAATACAGAGTCAAATTAAAACTGTAAAAATGACAGGCAAGAAAATAATTACACTGTTCATATTTCTTGGCAGCAGAGGGGATTGTAAATAAACAAGGGAGACCCAATTCTTTGAAGAGATAATAGGATTTCCCTTGCTTATGGTTCCCTCCTTGTGCAGAAATTAATTGAAGTAAATCCCATTTCACTTAACTGAATGGAATAAGGAAGTTTTTCCAGGGTCTAATTTACATAAAATAAGCTAGTTTGAATGATTGAGGCTAGTTTGGATATTGCAAACAAAATACGCACCTGCAATTTTGTGAAAGATTTTGGGTTCATTGGCACTGCCTCAAGCATTTCTTTTTCTATCAATGAGACTAAGGTTTCCTTCCTGTATTTATGTGTCACTGGAGGGCCTGAAGAGCAATTTCCATGTGAATAAATTCCTTGGCAACTAATTATTTGGCATTTAGCCTAAAAGTCTGTCCTGCCTTAAATTTCAGGAATATGAAACTAGAGATAGAAGGGAAAATTAATTCTTATGAAACTAAGGATTTAGTGTTCACCTTTATAAAATCCCAAATAACATTTAGTTCTATTAAAAAATGATAAAACCAGAACTTCTTTACATTTGGAAACTGAATACTTTTGTAATAACAAAATAAAATTTTATGAAAAGTATTTCATTTAAATTTTATGAAAGAACAAAGATATAACATACAGTTCATGCTAGTTTCATAGCATTTAAGCAGAGGTTCCCTAACTTTCTTCCTTCCCAGCACCCTTAGGGTCTGGCAGTTTTTTCAAGGTGACCATAGGCCAAAAGAAATACCTAACAGATCTGTTTATTAAGTAGTTAGGCCCAAACAACTTAAGTATTTATGTCCTACTAACACAGAAGCCACTTGTAAAGGCAATACATAAAATAATTTCATTCTTAAGTAATCGGAGATTATTTACTAGTGGTATGTGTATGCCTTTTGGGCACTGCACAGGTTTTCAAATCTTAGAATCAGATGGACACCACCATGCTCATTTCTTTTTCCAGCAGGTGCTCAACCACTGAGCTACATCTGCTCCTCAATGAGAGTTGGATTTTCATTTGTTTGTTTGTTTGCTTTTGTTTTTTTTAATAAGAGGTACCAGAGATGGACCTGAGATCTCGTACATGGGAAGCAGGCCCTCAACCCTTTGAGCTATACCTGCTCCCCTGATAATTGTATTTTTTTTAAGATTTATTTATTTTTTATTAATCCCCCCCCCCCAGTTGTCTGCTCTCTGTGTTCTTCTGTGATGGCTTCTATCCTTATCAGCAGCACCAAGTATCTGTGTTTCTTTTTGTTGCATCATCTTATTGTGTCAGCTCTCCGTGTGTGTGGCGCCATTCCTGGGCAGGCTGCATTTTTTTTTTTTTTCGCACTGGATGGCTCTCCTTACAGGGCGCACTCCTTGCGTGTGGGGCTCCCCTAGGCGGGGGACACCCCTGTGTGGCAGGGCACTACTTGCGCACATCAGCACTGTGCATGGGCCAGCTCCACACGGGTCAAGGAGGCCCGGGGTTTGAACCACGGACCTCCCATGTGGTAGGTGGACGCCCTAACCACTGGGCCAAGTCCGCTTCCCTGATGACTATTTTTTAATCTCATCAACCACTGAAAATTTTTCTCAAAGATATGACATCATCAAAAGGAATGTAAGGAGATCTATTATTGAAGCCAAACCACCTCGGAGCCTATAGTATTTGTGATTTTTGACAAATGTCGTGGAGTTCCTCTAGAAAATCAAAATACGTGGTAGTATCCCTGAGTTTGCTGGACTTTCCTGAGCAGCATTTAGGACAGTATATTTTAGAAAATTTTATATATGCATCTTAATAGTTTATCAGGGATCTAAAGCTAAATTTCTTGTCCTGTTCTTAATTCTTGGTACTGAGGTTAGTCATTGACCCCTAAAGAAGTATGACTGTATTAGTATACTCAAAAAGCATCCTTTATCCTTTAGTCTATTTCTGGGAGAATGGTAATCTTTCGCAAGAGAAATATCTGTTGGAAACATTGATTTATTTTAACTTTCCAGAAAAGCAGTATGTAAGTATCCTTTGAATGTGTCAGAAACCAGGATGGACCTAGTTGTAGGTTGGAGTTAATGGCCCGACAAAGGAAGGACACCATAGCATTCCTCTCTTCTGCTTTGTTTGAAATTCCCATACTTGGAATCACTCCTTTGTGAACATAAGGAACACTAGAGGGTGGGGTGCATAAAATTAGTATGAAAATAAACAGATCATGTTGGAAAAGAGTAGAGAGCATACAATAGGCCTGGCCTTCTACCTGCTACCTGTGTTGTTACATGCACTTGAGTATCAGATTAACAGTCTGTTACCTGAAAAGGACTGGATGAAGAATGTGCAGGTAAAATTCAGAATTTAGAGTTCTTGGAAACTGCAGGACTGGGTCAAACATGAAATAGGCATGAGGCAGCATGAAGGCAAGGGTAGGAGCTGGGTTGGGAGGGGAGAGTGAAAGGGATAGGAAGGACTAGCATCTGCAGGTTAAATATGCCCATTGGAATGGGGGAAAACTGAATGAGTAGGGGATTGGCTAATCAAATCAATTGGGTAGTCCTAGGTTTTTCACTTTTATACCTAATATGGTACTAGACATCCTCACATGTAAATCTTTGTGCACAACTCTGAAAATTTCCTTAGCACAAATATTTTTTTGTCGGAATTGTTGGATCATAAAATATAAAGATGGGAAGACTTTTGCTGCCAATGTATTCCTTTGAAAGATAATAATAATTGAAAGCTGACCCCCAATATATGAGAAAGGATACTAGAAATAGCACTGTAAGTATGGCAAGGTCCACTCAAAACAGTTATATCTACATGAAACAATAACCAGAGGGACACTCACTTTTAAAAGGCTGGGAATAGGTTCACTGAAAAATGTTAGATCTATATTAAAAAATAAGAACTAAGTAAGGCTTACTAATAATGTTAATTTATGAATTCTTATAACAGTCTTCAAACCTGACCTCCTTATCATTACTCAGATATCTTTTCTTCTTCCTGAATTTCCTATCTCTGTGAAGACAACCACCATCCCCACATCTGGCTAAACTAGAACAGTACAAAAATATTACAGTGAGCATCCTATCCCATCCCAACAGGTAACTGGTCACCATTCCTATCAATTCTGTTTTTTGAATATCTTTCAAACATGCCTCCATCCTAGTGCCCTAATTTACACCTTTGCCATTTCTTATTTTCTAAATTACTTGCAGGCTGAAGGCTGCCTCCATTCTATCACCCTGACACTAGCGAGAACGTTCTAAAATGCATATTAGATTATGTCAGGTTCCTGCTCAAGATTTTAAATAGATTTCTATTGCCTACAGAATATAAGCTTAAAGTTATGTTCAATTTTACATGGTTCCACTGGCCATAGAAACCCTTTGCCAAGTTACACTGGTTTTGGTTTTCTCCCTGAAATACTTGCCTTCCCCCATCTGAGGTACTGTATCCTGACTTGGACCTTATTCCTCAAACTTTTGATTTAAGATTTATTTTACCTAAGCACAGTCTCTCTTTAACCTTACAAAATGAAGCACAGCATTGTTTCTCTGCTTTGACTTCTTGTACTCTGCCCTGCCTGTTATTGAGAATCTCCTTTTGTCCATGCTTCTTCAGCTACCATGGAAAATTATATCAAGAATTCTACTAGAATCAGGGTATTAGTTCAGAGTGAAACTAGAAGTAATCTGATTTGATACCTATCTGGTGCTTCTTAAATTCATCCTCACTACAGGCAGAGCTGGCCCTGGCAGAGGGAGGGGTTGAAACTGCCTGAAAGGGCTAAACCTCCTTGAGTGTGGGGACAGGGTCTGCAGCACCAGAAGGAAGGCAGACCCCCATACCTCATACCTCAGGAAACTGCTGAAAGTATGTTGGGAACATTAAAGGCAAAGATTGACCTCAAAGTTCCCATTTTATTCATGATTTTTCCTAGAAAGCTATCATAGGAGTACTGAAAAGACAATCAAGTTTTTAATAATCTGAATTCCTTCTGCTGGATTAGAAAGAATGGTATCTTTCTACTTAATAAATTACTTGTGATTGAGAATTCCATACTTGAAAAAGCAGTAAAGCTCAACTTCTTGCTTGATATCTTGGTCTATTAATAAATAATAAGGTAAAGTTTGAGTAGTTCAGCTGACTATCCTAATTTTAGTGATTTCCATGCTGAAATGCAATTCATTAATGAAAGGAAACAAAAAACACTGCTCATATAAATAATATAGACACATTTATTTTATTAAAACACTTTCTTATTTTTGGATAAACGAAAATACACAGAATTAATGTGTTTAAGCAAATAAAAATTTGACATTACTCTTATTTACCTAATACAGTCTGACTAAAATATTCATGAGTTACCTATTAAGCCTAAAGTGCTTTGCTGTCAATAATTTTATAAAAATTTACTTTTGATTAGCTTTTTGCATGTAAAATTGTTAAATGTTCAGTTTCTTTATGCATTTAGAAAATGAATACACAAATTGAAATAAAGCAGTGCTGTGAAATGTGTAATGTGGGCCTTACAAAAATGGAACTTACCTTTATACTGTTACATATATTTTAAAAATTTGATATATAATAGCAACATACCTTAAGGTTGCAAATACCTTTTTATTGGTGTTCAGTCATGTAGTATATACATGGATCAGGAAGGCTTCTCTGTTTAAGTATGTGGGGCCCCAAACAGGATCATAGATACTATTTTGTTAGGGAGATGTGAGAGGCCTGAGGGGGGCAGTCACTGAATGGAGAAAGAGCAATAGACATGCAAATCCAAATTTTAGCAGCCTTTTCAGGTAGACTAGAAGAAAGAGAGGCTCTCAGATTATCTGAAAGTATGATCAACATTTTCATTGAGTATGAAATAAATATTCACCAGATTATTGATTTATAAAAATGCTAAAGAGCAAGAAATTGGTAAGTACACAACTTTATTTAATGGAAAACAGGGAAAATATTTATGTTTAGGTAAATGTTGATTTCAAACACGTTGTGAGTTTTTTCCAGATCAAAATAATTGCCTCTCAGTAAGAAAAGCTTTCATCGACACCCCATCTTGAGTAATAATAAACATATTGCAAAATCCATTCAAATGAATAATAATTTTTGGCTTTTAGGAAGGTTTTCAATACGATAAAGAGACTAGAGTGGAGTGGAAGAGAGGCCATCTGTTTCAGAGTTGTATTTTAATTTTCTAGTATTAATATAATAATTTGTGATTCATAATTATTTCAGACAAAATCTGCATTCATAAACATTTAAAATAACAGAAGATAAGTGGGCGATTTGGTTGAATGGCTTGGAGGGGATTTGGATCAACCAGAATTCAGAGGTTATATAGTTTGTGTTTCTTGTTAAATTTGGAATGGTACCAGGATATAGAAAGGCATTAAATTAATTCTTTTTCACTTTCATTTTCATGCAATTCCCCACATTATACCCTTTGCTATAATATGTGCCATGTTCAATTAAGGTGTGCTAGCATGTTGAAGTATTTTTCAACAACTCTGTTGAAATCTCATGAATGAGGTCAGCTCACAAGGTCAAACTAATACATGCTAAATGCTTGTATGTAATTTTTTGCTTGAGGCAGCCAAGGTGACATTTATTTGACGAGCTCCCAAGAATAATTGGTTCTCTAAGAACCTTGACAAAATAGATTTTTTGAGAATAAAATAGGTTCTCTTTCATTTCTTTTCTGTAGCTCAATTTAGTAGCATCTTGTAACAATCTCAATTTTAAAGTTAGTTCTATTTATCCAATGAAAGCGACTTGTTTCTTTTGATCCTTTTGGTTCCTGGGTCTTTAAATTCCTGAGAGCTGTTCTTACAAACTGTCACTGTTAATCATGCACATTTGTTTTGCCTTATGCTATTATTAGTAGGATGGAGTTTACTAGCTTCTTTGCATGATCCTGTTATACTGATACACTTAACATCTGCCATAAATGATTTATTAGGATTTAGAGAAAATTATATTTCGACATATTTAAGGAGCAAACTTAGTTGAAAATATAAATGGTTTACTCACTTTTCAGTACTCTCCTAGTCTTTCTAATTATAATTAAGATATAACTTTATATCATTCTTTTTCTGAGCCCCAAGCTGTCACAACTTATCTTTTCCTTTATGTGGCATTTCCCCCTTAAACACAATAATAAAACCTTGATTTTACCCACATAAGTACAGGCCTTTGTTTCTTTATTTGTAATTTCCTTTTTAGGTCAAATATATGTTTCAAAGTACGGAAGATTTTGTGATTCTCAGAATAATACAAAAGTCTAGGCTAGGAATTTATTACCCTAACAAATGGTTATGTGTGGGTGTGTATATATATGTGTGTGTGTGTGTATATATGGAGAGAGAAATGATATAGATATACACACGTATATAATAAATGGATATTGAGGCCTATTTTTTTTTATATTGCTTATACCAAAGATTATTTTATTTAAATTAGTCAAATCACTTGGGTCACTGAAGCTAATGTAATAAGTCTGGCCGTTTATGTTAAAACATTAGCTTAATGGAATAATATGCCTTCTCTGAAATAAACAGCCCTCGTGAGACTGTTTTGGTTTGTGAGTTCAATAAATTTACACCCCCAAAACATTAGACTTAAATAGAGTTCTACTCTCTTGGGACTTCAGCCTCACCAACTGAAAGTTGAATCACCAGATGCATTTTCTTTTTCCATGCTCTTGCTTATTTTAGGAGACCTTGTGGCTAAGGAGATGCTCTTGTATATGTGTACAGCCATAACAATTTTAACTCTACAATTAGTGATTAGAGTATGCTGCAGTACCCAAAGGTCAAAAGCACCATTTAATTTTGGGTGATTCACTTAATCTCTTGGAGCCCGAGTCACCTCATTCTTACAATAAGGATAGACCCTGTGTTGTGGTGGGTAAAACGGTTAAACAGGAACATCTCCAGAGCTGCTGTGGAGAGGTGGGTAATGGGAAGGGCCTTTTCAGATAAGATTTTGATCTGTTGACCTGTGTTCAGTAAGTACTCAATAAATATTAACTAATATTATTATTGTTATCAAAATAAACTTATAACAACTTGTCACTGCCTGGACATAGAGAAGATCAATTGCTACTGTGAGGCAGAACACAGACATAGGACAGAGGCTCATACTAGTAAGAAATTCCCGTTTCAGTTTTAGTAACTAAAATGTCACATGGGGTTTGGAGGTCACTGGAGCAAATATCCATAGAAATTCTTTGATAAATGTTTGTTACCCAAAGCATACTTTTGAACAATAATTAATCATAAACTAAGAATAATCTACAAGCAGTAAAAAAAACCTCGATGCAAGCTGTTTACATGAGTGAAATTTATCCTTCACGTGTGTTTTTGCTTGTCTAGCAGAATGGTTTATAAAAATGAATTTGAATTATTTTAGGCAAGGAAAAGGTTTCCTCCAGTTTGCTACAGGCTCCACTACTCCCAAATACCTTGAAATTGGCAATGCTTCTCTCTTGATATCACCTGTCTGGGCTTTGCGGCCAATTGAGTTTATATTCTCTGATAATCAGACATTTGTATTGCATATTTTTACCCTATCACAAAGATGTATAAGAAAAGACTGATATGAGGCTCTAATAGCAGGCTCTGTTAAGACAGGAAGAAGTATCTGGACCACTGGTTTAGCTACACTTCCTCAGCACTCCCATTCTTTTTTTTTTTTTTTTGCTCCTAATAGTGTTATTTATTTATTTATTTATTTATTTTATTGACTTTGTAATAATATTGCATTAAAAATATATATGTGAGGTCCCATTCAACCCCACCCCCCCACCCCCCCTCTCCCCCCCCAACAACACTCGTTCCCATCATCATGACACATCCATTGGATTTGGTAAGTACATCTCTGGGCACCCCTGCACCTCATATACAATGGTCCACATCATGGCCCATACTCTCCTCCATTCCATCCAGTGGGCCCTGTGAGGATCCACGATGTCCGGTGATTACCCCCGAGGCGCCATCCAGGGCAGCTCCACGTCCCAAATACGCCCCCACCTCTCATCTCTTCCTGCCCTTCCCCATACCCATCGTCCACCATGTCCACTTTTCCCAATCCAATGCCACCTCTTCTATGTGGACATTGGATTGGTTGTGTCCATTGCACCTCTATGTCAAGAGGAGGCTCAGATTCCACATGGATGCTGGCTGCCATCCTCCCATTTTCAGTTGTAATCACTCTAGGCTCCATGGTGTGGTGATTGTCCTTCTTCAACTCCATCTTAGCTGAGTGTGGTAAGTCCAATAAATCAGATTGTAGGTGCTGGAGTCTGTTGAGGCTCAGGACCTGGCTATCACATTATCAGTCCAGAGATTCAAATCCCCTAACTATATCTTAAACCCCAACGTTAACTGCACCTCCAGCAGATTAGTATGAAAGTCTTATGAAGGGAGATCCCATCTGAGTCCAGATTCATCACACATAAACACCATTTCCAGAGAGGGGCCATCTGCCCTTGTAGTAAACCCCATCGGCCATGACCATAACTCTGATGGGTCTCTTTAGCCTTCATAGGAACCAATATCTGGGGGTTGTATCTGCTTTATCTGTCTCTCTGACTCTGCTCAGTTGTGCATGAGGGCAATCCTTCTGCCAGCCTCCAGGCTCTTTTTTAGAAACTCGTAGCCATATAAACTCATTTCTCCTTTCCATTTCCCCCTTACTTTAGATCAAACAGCATTTTAAAGTCATGTTGTTTTATGTAGACATGGATATTCTGCTGATCCGCATTGAACCTTCCATATAAGGTCCTTTTCCAGTTGCATCATCAGTTGGTATTTGATAGTGGTCCCTCGTTGCCAGGGAGGCTCATCCCCGGGTGTCATGTCCCACGCTGGAGGGAAGGCATTGCATTTACATGCTGAGTTTGGCTTCGAGCCTGGCCACATTTGAGTAACATGAAGGCTGACAGGAGGAAATTCCCAGGCACAATGTTGCTCTAGGCCTTGTTCTTATTTTAGGTTTATCAGCTCACAAGCATAGTCATTAGCATCAGGGGCTCACTGTTGAACCCTCACTCCCTCCCGGTCCCCGCCGCTGTACCTGGGAGACTATCACTGCTCCCCTAGGGACCACGACAGAGCACCACTGGCCAGGAACCCAGTACCCCCCCTGCTGGGTTTTTAATTGTTGCCACTATGAGTATATCCAATCATTACCATGCACCCTGGACATATGTTCTGTACAGCTCCCTGTCAGCCATATATCACCTGTCATTGGTATCCCATACCAGTATCCCTCCATTGCCATTGTTGAAACACTCTGTGATCCAGAACTCCCCGAAATTTGAAGCCCAATATAATGTCATGGTCCCTTACTAGGGAATGGCATATAGCGATGGGTTTAAAGGATAGATAAAGAACTTGGATAAAGTTAGATAAAGAACTTAGATAAAGAATGTTGACTTGAAAAAATTCCACATCCTATCCTTTTTTCCCCCCCCCCCCCCCCTAATTATTCAGCGTTTCTTTGTAGGAGTCCTAGACCACAGCAATGCATATATATAATATACAGCACTCCCATACATCCACCACAACACCTTTTTCCTTCCACAGCGATACTCTTACACCTTATTCACATCATATTTACTTAAGGTGATGTACAGAGTCTGAGATATTAGCTTTCTAACATGGTAATATCTGTGCTTACATTATGGTGCATACTTTAGGATACACAGTTCTTTACATTTTTAGTTCTCCTATGTTTTACATTATGGTTTACATTATCAGTCTGTCGTCTCCTATATGTTATGGTGTAATATTACATGTTTTATATCCATCCTTGTGTACTCTCAAGAAACTCCTCCCTTGCCCCCCATTTACTTTGGTTCCACACATTTAACGTCCATTTTCCCTTCCACCTTGGTGCCCACAGTGACAGTCAACCTCTGTTTCCTGAGGAGCCACTTCCAGAGATAGATGGAATAGTGTTTAGGGCCTAACTTGCTCATCTGCCCCAATGCCCTGGGAGCCACCCTTTCTCTCGAGGGATAGAGTTCCCTCTATTTGGTGGCATTAGTCCTCCCCAGGATGTGGGTCCACCCCCACTCTCACTACTTGGGATTCTACCCCATGGTGTCACCCACTCTGGCAGAATGAGCATTTAGACATTCCCCAGGAGCCCGTCCTGCATCAGACCCTCCCCTCCGAGCATTCTAAACAGGTAACCCTCTTTATTATATTTTGATATTATTTTCTCGGCATTTTACTCTCCACCACCTCCTAACCCTCTCCTGTGTTCGTATGCTACCCCTCCCTCCCCCCACTTTTGGGCAACATTACCCAACCGTCCCTCCCCAGCCACCCTCAAACCCGTAAAGCCCCAACCAAAGGCAACCCCTTGCCCCCATTTTATCTCTTCTTTGTGTTCATACTTACCACCATCTCGTCTTAAGTCCCACCCCTGCAGACATCGGCTCATATCCTTCCTCCACCCTCCGATTTCCTGTAAGCCTATCGTTCAGTCTCTTGCTATCTAGGGCAGCTTGTTTATTTCATATCATTGAGGTCATGTAGTATTTGTCCTTCAATGTCTGGGTTGCTTCACTCAACATAAGGTTCTCAAGATTCATCCATGTTATCACATGTGTTTGTAGTGTGTTTGTTCTTACAGCCGAGCACTCCCATTCTTGAGGAGGAGCTAGAACGTGCTGCCAGAATCTCACTGTGGAGTATACATAGATGCTTATATATATTAATAAATTGACATTAATAAACCCTACATAGTTCTTATTTTTCAGTGTAAATCTAATATTTCTCAAAGAACAAATTTCTTGCCTTTTAAAAGGTGGAAGAGTCCCTCTGGTTATTGCTATGTACAAATATATTTGTTCCAGATAGACCTTGCCAAATAATTACAATGCCATTTCTGGTGTCCATTCTCAGACACTGATGACAGAATTTCAATTATTATTACCTTTCTATGGAAAACATCGGAAAATTATTTCTAAAGTCTTAACATATTTATAGTCTATGACCCAGCAATTCTCCATTTAGGAATTTGTCCTAAGGAAATTATTGGAGATGTGCTAAAAAATTTATGATGAAGAGGTATAGCCCCCTATTAGTTATAAGATTGAAAAAAATCAGAAACAGTCTAAGTGTCCTAAAATGGGTGCTTTGTTAAATAAATTCCAGTGTGGTAGTAGAATTCACTGCAGCTTAAAAAATCTCATTTTATTAGAATATTTAGTAGCATAAGGAAAATATTTACAACCATGTATTCTGTGACTACATCATATTCTTTAGAGTTACAGAATAAGTTTAGAAATATGTCCCAAAATGTTAACAGGAGCATGGTTGATATTTATTTTGTTCTTTGTATTTTTCTACATATTCCAAATTTTACTGTAGTTAGAAAAATTTGAACTATTTTTAAGAGGTCTTCCTGTGTTCTGGTGGCCAACACTAGGCATGCAGCATTCCTTAAAGGCTACTCAATGAGTCTCATTTCTGGTTGAGTGTGCTATGTACCTTGCCTATATCAGAGGGCTTGAGTGTCAGATCTCTGGAGGGCCCTTTCAGCTATATGGCCTAATTCTCTGATTTTAAGATAATCATGATTTGTAGATCTCTTGTCATCTCAAGCAACTTTTCAAGTGCAGAGGAATTGGAAGCTTTCCACTATTAGAGCTAATGGCCCATACCAGTACTGTCACCCCGTAGAATAATTATGCTTTTAAGGGGGAAAATTCTCTGCTATACTGTGACAGTTAAGTGTGGAATTGTTCTCTTCATTTCAAGAGGAGTGGCTCTAATGTAATGCTTTTAAATGATTTTGAAGGGAGTGAATGCTTGTTTTCAGAAGGGACTTTTTAATAGGATTATTGTCTTGAAGCAATGTTCCCTTGAAAGCTACTTGATGTTTGTGCAACTGGGATATTAGGAACTTAGAAGTTAGGTATATGTATGTGTGTGATGTGCATGTGAATTTGTATTGAAAAGGTCGAAGATAAGTATCAAAAAAAGAAAGGCACATGTATCCTAAAAACTCACAATAAGTAAAAAATCTAACCTTTTTTGCAGAAGAGTGATAAGATGAAGAGAAGAAAACACCCAATTACTGTATTTCATTCAAATGTGTCTATGGTGGGAAATTTTTTAAATCTAAAATACACAATTCCCAAACTTACATTTGTTTTTAAATTCTTTCTTAGCCTCTATGCTACAAGTTATATGAAGAAACCAATGTTTGTTGTACATTGAATTATGTACTTCAATTTTGACATGTTCTTAATCTTAATCTGTATTCTTGTGGGTGTGACTCTATTGTTAATAGGATCTCTTGAAGATGTTATTTTTAGTTAAGGTGTGGTCCAAATGAATGAGGGGGCTTAATATGAATTTCTAGAGTTCTCTATAAGCAGAAGAAATTCAGACCAAGTCAAAGAAAGCCACAGGAAATAAATTAGAAGCCTGAAGTCAATAGAACCTGGAAGAGAAAGGAAAGAATATCACCCTGCAGTGTGACATAGAAATGCAAGCCAAGGAACCCCAAAGATTGCCAGCAGCCAGCACTAGAATGTTACAGACTTTGGAAAGAAAACATTGCCTTGCTGATTCCTTGATTTTGGACTTCTGCTAGCCTCAAAACTGTGAGTCAGTAGTTCCCCATTGTTTAAGCCATTCCATTGTGTGACATCTGTCACAGCAGCCTGACAAACTGACACAATGTTGCTGCAAAGTCACTGGCTTTTTCATAAGAGCCCTTGCATATATGATATTTTTGATTATGAGAAGATAAATTAATAAAAAAACTATTTACTAACAGTACTTTGATGGATATTGTACAAGGAAAGAAAGAGAAAGATTTGGCTTTACAAAGAAAAATATTCATTACATGACAGACAGATTTATTAGGGAAACCAATCATTATTTCAGTTAATGCTTTCAGACCACAAATACACATAGTAAGTATTTAAGAGAATGTTAGAGATCATCTACCTCAATGGTTCCAAATGGTTATTGTGTTTGTGTGGCAGGGGATGGGTCAGGGGGTTCGAGAAGGTCAGTCAGTTGCTGAGCATTTTCAGACTGCCAAAATTCCCTTCTACCCTTAGTATCAGAGTTGGGATGGGCTAACAGGGCATCCATGGGCTAATTGAATTCTCTGTGGGAAGAGTATATTTTAGTTTGCTAAAGGCTGCCAATACAATATACCAGAAATGGGTTTGCTTTTACAATGGGAATTTATTAGGTTAAAAGGTTATAGTACTGAGGCTGTGAAAATGTCCAAATCATCATAGATGCTGTCCACTGAAGGTTGGCAGCTGACACTCCTGGACTCCTGACGTAGCAAGGCATAATGCTGGCTTTTCCAGTTTCTGCATGCTTCTCCATGCTAATTTTCTCCCCAAGCTCAGCTATGAGTGATCAGGCACATGGCAGGGCATAATGAGGGTGTTGGCTCATCTTTCCCCTCTCCTCCAGGCCTTGTGGCTAGTTCTGCTTTGGGATACTTCATCTGTGGCTTTTCTCTCTCCAGGGTTCATTGATTTCAACTTCTGGAGGCTTTTCTCTGTCTTTTTATTCTTCTGTTTACAAAGGACTAGGTTAAGAGGATTAAGACCCACTCTGGGCCATGCCCAACTGGAACAATCTAATCAAAAGGCCTATAATTATCTAATCTAATCAAAGGTCCACAAAGAACTAAAACCAACACAGTATACTACCCTGTACATTGATACTGGGCTTGGCCACATGACTTGCTTTGGCCAATTAAATATGGATAGAAGTGACAATGGGCCAGTTTTGCTGAACCCTTAGGTGGTATGGCAAAAATCCAGGAGCTACTTGAAAGAATACTGTGTAAAGAGCATGCCCCAAGGAGCTTCCAGTCCCATAATTAGAGATAGGTGAAACAGACCTGAACTCAATCTGTAGTATAGAGTAAAGATACCTCAGCAGACCTGCAAATAAATGAGCAAGAAATAAGCCACTGTTATCATACACCACCATGATTTGTGAGATGCTTGTTATGTAGCATTATTAAAGTAGAAGCATGACTAATACAGTTATATATTTGAGACTGGAGTTTATGGGAGAGCTCAGCTCTGAAAATATATATCTTGGTGTAATCAACCTAGAGAAAGAGAGAGAATTCACCAAAGGAATGAATATAGATAAAGCAGAAGTCCAGAAAATTAACCCTGGGGCCCTTCAATGTAATGTCAGAAAGGTGAGGAGGAGCCAGGAAAGGAAACTAGGGATTGGCCAATAGACCAGAAGAGTGTCAGGGTACTAGAAACCAAGTGAAGGAAGTGTTTCAAGGAGGAGGGTATTATAAACTAAGTCAAATACTGCAAACACATCATGTAGGTTGAAGATTGAGACTATATTTAGCAACATGGAGGTAACCCTGACAGCAGAAGTTTTGATGGGTTGGTCATTGTGTACTTAACATAATGATCTAATAAAGAAAAAAATAATGATTCCAGAAAGAGAAGGGAGGATTTCTGGGGCAGTATCATATACTTGTTGAGAAGTTATATGATCCAGTGTTCAATTAGAGTAATTGGTTCTAGATGAAGGCATGGAAAATTCATCTATAGTAACCAAAAGGAAGTTGGAATACTTGCAGCTGATGGGAAGAAGTGGTGGCAGAAATAGGAAGCATAAATGAGAAGCAAGGTCATTAGCTGAGAGGAATGATGCAGAAGTACTCGAGTTTTGAGGTAAAAGATGAAGATATAAAAGAATCTTTTAGAAGAATGGGAAAACTGAATGGAATAGAGAAATATAGTCCATTCACTCCACAACACTAAAGGTCTGATTGAGATTCACGATCATAATTTAAAGATAGAGCATGATTGCTTTTCTCCTGATACAGTTAGCTTCATGGATGGCAGGACAGAGTAGGCTTTGGATTTAACCATGGTTAGGGTTTTTCCAAGTTAGCGTCATGAGGTGTGGGAGGGACATGAGAGTTGAGGTTTTATGTAGAAGAGATTCCTTGGATTCTAACATAGGAAAGGCAGATAATAAATATATGAATGTGATGTGGGAAAAAGTGATAGGGTGTGGATGGGTTTGTAATGTATTAGAAGGAATAAACTGGGAAGACAAGAGGTGGTGGTGGGAGAGTGGGATGCTTGATATTGAGCTTATGGAAGAATTGCTGCTGTTGGTAATGAGAAGGTGGCTGTTAAGTTATAAAACTAGATCATTGGAGGAGACACATTCAAGTGTACTGGAAGGATCATTCAGGTAGATATTGAAGTCCCCAGAAACAATGAATATATTGCTGGAAAGAATGAGAGTGAGCTAGGAGTTCAGTTCCTTAAGGAGGGAGGGAAAGGACTCACATCCATAGATGATTGCAACAAGAAGGGAGTAGTGGGTTGACAGTCTGATGAGATGAAGGGAAGCCATAAACAAAGGGAGAGCTAGGTCAAGTTGAGGACGTTAAGAATACAGGGGGTATTGCTAATGATTAAATATGGGTTCCAGGGGCCCATTGGGGGGGTTTCAGGATTTGGGGGTAGATGGGAGAAGAGGCCATAAAAGAGTAAGTACCCACAGCTATCAGGGGAGGAGAGTTGCATATAAATGTGTACCTGGGAAGGCTGGGCTTCTTGAGGTGACCACTGAATCAGGAATAGGGGCATTGCTTTGCCTGAGTCTCCAGGCAGGTAGGCAGTGAGGATTAGGGTAGTAAGGGTTGAGGTGGGTTCTTATCAGTAGAATATAGAGATCAAAGACCCTTCTTTTCATTTGTGCCAACTATGGTGTGAAAATGGGGAAGAGGGGTTTCATCTGGTGATTTTAGAAGGCATGGAATTAGGGTGGTATGGTGTGGGTGGTTGAGGTTATATTAGAATCACCTGGCATAAGCAATTAACCCAAGCTCTACATTTTTTAGGTCCTTTAGGTTCAGACAGAGGACTCTTCTTCCCTTATCGTAATAAATTTTACTCTGATTATGTCATAAAATCCATGGTTCAATAGACAGGTGTTTGACAATTGCATTAAAAAATTATTGAGAGCATGCATAGACACAGAGTTACAGAACTTGCTTATTTTGTCTATCTTCCATTTCTTTATTGATTGTGTGGGGTGTGGTAAGGTGTGACATTGTCATCGGCCTCAAAGAAATTTCAGGAAGGTTAAAGCTAAACTATTTAAAAACAATAAATCTGGGCATGTAGCCCCTTTCTTCTGCTTCTGAACATGCTGTAACCCTGGGTCAATGGGGGAGGAGGAAGTCATCGGGCAAATTGTTCACTATTTTTAGAATACCCTGCATGGAGTTTCTCATTAGATCCTGTGGAATAATACCCTTAAGGAAGATTAATTTCACATACTTCTTGTTGCAAAGATCCTCTTCCTCCCAAATGGAAGGCGAGAAAATATTGATGAGGTCATTTTGGCTGTTTCAAAATACAAATAATCATTATTTTGCTTAGCAATTGGGGCATAAATATACTTAATTTTTATAAGGTACATTTTCAAGCTACTTCACTTACAATGGTTAATTTTATAATAGAATTTAAAATTTTTCCAACTTTAATTTATGATGTTAAAGTGTTACTTTTGAGTACTTTGCCTAATTGCTTCCCAAAGATGACTGACGGGCATGGCTTATGTTAATCAGCTCTGAATCTCTCTAACAATTTTTCTCTTACCTTCTATATTAATTTTATCCTTAGGAGCTGTCAGGAAATAGTAAAAACCCCTTTGGGAATCCCATATTCCAGAGAAACTGAAGTGTGGAAAGATAATAAGCTATGAAGCTCCATGGCATTTGTGCTCCTTTATGGTCTGATTCTAGAAAAAAATTATACCTTGATCTGTTGAGAAGCACCACTGTACTGTATTCAAAAACAAAATATATTTTAGCTCATCAACAACATCCTTTATTTTGGAGTCCTGAGGTAGAGGTTGTAAATCTGTCATTCATTTGGTTCTTTGCCTTTTTGAGAAAAAACACTTCAGATTTTTTATTTCCTCTAAACATCAAATGTAGACAAAAAATTACTAAGAAGAGAATAGAACATAATAAGTTGTATGCTGGACTGGGTATAAGTTGCTTTGTGTATTTACATTTTCCAGGTGAAAATGTTAGTTGGCTATAGTATATAGCATAGTTTCTACTAGGTAGTAAAATTATGTCATAGCTTTGTTTGATAAAATTATGTTCACCTCTCTCAATAATTCTCAAATTATCACTGAAGGCTTGCACATATTTCTAGAATTTTGTATCAAATTAAAACATACCTTATAAAGACAAACCCATTTAAATTATCACATACGTTTAACAAAGTGAATGAAGTTTACTACAAAATCTATAGAGTTTTCTAATTTCGTAGTGTACCTTTTAATTTCAGCAAAAAACACATCTAATTGAATGAGATATGCCTAGGAGTGCCATCAGTGAGATTATTCAGTTTTGCCTAAAGCTGTGTAAATACTCTTGAGGTATTTAAAATAAAAAAGCAAAATATTAAATTATTTGTCATTTGTTTTCCAGTTTAAAATTGCTTCTCATCCACCATTGGAAATTGACCACTAGCTCCGTTCCAATTACTAAGTAGATGATCCACATCGAAAATCACGTCAAAAATGAAACGTGACTGTATTAATTTTCTATTGCTTCTGCAGGAAATTACCACAAACTTCGGGGCTTAAAATAACACAAATTTATTGTCTTAGGTCAGAAGCCTGAAATGGATCTCGCTGATGTCAGCAGGGCTACGTTTCTTCTGGAGGCTCTAGAGGAATCGGCTTTCTCACCTTTTCTGGCTTCTAGAGATTGCCTGCATTCCTGGTCTCACGGTGCCTTCCTCCATCTTCAAAGCCAGCAACATCAGTCAAGTCCTTTTCATGCTGCCATCTCCCTGGTTCTCTTCTGCCTCCCACTTCCCACTTATTAGGATTCTGTGATTATAATAGGCTCACCTGGATAATGCAGGATATTCTCCCATCTCAAGATCAGCTGATTAGCAATCTTAATTCCATCTGCAATCCAAATTTCCTTTTGCCACATTATTCCACATATTCATAGGTTCTGGGGGTTAGGATATGGATGTCTTTGGAGGCCATTATTCTGCCTTCCACTGTGATTAGGAAGGGGTACACATTATCCAGAACTATCAGAAAATTCTTAGTCTCTACTGCTAGAAATTAGTGTTTGATTTCGTAAGTCTTTCCCAAACTTTAGTCTTTTAGCACTACCTTCATGATTTTGTCATGTTTGGGTATTCCTTACACTAGTATTTATGTAATACACTAGTGCAAGCAGATGACAGTGGGCACAGGTGCCATCAGCATGTCTTGAAGGTGTGTGGTGGACTGGTGAGGAAGAAAGGCACAAAAAACTAGGAAGGAAATGTTGAGCTAGGCTGGGGCTGGAAGAGGTGGGGAATGGGAGTGCGTGGTCCTAAATGTGGGCTGTAGGTATGGGAGGCCTGTGACTGAAGAAGGAACATTGGTCTCTCTAGTCTGCTTTCTTAGGGATGCCAGCTCCATTTCCAGGATGGTGCCTTCATGGCCACAAGATGACAGCCAGCAGCAACTGGAAATCATGCTTTCTCTTCATTTCCTTGAGGTGTGAGCAAGGGAGGGAAAAAAAGTAGAGAGAAAGAGAAAGACAGAGACACAAAGCTATCAAAAACAGTCCAGAACTTCATGCTGATGAAACCATACTTGGATACCAATCCCTGTGACTAGGGGAATGACAGACTGTTGGCTTATATCTTGGTTGTCTAAACCAACCACTATGATAAAGGTGGCAGGACTACCATGACTGATTTAGACCAAGGATCAGCAAAAATGGCCCAAAGGCCAAATCCAACCTTGCTAGCAAGCTACAAAAGGTTTAACATTTTAAACAGCTAAAAAATTTCCAAAGAAGAATAATTTTCATGACATATGGAAAGTATATGAGATTCAAATTTTTATATCCATAAATAAAATTTTATTGGTGCCCAGTCATTACCATTCCATTATGTATTCCTTATGACTGCCTTCATGCTAAGATGGAGGAGTTGAATCGTATCAGACACCATATTGGTGGCAAAGCCTAAAATGTTTACTATCTGGCCCTTTACAAAAAGTTTCCTACCTGTGGCTTAGACTAGTTTGGGTCTACATGAAAAGCATGCCTGCTACGCAATGATGGAAGGTGAAATGAATACTGGGAGGACAAATGCAATGTCTACTCTAGGGGCATTAAAGAATTTTAAATAGGGCTAGATTTGCATTTTAGAATGAATACCGTAGCAGCAATTTGAAGAATTTGAGCAAGGGCCAGGGTGGAGGCAGGAAGACAGATGATGGCAGAAGCTGTGGCTAAAATCCAGGTGAAAAGTCCTACATATGCATTAAAGCACTGAAACTGGGAATTTAGAGAAAGAGATAGATAGGAATCATGTTGAAAAGGAACAAGAGGGAAACGGACTTTGGCCCAGTGGTTAGGGCGTCCACCTAACACATGGGAGGTCCGCGGTTCAAGCCCCGGGCCTCCTTGACCCGTGTGGAGCTGGCCCATGCGCAGTGCTGATGCGCCCTGCTACATAGGGGTGTCCCCCGCGTAGGGGAGCCCCACGCGCAAGGAGTGCTCCCAAAAGGAAAGCCGCCCAGCGCGAAGGAGGGAGCAGCCTGCCGAGGAATGGCGCCGCCCACACTTCCCGTGCCGCTGACGACAACAGAAGCAGACAAAGAAACAAGACGTCAGCAAAAAGACACAGAAAACAGACAACCAGGGGAGGGGAGGGGAATTAAATAAATAAAAATAAATCTTTAAAAAAAAAAAAGAAAAGGAAGAAGAAATTGAAATTAGGCTTTGGGTAAAAGGAAGCGGAGGAGTCAAGGGTAAATTAAAAATTCAAACCTGGAAAACAGGCAGGATAGGAAACCATTTAGAGCAGGGGTTCTTAACCTTTTTTGTTCCATGGTCCCCTTTGCCAGTCAGATGAAAACCATGCGCCCCTTACTAAGTCCCATTATACTGTGTATTATTTAAAAAATTTATGAAAACTGCACCAATACATCCCCACAAGAATAATGGTTTTTTGAATTTCAATTTAAGCACACAGACCCTTTGTTAAGAACCCCCGATTTAGAGGCACAGGAAGTTAGGAAGGGGAACAGATTCTTTTCTGGGGTGGTGGAATTGATGAATTTGGCTTGGGGGTGTGCTGAGTTTTAGTTGCTGGAGAGATAAGTAGGTGCAAGACATCAAGTAGGGAGCTGGGATGATAGAAATAGATCTGGGACCAAGAACCAGAAAGGGAGACTTAGGTATGGGAATAGCAGAGATAAGCAGGGGAGAGGATTTGTAGAGAAAAGAGGAGATGTTACAGGAGAGAAAGTGTCATTAGGGGCAGAAGGAAGAGAGTAAACAGGCAGAGAAGCCACGGTCAGCAGTGTAGGAGAGAGACCAAAAGAGGGAAGGGTCATGGAGCCAATTTCCAGGAAAAGGACATGGTCAACAAGGCCAGATACCACAGAAAGATCAAGGAGGATGAAGGCTATGAAAGTCTTTTGCGTTAGGCATTTAGGAGAAGTCTCATAGCTAGAGGAGTCTGTGCTGTGGCTTCATGATACCCTATTGTGATCAGCTTCAATATCCCTGCTTGGATCTCACTGATGTCTGGTCCTGTGTTACTCTCCATCACAATGGTTCCAGGTTTCCTCCTTGTGTGTGGAGCTGTTACTGGTTCCAAGGCTTTGCTACAGGCTGCTCCTGGCAGGCCAGGTACTGTATATTATAACCTTCATGCCAGTGCTGGTACTTCCTAGCTCAGAAGATCAAGGAGAGATATTTAACCTGTGAGAGAGCAGTCCTGGGGTAGGAGGAGGGGGCAAAGTCAAACTGAAAGTGTTTAACGGGGAAGCAGTTTTTGTTGATTATTTTCATTCATCACTCATTCATCAAATATTTATTGATATTGTTGATGGTTGCATCAACTATCATTCAATTTTGTGAATATACTAAAAACTACCAAAATGTGTCTTAAAAGGGTCAATTTTATGGTATGTGAATTTATATTTCAGTAAAAAATGCACAGGCAAAAACTTTAAAATATTACTGAACACCTACTACATACCAGGAACTGTTTTTGGTACTGGGTATTCATTAGTGAATGAAAAAGGGTAAAAAAATCCTTGCCTTTGTGCAGCTTAATTCTAATGGTGGGAATTCTAGTGGATTTCAGAGATCAAAGTACTGTAAGAGTAGGGGATGAAAAAGACTGCAGAAAAATTGTAGGTGGAGGAAAAAGAGCCAGGGGAGACTAAGAGTGGAAATAAAAAACATGGTAAAAGGGTTAATCTTGGAAGAGAATTATAGTTTATTTTCTGAAACAGAAGTAAACAAGGAAAAGATAGACCTAGACAGTACGATATTTTGATAGGAGTACAAGAAGTCAGTGGCACTTCTGTCTGGTGGTGGTATCTATAAACAGTGAAGGAATTTAATCTCTATATTGACATACTATTTGTGTGTAGAGAGAAAAAAGCTGTTCCAGAGCCACAGGTTGTCAGCACAGTTCTGAAAGACTCACAGTCTTGTGAATCCCAGGGAACTGTATCCTAGAATCTAAGAGTTTGGCACTGATTCAACAAGTTGGGATTTCCTAAAAGGAAGCAGCTGTCCTGGTGCAAGTCTATCATTTCCACCAGAACACTAGATACACAGTGTGCAGCAGGTTGTTTCTTCATCTCTTTTAGGTTATAATTTTTTTGCAGAAACCAGCTCTGCATTTTCAAGTTCCCTGTGCCCATGTTCTTCATAAGAGCTCGATAAATAATTGATGCGTGATCACAGTTTAATAGATACTTTATTTCCAGAAGAAGAATGAGTATGAGTTGCCAAGGTATAACTAGTTCAGTTAGTAGGAGGATACAGGAGAGTATCCTATCTTTTATTTCTGCTTAGAGTTATGAAATGTAACCTGGTGATAAGTGAGGGAGTAAGTTGGAAGAAGACTTTCCTGAACAGAAATATTCCCAAAATCCACAAAAGGGGGAGTACATTGCCATTGAAGTGGAGAGTAGAGCTAATGAGACACCAACTCCTAACATTTCAGAATAGAATATTTTAGCATATTTCCACAGTTGATAATGAGAAAAAGATAGACTTCTTAAAGTTTGACTTCACAGTTTTCTTTTGGGACAGGAGCTTAGGTTTAGAGATGCTCAGTTATTTGCAGGCTCTTGGAATATACATGATATGTCAAAGTTTGTGATGCATCAGCAGTTTCAATGAGCATATCTAAAAGCTTTAAGGATTTTTGTTTGTTGTTTTTGATCTGATTGAGGCTCTTTTAGAGATAGATTTCAAAGCTGACTTTTCTCTTTCACCCTTCTTCATTTTCTTGGCAGTAATAGTGGAGACTTAGTTCCACCCAAATTGGGTTTATAATCCTTGCTGGGAAGTGCTCCACTAATCTCACTGTCTGCTTTGCGCAAGATGATGTCCTAGAAGGATAGATCATTTTGGTTTTCAGTGGCCTTTATCTATAAAGAGACAAAGCTGAACTCTGGGTAATTGTACAGGAGTAGGATGGAGGGAAACTTCATTCTAAAGAGGCTGTAGGGGGCGGACTTGGCGCAGTGGTTAGGACATCCGTCTACCACATGGGAGGTCCGCGGTTCGAACCCTGGGCCTCCTTGATCCATGTGGAGCTGGCCCATGTGCAGTGCTGATGCATGCAAGGAGTGCCGTGCCACACAGAGGTGTCCCCCGCTTAGGGGAGCCCCACACGCAAGGAGTGTGCCCCGTAAGGAGAGCTGCCCAGCGCGAAAGAAAGTGCAGCCTGCCCAGGAATGGCGCCGCACACACAGAGAGCTGACACAACAAGATGATGCAACAAAAAGAAACACAGGTTCCCGTGCCGCTGACAACAACAGAAGCAGACAAAGAATACGCAGCAAATAGACACAGAGAACAGACAAGTGGGGGGGGGGGGGAGGGGCGGGGAGAGAAATAAATAAATAAATCTTAAAAAAAAAAGAGGCTGTAGTTGTACTTTGAAATTGGTACTCATTGTCTGACCACCTTATGTTTATGTGATTAGTGGGGACAGAAATGATTCATAACTTTGAGAGAAACATTTGCAAAATTATTACAGCTCTCTTGTAAATTTTATTTGGTTTCTTTTTAGAAAACTTTCTTTTTTCCTCATATGTGTTTACTAATCTTATTGCTAGTGCTTTTTGTTGCTTGACATTTCTGACCTCTCCCTAATTCTTAAAACTATTTCTTCCCTTGGTTTTTCCCTTCATCCTTTTGGCTTCCCATTTTTAATATACTTCAAGGGATCCTTTTCTGAACTGGATCCAACTCCAGCACTGACTAGCTATGTGTGACCTCAGACAAGTTGCTTAAATTTTCTGTGCCTTAGTCTAAGAAGCTGCAGAATGCAGATAAGGATAATGGTCACCTGTTTGGGTTTCTGGGAAGATGAGATAATTTACTATATATAAAGGGGTTACATCAGGGCCTGGCACACAGGAAACACTTTTTCATGTTGGCTATTATTGTGGTTATTAGTCTCTTCTACTATAGGAGCTACTTACAGGATCATCTCCATATCCAAAGTTTCAATCCCCTCTACATTTTTTCTGAGCTCTAGATATGTTTCCTAGTACTTTCTAGAAATATGTATATGGACTTCACACAAGTACCTCAGACTCAAAATATTTAAAATTGAACTGATTAGCCCTCCTCTCCTTGCAAACTTTCTTCTTTGTCTGTTACCTCTTTTAGCCAATGGTATACCACTTATTATTTAGTAGCCAGAGCCAGGAAACAGTTATCCTTGCCTTAAATCCTTTACATCCTAGTCCTTTGGACCAAATTATGTCAACACACCTTTTAAAACTCTTTCCACCCTGGTCAAACACTTTGTTATTACTCGGGTCCTACACCTGTCTCCTAGTCCTTATTTGTGCCTCATTCTTTTCACTGTCGCCAAAATGATCTTTTATAAATGCAAATTTGATCCCATACCTCCCCAGATCAAAAATCTCCCATACTTTTCAAAATTTTCAAAGTTATATATGGTCTGACCACAAGGTCCTTCATGATCTGTCTCCATCTGGCCTCACTTTTGTTGCCTAATACTTTTCTCTACCACACAGGATATGCTGCCCTTATCTTAATTTGGGGGCTCCATGAGAAACTGCATTGTCCACGCAGCAGAGACAGAGATGGCTATCTAAATCCCTTGTGTTTGATACAATCAGTAATACATATATATTAAATATGTATGGATAAAGGCTGGACTCTATACAAATCGGAGTTCTTTCTTTTTTCAGACTTTAAAACTGTCCTCAATGTGTTGATGGGAATCGGCATGTTCCACAGCATAATTAAAATGTGAGGAATGATTGCAGCATATTAGTAATATAGACACTTTCAAATTATGTCTGAGGAAATGCAAGCTCAAACTTATAAATCGCCCTTTACATAAACAACACTCAGAGGTACTTTTTCCTCTTAATGCATGCATATAACTTCCATTAATGTTCCTTGCTTTGGTGTTTAGCTTTTATTTTTTAGGTCTGTTGTATAAATCTGAGTCTTGACACTTTAATGGAAAGATCTTGGTTTGTGATGACATCATATCAAATGTAAAATAGAGGCGGATTATTTGGAAAACTTTCATCTGAGACTAACTGTAATTCTGAAGAGACATTATTTTAAAACAGTGGTGTTATGTTTCTCAAGAGAGCCTCTTGAGTCCACATGTCCTACTGGCTACCTTTACCTGTCCAAATTATTTCTCCTGGATGACTTATTATTGATGGCTATTGAGAAAATGGCTTAATATCACTCACTCACACTTAAAAGGCAAAATGGCCCAGGCAGGAGAAATGCTGGAGGTTGTATGGCTACTGCAGAGATGGCAATGAGGAAGAATGGGTCATAAGAAGGGAAGAGCAGTGGCTCACTTTTTTTTTTCCCTAGTGAAGAGTTTGGCATAGAGCAGATGTTCTATAAACCACTCTGGTGAGATTGTTCCCCATCCTATAGTCTAAATCCTCTCATATCCAAGTTTAGGGCAAGTTAAAGAATTAAAAGTATGAGGACCTCTTGTTCTCAGATTCTGAAAATTTGGAGGAAAGCATCCATCTTTGATTTCCCTCACAATTCCCTTTTAGGACTCTCTGACACAAAATGCTGCCGTGGGATCCTGTTTTCCATGAATGGAGGCAGTAGTCTTTCTAGGTTATCTTAACTTAGTTGCCACTCCACCTTCCCTTAGCGTGGTGACTGACTTGATGAATGGTGTATAGCTTTTGTCTCCACGCTGAATTGTGACCCTGCCTTTTCAGACAGAATGAGAGGGTTTATTTATTTTATTTTATTTTTTATTTTCCCATTTATTTATTTATTTATTTATTTATCTATCTATCTATTAAATGTTACATTCAGAGAGAGGGTTTTTGTTCCAGGATAATACCACTTCCCCAAAGGTGAAGTTTGACGGATGTATCAGGGATCATAGGATGTTGAGCTGGAATCTAGGTCATTGTCTTCATATGAAAGAGAAAGGAACTGAGGCTCACAGAGCTTAAGTATCTTGCTCAAGGCAGAGATGACACAGCTAGGATAAGAGCTCAGATTCCCTGGTTTTCAGCATAGATTCTCTTTCCCTCCCTTCCAAGTTTCTTTTATCCTTCTCTTCACTCTTTTCTTTCTTCTCTCATTTTTCTGTTTTATTTCTGCTATATGGGAACATAATGTAGGAGGCACAATTTATTTCATATCATAAAAGTCCTGAAAATTATTTCTTATATCATCATATTGCATTATTAAAAAGGTATGAAAAGATGGACTTCATTTTTTGAGGTTTTTATTCACCATTGACTTTCCCTAAATCAGAGAGTTGGGTCTCTGACAGTTTTGCTCTCAGGTTGCTCAGCCAGTGATGTTCGTTCATACTCTCTCATGGTTCAGTTTTTGTACCTGCTATGTTTGCAAGGGCAACTCATTTTCTTGTTCTTAGCTTAGCATGCTCTTTGTGTCCTTTAATATCACCATGATACTGCTTTCTGCTGACAATCATAATATAGCTGTAGTAATTTTTTCTTTTTAATTCAAAAATATTCCAAGCATACAAGAACTAGAGAAGTATAAGAGATATTCATATTATCTACCATCAAGATTTAATGCATATTAACTTTTTGCCATAACTTCTCCAGAAGCTTTTGAAAATGCTTAAGTGAGTCCTTTTGCTACATGCACACAATGCTAATATAGTGAAACCAGGATTTTGAGAAAAGAAAGAGTAAATTGTTAAGGGCCAGCCCAGTGGAGACCAGAGAACAGTAATTTCTTCAAATCAGCCTCCTGGAGTTGAAAGCTTGCTGATTTTTATGTGATTTTGTGGGGGCTAGTTTAGTAAAATGAAGCAGATGGGGTGAAATTATGTGGGGTAGGAGGTGGGTCTTTGCTGAGCATGTACTGTTTCAAAACATGTTTGGTCATATGTTGCATGTAAGAAAATGGTGGTACAATGGCAGGTGTAGATATGATTTTTATTATTACAATGAAACAAAGTAAACTTTTACCTCAAGCTTCTCTCTCTCTCTCTTTGCTTAATTTAAAAAATACATATTTTTATAATAGAGGTGGTTTACTTACAAAACATCATGAACATGTCTGGAATTCTATACAACACCCCATCCACCAACACATTACATTGATGTGGAACATTTGTTACAGATCATGAGATAATATCATTAGGCAATTACCATTAACTAAGGTCTCTAGTGTACATTTGGTGTATTTTTTCCATACCCCCTGATTATTAACATAGTACATCTTTGGTATTGATGCAAGAATATTACAGTAATGCTGTTAAATATAGCCTATCGGTCACAGTAATTGTATTTTTCCTATGCTTCTCCGCATTCTTACTACTTTGTAGTAGTAATGTACATTTGCTCTAGTTCATAGAAGGACATTTTTGTATTTGTACTATTAACCACAATTCTCTTCCACCTGTGGGTTCACTATGCTGTATAATCCCTAGATTATACTCTAGCTTTATTTCAATTGACATTTATATCCCTAGACTAACACTTTTCAGCCACAACCCCATTTATAGACCAGCTACATTAGTTCTACTCACTATAATGTGTTACCATCAACTCTATCTATTTCCACACTTTTACAGTCAAGTTAATTAAAACTTCCACATTTGTTAAATATCAGTACACCTTCTCAGCCCTCCTCTTATCTCCTAATAACCTTTTTTTTAAAATACTTTAAAAAATACTTTAGATTACATAAATGTCACATAAAAGATATAGGGGATTTCCATATGCCCCACTCCCTACCCTTCCCTCACTTTCCCACATTAACAACATCCTTCATTAGTGTGGTACACTTGTTACAATTGATGAACACATATTGGAGCATTGCCACTAAGCATGGATTATAGTTTACATTATAGTTTATGTTCTGTCCTGCACAATTTTGTAAGTTATGACAAAATATATAATGGACTGTATCCATCATTGCAACGTCATTCAGGACAGTTCCAGTGTCCTGAAAATGCCCTCATATTATACCTGTTTTTCCCTCTCCCTCCCTTCAGAACCTCCAGTGGCCACTGCCTCTACATCAATGATAAAAGTTGTTCCATTGTTAGAATAACCATAAGTCTATAGTACAATACCAGTAAGTCTACTCTAGTCCATCGTTCATTCCCCAATCCTGAGGATTCTGGAATGATGATGCCCATTCCATCTCTAACTGAGAGGGGGCTTAGAATCTATGGGGCAGATGGATGGGACTATCTTGCTTGCAATTGCAGACTCACTCTGTTTCTTGGGATGGTTATTGTCTGTCATCATCTCCTTGTTATTGTCCTTTGTCACATCAGTGAACTGGAGAGTAGGTGTTGCAACTCTTTTGAGATTCAGGGCCCAACTGCAAATGGACAGCCCAAAGATTTAAGTCTCTTGGACATATACCTATCAAGTCTAGTACTAACTTTAGGTTCAAATAGAAGGGGCAGAAGAGGCACGTGTAGGGAAACCACAAAGGAGTCCAACTTTGTCACACTGGGGAGTGTAAATTCCAAAGTGGGGCCCACCAGCAGGGCACCAAGCTCCTGAGCTGTCTGCCCTGCCTATAGTGTCTGGATGTCTCTAGAGACCTCAGGAGCCCTGCTCTTTAAGGAAATATTTACTGTGGCAGTCAATGAAATCCTGCTGAGACATGCATAAGCATAACCTCTGGAAAGACCTCCTGACTCACTTTGAAATCTCTTAGCTGTAAAAACTCATCTCTGCTGCATACCTCAGCAGGGTACCAGAGACAGCCAAAGTAGATAGAAACCCAGATACTGGTTCTCCTGAGGGCTACAGAGACCCACAGGTTCTATGGTCATGTCAGATGGCTCTGGAGTTCAGGGTCATGTCATTTGGCCTTACTCTGGAATTTGTGTTTCTGAGTGTGATGGAGTTGGACTCAGATATGATCTTTCTACACATGCCTCTTCTGTTACTTTAACCAGACTTGTGGTTAGAGTTTGGGTTGGTGTATACTTAGGAGACCTGAATCTCTGGACTGTCCATGTGATAGCCAGGCCCTGAGCCTCAGCAGGTTTGCAACTCCTATCCTCTGCTTTATTGGACTTACCCTGGCTAGCTAACAGGGAGGTGAAGAAGATCAACCACCACGTGAGGGAGCCAAGAGTGCCTACAACTGAAAGCAGGAGAATTGTATCCATCATCCATGTGGAATCTAAGCCGCCTCTTGAAGTAGAGGGGGACTGGACTTAACCATCCCAGGGTCCACAGGATGGAGGAATAGAGTAGAAATTAGACTGGACTTACTGGTGTTCTGCTGGGGAACTATTGTGATTAGTAAGGGAAGAAATTGTAATATTGATGTGGAGAAAGTGGCCATGGTAGCTGCTGATGGCAGGGAGAGGGAAAAAGAGATATAATATGGGTGCATTTTCAGGATTTGAAGTTGTCCTGGGTGGTGCTACAGGGACACATGCTGGACATTGTGTGTCCTGCCATGGCCCACTGGGTGGAATGGTGGAGAGTGTAGACTACAATGTAGACCACTGTCCATGTGGTGCAGCAGTGCTCCAAAATGTATTCACCAGGTGCAGTGAATGTGCCACAATGATGGAAGAGGTTGTTGATGTGGAAGGAGTGGGGTAGGAGGGTATGAGGGGGTATATGGGGACCTCATATTTTTTTGATGTAACATTTAAAAGAAAATAAAGAAGAAAAAATCTAAAACAACAACAACAACAAAAAGCCCAAAACCCAAAAAACAAAAAACTCATCTCATTTGTATTTACCCTTTACCTCTTTTGGTCAAAGTGTTTTTTCCAGGTGCATTGCTTGTTGGCACTTGGTAATAATCCCTCAGGGCCACAGAGTCTCATCCCCAAGAGTCATGTTCCACACTGGGGGGAAGGTAATGCATTTATATGCTGAGTTTGGCTTAGAGAAAGACCACATTTGAGCAACAAGGAGACTCTCAGGAGGTAACTCATAGATACCCTATAATATTAGGCTAAGTTCCAATTTCAGAAGTGAAGGTACATAAGTACAGTCATCAATAAAAAGGGACCATCACGGTGGTCCATCCTTCACTAGTCACTGCCCTTGTACTCAGGTGATTCTTGCTGTCCCATTAGAGAATGTGACAGAGCTCCCCAGGATGGGAATTCAATATTCTTCTGGTTTTTTTATGCATCTTCACCCACCATAACAATGCCCCATGAACACTTGAACACATTCATGTGCCTCGAACTTCTCTTAACTATACCTGTCCTAGTGGCCAAATCCAGTTTATTCTAGTTCTCAAGTGAAAGACAAAACCAGGATCCAACCCAGATTTTGGGATTAGATCATCTAATAGTCTCATTAATACGCATAAGGTGAGATAAGTTTCCTATTAATATATATAAAGGGATGGAGTTTTAAAACTAAAGATACAGAAACTTTAATAAATCAGTAGGAAAGGTTACTTCTGTCAGGGATTAGTGAAGCAGCAGCTTCATTTTTTAAAATCAATTTTATTGGAACGTATTCATAAGCCATACAATCCATCTAAAGTGTACAATCATTGGCATGTGGTATAATCACTGAGTTGTACATTCATCACTTCAATCAATATTAGAGTATTTTCATTATTCCAAAAGAAAGAAGGAAAAAACAACAAAAAACAAAAACAATAAAACAAAAAAATCCTACCCCTTATTAGTCACCTTTCAATCTTTCTAGCCTCTGGCCATACATAACTTCTAATCTATTTTTGTCTCTATAATTTATTTGTATTTACATTTTGTATAGTCTAACAATATGTAGTACTTTTTGTCTAGTTTCTTTCACTTAGCATACTTTTTTTTTTTTACTATTGATGGAAGGTTATTAATATATTACTATACTCTACTCTCCATAGTTTGCTTTGGTCGTGTTTTTACACAAATATCACCCTCATTGTAACACCATATACATTAATGAACATTTATTCTATTTCAGAGGAAAACATTCTTATATATGCACTATTAAACATACTCATTTTTCACAAGAGGGTTCTATGCTGCAAAGTTTCATGTTTTGTTTTTCAGCTTTCCTTCTAGTGATATAGATGACCTTAGACTTTTATACTTTCTCTTTCAACCACTATCATACCCATTCATTAGTGCTGCTAATTATAAACACTATCATGTACTTTCAACATTTCTATTCATTTCCAAATGAACTTTTTACTAATTTTACTAAAAAAGCTTCACTTTTTTGGGAGGGGGGTTGTTACTGGGACTGGGGATTGAACTAAGGACTTTGTATGCAGGAAGCCAGCACTTAACCACTGAGCTACATTTGGTCCCCTGAGTTGGGTCCCTGGTCTGTTTGTTTTCTTTAGGAGGCCCCAGGAACCTAACCTGGGACCTCCCAAGTGGGAGGTGGATACTCAATCTGCTCCCCAGCTTCATTTCTTTTTGTCTTTTCATTTAAAAAAATTTAAAAAGATACTTAAATTACATAAATGTTACAGAGAATATATAGGGGTTCCCATATGCCCTGCTCCCCACATGCCCCACATTTTCCCACATTAGCAACATGTTTCATTAGTGTGGTTCATTCAATGCAATTGACAGACATATTTTGGAGTATTGCCACTAACCATGGTTTATAGTTTACATTGTAGTTTACACTCTTTCCCACTCAATTCTGTAAGTTATGGCAAGATACACAATGGCCTATATCTGTTGTTGTAATGTCTTTCAGGATGATTCCCAAGTTCCAGAAATGCCCCATATTACACCTGTTTTTCTCTCTTTCTGCCCTCAGAACCTCCAGTAGCCACTGCCTACATCAGTGATATTTCTTCCATTGCTAAAATCACAATAAGTCTATAGTAGAATACTAGTAAGTCTACTTTAGTTCATAGTTCATTCCCCAATCCTGAGGATTCTGGGATGGTGATGCTCACTCTACCTTTAATTGAGGGGGCTTCAATCCCATAGGGCTGATAGATGGAACTCTCTTACTTGCAGTTGTAGATACTCTTGGTTCCTTGGTATGTTGGTTATCCATCATCTCCTTCCTCTTAGTTGTCCTGGGTGAGTCCAACGAACTGGAGAGTAGGTATTGCAACTCCGTTGAGATTCAGAGCTCAGTTGGCACATGGACAGCCCAAAGATGTATCTCTTGGGCATACACATACCAACTTTAGTGCTAATTATAAGTTCAAATAGAAGGACAGAAGAGTCATGTGTAGGGAAACCACAACTGAGTTCAATTATGTCACACTGGGGAGCATAAATTCCAAGGTAAGTCCCACTGGCAAGGCACCAAACTCTCTGACTATAGTGTCTGGATGTTTCCAGAGCTGTCAGGAGCTCTGCTATTTGGGATAGTATCTACTTTGGCTGTCAATGAAATCCTGCTGAGATGTGCGTAAGTGTAACCTCTGGAATGACCCCTGACTTACTTCGAAGTCTCTTTTTTTTTTTTAAATTTTTTTATTTTTTATTGACTTTGTAATAATATTACATTAAAAATATATATGTGAGGTCCCATTCAACCCCAACCCCCCACCCCCCCTCTCCCCCCCCCCAACAACACTCGTTCCCATCATCATGACACATCCATTGGATTTGGTAAGTACATCTTTGGGCACCTCTGCACCTCATATACATTGGTTCACATCATGGCCCATACTCTCCTCTATTCCATCAAGTGGGCCCTGTGAGGATTTACAATGTCCGGTGATTACCTCTGAAGCACCATCCAGGGCAGCTCCATGTCCCGAAGACGCCTCCACCTCTCATCTCTTCCTGCCTTTCCCCATACCCTTTGTCCATTATGTCCACTTTTCCCAATTCGAAGTCTCTTTGTCACGTAAACTAATTTGTCTTTACCTTTTCCCCCTTTTGGTCAAGATCTTTTTTTCCTTCAGTTGCTTTGCTAGTTGATACTTGGTAGCAATCTCTCAGTGCCGGAGAGGCTCATCCCGGGAGTAATGTCCCATGCTAGGGGGATTGTGTTTATATGCTGAGTTTGGCTTAGAGAGAGGCCATATTTGAGCAACAAGAAGGGGGAAAGGGGGGAGAATGTTAGGTATATGGGAGTCCCCTGTATTCTGTATGTGACTTTACCGTGATCTAAAACTTCCTTGAAGACAAAATGAAAAAAAGTAAGACACTGGGGGATTAAATGGAGCAAAATGTCACTGTACAAAAAGGACAACAGTCTTACAGTGATGAAAGTTTTTCAAAAAACTTTAAAAATATTTTTCATTATTTTTTAATATCCCAATTATTTTTTAAATTTTAGTTTAATGAAATTTTTCTGTAATTTATTTCTTATTTTTAAAACTATCATTATTTTTTCTTTTTCTTATTAATTGTACTTGTCTATTTTATTGGTTTCATTTTTTAAGAAGTTTTGGATCAGAGAAGGGTTCTATCTGTGGCAGGGAAGGACCATTGGTGTGTGGTGTCAGTAATGGGAGATATATGGGAGGAAGTTCACCCAGGCATACATATAAGACATATAAATGTGTTCAAATGTTCATGGGAAATTGACACAGTAGGTGGAGATTAACAAAATAATCAAAAGAATATCAAATCTCCATCCTGGGGGGCTCTGCCACATTCTCTAAAGGAACGGCAACTACCCCTCAGTACAGGGGCAATGATTAGTGAAGGAGGATGGTCTATTGATGGACCCTTGATATTGATGACTAGGCTTATGAGTCTTTACTCTTGAAATTGAAATTTAGCCTAATATTGCAGGGTGCCTAAGAGTTACCTACTGGGAACCTTCTTGTTGCTCAAATGTGGCCTTTCTCTAAACTAGCTTCACTTTTAATGAAATTAAACTTTATTAATAAACTAGGAAGCCTCTCAGAGATAAGCATTGTCTTAAAGTTAATATATTTTGCTTTCATAAACAATGTTCATAACATATATATTCTTGTGATTTTCCTTTTTTTTACTTAAAATTAGTTTATTTAGATATATTTACAATGATATAGTAAATCATTTTCATTTATCTATCTTATTCATTTGGGCTTCTATGCATGATACCATTTAATGAAAAAGTACCATAATTTATCTATCCCTTCTAATATTGATAGACAATGAAGTTGCTATCAATGTTTTCAATTATAAATTATGGTGCAGTGAACATCTTTTTATGTCTTTTTTACTGTACATAGGTGGGAAATTCCCTAGGGAACCTATCTGGAGTGGAAATTTTGGTTTGAAGGACATATTTAATTTTGTTATGTGTGGCTAAATTACTGTCCAAAGTGATTTCCCAAGTTACATTCTTCCCAGCAGTGGATGAGAGTCCACATTTCCTCACCTCCTTTCTGTTGTAGTAATTATTAATCACCAAGTGTTTCTAGCTTTCTGCCTACCAGGGACATGATGCATTGTGATCCCCACCCCTTTTGAAGTTAGACATAGCTGTGTGACTTGTGAAATGTGAGCAGAGCCTTAAAAGCCAGTGAGGAATTCACCACATTCTCTTTTTGCCCATGTCTTAGTGAACTTTAATGATCCATATGTGACCTCTTTATCACATTGGGCCTCTGAGTGAGAATGACATGGAAGAAGCCTCCAGTTGACTTGCAGTAAACATTTATATGAGCTATAGATAAATCATTGATGTTTTAAACCAGAGGATGGCAAAATATGGCCTATTGGCCAAATCTGACCCTCTGCCTTTTTTTCGGTAAAATTGTACTGAAGCACAGCCATTTCCATTCATTTATGCATTGTCTAAGCATTATCATGTAGTTGTGACAGAGACTGAGTGGCCCACAAGTTGAAAATATTTACTATTTGTCCCTTGGCAGAAAGAGAGTGCTGATGTCATTGCTAAACTCTGAGATTCTAGGGTTGTTTGTTACTATAACATGGCATAGCACAGGCTGACAGATATACTCACCACCATGTGATATTATCTGAGTATAAACTTTTTGCCAAACTGATAATTGTTTTAAAGTATTTCTTATCAGGGATGTAAATCTACTTTTTGAAAACATAGATATATCTTGCTGACTGTCAGGGATCTAACACTTCTTTTTAAATTTCTTTCTAAAAACAGCTTCTTTGCGGTATAATTACATACCATAAAACTAACTCACTGTAAGTATTCAATTCCATGATTTTCAGTAACTTTATAAAGTTGTGGAGCTAGCACCACTATTCCATCATTCCCAAAAGTTTCTTCATGTCCATGTGCAGTCAATCCCTACTCCAGACAACCAGATATGCTTTCTTTTTGAATACATTTACAGTTTCTGAACATTCCATATACATGAAACCATACAATATGTATTACATCTTTAGAATAATATTTTTGAGATTCATCCATGTTTTAGTTCCAATCAGTAGTTTACTCCTTTGCTGAGCAGTATTCCATTATATAGATGATTACATACTTTGTATATCCACTCACAAATTGATAGACATTTGAATTGTTTCTACTTATGAGTAATGCCACTATAAACATTTGTACATGTCTTTATGTAGACATATATTTTCACTTCTCTTGGGTACATTTTTAGAAGTTGAATTGATGGATGAGATGGTAAATTTATGTTCACTTTCCAAAGAGACTGACAAACTATTTTCTAAAGTACCTGTGCCATTTTTATATACCCACCAGCAATGTAGGAGGCTTTTCTCTACATCTTCGCTAACACTTGGTGTTGTCTATCTTTCTGATTATTGCCATTCTAGTGGTATACAGTAGTATTTCATTGTGATTTTCATTTATTTTCACTAATGACTAACAATGTTGAGCAACTTTTCATGTGCTTATTATCCATTCATGTATCTTTATAAAATATTTATTAAAATCTTCTCATTTTTAAAGTAGGTTGGGGAAGCAGACTTGGCCCAGCGGTTGGGGTGTCCATCTACCACATGGGAGGTCTACGGTTTAAACCCTGGGCCTCCTTGACCCGTGTGGAGCTGGCCCACATGCAATGCTGACGTGCGCAGGGAGTGTCCTGCCACTCAGGGGTGTCCCTGAGCGGGGGAACCCCACGCGCAAGGAGTGTGCCCCGTGGGGAGAGTCGCCCAGTGTGAAAGGAAGTTCAGTCTGCCCAGGAATGGCGCAGCACACACGGAGAGCTGACACAGCAAGATGATGCAACAAAAGGAGACACAGATTCCCATGCCACTGACAACAACAGAAGCGGACAAAGAACACACAGCAAATGGACACAGAGAACAGACAACTGGGGTGGGAGGGGGAGAGGGGGAGAGAAATAAATAAACAAATAAATCTTAAAAAAATATGAAGTGGGTTGTTTTTCTTCTTAATGAGTTTTAAGAGTTCTTTATATATTCTAGATTCAAGTCCTTTATTAAATATGTGATTTGCAAGTATTTTTTCCCAGTCTGTAGTTTGCTTTTTCATTTTCTTAATGATGTTTTTGAAGTACCAAAGACTTTAAGTCCAAATTATCAATTTTCTATTTTGTAGATCACTTTTATGATGCTATATCTAAGAACTCTTTGCCCATCTCAAGGTCATGATGATTTTCTTCTTGTAATTTTACAGCTTTAGCTTTTACATTTAGGATCCATTTTCAGTTGATTTTTGTGTATGGTTGGCCTAGGGGCTCTTACTTTGTAACTTTTGGGGGTAACCGGTGGTGGGGGAGGGACTATCAGCCAGAAGCACTAGTGCTTTATCAAGTTTGGTAAAGAAAGTGAGCACAGTAAGAAATATTTTCAAACATAGAAAATATTTGATAACTTATTTTCAAACATGAACATATTTTTAAACATATGAAAATATGAAACTTATCCAGTATGAAGATATATTCCTTCTGCAAAAAATGCATTTTAAAACATAATCAACATTTGTACTGCAAGCAAGTAATGAGTGTTGCTCATACTCCTCTTCCTTCTCTTACTCCATATAAAGTTAGGGATGTTTGAAAAGAAACTCTAATTGAAACTTATGCAACATAATCTTTCCTTCCACTTTCATAGACTTGAAGTTTTCTTCAAAGATTTTAGGATATAATTCAACTCAGCAAAGAACATTTTCATAATTCTTTTATAAAATGAGAGAAACACAGATGTCTTTGAGTAGAACTAACTGCTCTCTGTAGAGATTTAATTGTACAAACAGAGATGAGTCCTTTCTCTTTCTAGCTGCAGCATCTTGGGAGCAGAGAGGGTAGTTATGCTGTACTCATTTAGCTACAGATTTATGCAGTTCTGTAGCAGGTATTTTCCCCAGGTCCCATGAGTGGGAAGGTACAGGTATCAGGATTACAGTAACAGTAGCAACATCAGAAAAGATCCTCAAAATCTCTAACCACCAACAAAAAATTGTATCTCTCACTCTGCCCATGTTGTTTCTCTCCTTGGTGGAGTCCTTGATGCTCTCTCCTCTTCCCATGCTATGGCTCTTGCCTGCATTCACTATTGCTCTGCAGGTCAGACTGGGCATCTTTCAGCACCTAACTCTGTCTCAGGCTCCTCCACCCTCTGCCAACAGCACACACAGGCACTGGAGTCACCAACATATGGTTTGAATCCTGGCTTTGCTAGTGGCTCTGTGAACATGGACAAATCACTTGCCTTCTTTGAATCTCAATTTCCTTATCTTTGAAAAAGAGATAATAGCATACAAGTTTCTGGGTACTAAGGGGATTAGAAGTCATAAATCACCTAGCACAGTGCCTAGCTTTTCACAACACTTCTCAGTGCCTGGAAATATCTTAGTACACCCCATAAAGGGTAGCCATAAAAAACAAGTTGTGGCTGTAGCACTAGTGATTCTTCTTTTTCTTCCCCTCTTCCTTATTTTTTCCCTTCTTCTTCCCCTCACCATGTAGCAGATGACATTGATGCTGCAGATGTTTTGATGAACATCTCTGAGCTATAAGCCCCAGCTATTGTCATCATCACCAAGTCTTCTCCTTTCTAGCCATCATTGCCACCATCTCTACCATCTCCTCTTGTGACATTATTGATGGGGCCATACCCACCAGGTCTAGCAGTACATTTCATGTCAGGATAGCATGTCTAAAAATGTTGCTAGAGCTGTAAGGGATAAGCCTTCAGAGCAAATCCCTAGGAACAGGGTACCTCTGCTGTAGCCCGTTTCTGATCTGGAATGCGGAGCTTCCAGTGGCTGCTTTATGTGAAGAAACCCAGGTTTTATCCACATGGTCATCTGGCTGCCCTGGGATTGTAACCTCCTGCTCTTTTATTAATTCTGCCACCTGTGAGTCATTCCATCAGCATAGGAAAATGTTCCAGCATTTCTTTTCTTTAAGCCTCTTCTCTGACTGTATCTTCCTCCAGCTTGTGCTCCATTACTCTTTCCTTCCCAGAAATTCATGTATTATTGTCAACCCTCACTGCTTTGTTTTCCTCATTACAAGTCTTTCTATCATTGACTCTAATAGAGCTTTTCTCCTCCCTCTCCACTGACATTTATTCTGTCAAGCTCATCTGTAACTGCTCTCTTGCTAAATTCAAATTCAGTGGTCACTTCTAGGCAAAGCCGAGAGAAGGGTAAGGCAAGCAAGGCACCTAGAATGCAAATTGGTCTGCAGTGCAGGGTTGCACTTACCCTAGTCCCTGCCCTGGTCATTTCTCTGTCCTCAGCTTACACCTCTCAGCAGCATTTGACAGAGTTGAACTCTCCATCCTTGAAACATTTTCTTCTCTTGGCTTCTAGGGCATCCTCTTTTCTTGTTTTTTTTTTTTTTTTTTTCCCTCTTCAATTTCATGGCTGCTGTTTCTCAGGCTCCTGTGCAGGCTCCTCCTCTGCTGGCCAGTCTTCACGTGGTGGGGTGCTCCAGTGCCCTGTCCTAGATTGTCTTCTGCCTAGTTTCTCTCATATAGTCTCAGGTCTTTATAACTATGTTGGTGACTCCAAAATTTATATCTGTAATTCCAATCTTGTGAGGGCCAGACTACATATCCAACTGCTTTTTTTTTTTTGTACCCTCATATGCTGGGGCATATTAAACTAATAGAGCCCAAAGATAACTCTAGATTTTTGCCCTCAGACCAGTTACTCCCCTACTACTCTCCTACTTGTTCCTGCTACCACTTTTGCTACATTTTTGCAAGGAGAGAGATCTTAAAATACAAATCACATCATGCAGTATTCACATAAACCCTCTAGTTGCCTCTCATTGCTCTTAGTGTAACATCCAAACACTTTACCTTGCTTTTACAAAACCCTAGATATTCTGGCCCACTAAAATATCTGCCAGTCATCTACGATTGTACTCTTCTCCTTTGCTTTGTTATAGCCACACAGAATGTATTTCTTTTTTTTTTTCAATCTAGCCAAGTTATCATACACTTGAGGGTCTTTACATGTGCCCTTTCCCTGGTCTAAAATCCTCTTTCATATGTCCTTCCATGACTAGCTTCTTCTCGTATTTTAGATTAAACTTAAGTGCCTTGTCATCAGAGAGGCCCATGCTGACCGCCTAATATGAAGAAGTGCCTCCTCTCCCCTAGTCTTTGCTATTGCCCTATCTGTATTTTAGTCATGCATTTATCTACGTATTTTTTCTTCTTCTTCTTCTTTCTTTCTGTGTTTGGTGCTTGCCTCCCCCAACTGTTACGTTAGTTCCAGGAGAAGAGAGATTTCTCTGTTTTGTTCACCCCTTTATCCTTAGTGAATACAACAGTCCAGCACAAGAAGGACTCGATAAGTATTTATTAGGCAGCTGAATGAATATATAGTTACATTTTATTCCTCAGGACACTACACGGTGGTGCGCCAGTACCCCGAGTTCCTTCTCTGTGGAAGGCGCTAAGCCGGGTGGCCCGCACGGCGCGGCGGGCCGGCCCTGACGCGGGGCTCCGCAGCGCGGTCCGGGCGCCCAGCGTCGGGCCTGGCGGCGCCCGCCTTGCGCACCCGCGGCCTCGCACGCGCTCCTCTGTGGCAGCAGCAGCGCGCTGAGGTACTCGAGGCCCTCGGCCAGGCCGCTCCGCGCCCCGCAGGACGCCCTCGGCGTGCGCGGTCAGCCGCGGTCAGCCGCACGCTCGCTGTGGACTGCGTGCCGAGGAGGTCGCGCCGGCGCCGCCCGTTCCCTGCCGCGGGGGCGGAGTGAGGCCGCTGCTTCCCCAGCCGGGCCCGGTCTACGCTGCGGAAGAAGGCCGCGACCTGACGTCTGAAAACCCCGCCCGCGACCAGCAGCCGACCATCTCCTTGGGTTCCTTATTTAAAAAACCTTTTAGGAGGTGGGAGGCCCTGATGGGGAGGAACCACGGGGAGCCGGCGGGGCTTCTCCAGCATCACTTGGAAAAGGTAATCCTCTGAGTTCACGTCGAACTACTTACACCCCTTCAGAAAGCACTGCTGACCACTTTCTACGACTCAGAAGCTCCCCTCCGCTATTTTCCTCTCCATCTCTGAGGAACATCCCATCGCCCTCCCCTCAGGGGGCGCTCTGAAAGGAGGGGGTCCTGCCGGTTGTTCCTTCAGCGTCTGAGGTAGGATTCCAACTTGGGCTTCTCCTGTCCTTAGCCTGGATTCTTGAAACCACAGTGTAAAAGGTGACACAACGGTTCCAGGAGAGTGCTGGAGGCGAAGACAGACTTGCGGGAACTGAGCTGTCAATCAGTTGGGCTGGTCGGGAGACCGTAATTTAAATGTGGAGCAACCCCGGGCCTTGGGACTGAGGTTGGCGGGAAGCTGTGTGGAAGAACCCCGAGGTGTGAGGTGGCCCAATGGGAGGGTCTGGATGAACTCTGGAGTTGGATTATGGGTTCCTGAGACTCTTCCCTATGGGAGCAGAGGATGCATTTAATGTGGCTGACGTAGGTTTGTTGAAGGAAATTTAATGAGAACAGATTTTTAGGTTGTTGAGACTCCCAGTGGGACCAGGCTCAGCGAGGTTGTTCGTGCTCCATCTGTATCTTCCTTTCCTAGGAAGTCTGTCAGACTCCTTTCCACAGCAGTACCTTACAGTATCTCTAAAGTGTCCTCTAAATTTTCTTTATTTGAAACTACAGAGAAATGTACAGATTTTTTTTTTTTGGTAGAATTTTCGAGAGTGAGCCTTGGACTTGGTTTCCAGGCACATGTAATCTTTCATGCCAAACGTTGCTTGCTTGTGAGAGGAGATCTTTGCCTGCAATTATAGAACATAATTGCTTGAGATAACACACATAGATGGTGCCTTAAGAAAGTCTGGTACATCAAACACAGCTTGCTGTACTTGCTGAACTTCTTAACATAGAGGTGATTGGTAAATATTTGCAAAATATTAGCTAGTGGATACTCCTATTGATTCATAATATTTTCCTTACTTTTTAGGTACACAATTTATGCCATTAAATAAAGGAAACATGCAAAACGCCATCACCCCTCCCCTCCTAAAGTAAGATATTCATGGGATTCTCTCGACTATATAGAGAGTGTGAGTTTTGGTTGGATTTATTTATTACTTGGCAATACCTTTGCTTGCTTAAGGCAGCAGTAGAGGCACAAATTTTCCTCAAGTCTTACATCTGAAAGTATCACCCAGAAGTTACAATCCCCAAAAGCTACTTATCTGCACCAGGCGTTTTCATTTGTACTTCATAACAACCAGGCAGGTATTATTGTTCCTGTTTTACAGATGAGGAAATGGACAGAACAATTCATTTCTTAAAAATGTGGCTGAAGTTTCACAAATTGAATTTTGCTTTTTGATTAATGGTTTGTATATTTTCTTTCAAATCATAATCCCAGCAGGTTTTTAATTTCCACAATTTTCTCAGTGAGAAGGGAGCTAAACAATGATGTGTCTTTAAAAGTATGGTCAAAACTGTTACCCTTAGAGTTTTGCAGAAATGGAAAGATGCAAGAATGCTGATTTTTCTTTCTCTTTGTTCTTGACATGTTGGGAAAGTCTAAGACAATTTTGGTGTGAAAGAAGTTACAGTACTAAGAAGTGTGAATTTACTGTGCTCTTCTAGCCTTAGAAACATGTTTGCACTTCATTTTAGCCTTCTCTCTCAACCATCTCCCCTCCTACTCGCCCCCCCCCCCCCCATTTTCTCAGGACTTTGGTCTTAAGACTGTTGACTGTTTGGCTGAAATTCTCCAGGAATAACTATATCGGATTTAGACTAGTAACAAAATGACACCCAGAAAGAAGAGTAAAATAGAATGTCGTTAGTTATTGTTAGCAACTCTTAATATTCTAATAGTGACTTGTATCCAATCAGATAAAAATTCTTATAAGATTTGAAAATGACTACTGAGAAGAAAGATTTTTTTATAATGCATAAAATATCCATTTAACCCCCCTGAACTTTCTAAATATTTGATAAAAATATCTATCTTTCCCTGAAGTGATAGGTCATGCAAGTGTTTAAATAAATGCATCTAATCATATTTTACACCACTGAATTATTTGAACCCTGTTGAAGAATTCTGGAAGCTTTCTGGAACCATTCGCCTTTTTTTTGGTATTTTTAATTTTTCTCTTCTTTTTTTAGCATTTCTAATAGTTACAAATTTAGGGGTAAAAGAGATATGATCTCCTCTTAGGAATCAACCTATCACTACTGTTTAAAGATTGTGGCCCCACTTATTCTGAGATGATAGAATTCACAGGTGTTGGAAAAAGAGGGGCTCAAGTTTTACAATTACATCTCTTTGACTGGAAGAACAGTTAGAAAAAGTTGGATGGGCATTTTTATTAATTTATGGCATTTTGGTAGACTCCAGGTATTTGATTGTGGAAAGAGAACAGTCGGAACTTCAGGTGTCTGGGTAGTAATTGAGTCTGTTTAAATGATTTCCTCCAAAATAGAATAAGAGCAAAGCCAGTCTATCCCGGGCCAGGGTAACTTGGGTAGACATCAGAGATAACATAAAAATAATCTTGATTAGTAAGCTTACGGCCTGAAGGTAAATTAAGTCTCATTGTATGATTTTAACCCAGGCAGGGAACTAAGTATAAGAATTGGAACCAGAACATGAATTCATGACTATAGCTCCACTGAATCTATTTCTTTGCAGCTGGGGTTTGGGTGAATTGCACTAACCTTCCAGAAATGCTTTGAAGCATATCTTTGTTTAAATAGCAAATGACAATAAGCAAGTGTCACCTAAAAGCTAAGTGATTCTAATAAAACGTAAGTGTATATGCTGTATAAATCTGTTTTCGTTTTTTTTTGAGCCAAAACTTCAATTCCACATACAAGAGGAGCTAAAATGATCACTTACTTTTAAAATCCAGTGATTAGAATTTTTTCCTTCCTTTTCATAATTCATCAACAACACTCATAGATGCTATCTTGGCAAGTGGTCATGATATTTTCTTACTTGAATTATTCAAAATCAAAGTATTGATTTCAACTTCTAACAGTAATATCTTGTTGAAATGAAGAAAGGATAATCTCATGAAATAGCATAAGGACTGTGATTTGGAAGCCAAACTGATCTAGAGTTTTAAAATAGCACTATAGTGAAAAGAGTTCCTTTACAAATAATAGTTACATGAGGAAAGAGAAAAGACCTAGTACTATCCAACTTATTCTCTACAAATAAACAATGACAAATCTTGTTGAGTCAAATAAAATATGAACATATTATAATAAATATATAGATGTTCACATATAACATTCAAGTCAATAATCTGAATTCTCATTACTTCTAAACAAATCCTTTCTGCTACAGTTTTCTCCCTTATTCCCAATTCTTTCCTATAGGTGACAAAAATTAAGGTTTCTGCACATCTCTGAGAATCAAAAAAATAAAGTCAATATAGAGATATTATGTCTCCCAGACCCAATATAGAAGAATAAAACAAAGTTTAACTGTAATATAAACATTGGTATTAAAATAACTGAAGGAAGAATACGCCAAAGGAAGTAGGCAGTAGTATGAAAGCAAAGAAAAACAAGGCTTTAGAGCATAATGTAGAAGGGTTGTTCTGAAATTGCATGAGTATCTGGTCTCCATAAATCAGGTATGTATACATAGAGGGGATGTAAACATACAATTCTCCAAACTTGCTGTGATAATCCTGGAATTGTAAAGTTTGTTCTCCTTGTTCTGATTCTTTAAGCTACCTTTTGATTATAATTTGACTTTCTGTGAAGCTTTTCCCCAATGTCATTACAATATCTGATTTGCCAGTTTGTTATACTTCTATTCTAAAGGGATACTTTGACATTTTGACTTATACTTCAATATATTCTGAGTCCAGTTATTGAGACAGAGTTTCTGAGAGGCTGATAATCTGATAATTGATATTCTTGGTGTGTGAAGACTTTGCGGTAAACAGGGGGATCCTTGCTAATTAAATACCCTTGCTAATTAAATTATAGGAAGTTCAGCTCATCTCTCCTTTCAAATTTCAGTGCTAATTTTTGCACTTACCATTCCCTTTCCTCCTTTCTTCTACCCATCCCACTCCTACCAAACCTTAAGAAGCAGCTCAATGTTTATATCCTTTGCAACAGTTTTTCTCAACTTTGGCTCTACCTTAGATTTATTTGGGGAACCTTAAAAAATTCCATTGCCAAGGCCACACCTCAGACTAATTAAATCAGAACCTAAGTGGATGGAATCCAAGGTAATTCCAATGTGCAGCCAAGATTGAGAAACTTTGATTTAGAGAATTTCTATTTATTTATCTAGTCCACCAGAATTCTCTGAATTCCTTTTGTATTCAACTTGTTTTCATATTTCTTTTGTATTTCCAATATCAAAATATGTCCCTGTGGGTATGTTGTAAAGGTACATATAATTTATTAAATTTCCTCTGATAAACATAAAATCTTTTGATAACTACTAGGCGAGTAGTGTACCATATTTATAAATGAACCATTCTCTTCTTAGATTACTTAAAGAGATTTCACAGTTAATATAAAATTCATATTCCTTCTAATTTGGTGATACCTTTGACAGGCTATATGGAGAATGTGTATCTATGCATATATATGTGAATGTGTGTGCATAACCAGTTGTGCACATAAATTCAATTCTCCTGAAATCCCAAAGCAGCATGTTAAATAGAAAAGGAAAAGTTGGTTTAATTATCTCTGTTTTTTAAAAAGATTTATTTATTTATTTATTTCTCTCCCATTTCCCCCCAACCCCTCACCCTGGTTGTCTGTTCTCTGTGTCTATTTGCTGCGTCTTCGTCTGCTTCTTTTGTTGTCAGTGGCATGGGAATCTGTTTCTTTTTGTTGTGTCAGCTCTCCATGTATGCGGCACCATTCCTGGGCAGGCTGCACTTTCTTTTGCACTGGGTGGCTCTCCTTAGGGGCACACTTCTTGCGCGTGGGGCTCCCCTATGCGGGGGACATCTCTGTGTGGCACGGCATTCCTTGCGCGCATCAGCACTGTACATGGGCCAGCTCCACATGGGTCAAGGAGGCCCAGGGTTTGAACCGCGGACCTCCCATGTGGTAGACGGACGCCCTAACCACTGGGCCAAGTCCGCCGCCCTAATTATCTCTTATTATCAACAGCCATTTTTCATGATCCTATTTTGCTTTTTTCTCAGTCAATAAATTCAGAAGCCTATGTTTTTATTAAAATTTATTAATATTCCATCATCAATATGCATTACTCAATTTCTAGGATGATATCCTGAACTAGCTTGATGACGATTTAAATATATGATAATATGCTTTTATATTCCACATTTGAAATCCAAGATGATGACATTCTCAGTTTATAATTGTACAAAACAAGACTATCACCTTTTAGTCAATATTTCTGTCTTTAAATTTCAGCCAAGTTCAAATGAGCTCAGATTGTGACTTAACCCACATGATTCTTGATAATTGTAAAAGGGAAATTTTAAAGAATCAGGTTTTTCAGCTGTTTTCCACTTTCATTTTTTACTCTAAATACAGTATCAAGCTTTTAGGGGTATGATAACAGGGAGATTTAAAAAAGTTTCACAAGTAACCAAGGTGCTGAAGGGTAAATGTAACTCAACCTGTGATTTTAGCCTTTATTTTCCCATTTTTCCTTCACCATGTTTTATGATGAATCATGGTTTGAAAACTACAGGATTAACTATTTTTGGTTTGAATTATATAAGCCAAATGTAACTGATTTTATCATTTGCCTGTAATAGAAACTCTAACAAAAATAACCAATTAAGACTTTTGAAAATTAGACTGAAAGATTAAATTTTTATTTTGTAGAGTTTTGTCTGGGAAGCTGGCACAGATTTTAGTTCTATCTGTTATGAGCTACTTAGTTGCTGTTAAATGTCAGCACCTGCTTTTAAAGAAAACATCCTTTCACAATGAAGGGGTTAAAGAACTTGGAGTTGTCACATGTGACTGTGACAAATTGCTTTAACCTTTAGATACTTTGTGTTACTTCTGACTCACTCAAGAATAGCTAAACCGAGGTTGCTCTCAGAAGGGACTCCATTTTATTCCTGAAAGGAGTGATTATATGTGAGATGCTTTAAAATGTAACAATTATGAATATTATCATCAGATGTCAGGCAGTACCTAGTACATCTGGATCCCCTTTATGATAAAGTCTGACATTTCACGCTAGAACTCGGAGGGTACCTTTTCTTAAAAGCTGGTCCTCTCAGGAGTCTCTTCTCTAGCTCACGCCAAGGGGAGGTACCTTGAGGAATATTTTGTTCCTTTCCACTTATACACTTCATGCAACACCACTTTTGTTGATTTAGGTAATTTGACAAATGGAATTTTAAAAGAGAATTATCAAAGCAACTAGCTAAAATGCAGCATCAGAAATGCTGGAAACCTAGAGAAATGACTTTTTTTTTTTAATTCCCTTCCCCACCTTGTGCCTTATTTGCTGTCAGCTCTCTGTGTCCATTCACTGTGTATTTGTCTGTGTGTCTGTATTTATTTTTATTTAATCCTCCCCCCCACTTGTGGCTTGCTTGTTGTCTGCTCTCTGTGTCCATTTGCTGTGTGCTCTTTTGTGTTTTTACTTGTCTCCCTTTTTGTTGTGTCACCTTGCTGAGTCGGCTCTCCGTGGCTCTTGAGGGCTGGTGGCTCTCTGTAGCATGCAGGCGAGCCTGACTTCACAAGGAGGCCCTGGGATATGAACCGAGGGCCTCCCATATGGTAAACAGGAGCCCAACTGATTGAGCCACAGCCACTTCCCCAGAAATGACTTTTTAAATACATTCTTTAATAATTTTTATTTGACATTTTAGATTCTGAGCAGCTCCTGAGTGAGAAGAGAACTGGAATAGAGACAGTGTGTTGCCTATGGTTTCACTTAGCTAGACATATCCAGATAGATATGTTATAATTAAAGTAAGTTCCAGGGATTTTCATGGCCATGAAAGACACTAAGCTGTTGAGACACTGTATGCTAATGAAACATATAATGCAATCCTGTTTAAATGTTGAGGTCAGTTTGATTTAAGAATTCAAGTGTTTATTATTATTATTGTTGTTGTTTAGTTTGGTTGCAAGAAACAGAAACCTTTTAAGTGGACTCTCCCCAAAGAGCACAGGTCAAAAGAGGTATGGAGGGGAGCAGATGTGGCTCAAATGGTTGAGTGCCCACCTCCTACATGGGAGGTCCTGGGTTCAATTCCTCGTACCTCCTGAAAAAAAACAAACAACAAGCAAAACAAAACAAAGAAAGAAAACAACTCAGGGAAGCCAATGTGGCTCTGTGGTTGTGCCCTGGCTTCCAACATAGGAGATTCCAGGTTCAATTCCCAGCCTCTATTGCCACCAAACCAGACCAGACCAGACCAGACCAGACCAAACACCAAACCAAACCAAACCAACAACAAAAAGAGGTCTGGCTTCAATGACATGGTAGTTCAAAGTCATGCTTGGGCTTTCAGGGGCAGGAAATCGAGCATCTTTCCTTTTGTGCTCAGTCATTTCTTACACCAGCTGTACTCTATAGACCTGCATCTTTCTGTTGCCCAATCTAATAAACCGTGGTAGTGGGGCAGGAAGCACCAATGTCATACAGTATACTTGCTGCTATAGATAAGAAACGTTTCTCTGATAATATGGCTGATATGATCCCCAAACATATTGTTACAAAAAAAATGTGATTGGGAAGAAAGGAAGAATGGGTCCAGAGAAGGATTGTGGGGAGATGTTAAATTCAGGTTTAGCTGTTTTGAGCAGAAGGTTACTAGAGATATCCAAGTAGGTTGATCTAGAAGATATTTGATTGGATGAGTCTGAAGCTCAGTGCAGGGCTGTAGATCTGTTTTTGATTGTTATCAGCACATAGGTGAGAATTCAAATCATTAGCTCAAAGGAGATTACCTAAAAAGAACATATATATAGAAGAACATGTGCAGACAAATGAGAGGATAAAAACCCTATGGAATAACCAGCATTTAGAGAACAGGTAGAAGAGAAACAAGAGAACCCATAAAAAAGAGAGTAATTGAGTTCTCAAAGTGGGGGCAAACCTAGAAGAGGATAATGTCATGGAAACCAAGGATATAGAATTTTAGAAAGGAGTAAATGTCCTTCATTCTCAAGTGGAACAGAGAAGGCAAATAAAATAAGAATTGGCAATTGGCAAAATAAAATAAGATTTTGGCACTATGGAGACTGTTGAGTGACATTTCCAGAGCAGTTTTTGTGGAGTTGAGTAAGGTGTATGGTGGGTAGGAGGTGAAAAACAGCTTTTCCTGGTGGGGAGAGACTGGGAAATGGGAGGTGAAGAGGTGGAGTTTGCAGAGTAAAATATTCTACAGAAGTAGCTGAACAAGAAAAAAGAAATCAAGCACAAAGTTAGAGGTAGGGCCTGAGCTGAGGAAGGGATTCTTTTTCAGCTAGAAGAAATTTGAGTATGTTTGTTAGCTAGGTATAGGAGACTGGAGGATGCAAGAAGACTGAAAGGTTGGGAAAAAATTGTGGTATAAACAAACCTACGAGGAAGATATTTGGAGAAAAATTTCACATTGATATATAGTTGCCTGTCTATTAGAGTTAAATTCTATGAGTTGGCTCCCAGAAATAATTATGTAGTATATGTCTAATGTCTAGGTAATATTTAAATTGGTTTATTAAATCACTGATATCTATGCCAAATCTTTTTATCTCTGATCTCTTATTGTGGGTGATGGCATTTTCTTTCTTTTACCTTTTTCATATTTATAATAGTACTCAGGGATGACATGAACAATTAAAATCCTTGGATAATTCATTAAAACTAGTTTTTCTTTTCTTTCTTTTTTTTCATTGTATTAAAATTAGTTTTAATCATTTTGATCTGCCTAATAGTGAAATTCAAAATATAATGTCTTTATGTTCCTTTCCAAATTATTCCCTGGTAAAAATAATAAGAAAAAATTCAAACGTTTCCCTTAGCAAAAAGATTTAACGAAACACTGCCCTCTCCACCCCCAAACAAATGATGACTGTGAATTACAATGTGAAAATTAAAGTTTTTGTGATCAGAAATATTTGAGAAATTAAAAAATTGTAATTTTTTCCTTATGTCATTGGTGATTGAAGAGTTGGAAGTGCTTTGGAAGTACCACTGGAGCACAGTCATACCATGCCAACCCAGTTAGTGATCAGAGCCCAGGATTCAGAAAAGACTTAGCATTGGGCATTTATACAGAATGAATTAAGGAAATGTAACCAAGTGCCATCTACCTAATCATAATATGAGTTTCGACACAAGTTCCTAATATTGCACCTTGGATTCCTTGAGACATGAAGTCAGATATAACGGTTAATTATTTTTTGAAGTGTTTATCATTAGCACCCTCATCAACCATGCATGTTGTGATCAATGCTCTGAGGTTTTTTGTAGACTTGTAGCAGCCAACATTTCTCTTTTTCTGTTAAAGGAGAAAAAAAGGACTCTGTAGCTCTACTTGACATCCTGGGAAGACTCAGAATGTTTTACAACTACTTTATTTGGTGCTTCTGACTTGAAAATTTAATGACAAATAATATATGCAATGTTACCACTGGGAAATTTATAGAGTTCCTCTGTTTTACATATGGAGTACACAGAATTAAGATTTTAAACTGGGGAAAGATAAGAGCCTAAAGTAGTAGTTGGGAGGGAGTAAGCTCTATTGAGAGTAGGGGAGGCAAATATAGAGCCACAAAATATTCTGCAATGTTATGAAGAAGGAAAGATTAAGAAGGAGATTCTCAAAGCAAAAAAAAAAAAAAAAAACATATTAGAATCAGGCAGTGGGATTTAAACCTAGTGTTATGGAAGTCACAGACACCTGGTATGCAGCTATCGCCCAGACCTCATTACCCTCACCTTCTACTCTGGGGAAGTTATGAACACATACTAAGCTGGCATCTTCTGGCCTACCACCCCACCTCCTTTTCTATTGTCCCACTGCCCCAGGAGATATTAGATCTACTGAAAAAGCCCTGCTAGACCCTAAATCCAGTAACGAGGAACAGGCAGCCCCAGATGCTAATTAAGGCAGGAATTCTCAATGGCAGAGCCCTCACTCCCCCAAGGTGGATAGAAACCACACTCAAAGATCATAGATTTGTCTTCTCTGATGTGAAGTGGGGCATGCAGAGCTGCCTTCTACCCACCCCAACCAGAGCAGTTTTGGCCATCCCAGGAGACTGACCATGATGGATTTCTTCTCCTGCCCTTTTGAACTCTTTGTGCTGTGTGAGTAACAATGAGGTTATTTGCGCTTCTGGACTCTTTATGCTGTGCAAGTGGTAAAGAGATAGATTGGCTTCTCTTCTCTGATGTGAAGTGGGGTGTGCAGAGCTGCCATCCATCCACCCTGACCTGGAGGAGTTTCCGGCCATGATGGCATGTCTTCCCCTACTCTTTTGGACTCTTTGTGCTGTGTAACAAAGAAGTTATAGTCCATCTGGACTTTTGATGCTGTGCAATTAATAAGGAGATCATTTGCTCAAAGTGGCTGTTATGCCCTGAACCTGTGTTCCCATGACACACTGTTGTAGCAACTTGCTCCACAGCTGGTTCTGGCAATTACTAGCCCTGTGACACTGGAGAAGTTATAAACCTATATAAGCCTCAGTTTACCCATCTGTATATGGGTCACTGTGAATGTTAAATGAAACATGATGTGATAAACATGATTCCTGACACATGGGAGATGCCTAGTAAATGCAACTATCATAGTTAAAAGAGGACACTTAAGGGATGTATGAAATGGAAAGTAGATCTGATGAATATACTGAAATTTTTTTTAATGTTGGAAACAATCTGGTCTCTGTGGTTAGACTGTCATGAATGCAGGTGTGCTCTGAGTAGGGGGAAGCTAATTGCCAGAGACATCAGTGAGTCATGAGCAGCATTACTTGTTAACAAGTTATGCACCTGCTCTATTTAGCTCAAGCGTTAAGGAAAATGACTGCTTGGAGAGCTTTAAAAATACACATATCCTTGAACTGACTAATATTCTTCCCCTTCCCCAGCTTGATTGTCAAACAACAGGGCCGGGGTAGGGTCCTAGAACCTGTGAATTCAAAGTGTTCTACAATGGGTCTGATCACTTAGTCTGGGAATCACTAGGTTAGAAAATGGGGTTGAGAAGGATATCCCTATATGACAATGATTTAAAAAAAATGTTTGGGGACATCTTGAAGCCTTCATATAATCTCATATAAAAGCTATGGAGCATTTTTCAAAATTACAGTTTGTAACTATTCATGATAATCTGTATCATTTCAAAATGTTCACTTGATTTTGAAGCTCAGTTACATTGGGTTAAAAAGAACCCATTGTATGTGATTATTTATGGAACAGAATTCTTTGTGGCACAGATAACAACTAGTCTAATCAAAGGATTCTTTCCATGGGTTCTTAGGGGATTGAGACATAGAGAAAGTAAGCTTTTCACCAAAAACCTTCATAGTGTCAAACAGCTGCTCAGCAGTGATCCTCCAGCCTGAGACTACACCTCCCAGCCTTCTTTACATCTAGATGTGGGCATCTGAACAGCCTTGACAATGAAATGTAAGCAGAGGTGATGCATGTCACTTCTAGAGAGAGATGGTCAGGAATGAGATGTGCCTTCTCCATCCCTTTTTCTCACCTTTTGGTAGATGAATACCTCTAGGGCAAACTTGGGATCCACATGTTGGAAACAGAAGAGTCATAAAATGAATGAAGTCTGGATTTTAAAAAATTACTGTTATTTTTTCTTTGTTTTTAAAAAAAGCTTTAGAATACATTGTTACATTGAAAATATAGGGGATTCTCATATACCCTTCCCCTCCCCCTTCCATACTTTCCCACATTAACAACATCTTTTATTAGTGTGGTACATTTGTTACAATCAATGAACACATATTGAAACAATGCTACTAAGCATGGTCCATAGTTTATGTTATGGTTTACACTCTGCACCACACAATTTTATAGGTTTTGACATTATACATTTTGTCAAAACCTTTTAGAGGCTGGGTTTTGAATTGCTGCTCAGAGGTAAGCTGCCAACAGATCAAGAACACCTATTTTGCTTTATGTGGGGGAAAATAAATTTATGTGTTAAGCCACTGAGATTTCAGGAATTTTTGAGCAGCTAGGTTATCTTAACTAATCATTGGGAGTTATTGGAACAGCTGTGGAGGGTTTAGCTCCAGGCTATTACTTGAAAAATAAATAGTAAGTATGTAGAGTAGTCTTCTGTCATGTAATCAATAGGATCAATTTCTCTTGTTACAGGAAGTGAATTTCATTGATGGTATGCTAGGAAGAAAAGCAATGAATGAAGCCAATATTGTTTTCTGAGCTAATGGTGGAGCTAGGTCAGTTACTTATCTTGACCCCTCTTATCAAGTATAAGCTGTGTCTCCAGCTGAGAGTATACTTCATTTTGGCAGGATGGTTTGGAAATACCAACCCGAGGCCCTTCTTGTTTCTATTGTGAGCTCCATTGTCTGCACTTTAACTTTTCTGTTTAGAAAATGGGAATGATTCTTTCTTTCTGTATCCTAGGTGTATGTTTTGGGGCTTGAAAGAAAGGTTCAGTGAACAAGAGGTTTTAGGACCTGTAAAACAAATAGCCTATGTGTAAGGTGATTTCTGTGGCTGAGGTTTTATTAGGATTGATTTCTATGGGAAATCTGTGGAGATTTGAAAAACACTGAGATGGAAGTAGATTTTACGTGTTAGAACTATAAAAGACACTTTTGGTTTATAATAGAAAATAACTGGATGTATAATAATTTAAAAGAAATTTAGCCTTCTGGCAGGCATTTACTTAAACCCTTAATTTTAGTCCAGGAAAAAGACTCCAATTTTCTAGTTTATCATTTAGTTTTAGAAAATTCGTATTTTAGATATATGAGTATGCATTTGTATTTGCCAGGAATGGTTAATTTACATAAATGTCACCTTAGTAGAGACTGTTAGATGTTACCCAAAGCCCTCTTCTCCTTTCCTTCCTGGGCATGCAGTTAGACTAATTTCCCAGCCTCTCTTAGAGTTAGGGCTAGCTATGTCATGATTTCTGTCTCACAAATTTTGAGTAGAAGTGACATGCCTCACATATTTCTGGCCTTGAAAAATCTTTCAAGTGATCCTCCATGTTCTTTTCTCTTTTAGCTGGCTGGGAGGGAGAATACCATGATGGCTTTGTTTTTAGTGATAGAAATATAGTTCTTGCCCTTTGAGCTTTGAATTGAATCTTATCCCTGACTCTCTGTGTTGTGTGTTGTGTGGTGATTTGTGTATAAAATGACTGGCTTCTACAGCAGTGACAAAGAACAGTTTAATTAGGGTCCTTCTTTAGCTTTACAGTGAAATCTATTCATTTGTTAGCTTATGGTTTTAAGCCTTGTTTGCAAGTATTGTTATTATTTTATTATTATATATTTTTAAAAGATACATAAATCACACAAAATGTTATATTAAAAAATATGAGATTCCCATATACCCCACTCTCCACACCCCGCACTCCTCCCACATCGACAACTTCTTTCATTTGTGTGGTACATTTATTGCATTTGATGAGTACATTTTGGAGCATTGCTACACAGCAAGGATTATAGTTTATGTTGTAGTTTACACTCTCTCCCAGTCCACTGGGAGTGGACTTATGGCAGGATATCTAATGTCCTGCATCTGTCCCAGCAATATCATTGAGGTCAACTCCAAGTCCCGAAAATGCCCCAATATCACACCTCTTTTTTCCTCTCCCTGCCTTCAGCAACTCCCACAGCCCTTTTCTCCACATCAATAATGTAATTTCTTCCATTGCTAGAGTCACAATAATTCTATAGTAGAATACCAGTAAGTCCACTCTAACCCATATCTTATTCCTCCATCCTGAGGACCCTGGGATGGCAATGTCCTCTTCATCTCTAAATTGAGAGGGGGCTTAGATCTCATATGGCTGATGGGTGGAATTCTCCTGCTTGCAGCTATAGACTCTCTCAATTTCCTGGTATGGTGGTTGACCATCATCACCTCCCTGTCAACTGACCTTGGTAAGACCAACCAACTTGAGAGTAGGTGTTACAAATTTTCTGAGGCTCAGGGCCCAGCTGGCACAGAGACAGTCTAAAGATTCTTGTCTCCTGAGCATACACCAACCCCAGTGCCAACCAGAGGTTCAGTAAATGACGGAAGAGGCATGTGTGGAGAGGTCGCATCTGAGTACAACTTCATCACACTCAGAAGCACAAATTCCAAAGTAGGGCCCACTGGCAAGGCACTGAACTCCAGAGCCAAGTGTCCTGACCATAGGACATGGATGTTTCCATAGCCCTCAGGAGCACCACTACCTGGGGTTGTATCTACTTTGGCTGCCTCTGAGATCCTGCTGAGCTGTGCATAAGTGTGACCCCTCTGATGACCTCCTGACTCATTTTCAAGTCTCTTAGCCATATAAATTCATTTGTTTTTATCATTTCCCCCTTTATTCTGATGACAATGCTTATGAATCTCTGTGCTTGAAATTTCAACCAGGCATAGAGCTGCAGGGTGCTTAAGAGTTACCTCCTGAGAACCTCCGTGTTTCTCAAATGTGGCCACTCTCTAAGCCAAACTCAGGACATAAATGCATTACCTTCCCCCCAGCATGGGACATGATTCCTGGGGATGAGCTTCCCTGGCACTGAGAGATTGCCACCAAGCACCAGCTTGTGATGCAAATATTATTAAACAAAATGTTGACAGATTTTATCAGTCAGTGTCCCAGCAGGAAACAGATGGACTACTCAAACTGTATAACAAATGAGGGCAGGGTATTTGGAGCAAGGCATAAGGTAGTGAGTACACTGGAATTATTGCCAACACTACCTCTAGAGCTGAAGAGGCAAAGGGAGAGAGTATTTATCAGAATTTGGAGACAGAAAAGGCATTAGCAGATGGCTTCCTCAAAGGAGCTGTGATCTGTGATTAAGGCATCTTTTAAGTCCACAGCTATGATGCAGGAAGGGACAGGGACTTAAGTAACTTAACTTTTCTCTTCTCCTACCCTTTGACTGCAGGGGATTCACATAACCAACCCCAAACTGGAAGTCAGAGGGCAACGGAGTCCATTTACATAATCCACATGTGTCAGCTTCGGGGGTTTGGTGTCATGAAGACAATGAGGGAGACTGTATCTGGAAGGGCCAGTAAAATATCCAGCCCACTGACCATGGTTTTCTAATATGAAATTCAAGAGTATTTGTTAAAATCCAAGTAAATACTCTTTGTCAAAGATGTCATAATTTACCTAAGGCACTGTATTATATTTAAGACTATTCTTAATTATAAAAATATGAAGATTGTAGTTCTCTGTCTAATCCAATAGCAAATAGCCACATGTGACTATTTAAATTAAGATTAGTAAAATTAAGTTTTAAGTTCCTCAGTTACACCAGCTACATTTCAAGTGCTCGCTGGCCTCACCTGCCTAGTAGTTGCTGTTTTGGACAGCATATATAAATACCATTTCTGTCATCACAGAAAGTTTTATTTTATAATGCGGCTTTATTTATTTCATTGCTAATTACACGATTTCTTTCCTTTGTTTTGACTCAAAATGAAAGTAAAATGACTTGTGGGATTATTTATTTTTTTCTGTATTTCTAGATCCCCCAAATACTATATTAATATCAGAAATTAAAGTGTTGTATACGAATGAGTTAGAATTAATTTGGATGCATGGAAAAAATCGGCTCTTGTCAATTCAGGCAAAAATGGAATATAGTGAAAGGATCTAGTGAAGCCCTAGAAGTGTAGTGGAGGATGAGGGCTGAAAATCTAGGGAAACAGGAAAACCAGCTACAGGAGTTAAGCATGTAAGAACTTCTAGACCCTTTTCTCTTCTCCTCTCTTTGTTGCTTAAAGAGATGATGCAGTTGACTTTGCTTCCATCAGATGCCTGCACCTTGACTAAGGGAAGGCAGGTCATCTTGAGATATGGGTCCACTAAGGCTGCACATAATAAAGAAAGGGTCATTCTCCAAAGGCAAACTAGTACCAAAGAAGAAAGAATGGATGCAAGTGTCCCTTAAAGCCCAAAGCTATTCAGTCAGTCCATCCTTTGACTACTTAGTATCCACATATTTCCTGCTTCCTATATATAAGAAATGCATTTTTTAAATGGGAATGACATTAAATTCACTGGGGTGAAAACAGGTTCTTGGGGAGGGGATCTTAGATATTGTTTTAGGCTGAGTAATGGTGAAGCAGACTAGCTTGGGAATCAATAGATGGATTTGGAACCTGGCAAAAAGTCCACGTGGACATCAATATTTCTACAATGGCTGCTGGAAGACCCTCACAAGAAATTCTACTCAGAATGAGATTTCCTTCAGAAGCCAGGAGAAGTCCTGGGTATTCTCTAGGAACCTTATCATTGGGCCCTTCCAGGGGATTGATGGGTGGGGTAATCAATAAAAACTACCAACAGCTGGGACTACTTGTCATTAGCAAAGGGGTGGAAAATTAATAGTTTGAAAAGCAAGCACAAAGGCCTTTTGCTCTCTTTTGCCTTTTGACCCCTATTGTAGCCTTCTTTGCCCCAGCCTGGATCAATACGCAAGTAAAACCTGAGCATTTATAATCTATAATGAGCAATGGTAGTCTGTAAATCAGACCTCTTTAACACTTTTCAGCCCTTTCCTCTCTACCTGGGATCCATGATCTGTTATCTTCTCCCATTTCTCTTCCTTCCCTATCTTAATAAATTACTGGCTTAATCAATGTGGCTTGCTCTCGAAATTCATTTCTTGCAGTTTAGTGAAGAACCAAGTCAAAATCTGGTAACAGTGGCTCTCCAAAGAAGCCCATGTCCTAATCCCTGAACCTGTGAATTTGTTACCTTACATGCTAAAAGGACTTTGTAGATGTAACTAAGTTAAGCGTTTTGTCATGAGGGTATTATCCTGGATTATACAGGTGGGCCCAGGGTAATCACAAGGGTTCTTATGAGAGGGAGGAAGGAGTGTAAGAATCAGTACTAGGAGATGTGATGATAGACACAAGAGATTTGAAGATACTAAGCAGCTGGCTTTGAAGTTGGAGGAAGGGGTCTTGAGCCATGAAATTCAAATGGCCCCTAGTGGCCTCTTGAAGTTGGAAAAGCCAAGGAAATAGATTCTCTGCAGGAGCCTCCAGAAGGAACCCAGACCTGCCAACACCTTAATTTTAGCCCAGTGAAGCTGATTTTGAAGTTCTGACTTCAAGAACTATAAGGGAATATATTTGCTTTGTGTTAAGCCACTAAGTTTGTGGTAATTTTTAGAGGGGCAGTAGAAAATTAATACAATATTACAATGATTTGTGGCTCTTGAAAGGTCAACTCTACCCAAATCTTATTCCTTACTATTTAATTAATCTTATTAGGGAGAATTTAAATTTAATAATTTTCAGAACAATGTCAATAATAAAATTAATGGTAATAAAAAATAAAAAGAATTAAAATGCTAAAAAGGGTTGAAAAATACTGATACAGAGTTTCAAAATGTTCCCACTTCTTATGCTATTTACAGTGTACATGACACTCACTCCTTTCCCAATGGTAGATAGTCCAAAGCTATGATCAATTCTTGCATCTCGCTCCATGTTTGGGATATCTGGGTGATGTTTATTCCTTCTTTAGCTTCCTCTTGATATTATACTTACTATGGACTAAATGACAAGGTTAATCACCATCACTAAACACTATTTACAACATTGGTGGGGAGCACAAGGAAAGAGAAAGGAAGTTACTTTACTTAGAGAAAAACATTTTAACAAAGGGAGTATGAGTGAGGGTCAGGGTTTTCATTTCTTGCATTTATGATTTCATCTGCACTACTTGTTCCATTTGCCTTTGCCCTTGGTAGGGATTGTTTATTCAATTATATGCTCCAAACATCCATTCCCTTTTTTAAAAATTTCTTTATCTTTATTTCTTTATTTTTAATGTTACATTAAAAAAATATGAGGTCCTCATATACCCCCCTACCCCCCTCACCCCACTCTTCCCACAACAACCTCCTCCATCATCATGGGACATTCATTGCACTTGGTGAATACATCTCTGAACACTGCTGCACCACATGGTCAATGGTCCACATTATAGTTTACACTCTCCCCCACTCCACCCAGTGGGCCATGTGAGGACACACAATGTCCAGTAACTGTCCCTGCAGTACCACCCAGGACAACTCCAAGTCCTGAAAATGCCCCCACACCACATCTCCTCTTCCCATTCCCCACCCTCAGCAGCCACCATGGCCACCCTCTCCATCTCAATGCTACATTGGTTTCCATCACCAATCACATCAGTTCCAGAATAGAATGTCAGTTAAGTCCACTTCAGTCCATACTCCATTCCTCCATTCTGTGGACCCTGGGATGGTTATGTCTGCTCTACCTCTGTATCGAGAGGGTGCTTAGATTCCACCTGGATGATGGATGCATTTCTCCCGTTTGCAGTTGTAGGAATCTTGGCTCCCTGGTGTGGTGGTTGACCTTCTTCACCTCCCTGTTAGCTGGCTGGGATAAGTCCAATAAACCAGACGGTAGGAGTTGCAAGTCCAAACATTCGTTCTTTAACTATGTGAAACCCTGGTGGTCCTTCATGAATCTTTACTGTTAAGCATGGTTGTAAAAGAAGATATCCCAGGAATTCTTTCCAATTCCATTTAATAGCAGCAGCCCCTTTATTTTGTCTGTTTTCCCAGTGGTATGAGGAGCAGTCTTAGCTTCCACTTCAGTAGAATTGTTGTTGGACAAATTCCTCCCTTGAGTAATAATTTATTCCTCTGTGTGGTAAAGTCCTGAAACAGCTCAGAAATGTGAGGCTACCAGAAGAAAAAGTTTGTGAGTAGACCATTATGTGTGATTGGGAGAAAACAGAGCTGAACTAGACTTTTCAAAGGCAATGAAATATTTTAAGCACTGAGATGATAAGGTCAACCTTGTATTTAGAAAATAGTAACACATAATTTATTATCTGAATTGTCCTTTGTTTAATTAGTTGATGATCAATACACCACAAATAAAATTTGCATTTACTCTGTCAGTTGCCTTAGGTTGCTACCAACCTAGAACCACCATAAATTAAAATTTCTTTTTGAGATTGTTTTTTTCAAGTTGCACTATTGCAAACATGACTTAGGGATGGCTTTTATGCTTATGAATTATTAGGGTAAATACATATATTTTTCCTTTCTACCAGAGCTTGGGACAAGTATGTTCCTTTCTATTCCATTCTATGTAATAGAGTTTAAGTCTTGTTTACACTTATGCAATGGATGTACCATGGGCCTCTTAATTGTTTACCCATCCTTGATGGGCCCCTACCTTCTAAGCAGGTGTCGAAGTGGAGGCTCAAGGCCTCACAACTTCAACAAAATTTTTCAGGTCAAAAGTCAGTCAAGGTACTCTTTTACCTAGTAGGGTTTCTGGGTTACCTTATCTTTGAGGTTCAGCACCTCCCTTTCTTTTGTGTTAGCTCAGGGATACATTAAAGAAAAGCTTTTGAAAATTTTACTGACATTTTATTTTATTTAAAAGGCTTGTTCAGGTATCTAATCTGCCACACTGTTAATTATAGAAGTTGTTCTCTCTTTATTTCAATTTAAAGAAATGTAGACTCAGAGTTAACATGATTTTCCTAAGGTCACTCACCTCTTCTGGACAGCTACATGCGCTTTGTGGATATTAGTTTTAAGACAAGACCAAAATCATGCTTCCTGACAAAGCTTGACACTTTTCTTTTCACCTTGTGTTGAAAAAGTATAATGCCATAATCAAAGGTGATTTGACTATAAGAACTAGAGCCTATTAAAAATACGCTAAGCCAAAAGAAAGATTTGGGTGATCTTACAAACTCCAAAGGCAGAATGTGCAGTCTCTCCTCAGGAGGTGCTGGCTATTGGATGTGGACAATCAACCAAATCCAAGGCAGGCACTCTCTCTGTTTCTCCTTCAACTCCCTTAGCATCTCCATCTCTACAACTCTCTTGTGTCTGCTCCATTACTCTCATATTTTCTGTTAACTGACTTTCTTTTCTTCATTTTGCGTAGGGTAAAAAATGACCATTCCCGTCTCTGCTTTAAATTACCTCACAGCATACTCAACAGAGATTGATGGAGTCCCTCAGTTCAAATTCCAATATGATCAGAGTGAGACCAATATAGTTGGCTCAGCTTGGACCTTTACTTCCAATCACCTTTGGCCATGAAGTCAGCTTGGAAAATGAGAGCGAATTCTATAAGAAAGTAGTATATACTTATTATTTAAAGGGAGAGTATAGGTAGTAAATGATTAAAAGAAAATTAATATACATTTCTAGTACTACAAGGAATACATATGTCTTTCTTAGGCCATAAATTACAGTAGAATTTTGGGGCATGAAAACCTAGGTCCTTAAAATAAAACCATCAGATTGCAAAGATAAAAACTTGTTTCCCTTTTTGTTCAATGAAACTAAGTCTTTTATTAAAATATCTTTGTCTTTGTATTAATATCTTTTGTCAATGTAATATGATTGATAGAGTGACATTCATTTCCTTTCCAAGGTTAGTACAAAACAGTCACTAAATGTGATTTACTACTTTGTTCTACCCAGTCTTTGCCAAATATAAGATGCAGAAGAATGAGCTTTTTGAGCCTGAATCCTTGTAGAGAGTTGTTGCCAAAGAGAAACCTGCTTATTTGTAGATTTAGTGAATGGATCAATCCATCATGACTAGGTTGAGTCTACTTGAAATTGTTCCTGATTGGGAGTATGTTTCAGAAGTTTTATTCACCCAAAAGTCTATAGGCTAAGATCCTTCCTTTGGTTTATTTTATTTCTTACAGTCCTCTCATATCTGAAATTCAAATTCTTTTGAGTATGAGGTAGGGGAAAAGAAGATAAAAAGTGTGTGTGTGAGAGAGAGGTAGGCAGGGAGGGAGAGAGGGAGAGTAAGAGGGAGAAAGAAAAAAATTACCGTAAAGATTAATGTAAATATTTTCTAAGAATAAGAAATGTAGATTTTCAGGAGATGAATTGAAAATATGCTTTTCCGGGAAATGGACTTTGGCCCAGTGGTTAGGGCGTCCGTCTACCACATGGGAGGTCCGCGGTTCAAGCCCCAGGCCTCCTTGACCCGTGTGGAGCTGGCCCATGCGCAGTGCTGATGTGCGCAAGGAGTGCCCTGCCACACAGGGGTGTCCCCCGCGTAGGGGAGCCCCACGCGCAAGGAGTGCACCCATAAGGAGAGCCGCCCAGCGCGAAGGAGGGAGCAGCCTGCCGAGGAATGGCGCCGCCCACACTTCCTGTGCCGCTGATGACAACAGAAGCGGACAAAGAAACAAGACGCAGCAAAAAGACACAGAAAACAGACAACCGGGGGAGGGGAGGGGAATTAAATAAATAAAAATAAATCTTAAAAAAAAAAAAAAAGAAAATATGCGTTTCCTGGAGAATACAAAAACAAATTGTATATGTGGAAATTCATGTAAGATCCAGTATAATTCCTAGAGAAGCACTATGTGAGCTATTGAAAATCTAAGGGCAGTGACACATCCAGACATTGTTTAAGAAGTAAGAAGAAATACTGGAATGAGTCACTCTCTTTCTGTCAACAAAGGGAATGGTAAGGGTGGTGTAGGGAATTGGAGTAGAAAGAAATGGAACAATTTAAAATGTGTTGCAGTTTCCCATGGGAAGAAACTCTACCCTTTAACTACCACTCAAGCTCCTAGTGCTTACCAATTATATATTGTCAAGCAAATTCAGTGTGGAGTTACCAGCCCTTAACCCACGTTGTGATGCAAACATCATAAAGGTTATCTGTATAACCTTTTTTGGTAGTTTATGTGATACCATGTGATGTGACTTAACTAAAATAAAGTTTACTTGGAATAATTTGCATCCTGAGAAATAGCTCTGCCTTTTAGTATTTTTTTCCCAGATACCATTTCAGGAGACAAACATCTATTGTCCTTATGAGAGCTCACTAACTCTCGTAAGAAAAATGATAGAACTATATTAGGTTGCTAAGAAGTCAGTGACTGTATTATTAGCCAATACAGACACTATTCTTAACTAATGCTGTGCCTATCATAGTATATGTGCTCAGTTATTGTTTACTGGATGAGTTAACAAGGTACATGTTCTGTTAGCTCCAAAGGGAACGTATGACATGATTCACTGTCTGGATTTTTCATTTTATATTGTGGGGCATAATCAGGTGAGTAAAATGAAAATAAATGTGGTATCAATTTGATTTGTAATATAGGTTAGGAAATCTAGAAGTTTCTGGGTCATCAAATGATGGTTAAGATTGAATCTACATAATCTACATTAACTGCTAGTTTGTCCCTGAAAACCTGTCCACAGCTCACTGAAGTAAAAGAGAGCAAGAATTATAAACTGCAGTTTTTCTGGATCACATCATTTATTTCTTTTCATATGGCTTTTACCTTGAATAGTGATGAGTATATTAAAAATATCATAAATAATAAGTTATATGTCTGTTTTGTTTTGGAATTTTAAAACTAAAAATTAGGAAGAAAGGATGCAATGATGGAATGAGTTGGGCTACTAAGTAATATTCTTTAGCCAAATTAAGATAAAATTTTAATTATGATGGTGGCCTCTTCATATTTTTTCCTCATATAATTAGAATTGGGAAAAAAGTTCACTGATAATCTGGGGTAGTTTGTTCTTGATAGAGTGAGTTTCTAAAGGGGAAGGAAAATGTCCTGTTCCTCTTTGCATTCTCAAGGTTTAATACACCGTCAGGCCTCAACTCTTCCTGCAGGGAAGTGTAATAATAATAGTAAATGCTGTAATAATCAAATTACCCAGCTGCAGTAGGCTGAGAACCCACCAATCAAGACTTTTGTGAATATTTTATGAGTGAAAGCATTTCAGACTTTTTCTTCAGAAATACACGTCAGATGACTTCCTTTTTACTAATATGGTGTTATAATGTCTTAAAAAATATTTGGGCTGTTAGAATGGTAAGAATGTCACCAAAAGTATTATATAAAAATCCCGTTTTCCACAGGGGCAAAAGGACAAAGCACTAAAGATAGAGGCTTAAATTTTAGTTTTGAACGGAATGTATCTTGAAACATGTGACAATATATTTTTGGTTGACTAAGGCAATGTATAAGATAAAATACCTTTTCGATAATCCATCTTGAAAAGTATAATGCCATGACAGGCAATCTGTTGTTTTTCAAGAAAAGATAAGGACATAGTTAAAAGCCTTAGTGTTGATGAGAAATGACATTGCTGGTGCTTTAGGGGATAGAATGGATTATTCATAGGAAAAGAGCTTTAAGTTTTCAGGAAAACTCTAAGTAAAATAAGATGTCACTGCAACGAGGTATAAGGGAATGTTAAACCTCTGATTGGAGCAATAGACCAAAGATCGTTTTCCTGGGTTCTTTCCTTGCCCCACCAGATTAAGAGATGCTTAGTTCTATCATTACCCACCACTCTTAGCTATTTTTATCCTTTAACCCCAAATATGCCACTGAGCTCTGTATCCAGCCCTATCTTTCAGAATCATAGATACACATTCCTGGTGAAGATCTTCACTTGGCTGTCTTCCATGCCCTGAAATTAATATTATGATCTTTTTCCATTCCCCCAGTAACAATCTAGAATGACTTCTACACCCTACTCAGTCACTGTTAATGACATTCATCCAGGTGCTCAAGAGAGAGAACTGAAAATTGTCCTTGACTCAGCTGCCACTTGCCCATTCAGTGCTTCTATGAAATCTAAAAGAACTAACCTTCAGCTGGGTTCACACAGACTCTACTTGAAAAGCAAAATGCAGGATTTCAACCCCCACTCATCCCCTTATCTGAGTGCCCTCATTCAGGACATGACATGTATAACTGTAGAGGACCACTGCCATTCTAGATCAGGGGTTCTTAACCGTTTGCCAGTCAGGTGTAACCCACAGACCCCTAAGTCCACACTACACTGTGTATTATTTAATAAATATATCACACCCACACCAACATGTCCCCACAAGAATAATGTTTCCAAATTGCAATTCAAACTCATGGACCCCTTGTTAAGAACCTCTCTTTTATGTCCTTGTACTTCCTTGCCCACATATGTGAGCAATTTTATACACCCAAATATACTGTAAACTGCGACTCCTTTTTCTTTCCTTATTTTTCAAAATATACTTGATACAGAAAAAGTATATATCCTGTGTGTGTTATAATGTTATAGTGAACATCAGTGAGTCTAGCTCCTTTACAAGAGCCAGAACATTATTGTATCTAGCTCTCTCCTCTTTGATTCTTCTTAGTTCATGCCCTCTTCACATCTCTCTTAGACTTTTCTATAGCATACTAGTTATAGTATATGCTGTAGACTATTGAATATCAGCATCAGGCCAGTAACCACATCACCATAAATTTAACCTTTTTATTCTTGCCTACAGGTAAGCCTCCAAGCTACTTAGCATGCCCAAGAAGGCTGTCTGAGTTCTTTTCCCTAAGAACATATCCAGACCCATCATTTAGCACTTTGTATGATATGCAGAACTAAGGATGGCTCCCCAAACAGCTCACTCTGCTGATTGCTCTGCCTGAGGCACAGCTTTCTCAGCCTTCCCCAGCCAATTCCTTTCATATTTTGTTGAAATTATCTGTCTGTGTCTGTCTCCCTTACTATAGTGCTAACTCCTTGAAGGCAGCAGGTATATCTCATTTACTTTTTCTTCTAATACAATTTCTGGCTCATAGTGGGATTTCAAATATTCGAATCAAAGTGGTGAGGAAGAATTTTAATATCTGAGTGATTCCAACTTTCATTCTAAATTTTTGTTTAAATTTGACTGGTCACTTAGACATTTCTGTATATCTTATTTTTCTTTTAACAAATCAATTTTATTGATACATATTAATAAAAGTTAAATCCATCCGAAGTATAAAATCAATGGTATTTGGTGCAATCACGTATTTGTGCATTCATCACTTGAGTCATTCTTATAGCACTTTCATTATTCCAGTAATAATAATAAACAAAAAATGGACAAACAACACTCATCATCTCTCAATCTCTCTGTGCTTCCCCTGCTCTACATAGCTGCTATTCTTTTTCCTTCTCTTTATTATATTTAAAATGTTTATATTTTGAAAAACAGTCTTGTATATGCAATCACCCATATTGGTGTTTTACATGAGGTTTTACTATCTTATACAGTCCCATGTTACAGTTTTTAACTTTCCTTCTAGTAATATACATGACCTTAGACTTTCCCTTTCAACCACTGTCATAACTGCATAATAACTCTGCTAGTTACAAGCACCGTGATTGGCTTTCACCATTTCTATTCATTTCCAAAGATTTACAAACAATCTCCCCACCTTTTTAAAAATTTTTATGTGTTTATTTTTACCAATTCTGCACAGATTAACCCTCAGCTTTCCATTCTCTACCTTCCTCCTATTTTCTTGTGACCTATATTCTAATAATTAACTCCTAATTCTAATAAATAACTCCTAATTCTAATAATTAACTCCTAATTATTCTAATAATTAACTTCGTTTACACAAGTTATTTAGTTCATAAAAGCACAGTCATACATATTTGTCCTTTTGTGTCTGGCTTGATTCACTCAACATAATGTCCTCCATGTTGTCATATGCTTCATGACTTCATTTCCTCTTCAGCTGCATGATATTCCATTGTGTGTATAAACCACAATTTATTTATCCATTCATCAGTTGATGGATATCTGGGTTGTTTCCAACTTTTGGCAATCATGAATAATGCTGCTATGAACATTGGTGTGCAGATGTCTATTTATATCTCTGCTCTCTGTTCTTCTGGGTACGTATCTAGTAATGGTATTGCCGGTCCCATGGCAAGTCTATAGTCTTCCTTAGGAATGGCCAAGGATTCCTACATTCCCACCATGATTGAATAAGTGTTCCTATCTCTTCACATCCTCTCCAACGTTTACAGTTTTCTGAGTTTTTAAGAGTGGACAGTCTAAAAGGTATGAAATGGTATCCCATTATAGTTTTGATTTGCATTTCTCTAATTGCTAGTGATGTTGAACATTTTTTTGTGTGTGTTTCTTTGCCATTTGTATTTCTACTTTAAACAATAGTCTTTTCAAGTCTTTTGCCCATTTTAAAATCAGGTGGTTGGTCTTTTTGTTGTTGAGTTGTATGATCTCTTTGTATATCTTGGATATTAAATCCTTATTGGATATGTGATTGCCAAATATTTTCTCCCATTGAGTTGGCTGCCTTTCACCCTTTTGACAAAATCCTTTGAGGTGCTAAAGTGTTGAATTTTTAGGTGGTCCCTTTGTCTATTTTTTCTTTTGTTTATTGTGCTTTGGGTATAAGTTAGGAAACAACTACCTACCACAAGATCGTGAAGATATTTTCCTACATTTTTTTCTAGGAGTTTTATGGTTGTCCCTTTTGTTTATATTTAGGTCCTTGATCCATTTAGAGTTAATTTTTGTATAAGGATATCCAGTTCACCCAGCAGCATTTGTTGAATAGACCATTCTGGCCCAGCTGGAAGAGCTTGACTGTCTTGTCAAAAATCACTTGATTCTAGTTGTGGGGGTCTATTTCTGAGTTCTAGATTCAGTTCTGTTGGCCAGAGTGTCTGTCTTTATGCCAATGATGTTTTCACCAGTGTAGCTAAGTAATATACTTTAAAGTCAGGAAGTGAGAGTCCTCCAGCTTCGTTTTTTTAAGCCCTTTCTGGCTATTCAGAGCCCCTTACACTTCCAAATAAAATAAATAATTGGTTTTTCCATTTCTACAAAAAAGGCTGTTGGGATTTTTATTGGGATTTTGTTGAATCTATAAATCAGTTTGGGCAGAATTGACATCTTAATGATATTCAGTCTTCCAATCCATGAACACGGAATGTCCTATCATTTATTTAAGTCTTCTTCAGTTTCTTTCAGCAATGTTTTATAGTTTTCTGAATACAGGTCCTTTATGTCTTTGGTTAAATTTATTTGTAAATATTTGATTTTTTAGTTGCTATTATAAATGGAATTTTTTTCCTGATTTCCTTCTCAGATTGCACATCAGTAATGTATAGACACTATTGATTTTTAAAAAAAGATTTACTTTATTTATTTATTTCTCCCCATCCCCTTGTTGTCTGCACTCACTGTGTATTTAGGAGGAACCAGGAACTGATACTGGGACCTCTGATGTGGGATGGAGGTGCCTAATTGCTTGAGCCACCTCCGTTCCTTGCTTTGTTTTGTCTCTCATTATTTTCTTTCTTCTTGTGTCTCTTGTTGCATCATCTTGTTGCATCAATTTGCTGTGTCTACCTGTTGTGTCAGCTCACTGTCTTGCTCATTTTCTTTAGGAGGCACTGGGAACCTCTGCTCCCTGCTTTGTTGTGTCTCTCATTATGTTTTTCTTCTTGTGTCTCTTGTTGCGTCATCTTGTGTCAGCTTGCTGTGCCTCCCTTTCATGCCAGCTCACTGTCTTCTTTAGGAGACACTTGGAACCAAACCATAGATCTCCATTGCCTGAGCCACTTCTTCCCAGAAACACTATTGATTTTTGCTTATTAATCCTGTATCCTGGCACTTTGCTGAACTCATCTATTAGTTCTAGTAGCTTTGTTGTGGAATTTTCAGGATTCTAAACATAGGATCATATCTTAGGCAAATAGTGAAAGTTTTACTTCTTTCTTTCCTATTTGAATGCCTTCTATTTTTAAAAATCTAGCCTAATTGCTCAAGTGAGAACCCTAGCACAGGGGTTCTTAACTATTTTTGTTCCACAGACCTCTTTGCCAGTCAGGTGAAAACTAGCACAATATTGAATAGTGATGGTGACAGTGGGCATCCTTGTCTTGTTTCTATAATGCTAGTTGTAGGTTTTTCATATATGTCCTTTACTGTATTAAGAAAGCTTCCTTCTATCCGTATATTTTGGAGTGTTTTTTTTATCAAGAAAGCATGCTATATTTTGTTAAATGCCTTTCTGCATCAACTGAGAGGATCAAGTGATTTTTCTTCTTCAATTTATCATGTGGTTTATTACACTATATCATTTTCTTGTGTTGAACCACCCTTGCATACCTCGGATAAGTCCAGTTGATCATGGTGTATAATTCTTTTAATGTGTTTTTGGATTCTGTTTGCAAGTATTTAGCTGAGGATTTTTGCATCTGTGTTCTTTAAAGATACTGATCTGTGATTTTCTTTTTTTGTAGTATCTTTATCTGGTTTTGGTATTAGGATGATGTTGACTTCATAGAATGAGTTAGGCATTGTTCTTTCCTGTTCAAGTTTTTGGAAAAACTTGAGCAAGATTGGTATTAGATTGTCTCTGAATAATTGGTAAAATTCCCCTATGAAGCCATCTGGTCTCAGGCTTTTCATCTTTGGGAGGTTTTTGATGACTGTTTCAATCTCTTTACTTATGATTTGTTTGCTTAGGTCTTCTATTTCTTCTAGTGTCAGTGTAGTGGTTGGTGTGTTTCTAGGAATCTGTCTATCTCCTCTACATTGTCTCCATTTTTGGTAGACAGTTGTTCATATTGTACTTACATAATCTCCCTTATTTCTATAGGGTCAGTGATAATATACCCCCTTTCATTTCTGATTTTATTTGTGTCTTCTCTTTGATTTTCTTTGTTAGCCTAGCTAAGGGTTTGTCGAATTTGTTGATCTCAAAGAACCACTCTTGGTTTTGTTGATTCTCTCTATTGTTTTTTTTGTTCCTGATTTCATTTATTTTTTCTCTGGCCTTTACTATTTCTTTCCTTCAGCTTGGTTTGGGATTAGTTTGCTGTTCTTTTTCTAGTTCCTCCAGATGTGCAGTTACATCTTCAATTTTAGCTCTTTTTAGTGTAAGCATTGACAGCTATAAAATTCACTCTCAGCACTGCCTTTGCAGTGTCCCATGTATTTCGATATGTTGTGTTCTCATTTTCATTCATCTCAGGATATTTGCTGAATTCTCTTGCAATATCTTCTTTGACCCACTCCCTATTTAAGAGTGTGTTGTTTAATCCCATATATTTATGAATTTTTCCTTTTTCCATCCATTATTGATTTCAAGGTTCATTCCATTTTGATCAGAGAAAGTATTTTGCATAATTTCAATTTAAAAAGAAATTTATTGAGACTTGTCTTGTGATCCAACATATGGTCTATCTTGGAGAAGGGACTCCAAAATCCTGCTGTTTTGGGGTGAAGTTCTCTGTGGATATTTGTTAGGCCTACTTATTTATCATATTATTCATGCTCTCTGTTTCTTTATTTATTCTCTGTATAGATGTTCTATCCAATACTGAGAGTGATGTATTGAAGTCTCCGCCTATTATTGTTGAGACATCTATTTCTTCCTTCTTCTTTCAGGATACCAAGAAGGTGAATGTTTGTGCTTTTCATATTGTCATTGAATTTCCTGAGAGTCTGTTACATTTTTCCATTCTCTTTTCTTTCTTTTCTCCTGTATTTTCCAGTTCCAATGTTCTGCATTTGAAATCAATAATTTTGCCTCTGAGCATTCAAGTCTGCTCTTATCTGTCTCTAATATATTTTAAATCTCATTCATTGTATCTTTCATTCTGTTGAGGTCTGTTATGTTACTTTGCAGTCTTTCAAATTGTTCTTTATGCTCACCCAGTGTCTTCTTAATATCCTTTATTTCTTTAGTCATATTTTCTTTAAATTCTTTGAAGTGATTTAGGAGAGTTTTTTGATTTTCACTGATTAATTGTCTTAAATCCTGTATATTTGGTTAGTTCCTTTGGTGGGCCATCACCCTGTTTCCTACTATGGCTTGTAATTTTTTTGCTTATGTATAGGCATCTGAATATGTTGGTGAGTTTACTCTGATGCCAATTTCTCTCTTTGACTATTTTTGTTATTTTCAGAGCTTTTCTTTGATATTTAGGTCAACTTATTCTAAGTCTTTTATTTACCTGGCTTAATTTATCAAAATTGGACCAGGTACTCACTAATGGGGAGCAGATTTTCTCCCAGAGTTTAGGATATACAGAGTACCAAAAAGTTTTTTTCTATTCAATTTTCAGAAAGGCCAGCAGATGATGCTAGTCAGTGTATCTTTCCATGAAGGTATTTCAGTCTTGGCTTTTCTGTGTTCCTGTGTTCAATCTCCAGAGCAGAGATTCAAAGCAGGCTCTGCTGGCCAAATTCTCTGATGTAAACCTCCCCCACTCCACCTCCCTTTTCTGTAAAACAACTGACAGGGAGGAAGATGTCTGTTCCCATCTCAGTCAGCAGCAGTGAACCAGGAATGAGGTAGTGTAGCCCTTTCTGGCTGCTGTTGGGGCTTGGTAACTCACTCCTAGTTTTAGCTTCTTTGTCTCTGTGTCCCTCACCCTCCTGGGAGTTGTGTAGCACTGTCCTGGTATGCTGACTCCTGAAGGAGGTTCCTTTGACAGTTTTTGGCTTTCTTTGTTATGTTTGTGACAGCATTGAGCTCTGCCTGTTAGTCTGTTGTCATTTTTCCACAATTCTATTTCTTTTAATGTACATTTAACACTTTTTTTTTTTGCCATCATGTTAATGTAGCCTCTGGGTTACCATAGAAAAATTATTCATTCTGAGGCTACACAGGGAATATGACAGTTAAAGCTGTCAGACAGTTGTTTTGATATTTACCCCCACTTCTACATAATCAAGTGATTGGACCCAGAGGACCTGCTTGGCATCATTTAAATTGAGCTTACAATCAGCATTGTCTCAGGACACTCTTGTGTTAGGTTATAGAAGTTTCATTAGCACTGATCTATCTTCTTTTTTGTTTCCTTCTTTCAACTCTGGCCCCTCCTCCACATCCAGATTCCTAATATTGTTTAGCATCTCTCTGGCTTTTCAGAGTCACTCTGCATCAGCTCTGTGTTCCTGGAGTTGTTTTACTTGTTACAAAGTTTCCTCTCCCCCATTCTCTGAATTTAAATCTGTCCTTCTTCCAGGACTACCATTTTGTACTGGCTGTCAGGAAAGAAGCAAACTCATTAAATTAAATCAATTAGTATATGAATAACTGTTATTTAATTTAATCTATGGACAGCTAAGTTTTAAAAGCAAGTATTATTTCCCCAAAGGAAGGAAGTTCGAATGATGCATTGTGTTTAGTGGGAAGTGGATCTTGATATTTTTCTGATCATGCCAAAGAATGCTGATGTCCATTCTTTTCCCACAAATTAGGCTTGCTTGAATATATAAATGCCTTTCTTGATCCTTTTGTAAAAGAGTGGATATACTTTATAAATATTATTAGGGGCCAAGTCAAACATGTATAAAACATTTCAAAATCAACTTGGGTGATCATTATCTGTGGATGCCAGCCATCAAAAACAGAGTATTAACCTATTTATGCTTAATAGAAACAGATTTGTAAGAAATTTAGAAGAAACAGGTTTATGTTTTGGCTTTCCTTTCCGTTTCCACAGCAATCCCATACTATGAGAAAGCTTGGTTAGTAATGTAGACTATTCTTCTTTTTCCAGTCCTAATGCACACCATGATGGTAAGGAGTGTTAGCAACTTTAGTACATTTTTCAAATTTCCCATAAATATTTACAAATATTTATGGGAAATTTACTATTTTCAGGGTAGTGTGCAATGAGTAAGAAATGATTCCTATCCTCACACAGCTTATTAGAGATACTCATGCCTAGATAGAAGGCAGGGTGTGATAAATGTTATATAAGTGGCACATCTCTGACCTCCAAGAAGAAGGAGATTAATTCTCAATGGTAAAGACTGAAAACACTTTACAAAAGAGTGACATCTGAGAAATAGCTATGATCTCAAAATGTAGAGATGTTGGGCAAAGGTGTTCCAGATGAAGGAAAGAATTTGAGCAAAAATATAAAGGTAGGATAGGGAAGGATATACCTAGGTGTAGCTAGAGGGTTTGGTTGGGAGAGAGGTAAGAGTCCTAATCTACTACTTCAGGTTTTGACTCAGCATACACCAACTCCTTTATTACCCTTGGAAAAATAATCCTAGGCTTGCTACTTTTTGGTGCTTAACATAGTTGTAATTTAATTTTATTTCCAATTAGTTTGATTTTAGGGAATATAAAAACTCTTTTTGCTATCAACTAATAAAAATTTTGGAAAATTCCCCCACATTTTTATATTTAAAAACTACATTTTAAAACATCTTATTGTCTAATGAGTCTTAGATTTTCTACAGTTTTACATTATATCAGCTGCTACTAATAAGCTTTAACAAGTAATTATTGAGTACCCATTATGTGCCATATCCCATTTTTTTTTTGGTCCTGTGAATAAGATGTCTGCCCTAGTGGAGCTTGCTTCCTGATTGGGGAGGTAGACATTAAACAAGTGAACAAACAAATAAATAATTCATAGAGCAATAAATGATCTGAGTTGGCAACAAAAAATAACCCATTTCAGTGCCGTAAAAACAGCTCTAAGATCTTGGGTCAGCTGTGGTGACCTATTCCATACTGTGCTTTTTGGTCTGTGCCATGTGTCTGTCATTCTAGGACCCAAGTTGAAGGAGCAGTACCTATGTCAGGCAAACTGTTCTCATGGTGGAGGGTGGAGTGGGGGGAATCAGAAGCATAAGAAGGCTGGCGAGACTTGCCATGACACTTAAGGCTCAATGCCACTTTCAGTCACATTTCAGTAACCAAAGAAAATCACTTGACCAAGTCTCAGGTCAATGGACTGGGGAAGTACATGTCTTCCACAGAGGTCTGATAGGAAAGAGTGGTTATTTGCTGAAAAGAATCCAATCTACCTCATAAAATAAATAAATAAGTAAACAACAGTAAGAATCTTAGAGGATAATGTATGTCATAAGGAAAACCTGGTAATGGAATGGATCTGGGATGGAGTAGGAAGCTCCTTTAGATAGGGTGGTCAGTGAGGAGGTGACTTTGGACTTAAAATCTGAGTGATGAGCAAGAGAAAGTTATGGTGAGAGTTAGGGGAAAGGCATTCAGTAAGTTCAAAGGCCGTGTGGTATGAATGAGCGTAACTTGCTCAAAAGCTTGAAAGATGGCCAATGTAGCTGGAGCATGGTGAATAATGGTGATTGGAGAAGAGTTCAGAATGTGAGATAGGAGCTAGGTCATACAGGGGCTTGTGGGCCAAGAAAACAGTTTGGACTTTACTCTTAGGGCAATGGGAAAACACTGGTCTTTCAAGGTAGGGTAATGCTACAATGTAATTTATGTTTAAAACAATCTCTTGGAGGTTTCTAGAGAAGATGGCGCCAAGACTTGGTTCTTACACCAAAACAATTATTTAATAGGCAGGAATTGTCTGAAAAAACAATTTTGACATTCCAAAGAGCAGAAGTACACTGTACAGCATCTGGGGAAGAGTGGGAGGAAAAGGCTGATAAATTATGGTAAAGAACTGTAAATGCTCTCTCCTTGTGGTGGCTACCAGCAACCAGACCCCACTCTCATGGCAGGCCACCAAACAGTCCAGTCCCTGGCTAGTGCTGGTGACCGAAAGGGACATAAAAATCCTCTTCCCTAAGAACAGGGCTGGGCATGGCTGATCACTGATCATAGCTTTTGATTAGAAAACTTGGACCACTGGGTCCCAGCTCTGAGGGTAGCTATTGATTCAAACTACCTTAGAAAAAGGCAGCAGCAGCCATTGTTTCAACATTGCATTGGACAAAGGTGGCAGCAGCCATTGTTTCAACACTCCCTGGACAGGGGTAGATGTGGTGGAGATTTAAAGACTCATGGCTTCCTCAGAGCAGTGGGGGGCAATTAGCTGAAGGGGCTGCATTTGCTGGGCAGGCCAGGAAAGCTCAACTTTGGGGAGTTATCAGAGAAGCTTTTGGATCCCTTCCTGTCACCCTCCACAGGGCATTTTGGAGCTGGTCTGCATCCCTTTCATGGGTCTTTGGACCTGTTTTGGCTGGAAAGGATGGATTTGGGAAAGTCCTCCCTGGGGTGACTGTCCTCCATGAATTTGTCCTGTAGGCAAACACTGTGTAAAGCAATGAAAGGGCTGTAAAGAACTATAGAGGTGTACAGTCTGGGACAAACTCCTGCTTTCTTCAAATACTCAGGACGGGACATTTGTCCCCTGGGAAACAGAAGGAATGACAAAACACCTGCAAACAGGGGAACTCCAAAACAACTAAGAAGCAAAATCCAGAACAAGATAGAGGCTCAGACAGACAGGAAAAACCCTGCACATTGCATTTGACTTGGGCAGACCTTCTTGATAGGAGGGCTAAAGTTCAATAAAATTTCTGTCATGTTATCAGCTGGTTATAAAACCAAGAAACAGATATCCCAGGAAGTAAGTCTCAGAGTTAACGTTTTAAAATATCAAAATATACATTTTGCAATAGAATACAAGGCAAACAAAGAAACAAGAAATGAAGGCCCACCCAAAGAAAGAGGATAAAAATGTAGAAAACATTAATGAAAAAGATGAGAATGTTGGCATAATGAACAAAAGCCTTTAAAAAAATTCTTAAAAATGCTCAAGAAGATGAAGGAAAGTATGTAGAAAGAACAAAACAATATCAGGAAAACAATTAATGACCAATATGAGCGACTAAGTAAAAGAGATAGAAAATTTAAAAGGAACCACACAGAACTTGGTTTTCATTTTCTGTTTGAAATGAAAAATGCTGAGGAGAGTTTCAAGAGCAGATTGGAGAGAGAGAAGGAAGAATCAGTAAGCTTGAAGACAAGATAGTTGAAATGAGTCAGGCCAAAGAACAGAAAGAAAAAACTATTAAAAGTGAAAATAGCCTAAGACAGCATCAATATATGCAGTATGGTAGAAGGAGAAGAAAGAGGAAGAGGAGCAGAAGGAATAGTCAATGAAATAATGACAGAGAACTTTCCAAACTTAGCAAACTTAGCAAGAAATTTAGAGAACACCAAACAGAATAAACAATAAGAAAAATAGATCCCATCATATATTGTTTACATATCAAATGCATGACAAGGAGAGAGATTTGCAAGATGCAAGAAAAAAGCAAAGCATTATGTACAAGGGAGTCCCAATTAAGTTCAATGCTGATTTCCCATCAGCAACTATGAAGGCAAGAAGGCAGTGGGTTGAAATACTTAAAGTGTTGAAAGAAAATTGCAGTCACCCCTCGGGGTGAAGTGTGGTTTGCTGGCCCGGCGGGGGAGCGGCCGCGGTAGGCCTAAATCCAAGCCTCTGCCCCCATAATAGGGTGGCTGGTCGGACTCACCGCCACCCCTGAAGGGAGCTCGGCATGGTCGTAGAGTGCCCTCGGGTCTCCCCTTCTCGGCAGCCATGCTTCCGCGGCCGCCCCTCCTCCCGGATAGCGCCACACGATGCCTTATGAGGCAACACCCTTCTTCTTCTTTCTCCCTGCGCAGGTGCAGGGCGGAAAATTCCAGTCTGCCTTCCGCCCCCCCCCCCCCCCCCCCGACAACAGACAACAGCAACAGCCAGGCGTGGGCGGGAAACTCAAGTCTGCCCTCTACCCCAGCAACAGCAGCCACCAATCACTAAACCCTGCCACTTCCCCCAGCAACAGCAACAGCCAATCCCTAATCACCACCCCTCCCCCATCCAGTACCTCCCACTGACCTTTCTCCGGCAACCAATCAGAACAGGGTGTGGCTTCGACCAATCAGCCTTCCCCAGCCCCTATAAAACTGTTGCCTCTCCCTCAATAAAGTTGGACTTGCGTGTTTACCTTGTCTCTGCGGTAGTTCTTCTGCCGTGCACCCTCCAGTCCTGAGAGACCCCGACAAGGGCCTGGCCTCCCTTGTCCCCAGTTCATCGCCTGCTTCTCCGGGCGACCCCCTCGTCGCCGGCTTTGCCGGGCGACCCCATCAGCCGAACCGTGCAACCCCTGTGAGACCGACCCCTCGTCTGCTGCCGGACCGACCCCTAGTCCCAAGCGGGACCGACCCCTTGTTCTGAGCTGGACCGACCCCTCATCCGCAGCCAGACCCCACCTCTACTGACCGAGCAAGCCGCCGCAGAAAATAAAGGTGAACCAAGAGTTTTATACTCAGCAAGACTGTCTTTCAAAAATGAAGGAGAGATGAAAAAAAAATGAGGGAGAGATTAAGACATTTTCTTAAACAAAAGCTGAGGGAGTTCATCACCACTAGACCTACCCTACAAGCAATGCTAAAGGCAGTTCTTCAGATGGAAATAGCAGAGCCCCAAAATAAACAAATCATAAACATGAAGGGAGAAATTGGAATAGTAGGAAACTTTAACACACCACTCTCAATAATGAATAGAAGATGTAGTCAGATTAATAAGGAAGTACAGGACTTAATGATACACTAAACCAAGTGGACCTAACAGACATATTTAGAACACTGCACCCAATTAAAATAGTATACACATTCTTCTTGAGCACACATGGATCAAACAAGTCTCAATACATTAAAAAATATTCAAGTCATACAATGTAAATTCTCTGGCCACAACGGAATGAAACTAGAAATTAGTGACAGTGAGAAAAGGAAAATTCACAAATATGTAGAAATTAAATGCCATAGTCTTAAACAATCAGTGGGTTAAAGAGGAAATCAGAAGCAAAATTAAGAAATATCTTGAGGAGAATGAAAATGAAAATACAACAATTCAAAACTTCTGGGATGCACAAAAACCATGCTGGGAGAGAAATTTATATGTTATAATGCTGACATTAAAAAAAGAAGAAAGACTGCAAATCAGTTCTTTTGAAACTGGAAGAACTAGAAAGAGCAAACTAACCCAAAGTGAGCAGAAGGAAGGAAATAACAAAGATTAGAGTGACAATAAAAGAAAACAAATTAAAAAACCCAATAGAATCAACAAAACCAAAAGTTGATTCTTTGAAAAGAAAAGAGTATTTCTATTACTTAGAAATAATGAAAATCAGAAATGAAAAGGAGGACATTACTACCAACCCTGCAAAATAAAAATGACTATAAGCAGATACTTTGAACAAGTCTATGCCAATAAATTAGAAAACCTAAAGTAAATGGACAAGTTCTTAGAAACATTAAACTACCTACCTTAACTCAAGAAGAACAGAAAATCTCAACAAATAAATTCCTAGTAAAGAGGATGAATCTATAATGAAAAACCTCCCAAAAAAGAAAAGTCCAGGAGCAGATGGCTTCGCAGAATTCTGCCAAACATTCCAAGAAGACTTAACTCCAATTCTGCTTAAACTCTTCCAAAAAAATTGAAGAGGTGAGAACACTCCCTAACTCATTCTATGAGGCCAACATCACTTTCATACCAAAGCTGGATAAAGACACCACAAAAAACAAAACTACAGACCAATATCTCTTATGAATATAGAGGCAAAAATCCTCAGCAAATTCCTAGCAAACCAAATCCAACAAAATATTAAAAGAATTATGCTCCATAATCCCAAGTGGGGTTTATCTCTGGTATGCAACATAAAAAATTCAATTGATGTAATAGTCCATATTAACAGAATGAAGAAAAAAAATGCCATATGATCATCTCAATTGATGCAGCAACCCCCCCACCCTTTAAAAAAAAAAATAACACTGGAGGGACAGGATGTGACTTGGGCAGTTGAGCACCCTTCTCCTACATGGGAGTTCCTGGGTTCGGTTTCTGGTGCCTCCTGGAAAAACAAACTAAAACAACAAGCAAAACAAATGAAAAATCCAAAATCAAGTTCAGGTCTCAGTGGTTGAGTGCTGATTTTCCACATACAAAGTCCTGGGTTCAATCCCCAGCTCCTGGTACTTCAAAGCAAAACAAAACAAAACCACTTAGAAAACACTTGAAAATTCCTCAAAATAATAAAAGGTTTATCTGAAAAGTCCACAGCTAACATCCTACTTAATGGCAAAAGATGGCAGTCTTTCCCTATTATAATGAAACATGACAAGGGTGCCCACTGTCAAAACTGTTATTCAGCATTGTACTGGAATTTCTTGCCAGAGCAAGAAAAAGAAGTAAAAGGCATCCAGACTGGAAAGGAAAAAGTAAAACTTTCCCTGTCTACAAATGTTCTGATCCTGTATACAGAAAGTCCTGAAAAATTCAAAACAAAGTTCCTAGAGTTAATAAATGAATTCAGCAAAGTGGATGGGTACAAGATCAACATGAAAAAATTATTAGTATTTCTATATATAAGCAATGAAGAAATGGAAAAAAAAATCAGGGAAAAATTAAATTCACAGTGGCAACTTAAAGAATCAAATATTTAGGAATAAATTTTAACCAAGGATGTAAAGGGCTGTACACAGAAAACTACAAAACTTTGCTACAAGAAATTAAAGAAAACCTAAATAAATGGAAGGATATTCTGCGCTCATGGATTGGAAAAGAAAATATCATTAAGATGTCACTATTACCCAAAGCCTAATTTAAAGATTGAATATAATCCCAATAAAAATTCCACAACCTTCTTTTCAGAAATGGAAAATCCAATCATCAAGTTTATATGGACTGGTAAAAGGCCCTGGTTAACTAAAGCTATCTTCATAAAGAAGAATGAATTTGGAAGACTCACACTTCTTCATTAATTTTTTTTTTCAATAATACAACATTGTGTATTTATAAAACACAAAGCCTTCATCAAAATACAAATGAAAGTGACAAGTGAATATACTCAAATTTTAAAAAAAATTCACCTTGATAAGTTTCAGTGTGTTTCAGGAGTGTGTTTTCCATACATTTGGACTTCTCCCAGAGCTCTTCATCTTCCAAGTTGAATATACATAAATATTTCATTTGAGATTTTAGGATCCCCACATTTGTTTTTCTTTTCACTTCATCTTCAACCAAGCTCTGAGCTTAAAGGATTGTCAGGAGCTCATTCAGCAGCATATGGAACACTGGTGGTGGAAGATTTCATGGTAAAACTTGCCATCGCATCTGTGACTATTCCCACAGGGCAGTGGCATTGGTCAAATCCTCCATAACCTTCTATTCACCCAGGGCTAGGAACTCCTTCACGGAGCTGTGTTTCTTCAAGGAAGTATTTCTGAAGAGTGTTGGCACTTTTCAGACTGGGTAACTAGAAAACCCACTCTCTGCTTCATGAGTTTGTTTTCTTTCTTGGCTCTCACAGCCTTTCTTTGAAATGCAGTTCACTCCTTCTTGTGCAGTTGAATTATATCTTCATTCATTAAATTTTATTTCAAAGCCTCAACAATCAAAACAACATGGTACTGACACAGGAAGACACATATAGACCAATGGAATAGTACCAAGAGATCAGAAACCCTTACATTTATGGCCAACTGATTTTTGACAAGATGGCAAGACCACTCAATTGGGAAAGAATTGTCTCTTCAAGAAATGGTGCTGGGAAAACTGGATCTCCATTTGCAAATAAGAAGGAGGTCCCCTACCTCATACCATATACAAAAATCAACTCAAAATGGATCAAAGACATAAAATAAGAGTTAGAACTTTCAAACTCCTTGAAGAAAACATAGGGAAGTATCTCTAGGACCCTGTGTTAGGCAATGGTTTCTTAGGCTTTACATCCAAAGCATGAGCAAGAAAATAAAAAAATAAATAAGACCTTATCAAAATAAAAAAAAAAACTTTTGTTCTTCAAAGAGCTTTATCATGAAATTAAAAATACATTCTGCACATTTGGAGAAAATATTTGGAAATCACATATCCAATAAAGGATTAATATCCAGTATATATGAAGAAATCCTTCAACTTAACAGCAAAATGACAAACAACCCAATTAAAAAATGGGCAAAATATTTGAACAGACATCTCTCCAAAGAAGATATACAAATGGCCAGAATGCCTGTGAAAAGATGCTCAACATCATTACCCATCAGATAAATGGAGAATAAAATCATGAGATAACATTTCACACTCATTAGAATGATTGTTATTAAAAATGTGGAAAATACCAAGTGTTGGAGAGGATGTAGAGAAATAGGAACACTTATTCCTTGCTAGTGGAAGTGTAAAATGATGCAGCAACTGTGGAAGACAGTTTGGTGGTTCCTCAGGAAGCTAACTATGGAACTGCCATATGATCTTGCAATCCTACTTCTGGGTGTATACCCAGAAGAATTGAACACAGGGACATGAGCAGATATATTCACACCAGTGTCTAGCAGCTATTCACAATTTCCAAAAGGTGGAAACAACCCACATGTCCATCAACTAATGAGTCAATAAACAAAATGTGGTATATACATATTATGGACTATTATTCAGCCATGAAAAGGACTAAAGTCCTGATCATGTGACAACATCTTTGTACGTTGAAGACATCATGTTGAATGAAATAAGCCATACACAAAATGGCAAATATTTTTTAAAAAGTTTTATTTATTTATTTATTTCTCTCCCCTCCCCCCTACCCTGGTTGTCTGTTCTCTGTGTCTATTTGCTGCATCTTCTTTGTCCGCTTCTGTTGTTGTCAGTGGCACGGGAATCTGTGTTTCTTTTGGTTGCGTCATCTTGCTGTGTCAGCTCTCAGTGTGTGTGGCACCATTCCTGGGCAGGCTGCACTTTCTTTCATGCTGGGCAGCTCTCCTTATGGGGCGCACTCCTTGTGCATGGGGCTCCCCTACATGGGAGACACCCCTTCGTGGCACAGCACTCCTTGCGCACGCATCAACACTGCACATGGGCCAGCTCCACACGGGTCAAGTAGGTCCGGGGTTTGAACCACGGACCTCCCATGTGGTAGATAGAAGCCCTAACCACTGGGCCAAGTCCGCCACCCAGACAAATATTTTATGATCTCTTTGATTTGGTTACTATTTGAGTGGAATATATTTTTCCAACCTTTCATTTTTACCTTGATTGTGTCCTTGCATCTAAGATTAGCCTCTTGTAAGCAGAATACAGATGGCTCATATATTTTTTTAATCCATTCTGTTAGTCTTTGTCTTTTGATTGGGCAGTTCAGTCTATTAACATTCAGTGTTATTACAGAAAAGACATTACTTAATTCATCCATTTTCTCCTTTGGCTTTCCATTGCTATATCTTACTAACATCTGTCTTTTTACCCTTTTAGTTACTCTTATTTATAACCTTCATTTCTACATTCCTCTCCAAGCCTCTTTCCCTTGTATTTTTCTCTCAGACTGCAGCACTCCATTTTAGCTCTTGTAAATCTGGCCTCTTGGTAACAAACTCTCTCAGTTTTTGTTTGTGAAGACTTTAAACTCACCCTCATATTTGAAGCGCAGCTTTTTTGGATAAAGAATTCTTGGCTGGCAGTTTTTCTCTTTCAGTACTTTAAATACTGCCTTCTCACCTCCATGGTTTCTGATGACAGATCTGCACTTATTCTTATTGAGGCTCCCTTGTATGTGATGCATTGCTTTTCTCTTGCTGCTTTCAGAATCCTCTATCTCTGGCATTTGACATTCTGCTTAGTATGGGTCTCAGAGTAGGTCTGTTCAGATTTATTCTGTTTGGTGTATATTTTCTTCCTTGGAATTTGATATTATGTCTTTCATAAGGTTGGGAAGTTTACAGTCATTATTCCCTCAGATATTCTTTTGGTCCTTTCTCCATTCTCTTCTTCTGGAACATATTCTGCACATAGTTTTGAGCATTCCATGCTGTCATTCAATTCCCTGAGAAGCTGTTCATTTTTCCCCCTCATTCTTATCTCTTTCTGTTCTTCTTTTCACATTCAGATGTTTTGTCTTCTAATTCACTTATTCTACTCTTGGCCAGTTCAAATCTGCTGTTCAGTGCCTTTAATGTATTTTTCATCTCATCTATTACGTGTCTTTCATTCCCATAATCTCTATTACTTTTCTTTGCAGGTCTTCAAATCGTTCTTTATGCCCACCCAGTGTCTTCTTAATATGCTTTGTCTTTTTAGCTGTATTTTCCTTCAACTCCTAGAATTTATTTAAGAGATTTGTGTGAACATCGTTGATTACTTGTCTTAAATCATGTAGTTCCCCAAGATTCTTGGCTTGTTCCTTTCAGTGGGCCATATCTTCCTGTTTTTTAGTGTGGTCCATAATTTTTTGCTGTCTACACATCTGATTGTGTTGATGATTTTACTCTGTTGGTCAATTACTTTCTCTTGCCTAGTGGTTTGTTCACAGCTCTTCTTTGATTTTTGTTCAACTTTTTCTTGAACTTTATTATTTTCTGTTTAAGTTATTGAAACAGAGCCAGGAACCACTAGTGGGGTACAGATGAAATTCATGGGGGCCTGGAAATAAGGACAAGAGGGACAAGTCTTATCTTCTTTCACTTTCCTGGACCACCAGGCAATGCACTATTGGGCAAAGCTTTCCACAGAAGTGGATCTTTCATCTTCTACTGGCTGGATTTTCTGAGCCTGTGATTCAAAGCCAGGCCCTGCCATTTAAACTCACAGAAGAGAAACCATACTCAGTCCTCTGCCACACTCTCCCTCTTCCCAAGGAGGAAGACATCTATTACCCTCTTAGTTGGCTGCCATTTGCCATGGGTTTTACCCAGGTTATTAACCTCAGGGGTGGGGAATGGGCACCATTACCAGCCACTGGGGTGAGTAAACATGATTTTCCTTTCTGCCTCTTTATCTCTCTGTCACCAGTGCCTCCTGCATAGTGTTTGTGACTCTTTCCTTGCTTGCAAATCCCTAAGCAGTCCCTTGGGCTGATCTGTTTTGAAACAATTAGAGTAAGAAAACTTACAGAGACAGAATCTAGAATACAGGTTACCAGGGGATAGAGTTGGCTTAGGGTATGGGAGTTAATGTTTAAAATGTACTGGGTTCCTATTTGAAATTATGGAAATGTTTTGGTAATGGATGGTGGTGATTGTAGCACAACATTGTGACTGTAATTAACAGCACTGACATACGTATCTGAATATGATTAAAAGGGGAAAAGTTAGTTTGCATATATGGTAACAGAATAAAAATTTTCCAAAAAATCATGAAACTACACTATACACACAGTGAACCTTATGTTAAATCATGGACTTTAATTGTACAATTATAAAAATGTGCTATTATCAATTGTAACAAGTATTCCAAACCAATGCAAGTTGTTGGTGGGGTGGTGTATGGGAATCCTGTGTTTTATGCATGATTGTTCTGTAAACCCATAAATTCTCTAATTAAAAAAAATAATCTTGTTGCTGTGTTCTCATTGTCAAGTTTATCCATCAACTTGGTCAGGTGATGGTGTCCAGTTGTTTCCTGAAACAAGCACTGGCTTAATTGTTGCTGTGAGAATATTTCTTTGACTTAAGTCATCCATAAACTGATTGCATCTTTGGCTGATTATATCTGCAATGAACTGAGAAGATTGCCTTCTCAATGGGAGAATCTCATTCATCAGTTGAAGGCTTTGTGCCTAATAGGGGAGGACAGACCAGTGTGTGAAGCCCTAAGTGTGTTGTAAGTAACTGTGAATCTTGTCCTTCAAAGAGTGAAACCTGGTGGTTGCTATGGGTCCTGAGGGGAGGGGGAGGGAGGAATAGAATAGATAGAACAGGGGGCATTTTGGGGGAGATGGAAGTGTTCTGCATAATTTTGCTGTGATGGATGCAGGCCATGTTGAATTTCATCAAAGTTTATAAACATGTATGGTCCAAAATGTAAACCAGAATGTAAACCATTTACCATGGTTGGTAGCTATGTTTCAATATTTGTACATCAGTTGTAACAAATGTACCATCTACATATAAAATGTTATTAATAGGGGAAGGGGGAAAAGGTGGAGGATGTTGGGTATATGGGAATCCCCTGTATTTGGTACATGACTTTTCTATAAACTAAAATTTCTTTGAGGACAAAATGAAAAAAAAAAAAAGACACTGGGGGAATAAATGAAAGAAAATGTTACTATATATACAAGACAACAGATCTTACAGTGATGGAAGGCAAAATGTCAAAACATTTTTAAAAATATTTTTTCATTATTTTTTATTATCCCGAAATTTTATTTAAAAATTTTTTGTATTTTATTTCTTATTTTTAAAACTACCATTATTATTTCTTTTTCTTATTAATTGCATTTAGCTATTTTATTGGCCTCATTTTTGAAGAAGTTTTGGATCACAGAAGAGTTACAACTGTAGCAGGTGAGAATCATTGGTGTGGGGTATCAGCGACAGGTGATACATGGGAGGAAGTTCACCTGGGCATACACATAAGTCATATAAATGTGTTCATATGTTCATGGGGCATTGTCATAGTGGGTGGAGATTCACACAATAATTGAAGGAATATCAAATTCCCATCCTGGGGAGCTCTGCCATAGTCCCTAGTGAATTAGCAAAAATTTCCTGAGTATAAGGGCAAGGACTAGTGAAGGAGGATGATGATCCATTGACAGGCCCTTGATATTGATGACTGTGCATATGAACCTTTACTCTTGGAGTTGAAACTAGCCTAGTATTATAGGGTGCCTAAGAAATTACCTCCTGGAAGCCTCCTTATTGCCCAAATGTGGGCTCTCTCTCAGCCAAACTCAGCATATTAATACATTACCTTCCCTGCAGCATGGGTCATGACTTCCAGGCATAAGCCTCCCTGCCACTGAGGGATTATTACCAAGCACCAACTAGCAGTGCAACTAGAAAAAGACCTTGACCAAAAAAGGGGAAAAACTAAAGACAAATGAGTTTATATGGCTAAGAGATTTCAAAGTGAGTTGGGAGGTCATTCCAGAGGTTATGCTTCTGCACGTCTCAGCAGGATCTCATTGACAGCCAAAGTAGATACTATCCCAAATAGCAGGCCTCCAGAGGGTTCTGGAAACATCCAGACACTATAGTCAGAGCAGAAAACTCAAGAGTTTGATGTCTTGCCAGTGGGCCCTATTTTAGAATTTATGCTTCCCGGAGTGACAGAATTGGTCTCAGTAGTGGTTAACCTACACATGACTTTTCTGTCCTACTATTTGAACCTATAGTTAGTAATATAGGTTGACATGTGTATGTCCAAAAGACTTTGGGCTGTCCATGTGCCAACTGTGCCCTGCAATGGAGTTGCAACACCTACTCTCCAGTTCATTGGACGCACCCAGGACAACTAACATGGAGGTGATGATGGACAACTACCACACCAAGGAACTGAGAGAGTCTACAACTGCAAGCAAGAAAGTCCCATCCTTGGCTCTGTGGGGTGGCAACCCCCTGTCAATCAGAGGTGGAGTGGATATCACTATCCCAGAATCCTCAGGATTGGGGAATGAACTGTAGACCAAAGTAAACTTACTGGTATTCTACTATAGACTTATTGTGATTCTAGCAATGGAAGAAATTATATTTTTGAAGTGGAGGCAGTGGCCACTGGAGGTTCTGAAGGCATAGAGAGGGAAAAACAGGTGTAATACAGGGGTGTTTTTGGGACTTGGGAATTGTCCTTAATGAGATTGCAATGACAGATACAGGCCATTATAAATCTTGCCATATCCTACAGAATTGGGTGGGAGAGACTTTAATCCATGCTTAGAGTCAGTGCTCCAAAATGTGTTCATCAATTGTAATGAATGTACCTCACTAATGAAGGATGTTGTTAATGTGGGAAAATGTGGGATGTGTGGGGAGTGGGGCATATGGGACTCCTCTATATGTTTTATGTGACTTTTGTATAATCTAAGTACCTTTTTAAAAAAAAGATTTTTATTTATTTCTCTCCCCTTCATTGTTTTTTTAAAAAAATATAAATAGATCACACAAAATGTTACATTAAAAAACATAAGAGGTTCCCATATACCCCATATCTCTCCCTCCCCACTCCTCCCACATCAATATCCACTTTCATCAGTAAGGCACTGTGGGAGGAGGGGCACCTGGCTTGCCTCAGTGGCAAACAGTGCGGCAAGAGGTGACACCGCCTCTGCCCACTGGGCCTAGACAAGGTGACCACGCCTGACTAGGCCTTTGCTGCTAACGGCTAGCTGGCACCGCCCTCCCGCTTCCTATCTCCTGCCTAGCCCAGCTCTCACTTCCCCTCCCCCCTCCCTTAAACCTAATCTCTTAGTACGCTGTTTGCCCAGCAACAGCTTACAACCACCTATCAGCTTAGTAACAGTGTCAGCCTATCAAGAGTTAGCATATACTCTACTGGCCAATCACTAGCCCAATGCCAGAACATTGCCTTATATGGAAACAGCATTTGCCCTAGCCAATCAGAACCCACCACACCACTCCCCAATTCTATAAATCTGCATCCCCTTCCGCAATAAACCAGACTTGTGCCATCAGCCTGTCTCCGCGACTCCTTCCTGGGCTGTGCGCCCTCCACGCCTTCGGAGCCCCCGAGGGAAGCCTCAGTGGCCATACGAGGCTTTCTTCCCCATGCCAGGGACCCCTCTCATCCCACAACGGGACCCCACTCGTCCCGCAACAGGGACCCCGTTTCGTCCCTCAAGGCACATTCATTGCATTTGGTAAATACACCCTCAAGCACTGCCATACCTCATGGATCAGGCTTTACATTGTAGTTCACACTCTCCCCCAGTCCATCCAGTGGGTTATGGCAGGATATACAATGTCCTGCATCGTCCCTGCATTATCATTCAGGACAACTCCAAGTCCCAGAAATGCCCCATATCACACCTCTTCCTCCTTTTCCCTGCCCTCAGCAACTCCCATGGCCACTGTCTCCACATCAATGATAAAATTTCTTCCATTGCTAGAGTCACAACAGTTCTATAGTAGAATACCAGTAAGTCCACTCCGATCCATATTATATTCCTCCATCCTGTGGACCCTGGGATGGTGATGTTCACTCCACCTCTAAATCAAGAGGGGTCTTAGATCCCACAAGGCTGATGGATATAATTCTTCTGCTTGCAGTTGTAGACACTCATGGTTCCTGGTGAGGTGGTTGATCTTTCTCACCTCCTCATCAGTTGACCTGGGTAATTCCAATGAACCAGAGAGTAGGTGTGCTGAGGCTCAGGGCCCAGCTGGTACATGGACAGCCCAGAGATTCAAGTCTCCTGAGCATACACAAACCTCAGCTCAATCACAGTTTCAGTAAAATTGACAGAAGAGGCATGTGTAGAGAGGTCATATCTGAGTCCAACTCCATCACAATAAGGAGCACAAATTCCAAAGTAGGACCCAGTGGCAAGGCAATGAACTCCAGAACCATCTGTCATGATTGTAGAACCTGTGTGTCTCTGTAGCTCTCAGGAGCACCACTACATGGGGTTGTATCTGCTCTGGCTGTCTCTGGGATCCTGCTGAGATGTGTGTAAGTGTGACCCTCTGGTGACCTCCCAACTCATTTTGTAGTCTCTTAGCCATATAAACTCATTTGTCTTTACCATTTCCCCCTTTAATTCAAGGTCTTTTTCCAGTTGCATCACCAGCTGGTGATGGTAGTAATCCCTCAGTGCCAGGGAGGCTCATTGCGGGAAGTCATGTTCCACAGTTGAGGGAAGGTAATGCATTTACATGCTGAGTTTGGCTTAGAGAGTGGCCACATTTGAGCAACATGGAGGCTCTCAGCAGGTACTCTTAGGCCTAGTTGAAATTTCAAGCACACAGGCTCATAAGAATAGTCATCAGTGTCAAGGGCCCATCACTGGTTCCTCCTTCTTCACTGGTCTTTGCCCTTGCACTTGGGGGATTGTTGCTGTTCCATTGGGAAATGCAACAGAGCTCCCCAGATGGGAACTTAATACTCCCTCAGTTGTCATGTGTAACTCTATCCACTATGACAATACCCAATGAACATCTGAACATATCTGTACACCCTATGTGCATGTCCTGGAGAACTCCCTCCCACCCATGCATTCCTCATCAATGACACCCCACACCAGTGTTCCAACCCTGTCATAGTTGAACCCCTCAGTGATCCAAAACTTCTTAAAAAATGAAGTCTAATATAGTGCCAAATTCAATTAGTAGGAAAATGAAATAATATTGACAGGTTTAAAGATTAGAAATAGAATACATAATAATTTAGAAAAAGTAAAATAAAGTAAAAATTAGTTGGGATATTAAAAAATGAAAAATAACATAAAACTTTGTTTCTGGTATTTTGCCTTTCATCACTAATAGGTGTTGCCCTGCATGTACAGTGGCAAGGCAATCTCTTCCATTCCTTCCTCAGTGTCTATGTCCTTTTTATTTTAATTTTTAATTTTGTCTTCTAAAAAGTTTTAGATCAGAGTAAAGTCACATATACAATATAGGGGACTCCCATATAGCCAACATCAAACCCTTTCCCCCTTCCTCAGCAATTATCTTTTTACATGTAGATGTTATATTTGCTACAGCTCATGTACAGATATTGAAACATAGCTACCAACCATGGTTCCATTATGGCTTACATTATGGTTTATTTTTAGAATGTACACTTTTCTAAATTTTTGATTACATTATGGTTTCCATTTTAAACTATACACTTTTAAAAATTTTTGTTGAAATATAACATGGTTTATATCCATCATTGCATGATCTTGTGGAACAATTCCATTGCCCCCCCATTATCCCCTCTTCCATCTATTCTATTCCTCTCTCCCCCTCCCCTCAGGATCCACAGTGACAACCAAGATTCATTGCTTGAAGGACAAGATTCATAGATACTTACAACAATGCTAAGGGCTTGACACTCTAGTCTGTTCTCCCCCATTGGCAGTCACTCATGCTCTTGAGAACATCAGGCCTCCCCAGGGTGGGAGTACAATACTTTCCCACTCATTGTATGTGTCTCCACCCACTGATATAACACAATATGATAAGATAAGCACTCACACACTCCCTAGAAGCCTGCCCCAGATGCACCCTGTGCCAGATGCCTCCTGTCAAACACCTTAAACAAGTAACCCTTCCTTATTATATCTTCTAAAGAGTTTTCTTAACATTGTAGCTTCAACCACGTACCTGATAATCTACCATGTTCACCCACTTCCTCCAAACCCTCCCCCCAATTCCATGGACCATATGACCCATCCTCCCAATCCTAGCCCCCTCAAGCCTGCAAAGCCCCACCCAATATTACCCTATGTCCCTGTTTTATCCCTTCACTGCACAACTACTTACCTCCACTTTATCATAGATTTTGCCCATGTGGGCATCAGCTCACAACCTTCCTCTTCCCCCTATTACCTGTTAGCCTATCATCCAGTCTCCAGCTCTCTGAGACAGATTGATTTGCTTAATTCATATCAGAGAGGTCATATAGTATTTGTCCTTCAATGCCTGGCTTGCTTCACTCAACATAAGGTCTTCAAGATTCATCCATGTTATCCCATGCATTAGTACTGTATTCCTCCTTATAGTTGAGTAGTATTCCATTGTATATATCACATTTTGTTTACGCATTCATCTGTTGATGGGCATTTGGGTTGATTCCAACTTTCGGCAATAGTAAATAATGCTGCTATGAACATTGGTGTGCATATATCAGTTCGTGTCCTTGTCAGTTCTTCTGGGTTTATACCCAGCAGTGGATTGCTGGGTCATATGACAAATCTAAATCTAGTTTTTTGAGGAACTGCCAAACTGTCCTTCAGAATGGCTGGATCCTTCTACATTCCCATAAGCAGTGGATGAGGGTTCCCATTCCTTTGCATCCTCTCCAAACACTCGTAGTCCTCTGTTTTTTAATAGCCCCCAGTCTAATGGGTGTAAGATGATATCTCATTGTAGTTTTGATTTGCATTTCCCTAATAGCTAGTGATGTTGGGCATCTTTTCATGTGCTTATCAGCCATTTGTATTTCTTCTTTGGAGAAGCATCTCAAAGCATGTTCAAATCTCTTGCCCATTTTTTGAATGGGTTGCTTGTCTTTTTATTTTCAAGATATAAGATTTCTTTATATATGTTGGATAATAGGCTCCTATCAGATATATGGTTACCAAATATTTTCTCCCATTGGGTAGGCTGTCTTTTCACTTTCTTGATAAACTCCTTTGAGGTGCAAAAGGCTTTAATTTCGAGTAGGTCCCATTTATCTATTTTTTCTTCTGCTTATGCTTTGGGTGTAAAGTTCATGAAGCCCTTTCCTATTATAGGATCCTGTAGATGCTTCTCTACATTCTAAGTGTCTTTAAGGAAAGAAAAAGGTAATTTCAGCAGTCAGAAGAGAGAATTTCCACCTCTACTTCAGCCACTCAGCTTCTCCTGGAGACTTAATTGAACACTTTCATTGGAGTTTCCAAACTGTGACCTGCTCTATTGAATTTGGGCTTGCTTATTCCCATAATCATGTGAGACAATTCTTATAAAATCCATATTATCTACAGATATCTCCCATCAGTTCTGTTTCCCTAGAGAATCTTGACTCATACAGCTTTGGTACTGAGAGCATGGTGACCAAAACCTTTATTCCTGAAGTTTCTGCGCCATTGGTAATCCTGCCTGGATTGGGTTGTTGCAGTTTTCTATTGACTTTAGTAACAGGGCATAGTAGTACTAAGAGATGTCCTAGGGGATCTCCTATATTCCAAGAAAGTTTTTATTTACCTCCATTGTGTATTTGCAGTCCTATTTCCCCTTGATAGTCAGGATCAGTCAACCCAGCTAGTACAGTAATTCCATTTTTTTGTCTGTTTATTCAGAGGTATGAGGAGCCCAAAGTGCCCAGGTGGCAGTCTTAAGTTCCAGTTCAATGAAATAGTTGTTTCCTGGTAGAAGCACTTTTTTTGGAACTCAGACCTGTAGACTAGCAGAGCTTAAGGTTGCAGGGACAGGGAGCAAAAAGTTTTCTAGTGGATCACTAGAGGTAATAGTTTATGGTGCCACTCCCGTTTCCTGCATCCATGAACCCTGGCAATGGGAGAAGTAGCACCATATAGTAGGCACTGATTTATAGTATACACCACCTCCTGGGAATATTTTCTCAGCCCTGCAAGATTTGCCACCTAGCTGGTGCTGTAATTGGGTCTTCAAGAGTTCATTCCACCCTTCTATCAATCCAGCTACTTCAGAATGATGGGAAACATGGTAAGAGCAGTGAATTCCATGAGTAGGTAGATGTCCATTCCTGCGATTTATTTGCTGTGAAGTAGGTTCCTTGATCAGAAGCAGTGCTGTATGGAATACCATGATGGTGGATAAGGCATTTCTGGAGGGATTGCGGAGATTAGTGCCATTATTAAGGACTTGAAGAATGCAGGGTGGTGATAACTCTCACATCCCTGTTCAACTCTTATTTGGCCTGTACAGAAAACAGATGGCTCTTGGAGGATGACAGTGGATTATCATAACTTAAAAAGGTGGTGACTCCAATTGCAGCTGTTGTCCCAGATGTTGTACCATTGCTTGAGCAAATCAACACATCTCCTGGTGCCTTGTATGCATCTATTGATCTGGCAAATGTCTTTTCTTTTTTTTAACAAATCAATTTTTAGTGATCTATGTTAATAAAGCATAAACCCATCCAAAATGTACAATCAGTGATACTTGATATACTCACATAGTTGTACATTCGTCACCCCAATTCTTTTTAGAGAATTTTCATTATCCCAGTAATAATAATACTAAAAAACAAAAACCAACCACACAAACAAAACCCATCACCTTTAATCTCTCTATGCTTTCTCTGCTGTACATAACTGTTATTCTGTTTCCTTATCTCTATTTATATTTTATATTTTATTTATATTTTATAAAATCAGTCATATATACAATATCACCCATATTCATATTTTACATGAGGTTTCACTATGTTATACAGTCTCATGTTATAATTTTTAGCTTTCCTTCTCATAATATACATGTCCATAGGCTTTCCTTTTAAACCACTGTCATACCCATATAATACCATGATGTGTTCTCATCATTTCCATTCATTTCCAATGATTTACAAATAACATTTTAACCAATTCTGCACAGATTAACCTTCAGGTTTCTATTCTCTACCATCATTCCATTTTCTGGTGGCCTATAATTATTAACTCCATGAGTTTATATAATATATTTAGTTCATTATAGGACAATCAAACAGTATTTGTTCTTTTGTGTCTGGCTTGATTCACTTAATATAATGTCCTCCATGTTGTCATATGTTTCACTGCTGAGACCAGCTCAGCAATGGGTTTGCATGAAGGGAAGGTGATGCAGAACTGAAGAAATGAAAGGACTGAAAGAAAGGCACAGAGAGGAAATAAAGATGGGACCAGGGAACTCACAGCTTCTGAAACTGAGAGCCTCAACCCTAGTTTCCACATCATATTTATTTGGGAACTAACAAGCAGCTGTTTGTTATTTACTATAATAAGGGATAGGCGCAACATTTACAATAATAAGGTACAGGTCATACAAAGTTCAAACGCCTCCTCATGCAAACATATTTTTGTGCTGACCAGATGGTGTTCCATCTAGTCAAGGCCTGGTGTTCCTAAGTCCGCACTTTTTGTCTGCATTGTGGAAATGTTTCAACTTCAAACCATGTTCCTTACTGTTTTCCCACAACATTTCATGACTTCATTTCCTCTTATAGCTGCATGATATTCCATTGTGTGTATTCACCCCACAATTTGATTATCCATTCATCAGTTGATGGACACCTGGGTTGTTTCCAGGTTTTGGTAATCATGAATAATGCCAGTATGAACGTTGGTGTGGAGATGTCTATTCGTGCCTCTGCTCTCAATTCTTTTGGGTATATACCTAGTAATGACATTGCCAGTCACATGGCAAGTCCATATTCAACTTCCTTAGGAACTGCCAAGCAGTTCTCCACAGTAGCTGTACCATAGGAACAGTGAATAAGCTTTCCTATCTCTCCACATCCTCTCCAACTTTTACATTTTTTATCTTTTAATAGTGGCCCATCTAATAGGTGTGAAATGATATCTCATGGTAGTTTTGATTTGCAGTTCCCTAATCACTAGTGATGTTGAACATTTTTCATGTGTTTCTTTGCCATTTTTATTTTTTCTTTGGAAAATTGTCTTTTCAAGTTTTTGCCTATTTTTAAAAATCTGTTAGTTTGCCTTTTTATTGCTGAGTTGCATGATATCTTTATATATCATGGTTATTAAACCCTTATCAGATGTGATTGTCAAATGTTGTTTCCCAATGAGTTGGAGAAAATACTGCCTTTTCACCCTTTTGACAAAATCCTTTGAGGTGAAAAGTGTTTAATTTTGTGGAGGTCCATTTATCTATTTTACATTTTGTTGCCTGTCTTCTTGGTATAATGCTTAAGAAACTACCACCTACCACAAGATCTTGAAGATGTTTTTCTACATTTTCTTCTAGGAGTTTTATGGTTGTTGGTTTTATATTTAGATCCTTGCTCCATTTTGAGTTAATTTTTCTATAGGTGTGAGATAGGGGTCCTCTTTCTTTCTTTTGGATATGACTATTCACTTTTCCCAGCACCATTTGTTGAATAGACTGTTCTGGCCCAGCTGGATGGGCTTAATAGCCTTGTAAAAAGTAACTTGACTGTAGATGTGAGGGTCAATTTCTGAGTTCTCAATTCAGTTCCATTGGGCAATATGTCTGCCTGTATGCCAGTACCATGCTGTTTTTACTCCTGTAGCTAAGTAATATGCTTTAAATTCTGGAAGTGTGATACCTCCAACTTTGTTCTTCTTTTTAAAGTCATTTTTGGTTATTCAGGGCCTTTTACCCTTCCAAATAAATTTGATTATTGGCTTTTCAATTTCTGCAAAAAAGTCTTTTGGGATTTTTTTCTTTTTTTCTTTAGGAGGCACTGGGAACCGAACCTGGGACCTCCCATGCAGGAGGTGGGCCCTCAACCGCTTGAACCATATCTGCTTCCAGCTTTTGGTATTATTATTGGAATTGCATGAATCTGTAAATCAGTTTGAGTAGAATTGACATCTTTATGGTATTTAGTCTTCCATTCCATGAACAGGAAATGTCCTTCCATTTATTTAATTCTTCTTCAGTTTTTTTTAGCAGTGTTTTGTAGTTTTCTGAATACGGGTCCTTTGTGTCCTTGGTTAAGTTTATTTGTAAATATTTGATTGTTTTAGTTCCTATTATAAATGGAATTTTTTTCTATATCCTTCTCAGATTGCACTTCATTAGTGAATAGAAATGCTATTGGTTTTGCACCTTAATCTTGTTTTCCACACATTTTCTGAACTCATCTGTTAATTCTAGTAGCTTTCTTGTGGATTTTTCAGGATTGTCTAGATATAGAATCATATCATCAGTGACTAGTGAAAGTTTTACCTCTTCCTTTCCTATTTAGGTGTCTTTAATTCTTTATATAGCCTAATTGCTCTAGCTAGACCTTCTAGAACAATTATGAATGATAATGGTGACAGTGGGCATACTTGTCTTTTTCCTTATGTCAGGGGGAAAGCTTTCAGTCTTTCATCATTCATTTCAATGCTAGCTCTAGGATATTCACATATGAACTTGACCATATTGAGAAAGCTTCTTTCTATTTCTATCTTTTGGAGTGCTTTTTATCAAGAAATCATGCTGTATTTTGTCAAATGCCTTTTCTGCATCAATCGAGAGGATCATGTGATTTTTCTTCTTCAATTTATCAATGTGGTTTATTGCACTAATTGATTTTCTTGTGTTGAACCACTCTTGTATACCTGGGATAAAACCCACTTAATTGTGGAGTGTAATTCTTTTAATGTGCATTTGGATTCTGTTTGCAAGTATTTTGTTGATTTTTGCATCTGTATTCTTTAGAGATATTGGTCTGTAATTTTCTTTTTTCATAGCATTGTTATCTGCTTTTGGTATTAGAGTGATGTTGGCTTCATATATGAGTTTGGTTGCATTCTTTCCTGTTGAATTTTTTGGAAGATCTAGAGCAAGAATTGGTCTTAGTTCATCTTTGAATCATTGTTATAATTCACCTGTGAATCCATCTGGTCCTGGGCTTTTCATTTTTGGGAGGTTTTTTTATGACTGTTTCAATCTCTTCATTTGTGATTGGTTTGTTGAGGTGTTCTATTTCTTCTAGGGTCAGTGTGAGTGGTTCATGTATTTCTAGGTCTTTGTCCATCTTCTCTACATTGTCAAGTTTTTTGACATACAGTTATTCATAGTGTCCTCTTATGATCTCTTTTTTTCTATTAGGTCAGAGGTCAAGTCTTCCCTGTCATTTCTGATTTTACTTATTTGTGTCTTCCCTCTTTTTTTCTTTGTCAGTGTAGCTAAGGCTTTGTTGATTTTGTTCATCTCAAAGAACCAACTTTTGGTTTTGTTGATTCTCTTTATTTATTTGTTTTTTTGTTCTCAATTTCATTTATTTCTGCTCTGAACTTTACCATTTCTTTCCTTTGGCATGATTTGGGATTAGTTTGCTGTTCTTTTTCTAGTTCTTTTTCTAGTTTCTAGCTCCAGGTGTGTACTTAGATCTTTAGTATTAGCTCTTTCTTCTATTGTAATGTAAGCATTGACAGCTATAAATTTCCCTCTCAGCACTGCCTTTGCAGTGTCCCATAGGTTTTGATATGTTCTGTTCTCATTTTCAATTCCTTTCATGATAATTGCTGAGTTCTCTTGCAATTTCTTTGATCCACTGATTATTTAAGAGTATGCTGTTTAATTGCCATACACTTATGAATTTTTCCCTTTTTTCCCCTTATTTGTTTCCAGCTTCATTCAGTTTGATCAGAGAAAGTGTTTTGTATAATTTCAATCTTTTTAAATTTATGGAGACTTGTCTTGTGACCCAACATATGGTCTATCTTGGAGAAGAATCCATGGGCACTTGAAAATAATATATATACTGCCGTTTTGGGGTGCAATGCTCTGTAGATGTCGTGACGCCTAGTTCATTTATCATATTATTCAAGCTCTCTGTTTATTGATCCTCTCTCCAGATGTTCTAGTTAATACTGAGAGTGGTGTATTGAAGTCTCCAACTATAATTGCAGAGACATCTATTTCTTCCTTCAGTTTTGCCAGTGTGTGCACTGAGGTTAGATGCATAAATATTTATTATAGTATTTATTTTTGAAGAATTGCCCCTTTTATTAATATATAATGACTTTATCTCTTATAACAATTTTGCATTTGAATATATTTTATCCTATTTTAGTATTGCTACTCCAGTTCATTTGGCTATAATTTCCATGGGGTATCTTTTTCCAACCTTTACTTTTAACTTGGTTTTGTCTTTGAGTTTGAGTGGGTCTCTTGTAGACAACATATAGATAGCTCATATTTTTTTTTTATCTATTGTATAAGTCTATGTCTTTTGATTGTGGTGTTTAAGCTATTAATATTCAATTTTATTATTGTAAAGGCATTAGTTACTTCATCCTTTTTGTCCTTTGGCTTTCTGTTGTTATGTTGTTCTCTTGTCTGTCTTCTTACCCTTTAGTTTACCCTTCATAATAATCTTCATTTCTACACTCTTCTCCTAATCTATCACCCTTGTCTTTCCTTTCAGGCTGCAGCACTCCCTTTAATAGCTACTGTAATTCTGATCTTTTGGTAGTATATTCTATCAGTTTTTGTTTGTCTGTGAAGACTTTGAACTCACCCTCATTTTTGAAGGACAGTTTTGCCATATACAGAATTCCTGGCTGGTAGTTTTTCTCTTTCAGTTGTACAACACACCTCTTTCTTCTTGCCTCCATGGTTTCTGATGAGTGTTCGGCACTTAATCTTATCAAGGTTTCCTTTTATGTGATGCTTTGCTTTTCTCTTGCTGCTTTCAGAATCCTGTTTTTATCTCTGATATTTGTCATTCTGAATATTAGGTGCCTCAGGGTAGGTCTATTTGAATTTACTCTGTTTGGTGTGCATTGTCTTTCTTAGATATTAACATTTATGTCTTTCAGAAGATTTGGGAAAGTTTGATTATTATTCTCAAATATTCTTTCTGCCCCTTTTCATTTTCTTTGCCTCCTGGGATACCAATAATGTGGATGTTTGTTTGCTTCACATTGTTATTCAATTCCCCGAGACCTTGTTCCATTTTTTCCATTCTTTTCTCTTTCTGTTCTCCTGTCTTTTCTAGTTCAGATATTCTGTGTTTGAAATCACTAATTTTGTCTTTGAGCAATTCAAATCTGCTCTATGTGCCTGTAATATATTTTTAATCTCATATTTTTTGTCTTGCATCCCATAATATCTGTTATTTTTCTTTGTAGGCTTTCAAATTGTTTTTTATGCTCACCCAGTGTCATCTTAATATCCTTTATTTCTTTACTGAGATTTTCTTTCAATTCTTTCAATTCATTTAGGAGAGTTGTGTTATTATCGTTGATTAATTGTCTTAAATTCTGTATCTCTTCAGGGTATTTGTTTTTTCCTTTCCTGTGCCATATCTTTCTGTTTCCTACTATGGCTTATAATCTTTTGCTGATGTCTAGGTGTCTGAATATGTTGGTGAATTTACTCTGATGGCCAATTTCTCTCTTTTGCCTATTGTTTTTTTTTCACAGCTCTTCTTTGATATTTGGTTCAACTTGTTCTGAGTCTTTAAAATTTCCCTGCTTAACTTATTGAAATCTGCCAGAGACTCACTAATGGTGTGGAGATTTTCTGCTATGAGTTAGAGTACAGACAGGACCAAAAGCAGTTTTTGTCCATGCAATTTCCAGACCAGCCAGAAGATGGCACTCGTTGGCATGCATTTCCAGGGAGGTGTTTCTTTCACTCTCCATTTTTCTGTGCTTTGGACTGGCTAGAGCTGAGATTCAAAGTGGGCTCTGCTGGCTGAATTCACTTAAGAAACGCCTCCAACTTCCATTCCTTTTTCCCTTGCGACAGCTGCAGTGAGCCAGGGGTTCTTCCCCCTGCTTAATTTCTTGATGGTGGAGGAGGGGAGCTCTACCCAGCTTCCATAGGGGTTTGGTAACTCGTGTTTGTTGTTTCATGTATTTTGTCTCTCTCATGCACCCTCCTGGGAGTTGTGAAGGACTCTTCTGGTCTGCTGCCCACTAAGGCAGGTCTCTTGAAAAGCTTTTGGTTCTTTCTCCTTTTGTGTGTGTGTGAGAAAGTTGAGCCCTGCCTGTCTAGTCTGAGGCCATCTTCCCACAATTCCTGGCAAATGCTTTTTTCTTGTTTGCTGTTAGTAAGGACCAAGATCACCAAAAACAGTTTTCTTTCAGCTGGCAAGGCCAGCAATCCACCTTCTCTGACCTACCTTAGGGGTATATGAACTCTCCAGTCCTATGTCATAATGTCTTCTTCAGGGACCTTGATTTTCTCTCTCTCCTAGAAGACTGTGCACTGATCCATTATATCAATGATAGCATGTTGATTTGACCTAGGGAGCAAGAAGTGGCAACTCTAGACTTATTGCTAATGCATCTGTGTGTCAAAAGATCAGAGATAAATCTAACAAAAATACAGGGGTCTTCCAATTGTATTCTAGATGTCCAGTGGTATGGGGCAGGTTAAGATACCCCTTCTGAGGTGAAGGATAAATTGTTGCATCTAACCCCAAATACAACCAAAAAAGAGGCACAACACCTAGTTGCCCTCTTTGAATTTTGGAGACAACATATTCCTCATTTGGGTATGTTACTCTGGCCCATTTACTGAGTGACCTGAAAAGCTGCTACAGTTAAGTGGGGACCAGAACAAGAGGGGGCTCTGCAACAGATGCATGATGCTGTGGAATCTGCCCTGCCTCTTTGGCCATTTGATCTGGCATATCCAATGGTACTGGAAGTGTCAGTAGCAAATAGAGATACTGTCTGGAGACTTTGCCAGGGCTCTATAGGAGAATCACAACGCAGACCCTTAGGAGTTTGGAGAAAAGCCTTGCCATCCTCTGAAGATAACTACTCTCCTTTTCAGAAACAGCTTTTGGTCTGCTACTGCACCTTAGTAGAAACAGAATGCTTAACCATGGGTCACAAAGTTACCATGAGACCTGAGTTGCCTATTATTAGCTGGATGTTGCCTGACCCTCTAGGCCATAAAGTTGGGTATGCACAGCAGAGCTCCATCATAAAATGGAAGTGGTATATGTGAGATAGGTCTTGAATAGGTCCTGAAGACACAAGTAAGTTACAAGAGGAAGTGGACTAAATGGCCGTGGTCCTCACTCTTGCCACATCACCTTTTCTTTTCTAGCCTGTAGATATGGCCTCTGGGGGAGTTCATTACTCTCAGAGGAAGAGAATAATGAGGACTTGTTATAGATGGTTCTTCATGATACACAGGTACCACCTGAATGTGGACAGCTGTAGCAATGTAACCCTTTCTGGGATGTCCCTGAAGGAAAGTGATGAAAGGAAATCCTTTTAGTGGGTAGAACTTTGAGCAGGGCACCTACTTGCTCATTTTCATTGGAAGGAGAAATGACAAATGATGTATTTATATACTGATTCATGGGCTGTTCCCAATGTTTTGGTTGGTTGATCAGGGACTTAAAGGAACATGGTTGGAAAATTGGTGACAGAAAGGTCTGGGGTAAAGGTGTGTCAATAGACCTTTCTCACTGGGCAAAAACGATGCTACTATTTGTGTCCCACATGAGGGTGACTTCAGCAGAGGAAGATTTGAATAATCAAGTGGATACGATTATCTGTTTTGTAGATACCAGTTGGATTCTTTCCCCAACCTTTCCTCTCACTACCCAATGGGATCATGCACAAAGTCATCATGGTGGTAGGAAGGGAGGTTATTTATGGATTCAGCAATATGGACTTCCCCTCATCAAGGCCTACTTGACTACAGCCATTGCTGATTGCCCAGACTTCTAGCAGTAGAGACCCTCATTGAGCCCCTGATATGGCACCATTCCCTGAGGTGGCAGGTTGATTATATTAGACCACCTCCATTAGGGAAGGGGCAGTGTTTTGTTTGAACTGATAGATACATACTCCATATATGGGTTTACCTTTCTCCAATGCAATGCTTCTGCCAAAACTACCATTATGTGTATGGATTATTAACTGCAGGAGTGATGGTGAGCAAGGTTGGAAGCATGGAGATGCGTTATGAAGCTATTGAAGAAGTCTAGAAGAGAAAGGATGGCTGTTGGGCTAGGAGAATAGAAATGAAAAAGGTGAAGAGTCAAACTTGGGACATATTTTGGAAGTATAATTGAAGTAGGATTTATAAAGTTTTCCCTTTTAAGAGTCAGTGTGTTTTTCCAATTGTCAGAAGACTTTCTTGATCCAGAATCTCCTTGTTAAGAGCTCTTTGACCTAGGACAAACTGTTTGATCTGAGCCTTCATTTCAATAATTCCAAAAAACAAACAAATGAATATATAAATAAGCAAATAAATAAATGAAAGGATAGGGAATAACACCTATCCTTGCAATGTAATATTTCAGAGAATTAACTATAAAATGAATTCACATAAGATATGAGTTTGCATGGGTAAGGCTTAGATTTCTTTGCCTTAATGTGATTATTTGTTTGCATTTTCAAACAAATATTCTAGAAAGAAGCAGTTCCTAAGTTGTCATTCTGGAAGATTATATAGTGTTGCCATACTAGCTTATAAATTCAGCCTAAATTCTTACATAAAATACCAATGTTGTTTCTCCTAGTCTCCAAGTGAGTGCAGTTGCTGGGAAATGAAGGAACTGCTGAAACCAGAAGTTTTTCTCAGCATGGACTTATGATATAAATTCTTAGGAGTCACCCTCTCATGGGTTGACCTGTATGCTGCTGCTAGGGATAAGGGATAGTACACCATAAGCCTTATCAGTTAATAGAGCAGTTTTGCTTGTAATGGAGTGATTAAGCCATTGTTTTGGTGAAAACACCATAAAATAGAATTGAGCTGTCAGGAATTTGTGGGTAATGTAGCAATTTTTCAGACAGAGTTCTGGCATTTTCTGATAACATCACTGCTTTATATCTAATTAATATTATTGCTATTTGGCTGGTGTATTGTGACATGAACTTGAACTAGTTATGAGTCTAGGACTGGGGATAGAGGTAACACTTTTTTCAAGCATCTGAATTTGTTTTATTCTGACTGGAACTGTTCTTCATAGATATACTACTGCCATGCCTTATGGTGAAAAGTACAAGAGATATCCCTCAAGTAAAAATAAAACTATTTCCAGTTTGTGTTTCTAAGAAAGATTCAGCTAGTTACTGTAGATCTTTGCATCTTAGTGGTTGTACCTTTGAGTCACCTTCGAATATGCTCCTGGTTATCTGAAGGGGTCTTATATTTTTCTAAACAATAGTTTGTCATCTTATGGGGAATGTCAAAAAGGCACACAATAGTATGCAGCACTCTAAGTCTGGAAATCACTGGAGCATGGGAGACATTTCATGTGTGCCGTTTTGACTCTTCCACTAAGTATGTTGAGGAGGGAGCTGGGAATTGTGAACCCTGGCTCCACCACCAAATGAGCATGGAACCAAGGTCAAGTCACCCTCAATTTGTAGACTTTTGTTTCTTCATCTGTAATATATGGAAGAATCTTTACTGTTCTAACATACTAGGATTGTTGTAAGCATTACTTAACGACATTGAAATCATTGATATCTTCTGGAATATATTCTTAGGAAAGCCAAATCCATAGCCACAGTTTATGTGATAATGAAAGCAATGTATTTGTGATTTTAGTTTTATCACTGTTTGGTATTATCTATAAGATCACAGTTAAAACAGCAAAGTTAGTTGAAAGTTGACATATATGCAGCTGTCTTTTGTATGTCTGCAATAGCTTTGTGATATGAAATTAAATGTAAATGTTTGGGACCAATGAAAAGATGAAAAATGAAGGATTGTTGGGATTCCAAAACTGGAGAGATAGCAATATTTTTACACTCTCCTTACAACATATGCTTGCAAATAAGCATCTGAGGAAAGTCAATGATAACATTGGTGAAGATATTGGCTGCTTTCTTTGGGGTCTGTACTTCCAGATCAGAGTTGTGTTTTCATCTCTTGCTCTTCATGGAACAAGGATTAGTTTTCTTTCTGTCGCTCCTGTTCTGTTTTTATGTTCCTTTCCATTTTTAACTTCTTTTCTTCTCTTTAAAATTCTATATTTTGTCTGCTTCTCATGTTTTTGTCCTAAAAGCAGCCATCATTTGGCATGTAGCAAAGGCTGAGGGAATCTCCAGAATTGCTCAAAGTGTAATGGAACAAAGTATGATCAAATTATTTACTGATCCAAAAAGGTCAAAGTTAACAGAGTTGTTTATTGATATTAATGTTTTCATTTTCTTTCTTTCTTTTTCTTTTCTTATTTTTTTTTTAGGTACTGATTGTACCTGAGACCTTGTATGTGGGAAGCTAGCACTCAACTACTAAGCCACATCGGCTTCCCTTAGATTTTTCATGTTTTGCTTGTTGTTTGTTTTTGTTTTTTTCAGGAGGCACCAGGGATTGAACCTAGGACCTCCCATGTTCAACCCAGCACCCTCCCATGGTGGGTGCTCAACTGCTTGAGCCACATTCATTCCCACTAGCTTTTGTTTTTGAAAGGGTTCCTAGGATGCTTAGAGACTCCTAAGATCAGTTCACAGGATTTGTTTTCTCAGAGTGCCAACTGTCACTCATTCTTTAATTTCTCTTACTATTATTAATATTAATGAATAAATTAGCTTTCACATACCAAGAGGCATGTCTTGTAAGTGTCCTTGTTTTCAAAGTGGTGATTAATCACATGATTTGATGTGTTAGGCTTAGATGATCTTCCTTCTCTCTCTCAAAACAAATTCTGTAGTATCTCAGGAGGTGGCACCTAAACACATAAGACAGGAGTGTAGGAATCACTCTCTCTAGCCTCTTATACTCAATCACCCACTACATCCAATAGACCAGTAGAATTCTTTTAATTATACTTCTTAAATATCTCCTGATATATCATTCATTCTTTAGTTTATTCATTCACTTGACAAGTATTTAAGTGTCAGGTACTATGCTAGGCTCTATAGATTCACAAGTGGATAAGTCCTTGTGGTCTTGGCCTCATAGAATGACAATCTAGTGAGAGAGACAAATAAATACACATACAAATGGACATTTTAAAATTACTGTATCCCAGAGTACTATGGTAGAGAATGATAGGGCAATTAGAAACCTCCCCTAGAAGGTGACATTCAAGGGAAGCATGAAAAGTGAGAAGTATTCAGTCATACTAGAATTGGAGTATTGAAGGGTGACTGAGGTGATATTAGAGATGTACTCTTGAGGCTCTGACAGGGAGAGAGAGAGAAAAAAAAGACAATTTGAAGAATTGAAAAGCAGGCTGGTATGATTGGGGTTTGGATTTTATTTTCATTACAGTGGGAAGTCATTGAAAGTTTTGAATGACATAATCAGTCTTACATTTCAAAACTATGGTTCTGGTTGTTTGATGGAGAATGGGTTTGAGGGAATCAAGAGTGGGGCAGAGAAATCCAGTTAAGAGGCTATCGTATTGTCAGTGTGAGAAATGATAGTGGCTTGGAATAATCTTAATAACAGTAAAGTAGTAGACAGAGAGACGTATTGATATAGCAGACACTCTACTGTGCCACCCAGATGCCCCCTTCAGGACTGAAGCACTTCATTCTCCAGCTGCTGAGAGTGTTGGCTGCTGACGTCCCTCTCCAGGATTTGTCATTTGACCAAAGGAAGTGCTCAACTGAGATCACACCTCCGGGGTGACCCTCCTAGTAACTGATCAAATAAGGGGGAAAGTACAAAGGCCTAAGACACCTGCCTTAATTTGGGAAAATCCTGAAGGACTATTCCTTTGTTTCCCTTGCCTGGGACAATCTTACATCCTACTCTCCCTTAAAAGAGCAACTGCCACTGATATTTCAGGATGTTATTATCACACAGAGAAATTTCTGCCCTGGAAGATGTATTTCCAGAGCTCCCTATACTTTGCTTTCCATAATATTTGTTACTCTTTTGTTTTGACAGGTGCCTGGCAATTTATTTCTGTATTAGGAAAAGAAAGCCTTGTCTAAACTCATATGAAATTCTGTTGTATTTTTCCATAAAGTCCTGTCTCTTTTCTTATTGTCCCATTATCATGAAATCAAAAGGTTCTTACTTTCCAGAGACACTGTTCTAAATTAAAACCATTGATAATCCCCCTTCCAAACCTTGAGGTACAGGTTTCCATTAAAATTGACTTCTAGGTCAGATGAGTCTAAATGGACTTGTCTCTCAACAAATCATTGGCCTCTCCTCCCACATCCTCTCTTGGCCATGGACATGGTAGAATCAGGTACCCTAACAGCAGATTTTCCTCCTTGCCTAACTGAGGCACTCAAGAAGAAGGGGAGTTTCCATTACTTTCATGCTTTGCTCTACTTTGCTGAACTTTGATCTGCATGAACATGTCATCCTGTCTGTGCGTTTCCCAAAGCTGTCCCTAATTGTGTTTTTAAGGTGTACTACATATGATGCATAAGATCTTCTGTTTATAATGCACTATATCAATTATTATTTTACTGTTCATTAGAAACTTGATCGGAGGTCGCCCTGTACAGACATATATTCTCTGAAATGCTGAGAGGATAGGGATAAGGGCAGAGCATCAGGGATTCTGGCTATTTGGTTTGTACTTGGGCATGGATTTCAACCTCAAACACTTCATAGATTTCTCAGAAATCTCCAGAACTTTCTTCTCGGGAAACTCATGGTGACTGCAGACTTAACATTCACAGACTTGAAGCACTGAAAATGCCATGGTTTCCATGGTGCAATATTGAGACACATCCTTGATATCCACCTTGTAGATGGCTGTCGTCACTAGAGATATAATGGTCATGCCTAGACCTTACTTTCCAAACATCACAGTGCAGTCAGAATGGTTTTAGTAGATGCTGGTCAATTTAACAGGCTGCGCTATTCAATGGTAATTTCTGGCTTTCATCCAGTGCACATTCTGTTTTACAAGTGACTTCCTGAGGGCTTTACTTTGGAGATATTAAAGATGAGATCAGTTTGGACTTTTTAACTGAGAGGTAGACAGATTAGTCATAACCCCCGAGTTGCACTCATTGATTGCCTTGGCCATGAGCAAAATGATCAGCCTGACTGGCTAGATTCATATACAAACCCCAGTTGTCATCCACAGGCATGGATCCCTACTGTGGTTCAATCAGTGCCTCAATATTTAAGAGTGGCTTTGTCAGCAAGCTTGTAGCAGAAGTTTGTAGGACTGTCAGATGTTCTTGTTATTGGAAGACAAAATATAGAAGAAGATGAGCAGAGATAGATTGTGTGGCCAATCTTAAGAATTCACTGGTTTCTCAGGGATCCCCAAGCTCAATGGGAACCCAAAGACAATCACTTTTATTGTCTCACAATGTCTTCCCCTGTAGAGGTGAAATGCTGAGGGCAAGGTCTTTGTCTGAGTTATCCACTGCTGCCTCTTTGGGCCTAGCAGGGTGTTTGGCCCAGAAAAGTAACTCAATAAATATTCTTGTTGCCAATAGTGGATGTCTGATCTGAAGATTTAAACAGGATGCATCTTCGTGCCTCATTTGGATCTGGCTTTGGGATTGGGTGGCTTATTCCAGTTATTCCTCCTTCTTGCTCTCTTAAAGTCTTGTCCTTCTATCCAGCTTTGTGCACCATCAGGGAGATGTTCTTTGTCTGGATCACTGCTGCCATTTTCTTGCTCTCTTTGGGGTCCGGACTTGCAGCTATTTTAAATGTCTACCTTCTGCAAAGCTCATAATCCTCATGAGGACAATTAATACCTTCACTTGTTTGCCTTTGTGTCAGCAGTATCTTCCACAGTTATGACATATAGAAAGAGCAAAGGAAATCTTGGATCATTATAGGGACTGGACATTTCTAGTAAGCTGTATGAACAACCTTGAGGAACACTGTAGGCTTAAATTTCCTCATTAGGAAAATGAGAGGTTGGATTTTGATCTCTAAGATTTTATTTGAACCTTAGAATCTAAAATTTTGTTTTAGCTTGCTAGCAGAGAATTCTTTATGTCATTCTAAGGACTTTTTCATTAATTAACAAGAATCAACTAAATAATGTGTAAGGTGCTGTGTGACTGTGTGGGACAACAAAGAAGAATTTAGAAAGGCATTTAACATCTCATTTCCTACATCTTGTCTTCTTCATTTTTGCCCAAAGGCATTGTTAGAGAATATTGACTGTGTTTGTTTTTGTCTTGAAACACTAAAGTAACCTAATACTATTGATTTTCATCTATTGCTGAATAATGTGAAATTTCTAAGCTAACTATGCTGATGAATATATATTTGAAAATTCACTTGCATTCTTCACATATGTAGAGTTTCAGATATATTTCTCTTAGCAAGAGTCTTATGTGTCTTTTTATCATAATTTTGGTACCTTAATGTATTCCTAACTATTGTAGTTGCTTTTCTCATACATGATGGCCCCATGTGTGCATAACATCTACCTCATTCATAAGCTTTGAGTAAGTATGACTTTCTCTCCATCTCTGGATTTAGCGTGATCCTAAACCTGATAATTATCTGAAAATGAAATCCTTTTCTATTTTTTTTTTTAGATTTATTTTTTATTTCTTTCTCTCCCCTTCCCCCCCCCCCCCCAGTTGTCTGCTCTTTGTGTCCATTCCCTGTGTGTTCTTCTGTGACTGCTTTTATCCTTATCAGCAGCACTGGGAATCTGTGTTTCTTTTTGTTGCGTCATCTTGTTGTGTCAGCTCTCCGTGTGTGTGTGGCACCATTCTTGGGCAGGCTGCACTTTATTTCGTGCTGGGCGGCTCTCTTTATGAGGTGCACTCCTTGTGTGTGGTGCTCCCCTATGCAGGGGACACCCCCGCATGGCACGGCACTCCTCGCGCGCATCAGCACTGTGCGTGGACCAGCTCCACACGGGTCAAGGAGGCCTGGGGTTTGAACCGCAGACCTCCCATGTGTTAGACGGATGTCCTATCCATTGGACCAAGTCCCTGAAATCCTTTTCTAAATGTTATTAACTGGCTGTTACTTTTGGAGAAATGGAACTTGCTCTACTGATTTTTCTCCCATTGATGAGATGATTTTGCTGATTGTGTTCATCCTCTCCAACTTTCCAAAGCCTATGTGGTAGGCTGGAAACATGGTAAATTTTTTTTTAAAGATTTATTTTATTTATTTCTCTCCCTTTCCGCCCCCCACCCCACTCCAGTTGTCTGTTCTCTGTGTTCATTTGCTGCGTATTCTTTTTTTGTCTGCTTCTGTTGCTGTCAGCAGCACTGGAATCTGTGTTTCTTTTTGTTGTTGTTGTTGTGTCATCTTGCTGCGTCAGCTCTCCTTGTGTGCAGCGTCATTCCTGGGCAGGCTGCACTTTCTTTCACACTGGGCGGCTCTCCTTATGGGGCATACTCCTTGTGCATGGGGCTCCCCTATGCGGGGTGCACCCCTGCATGGCATGGCACTCCTTGCGTGCATCAGCACTGTGCATGGGCCAGCTCCACATGGGTCAAGGAGACCCAGGGTTTGAACTGCAGACCTCTCATGTGGTAGACGGACACCCTATCCACTGGGCCAAGTCCGCGTGCCTTAAATTATTAGTAGTAACATGCCGCTCCCCTCATTTGCCATTTTATATATGGAGGCAGTAGGATGAATTGACTAGAATGACTTCTGAAATTACCTGTGCAATCTATTATATGCTATGAGCCCAAGCTAAGGCAAAAGTGGGACAGAGAGAAAGGGAGAGGGAAAGGGAAAGGGAGAGGGAGAGGGAGAGGGAGCAAGTAAGCAAGAGAAAGTACGTAAAAATGTAGTATTAACACCTTTTCTCTTCAAGGTACTGCCTTATATCTGTGTGTTTACTATGGATCCCTTCATGCTTATCTCTATTTTTCAGTAGCTCTCAATACTTGATTTTGAAATTATTCTTCTTTCCTTTTCTTTTTCTGCTTCAAAAATCTCCATTTTGTAAATGGAAAATTTTTAAAGCTATTTTTGTTCTACCTTTGTTTAACTTAATGATTATAGCTACTTATAAATTGTCTCAAAATGGACATTCTGGATTATGCTCTAATAGGAATAAATCCTGCTCTTCTCATGAGTAGGTGAAATAAAAGCCCAGCCAAATAGTCTATATTCTTTTGGATTTTTAATGCAAATTTTCTTATATACTATTACAGTTAAATAGCAGTTATGTAGAATGGGATATGAGAACTATGGTGGAAAAAAAACTGAGTGCTATTTAAGAAGCAAATAGGAAGGATGTAAATAAAATGGAATTAACAGTGGGATAAGTTTTGCTGTGAACACCATGAGTGAATAACAGTGGAGCCCAAGATGATTCCTACCACTCAGATGTGTGGTGTTTCTTTGGACTTGAAAATACATTCTCTTGTATGGGCCTCATTAGCATCACAGTCTTGAACTCCTGTCATAACACCCATATGCAGCTGGGAAGAATACGTTTGCCTTTCAGCACCTGCCATGCATGGATCATTGATCAGAGCAAAGCTTTCATTGCCTTTGAATTCCTACCTTTCAGTTCAGCTTAGGAAGGAAAATGATGTTCATAGAGGCAAAGGCAGTAAACAGTGTTTGGAGGAAGTACTGGATCAAAAGTCCCTTGTCTTCACAGAGCTCGAATGACAAGGGCAGCCTTAGCATGGGTTTTAAAAAATTTCCTTGCTACCAGCACCAGTGGCATGCCCTCCCAGGGATGAATGATGCTTCTTCTGCAGATCCTGGTCAGTAATATGACCAATTGGTGTCAAATTTTAATGATGGCTTTTGAGACCCAAAGAGTCTACTTTGACTACTAAAATAAGAGTTTGTTTTTCAATTCAAATCATTAGAAAAGTGAAAATTCTACTTGGGACTGCAAATGTGAATAGAGAGTAAGGTGGTCATTTTACAACCATAAACAATATTTCTATCTAGGCATGGTTAATACTTATTTGGAAAATTGTTCCAGACATGTAGACTTCAGTGATCTGAGTCTGCATGAGTTGGAATGGTCCCAAGTGCTTTCCCTTTCTTTTTATATAAAAATGATGATACCAGGAAAGGTCCTGGATTGTGATGTACCATTAATTCTCTCCTTTTAGACACACTGCTTGCATTTTCAGATAGTTTGGACAGAGTTTATGTATAGTCTCTGGCCACTAGAAAAGATGTTTAGGGTTTCCTTTGTGAACTGTGTCTCCTTAGAACACGAATCACCCCACTGCCACTGGCTAGGGTTTTTGTTTGTTTCTTTTTGTTTTTCTTAATTCTTTGGACAAGCCTTTATTGAGGAACTGGGGATACACCTGTCGACACAAAGACTAAAATTCTTGCCCCAAGGGAGCTTACATTCTAAAAAGGGAATGGAACAACAATTAAAGAAGTAAGAAAAATGTGTCGTAAGTCACATGGTTGTAATTAATTTGGAAAAAAATGAAACAGGGAAGGGGAATGGGAGTGCTGGGAGTTGTGATATTTCAAAGGGTAGTCAGGATAGGTCTCATTAAGAAGGTGACATTTGTGCAGAGGCTTGAGGGAGATGAGGGAGTGACCTGTGCAGATTTTTAGGAAAGAACTTCCTAGCAGAGGGAACAGTCAGTGAAGAGCCCCTGAGGCAAGAGCCAGCCTGGTGCGTTTGAGGAACAGTGAGGAGGCAGGACTAGTTAAGATGGAGTGAGGGGCGGGTGATGGAGATGAGACCTTTTACACTGGTCAGAGGAGGAATGGCTCATATCGTATAAGCCAGGGCTGGAACAGTCCAGCCTTAGTTTGCCAGGGCTGCTATGACAAATACTACACAGCAGGCAGGCGTAAACAACTGGGATTTATTGGCTCATGGTTTTGGCAGCTAGATGTCTGAAATCAAGGTATTGCCAGGCTATGCTTTCTCCCAGTCTATAGCATTCTGATGCTGGCTTGCTGGAATCTTTGGAATTCCCTGGCTTGTATCTCTGCCTCCATCACATAGTGTTCTATGTCCTTGGTCTCCTCTTGTGGCTTTCTCTGACTGCCTCTTCTGACCGACCATGTCCAAATTTCCTTTTCTTATAAGGACTCCAGTCAATGCAGGTTAAGGCCCACTCTGATTCAATTTGGCCTCACCTAATAGGATCTTTGATGATCCTAGTCACAAATACATCCACACATTAACTAATAGCATCTTTGTTTCTGTTTTTATTTTTTCTTTTAACTTTAAAACAGTTTTATTGAGATATATTCACATACCTACATTCCATCCAAATTGTACAATCAGTGGCTTTTAGGATGATCATATTATTATGCATTCATCACCACAGAAAAATTTTAGAGTAATTTCACTACTTCAAAAAGAAAAACTCCATACCTCTTAGCAATCACCTCTAAACTCCTCTATTTACATTTTTTAACAAATAAATTTTATTGATACATTTTATAAACATATTATTTCATCCAAAGTATATAGTCACTGGTATTTGCTATAATCATATAGTTGTGTGCTCATTACCTCAATCATTATTGGAACATTTTCATTATTTCAATAATACTATTAATAAAAAAGAGACAAACAAGAAAATTCCTCACCTCTCAATCTCTCTATGCTTCCTCCACTGTATATAGCTGCTGTATCTGGCTTTTCTATCCAAAGAGTATAATCAATGGCTTATAGCATAATTACAATGCTGTAATGCATTATCTCAAAAATTTTAGAACAATTTCATTACTCCAAAAAGAAAGACTCCACACCCCTTAGCATTCCTTCCTCAGACCTACATAACCACTAATATCCACTCATCTTTATAAATTGATTTATATTTAAATTTTATATGAATGGAATCATACAATATGTAGTACTCTGTGCCTGGTCCATTTTACTTAGTATAATTTTTTTTGTCTGATATTAACTTTTACACTCTTCTTTTATTTTTTTATTATTTATTTATTTATTTATTTATTTCTCTCCCCTTCCCCCCACCCCAGTTATCTGTTCTCTGTGTCTATTCACCACGTGTTCTTCTTTGTCAGCTTCTGTTGTTGTCAGTGGCACGGGAATCTGTGTTTCTTTTTGTTGCATCATCTTGTGTCAGCTCTCCGTGTGTGCGGTGCCATTCCTGGGTAGGCTGCACTTTCTTTCATGCTGGGCGGCTCTCCTTACGGGGTGCACTCTTTGAACGTGGGGCTTCCCTACGTGGGGACACCCCTGTGTGTCATGGCACTCCTCGCGTGCATCAATACTGCATGTGGGCCAGCTCCACATGGGTCAAGGAGGCCCAGGGTTTGAACCGCGGACCTCCCATGTGGTAGACGGACGCCCTAACCACTGGGCCAAGTCCGCTTCCCAACTTTTCCATTCTTATATTGGTTCCATTTCAAAGAAAAATGGTCTTATATAGGCAATTGTCCCCATATTCATATTTCACTAATTATATTTATATTTCACATAATATATTTAGTTCATAATAGGGCAATCATGCAGTATTTGTCCTTTTGTCTCTGGCTTCATTCACTCAATATAATGTCCTCCACGTTCATTCATATGTCATATGTTTCATGTCTTCCTTTCTTCTGACTGCGGCATAATATTCCATTGTGTATACACTCCAGTTTGTTTATCCATTCATCAGTTGATGGACACCTGGGTTGTTTCCAACTTTTGACTATTGTGAATAACGCTGCTATGAACATCAGTGTGCAAATATCTATTCATGTCACTGCTCTTAGTTCTTCTGGGTATGTATCTAGCAATGGTATTGCTGGGTCCCATGGCAAGTCTATATTCAAGTTTCTTAAAGTCTTCCACAGTGGCTGTACCATTCTACATTCCCACCAATAGTGAATAAGCATTCCCATCTCTCCACATCCTCTCCAATATTTACAGTTTTCCCACTTTTTAATAGCAGACAGTCTAATAGGTGTGAAATGATATCTCACTGTAGTTTTGATTTGCATTTCCCTAATCACTAGTGGTGTTGAACATTTTTTCATGTGTTTCTTTGCCATTTGTATTCCTTCTTAGGACAGTTGCTTTTTCAAGTCTTTTGCCCATTTTTTAATCAGATACTTTGTCTTTTTATTGCTGATTTGTATGATTTCCTTATGTATTATGGATATTAAACCTTATCAGATATGTGACTGCCAAATATTTTCTCCCATTGAGTTGGCTGCCTTTTCACCTTTTTGACAAAGTCCTTTGAGGTGCAAAAGTGTTTAATTTTCAGGTGGTTCCATTGTCTAATTTTTCCTTTGTTACTTGTGCTTTGGGTGTCAGGTTTAAGAAACTACTACCTACCACAAGATCTTTAAGATGTTTTCCTATGTTTTCTTCTAGGAGTTTTATGGTTGTTGTTTTTATATTTAAATCCTTGATCCATTTTGAGTTAATTTTTGTATAAGGTGAGCAATGAGTCTTCTTTTTTTCTTTTGGATATGTCTATCTAGTACTCCTTGTACCATTTGTTGAATAGACTGTTCTGGCCCAGCTGGGTGGTCTTAACAGCCTTGTCAAAAATTGCTTGACTATAGATGTGAGTGTCAGTTTCTGAGATCTTGATTCAGTTCCATCAATCTGTCTGTACTTGTGCCAGTACCATGTTGTTTTTATCACTGTAACTATGTAATATGTTTTAAAGTCAGGAAGTGAGAGTCCTCCAACTTCATTCTTCTTTTTTAAAACGTTTTTTGCTATTTAGTACCCCTTATTCTTCCAAATATATTTGATTACTGGCTTTTCGATTTTTATTGGGACTGCATTGAATCTTTAAATCATTTTGGTAGAATTGGCGTCTTAACGATCTTTGGTCTTCCAATCCTTGATCACAGAATGTCCTTCCATTTATTTAAGTCTTCTTCAGTTTTTTTTTTTTTTTTTAAATCCCCCCCTTGTGACTTTTTTGTGTGCTGTCAACTCTCTGGGTCCATTCACTGTGAGTTCTTCTGTGTTTATTTTATGTATTCCCCCCCCCCCCACTTGCAATTTGCTTGCTGTCTGCTTTCCATGTCCGTTGCTGTGCTCTTCTGCATTTTTTGCTTTTCTCCCTTTTTGTTGCGTCACCTTGCTGAGTTGGCTCTCCATGGTGCATGCGGGCCAGGTGGCACTCCACAGCACCTGTGGGCAGGGTGGCTCTCTGCGGCATGTGGGTGAGCCTGCCTTGACAAGGAGGCCCTGGGATCCGAACCCAGGGCCTCCCATATGGTAGACAGGAGTCCAGCTTATTGAGCCACAGCCGCTTCCCTTCAGTTTCTTTTAGCAATGTTTTGTAGTTTTCTGAATACAGGTCTTTTATGACCTTGGTTATGTATATTTCTAAATATTTGATTGTTTTAATTGCTATTAGGAATGGAATTTTTCTTCTGATTTCCTCCTCAGACTTAACATCATTAATGTATAGAAATACTATTAATTTTTGCACATTAACTTTTATACCACCACTTTGCTGAACTTGTCTAGTAATTCAAGTACCTTTGTTGTAGATTTTTCAGGGTTTTCTAGATAGAATCATGCTATTGGCAAATAGTGAAAGTTTTACTTCTTCTTTTCCTACTTGGGTGCCTTTTATTTCTTCGTCTAGCCTAATTGCTGTAGCTAGAATTTCTAGCAAAATTATGAATAATAATGGTAACAGGGGGCATCTTTGTCTTTTTCTTGTTCCTGATCTCAGTGGGAAGGCTTTCAGTCTTTCACCATTCATTTCAATGTTAGCTGTAGGATTTTCACATATGCACTTGACCATATTGAGAAAGCTTCTTTCTATTCCTATCTTTTGGAGTGTTTTTTATCAAGAAAGGGTGCTGTATTTTGTCAAATGCCTTTTCTGCATCAATCGAGGGGATCATGTTTTTCTTCAATTTATGACTGTGGTTTGTTACACTAATTGATTTTCTTGTGTTGAACCACCCTTGCATACCTGGGATAAAAACACTTGATTGTGTTGTATAATATTTTTAATGTACTTTTGGATTATGTTTGCGAGTATTTAGTTGAGAATTTTTGCGTCTATACTCATTAGGGATATTGGTCTGTAATTTCCTTTTTTTGTAGTATCTTTATCTTGTTTTGGTATTAGGGTGATTTTGGCTTCATAGAATGAGTTTGGTAGCATTCTTTCCTGTTCAGTTTGTTTTGGAAGAGCTTGAGCAAGATTGGTATTAGTTCATCTTTGAATGATTGGTAGAATTCATGTGTGAAACCATCTGGTCCTGGGCTTTTCATTTTTGGCAGATTTTTGATGACTGTTTCAATCTCTCCACTTGTGATTGGTTTGTTGAGGCATTCTATTTCTTCTAGGGTCAGTGTAGGTGTTTAATGTGTTTCCAGGAATTTGTCCATCTCTTCTATATTTTCTAGCTTTTTGACATACAGTTTTCATAGTATTCTCTTATGATCTCTCTTGTTTCTACTGGGTCAGTGATAATGTCCTCCCTCTCATTTCTGATTTTATTTGCATCATCTCTCTTTTATTATTTGTCATTCTAGCTAAGCATTTGTTGATTTTGTTGATCTTCTCAAAGAACCAACTTTTGGTTTGTTGATTCTCTTTACTGTTTTTTTTGTTCACCATTTCATTTATTTGTGCTCTGATCTTTACTATTTCTTTCCTTCAGCTTGGTTTGGGGTAGTTTGCTGTTCTTTTTCTAATTCTAGGTGTGCAGTTAGATCATCAACTTTAGCTCTTTCTTCTTTCTTAATGTAAACATTGAGGGCTGTGAATTTCCCTCTCAGCACTGCTTTTGCAGAGTCTCCTAGATTTTTTATGTTGTGTTCTCATTTCCATTTGTCTTGAGATATTTGCTGAATTCTCTTGTAATTTGTTCTATGACCAATGATTGTTTAAGAGTGTGTTGTTTAATCTCCATATATTTATGTATTTTCCCTTTTTCTGTCCATTATTGATTTCCAGCTTCATTGTTATGATCAGAGAAAGTGTTTTGTACAATTTCAATCTTTTTAAATTTATTGAGACTTGTCTTGTGGCCCAGTATATGGTCTATCTTGGAGAAGGATCCATGAGCCCTTGAAAAGAATGTATAGCCTGTTGTTTTGAGTTGCAATGCTCTCTAGATATCTATTATGTCTAGTTCATTTATTATATTATTCAAGCTTTCTGTTCCTTTATATATCATCTCTCCAGGTGTTCTATCCAATACTGAGAATGGTGTATTGAAGTCTCTAAGTATTATTATAGAGGCATCTATTTCTCCCTTCAGCTTTGCCAATGTGAGCCTCATGTATCTTGGGGCACTTAGGTTAGGTGCATAATCCTTAGTATAGTTATTTCTTCTTGTTGAATCGCCCCTTTTATTAATATATAATGACCTTCTTCATCCCTTATAACAATTTTGCATTTAAAATCTATTTTGTCCAATATTAGTATTACTACTCCATATCTTTTTTTTGGTTACCATTTTCATGAAATATCTTTTTCCAACCCTTCACTTTTAACCTGATTGAGCCCTTACATCTGAGGTGAGTCTCTTGTAGACAACTTAGAGATGGCTCATATTTTTTTTTAATCCATTCTATCAGTCTGTGTCTTTTGACTGGGGAGTTTAAGCTGTTAACATTCAATTTTTTAAAATAAAAATGTGTTAAACAAACAAACATTCAATGTTTTAACTGTAATGGTATTACTTACTTCATCCATTTTGACCTTTGGGTTTCTGTTTTAATATCATCCTACAGTCTATTTTTTTCCCTTTTCTAATATTCTTCATTTCTACACTCTTCTCCAAGTCTCTCACCTATGTTTTTTTCCTTCAAGGCTGCAGCATTCCCTTTAGTATCTCTTGTAATTCTGGGCTTTTGGTAACATATTCTATCAGTTTTTGTTTGTTTGTGAAGAATTTGAACTCATCCTCATTTTTAAAGGACAGTTTTGCCAGATTCAGAATTTTTGGCTTGCTGTTTTTCTCTTTCAATACCTTGAATACATCATACCACTTACTTGTAGCCTCCATGGTTTCTGATGAGGGGTTCTCAATTTCTTTTGACTCAATATATTTATTAATTTCTCTTACAATTTCTTCTTTGACCCAGTAGTTATTTAGGAGTGTGTTGTTTAGCCTGCACACATTTGAGAATTTTACCCTTCCCATCTATTATTAATTTCCAGTTTCATTCCATTATGATCTGAGAAGATGCTTTGTAAAATTTCATTCTTTTTATAGTTATTGAGTCCTGCGATGTGACCCAACATGTGTTCTATCCTGAAGAAAGATCCATGGGCACTTGAAAAGAATGTATAACCCAGTGATTTGGGATTCAGGGTTCTGTACATGTCTGTTAGACTTGTTTATCATATTAATCAAGTTTTCTGTTTCCTTGTTGATCTTCTCTCTAGTTCTGTTTAATGATGTGAGTGTTGATGTGTTGAAGTCTCTAGCTATCACTGCCGAGATGTCTATTTCTCCCTTCAGTTTTGCCAGAGTTTGCCTTATGTATTTTGGGACATCCTATTTAGGTGCATATATATTTATGACTGTTATTTCTTCCTAATGGACTGCCCCTCTTATTAATGTATAATGGCCTTCTGTATCTCTTTTAGCTTTTTTGCACTTAAAGTCTGTTTTATCTGATATTAGCATAGCTACCCCTGCTCTTTTTTGTTTACTGTTTTTTTTTACTGTTACTGTTTGTCTTTTTCCAACCTTTCACTTTAAGTTGATTTGTATCCCTGGGTCTAAGGTGAATCTCTTGTAGGCAGCATATGGATGGCTCATGTTTTTTATCCATTCTGTCAGCCTATATCTTTTGATTGGGGAGTTTAATTCATCCACATTCAATGATATTACTGTAATGCATTATTTACTTCCACCATTCTATTCTTTGACTTTCATATGTCATATCTTACTTTTGTCTTCTTTTTACTCTGGGTTATCCTTTCTGCTAATCTTGCCTTCTATATTCCCTCCAAGCCTCTTTCCCCTGTCTTTTTCTTTCAGGATGTAAGGCTTCCCTCAATACTTCCTGCAAAGATGGATTCTTTTTGGTGAACTCTTAGTTTCTGTTTATCTGTGAATATTTTAAACTCACCTTCATATTTAAAGGACCACTATGCTGGATAAAGAATTCTTGGTTGGCAATTTTTCTCTTTCTGTATTCTAAATATATCATACCTCTATCTTCTTGCCTCTATGGTTTCTGATGAGAAATCTTCAGTATGTCTTACTGGGCATTCCTTGTATGTGATGGTTTGCTTCTCCCTTGCTGCTATCAGAATTTTCTTTTTATCTTTGACATTTGACATTCTGAGTAGTATGTGTCTTCAAGTATGTCTATTCAGATTTATTCTGATTGGTGTATGCTGTGCTTCTTTGACATGTAAATTCATTTCTTTCATGAGAGTTGGGAAATTATCAGCCATTATTTTTTCAAATACTCTTCCTGCCCCTTCTTTTCTCCTTCTGGAACTCTCATGACACATATGTTGTTTCACTTTGTGTTATCATTCAACTCGCTGAGCCCCTGCTTATTTTCTCCCCTCTCTAATTTCAGCTGCTCTGTCTTATGCATCACTTATTCTTTCTTCTATCATTTTGAGTCTGCTGTTGTATGACTCTAATACGTTTTTTAAACAAATAAATTTTATTGATACTTATTAATAAAGCATACAGTTCATCTAAATTGAAAAATCATTAGTATTTGGAATAATCACATACTTGTGCATTCATCACTTCAATCATTATTAGAGCATTTTCATTATTTCAATAATAATAATAAACAAAAAACAGACAAGAAGCTTCTTCACCTGTAAATCTATGTTTTCCCTGCTCTACATAGTCACTATTTCTAGGTATTCCTGTACAATGATTTATTTGTTTATTAAGCAGTTTTATTGAGATATACTCATATACCATGCAATCTATCTAAAGTGTATAACCAATGACTTTTTGTATAATCACAATTTTGTCCATTCATCATCACAAAAATTTTTAAAACTATTTCTAATGTGTTTTTGAACTCACCCTTTGTGTTTTTCATTCCTGTAAGCTCTATCATTTTTTAATTCAGCTTTTCAGATTCTTCTTTTTGCTCAATCAGTGTCTTCTTGATGTCCTTTATCTCATTATGTGATTATCTTTCAACTCATTGCAACTCATTGATTTGATCTTGGAGATTTGTATGACCCTCCTTGATTAGTTGTCTCAAATTCTGTGTCTCCTCTGGGGTTTTGATATATTCCTTTGCTTGAGCCATTTCTTCCATTTTCTTAGTATGACTTGTAATTTTTTGCTGATGTCTAGGCACTTGATTATGATGCTTAGTTTACTCTGATACTCAATTTCTCTCTTTTTTGTAGAAATTTAATGGCAGGAGGCTGTGTGTTACCACTGTTCCTTGATTCTTAGTTCAACCTGTTCTAGGTTGTTAGGATTGTCCCTGTTTGTTGCTCAAATCTGGGCCATGGACCCAGTAATGCTTTTCAGACTCACTCACAAGGACCCTGGGGAAGGGAAGATGTAAAGTCTGGAAATAGCCTCTCTTATTTCCTTTTAATTTCCTCACATGCATTCCTTGGCCTGCCAGCAGATGGTGGCCTTTGGCAGCCATCTCAGTTCTAAGTCTCCTCAGGGTGTGTACACTGCAACACTGACAGCAACAACATGGCAGAGGATCCTGCCTTGAGGCTATTCAGAGCTTCACAATTCAAATTTTCTCAGAGGTTTTCTCCCACCTTTGCTGGCAGCTCCCTTGTTTTTCCTGGATAGGAAAGAATTCCACTTCCCTCTGTATCCTCAACCAGCTCAGTCAGTAGGGAGGGTAAATGGGAGGGTTGAATCTCTTTAGTCCTATGCCAAATTCCGAATCAAACAATGGTATGGCCTGGAAGGGCTTGTGAGGCACAGCAGATCAAATTTGTTGGTCACAAGCTGAACCAGCCTTAGGCTGTGCTCCTCTCTCTACCATTTCCTGGGGAAGTGGATTCCTGTAGTCCCCTCTGTCTGTGGCCACTGGTCAGACCCTGGAGAATTCAAAGTTGTCTGCTCTGAGAGGGAGGGGTGCCCACAGGATATTTTTCTGGGAGAGAAGTCTGATAGGTTTTTTTTTTTAAGATTTCTTTATTTATTTATCTCTCCCCACCCCCTCACTGTTTGCACTTGCTGTGCCTGTTTGCCTTGTTTCTTTAGGAGGCGCCAGGTACTGAATCTTCACTTAAGCCCCCTCCATTTCCTGCTTTGATTTGTCTCTCGTTATGTTTTTCCTTCTGTGTCTCTTGTTGTGTTATCTTGCTGTGTCAGCTTGCTGCCCCTGCTGGTCACACCAGCTCACTATCTTCTTTAGGAGGCACTGAAACCAAACCATGGACCTTCTATGTGTTAGGAGGGAACCCAATTGCTTGAGCCACAACCACTTCCGTAATATGTTCTTTTTTTAAAAAAGATTTTATTTATTTCTTTCCCCTTCCCCCCCTCACCCCAGTTGTCTGTTCTCTGTGTCCATTTGCTGCGTGTTCTTCTTTTTGTCCACTTCTGTTGTTGTCAGCGGCATGGGAATCTGTGTTTCTTTTTTGTTGTTGTTGTTGCATCATCTTGCTGCTTCAGCTCTCCATGTGTGTGGTGCCATTCTTGGGCAGGCTGCACATTCTTTCACACTGGGTGGCTCTCCTTACAGGGTGCACTCCTTGCACGTGGGGCTCCCCTATGCGGGGTCACCCCTGTGTGGCACGGCACTCCTTGCGCACATCAGCACTGCATGTGGGCCAGCTCCACACAGGTCAAGGAGGCCCGGGGTTTGAACCGTGGACCTCTCATGTGGTAGATGGACGCCCTATCCACTGGGCCAAGTCCACTTCCCCTTAATATGTTCTTAATACAGCCTAATCTCCTTGGTGAGGAGGTACTTGCCCCAGACATAATTCTTTCATATTTGCCTTACTTTAATTATCCTCTTAATAAAATTATCCTCTTAATAAAACTTAACTGCCCAGGTGGCAATAAAAGAGAGCATTATTTCTGTCCAGCACAGATTTCATGTCAAAGCTACCGATCCTGGCAGCATAATGAAGGCTAGAGTAATAGAATCCCACAGAAAAAAACTTTTGTAAGCAGAGATTCAATAGTTGGAATAAGAACTAGTTCAAGCCATGAAACTGGTTTATCCTTGCAAGTCAAGCTGACATTGGAAACTGACTAGCTTTTAAAAGACCCATATATTTTTCTTCTAACACATAAAAAAGAATTTAGGATGCTATTTTCTGGCTAAAGGGGAGTCAGAACTTTCTCATCTGTCCAATTGAGGGTTATCCATCACTACACATTTCTGTCTGGTTTTTTTCATTAATACATATATTTATTAATACATATATCAATAATGTAGCCTGTTCTTTCATTGTAGAAACAGAATGGGTGGTTTTTGAAGCCTGTTAAAAGAGTTCCCAACCAGACTTTAAAAGGAGTCAGGTAACATTTCCATTTTGCTGTATAATGTATTAATATACCTTTTTGAGCATTGTGGCAGATTGTAAAAGGGTTTGTTTGAGTGTCTCAGGTTGACACACTTCCCCTAATTTATTGCCTTCAAAGGTGAGCTTGGCATGCTTCTCAGCATTTTGCTGAGGAGTGTAATTTGGGTCTTAGGTTGGTTAAAATATCCAACCTACCAAACCTTCTTTAAATAAAAAATGAAGTAATAATCAGCTATTTGAAGCAAATACCTAAAGCTATGTAGAGGAATCAGATATTCTTAGAAAGAGAAGGAACATAATGCAATCTCATTTTTAAGTCAACTTAAAAATAACTTGAAATATTGTTGTTGAGAAATAAAAAAGCATAACCTTGCAGAAAAATATCTAACAAGCCACTCCTGCCCCTGCTTCTGTAAATCAGCCTGTGAGAGCATGACCTTGCACCTGCTTTCTGCTTCTGTAACCCTGCTTGCAAAATTTCACTTAGCAATGTATTAGCCAATGAGTGAGAACCATGCTAGTCCCACATAAAATCCTATTTAAATCTATGAAAACTGAGAAATGGGGCTCAAAATTTGGAGATTGACTCTCCTCTGGGCCCATGCATAATAAATCTGTTCCTGCACCTCTCCAAGTGCTGTTTGGGTTTTTCTGCCATTCACAACTCCTGGCTTTGCTGCAACATTTGGTTCCCTGACCAGGTAACTCAACCACGCTGGTCCTTTGTACCTCCAGTTTGGTACTGGTGGGCTTGGCCAGTGGCGCTCTCTACACAAAAGAGGTGGAGCTACCTGTCCTCTTGATGGGGCCTCCTTCTGGGGAAGGATCCCTGTGGGCTGCATCCTCCACCCTGGCCTGACTCAGTGGAGAGATGGATTGAACAACATCAGAAGATGCTGGAAAGGTAAGACTTCAGGGTTCTGAGTCCCAGTCAGGCCCATCTCTGGATGGAAGGGGAAACTGATCATCTCCCAAAATCTCGAGATTTGAGATTCCAGGATAGGGTAGTCCCTTGGGTGGGATTGTGTAACCTCTGAGTGATTGAGTGAATGAATGGGGACTACAGATGCTTGCCTCTTCTGATCCAGTTTGTGGCTCCACAGCCTGTGCTACAGAGTCCAACTGGACCCCAACCTGCACTCTGCAGCTACTTCATACAGCATAACAGCTAATCTAGACTCTACATGGATGCCTTAGCTAAGATGAGCCTAAGTTCTCACAAGATATGTGGACAGGTGGGCCTCTGAGTGGCCTCATGAGAGGCTGCCCTCCTTTGTCCTGTGACATAAGTTCAGGTATGGGATCATCACAATCCAAACTCACAGTCTTAGATTATATGTTAAGAAATGTCAAGAAGGACTTTTCCAGGGATTGTCCCTATGTCCCCCAGAACTCTCCGGACTCTATGAGAATTGGAGTGGCCTAAGTTTGGTGTTTACTGGGCCTCAGATAAAACCCTAGAGGTGGTCAAGGTTTGTGCAGTTTGGCGGGCAGTCACTGGAATCCCTGGCCACCGTGGTCAGTTTCCCTACATCAGTTCCTGGTTAGAAATTGCTCAAACCCTGCCCCCTTAAGTTTGATTCTATATTGAAAGGAAGGGTCAGAGTGGGGTCCTAGTAACTCAAATGGCTGGACCTCGAAAATCTATTATTCTACAAAGATTTCCAGAGGGAAACCCATTACCCTCACTGTATGTTCCAGCCATTCTAGGACATCTCTCTGCCCTGGGTCCTCCACAAGCAGACCTCCCAGAGACTTCCACCTTCAGTCTCCCTGGGACCATCAGCTCTCCCCGTCATGAGGGGGATCCTGAGACACTTTTGGCAAAAAACAAAAACAAAAACAAACTTCAGTCAGTGCAGCCTGTGCTTCAGATGCCCCTCTGTAAAACACAGGGTCCAGCCCAGATCAATGCAGATAGGTTGGCCCAACCAGGAGGCCAATCCTGTTTTATCAGCTTTTCACAACTGCAGATCTCTTAAGCTGCAAGCACCACACCCCTTCATATTCAGAAAAGCCTCAGACTCTTATCGACCTCATGGAGTCCATTTTCCAAACCCACTGCCCCACTTAGGATGATTGCCACCAACTCCTCCTAACCCTGTTCAATATGGAAGAGAGACTGGATCCTCATGGAAGCCAGAAAGAGGCTGCAAAAACAGTCCCCTGCAGGTGTCTTGAAGGCAGAGAAATGGGCCCAAGAGGTGGCACCAGAAGTGCAACCAGCCTGGGACTTTAACACAGATCACTGCCCTTCACTGGTATCGAGAAGCCCTCCACAGAGGGGTATGGGAAGGAGTGAGGCAGCCCACAAACCTGTCCAAAATGGCCTCCATCACCCAGAACCTGAAAAATCTCTGTAAGATTTTATAAGCAACTCTGCGTGGGCTTCAGGATCTACACCCCCTTCAACCCAGAGGCCCTGGAAATCCAGAGCATGGTCAACACAGTTTTCATGACCCAGGTGGTGCCAGACATCAGATGGAAACTTCAGAAGCTAGATGGGTTCTCAGTGATAAACATCTCCCAGCTCCTTGAAGTTGCAAACAAAGTATTCCTCCATCGGGATGAAACTGCTGAAAGGGAAGAGAAAAAGCAAGTGAAACAGCAGATCTCCCTATTAGCAGCAGTTAGGAAATCCAGACCTGACCAATTGAAGAGGGCCACCCTGAAAAAGGGGGAATACTTTACCCTAGAACACTCTACTGCTGCCAGTAAAAAGCCTGACAGAATCCCTGTGGTCCCTAACCCATACACCTTAATGGGGCAATTACCACCTCGGGCTGCCTGGTTTACTTGACTGAACTAACACCTTTTTCTACCTGTGGGTGGCTCCCCAGAACCAGTCTCTATTTGCTTTTAAGTGGGAAAATCCCAATATTCAACCAAAAAACTCAGTTAATTTGGACTCAACTCTCACAGGGCTTCAAAAACTACCCCACTCCTTTTCTTGAATCCTGCCAATTTCCTGCCAACTGAAAGAAAAATTCCTGAATACAACTACACAGAAGTAATAGAAAAAGTGTATGCCAGCTGCCCTGATCTCCAGGACAGGCCACTTCCTTGCCTAGATCAAACCCTATTCACGAACAGCAGTAGTTTTATCAGAGATAGAAAAAGGCTTGCTGGATATGCCATCACCATGGCTGAACAAGTAGTGAAAGCAGCTCCCCTACCTAAAGGGTGGTCTGCACAGTGAGCAGAACTCTGGGCACTAATTTGAGCCCTACAGCTGGCTGCCTGGCAAACGGTAAACATTTACACTGATTCTAAGTATGCATTCACTATTATACCTATCCATGGAGCAATTTATAAAGAGAGGAGACTCCTAACTGCAGGGAAAAAAAATAAAAAGAAAATCCTTCAACTACTGGAGGCAGTCTGGAAGCCAAGCAGGGTTGCCATCATCCACTCTTGGGGACATCAGAAGGGAATGGATGCAGTTACTAAAGGAAATACACTAGCCAATGAAGCAGCTCAACAGGCAGTCAAGAAAGCCCTCAAACTGCAGGCCCTGCCACTGGCACCTCATCTGTCCGTTCTAGGGCAACACATTGAGAAACTAAACTTTATCCAGGAGGAGCAGGAGTGGGCAAAGAGAGAAGGGCAACACACCCCAGAGGGAAACTAGCTACTCCTGGATGGCTGAGTCTTCATTCCAAAAGGGGCCACCTACACCCTTATTCCATAATACCACCAGCTCACCCACTTGGGAAAGACTGCTTTAAAAGCCCTGCTCAGAAAATATTACTACATTGCCCAGATGGCCTCATTCTGTACCACTGTTAGCAGCTGATGCCAAACCTGTGCTAAAAACAACTCCACCCAAGGTCCCCAGGCCCCAGACAGCATCCAACACACAGGAACTGCCCCTTTTAAAAAGTTAACAACAGACTTTACAGAGATAAAACCAAGTTGAGGGTATAAGGACTTATTAGTAATAATGTGCACCTTCCTGGGCTGGGTCAAAACCTTTCCCACCCATGCTGAAAAAGCAAGAAAAGTAACTAAAGCTTTGCTCTGAGAAATAGTTCCCCAGCATGGGATACCCTTATCCATAGGCAGTGACAATAGCCCAGCTTTCATAGCAGCCATTGTCCAAGAGATAGTAAAATGTTAGGAATTAAGTGGAAACTCCACACAACATATAGGCCCCAGTGCTCAGGGAAAGTAAAATGTATGCATTGAACCCTCAAAACCACTCTAGCCAAGTTCTGTAAAAAAACTGGCCTGTGACTAAATCTGCTCCCATTAGCCCTCCTTAAGCACCCCCGGATCCTCAGACTATTCACATTTTGAAATTCTCTTTGAACAATCACCCCCAATTATTCAAACCTTCAAGGGAAATCTCAGACTCCTAGGAAAAACTGGCCAAAGTTCCACCCTCCAGCAGTTAGAAAACCCTAGCCTCAAAACTGTCCTGTCTTAGGATCCCATCCTATTAGGCCACCCAGTACTCCTACATTTATCTGGAGACCTAGTTTGGGTAAAAAATTGGAAGAAGGAACCCCCAGCCCACTTTGATGGGCCCACATACATTATCCTTGTAGCCCTCACTGCACTCAAAGTTTCAGGTATTAGTCTATGGATTCATTATACTAAAATTAAAAGGGCACACTCCAATGAAAAACAAAATGACTGCATAACTCACCCTGTACCTGATGGTCCCTTGAAGATCCAAATTGTCTGGTACCACAGAAAATTGTCATCACCTGACTAAATGGACTCCTGGTCCCTGTGGTTCCTGCTCTTCTTCAAACTGTTTGGCTTACTATTTGGGACTGAACTAACAACTACACTCCCGGAAATTGGAGTATAATAAAAAAAGATGCTAATCTTAATAATGTACTTGTATCTTATAAAATACTTTGCTACCTTAAGTTGTTTTTTCCACTTAGCATGAGTGATGCCCTATAAAAATTATAAGGGCATCAAAGGGGGGAAAATGTTGAAAAATAAAAAGCATAACCTTGGAGAAAAATATCTAACGAACCACTCCTGCCCCCTACTTCTGTAAATCAGCCCATGAGAACATGGCCTTGTAGGAGACTATCAAACAAACCACTCCTGCCCCTGCTTCTGTAATCTAATGAGCCACTCCTGCCCCCCCCACTTCTGTAAATCAGCCTGTGACCTTGCACCTGCCTTCTGCTTCTGTAACCCTGTTTGCAAAATTTCACCTAGGAACGTGTTAGCTAATGAGTGAGAAACATGCTAGTCCTGAATAAAACCCTATATAAACCTATGAAAACTGAGAAACAGGGCTCAGAATTTGGAGAGTGACTCTCTTTTGGGCCTGTGAGTAATAAATCTGTTCCTCTGCTTCTCCGAAAGCCATTTGGGTTTTTCTACCACTCAGAAATTCCGACTTTGCTGCAACACGGTTATATCTTAATCTCTGCTGTATTTTAAACAATCTCTGTATAATTCTTATGATACTACCATTTTATTCCCTATTCAAGTCACAGTAGTGACTAACAGAGAATCTCTTGGCAACTGCTGATAACTATGTGAGCTCATATATATCAGGGATGAATGACAGAGGATTTCTGGGGGAAACAGGGCAGAAAGAAGTAAGAATGATAATAAAGAGACCAAATTTGTACCTGTTTCATGCCTGGTTCCAGGGACTAAAGTGTTGAGCTCCTAAAGAGAGGGATTGCAGAAGAAGACTTTACAAGATTCTGGACTCATACAGAATTCTTAGGCGACAAGTATTAAATGGTGGCACAGTATTGGGGAAGGAAGATGTAGGAGTTCTGAGAACATCTGTGGTTAGCACCCTGGTATGTACATTTGCATGCTCCAGATGCGCTGATGGGCACTGGAGAAGTTTCTCTGAGTAGCTTCTGGCAGCACATGTGGACACATGGGGTAGATTAGGACAGGAAGAGTATCTGGTTGCAAGAAGATGTCTATGGCAGGCAGATTGGTATTGAGCAGCTGAGACCATTTCTTTGGGGTCTCCCAGAAATGAACAGAGCAATCAAACCATTGTGTGGAGTGCAAATCATTCCATTATACATTGCACACCCTAAGCAAAATGGACCTTGTTTGTTATCAGAAGCTGAGGAGGAATGACATTTTATTTTGTGGTCTGTGTCTATAGTGGGAATAAGTGAAATAATATATGTAAAATTGCTTGGTTGGCTTCTGATTCAAGATGGCTGATTGAGCACATATATTAATATCCTTTCCCTCCCAAGACCCAATAACATGTTAAAGACTAAGAAATGGATAAATTTAGTGGTGAAGAGGAGAGAATGAAGGAACAGCTGGTAGATTTCAACTTTTATCTAAAAGGCTTAAGCAGACAGGATCATGCATGTGTACCCAACTAAGGTGGAGAATTGGGGCCAGAGGCCAGAATAGCCAGGCAAAACCACTCAAAATTCTCTAAAATGCTAGTGGGCTAGTATAAAAAGGTGAGAATGGGAAAGTATGCTTGAATTAGTCATGGGGGAATTAAAAGTGTGTCCATTGGAACACTAGCTTGGTTTCCATACCTCCCTTCCTTTCTTTCTCTCCCTCACCAGCACCTACCCCCTGCCCCCATTCTCTGCAGTGCAGCATGTGGACAATACAACATTTAACCCTAGACAAGAAAATCCAGAAGATTCTTCTCCACAGAAATAAAAAACTGCCTGGGAAGAGTTAGGCTATTAGTCTGGCATTTGGGGCTCATTCGATTATAGGCTGGTTCCTTACCCTTTGCCCTAATATGAAGTCTGTCAGGTGATGAGCCCTGTCCACATACAAAGCTCCTGGTCAAATCTTTTATTAAGGAAAGACCTAGTAGGAAAACATACCAGTGAATTCAACATGAGAGAAAACATCTCAGAGGAAAAAGAGCTAATTCAGAGGTTAAAATTTAATTTAAAACAAATACACCAATAAGTTCCAAATTTCTAACTAATTTACTCAGAAAGAATAAAGAAGGGAATGACTGACAAAACAAGGCTCATATTTCTTAAAAACAAGATCAAGAACAAGAAAGAATTTAAAAAACTAAAAATATTACTTCAAAACTAACAACAGGGTAAATAGGTAAGACATTGAAGTCAAGGAAATCTCTCAGAGTAGAAAGAGAAAGATATGGAGCATATGAAGAGTGAGGCAGAGGAAAATTGAGGGGAAGAAGGAGGGAGAGGGGGCAGAGGAGACAGGAAGAGAGCAGGGGAATGGGAGAAGGGGAGAGAAGAAAGAGGAAGGGGAGAGGGAGAGAGAATATCATCACTCAAGTAAGGTCAGCATAACATCCACCTAATAGGAGTTGTTAGAGAAAATAAAATAAAATGAGGAACTGATGCAACCAATAATAGGGAAAAATGTCCAGTATCTTCAGATTGAAAGGCTCCCCGAAGTAAAGTGTAATGAATGAAGACACACATACACACACACATAACTACAACTATTATCATAAAATTTTAGAGCACTAAGGATTAAAACACATATCTTATACACATTCAGAAGGGAAAAAACAGGTCAGCCTGCAGAAATGAGAGTCAGGTTGACATTAAACTTCTCATTGACAATCCTCAATACTAGAAGAACTATGTCTCCAAAGTTCTTGTGGAAAGTTATTTTGAATCTAGATTTCCATGTGTAGCCAGTTATGAAGATAAACATCTTTTCTGACCTTCAAAGACCCAGAAAATTCACCTCTTTATATGTTTTATTTTAAAGGAAGTTACTTTAGGATCTTCCCAAGCAAATTTGAAGACCAATAAAATGGAAGATGAGAGACTCAAGGAATGTGCAACTATCTCCCAAATCTAATGGAAAAAAATTCAGGATATCAGCTATGCAGTAGGCTTAGAAATCAAGTACCAGGGACAATCTGCCAAAGAAGAATGAAGTAGATTTCAAGCAGTAGCTAAGAATTTAAAGAATAGAATGAGAAACTTTACAGTATTGATATAATAGAGAAAGCAATTTGCTTTTCTCAATATGAAAAAATAAAGGCAAATTTGAACTTCAGGAAAAACAACAACCAGCCAGTCACAGGCACATACAAAAACCCTCTGTAAGAAAGCCATAATCCAAATATGAAGCTAACAAAAACAAATGGAGTTTTGAGTAGTTAGTTGAGTATAAAATAAATCATTTGGCTTGCATATTAGGACAACAAAGATATAATTCTAGCATACTTCTTGCCTTTCAGTAAAGAATAATTAGGTAATATGGTAGGTTGGGGAATATACCTGTGATGGTTAAGTTCATGTGTCAACCTGGCTAGGTTATGGTGTCCAGTTGTTTGGTCAAGCAAGCACTGGCCTGATCTTAACTCTGAGGATATTTCATGAATTTAAATCATTAGTCATTTGATTTCATCCGCTTACACCTGCAATCAACAAAGGAGAATGCCTTCAGCAATGAGGAAAGTCTTTTCTAATCAGTTGAAGACCTTAAAGGAAGACCCGATGGTTTCAAAGGTCAGAAAGAATTTCTATCTCTACTTCAGCCAGCTAGCTTTCTCCTGGGGAATTCATGGAAACCCTCATCAGAGTGCCTGACTTGCTGCCTACCCTATGAAATTCAGACTTGCCAATCCCCAAGATCACATAAGCCAATTCTTATAATACAACTTTTGTTTCTCTGAAGAACCCTAACTAATACAGTACCCCAATTTACACATGTTCTTAATCTTAATCCACATTTCTGTAGGGGTATAAACCCATTGTAAATAGGATCTTTTGAAGATGTTATTTTAAGTTAAGTTTTGGCCCAACTAAATGAGGTTGGGTCTTAACACATGTTACTGGAGACCTTATAAAGAGAAATAAACCAGAAATCAGAGAGAGTGAGAAATCTATGGAGAGGAGTTAGAATTCAACGGAACCAGGAAGAGAAAGGAGTGGATATAGCCAAGTGACGTGAGACAGGGATGCAAGCTAAGGAGCCCCAAGGCTGAGAATACTTCGGGAGAAATCATTGCCATGCTGGCCCCTAATAATTTGGACTTCTCTTTGCTTCAAAACCATGAGCCATTAACTTCTTGTTGTTTAAGCTAACCCATTGTGTGGTATTTGTCATAGCAGCCTGGCAAACTAAGATAGGTAGTCATAATAATGTAAGTGCCATTTATAGATTTTCAATTGCAGTAATAAATTTATAGGTAAAATAAAGTAACCATTATTAATAGAATAGAATGTTAATATTATCAACTTTGACAATGTAAAGGTAAGTATATAGATGACAGATAAAAAAAGTGTCAATATTTTAATCAAATATTGCTGTACATTAATGGAAGAAGAAATATTATATACATATATTTATTGTTTAAAATTATATAGTTGTCCACTTGATAAAAATTTATAATATATAAATGTCAAAAATTAGGGAGGAGAGAGGGAAAGTATTGTATTAATAAGCTAATTCTTTATATTCCATACTAAGGAGTCAATATTCATTTTCTAAAGTTGACAGATGGTGGACTTTTAGTATAAGCTTATTTTTAAGTATTAAAGCACTAACTGAAAAAAGTTAAAAGTGGTATCCTCTTGATAGCAAAGTTAAGATTGGAAAAAGTGAGATGTAGACTATTGCTTTTCATTTAAGAACACTTTCCATAGAATTTAAGTTTTTTAAACCAAGTATATACATTTCTTTATTGGATTTTTAAGAAAGAAATTATCTGGGATCTAGGATATGCTTAATGAATATTCCTTTCCACATACTAATTCTTTATAGCAGTCTCTGAGGACACCTTAGAGTGACTCTTGATTTTTGAGTTTTGGTTCCATGCCTCTGAAACTTTAATGTGCACTCACATCACCCAAGCCATCCTGTTAAATGCAGATTCCAATTCAGTGGAGTTGAGGTGAGGCCCAAGATTTTATGCATTTCTAATAAGCTCTCAGGTGAGGCATATGCTACTGGTCTGTGAACCACATCTTTTTGAATAGGAAGAATATCCCTGAGTATTCTCTCCCACCCCCACCAATTTTCTGAGTTATATTTTCCTACTAGTTTACATGTATTCTGACTTTTGATTGAATGCCAGACACTGAATGTTATTTGTTGGAAGCAGGATACTTTTGTATTCTTATAAATATTATTGAGCTTTGTTCTAAGGTGTAGCTAAGTTACTTGGAAACAGTTTTGATCCTTTCGAGGTTTGCTTTATTAGGTAGGTCCAGAGCAGTCTTTAGTTTAGGGCTAATTTTTCCCCACTACTGAGGCAATACTTTTCTGAATACTTTACTCAATGCTCCATGAAATATGAAATTTTTTATTCTGGCTGTTGAGAACATAAACTATGCCTTGACCTATATGAACTCTAAGACTTATTTTCCCTGTAGTTTCTTCATATATATGCACTGGTCAGTACTCAACCAAAGACAAAAGGAGAATTCTCTACAGATCTCTAGAGTTCTCTCTTTGTGCTACTCCTCTCCTATACTCTGTCTTGCAAACTCTATCCACCCTGGCCTCCCTGATTTCTCAACTGTTTTTCCTTAACTTAGGGAGACTGCTGGGACCTTTCTGGGTTCCCCCTCCTTGTAGCCTGGCAATTCTTGCAGGCACTTTGTTTCCTCTCTCTCAGGGATCAATGTCAGACAATATCTGAAAATCATTATTTTGATATATTTGCTGAGTGTTTTAATTGTTTTAGGCATGGAGATAAACTTGACTGATTACTCCATCTTGGTCAGATGCAGAAGTCCTTGGATACTCTTTTCTCCTCTGATTGGCTGTATTTACTTCTTTTAGTGTTAAGAACGATGAGGGATCTGAGATTTTACCATTTGTAAACTAAGAAGTTAGTCTGTCACCATTTTGTAGAACTGGAAGAACCATAAGACTCCTGGATTTATTATTCATGGTATAGCAAGTAGCATGAACTTTATGTTCTCATTGGTTTCCCTTGTCCCACAATTCCTACAGGGTGAGGTGGAGTGGCCTACATGAATTGTGTGCACTTAGTGACCCTGTGTCACAGTTGAGGAATCCTGAGCCCATATCTTATAAAGAACTTGCTAGCCAATTTGTTGAAACTTTGTTCCAGAAGGAGATGTTTGCTAGATTATTCTGGTCATTAAACAAATCTGCCTTCTGACTCAGAGGGAGACACTTTCTTTATCTTCCAAGACTGTTTGCCATACACTGATCCTTGGAAATATAGTCTGGAAAAGCTGTCACAAGACAGGTTGAATTACAATGGAGAATAACTCCTTAAAACTGAGCTTTGCCAACTGACCTGGCTGAGGGCTTCAGTCACTATGATTACTTCAGTTTATTCTTAGTCAGCTATTCAGATATGTGGAACACCTATCAGAATGACTTATATAAGAGCCAGGCTCAATTTGATAAAGAATAGCACTTAGTCACACACATTAAAGTTTAGTATTTATTAAATTTCAACAAATAGAATTCTTTATAAGTGTTAAAAAGTGCATACTTTATACACTTTTTCAAGGCAAATTACCAAACAAGTTAGGGTACTGATTTTTTACATTCTGATAAAATCTCAACTTCAGTGTGGACACATATTCACCATGTAGATTTAAATACAATGCCAACTTCTTGAACTTTTTCTGTGAGATATAATGATATTGTTGACCATATAACATGATCATTTCCAATTTAAATTTTAGATGTCTTGTCATCAACCTGGCTGTTTGCTAAACCAGAAAGGTAAAGCTGTGTGAGATAAGGTGCTAAGCTGTAGTGAGGATCTTGTCCATTCTTTGAAGACTTTCTTCAGTTTTGGTGACATTTTGCTTGTGATGTTGTCTGAAAGAAGCAATTATAATTATGTGAAGCAGGGAGTAGATATGGTGCGATTAGATTTGATTAAGAAAACAGAACTGATAATGTTGACTTTATTGCATGGCAAAATCCCACAGGAAACAAGAACTTTTATATTAGGCAAAACTTTCTTGACAATGTCATAAGCAAGCCATTAGAAACTATCCAAAGCAGTGTTAGCTCATTGAACAATTTAGAAATATTGCATTTCCTAAGGAGGCAAGTTTTTTTCTGATTTTCAAGACGGTCTCATGGCAGATGTGCTGACATTCTGCCCATTGCAGGGCCTTAGGGTAGAGCAGAATAGGAAAGGCTGGTATTTGCGAATGACTTCCAGGGTTAAGTTTGTGTCTGACCTGTCATGGATAGCATGGAGAAATCCATAATTTCATTTCAGCTAGGAGCTCTTGCCTTGAGGTATGAGGATAGTAGGGGATGTTTCAGGAAGTCTGTGAAACTGTTTAAAATTTAGTATGTATAGAAGCATAGCATTTTTTTTTTTGAGGAACCCAGTAGTTTTCATCAGATTCTTGAGGGAATCATTGCCCCAATTAAGATTAAGAACAGCATTCCAAATCCAGATATTTGATTAACCAGGTATCAAATAATAACTCAGAGACATTTAGTTGGGTATTTTGCACATATTCAAGTAATTTTGAATGGAAAGTATAAATTGCATGTTAGGTTGTTAGTCAGTAGACTGAGTCAAGGAACAAAGGCAAAAACACCGTTATAAAAGAGAAGGATGAGGGAGAGGGAAATAAAAACTGTATGGTTGATATGAAAACAGAAAATCTTGTTTGTACATTTTTCTGATAAATTTTTTATCTGGTGGTTAGTAGAGACGTCAGTCTGGGCATTCTTTCCTTGAAATGGCCAACTAGAGTATTAAAAAAAAAAACAATATTAATTGATTAATTCTCCAGAAACTTTGAGATTTCCATTGTGGAACACACATGGCAAGCTTTCTATGGAGTCTTCATATATTCTTCCATCAGCACCTCTAACACAGTTAGGCAAGGTCAGCACCATTTCCCTCTTTAGAGTTTTCTCAAAGGTCAAGTTGAACAGAACCCCAGGAGAAGATTGCATGGCAGAAAAATCACCCCAAATTTTTTTTGAGAGATGAGCTCTCACCTTTGCCAAACTATTAGCTTAACTAAGTTCTATATTTATTCTTTTCTCAGGATGGGAATCTCTTTATTACTTCCAAATTATGGGCAAAGGGTTTTGAGATGCATTTTCAAACTCTGTTAGCTTAGAAACAATTGAATTGTTTTCATTTTCCCCAATTGTGTTTTATATGGGAAGCAGGATTCAAGAACAGATATTTTATTATTGGTATTATACAAAACTATTTTTTCTTATTAGGAAAATTGTCAAGGATGTTTAAAGCCTTTTTGATGATTAATTGGTCTATCAGAATCCATTTTCTCATTCACAAACCATACATTGACCTAGTTATGCCCAGGGAGTTGATCCCAGCTTATCATTAGTTCTTTGGTCTGTCTTAAAACATTGCTGTCAAAACCCAATTAAAGAAGAAAAATATCACAATTATGGAATTCTGTTTTTCATTAGTGGCCTATACTCTAGACTCTTTTCTAATCTCCTGACTCAGGACCTTGGAATTTGCTGATCTATCTGTCTGTAACACTTTTCCCCCTAGATATTCACATTAAGGTTATTCCAAAGTATTCTCCTTAAAGATGTCCTTCCTAGTCACCCTGAAAAATATTAAACTGTGTGAAATGTTATAATACCTAAAATACTACTCACACATCTCTTTTTACTCCATTCTGCTTTAGTTTTCTTCAGAGCATTTATCTACTATTGGTCTGTTGTCTATATTCTCTTCTAGAATGAAAGGAAATTCCATGCAGGCAGCTTCATTATTGACTCTTTTGCTTCTAGAGTTGTGCCCAGGATACCAGTGAGTATTTGTTGAAAGAATGAACACATGGACCTTTATTTAAATATTTTTGAATAGTGTCTTTAGAATAATTAAATACCTGTCCTGCAGCTACATAAAAAATAATTGTAACTTCTTTACTTATGCTGAATGCAGAGCATTTCATGTCTTTCTAGGAGAAGTTTCTAAGAAGGTTAATATCATGGTTAGCAATTGCTAGAAGGAATAGCTAAATATTGTTAGCACAATCTGAGTTGTCATATTTACCACGTATTTTTGAAATATAATTGAGTTAGTTCCCCACCATATTCAGTATTTTAAATTTCTACTTTTGAGATTTAAGTGTTTTCTTCTTTCCTGCATAAATATATAACATCCTGATCTATTACTAGTGCAAGAGATTAATGACCAAAGTTCTAAATTATTTATCACCATTATTCTCACATAATTCCAAAACAAATAGAAGAAAGTTTATGAAAAAATAGTACAACAGTAGAAAGAGAAATCGAAATAATAAAATTTAGGATCCATGTAAAATATGAAGGAAAGCATGGTGTTAATGACTAACAAAGAGTTACAGTAATTGCCCATTAATTTTATTCTGTGATTCCAAAAACTCAGCAGCTAAATTTAGGATTCAAAAAGTTTAATCAACTCAACTCAGGTGCTTAAAAGCAATATTGCATTTGCATTCTTCAGATGGTCTGTTTAACTTTTGTGTTTAAATATCACATTTTCCTTCTGTGTTAAACTTTAAATTGCTTCAAGTTTTATTTGAAACAGCACGGAATCAATTCTTTTTTAAAATATTAGCTTCATTTTCAGAATATCTGTATATATGTATATTGCATATTTTACTGTTCATGGTGATAAATTATAGACAAGTTTATGAGCATCTCAATGTAGAAAAGGAACCAATCCCTTTACAATATGGAATTATAATCATTTTACAGCTATTTTTAATATAAAAACAGGTTTTGAACAAAGTTTTTTTAAATTGTCAAATGTTGCCCTTCATTTTGGTGAAAAGGGTAAAAGTAGAAAAAATAATTGAGGAAATACTTAAAATGACTTAGTCATACTGATCCAAATTGTCTTAGCTTTGATATCAAGGCTTGCTACTGAAATTTTTTCCATTACCTGTCATCAAGAAGAGGAGAAGTATGGTCCCTATAAATAATGTTGCAGAGCAATTGCAGTTGAAAAATGGCAGCCATTATTTTATCAAATTACTTTTTATCTACAAGACTGTTCTCCTTGCTGCTGCAGTATTGTATATTAGGTGATAATATTAGAAGAAGGGAGTTGTTACTTGGTTTCTAATCTCTATTTCTATCACTGACAAAATAACTTTGTCTTCTAAGTAAATCCCTTAAGACCTGGTTGAGTCCTTTGAGGACTGGACAATTGCACTTGTTTGGTGCCAGTACATTCTCATGATAAAAATCAATTTAAAGGTTTCATTTCATTAGTATTAAGGGAGTATGAATTAGACAAAAAATAATGTTACCTTGAAGAAAGGTTAATTTAACATAAAGTCCCCAAATCTTTTGATATCCTAACTTCCAACACAACTTACTTCGTTGAGCTAAAATTGTAACACCCGGCATAGAATTCTTCATGTTTCAGAGTTTTTCATAAATATTATTTAACTAGAGATGGGAATGCAGATTTGTGGTGAGGAACCTAATACTGTTCAGGACCTGGGTTGGACTAGGTGTATAGTCTTGTTCAATGCTCACAACTCAGTGCCATATAGCTACCCAGTAATTATAGGTATTATTGCACTCATTTTATATGTAAGGAAATGTACCCTAAATCATACAGCTTGAAAGCATCTGACTTGTTGGACTCTAAAGCTTTATTTTTATATTATCCTATAAATTCTCCTCCATTTTGCATATAGAAAACTATGGGAAAGGTAAGGATAACTATGTTTATTTAGTCTGAAGAGAAGATTAAAATGTCCTCAGGAAAGTATAATGTTTAGGGAGCAAGGTTATGTGGAAATAGCCTTGACCACAAATTTTAGGAACTGTGTCCTTGTTTTCGGCTCTAATTATCCTCAGTAAAATGAAGGAGTTGGTTTTCAATATTTCAAATGCTTCTCTAAGTCCATAAATACTTTTATTCTCTCAATAATATTCATTTAAAGAATATTATTGACAGCTATCTTGATTTTACATGAAGGGAGAAAGGATGACTCGGAATGAATTCATGAAAGGCACAAAGGAAATTATTGTTTAATAAAGGCATTGCTTTAAACAGAGATAATGGAATAATACCTCCTTTAGGATTTAAAAAAATTTTAAGGACCCATTTTCTTAGAGTGCTTTGAATACATTTCTTAGAGTTCTTAGAGTACATCAAGAACTTGTCATTCTTTCAACAGATACATTTCTGAGTTTTTTTTCTGTGTGCAAAGCACCATGGAAATGTGAGATCGAGCTGCTATCTTTAAGGAGATTTTGATCTAGTGGGGGAGATAGATGTGTAAATCCCAATATAATATAGTGTTAAGCACCATGAAAGACATTACAGAATCTAAAGCAATATTCCTTTCAATACTTCCTTTCTTTCTCATCCTTTTTCCTCATACACCCCCGATTCTGTGTCTTTCTCTTTCCAAGCTTCCTCCAAATCACACCCCCGCATTCCTTATGTCTTCCTTTCTACTTCATCCCCTTACTCTCTTGTGTACTGATTCTGTGTGACAAATTCCGGAAAAACCAGTCTAACAAGAGACTTATTATTCTAGCAATGGAAGAATTCTTATGATTGCTGTAAAAGAGATGGCCACCAGAGGTTTTGAGGGATGGGAGAGGGAAGAATAGGTATTTTCGGGACATTGGATTTGCCCTGCATGACATTGCAGTGATGGATACAGGCCCTTGTATATTTTGTCATAACTTACAAAATTGTGCGAGACAGAGTGTAAACTATAATGTAAACTGTAGTCCATGGTTTGTAGCAATGGTTCAATATGGGTTCATTAATTGTAACAAATGCATCACACTAATTAATGATGTTGTTAATGTGGGATGGTGTGTGAGGGGGAGGGAGTGGAGTATATGGGAATCTCCTATATCTTTTATGTAACATTTATGTAATCTAAAGTCTTTTTAAAAATAAAAGAAATTAATTTAAAAAAAGAGGAAACCATTCTCTGAGACAGAAAAGACACTAATCCAGAAAAGACAGAACACTCCTACAGAGGCCTGTGATAGCTATAGTATGGCTTCTAAAACCTGTTATTTCTTCCCCTTATCTCTAATAGAATTCCTTCCTGTGGGGAACACATTTCAGGTAGTTGGGTGGGACTTATATCAATCCCTGTTAGTCATGGAGATACAGGTGTCCCAGGCAAGACCATCAGAGTATTTCAGTCCCCTGGGCCAAGGTGATTGGTTTAAGTATATGGTGTCCAAAGCTAAGTCCATCAGAGACCTTCCAGGGGATTAGATAGATGAATGCTAGGAAAGATCCAGTCTTTCTTTCTTTCTTTCTTTTTTTTTCCCCAGCTTGGCCAAAAGCAATATTTTTAAATTTATTTTTTATATATTATACTTAAATTTTTTTAATAAGATAACTTAGATTACATAAATGCTACATTAAAAATATAGGATATTCCCATATGCCTTGCTCTCTATCTCTTACACACATTCCCACATTAATGACATCCTTTATTGATGTCGTACATTTGCTGTAATTTATGAACACATTGTGAAGCATTGCCAGTAAGTGTGGATTATAGTGTACATTGTAATTTACACTCTGTCCTGCACAATTTCGTAAGTTATGACAAAATATATAATGGCCTGTATCTGTCATTACAAAGTCATTTAGAAGAATTCCCAAGTCCAGGAAATGCCCCCATATTACACCTATTTTTCCCTCCTCCTCCCCTCAGACCTCGAGTATCTACTGTCTCCATATCAGTGATGACAGTTCTTCCATTCCTAGAATCACAATAATTCTATAGTAGAATAACAGTAAGTCTGCTCTAGTCTGACTCTAAAGATCACATAGTATGGAACTCCCAGCATCTATTTCTCTGGATGAATGCAATAGCCTCCCTGCAGAATAAAGTTGACTAAAGAGGAGAGCAGAGTAAGTGGATGTGGCTCAACTGGTACCACGCCCACCCACCATATGGTAGGTCCAGGGTTCAAACCCAGGGCCTCCTGGCCTGTGTGGTGAGCTGGCCCATGTGTGGTGCTGCCGCGCACAAGGAGTGCTGTGCCACTCTGGGGTGTCCCCCACATAGGGGAGCCCCACATGCAAGGAGCACACCCCGCATTGAGCCATCTGGTGTGAGAAAAGCACAGCCTGCCCAGGAGTGGCGCTGCACACATGGAGAGTTGACACAGCAAGATGATGCAACAAAAAGAGACACAGATTCCTAGTGCTGCTGAGAATTCAAGTGGACACAGAAGAACACACAACAACCGCGGGGGGGGGGAGAAGATGGGGAGAGAAATAAATAAAATAAATCTTTAAAAAAAAAAGAGGAGAGCAGAACTGGAAAATGGAGAGAAATATAGATTTTTGGCAGCATGAGCCTCTAGGTCCAGCAGAATTTGAAGCCAATAGACTGCTGAAGTTTTCAGTTACATAAATAATAAATTCCCCTTTTGTCTTCAGCTAGTTTAAGTTGATTTTCTGCCCACTGAAATGGAAAGAGTCCCGTATAATGCAAGTCTTTAGCAATAGTTGTGAGAGTACTCACATATTAACATTTTTGTCCAATTACCCATCCCCTGGGTCAGTTTTTATAGAGAGTGGCAAAATAGCCAAGAGCACTGAAATTTCTTCATATTCCAAATTCCCTGATTTATTAGTGCAGCTATGTTTACTATTCAATGTTTCCTTTTTTCTTTTTTTGGGAGTGTGCATAAATATCTGTTTCCTCTGTAGGAGCTCCATAGCACAACCTGCTCATCATAGTACCTTTTTGAAAAACTTAGGGTTGGATCATGATTAATTTCTCAAAGAGCAATCCTGCATTCTTGGTATTTAATCCTCTTTCATGACCAGTGTTTTAATTCTGGAGAGGAAAAAGGAGCTTAAGGAAAGCCCTCTTTGACACACTAAAGAAAGCAGCAACTCCTGTCAGCTTGGAATATATTCTAACCACACTGGATCTGCAAATCCCTAGGGATTGAATGGTGGAATAACTACATTCTTCCCACTTATGAAACCTGGTCCAGAAAACTAAACATAATTTCAAAAGTTTTATGGTAACTGAAGTTATTTACTGTATTTCCTAAGCATCATGAATCAGAACCATAGTTTACAAAAACACTTTCTTTTAAAATGCCCCCACTTTACTGTCAATCTTATTCTCTGACATCCCACAGTTCTATTTTAATTTTTTAAAATTTTAAAGTAGTTTTAAATTACTAAATGTTACATAGAAAATATAGGAGATTCCCATATACCTCATCTCCACCCCCACTTTTCCCCATTAACAACACCTTTCATTAGTGTGTTACATTTATTACAGTTGGTGAACCATAGCTCTTCTGACAATCTTCATTGTCTAAATTCCTCAAAAATCCCTCTCCATTACCCAGCCCAAGATATTCTTGTCCTCCCTTCACATATTTTTTCTCCTGATTCTGTGTTGCAAAAGTTCCCCCAAATAAGTCTGTGAATACTTGGCATTTTGGATTGTGGAAGAGACAGAGACTAAAGACAAATCATTTTTAGAGGCCAGGATATGGGAAAGGTAGGATTATTGATCCATTAATAACTTTTCTCCATCAGACAAGATGCTAATAAGAGTTTTTATAACTAAGAGATTATAATTGAGGGTGTCACAAAGGAGGAGGAGCTGAGGTATGCCTTAAGGAGTCAGCAGAACTTTTACTGGAAACTTGGAATTTTGCTGTACATTGAGGAGAAGACATTGTGTTGTGATTGTTGAGGCCTGGAGGTAAGAGAAGCAAGTCCAGTTCAATATTTAGAAAACATTCAATAAAGTTGGGACTTTGGAAGAGGAGGCTGAAAATGTGGAGGCTGAGATATGGAAGAGTTTGAATTTTGTCCTAATTGGGTAAAAAGATGTTTTCAAAGAACTTTAGGTAGAGGACAGTTTTGTATTTTGAGTATACCACTCATACTGTTGGAGAGGGTAACCCTGGACTTAGGGAGCTCATGTAGGAGGGTGTACAATAACCCAGGTGAGGGATGGTGTCCTGGGCTATGACCAGAACTTGTCTGAACACTTCTTGGAATGAGCCAGAATCAAATTTGAACAACTATGACTAGTGACTAGTTCTCTCTTATATGGAGTCAATCCACCATCTTGAAAATTACACCATTTTATCTTCACTTTTTCTCTTGAGTCATACAGGACAAATTAATTCTGCTTCTGCCTGACAATCCTTCACATATTAGAAGGCAGCCATCATGTCTCCTCTTTCCCTTTTTCTTCTGTCACATGGATTTCTTTTCTTTGGGTAGATATCCCAAATTTCTTCAACTTATGTGAGTTGAGTGTTCCCTTGTAAAGTAGTTTTGCTCCCACTAAATATTGTTGTCACTTTTATCTTGGTCATTTCTCATTGGTGAGTGCCATTCTTAGAGAACCTCACCCTATTTTTACCAGTTTGATCAAGATAGTAATTCTTTCTTCCCTCTTTCTAGTTGTTATATTATAACTGATTTTCCCTAGGACTTTTCTGGTGGATTTACAATAGTACTGAGTTTATAACTGAAATACTCATTTTCTTTTTATCTATTTATTTTACCATTTGGTATGTTGTGTTTGTTTTTTGTTTTTTTTTTTCACGGCTTCTAATTCTCCCACCTGCATATTTTAGCATGAATACAACAGCAGTGGATCCTGACCAGGTATCATGTTCAGAACAAATGATTAGATAGGTAACCTTGTATAAGGAACATGATCCATTGTAAAGTGGTTATTACAACATGACCCAGTAGCTTAATGGATGATATCTGAATCTGGAGAAAAATATTTAATTGATTCTCCCACCTTGCCATCCAGATGTAGCATTTAGATGCTTCCTTATTCTGCAATCCATGGATTAACAGATTCTCATGGCACTATATGCTGGTGGGGTTCCTATCCCATTGTTCCTTGTCTCTAAATCATAGTTGATTCTTTCAAGAAAAAGGAACTTAATTCCTTTCACTTTATATCTTACCTGTGTTTTCTGAACCTTCCAGGAAAGCTTTATTTTTATACTCCCCCACACACTCTTTTTCAAAAAGTAACTTACTTTTTCTTGAAACAACTTCCTAACTTAACTCCTGAGTGCTTCTCTCAGGATTATATTCTTGTATAAAAGCCCTATATTTTGGAGAAGCTCATCAACCCAGGTTTTTTAATTAAATAATTTTTTATTAAAAAATTTTTTTAAGATTTATTTTTAAAATTTATTTATCCCTCCCCCTTGCCACTTGCACTCGCTGTCTGCTTCTCTGTCCATTTGCTGCATGTTCTTCTGTGGCTGCTTGTTTTCTCTTCTCTTCTCTTTAGGAGGTACCAGGAACCAACCCTGGGACACTCCAACGTGGGAGAGAGGTAGTCAATTGCCTGAGCCTCCTCATCTCCCTGGTGTGTTGTGTCTCTCATTGTCTCTCCTTTGTGTCGCTTTTTTGTTTCATCATCTTGTCGTGCCAGCTCTCCATGCAGGCCAGCTTACCTTCACCAGGAGGCCCCCGCAACTGAACCTAGGATCTCCCATATGGCAGACAGGAGCCCAATTGCTTGAGCCACATCCACTTCCCTAAATTTTGTTTTTAAAAACTTTTTATTTTGAAATATTTTTGAACATATGGGACAGATACAAAAACAATAGAAACCCCATACTGAGAACTCTGCAATACCTCATTCACTCAGATACCCAGATCCACCATATCACATTTTGCCACATTTGTTGTAACATTCTATCTATCTATCTATCTATCCCTCCATTTTATGAATACTTGAGTGTAGGTTGTATACATCATTCTTCTTGAACACAAATAATACTGTCATGTACAGTTCTTTTTTTTTTTAAGATTTATTTCTCTTCTCTCTTTTTTTCTTTAAGATTTATTTCTCTCCCCTTCCCCCTCCCCCACCCTGGTTGTCTGTTCTCTGTGTCTATTTGCTATGTCTTCTTCGTCCGCTTCTGTTGTCAGCGGCACGGGAATCTGTTTCTTTTTGTTGAGTCATCTTGTTGTGTCAGTTCTCCGTGTTTGCGGCACCATCCCTGGGCAGGCTGCACTTTCTTTCACGCTGGGCGGGTCTCCTTACAGGGTGCACTCCTTGTGTGTGGGGCTCCCCTACGTGGGGAAATCCCCTGCGTGGCACAGCACTTGCACGCATCAGTACTGTGCATGGACCAGCTCCACACGGGTCAAGAAGGCCCGGGGTTTGAACCGCGGACCTCCCATGTAGTAGACGGATGCCCTAACCACTGGGCCAAGTCCACCGCCCTGTACAGTTCTTAAGAACAAGAACATGCACTTACATAACCAACCTAAGTGCAATTATCAAGTTCAAGAAACTTAACACTGATATAAAGCCTACAGTCTATATTCCAATTTTTTCATATGTCCCAGTAATGTTCCTCTCTTCATAAATCCCATCCAGTATCATGTATTTAATTTAATTCTGATTGTCTTTTTAGTTCTCTTTTATTTTAAATTACGGGAACATGTATAAAACATAAATTTCTCATCTCAACCATTCCCAAGCATTATCATTCAATGAAATTAATGACATTCACAATATTGAGGTACCCTCACCACCCTCCATTACTAAAACTTTCCCATTTCCCCAAACAGTTAATGTACATACTATGCATTAACTCCCCATTGCCCCTGCTACCTGCCCTAGAGATTTTGTACTCCAATTTCTGTCTCTATGAGCTTGCAACCTCTCTGATATTTTCCTTGTATTAATAGATACCATGGGGTTTAAATGTAACATCCTAAATTTATAACAATCTCGTTTGCTTTGACACTGACTTAACTTCAATCATATACACTCACCATGTTCCTATAACCCTCCATCCACCTACTTTTAGGTAGTCTTGGCACAAATTACTTATTTATATATTATGAGTCTCAAATCACTAATTTACCATTACAATTTATGCATTTGCCTTTTAGCTCTTGTAGGAAGTAAAAAAGAAAGTGGAGTTACAAACACAAAATACATGGTACTTGTATTTATATTTACCCATGTTTTAATCTGACTTTAGATCTTTATTTCTTCATGTGGCTTTGCGCTTTTGTCTATTGTCCTTTATTTTCAAACTTCAGAACTCTCTTTAGCATCTCTTATAGGGCCAGTCTAGTGGTGACAACTCCCTCAGGTTTTGTTTCTCTGGGAATGTCCAAAATTTTCCTCAGTTTTTAAAAGACACTTTTGTCAGATATAGAATTCTTGGTTGGTGACTTTTTGCTTTCAGTACTTTAAATATATTATTCACTGCCTCCATGGTGTCCAATGATAAACTGACACTTAATCTCTTAGGGATTCCTTGTACATGACAAGTTGATTCTCTCTTGTGGCTTTCAGAATTCTCTATCTTTGGCATTTGACAGTTTGATTATAGAACGTTCTTTCTTCTTCTTCTTCTGAGACTGCCACAATGCATCTATTATTTTGCCACACTGGTATCCCACAGACTCTTCAAGCTCTGTTAACTTTTCTTCATTCCTTTTTCTCTCTGCTCCTCAGACTATGATTTTAATTGCCTTATCTTCAAGTTCACTGATTCTTTCTTCTTTCCAGCTCCATTCCTCTGTTGAATCCTTCCAGGGAATTTTAAATTTCTGTTACTGTAGTCTTCATCTGTGTTTGGTTCCTTTTCATAATTTCCATTTCTCCATTGGTATTCTCTTTGTGTCATTTTCTTGATTTCCTTTAGTTCTTTGTCCATGCTTCCTTTAGCTATTTGAGCATATTTAGAACCATTTTAAGAATGTCTTTGTCTGAAATGTCCCAGGTCTCATTCTCCTTGTTGATGGCTTCTAATGCATTAATCTCCTTTTGCCTGGGCCATTGCTTCCTGTTTCTTTGTATGTTTTGGAATCTTTTGTTGAAACCTTGACATTTTGACATTTTAATGTGTTATTGCTGGAATTTGTGTCTGGCTTGATTCACTCAATATAATGTACTCCAGTTTCATCCATGTTGTCGTATGCTTTATGACTTCATTTCTTCTTACTGCTGCATAATATTCCATCATGTGTGTACATGGTAATTTGCTTATTCATTCATCAGTTGATGTATACCTGGGTTATTTCCAACTTTTGGCAATCATGAATAAAGCTTCTATGAGCACTGGTGTGCAGATGTCTATTCATGTCTCTGCTCTCAGTTCTTCTGGATATATACCTAGTAATGGTATTGCCAGGTCACATAGCAAGTCTATATTCAACTTCCTTAGGAACAGTCAAACAGTCCTCCACAGTGTCTGTACCATTCTATATTCCCACCAACAGTGAATAAGCATTCCTATCTCTCCACATCCTCTCCAACATTTACAGTTTTTCGACTTTTTAATAGTGCACAGTCTAAGAGGGGTGAAATGATATCTCATTGTAGTTTTGCTTTGCATTTCCCTAATCACTAGTGATATTTAATATTTTTTCATGTCTTTCTTTGCCATTTGTATTTCTTCTTTGGACAATTGTCTATTCAAGTCTTTCCCCCATTTTTAAATCAGGTCATTTGTCTTCTTATTGTTGAGTTGTATGATCCTTTGTATATAATGGATAGTAAACCCTTATTGGATTGTGATTGCCAAATATTTTCTTCCATTGAGTCAGCTGCCTTTTCACCCTTTTGACAAGGTCCTTTGACATACAAAAGTGTTGAGTTTAGAGGAGGTTCCATTTTCTATTTTTTCTTTTGTTACTTGTGCTTGGGGTTAAAATTTTAGTAAACTACTGCCTATCACAAGATCTTAAAGATGATTTTCTACATTTTCTTCTGGGAGTTTTATGGCTGTTACTTTCGTATTTAGGTCCTTGATCCATTTTTAGTTAATTTTTGTATAAGGTGTGGGCTAGGGCTCTTATTTCTCTTTTGGATTTGTATATCCAGTTGTCCCAGCACCATTTGTGCTGTTCTGGCCCAGCTGAGAGGACTTGATTGCCTTGGCAAAAATCACTTGACTGTAGAGTGAGGTTCTATTCCTGAGTTCTTGATTTGGTTCCATTGATCAATGTATCTTTATTTATGCCAGTACCATGATGTTTTTACCATGGTAGTTAAGTAATATTCTTTAAAGTCTGGAAGTGAGAGTCCTCCAACTTTGTTCTTTTTAAAGATCTTTTTGGCTATTCAAGACCCCTAACCCTTACAAATAAATTTGATAATTGGTTTTTCCATTTCTGTAAAAAAGGCTATTGGAATTTTTATTGGGATTGCAATTAATCTGTAAATCAGTTTGGATAGAATTTACATCTTAATGATATTTATTCTTCCAATATATGAACACAGAATGTCCTTCCATTTATGTATGTCTTTCAGTTTGTTTTAGCCATGTTTTGTAGTTTTCTGGATACAGGTCCTTTATGTCCTTGGTTAAGTTTATTCCTAAATATGTTATTGTTTTAGTTGCTATTATACATGGAATTTTTTTTTCTGATTTCCTCCTCAGATTGCACATCAATAGTGTATAGAAACATTGATTTGTGCATAGTGATCTTTTCTCCTGTGGCTTAGCTGAACTCATCTTTTAGTTCTAGTAGCTTTGCTGTGGATTTTTTAGGAGATTCTAGATGTAGGATCATACCATTAGCAAATACTGAAAGTTTTACTTCTTCCTTTCCTATTTCCTTTTATTTCTTTATCTAACCTAATTACTCTAGCTAGAACCTGTAGCACAATATTTAATAACAATGATGACATTGGGCATCCTTATCTTGTCCCTGATCTCAGTGGGAAAGCTTTCAGTCTTTCACCATTGAGTATAATGTTAGCTGTAGATTTTCCTTATATGGACTTTACAATACTAAGAAAACTTCCTTCAATTCCTATCTTTTGGAGTATTTTTTATCAAGAAAGGGTGCTATATTTTGCCAAATGCCTTTTCTGCATCAATTGAGAGAATCGTGATTTTTCTTCTGCAATTTCTCAATGTGTTTTATTACATTAATTGATTTTCTTGTGTTGAACCCCCTTGCATGCCTGGGATAAAACCCACTTGATCATGATGTGTAATTTAAAATCTGCTTTTGGATTCTGTTTGCAAGTATTTTGTTGAGGCTTTTTGCATCTATATTCATTAGAGATATTGGTCTGTAATTTTCTTTTTTAATAATATCTTACCTGGTTTTTGTATTTTGGTGATTTTGGCTCCATAGAATGAGTTTGGTAGTGTTCTTTCCTGTTATTTTTTGGAGAGCTTGAAGAATATTGGTATTAGATCATCTCTGAATTATTGGTAAAATTCACCTGTGATGCTATCTCATCCTGGGTTTTCATCATTGGGAGGTTTTGGATGACTGTTACAATCTCTCACTTGTCATTGGTTTGTCGAGGTCTTCTATTTCTTCTAGAATCAGTGTAGGTGGTTTGTGTGTTTCTAGGAATTTGTCCATCTCATCTACCTTTTCTAGTTTTTTGGCACATAGTGGTTCATAGAACCCTTTTATGATCTCTCTTATTTTTACTGGGTCAATGATAATGTCCCCCCTCACATTTCTGATTTTATTTAAATTTACTTTCCTCTCTTTTTTTCTTTGTCAGTCTAACTAAGGATTTGTAGATTTTGTCCATCTTCTCAAAGAATCAACTTTTGGTTTTGTTGATTTTCTCTGCTGTTCTTCTGTTTTGTTTTTGTTTTTTATTATTTCATTTATTTGTGTTCTGATCTTTACTATTTCTTTCCTTGGATTGGTTTGGGATTAGTTTGCTGTGCTTTTCTACTTCCTCCAAGTGTGCAGTTAGATCTTCAATTTTAGCTCTTTCTTCTTTTGTAATATAAGCATTGGCAGCTATAAATTTTCCTCTCAGCACTGCCTTTGCAGTGTTCTATGGGTTTTGATATGTTCTATTTTTGTTTTTATTCATCTCAAGATTTTTGCTGAGTGTTCTTGCAATTTCTTCTTTTACCCACTGATTATTTAAAAGTGTATTGTTAATCTCCATATATTTATGAATTTTACTTTTTTCTGTTCATTATTGGTTTTCAGCTTCATTATGTTATGATCAGAGAAAGTGTTTTGTATAATTTTAATCTTTTTAATTTTACTGAGCCTTGTCTTCTGACCCAACATATGTTCTATCTTGGAGAAGGATCTATGAATATATCCTGCAGGTTTGGGGTCCAGTGCTCTATAGATATCTGTTAGGTCTAGTTCCTTCATTATATTATTCAAGTTCTCTGTTTCTTTATTTATATTCTGTCCAGATGTTCTATTCAACACTGAGAGTAGTGTCTTGAAGTCTCCAACTATTATTGTAGAGACATTTATTTCTTCCTTTAGGCTTGCTAGTGTATGCCTCATTTATCTTGAGGCAATGAGGTTAGGTGCATAAATATTTAGTATAATTATTTCTTCATGGTGATTTGCCCTTTTTATTGACATGTAATGATCTTCTTCATGCCTTATAACAATTTTTATTTGAAATCCATTTTGCTGATATTAGTGTTGCTCCTTCATCTTTTTTTGGTTACTATTCATGTGGAATACCTTTCACTTTTAACTTGGTTTGTCCATACATCTGAGATGGGTCTCTTGTAGACAAGATGTAGATAGCTCATGTTTTTAAAATTTTTTATCATTCTAGCAGTCTATTTCTTTTGATTAGGGCATTCAAGCCATTAATATTCAATGTTATACTGTAAAGGTATTACTCACTTCATCCATTTTGTCCATTGACTCTCTGTTGTCATATCATTCTACTGTCTATCTTCTTACCCTTTAGTTTACCCTTCATAATAATCATCATCTCTACTCTCTTCTCCAAATCCAGATCTCTTGCCCTTGTTTTTCCCTTTCAGGCTGCAGTACTCACTTTAGTATCTTTTGTAATTCTGGTCTTTTGGTAACATATTCTACCAGTTTTTGTTTGTCTGTGAAGACTTTGATCTTGCCCTCATTTTTGAAGGACAGTTTTGCCAGATTCTTGGCTGGCAGTTTCTTCTCTTCTAATACCTTAAAATACATCATGCTACTTTCTTCTCACCTTCATGTTTTGTGATGAGAAGTTGGCATTTAACATCTAGGTTCCCTTGTATTTGACACTTTTTCTCTCACTGCTTTCAGAATCCTTTCTCTGATATTTGCCATTCTGAATAGTAGGTGTTTCAGGGTAGGTCTGTTCAGATTTATTCTGTTTGGAGTGTGTTGTCTTTCTTGGATATTGATATTTATGTCTTTCATAGCAGTTGGGAAGTATTCAGTCATTATTTCCACAAATATTCTTTCTGCCCCTTTTCCTTTCTCATCTTCTTCTGGGACACCAATAATGTGAATGATTGTGCATTTCCCATTGTCATTCAATTCCTTGTGACTCTTCTATTTTTTCCATTCTCCTTTCTTTCTATTCTCCTGTCTTTTCCAGTTCCTATGTTCTGTCTTCAAAATCACTAATTCTGTGAGCACTTCAAATCTGCTCCTATGTGCCTCTAATGCATTTTTAATCTCATCCATTATGTCTTTCATTTCCATATTGTCTGTTACTTTTCTTTGTGTGCTTTCAAATTGTTCTTTATGTTCTCCCAGTGTCTTCTTAATATCCTTTATTTCTTTAGTCATGTTTTCTTTAAATTCTTTGAAGTGATTTAAGAGAGTTGTTTGATTATCACTGATTAATTGTCTTAAATTCTGTATCTGTTCAAGATAGTTCGTTAATTCTTTTGCCTGGGCTATCTCTGTTGCTTCCTAGTGTGCCCGGTAATTTTTTGCAAATGTCTAGGCATCTGAATATGTTGGTGAATTTAGTCTTAGGGCCACTTTATCTTTCTTACTTGTTGTTTTTATTTTTATAGTTCTTCTTTGATATTTGTTTCAACTTATTCTGAGTCTTTAGTATTGTCCAACTTAAGTTATAAAAATGGGGCCAGGTCATGCGCAGTGCTGATGCACGCAAGGAGTGCCTTGCCACACAGGGGTGTCCCCCATGTAGGGGAGCCCCACGCGCAAGGAGTGTGCCCCATAAGGAGAGCCGCCCAGCTAGAAAGAAAGCGCAGCCTTCCTAGGAATGGTGCCGTACATGGAGAACTGACAACAAGATGATGCAACAAAAAGAAACACAGATTCCCATGCCACTGACAACAACAGAAGCGGACAAAGAAGACACAGCAAATAGACACAGAACAGACAACCAGGGTGGGGGGGGGGGGAGAAGGGAAGAGAAATAAATAAATAAATAAATACATCTTTGAAAAAAATGGGGCCAGGGACTCACTGTTGGGGTGCAGATTATCCTAGGTGTTAGGTTGGAGATAGAACAAAGAACAATTCTTATTATTGCAATTTCCAGTCTGGCCAGAAGATGGTGCTTGGTGGCACACCTTTTGGCAGAGGTATTTTATTCTGGGCTTTCCTGTGTTCCTTTGATGAATCTCCAGAGCAGAGATTCAAAGGAGGTTCTGCTGTTTGAATTCACTGACCAAAATACCCCTGACTCCTCCCTTTTCCCTTGAAACAGCTGAAAGGGAGGAAGGTGTCTGTTCCCTTCTTAGTTGAAGTGAGCAGGAGTTTTATCCCACATTAAAATCTTGGGCTGGGGGAATGAGAAACTTTTCCAGCTGCTGTGGGGACTTGGTAACTAATGTATTTTTTTGCTTCAATTTTTTTTTTTTTGTCTCTCTCTGTCTCTCACCCTCCTGTGAGTTGTGTAGCACTATGTTGATCTGCTGACTCCCAAACCAGGTCCCTCAGATAGCTTTTGACTCTTTTCCATTATTTTTTTGAGAGCATTGAACTCTGCCTGCTAGTGTGATGCCATCTTCCCCAAATTTCCATATTCTGTTTTAATAATTATTTTGCTTGACTAAGCTGCCAATGAAGATCCACACCAATATGAACTATATAGTAAATCGCCAATTTTCTCTGCACCCTCTGCCATCCCTGCTATATCCTAAGCATTCCAAGCCCTATGTTCCAAATATGGCAATGAGCTTAATTAGGTAAACATATCTAACATATTTTAGCTAGTTAAAATTAATTTTCCCTTAATAAGGTCTTTATGGAGACTAAATTCTTAATGGTATAAGACTATATGCTACAGGAAAGCTGTTGGAAAATAGACTTTTGAAAAGCAGAGCCTTTGGTAGACCTTTAAGTTGTATCCACATATTGGTCTGGTCCTTGGTCTCTATGTCTTCCTTCTCAGACCTGACAGCTCAATTCATTCATCTATTATTCATTAACTCATTCATTCAATAAGTATTTCTGGAGTGTCTGCTCCATATTAGGAAATGTTCTTGACACTGATCATATTGCAAATGATGAAGACCCCACCTTAATGGAGCTTACATTCTAGTGGATGAAACAGATTGAACACATAAATATTAACTCTCAGGGAATAATAATTGCAATGGAGAAACACAAAGCAAGAAAAGTGAGAAAAATTTCTTGAGGCCAGAGTTATTGTTTTATATAGGATAGTCAGGGAAGTCTGCTATAAAAGGTGACATTTGTCTAGAGTCCTAACAAGGCATGAGGAAAAAAGCCATGCAGATATCAGGGGAAAGAGTTTTCAAGGTAAAGTTACCAACATGTGTAAAGGACCCAAACTTGGGGCATACTTGGTATGTTTAAAGCCATTACAGCTATAACTGAGAAAAGTAAGCAAAGAAGACAACAGAAGATGTGTCAGAGAAGTAGTGAGAGGGAGTAGGATGTATGATACTGTAGGGCTTTGGTTTCAAACTTTAGTGTGCATCAAAATAACTGCAAGAGCTTCTTAAAACACAGATTGCTGGGTCCCAGTCCCCAGAGTCTCTGATTTAGTAGGTCTGTGGTGGGAGCTGAGAATTTTAATTTAATAAATTCTCAGTTGGTATTGATACCCTGGTTGTAGAGCATTTTAGGTCATGGTAAAGACTTTGACGTTGACTTTTTCTTAAGATTTATTTTTTATTTACTTCTCTCCCCTTCCCCCCTGCCCAGTTGTCTGCTCTCTGTGTCCATTTGTTGTGTGTTCTTCTGTGACCGCTTTTATCTTTATCAGTGGCACTGGGAATCTGTGTTTCTTTTTGTTGCATCATCTTGTTGTCTCAGCTCTCCATGTGTGGAGTGCCATTCTTGGGCAGGCTGCACTTTCTTTTGCTCTGGGCTGCTCTCCATACAGGGCGCACTCCTTGTATGTGGGGCTCCCCTACACGGGGGACACCCCTGCGTGGCATGGCACTCCTTGCATGCATCAGTACTGTGCATGGGCCAGCTCCGCACGGGTCAGGGAGGCCCAGAGTTTGAACCTTGGACCTCCCATGTGGTAGGCAGATGCCCTATCCATTGGGCCAAGTCCGCTTCCCTGACTTTGACTTTTATTGAATGAAGTAGGAATCAGTGGGAGGATTAGAGGGAATAAGTGACAACATTTTAAAAGAATTACTCTTGCTATTGAGTAGCAAATTCAGGGAACCAGAATCTAAACAAAGTGTACAAATAGAAGAATAGGAAGCTACTGTAATAATCAAGTGAGAGAAGATAGTGGTTTGGTTCAGGGTGTAGCAATAGAAATGCTGGAAAATTGCTTGAATTCTGGATATATTTTGAAGGAAAAACCCCTCCATGTTTTCACTTCCTGATAAATATAAGTAAGTAATGGCATGAACAGTTTTTCTTTGCTGTATTGTTTCAGATTATTGGCCCATATTCAGCCCTGATTACATTATTTGAGCTGAATCCTTCAATTTAGTGCATATTTTACATGTACCAATATACATGAACAGAGTGTGTCAGAATAATTGAATTCCTGTTGTCAGCTGCAATTATGAACTTTTAAAATACCAGGCATATGCTCTAGATTTTTATTTTGTTCCACCTTTGTTATATTGATCTAACGTATACCATATTATGGGTCTATTACTGTCAACTTCAAATTTCATTAAATCACTCATTGTAATAGAAGACACTGACAGAGGGCTGGTTGCGTTATGTGTCTTTTATAGGATTCCTAGGAAATGTCATTATGATTATATCTTTTTGTGAAATGGGATTTGCAAGAACTGCTTTAACCTTTATAGAGGAGACAACAGCTAGTTCCATCCCAAACTTACCTGTCAGCACCTATACCTATGAATCTCAGAGCCCTTGCTTCACAAATACTCACTTTTACTATGTGTTATGATCTCAGACTTCAGCTTGCTATCTGCATGTCCTGGAGAGACAATGTCAGCTTGTCTTGTGCCACATTAATCTGCATCTTGAACCACAACTCTTGCTATCTCTAAATGGTAACGCCAGGTAGAAAGGCCTCCTGAATAACTGTGCTGCCAACTAAAACGCTTACTGGGTTTTCAAATCATGGGTTATTTGAGCCAAATAAACTTTATAAATCACCTTATCCACTTTCTCATCTTACAAATGTGAAAAATGAGACTATTAGTGGCTAAGAAGAAAACTTTCCCCCTCATTATTAGAAACAAAAAGGTGTGCTTTGAGAAAAGCATTACTGGGGTTAAACAGTGGATACTTTTAACAAGAAACCTTGTCAAAATATTATGGCAATCATTCTGGGGTCAAAGTCAAGGTGTGAAAAATGTGATTTGTGAAAATAGTTCTGGATCAACAGCATGTGAGGACAGCTAGAAATGTCTACTGTAGCTGATTATGCCTGTATCTCAACTTGCAATAGGCGTTTTAAGAAAGAGAGGAGAAAGAAGTTCCTTATTTCCTTTTGAAGGTCAAACCATTATTTCAGCTTTTCAGAATTTTTGTTAGTGTGTTTCTGATGTTTTTCTTTTAACTTTTTATTTTGAAATAATTTCAAACTTACAGGACAGTTGCAAAAATAATACAAACCCCACACAGAGAACTTCAACATACCCCCACTTCAGATTCCCGGATCCACCGTTTTAATATTTTGCCATCTTTGTCCTCCCTCCCTCCCTCTCTCACTCTCTTCCTTCCTTCCTTTTATTTCTTTCATCTATCTGATCTATTGTCTGAACGTTTGAGAGCAGGTTGCACACACTATATTCCTTGAACACATAATACTTCCATGTACGTTTCCTATGAACAAGGATACACACTTAAGTAATCACATTAAATGCAGTTATCAAGGTTAAGAGCATTTTAACATTGATACAAATCTTACAATCTATATTCCAATTTTTCTTATGTCCCAATAATGTTTTTTTTGAACATTTTCTCCTTCATTCTTAGATCCTATCCAGTACATATATTGCTTTTTGTTGTTGTTTTCTCTTTATTCTCTCTTTCGTTCTTGTTTATTTATTGTGAAAATATACTGCATAAGTCTCTCCCATCTTAGCCCTTCTGAAGCATACCATTTAGTGGGATTAATAATATTCACAATATAGCATTAACCTCACAGCCATCTATTACTGTAACTTTCCCTTCACTCCAAACAGAAACCCTGTACTTATTTTGCATTAACTTCCATTGTCTCCGCTCCTGGCCCCTGGTAACCTGCATTCCACTTTCTATCTTTTTGAGTTTGCATATTCTTCTCTGATATTTTCTTTGTGGTTACCATAGGGGTTAAATTAAACATCCTAAATGCATAACAATCTCATTTGCCTTGACTACTTCAGTAGTATGTACACACTATTTTCCTAAACTCCTTTAACCTCTCACCTTTATGTAGTTCTTGTCACAAATGATATGTGTTTATATTACAAGTCCAAAGCCAATAATTTATCATTACATTGGCACTTAGTCTTACTGAGGCTCCCTTGTATTTGACATGGTGCTTCTATCTTGCAGCTTTCAGAGTTCTCTATTTATCTTTGGCATTTGGTAGTTTGGGTTTAACATGATACAGTGTGGATGTATTTATCCTGTTGGAGTTCATTGAGCATCTTGGATGTGTATATTCATCTTTCATTAAATTTGAGAAGTTTTCAGTCACTCTTTCTTTGAAAATTCTCTCTGCACCTTTCTCTCTTCACCTTCAGGGATTACCACAATGCATATATTGCTATGCCTGTTGGGATCATACAGGCTTCTCAGGCTCTGTTCATTTTTCTTCATTCTTTCTTCTTTCTGCTTCTAAGAAAGGATGATTTCAATTGTCTTATCTTCAAGTTCATTAATTCTCTCTTCTGCCCAGCTCCAATCTGATGCTGAACCTATCTAGGAAATTTTTAATTTCTGTTACTGTGGTCATCTCTGTTTTATTCCTTTTCATAATTTTACCCTTTTTCTGATATTCTCTTTATGCTCATCTGTTGTTTTCCTGATTTCGTTTAGTTCTCTGTCCATGTTTTCTTTTAGCTCTTTTGAACATATTTAGGACCAGGTTTTAAAAATGTATCATCTGAAATGTCCCTGGTCTGATCCTCCTCACTGATGGTTTCTAATGCTTTAATCTCTTTTGCCTGGGCCTTCAATTCATTTTTCTTTGTATGTTTTATAATCTTTTGTTGAAACCTTGGCATTTTGATATTTTAATGTATTATTGCTGGAATTTATGCTCTGAAGTTTCTATCCCTTAAGCTTGTGTCCAGCTAATGTTATGACAGAACTTCCCTTTCATGCCAGGAGCTAACAACAACAACAAAAAGTAATAATAAAGTGGAAAAAAAAGAAAATACCTTTGCCTGTCTTTGTAGATTGACCTATGGAAGTGCTTTCCTTAGGAGTTTATCCACACAAAAGGTATAGAGAATGGCTTCAGGCCAAGCCCTAGAGACTTTCTGTGCATTTGTCTTGTCTTAGGCATGCCGTTCCATGTGGCTCTAGGAATCCCTCCATTTATGTGGAAAGGAATGTCTGTTCTTCCCTAGGAAATTTTTCCTCATGGTGCCATGTATGCCACTCCATGTCCTACAGCCAATAATCCCTTATCCCAGGCATCCACTTGACTGCTCTCCCACATTGTTCTGTAGGAGAACTCAGTGAACTGCCTTCCACAGTTAGGGCAAGTTCTGAGAGAGCCAGTTCCTCTGACCACCACAAGACAGCTTGGGTAAGACATACATGCTCCCAGTATGCACACAAAGGTTACTCTGCTTCTCTGGAACCAGAACCAGGACTTGCATTGGGCATGGGGGGCCATATCTGTACTGAGGTAGTATGGGATGGGGGAGGAGCCAGTTAGTGTACCATGAGATCCTACTGCCTTTAAGCAGCCTTTCTCTTGATTTGACACTTGCCCTGTTATGGCAGTCTTTTAACTGTTTTTTGGAGTTTTGAACAAGATGTCTCTGCCAGTTCTTGCTGGTTCTTCAGAGCTTCTGTGGTGTCTCACCTTGCTGTCTTGATCTGGGTGGAGGTTCCTGATCAAAACTGTGTTTTTAGAGCTATTCTATTAGTAAAAATTAAAAATTGCTGAGGGAAAAAAGCAAAATTAGCAACCAGTTAATGCAAGTGGAAAAATAACATATAATCCTGTGATCCTTTCTCCTTAAAAATCACATCATGCTTTAAAGCAGTTCACACATGCCTCTCCTTTTAGTCAACAGCCAAGCACTATTTCAGATAGATCATGTTAAATAAGAAGGTGATCTTAAAATGTAGATATTGGCAGACTGATTATTATGTTCTGATTCAGAATGAGGCATAGGGATTTTAACCAGACCAAAGGTCATGTCAAGAAGACTCCATGGGCTCATGGATTTTGTAGTTAAAAGTAGAAAAGATTAGCAAACATAACTTAAAATCCTGGCTCTTTCTAAGCACTTACTCTGGAGCTACAGGCTCAGTAGGTTTGTGGTCTGTCTTCCAATTATAACAGGTAGCAGTCAAAGCCAGGGCCAATAGAGAACAGAGAAGAGTTACTTTAAGAAAGCAGGATCAATGAGGGCAGATATGATAACCAATGAGCATGCTACATTGCTAAGGCAGGGAGTCTTCACAATTCCTGCCCAACACTATTTGGTAACATCTGAAGATTAGAGATTGCTGGGTGTGTCTGATTCTTCCCTTTCCTTTGGGAGCTTTTATTAGAGTTATCCTGGTCTGGCTCCACTCTTGTGTATGGAGTATATGTGTGAGAGCAGATAACTTGATTTTTAGTTTATGTTGCTAAACCTTGTGGGGCCACATCTGGACTTGACAAAAAAGATTACACATTTCCTAAGCATTTCAACTTTGAGCTAGATGCCTTAACTGAATGGACTTTGGCTTTTCTTCTTTGAAAAGGAGATTACTGTGTTTCATGTGCGGGAAGAAGGTTCACACAGATATTTGGGTGGTCAGAAGGTAGGATTATAGAAGACACCACTAGTTGTCCACTAAAATCCATTCTTCTCTTCTAAAGAATTGAAGCCAGACACATGGATGCCAAGTGATACCTGTCCCAACTTCTGTTGCCATTGCCTAGGCTGTGTGATTTACTTCTTACCAGTGAAACCTGAGTATAAGTGATGTGCATACATCCATCACTTAGCCCTTAAGAACATGAGCATGTATAAGTTCAATGTTTCCTATCAACTGGAGCCAAGACATATAATGGTAACCAGCTTCAACACTGCAGATACAATAATGGCCTAGCAGATGGGAGAGTGAGAACTTGAAAGAGACCTGGGTCCCAGAGTGACTGAAGATTAAAACTGCTGCCTCCATTATTTTCTGATTGCCTTCAGCTCTAAGCTAATCTTACGTTTCTCATCTCTGAGATAATGGGTCTGGATTCAAAAGCTGTATTTCTCAGGTTTGCTTTCCAACTGGCTTTCTGTTAGTTTTTGGTCAATGAGTAGCACTAGAGCAAAATTTCTCAAATATGGCACTATTGAAATCCTGGGCCAGATAATTCTTTGTTGTGTTGTGTGTGGGTACTGTGCTGTGCATTGTACGCTCATTAACAGCATCCCTCTTCTCTACCCACTAGCTGATGTTGTGACAAACAAAAACATCTTCAGACCTCACCAAATGTTCCATAGGGGAAAAACTGCCCCCAGTTGAGAACCATTGAGCTAGAGAGATAAAATATGAAAAGACTTCTTTTCTTTTTTCAACTTCTAGTGAATGATACTCCAGTAGCAGCAAGAGGCAGATGGCTACAGTCCCCAGCATCTTTCAGCACTCCCAGTATAAACATTACTGGGAGCCCTGGTTACAAAAGCCTGGTTACATTCCCTTGTCAGTTGAAGCACTAGCTTCCTTTGCTGGGCTATATCTCTGGGAACATCCAAGTGTCTACCCTCATTGATGATACATGTACTAGGGGAGTGCTTCCTCCTCAGAATTATGAGTCCTCACCAGGCCAATCTTCTCCTCATTGGTCTCTGTACCAGCCACATGGCATCAGGGGTTTGATCACCAGGTTTGCAGGGTTCACCTCTGAGCTCTTAGAGTCTACAATTCCATCTTTTTCTTTTTGATCTTACAGCCTTAGAGATGGAGCTGTTGGGACTTTAGTGGTCTCTTTTTGCTCTTTCAGCCTTTGAACATCTATGTAACTAATTCACTATATTAAATTCCCCTTTGAGATTAATATTTTCCTGACCAGATCCTGATATGGACTATTTGCAACAGTGATGTTACATGAGAGGGAACAAAACTACTTTTTCTTCAAAGCACTGCATCATTGGTTTATTTGCAAGCAACTTTGGTTGAAATAAAAAACAGAAAGAATCTAATTGAAAGAAATTTAGGAGGCAACCAGACCTTAGAAAGGACAGGAAACAGAGCACCACTATAGTCCTGGGAGCAGTAATAGATGAACAGAGTCTTTAAGGTGTTATTGTTGGAATAAAGTGGCTCCAAGTGGCTCCATCTTTGTTACAAGATGAAAAGCATGATTAGAGAGACACTACGATTGGTTTATCCAGAGTCACATGTCAACCAGAGGCCAGAAGAGGGCAAGTGGTATTGGTTGACAGCCTTGCTAAGACTGCCTGGAATGGGGAGAGGTAGCTGCCAAAAGAAAACCTGGGGTCTATTCCTAGAAGAAAGTGAAAATTGATTCTGGGAGGAAAAACAACAGATAGTCCCTTCAGTGGGGGAGCAGAGAAAGCACAGGGATTCTGACAGCTTCTTAAGATTGAACTGAAACTTCACTATAGACCACGTTTGTTTTCCAAACCAGCACATTAGAGATCAAGGAGTGGAGTGGAATTACAATTTTTTTCTGTGCCAGAGACCTTGGTTCCTGGCTCTTTGTTAAATCTTGGTCAAGGTTTAAATCTCTCTCTAGAATAATATTTTCCATGTTTCCACCTGCTTGATCCCCTGGCAGTGTGGACCTCCTTCTGTGTGCTGCAGTGTTCGGGCCTGTACAGTTTCACTTCATTTCTAGGTCAAAAGAGGGGGTCCCAGGAGGAAACAGAAGGGATAGTTAGGACTTATAAGGACAATATTTAGCATTTGTACTTGAACCTTGTGGACAGAGTTTGGGGTGTTCCCATTTGAGTTGTTTATGAGGAGTATTGCCTGTGAGAAGTTGTTTCATTATACTGTGTACTTAGGAAAACATTTTAAAAGAAAATCAAATCTTCTGCCCTCCAGACGGATGATGCCCAAGAAAGGAAGACAGGAGTGTAATTAGATAACTCTGGATAATGAACATCTTACTACTTGGAGAAAGGAAAGAAGAGATGCATTAAAGCTTCTTCTGACTATATATCCCTAACTACATTGGGTTGTCTGCTATTCCCTAAACATCCTGTGCAATTTCATTCCTGTGTACAACCCTCCCTTCCTCCCATCTACCACTGTACCTATCAACCACCCTATCATCTGGCCCCACAACTTATTCTTAAAGGCTCTGTGAAAACTCTTCATTGAAGTCAGGCCTTTTCCATTTTAAATTCTTGTTCTTCTGTGCTCAGACCACAAGTTGCTTATAACTGTATTTACTACTCTTATTTTAGTCTGCTTTCTTTAATACTTAGTTGCATAGGCTTGAATAGGCTTCTTGAAAACAGGAGCATTATCTTACATAACTTTACTATGTGGCATCTACTATAGTGCACTACTTACACTGGTCCATTTCATACATGTTTGCTGAATGAATGACTGTAGTGAATTAATTTTCCTTCTGATTTATCAGTGGAGAAGTGTGAATGAATCTCAGAGACTGTACCCTATCTAAGTTTACATATCTGGGAATGAAAGATGGGAACCAAATGAAACCAGTCTCTTGTTTTGATTTAAACAATATTTTGTTATTTTTCAATTCAAGTATCAGTTATTTCTTAGTATATTTAAATACACATGCTTTGATTTTGTTTCTAAGAAACATGAAAAAAGGCCCAAAACAAGTTGTCTTCTTTTGTGATTCAGGTGCGACACCCCATCAACACCATCTGATAATAAATGTGGTTCGGTAAACTGGGGTAGTTTTTGGTTCATGGTTTTAGACCATGATAAAGTAAAATATATGAATCAGAGTCCAAATTTAATAGCTAGTGCACTCTTTTTAAAATGTATTTTTAAATTATTTTTTAAAGATATATATTACATAAATGTTACATAAAAAACATAGGGGATTCCCATATGCCTCACTCCCTACCTCTCCCACATTATCCCACATTAATACATCCTTCATTTCTGTGGTACATTGGTTAAAATTGGTGAACACATTTTGGAGCCTTACCACTATGTGCAGTGTATAGTTTACATTGTAGTTTACACTCTTTCTCACAAAATTTCATGGTTATGACAAGATATATATGACAAGATCTATATTGGCCTCTCATTGCAGTGTCATTCAGGACAATTCCCAAGTCCCCAAAAATGCCCCCATATCACACCTATTTTTCCCTCTCCCTCCTCAGAACGTCCAGTGGCCACTATCTCCACATCAATGATAAAAGTACTTCCATTGCTAAATCACAATAAGTCTATAGTAGAATACTAGTAAGTCTACTCTAGTCCATTGTTCAGCTAATGCACCCATTATAGTGTCATGTTACACTCTTTAAATTCATAAGTATATAAATGAATGACAGCTTATATATAATTACAAAGCTGTTTAAAATCTTTTTCCTTTCCTAAAGGAATCAATTTTCTTCCCCCTTCGTCCCCTTCCTTCCCTGGTTCCTTCACTTCTTTCCTCTGCCTCCTTTTTCACTAACACATTATTTAGCATTCTGACAACTTGGTGTAGGTTCTTTGGCCTTTTTCACTAAAGTAGTTATAAAATCTGTAGTAACGAAAAACTGATGTTCCTTAAGGTAGAAGAGAGGTTAGCATGAAGGGAATTAAGACAGAAGAAACATATCTTCGTAACATCAAAACTTCAAAATAAGTGAACCTGGAGACTACATGCTAAGTACTAAAAGTGATCAGTTTTATATCCTATCAATTAGAATACTTAGTATAGTAATAAATGGTAAAACAATACTTCCTGGAATGTGCACAAATGAGTCACTTTAGTAATGTTTTATTTAGTAGTTGATACACATCAATTGGGTAGTATCTTTGAATGCTGGATGGAAGTAGACAGCATCTGTGTTGTTCAAATAGATGGCAGTTGCTTAGCAGTTATCTGCTAGCATATCTTAATGGTTTATAAAGTTTAAATACAATTATTTGTACTGGAATGGATTTTTTTCCTCTTAAGATTATTTTATATTATAAATACCAATTTTTATAGTAATTGGAAACATTTTTATTTCTCCACTAGGAAATTAAATTTTTGAGCTGCAGTGTTAGTCTATCTTTTAGCCCAGAAAATAAAAAACCATAACATCACATTGCTACAAAGAAATTACTGTCAAGGAAAAATGGGTTTATACTAGGCAACAAAATACAACAGATTTCATGATTAAATTACTATCCATACTATATTTGAAATATTGTGGAAGTAAATATTGCATCTGTTCTTCAATGAGTACTGTTAACCAAAATGTATGCTTCTATTTTAAACTGATTAATTTTTTATATAGTAAATATAGCAAAAGTTTTACTTTAAAAACTTGCAATAAGTTGCAATAAGTTGAATGATGTACTATGGAAGTATTCTCAAACTTAATTCAGGAAAATATGAAACAAAAAATACAGTAAAAAACAAGTCTGACGGAATTTTATCACCACATTCATGCATTGCAGTAAAGCAAATATTACTGAATATTACTATACAGAAAATTAGACAAATTATATGATAAAAACTACTTTTAATGCAATTGTGTATCAGTGCTTTTGTTGTTTTTGAGCCTTGCATAAACTCAAAATTTAACTCTGATTAGCAGTGTTGTCTGAAATTTACATTTTTGCTGTATTATATTGTTATTGCATTTCACCACTAGTAGCTAAGATCCCAGTCTTTTATTATGCCTGTTATCTTTTTTCTTTTAAAATATTTTATTGAAGTATATCATTCATACCTGAACGTATATAAACAATAAGTATATAGTAAAAGTTGTGACCTTATAAAACAAGCATATGCTCAAACAGCACTCCATATATCACACCACCACCAACACCTTGCATTGTTGGGAAACATTTGTTACAAACTATGAAAGAGCATCAATAAATACTACAACTAACTGTAAGTCATATCTTATTATAATACCATTTTGATATGCTAAGAGAATTCAATAAGTACAGCCCAATAAACAGCATGTTCAGAGAGAAATTCTTAACAGAAAGTTGTGTTAAGAAATTTGCCATTATTTAGTTGAAATTTAAAGCACACTCTTTCACTTTCATAGAAATAATGTTAGATACTAGATCAAGACAACCAACATTAAGTTTATTATATGCCTAAAATATTACTATACAAATGCTATTTTAAAACCTAAGCTTTCTGCATAATTATGTATTTATAATGAAGAAAACTCAAAGTTCTACTTTGGAATGCAAGAATATATCTTTTCCAGTTGTAATCATGAGAGCAGGAATTGGGAATTATATGCCTCGACTGAACTGCCAGGTAATGAGAGAAATATTTTTTTCAAGTTCAAGTCACTGGTGACTGAGTCTGGAGCAGGAACCGTGGTGTCTTGCTTTTATTTTTACATATGTGGAATATATATAATCAGTAAAATGATATTAATTAATTACAGAACACCTACTATATGCCAAGTACTTTTTGAGGCACTAAGTTTACAAAGATGAAAAGACGAAGTGCCTTGTAGTATTATAGGGAGTCAGACATACTGTCACCATCTCCTCTCAAGAAGTTGGATTCATTATGGATTCATTGTGGTAAGCACCTCAGAGGAGATATAGATAAGGTGCAATGGAGGTATTTTAGCAGGAGCTCTTCAAATGGCATGACTGGAGCTCAGAGTTGCATTAAGGACAATAACAGGGACCAGATTTTGAAGAGTCTTAGATGTCCTCTAGAGGAGTTTAAACTTTAACCTAATGAGAAACTCATGTTTTGCTTGTCCAATACCCTTTCTTCTCCTGGGGTCAGTACCTCCTTTTGGGGAACTACTCCCGAAGTTTTAGCCATAGGAGGTGAACAGGATGGCACACAGAGACACCCTCTGACCACAATGACTGGTTGAATGGATGGAACTTTGTAACGAGCTAGGGCATTTGTTGTCCCAGCTTGTCTACTAGAGTGACTTTTTCCAAGGATGGGCTCATGGTCCAAATTGGGCTGGTCAAACTACATACATGGATGTTTTCTAATTGTAGTTTGAAAGTGATATTTCTTTCCTCTTTAGGCAGAGGCTGTTAGGAGGTGAGCCAGGATTTTAGCCAGCAGTTCCCTGCCTTCTGAAGAAGCTGATCTGAGTGAATTAAGTGAACCACAAAGAGAAACGAAGACAAGAGAAAGAAGAAGAATTTCTTTGACAGTATTTGAGCCCTTTCTTCTTGGTGCCCTTAACACATATTCTACCCTGTCCTCCCATAGTTTATTTACGTGAACCAATATGTAGTTCCTTTTTTAGCTTAAACTAGTTTGAGCTGGGTTTCTGTCATTTGCACCCAAAGAATCTTGACTAATATCAATGCCTTGGAAATATATGGAACTGGACTATGATCTGATGTCTGACTGTAGCAAGAGGTTACTTTGTCATAGTGGAAGAATGGAATGAAAAGGGATGATAAAAGGTAAGGAAACTGGAGAGTTCAATGTTGCCCAAAATGTGGTTGAACTGGTCACTTGGATGGGAATCACTTGTAAAGGGTGAAGTAGTTTGTAAATATTGAAGATTCCAAGCAACTGGAGAGATTTCTGAGGAAGGAGCCTGAAAATATTCACTTTTAGTGTGCATATCAAATCACCCTCATAAACAAAAAAGTTTTAGAATCTTTGAGTTTGGAAGTTGTTACAATTGTGAAGGTGAGAGTTGAGATTGTAAACCAAGGGAGATGTCATGGCAGTAGAAGAGAGGTACCTGGGAGATTTTTGGTGAGTAAATTGCACAGGAGTTGGTGATTTTGCAGTAAGGTGATATAGGTAGGACTAGGCTGAATCCAGGTATTTGCTTACTTGGTAGATGACTGCATAATTTCATTAGTAAATTGAAGCCATAGGGGAAAAAAGTGGGTTTGAGAAGATGGTGACTTGGGCTTTGATTATGACTTTAAAGTGTTTGTGGGACAACTTAGGAGAGTTTTCCATCAAAGGTAGTTCAGATCAGCAATCTGTAAATCAGATTTAGTATTTATGAGAATATAAGAAGATACTGAAGCTGTGGGCATAATTTAGATTTCCCAGTGGCAGAAGAAATGGACTGGGGTGGAGTTGAGAGCTGGGGATTATGGGTGTTTAGAATAGTGTGACTGGGGAGTTGGCTGTTGAAATTCTTAGCTTCAGAGATGGAAGACTTTTGACTGATGATAAATTTCATGATATGGTCTTGAAAGTGGAGTATCGAAGAGGAGTGAAGAAGGAGGTTATGGAATTTGAGCAGGTCAAGAGATTACAAATATATGTATTGATACTTATGTCCTGCTAGATAAAGACTGGAAGTAATTGGGGTGATCCAGATGCCAACATCTTCTATGAATGTGCAATAATTATAAAATGACACCATTGGAAAGTGGAGGAGATAGTATCATCTGATTGTATGGGAATGAAAGGAAGAGGTTTATTTTTTCACCTTTGGGTAGAGTTAATTGAATTGGAAGTACCTGTGGGAAGCCAAGAAATTGCATATGCTATCTCCTTTCCCTGATGTATAGGGTCATGAACCCTTGGGAAGTTTCCATTCCAAAGAATTGTAAGAAAAACATATCCTAGAAAAAAAACTTCTTTTTTTAAATTTAAGCATGGTAATGGAAGGAGCACCCTGTGAAGTGACCAAGGAGAAAAAGGAGTGCTTGATAGAAATGGAAATGATTGAAAAGAATGTCATCTGTGAGATAATGCGAGAGAGATGGTGAATGGAAGAGGTGGTGTGGGATGTGGAAATAGGTGCAAAACCATGTGGAGATGAGAGTATAGGAGAGGAAAGATGACTGAAGGGGTGTAGGACAACACCTCAACTTTGTGGATTTAGGGAGAGAATGCATACGTTTATCCAGATGTTCACATCGTTATTCACGTTCCTATTTGGAGTCACACCAAAGAATTTTGTATATAAAATGGAGTCCAAAAGAGAACCAGACGATGATGAGAATTGACTCTGAAAAGATCCTAGGATGGGGTGGGACATAAATCAAGTAGATTAATTAATTTGAATGACTCTGAAAACTGAAAAGTGTAACATAAAAAACATTGTCTAGGACAATCACCTGGAGTGGTTTCCAAATTCCTTAACCAACTTGCATCACCATCTTCTGAGGTGCATTTGAAAATTTACATGCTTGCAACCATTCTCAACTTGCTAAATCAGATTCTGATGGTGAGGCTGGGGATCTCTCTACATTTTTTTACAGTGCTTCTGAGTATTGCTTGAATATTGATATTGTATTTCACCTTAGCAAAAAACACACAGGAATGGCAAAAAAAATCACAGTGAACAAATCTCATGGACAAAGTTAAGGGATGGTGGATAATTGGTTGGAAAAGTCATGAAAGACACCTGATTTTAGAATTTCATTTTGAAGGCTGTGAAATACCACTGAATTATTGTGAAGAAGTGATACTGTGAATGATGTATTTTAAAAAAAATTATTATGTTTTCTGCTAACAATATTATATTTAGCAATAAACTTCCAACTGACTCAAGATTATTCTATTCATGTATTTGAAATTAATATATTTAGAATAACATGATTTTAAATAAGGGTTATTCAAAGCCTTGGTAGAAATGAAAACTGTAAACTATAATCCTCTAAAGCATTATGTTTGTCTAATGTTGAGAAATCTGACATTCATTATTATTATTTTAAGTTAATTCACATAGCTGTATTTATCTTAAATATGAAGTTTATTTAAGTGGAAAATCATTAGTCTTTGCTATAATATTGATCTCCAGTTTCTCTAGTGAATTAAAAGTTACTGGTTTTGAGTTGTCCTAAATGATATTGCAGGGTCAGATGCTGGACTTTATATATCCTGCCATAACCCACTGAATGTACTGGGGGAGAGTGTGAACTACAGGGTAAACTATTATCTGTGTAGTGCAGTAGTGTCTCAAAATGTGTTCACCGAGTATGATGAGTGTGGCACAGTGATGAGGGAGGTTGTTGGTATGGGAGGAGTGGGGTGGGGGGTGGGGGTATACAGGAAACTCTTATTTTTTTTAGTGTAACATTATTTTTGTGATGTATATATCTTCAAAAAAACACAATTTACAAAAATGATGTGGTGGGGTGGGGAGTGGGTTATATGGGAACCTCTTACGTTTTTTGTTTTTTTATGTTTTTTAATGTAACATTCCTTGTGATCTATTAACTTTAATTAAAAAAAGAAAAAAATGTTACTGGTTTTTAAACTCAGAAGTAAAACTTTTATCATACACTCATGATTTTTATACTAAAATAATGACCATCTTTAGCTTTGCTCTCTTAATACTACTGAAATCTTTGCATCAGTTGATGAAATAATTAAAATTATAATTTAGTGAATTAAAAATATATAATCTATTTTTTATTACTTTTGGGCACATAATGACATATTTTATGCTTTGCTGAAATTATATATGTTTTCTGATCTTTTTTGAAACAAGACGTGTGTCACCTTTGCAAACTTTTCCTTACCTTTGGGTCTATCTCTGAATCTTCTTTTAAGAAGTAGGTAATTCTGATTAAGAATTCTGTTTCTCCCTGAAAAACTTCCTTCTGTATTTGATATTTGGAGACATGATGGTGATTACCTTTGTTCCTACTTAGATGTGTTGAAATTGCTTCAAGGCTTTGAATTCTAAGATTTAAAGAAAAGGTGAAATGCAAATATTTGTGCTGTTTTCATATGGAAATGATATTCTGAATCAGAAATATGCTTCTTTGCTGGCATACACTGGGTCTTACAGGATAAATTAAAAGGCATTTGCAAGACAGACTCCATGGTTTTTCTTATAACTATGCTAAGATACAAATTTCTAGGAGTTTAAAGAATGATAGAAATTTTAAAATTTAGCAAATAAGAATTTGAGGATTTTGTTTATTTTTAGGTTTGAAGTGTATACATTTTATTTTTTAAATTCCAATATTCATTTTTTGTAAGTAGCTTTGTGCTATATTGTTTCTGGTTTTTAAAGCTGTACATTTCATTGTGAAAAGTCAGGTAATATAGAAAGGTCTAGTGAAAATCACCTATAATCTTGCCACTCAGAGTCACCTACTATTACCTTTTAGGTACATAACTTCCTAGACTTTTCCTTGTCTATATGAATCTTGTGGGCATAACTCAATCTGCCTATCTCATTCTGAGTATGCTTTCGGATGGGCCAGCTTGTGCTGTTTCTCTCTCTCAGTCTTTCTCTTTGTTGCTTCCCCTCTTTTCATATGCCTCTCTCCATTCTATTTCTAACAGTTACCCTACTTGTCTTTTAATTTTGTTTCTGTGTCTCCAACCTTTTTTCCTCTCACAGTGTTACTGTCTTTCACACTCTCCATAGTGTTATCTAATGAGTGTGTGTGAGTGTGTATATATGTGAGCGTGTATGTATGGTATGTTTGTGTGTATACAGTTATTGCAAAATCTGAAAATCATTAGCCACATGCTTACTTATGATTAAAAAATATTATTTCCATAATAGTAAATATTGATCTACCACTTCTTTTTAAATTGCTTAATGGTATTCTATTTTAAAGGGTAGTATTGTATAGACTTAATTTATTTACCTAATGGTATATTCTATTGTAAAGGATAGTATTGTATAGACTTAATTTATTTACCTAATCCTTTAAAATTTTTTGACATTTTCATTGTTTTCATTTATTTGTGTTTAATAGTTATAAATATTATATAACATATATAATAGTATATATTAGAGAATAATATATATTAGAGAAGTTTACAGAAAAATCGCACATAAATACAGAGTTCCCATATACAACTCTTTTATGAACACCTGGCATTTCTGTGTTACATTTATTACAAATTCATGAAAAAACATTTTAATAATTGTACTGTTAACTATAGTTCATCGTTTACAATAGAGTTCACTGTTTATGTTGTATAGTCCTAGTTTTTCTTTTACAAATTTTTATTCTAGTAGTATATATACAACCTGTAATTTCTCCTTTAAATCACATTCACATATATAATTCAGTACTGGAAAGTGGACTTGGATCAATGGATAGGGCGCCCACCAGGGTGGTTCAAACCCTGGGCCTCCTTGACCTGTGTGGAGCTGGCCCACATGCAGTGTTGATGCACTCAAGGAGTGCCGCCCCATAAGGAGAGCTGCCCAGCACGAAAGAAAGTGCAGCCTGCCCAAGAATGGTGCCACACACAAGGAGAGCTGACACAAGATGATGCAACAAAAAGAAACACAGATTCCTGGTGTCACTGATAAGGATAGAAGCAGTCACAGAAGAACACACAGTGAGTGGATACAGAGAGCAGACATCTGAGGGGAGAAGGAGAGAAATTAAAAATAGATTAATAAGTCATTCAGTACTCTTAATTATATCCACAGAGTTGTGCTACCGTCACCACCATACATTACCAAAACTTTATAATCAACCCAAATAGAAACTGTACAATTTATGCATTAACTACCCATTCTATACCTTCACCCTGGCTCCTGATAACCTATAATATTCTAGATTTTGACTCTAATTAGTTCATATCAGATCATAACGATATTTTTCCTCTTGTGTCTGACTTATTTCACATAACATGATATCTTCATTGTTCACCCATATTGTTGCATGAATCAGAACTTACTTCCTTTTTTACAGCAGAATAATATTCCATTGTATGTATGTACCACATTTTATTCATCTGTTCATTGGTTGATGGACACTTGGTTTGCTTTCATCTTTGGCAGCTGTGAATAAAGTCACTATTAACATTTGTGTGTAAAAATCTCTTTGAGTCCCTGCTTTCAAATCCTTTGGGTAATTATCTACAAGGACAATAGTTCAGTCATATGTTAATTCTTGTTAGAGGTTTGCAATAATTAACAAGCTGTAGCTCAGTTTCCCCTTATTTGCCCTGGGGAAAGGCTAACCCCATCCCCCATAAGCCTACATGTCCAAGGACATGGTACTTCCCCACAGGTTAAATAAAGAAAGCGTACAGAGACAAGAGTAAGGGGAAATGGAAACCTTCCCCACCTACATATAGGAGGGAGATAAAATTCCCACAGAACAAAGAAACATCTGCTCCTGCAGCATTCCAAGAAACATAACTCCCTAACCCACTATCTTCTAGTCACTATCAGGGAAAGTTTTCATCTCTAGGGCTTCCTATTGGTCCCTGCACTTCACTCGGACCCTCAACCCCCTCCCACCAACTATCATTTCCCCCCTAGGAAAGTTCTGTATCAATCCAAATCCCCCCTTCCAGGGGCAGGCTGAAGTCTCTCTTCAGAACCCCACCATGCTGGTGGGTAGTTAAAGTCTGTTCTTCAGACCCCCTCTGTTGGGAGAGCTTCTCAATAAATCTTTCTTTGTCTATAGTCATTTCAGTCTCCATATCCCAGTAAGAGCTGTATTTTCTCCAACAATTCTATACTACACTTTCTGAGGAACTGCTTAACCTGTCTTCTACAGTGGTTGCACCAATTTACATTCTCACCAAAAATGAATGAATATTTCTATTTCTCAACATCCTCTCCAACCCTTGTAATTTTCTATTTTTCTTTTTTTCAGTAGTAGCCATTCTAATGATTGTGAAATGGTATTGTAGTGGAAGCAGAGAGGATTCAATGATTGCATATTGAAGGCTAGGACTTAGGAATCTCTGAGAAGGAAGATTTATTATGACTGGCTGGGCTTGGCAGACTCCTGTCCAAGAAGCTGAGCCCCGCACCTATCTTGTAGGTTGCTTTTATAATGGAGAGTATGGGGGGTGGAGTTAGGAAGTAGTTGGTGTGAAGGGTTAGGTTTCAGTTTCAGTTTTCAGAGCTTGGACTTTCTGGGAACTAGGCAGGCTGGAATAGTTGGAGTGGTGACAGGAGGCAGGGCTGCAGTTCTTATTGTTTGCATGCACACATGGCTTATGCTGGAATCTTAAGTTTAGTGAGCTTACACACACAGCCCAGGTTTTTCATGAAGAAACACACAGCCCCCACACACAGCCCATATAATTTCCTCCTAGATGCCAGCTTAACTTGTTAAGCTTTCGCATCACTATTGTTGGAGTCATGAAGTGGGTGGCTGTGTGTTCTTACTGCATTATTTACTAATACGTGTACCTTAGCTGTTATTAAGGGGAGGAAACAGGAAAGTATGATGAGAGTGTGGGAGGAATTTCGGCTGTTCACCATCTCAACTGCTCATTTTTCCCATTAATTTTTTCAGGAGGGCTTAATGATAAAGTTTCTGAGAACATCCAGGTCTTCTCTTGGCTTTTGGAGGAAGTCTTCTTCTGAGTGGTGGTATCTTGGGGAGATTTCTTGGTAGGTTCCAGATCCATCTACAGATTTCCTATCTAACTAGCCTGCCCTATTTTTTCCTTTAGAGAGTTCACACCTTTAATCTTAAAGGGGGTGCTGAAGGGAGATGATCTTTTTTCTGTAGATACTTCCTGCTGGTCAGGGGCAATCAGCCCTACCTGATAAGGCGTGGAACTCTCTTGCTATCTTGGTTGGAGGCAGATGGCTCTGGCACCCTGGGCAAAGCTGGACGAAGTTTCTACATGGCTAACAAGATGCTGCTTCTGGAAGAAATACACTTAATTAGAATTTTGAGAATATGTGGACACTGGACCACAGAAGTAGAAAAAGTCAGATACCTGCAAAGGCTGCATTTTCCTAAAGTTGGTGGGAAACAGTATTTTTCTTTGAGTTATTTTATGCTGTTTGTTAACTTCAGAGAGAAATTGCAATAGACAATGAGGTTAAGTATAAATTGTCAATACCAATTCCTATGGTAGAGCAGAGGAATGAAAAGAGGCATCTCTCTTTTCAGTTAAGCTGAAGGAGTATCTCATTGTGGTTTTGTTTTGCATTTCTCTAATAGCTAATGATGCTGAGCATATTTTCATTTGCTTTTTGGCCATTTGTAGTTCTTCTTTGGAGAAATGTGCATTCAAGTCTTTTGCCCATTTATGATAAAGTCCTTTGATGTGCAAATGTTTTTACTTTTGCTGAGGTACCATTTATCTATTTTTTCTTTGTTGCTTATGCTTTGGATGTAAAGTCTAAGAAGCCATTGCCTAACACAAAATCCTGATGATGTTTCCCTGCATTTTCTTCTTTGTTTTTTAGTCCTGGTTCTTATATTTAGGTCTTTGATTCATTTTGAGTTAATTTTTGCATGTGGTATGAGATAGGGGTCCCCCCTCCATTCTTTTGCATGTGGGTATCTAGTTCTTCCAGCACCATTTGTTGAAGAGACTATTCTTACTCCATTGAATGGACTTGGCAGCCTTGTCAAAAGTAAATTGACTATAGATATGAGTGTTTCTGAACTCTTTCTAAACTTTCTATTTGATTCTTTTAGTTGTTATTGTAAATTGAATTTTAAAAAATTTCCTTCTCAGATTATTCACTACTAATGTATAAAAACACTACTGATTTTTGTATATTGGTTGATCTTGTACCCTGCCACTTTGCTGAATTTGTTTAGTAGCTGTAGTGGCTTTATTGTAGATTTTTCAGGACTTTCTCTGTATAGGATCATGTCATTTGCAAATAGTGAAAGTTTTACTTCTTCCTTTCCAATGTTGGATGCCTTTTACTTATTTTTCTTTCCTAATTGACCCAGCTAGAACTTCCAGTACAATGTTGAGTAACAGTGGGCATCCTTGTCTTGTTCCAGGTCTCAGATAGAAAGGTTTGTCTTTAACGACTGAGTATGATGCTAGTAAATGGGGTTTTCACATATGCCCTTTATTGTGTTGAGGAAGCACCTGTCTATTTATATTTTTCTAAGTGCTTTAATCAAGAACAGGTCCTGGGTTTTGTCAAATGCCTATTCTCTGTCAACAGACATGATCAAGTCTTTTTTTGCCCTTAATTTAAAAAATGTATTGTTTTATGTTAACTGATTTTCTTATGTTTACCTACCCTTATATACCTGAGATAAATCCCACTTGATCAAGGTATGTAATTTTTAATGTAGTGTTGGATTTGATAGTATTTTGTTATTTTTTGGATCTAAATTCATAAAAGAAATTGGCCTGTAGTTTTCTTTTCTTGTATTATGTTTATTTGACTTTGATGTTAGGGTGATGTTCGCCTCATAGAATGCATTAGCTAGTGTCCTTCCTCTTCAAATTTTTGGAATTGTTTTAGCAGGATAGGTATTAATTTGTTTTGGAATGTTTGGTATAATTTACCTGTCATGCCATCTGGTCCTGGGATTTTCTTTGTTGGGAGGTTTTTGATGACTGATTCAATCTCTTTCCTTGTAATTGGCCTTTTATAGTGAGTACTCTATGGAAACAGAATGGATCGGAGATATATAATATTATATAATATTATGCAGTTTTAAGATATATGAATTAGCTCATGTGATTGCGGGGTTAGGCAAGTCCATATTCTGTAGTGCAGGCCACAAATTGGGAATGTCTATGAAGGTTTTTGATAAACTCCCAGGAGAAGCTGGCTGGTTGACATAGAGGTGAAAATTCTCCCTTTTTACTGGAATCATCACTTCTCCTTTTAAAGTTTTAAGTGATTGAATAAGACTTCTCTTATTGTTGAAGGCAATCTCCTCAGTTTATTGTAGATGTAATCAGTCACAGGTGACATCATCTTACTAGTGATATAAGTCCATGAAATATCCTCACAGTCACAATTAAACTACCTATAAGCCTCATGGTTTTAATTTAGGTACACTTAGGAAATATTGATGTAATTGGGCTCCTTTCCTTATCCTTGTATTACTACTTTTCCCTCTCCCACATGTTCTATTATTTTGTTCTCCAGGAAGAGTTTCAAGGAGTGATATTTAACAAAAATTGATGAGTTGCTTTGGGATGATCCCTGGTATTGATGTAGGCTATGGGTGGGGGGCTGTTCATCTCTTTGTAGATAACCTGAGCTGTATATGTCCTGACCTGTGCATGTAGGACAGTGAGAACTGCAGCCCTGCCCTTGGTAACCATGACAACTCCAGGCCTGGAAAAACAATTTAGTGATGCAAACTCTATAAACTTTAAATATTCAGGGAGAATACAAACCAAATGTGCTAAAAGCTTACATGGAATGTATGAAGCCCATGCTAAAAGTTTACCTAGGATGTGGAAGATATTTGTTAATTCGAGCTTATTGAGCAGTGAAAGAACCAGTTAGCCCTTCCTCTGTATAAAAAGAACTAAAAAATCTGTTTGGGGCTCAGGTTTTGAACAGAAAGCTCCCAAATCAAGCTGGCTATAAATAAATTACTTTTTGCTTCCCAAAATTATAATGAGTCCTGGCCTTTTCATATTCAAATATTTGAACCTCTCTCATTGTTTACAACAGTATGATCATTGAAACCAGAGAAAGAAGTAGAAGGGTGCTTGGAGATATTATGTGTCCCTGTAACAGACATGGAGGGGAAAGAAGGAGAGCAACAACTCCTGTGACTAGAAAACATTAATTAATTCTTTCCTAGGGTAAAGTTCAGGTTACTTTGCATTTGTGTGAGTCCCCTGCCCTGCCTATCAATTCAGTCTCTGCAAATGCATGCTATAGGGAGGCCTACACATCTACACATCCTTGCACTTACACTGTGCTTATGGTAAATACTCCCAGTCAAGGGAGAGAACTAGTGGAGACAACAAACCAATTGACAAATTACATAGAGAAAGAAAAAAAAATTATATAGAGAAAGTCCTGGGGACTCCAAAATATAAAAAACCCACAAAGAACTCCCTTGAGTTTCCTCTTAAAGTCTTTTAAAATTTGAAATCCCAAACAAGGTGGCTGACCTAAATGGCCAATCAAGCCACAAGTTAGTTACATTTGAGCACAATAAAAAATTAAGTCTGCCTGCCCTAAACTGACCTCTGTAAGATAGACAACCACCAGCCCAATCAACAGGACTCAAGCTAACTTCTTTTTCTATGTCTAGAAAAATCTCTTGCTATCCCTAGAAGACCGAAGCTGCTTTTTTTTTTAGCTACCTTGCTGCAGCAAAACTTTTGGTGTCCTGAATTAAATGCTGTAATCTGTAAACTAAACTTCAATTTGTCTTTTGGCACAATGCAGAAGAAGCCACACAAACCTTAACATTCCTTTATGGCCATTTAAAAAAATATGAATGTTGAAACAAGATTAACCAGACATTTGAAGAAAACCAAAGGCTGACGAGAAAGACTAAGATGACTAAATGGAACAAGAGACCCACAAGGAAGCAGAGACAAATCAGGATACTAAAAAGAGAATAAGTGAATATTTTAATTATTGTCTTCAAACATATTGTACTAGTCAGCCAAAGGGGTGCTGATGCCAAATACCAGAACTCTCTTAGCTTTTATAAAGGGTATTTTTTGGGATAGAAGCTTACAGTCACAAAATTATGAGAGTAAGTTACTCCCCTCACCAAAGTCTGTTGCCATGTGTTGGAGCAAAATGGCTGTCAGTCTCTGTGAGTGTTCAACCTTCCTCCTCGTCCTATGGCTCTGTGGTTCCAGCTTCTTCCAATCTCAGCTGTAGGCTGGAGGACTTGTCTCTCTCCCAGAGATTCCTTTCTTCCCAGGCTCAACTGCAGCTGTAGACTATAAAGTTCATCTCTCTTCCCAGGGCCTCTGCAGTCTAATGAGCTGTCTCTCTTCCTCTGTGCTCTTCTTCTCTGTATTTACTTCCGTGTTTAATGGAGACTTCTCTCCTTCTTCATGTTTCTGCTTCTCTGTGTGTTTACTTCCCTGGCTCCATGATCAAAAAACTCCAACCTCCTTTCTTTGCAGTGTGGTTTATTTGTGAGTTCCTGTCCACCAAGGGGGTGGGGACTCAATGTCTTACTGATGTGGCCAAATCAAAGCCTTGGTCATTATTTAATCAAGTAAAAGTGAAACCTCTGAATCCAATATCTATTTTTGGAATTCATAAATAATATCAAACTCCTATATTCCACCCTCTGAATTCCAAACAGAACATTACAATATTAAAAAAACAAAACAAGACCTTGAATCAGTAAAATGCTAAATACAGAATTACTTCACAATCATTTTAAAGAAATAAAGTTTGTCTTGAGGCAAAGTCCCATCTGGCTGTAGACCTCTGAAACTTACAAACCAATTTTTCTGCTTCCATTTGCTTTACAGTAAGGAGAAATTGGGAGGGAAACATGAATCATGGTTCCTCTACAGTTCAGTAAACCTGTAGGACATAATCCATTCAATTTCAAAGTCAGAGTTATTCTTAAGATGATGGTTTCTTCTCCCTGGGGCCACATGGGGAACCACCCTTTCCACAGGCTTGCCTAACAGCCATTTTCTTGGTTCCTCCCTCATCAGGCATCTGAGTGTTGCCAAGCTCCAGACCTCACCCTCCAAGTGTATTGGGGTGATTGCCACACTTTACCCAATCTTTGTTGAAATTTTTTTTTGATTTTTAAAAACTTTATTGAAGTAAATCACTCATACGTAAACCATAAGTACATAATAATAGTTGTGAACTTACGAAACAAACATATATAACATCATACAGGACTCTCATGACTCACCCTACCACCAATACCTTGAATTGTTGTTAAACCTTTTTAACTAATGAATAAAGAGCATAGTCAAAATATTACTACTAACCAGAGTATTTTTCCCCAAACCACCCTATTATTATTATTATTATCTTTATATCACTTATATATGGACATACATAAACAATAAGTATATAATAAAAGTTGTGAACTTACAAAGCAAACATGCATAACATCATACAGGAGAGGTCCCATACATCAACCCTCCACTAATACTTTCCATTGTTGTAAGATGTTTGTTAGACAAATTATGAAAGAATATTGTTAAAATCTTGCTACTAATTATAGTCCTTATCTTACATTTGGTATATTTCCCCCCCCAACCCACCCTATTTTTTAAAATATATTTTTTGTGACAGAAGTTGTAAACTTATAAAACAATCATGCACATTTGCAGAATTCCCAAACAACATCCCTCTATCAACACACCACATTATGGTGGAATATTTGTTACAGATAATATCATCTGATTGTTACCATGACCATAGTGTATATTTGGCTCACATTTTCCACACTGCTCCATTATCAGTACAGTACACCTTTGGCATAGATGCAAGAATATTATATTATTACTACTAACCACAGTCCACAGGTCACTCCGGTTGTATTTTTCCCATGCTTCTCCACATTTCCACCACCCTGAAGTAGTGATGTACATTTGCTCTAGCTCACAAAGGACACTCTTGCATCTGTACCATCAAACACAATTCTCACCCACCTCTTGGTTTACTGTGCTATTCAGTTCCTAGATTATTCTCTAGCATTCTGTCAATTGGCATTTATATACCTAGACTACCATCTAGGTATTTATAAATTTATAAATTAGCTGTTCCTCTATTTGTTACCATCCACTCTATACTTTCCCACACTTTTACAGTAAAGCTAATTAAAACTTCTATGTACATTAAACATCGGTAGTCCATCTCTGTCCTCCTCTTATCTCCTTTAGGAATCCACCACCTACTGCTGAGAACCAGCTCAGCAATAGGTTTGCTTTAAGGGAAGGTAATGCAGAATTTTACAAGATAAAGGACAGAGAGAGCAAGAGAGGAGATAAAGATGGGACCAGGGAACTCATAACTTCTGGAACTGAGAGCGCCTCAACCCTAGTTTCCACCTCGTATTTATTGAAAACTACCAAGCAGCTGTTGCTATTAGAACTGCAACATCATCTATAATAGAAAAATAACAGCAACATCTAATAGCTGCAACATCTACCATAGAACAGGTGTAATATTTACAATAAGGAACAGGTAAGCCAGTTTCCCACAACAATCTACCACCAGATCTTGAAGATATTTTCCTACAGTGTCTTCTAGAAGCTTTATGGTTCTCTTTTATTTTTAGGTTTTTGATTCATTTTGAGTTAATCTTTGGATAAGATGTGAGATGGGGTCCTCTTTCCTTCTTTTGGCTATGGATATCCAGTTCTTTCAGCATCATTTGTTGAATGGACTGTTCTGCCTGAGCTGTGTGGATTTGACAGGCTAGTCAAAAATCACTTGACCATTCATGTGAGGCTCTGTTTCTGAACCATCAATTTAGATCCAATGGTCTATATATTTGTCTTTATGCCAGTACTGTGCTGTTTTTACCACTATAGCTAGGTAATATGATTTAAAGTCTGGGGATGAGAGTTCGCTTTTCCTTTTAAGATGTTTCTGGCTATTCAGGACCCCTTACCCTTCCAAATAAATTTAATAATTGTGTTTTCAACTTTTAAAAAAATGCTGGTGGAATTTTTATCAGGATTGCATTGAATCTGTGCATCAATTTGAGTAGAATTGACATCTTAATGATATTTAGTCTTTCAATCCATGAGCATGGGATGTTCTTCCAGTTATTTAGAACTTTTTTTATTTCTTTTAACATTGAGTTGCAGTTTTCTGAATACAAGTGCTTTACATCGTTGGTTAAGTTTATTCCTGGCTATTTGAGTTTTATCTGTCATATATTATTTTCTCCATTCTTTTGACACTTTTAGTTACTTTTATTGATAGAATCTTCATTTCTAGACTCTCTTCCAGGCCTCTCTCTTCTTCTTTTCTTTTCAGGCTCTAGCACAACCTTTAGTATTTCATGAAAATCTGGTCTCTTGTTTACAGATTCTTTCAGTTTCTGTTTATCTGTGAATATTCTAATCTTGCCCTCATTTTTGAAAGACAGTCTTGCTGGATATGAGATTCTTAGCTGGAGTTTTTCTTTTGTAATATATAAATATATCATACCATTGTCTTCTTGCTTCCATGGTTCTGGTGAGAAATCAGCATTTAATCATATTATCCCTTATATCTTATGCATTGCTTTCTCTTGCTGTTCTCAGAATTCTCTCTTTGTCTTTGTCTTTTGACATTCTGATGAGTATGTGTCTCGGAGTTGGTCTATTTGTATTTTTTCACATGAGAGGTGTTGTGCTTCTCGGACATGGATATCTATGTCCTTCAATATGGTTGGGAAATTTTCAACCATTAAATCTTCTAATATTCCTTCTGCCCCTTTTCCCTTCTCTTCTTCTGGGACACCCATGACATGTACGTTTGCATGCCTTTTGCTGTCATTTAGTTCCCTGAGACCTTATTCAATTTTTTTCCATTCTTTTCTTCATCTGTCCCTTTGTATGTTCAATTTCAGAGGCTATTTCTTCAAGCTCACCAATCCTTTCTTCTGCCTCATCAATTCTGCTATTATATGATTCCAGTATTTTTTAAAATTTTCATTTATTGCACCTTTTATTCCCATAAGATGTGCTATTTTTCTATGTATGCTTTCAAATTCTTCTTTATGGTCATCCAGTGTCTTAATATCCTTAATCTCTTTAGCAATCTCATTGAATTTATTAAGGAGATTTTTTTGAACATCTACGATTAGTTGTCTCAACTCCTTTATGTCATCTGGAGGCTTATCTTGTTTCTTTAACTGAGCCATAGCTTCCTGTTTCTTGGTGTGGATTGTAGTTTTTTGTTGTTGTCTTGGCATCTGGCTTACTAGGGTATTCTGGGTGCAGTTTTCTCCTTAGTTTAGGGCTTCCTGCCCTTTCTCCTTTGCTGGTTGTGCAGTAGGAGCCAAGGATGTAATTGGTGCTATAAGCTGTGAAGGCTCAAACTGCCCTCATTACCCAAAGGGACTGATGAAGCTTCTCCCAACTTCTCCTTTTCCAGGGTTAGGGACAGAATCACAGCTATGTGGAATAATCCAAGTCATGCAAGCTTAGAGTGTAGTTGCCTAGAGAGACTGATGAAGCGTCACACCCCTTTCTCTCCTGCCTGGGGCAGGGATGGAGCTGCAGGTGTGGGCAGCAGTCTAGTCAGTGCAGGTCTAAGATGACCACAGTTGCCCCTGATTATTCAGTCTGTGCCAGCCAAAGGTACCTGCAGTTACCTGGATAGGCGGGTGCAGGGCCTGCCTACTTCCTACCAGAGATGGGGCTGGCCTAGGGCTGCAGGTTGAGCTGGGTGAAAGAAACTGGTTCCTACCATCATTGTGATTTTTGGTCAGCCTGGCTTCCCCTCATACTGGGAGCAGCGTCAAAATGGCAGCCACCCACCTGTTTCTGACTTGGACAGATTCACACCCTAGCTGTTGCTAGGGTTATACCTTAGCCAGCTGAGTCTAGTAATCAGTAGCCAAAATCGGTGGCCAACTGTCTCTTCCTCCCGTATTTTTGGGAAATGGAGCTTCCAATTCCAGCCACAGAATAGCACCTGGGGCAACTTGCACAGCCAGAGTATGATAATCAGCAGCCTCCCTGGCTTGGTGGGTAACTTCCTGGAGAGCCTGATGCAGGTTCCCCAGCATTCTTCCTGCTGGAGGTGAGGCTGGGCCTAGGCTAGAGCTGCATTCTGATCTGGATAGAAAGAAGCCGGTCCCTACCAGCACTGTGGTTTTCAGTTCATCCCACTTCCCCTCGTGCCAGGTACAGAGTTAAGATGGCAGTTACCAGCCTCTTTCTGACTTATACAGGCTCAAACTTTAGCTATTCTTAGGATTATACTTTAGCTCACTGAATTTGTTCATCAGCAGCTGAAGTTGATGCCCAACAGTCTCTTGCTCCTCCAGTTTTGGGAAGTGAAACTTTGAATTTCAGCTTCAGAACAGTCTCCAGGTGGCTTGTGCTTCCAGTGGAGAATGGGCACTGGCCTCCATGGTGTGGAGCTCTCTACTTATGAATCTTCTCTGCAAATGGGCACTCTCCTCCTTCTCTTCTTTCAAGTATGCTGCAGGATGCTGTCCTGGTCTCCTGGAGCCTTCAAACAGGTGCTTCAGCTAGCTCCAGAGAACTTTGGGTGTTTACTAACTGCCCTGTAGCAGGAGCTGACTCTAGGAGCTCCTTACTCCACTGCAAAATTGCTGATTGTCCCCCTTTACCCAATCTTTGTGTTAGAATCTTAACTCTCCTACAACAGTGAAGTGAAGACAACATCCTCCCTAATCTTTGGCATACAGGCCCAAACCTCTCAGAGCAATGATTGACCACCTGGTCTTCCCTAATCCATCCCTCTCAGACTTATGAGGTGGTAACCTTAACCTCCCTAACTCTTGGGGAATGTACTTCACTCTCTCATATCTTGGGGTGGCAAAACTCTCCCCAAAGAGGAACATCCACCCTCTTCAACTGCCAGGGCAAGCTCACTCTATCTGTACATATGAGTGGGGTTCCTCTCCTGGCCCAAGATGATGTCTTAATTCCAGATCTCAGCTTCCATGGTTTTCCTTTTAAAGCTTTTTCTCTTTCAATTTTTCCCTTCCATGTCCCTTTTAGTCCAGTCTGACAGTTGTTTTGTTCATACAGCCCTCTCAAAAATCTTGTTGGTTTAGCATGCAAGAAGCAGGGTTTAAGCCATTGAGCAATACGAATTTCCGCAAGTCTTCCTGACATAACTTCATCTTCAGTCCTAATTTACAAATTCCAAGTTTAGTTAAGTCATCATATGGGACACTATCGTCTGGGGGCTTGATTTCCAGAGGCTTGGAATTTCTGGAATCAGTTTCTAGTTCCTTTTTGCCAACAATTATATCCTCAGCTTATCTTGCTTGTCTAGCATTTTGTTATAAACTTCAGGGAGAAGCCAGTTGCATTCTCCGAGTTTACTTTGGGAAGTTCTTCAGCTAAATGCCCAGGCTTGCCATTTTCAAATTCTACCTTCTACAAAATATCAGAAATTAATCTTGCTAAGTTCTCTGTGACTTTAAAACATGGATTGCCTTTCCTCCAGTTTCCAATAATAGTTTCATTATTTACTTGTAAGGCATCATAAAAGTTTTTTAGAGTCCTTATTGCTATCAACAGTCTCTTCAAAGCACTATAGGTCTTTTCTACCAAGCATCTCACAATTCCTCCAAAAAATACCCCTTACCTGTTTATAAAACCATTCCGGCATTTTGGCAATTGCAAAATCACAACTCCACTCTCTGGTACCAAATTCTGTATTAGTCTGTCAAAGGGGTGCTGATGCAAAATACTAGAAATCTGTTGGCTTTTATAAAGGGTATTTATTTGGGGTAGAAACTTTCAGTTACAATGCCATACAGCATAAGTTACTTCTGTCACCAAAGACTGTTGCCACGTGTTGGAGCAAAATGGCTGTGGATGTCTACAAGATTTCAGGCTTATTGGGTTCCTGGCTTCCCAGGGCTCATTTCTCTTTGGGTTCAGCTGTCCTGCTCGCTCCACAAGGCCAGCTGTAGACTATCAGGTGAACAGCCCATCTCTTTGCCCAGGGCCTCTGCCATGTTTAATGGAGACTTCTCTCCTTCCTCATGTATTTATTTCTTTGTGTTTACTTCCCAGTCTCCAGGATCAAAAATACTCCAATCTCCCTTCTCTATGGTGTGATTTTATGTGTGTCCTTGCCCACCAAGGAGGCAGGGATTCAATGTCCTGATGTGGCCCATTCAAAGCCTTAATAATTATTTTAAAAATATATTTTAAATTTATTTTTAAAAGATGCATAGATCACACAAAATGTTACATTAAAAAAACATAGGAGATTCCCATATACTCTACTCCCCATACCCCCCCACTTTTCCCTCATCAATATCTTGTTTCATTAATGTGGTACATTCATTGCATTTGATGAATACATTTTGAAGCACTGCTACACAGGATGGATTATAGTTTACATTGTAACTTACACTTTCTTTCAGTCCATTACGTGGGTTATGACAGGATATATAATGTCCTGTATCTGTCCCTGCATATCATTCAGGACAACTCCAGATCCTGAAAATGCCCCCATATCACACCTCCTTTTCCCTCTCTCTGCCTTCAGTAACTCCAGTGGCCACTGTCTCCACATCAGTGATATAAGTTCTTCCTCAATCATTATTTAATCAAGCAAAAGTGAAACCTCTGAATCCAATATCTATTTTTGGAATTCATAAATAATGTCAAACTGCTATAGATATTTACCTGAAGTAAATACATTTTGGCTAAAAAGATCTGAAGAAGAGCAGAAGACCAAATTGGAAAAAGAAATCATACAACTGTCCATACTGGTGAATTTTCTAAATTCTAAGTAGGTAAGAATTTTTAACTCCTCAATAGAGAAAAAAAAAAAAGGCAATCTGCAAGAGAGAAATAATTGGTTGAGGGCAGATTTCCCCAAAGTAACAATAGAAGCTTGAAGAAAATGGAGCTATATCTCTTTTTGGAGGAATATTATTTTGAATCTAGCTAAAATATTTTGAATGATTGAAAAATAAAGATTGGACATGCAAACACAAAACTTACTACCATCTTTCCCATATGAAAAAGTTACTTGGTAAAGTCCTTTTTAAGCATTTACTTTCCACCTTTTGCACTGGGAATTGTATACTTAGACTTTCTTCAGATCTTCCAAGTTTCATGAGTTCAATTTTATTCATGTGAAAGTCATGCCTAACTGCTTTATACATAATCCTAGTATTTTTCAACTTCCATACATTCAAAAGAAGAAAGAAAGTAAACATATTTTAATCTGCCTGAACTATACCCTCCAAGAATCTTATTGGATTTTATTTCAATAAATTATGCCATTCTAATAGCTTTTAATTTTTTTTATCTTGTTTGTTTATGATCAAGAAGTTAATCATGTATTATTGGAATGCATTCCAGATATTCATGGGCTACAATATGTAGCATTTTTTAAGAGGTGAGAAATGACATTTTGTGCTTTTACAAAACAAAACAAAGTGTTTTGAAATTAGACTTATTTGAGACTTTATTTTGGGGTTCTTTTTCAGAGGGCGAGATCTTGCCCAGTGATTTGTTTTGTTCATGCAGTATTTAGTTTTAATTAAGCAAAAATTTGAAACTTAGGAAATTACAAATAAACATTTTGGATTTCTGGTTTTTTAAAGACATTTGGAAGATCTGGAAACATTGGGCTTACATTTTCCATGGCATCAACCAGCTCTTTTTGAGAGGCAGTTGTCCCCTTTAGATGGAGTAAATGTATTAATAGTACAGTTTGCTATATACTTCACTACCATCTTCCCCAATTATGAATACCCAATCTGTTTCAGTTTTTCTTACATGCCTTGCCCCTGTAAGCATTTTAGTTTTCAACACTTATAGCTATCCTCAATTAAATGCTCTATACTATATAAATTTAGAAATTCACTGTTAGGCTAAGGTTAATATAATTTTATGCAATTTTCTTTAGAGAAAAAGTCAGTTATTTTTAAATAATAAAATATTGCAAACCACATTAATGAAAGATGTTAATGGGGAAAAGTGTGGGAGGGGGAGGGTGTGGGATCTATGGGAATCCCCTATATTTTCGATGTAACATTTGTGAAATCTAAAGCTTCTTTGAAAAAAAAAATATTACAAGATGTTGTTAACAATAATTGATGGGGTATGGGCTTTTTGTTCAACATTTCTAACAGTGTATTGTTGATGAGGGTGTTTTGACCTATTTTTTCTATGACCAATAGGGAGCAGTGTTTTGAGGTAGCCAGTTAAGGTTATGGCTGCTTTTTATGATAAAAAAGAGCAGAACCATGCCAGGCTGTCACAGGAATGGGAGTGAGACATACCATCTACCTTAACCACTTGGATTAAAGCCATCTTCCCTCCACAACATCAGGTCCTCTTCTTAAATTTTACCACTCTATTCTTTAGTTCTTTGCCTAAATAAGCCATAAGCTTCTTGAGACAGGAGCCTTGTTTTCATTGTGTTTTGTAAAATGCCACGTGTACTCATGACATTTTGTAGATAATAAAACAGCAATGATTACAGGCTGTTGGTGGTTCTCTGTTGATATCTCTCCTGGTAACAATATACTACGATTATAGAATTAACAGAAACTTGTGTTGATTTTTACTCTGTTAAAAGCAGGAAGAATATTGATTTTAATCAGGAGAAACAGAGGGTGAATTGCTTTGACACATATTTTTTACTTGATCTTTGAGAATGTCATGAAGAAATGAAAAGTAAATAATAATCTACATGGGGTTCTTTAAAAGGGCTAAAAGATTGTGGTTTGAAAATAGTGACCTAAGGATAGAGTTAGTTTTAGAAATGGAATGTTTAATGGCCCATCTCAGATCAATCTCTTGCATAGCTATTAAAAGCCTTTCATTGGAATATTAAATAATGGTGTTTTTAGTCAAACTGTGATTGAAATATAAAGAAACTACTTTAATTCGTTCATCATTTTAGTGTTTATAAAATGACTTACTCATTCAACAAATAGATAATGAGCACCTACAATATTGCTGATGTTATCCTTGGTTTTGGGGATACAGTAAAGAACAAAGCAGACAAAACTCCTACTAAACAAGCTTACATTCTTGTGGAGGAATATAGAAAAAATATTTTGAGGAACTCTTTTAATGGAAAAATGTGTCAGAGAGAAGGGTGGAGGAGGCAGGGACCCAGTAGTCTGGGCTTCATATAACAAACAACTTACCCTCATCAGAGTGTTCTGCTTTCAATTCTTTTATAGATGGTAGTTCCTTTAATAAAAAGGTTCTGAGGCTAACAGTGGTTTGAAATAACTGAACTAAGTGGTTCTTGGCTGATATGTAAATATAATCCTCACATATGATGCAGGATTTAGCAACAGATGGATATACTTTCAAATTTCAGACACTGGGCTAAGTCACCGAACCTCTCCACACCTCTGTTTTCTCATCCATATGGGATCTTTCAACTTAAAAAAAAATTACGGAACTCCCTGCCACTCCAACACTTTAAGAAAAAAAATATGCTTATAGGGAAGTGACTGTGGCTCAAGCAACTGAGCTGCTATTTACCATATGGAGGACCTGGATTTGATCCCAGGACCTCCTGGTGAAAAAAAACAAAGGCGTTCCAGACCTGTGTGATGTGGAGAGGCACACACCCCCATGAGGTGAACTGACGCACCAAAAAAAGATGATGATACGACCAGATAGTGTGTCTATATATATACACACTTATACATAATATGTTAATAAGTACTACCGAGAGAAAAATGAAACAGCCAACATGTGTGCTGGTTGCAGCCATTTTATATAGGGTAGTTATGGAAAACCTCTCTGGAGACTCAAAAAGTAGAGAACAAGCCAGGTAAGAATCAGTAGAGTGTTCCAGGCAGAAGGAAGAGCAAGGGCAAGTGCCCTGAGACAAGAATATGTTTAAGAGACAGCAAGGGAGCCCCGCGGCTGGGACAATATCAGAAGATATCAGCTAGGAAGTAGTAGATTCTGATGTTATAAGGCTTTAGAGGTCATTATAAGGACTTTGGTTTTCACTCAAGTGAGATGGGAAGCCAATAAAAGGTCAAACAGCAAAGTGATCTCATCTTATTTTTTATAAAAAAGGATTTATCTGGATGTTATGAGAATAAATGTAATGGTTCAAAATGGAGGCAGAGACCCATGCACTATGCTAGACCCATGCACAAACCTAGCCAATAAGTGATAGAGGTTTGGATCATGGTGATAGCAAAAGGGGATGTGAAGAGTGATTAAATATTTGCCATATTTTGGAGACAGAGCTGACAGAGTTTTCTGGTGGATTAGATGTTGGGTATGAGATAAAGCATGCAGTCAAGGATGGCTCCAAGGTTTTTGGCCTGGGAAACTCAGGTGGATAAGAGTGAGGAAAGAGGAACTTGGTAGTCCATTTTGGGATATGTTAAGATGAGGCATAGAAGACATGAGTATGTAGTTCCAAGGAAGAGGTCATGATGGATAGGCAAATTTGGTGGTCATCAGAATTAAATTGCTATTTAAAGTCATTAAAGGCAGAAAAGTGGAAGAGATCATTTACAGAGTAAGTTTAGGTACAGAAGAGTTCTGAGGGTTGAGCCTTGGGACGTTTGAAAGGTTAGAGATTGGAGGATTAAACAATGAGAAGGAATGAGGTTGTAAGAGCTGTGCTTTAGAGGCCAAGTGAGGTAACTATTTCAGTCAGGGAGGAAGGATGCAGAAAGTCAAAAGCTGTTGCGAGGTCTGATAAAATGAGGGCTGAGTTGGCAACTGGGAGTAATTGCGACCATTTTATGAGATATTCAGAATAACGGAGGAAACAAAGTCTTTCTAGTGTGAGTAATGTTTGTTTGTTTCTTCCTTCCTTTCTTCCTTTCTTTCCTTTCGTCTATTGATTGATTGATTAATCTAATCATCTTCCTTTCCATCTATTTTCTAAACATTTGAGAATAGGATGTATGCATCATGCTCTTTTTAAAAAATATTTATGTATTTACAACCCTCCTGCCCCGTTGCCTGCTCTCTGTGTCCATTTGCTGTGCATTCTTCTGTCTGCTTGTCTTCTCTTTTTTTTTTTTTAAGATTTATTTTTCATTTATTTCTCTCCCCTTCCCCTCTGCCCCAGCTGTGTGCTCCCTGTGTCCATCTGCTGTGTGTTCTTCTGTGTCTGCTTCCATTCGTGTCAGTGGCACCGGAAATCTGTGTCTCTTTTTGTTGCGTCATCTTGCTGCTTTGGCTCTCCATGTGTGCCGCACCACTCCTGGGCAGGCATGGCAGGCTGAACTTTCTTTTGTGCTGGGTGACTCTCCTTACAGGACACACTCCTTGTGCGTGGGGCTTCCCTACACGGGGGACACTCCTGCATGGCATGGCACTCCCTGTGCGCATCAGCACTGCATGTGGGCCAGCTCCACATGGGTCAAGGAGGCCCTGGATTTGAACCATGGACCTCCTATGTAGTAGGTGGATGCTCTATCCATTAAGCCAAGTCTGCTTCCCTGCTTGTCTTCTCTTTTGGCAGCACTGGGAACTGATCCTGGGACCTTCCATAGTGGAAGAGAGGGGCTCAATCTCTTGTACCACCTCAGCTCCCTGGTCTGCTACATCTCATTATTTCTCCTGTGTCTCTTTTCATTGAGTCATCTTGCTGTGCCAGATCTCTGCTCGGGCCAGCTTGCCATGCCAGCCAGCACTCCTACATGGGCCAGCACTCCATTTGGGCCATCTCGCTGTGCAGGCCAGCACTCTGCATGGGCCAGCTCACTGTGTGGGCCAGCTTGCCTTCACCAGGAGGCCCTGGGAATTGAACCCTAGACCTCCCATATGGTAGACAGGGGCCCAATTGCTTGAGCCACATCTGCTTCCCTATATCATGCTCTTTAACACATAAGAAATTCCATGCACTTTTCTAAGGACAAAGATATGCACTTATGTAATCACCTTAAGAACAGTTATAAAGTTCAAGAGTTTTAACATTCATATAAAGCTGATAGTCTCTATTTCATATTTTTCAAATGCCCCAGAAATGTCCTCTTGGGCCTTTCTTCCTTTTTAAAAGATGTAGTATCACAGACATTTGTATGCCAAAAGGAAAAACAAAAACATAGGGAAAATAGCAATGTGACTAATTTCTGTTGAGTAGGTGAGGGTATTTGGATTTAGTATAAGAGTGGAAGTCTTGGTTATTCAGAGGAGAATGGACTACACATCCATGTTAAAAGGGAGAAGGCAGGTTATATGAGCACAGATGCTCATATGCTATGTCAGAGTTGTGGATATTCTCTTAGGATTGCTTCTAATTTCTCAGTGAAATGTGAACTTGCTTTGAGAGCTAGGAAAGAGAAGCAGCTTTTGTGATTATAACAGTGTGTGATTAACAACCTTATTTTCCCTATGTAAACAAATTTCATTAGCTACATGTCGTAAAGAAAAAAAAAATTGCTTTCTCTTTCTTACTGAGGATTGAATTTTGTGAATTCCTGGGAAACAATCTTGTTTGCAAATGAATCTGTTTTACTTTTGGTTAAATGTTTATATCACAAATGTGTTCCATGATTTGAGCCATGTTAGATGATTCTGTAAACATAACAGAGAAATGAACAAAATATATCTGTGGTTATATTTCATGTGTATAGAAGAATATGTATTGATTTAGCATACAAATATGTTTAAAATTCACTAAGCTTCATGTGGCTCAGAGCAGTCAAAAGCATGACATTTGAAATTGTATCTTCATTGCCTTTTGAGGGCATGGGATGATTGACACTTCCTAACCTACTTATAACTGTGAGACTGACCCAGTTATCCACATAAATTTATTTTTTCCCATTTAAAGCTTAGATAATTGGATTATGTTACAAGAAAATAAATCAGGCTTGCTATATTTACATTCCCTTGGATGGATTAGGAGATTGGCTATTCTGGAAAAATGCATGTATTTTCAAAATGTCATTATTATGTATGATTCTTGAAAAAAGCAAGCAAAAATGTTCTATTTTAAAATAAAGAACAAAAATAGTAACCAGACTACTCCATAGTCATTGATTTCCTTTGCTTTAATATAGAGGTCAGGTTCAGGTTGTATTAATTGACTTCTAGAGACCCATCCAATTATAAAATTTTATGATCTTTCAGAATAGTTTTAGTGGGTGAGCCATCTGTAGTCAAGTTATTAATATGGATTCTCCTATATAGTAGTTTTTCCACATACCTCCAGTTGTTTCCACTGAGATAGCATTTCTTTAGAGCCTTTTGAAATGATCCTGCCCTTTTACTTCAAGTCATTAATGTAAGATAGCTTCAAATGGAACGTGGGTAGGGACAAAGATTATTTCCAACATCATATTTACATGATAGGAGTCTAGAGACACAGTGCCATGGAACGTGTTTAAAATGCCAATTTCCAGGACTTGTTTGCTGAGCTTCTAATTTAGTGGTTTGAATCTGGGTATGGGAATCTGCATTTTAGTGAACAGTCAGGTATTTCTGAGATGAGTGGCCAGTGAAACCCACTTTGAGACACTGCCCTAGTTAAATATGTAGGATTTATATAGTTTGTGTATACTTACTTGATTTAGTGATCCTGGACATGAGGACTCAATGGCCATGATTTTTAGCTGAAAACAAAAAGACGCTGATAACTAAAAAAGAAAAAAGAAAATAGAGGACAATGTAGCAGGCTAACTCTTACTTGATGACTTTCCAAGTTGTCATGGTGATGGGAGAAGTTGAATCTGGGAGAAGGTTGTAAAATGTAGCAGTGGTAAAAAGATGTTTTGCCTAAATTTCATTCAAATATGCAACCTGTAGGGTGAGTTGTGAACATCCTCACATTGAGTTCAAGATAATGACACATCATGGTATAGAAAACAACTCCAGGGATTTTATAAATCAGACAACTTTGTGTTCCGTGAATGATTCTAGAACTGCAAAAGAAAATAGCTATGGAAAATATGATTCTTGACTCTGCATCATAATTTATTATGTATAATTATGTACCTCTCCATATCATTTGGAAGTTAAGAACTATGTTAAATTATGCTGCCCTTCCCTTCCTTCCTTCTCCCCCTCCCTTCTCCCTTCTTCCCCCCACCTTCACACCCTCTTTTCCTTCCTTCCTCCCCTCCCTCCCTTCTTCCCAGGTGATTTTTCGATACCTGGGTCATGTCTATGAATTCTACAGTCAAGAAGGAAGCCCTGACCATTATTTTTTCTTAAAACTTGTTTTTACATTGTTTTTAAATTACAAGCTCCATAAAGTTAAGATCTATGGCAAATACTTATTTTATAAACCCCTTAGTATCTTCCACTGTAATTGACAGTGTTAGAATTGCAATGAATATTTTAATGAGCTCTCTGCTCTTTCCTTTGCTTGAAATATACTTCTCATTCTCTTCCTAGGGATAAAATCCTACTAGTTCTTTGAGATCCAATTAAAACCTTACCTCTGGAAGTTCCCCTCAACTTGTAGCCTCCCAAGTACCCCAATTAATTGTTCTTTCTTCTGGGTTTTCATAACAAATTGATCATGCTACTAATCAACATGTAAGTTCACTAAGTTGGGTGGCCATATGTTTCAATTTGCTTGGATCAGGTTTCCTGGCATAAGTGTTAATAGTGATCCCCTTTCACTCAAAAAGATTCTAGTTTAAGTAATAAGTGATATCTTGAAGGGACTTTTTAGACATAGTACTTAGTGTATTATCAAGTACATAAAGGTTATCCAATCAGTTTGTCAATGTTCAAATTAAATTAATCATTTGATGACTAAAAGAGCTATTAGAGGTCTGACCGAAGCCATGAGTTATTTTATATGTTATTATTAACATTTGTTATTTATTGGTATTAATGTGCAAAGATGGTCAAAATGGGAGCCCATGAAGACATTAGTTACCCAAAAGATAGTAGAGATAGCCTGGGCTAGACTTTTGAGGAATTGGCTGTAGCCTAGTCCAGTGATTCTAAATGCCAATCAGGAAGAATGTCTAAAAGAAAATAAACTTCCTTGAAGAAAGTTTTACTGTTTTCTGGCAAAAAAAAAAAAAAAAAGAGAGAGAGAGAGAGACAGAGACAGAGAGAAAGAGAGAGAGAAATAAGGCTCAACTAGTGAGTTAAAATAAATATATTTATTGAATTGTTCTTTTTAAAGACATTTTTCTTTTCAAAATAAGAAGTTGGCAACCCCAAAGTCTGGCAATCATAGACAAAGAAAATGAGCTGTGGATGGAGAGTGATCATGAGGTAAGAGTAGTTGAAGGCCTCAAATGATCAATTTGGAAAGACTCATTACCTTTCCCATCCCTGTCTAGGAAATTAGAGGGTTAGTCTCTGTTTTGTTCACTGCTATATCCCCAGGACCTACATATTGCCTAGTTCTTAGTAAGTGTTCAATAAATCTTTGTTATGTAAATGAATGCATGGACTTCATGAATAAAATAATGTGCTGATAGCATCTGACTCTCAATTACTCTCATTTTAAATTCTATATTTCTTAATATGTTTATCTCTCAGGTCTGTTTCTGTCTTCTCTATCTATACTTTAGTCATTTGCCCTTTTTCATACTTATGATCTGCTCTCAAGTCTTTACAACCTCGTGATATCTAGTGATTCCATGCTGGTGATTTTTTTTAGCATGGAATGCCTTAATTCTATGTTTCTCAAACTTCATTCATTCCTTTGTGCTTTATCCCTCATTCATTATTCATCTGTATTATTTATCCAAGAGTTTGTCTAAAAAAGCAGCTCACTTTTTAAAATTTAACTTCATTCTAAGCAAGCATATCCATGAAATGCTGGCTTTAATAAGATGGTCACATTCATTCTTCACACACTTTAATAAATACATTTCTATTGAAATTCAAAAAGTCTATCTACATGTCACCAAAACTTCATCTTGCACACCACCAGTGGTGTATGGACCACATTTTGTGAAAGATTGCTAACCAAACTTTCCAGTCTGCCTGATCAACTCCAGTTCATCCTTAGGATGTGCTTATCATCAGTGTTAGTGAAGTGAACCATGGTGTTGATTCTAGAGTCAGACATCTGGGTCCAAATCCTGACCAGTCAGTCTCTAGTTATATGACCTTAAACATATTTAACTTTCCTAAGCCACAGATTCCTCTTTTGTAAAAAGTGTTAGTAATAATTCCTACCTGAAAGACTTGAGAAGTTATTAGGATATTCATACAGATCTCAATATTTTCTAAGTATTCTTGGACTTCCTTTGCTCCCATTATCAATAAAGATGATCAACATTTACTTCAGGCAATTCATTCAAAGTTCTCCTATTCTGAAATAAATGAAAAAAAAAAAAGTAAAATGGAATCAATTCAGGATGATTGTTCAAATACAAGGCAAATAATTATGATTATTTGACCTTAACCTTTTTGGATCCTGAAGATAATAATATTTCAGAGCCAAATGGAATATAAAGTTTACCACAAGGATAATTTTTTCTACCCTTTCAGCCACATCTGCAGGGATTAGTTATTCTACCTCTAAGTGGAATGGTGGTAGAGAGGTATGAAGCCAGGATTAAACAGCTGCTTCTTCCCCTGCAATCCCAATGACTTCACAGAAAACCAGAGAAGACTGAGAATTTATTCCAGTCTCCATTATAAGAAAACACAGGAACAGTGTTGAAATTGATTCTATCTCAGCCTTGTTCCTTTCTATGTACCTTTTGTCCTAGCTAGATTTTTCTCTTTTTTTCTATTGGTTCATTAGTTACTTCTAGCTCTTTATGCTTGGAGCTGTTACTCTTCTTTACACTTTTGTCCTCAAAATGCAAATTTTTAATTTACTCTCTATAAAAATCCTTTGTGCAATGAAACTGAAAGAATAGGAGAAAAAAATGAAAGTATAGGAGGAAGAAAAGGGTAAAAAATTGAGGTGCTTAAAAGCCCATATGTCCCTAACTCTGACATTTAACTGTTTTCTGGTTATACACAAATGACTTTGTCTGTATTTCTTAGACAGTAAGTCCCTCAGGCAGAAACCATACCTCTGCCTTTCCTGGTATTATGCCAATACAGCATGAGCATTCCCTAAGCAGTGATACCATATTCTCTCTTTCAAATTTAAAGATAAGAGATAAGTACTAAGGAGAAAACCATTTTTTCCCTGCCAGTTTTTCTCAGTTGTAATTATTGAATATAAGAGACTTACTAAATCTAAACTAAAGGAAATACTATTTCCGTATTAAAAAATAACTGGGCACAAATTTTTTTTGAAATGACACTCTCTGTCCTGTCAATAAAATACAAAGATTTTTCCTTAATGCTGCTTAATGTATTTATGTATTCAAGACCTTTATCTTACAGCTTTATGCACTTCTAACATTTAACCCATATGAACCTGACATTTAAGATGAAGTAGGTGGTATGGGAGTGATACTTAAAAAACAGGTCCATGTTAATTTTCAGGCATCTGGTTTCATTTTTTATGATCCCTCAGAGACATTAGAACTTTTGATCCTAATACTATATTTTGTATTTTAAAAACTAATTAAACCATTTTTCAATAGTACTCATTAAATGAAAGGTCATATCTTTCAGCAGAAAATATGAATTATGGATCATACGAGTAATTTTACTGGACAATTTAAAATATATTTCCAAAGAAGTCTACAGCTTTAAATTGGCAAATGACTCTTAGATAAAATTAGTGCTCTTAGATAAAATTAATCAATTCTGGCAAAATAATGATGACTTGAATACAAAAAGAGTTAGATCAGGTTACTTTAAAATTGATTGATTTCTCCATAATTTCTACCAAAAGTTGCACACAAACCAAATTTTTTGTCATAGCAAAATCTAATAACAATTATTATTTAAAACAATTAACCTCTCTTAAGTAGCAGAAGAGATTTAATTATAAGTCTCCAAGAGAACAGTAATCCAATATTATGAAAGAAAATAAAATTAAACAAAGGAAAGAAGTTTGCTGCTTTGAACAGCAAAAAAACACCTTCATCGAAGAATATATGAATGATGTGATTTTGTTCCTCACCTACGTTTCTTTTTCTTTTATTTGAAAGAGGAAATAAATCTGGATCCCTTATTTTGATTATTACTGATTTACTCTACAGAGAATGGGAACCTAGATTGGCAGGGGATTGGTTTTTCTAAGACATGCTCAGGGACCAAGTCAGTTCTGTTAGTTCAAGCCTAGCTAAGGTAGGGATCTGGGCTGTATGGTAGATAACATTCAGGCAGCAGATGCAGACTGTGGCTGAAATTTGTCTGTAGCAGAGCCAGAGGCTCTTCTGAGACAACATCATCAGTAACATTGACAGAGATTCTAGATTGGCAGCTGCTGACAGTGGTTGAGGAAAGGAAAGGTACTCAAAACTGGCAGAGAAACAATGTTTAGAGACACAGAGTCCTGAATTACTGGGTCAGAGAAAGGCTTAATTCAGAAGTACTTCAGGACACTAGATGGGTTATGAATAATTGATCAGGCTTTCCAATTCAATGCCAAATTGGTGCTGCACTTGGTAGCTATGGTTTGGAGAAATAAGCAAACGAATCTTACCATACCAGAATGGTAGAATTTATTTCAAGTATGTGTCAATACACCAAATGTAAGATACTGGCTATTTTAGTAGTAGTGTTTTGATGATGCTTTTTCATAGTTTGTAACAATTGTTTCACAGCAATGCAAGGTGGTGGTGGGGGATGATGTATGGAAGCCCTGTATGATGATATGTTTGTTTTGTAAGTTCACAACTTATACTACACACTTATTTTTATGGATGTTCATGTATGAATGATAAATTTCATTTTAAAAAGTTAAAAAACAAACAACCAAACCAAACCAAAACAAAAGAAAAGCAACGAAACAAAAAATATCTAAGTTATACTGTCTTAGAGAGAAAGACAAGGCAGGAGAATACCAACAAACGAAACCTCAAGTAACACCATTTCCTAGAACATTTCCTAGAACACTAAAGGAAATCTTGAATTATTACCTTGTGTAGTTCCCACCTTCACTCCTGTGAATTGGGTTATCTCAAGTTCCTTTATTATGATAGAACACTGCAAACATTAATCGTTCAACATGAAAACTAATTTTCCCATTATATAATATTTATGATAGTTAGTGGCTTTAAAATCATCTATAAAGATGATCTTCCTGTCTCTCCAAATGCATGATGAGGGAGGAGGAGTACTAGCTCTTTGATATTTTCTGGAATGATGAGTTATCTGACTGGTGAAGATGAGTTATTTTAGATTTTCTATTGATAGATCTTTCCACAGGAAAACCACAAAGGCTGCCAATTATATTTCAGCTTTTTCCTCTAAGTCATTTTGTAAGATTAGATCTCTCATAGCTGAAAAGACAAAATTAATGAGAATGTATAATAATGTTTGGTTATAATAAATGATGCCAGATGGAATTTCTGTCATCCAATGGAGCAGATTGTAGGCTGACCATTATTCTGTAGTGAAAACTTTGAAATTACAAATAAAGTCATAATGAAGTACCCTACTAAGAAGTAATAAAATCTTGGCTAAAATTTACCTTTCATCTCAGAATCAATAATATGTTGGCTGAGTCAGAGTGTGTGGTAAAACAAAACTTCTGAGTCCTTTCCTTTTGGCTTGGCTACTAGTTTGAAAAGAGCTATATGGAGATTAATGCCATTAGGTGATATTAGTAGAATACCTAATATACGGAAGATACAATAGTCATAATACCTCTGACAAAGAATTTACCATCTTTTTTGGAGGATAAAACCTGTCTACAAATGACTATATTATAAGGAGAGTTGTGATAAAACATGTATGAGAGTATGACTAGGAGGCCTGGAGGTCATTGCAACAGTGGAAGGAAGGGCAGAGAAGAAAATATATCCCTTTTTAACAACTTGCAGTATATATTGGGTATGGTTTTCAATATACTGAAGTGATAAAATCTTATACTTGGGACTGGGAGTGTGTGGGAAAACAGACAGACATTGCCTCTTTTCTAATAACTAATATAGTTTTCTCTGGTTGAGTGGGGCTATGTGCGTGGAGACTTATGAAGTGATGTTCCTTGTGTCAAGATGGAGTTATTTGCATTGGGACAGAAGAGATACATCTAATGTGGAGACTTCAGAACATAAATAGAGAGTTAATCTGGCTTTGTGGAGCCAGACAAGGAGGACTGAGAAACTACATTATGTAAGGCTGTGCAATAATGGGCTATTGTTTTGGAATACAGTGAAGTTTTTCAAGTACAAAACACTATATGATTGTAATTTATTAGTATTATTTAAGGATTTCACATGGCTTAACCAAGAAATGTGAAAAAGTAGGAAAATTGGACCTTTTCCAGATACCAACTTTATCCTCAACATTTCTAACTCACAGCTCATTCTGTAAAATGGGAATTATAAGCTTTCCCCCAAGGTATGTTTTGAGATTTAAACCAATACACATAAAGCATCTACTGCAGTCTCTGGTGCACATATCAATAAATCATTGCCATTTGTAGCAGTTTGATGTTGTTTATGAATTCCAAAAATAGATATTAGGTTATGTTTGTAAACTGGTCTGTTCCTCTGGGCATATTTTTATTGGATTTAGAGGTTTCACTCTAAAAGGCTTTAGATTAAGGCTTTGATTGGGCCATATCAGAAGGATGTTGAGTTCCTGCCCCCTCACAGAGAAAACTACACAGCAGAGGTTGGAGTTTTGATTCTGGAGCCCAGGATGTAAACACATAGGAGAAGAACACAGAGGAATAGAGATCACTCTATAGATAATGTAGAGGCCCTAGGAAGAGTCTATAGCTGACCTTGTGGAAAAAACAGAGCACCTGAACCCTGAGAGAAATGAGTCCCAGAAGAGAGATGAGACTTATCCCAGCCTACAGCTGATATTGGAAGAAGCTGTGACCACGGAGCCTTACAAGGAAGAGGAAGCCTGAAGCTTTGCAGACATCAGCAGCTATCTGGCTCCAACATGTGGCAACAGACTTTGGTGAGGAAAGTAACATATGCTTTATGGCCTGGTAACTGTAAGCTTCTACTCCAAATAAATACCCTTTATAAAAACAAACAAATTTCTGGTATTTTGCATCAGCATGCCTTTGGCTAACTAATACACCATTGTTGGAAATCTCTTGGCACTTGGTAGGTTTCTAATAAATATTAATTCTTCTAACATTTTTAACCATTCTGTAGATAGTTGTAAGCCTAGATCTGGTAACAAATAAGTTAGATCAATAGTAAAATCATTCCCTTGTTATTTTATTATGATATATTTTGGAAATCTTGGAAATCTTAGTAAGTTTTTTATTAATATTATAGTAAGGTAGTAACATTATTTTATATTGTTCTATAGCTTCTTCTGATGTCTTTTTCTGGTTCTGGTATCAGGGTACCACTGGCCTCATAAAATGGTTTAAGAAATATTCTATCACCTCTATTTCCTAGAAGAATGTGGGTAGAATTGGTACTATTTATTTCTTCAACATATGATAAAATTTACCAGTGAAGTTATCTGTGCCCAGAGTTTTCTTTGTGGGAATATTTTTAACACAAAATTCAATTTCTCATGCAGATATTTGGTGGTTTATCTACTCATTCTTGGGTGAGTTTTGGTAGTTTGTGTCTTTCAATGAATTTCTCGATTTCATCTTTGTTATTAAAATTGTTGGCATTATGTTTTTCATAATACTCTCTTAAAACACTTATTGCTGTTTGATGTGCCATGATGTTCAAAATATTAGTAATGTATGTTTTTGCTTTTATATTTTCTACCAGTCTAATCAGAGGTTTAATTTTTCTGATTTAAAACAATTTTTGATCTTTGATTTTTCACTACTGTTTTTATATTTTTTAATTCATTCTTTTCTAGTCATATTTTTATTATTTCTATCTAATATTTGCTTTAGGCTTAAATAGGTTTTTTTTCTATTTTCTTTCTCTCTCTTTTTTTGTTTTTCTTTCTTTTTTTCTTTTTCTATTTTCTTAAAGTAGAAGATTCTACTATTTTTGATTTGAGACTTTCCCCCTTTTCTAATATAAGCAATTGATATTATAAAGTTCCCTCTAAGCACAGCATTAATTGAACCCACAAATTTGATATGTGCTTTTATTTTTAGTCAACTAAGGCATTTTAATTTTCCTTGTGATTTCTTCTTTGACATTTGGGGGTATTTAATTTGCATTGGTTAATTTCCAAATCTTTGGGGGTGGGTGTTTCCAAATATCTTTCTTTTACTGATGTCTAGTTTATGTTTATTTTGATCATAGAACATACTTTGTATGTTTTAGTACTTTCATAGTTGTTGAGTTTTTTTTATGGCTAAGAATATGGCTGATTTTGGTGAATGTGTTATTTATATTTGTCAAGAATGTGTATTGGCCATTGTTGATTTGTGCATTTTGTAGATGTCAACTTGCTTGATAGCATTATTTAGGTTTTCTATTCCTTGCTAATGTTCTAAATTTTCTATTAGTTACTAAGAGAGGATATTAAGGTCTCCAACTAAATTGTATATTTATTTATTTTTCTTTTCAGTTCTATCAAATTTTGCCTTGTGTATTTTAAAAATCTCATTCATTTAGTATCTCACTCAATTTAGGATTGTTACAACTTCTTGATGAACTGGCCCATTTATCATTATTTAATATTCTTGTTTATCCCTGGTAATAGTCTTCATTCTGAATTCTGTTTTGTCTTTTGTTTGCATAGGTGCATTAGCTTTCTTTTTTAGTGCTTGCACAGTGTATCTTTTAAAAATCCTTTTACTCTTATCCTATTTTTTTTCTATATTTAAAGTGGGTTTCTTGTAGAAAATATAGTTGAATATTGCTTTTTAAATTCAGTCTGGCAATCTCTGCCCTTTAAAAGGATTTTTAGGCCATTTACACTTAGTGCAATTATTGATATGGTTGGATTTAAATCTACCTATTTATACTTACTTTATATTTGTCCCACTTCTTCCTTTGCTTTTCTTTTCCTGTCATCTTTTGGATTAACTCAATATTTTTATGATACCATTTTATATCTACTATTGACTGATTAGATATACCACTTTAAAAACAGATATTTGCTTTAGAGCTTAAAATATGTATCTTTAAATTATCACTGTCAACTTTCAGAGAATATATACCACTTTACATATAGTGTAAAAATGTCAGTATACTTAGTATACTACCATTTTCTCCCTCTCATCCTTTGAGCTATTATATGTTTTATGTTTAAATTTTTAACATCTGTGATACATTGCTATTATTTTTCTTTTAAAAAGCTAAATATCTCATAAGTAAATAGAAAAGAAATGAAAATGTCTTTTATATTTATCCTCATTTTTACCATTTCCAAAGCACTTCATTTCTTTGTATAGATTCAAATTTCTATCTGATATCATGTTTCTATTTTATTTAAAAAATATTTCAATATTTCTCATAGGAAAGGTCAAATTACAATGAATTCCCTCAGATTCTCTTTGCCTAAAATTCTTTATTTGACCTCCAGTTTTGAAGGTTATTTTTGCTGCACATAGAATTCTGGGTTGACAGCTTTTCTCTTTCATCATTTTAAAGATGTTGCAAAGTCTTCTGAACTGCATATTGTCTGAAGAGAAATCTGATGTAAATCTTATCTTTTTTTTGGTATACAATGTTTCATTTTACTCGGATGCCTTCAAAATTTTCTCTTTATCTTTGATTTCTGCTATTTAACTTTGATGTATCTCTAGATTTTTTGTTTATTTTGTTTTTTCCCTGGTTGAGTTCCCTGAGGTTCCTGGATCTGTGAAATTTGTTGTTTTTCATTAATTTTGGAAAATTCTAAGCCATTATATATTTTTTCATCAAGTGATTATTTTATTTTTAAAGAAGCTTTAAATTACATAAAGGTTACATTGAAAATATAGGGGATTCCCAAATACTCCACTCCTTCCCACTTCCCCATTATATTTTTGAATATATTTTCTGACATGTTCTTTTTCTGTTCTACTTTGGGAGCTTAATTACATGTATGTTAGACTGTTAGATATTTTCTCATGGAGCTTGGGTGCTTTGTACTGTTATTTTTTCACTCTTATTATCTCTTTTTATTTCAGTTCACACAATTTATATTGACTTATTTTCAAGTTTACTAATTTTTTTCTCAGATCTGTCCAGTGTGCTGATATTTTGTTGAAGTAATTGTAAATTGCATATATTGTAGTGGTTTTTCTCTAGCATTACCATTTGATACTTTCTTATGGTTTTCATCTCTCTGGTGAAATCTCTCACCTGATTTTGCATATTGCCAATCATTTACATTAGATCCTCTATTATATTAATCCAAGTTATTTTAAAGTTCTTATTTGATATTTCTGATATCTGAGTTGTTTCTGGGTTCAGTTCTGTTGATTATCTCTTGACAATAGGTTGATTTTTCTTGCCATTAATTCTTTTATATTTTTTTGAGCCTCATTTTGTCAGGTCGTTACTGTAGTTCTTGAATTGGTCTAATCAGAAGTTGAACAGTGTTTGGACTTTGTTGTTACTATAGTCATTGTCAGTGCTCCCACAGACTTCAGTTCTTCCATTAGTGGGCTGCTTTTACCTTGTACTTGGTATGGGGTCTGGAGTGCTTCAGGAGTTTTCTCTATGTTCCCACTCCACCCTCAATTTTCAGCAGTCCCTGCATTTCTGTACTACCATAAATGGGGTTCTATCTCCATGTTTTTGGTTCTCCTAGCCTCCTTGGTCTTATGCAAGCCCTCTGAGTCTGAATCTCAGATTGGGGCTTCCTCAGAGTCCTTACTCCTCCCTTCATGGAATCCAAATTCTGCCTTTTATATGTGGAAAGTTGTAGGTGGGAGCAGGTTTCTTGCCCTTTTTCCAGTAGTAGAAAACCTATGCTGTGTTGGTGGAGGATCCTGGGACCAAGAATAAATCCTACACATTGTCCTGAAACAGATACATTTCTCTTCTACCTTTTTCCCAGAATGAGTGTATTTTTGCCTGGTCCTTGGATGTAGAGGGTTTTCTGACACTCCTTTTCGGCTTAAGTCTTCTTTTTTATTTGAGAGACTAATGTGGGTAAGTGGGTAGGGTTTCATGCCTGTCTTCAACAGAACATTCATCGCTGCATGCACAACTGTGCCACCAAGGAGGGGATCTCCCAGTTTCTTAGTATTCACCAATTATAATATTTTTGTGTGTTATTATAAACTGTAAATATATCTCAGTATTTTAAATCATTATGCTACCCTTTAAGAACATGTTGAAGTTTTATCTATTCTCTTCTTACTGCATTTATAGAAGGTACTTCTTCCTCCATGTCTGCCAAAGATACACAGAGTTTGTGTGTTCTGTTTTCCCTTAGAGGCTTTTCCTATTCTTTGGGATTCAATTCACTTGACTGCAATGGTGACTTCAGTTCTCTGACAGTCTCACAAAAGATTATGATTTTTGTAAATTATTCAGCTTTTATTCATTATTGGGAATGACTGTGGGAATGGCATTCACTTGTAGCTTTCTTAGTGAGAGCATTACTTCAATGGCTGAGATTTTTGTCTTTTGGATATTATGTAAATAATTGAAGGTACTATAATAAGCAAGTGGTGTCACATTTCAAAACCCACTTTCCTGCCATTATATCACATGGAATTATAAGCTCTATAGGGACCTTGAATAATGTTAAAAAGTTATATTTATATAAGGTTTTTGTAGTTAAGAACATTTTAGTTTTTACACTTAAGAACTAATTGAATCTTTGTAGACTTGTGATTTACATATTATAAGGTCTTCAGTTTATAGATGAGAAAACCATGACTTAATAACTTAAACTGGTAATGGAGATAACACTCAAATCTGCTTCAAAGCATATACAGCTTTTTATTATTCTATGTCTATGTGAATATTTTAAATGGATATAGCAATACATATCATTGAAATGTTGAGCTTATTCCCTAAAAGATAAAAAATTAATTAGTGAGAAGTTTAGTTCCCTAAAAGGAAAACTAATTAGTGAGAAATGGCACATAATCCAGTGTTTATTAATTCCAGACTACTTTTAACCATTGTTATCATTCCTATTTTTAGGTGAAAGTCAAAAGGATGATGATCTTTGAAACTGTGTCATTATTTTAGGAAAAAAAAAAAATCTCAAAGGACAGAAGACTGTGCTATTCTAGTAATGAGCTATAACTCCTTCAGAAATAATGTCTACATATCTGCCCCAGCATTTGTCTATCAGTGGGAGACCATTATTGGAGCATAAATTAGTATTTTATTAACATTGTCATTTACACATGTCATTTTTAATAGCCTATCTAAAATTATACTGAAAATTATAAAAAGGCATACATAATTCTACTAAAAGACAAAGAAAAAATATTTGTGAACTTACACACATTAAGATATTAAGATTGATAAGATTTAAAGTTGAGGCACATAGGTAGATCACACATACCCGTATATGAGATGGCACAAATTTAAGTAAGATGTTCTTCCTAGTATGTGTTTCAAGTAAATTGAACCCTTGTATTAGTCTGCCAAAGGGCTACCAATGCAGAGTACCAAAAATCTGTTGGCTTTTATAAAGGCTATTTATCTGGGGTAAAAGCTTACAATTACAAGATCTTAAAAAGTCTAATTCAAGGTAGCTTTCTTACCAAAGTCAGTTGGTGCATGTTGAAGCAAGTTGGTGGCCAATCTCTGGCTGTTCTCTGCCTTCCCCTCTTGGTTTCCTCTTCTTCTTGAGGCTCTGTGGGCTCAGCCTTTTATGGCTTCGTGCTTGAGCAAAGTCCTCTCTCTCTGGCATAGAACTTGTTTCTTTCCAGGTCTCCTATAATACTCTCGGTTGTTCTGCTTTCTTCCAAATATCAGCTGTAAGCCATTAGGCAAAATGTCTCTCCCTAGGGCCCCAGGATCAAAAATGACAGGGCTCTCTAATGGTGTGTCTTTTGAGTATCCATTTTTATCAGATCCAGCAGGAGGGTAGAGACTAAACCTGCCCACTGACTGCCATAGTGAAATCAAAAGTCTTTGTCTTAGCAGGTAATCTAATCAAAGACACTTCAGCTGAAGCAAATCAATCAAAGGGCATCACACCTACAGGAATAAATTAGTTCACAAACATGATCTTCCTCTTTTTTCGCATTCATAAGTAATCTCAAACTGCCACAACCTTGTACTTAAAATTTGGTTTAAAGTCACATGAAAAGTAACAGTAAAGCATTGAGTTTATAATATGGGAAATTTCTACCCCAAATACCTTAATACTTAATAGGTTTCAGGTCAAGATTCGAGGAATAATTAGGAACTAGAAGAATGTACGCAACACCCCACTTGTCTGAAAATAAGTTCTGCGGTGCCTAAATTCATGCCATTGAATTATGTTTATAGGTTTAAAGCATTATTTTACATGGAGCCTGGAAATTTTGTCTCTTATCTGAAGGAGAAAAAAAATAAAATTAGACTAATCAGCTATATCATCTTGCAGAAAAAATGGCGCTAAGGGATTGGGATTGGGATTGGGATTAGGTGAGTTTGAATAGGAAATAGATCACAAAAGGCATAGGGCTTGTGACATCACTTCAGTGAAGGATTTCCTAATAAGTATGAAGACACTGGGCATTTCAGAGAAGGGAAATGGTAGCAAGGAGTACAATATTTCAAATTACTGACAGTTTTTCCCAGAGATATTACTTAGAAAATGTTCTTGCTACCTTGTATACTATCTAGTCCTCATCAACACCAGACCACTGAGCACACAATATTTACCAAATATCTACTGTCAAAGGCACTATTCTGAGAGCAATGGGATATAAAAAGAAAAGTGTTTTCTCCTGTAGGGAGTCTATGACCTATTTGGGGATATATTGGCATGGCAAAAAGCAAAGATAGGTAAAAGCAAAGACAAATATCCACAGAAGGAACTGAGAATGCCCATTGGATGTTACAGAAAAATGCTACTTTCAATTTCTAAGATAAGAATTGGGAGAATATTCCAGTGAGGAAGTGAGATTTGAGATGGTCCCTGAAGACTGATAATTTTGGATGAGTGGAATTGTAGCAGTTTGGAATTATTTATGAATTCCAAAAATAGATATTGTATTGGATTATTAGTCTATTCTCTGGGCATATTATATTGTTTTGGATTCAGAGGTTTCATTCTTACTTAAATAAATTATAGTTAAGGCTTTGATTGGACCATGTCAGTAGGATGTTGAGTCCCCACTCCCCTTGGTGGCTGAGACTCGCAGAGAAAATGACGTGGCAGAAGAGAAAGTTGAACTTTTGATCTTGGAGCCCCAGAAAGTAAACACACAGAGAAGCAGATATGTGAAGAAGGAGAGAAGGCTCCATTAGACATGGCAGAGGCCTTGGGAAGAGAGATGAGCCATTAACTTGATAGTTTACAGCTCGCCTTGTGGAAAGAGCAGAGCAGCTGAGCCCAGAGAGAAATGAGCTGAGAGAGAGATGAGATTTATCTCAGCCTACAGCTGATATTGGAAGAAGCTGGGACCACAGAGCCCTATGAGGAAGAGGAAGCCTGAACCCTTGAAGACTTGGCAGCCATCTTGCTACAACACATGGCAACAGACTTTGGTGAGGGAAGTAACATATGTTTTATGGCCTGGTAACTGTAAGCTTCTACCCCAAATAAATACCTTTATAAAAGCCAACAGATTTCTGGTATTTTGCATCAGCACCCCTTTGGCTGACTAATATAGGAATGGAGTCTACTTCTCACACTCCTCTTACTCTGTATATTTCTGGAAAGATGATATTGACAGGGGCTTCAATCTCAAATTCTTTCTCACTTTATGTAATCTCCCTAGGGAGTCACATCCTTTCCCAAGACTTCAGTTATGAAGAATAAGTGTTGAAAAATTTCAAGCTTTCATCTCTAGCCTTTTTATCTCTATACTGCTCTTACTCTAATTTAGTATTCCAATTGCTTGAATATCTACTTGAATATTTCACAACCATCAGATACTAAATATATTCCAATCTGATACAATAATCTCTCCCCACCGCCTTTCTAAACTCCTCTTCCTCCTATAATCTTGTCTTTTCCACTTCTATCTGTGTGACTTTAGGTAAGTTGTTTAAATTCTTTGTACCTCAGTTGCTATATTTGAAAAAATAGGGTTAAAATATGGTTATTTTCAGGAGCTGCTGGGAGAATAAAAACAAGCCAATACATGTAAATCTCTAAGAACAATGTCTACCACATAAGAAATGCCCAAAAAATGCCTTAAGCCAGGATGCTTTTCTCTCAATATTTAATTGGTCACACATGCTGTCAAACTAATGTTTCTTTATTCCCTTCTTTTAATCTACTCTGCCATGGCTTTGTCCTTACTCCTCAACTATATTGTTGTGATAATTGAAATATGCTGATAAATGGTCTCTCTATCTCCATTTCATTTTTCTCCCCCTCTAACTTTCAAAATGCCACCATTTTGAATTTTTATACTCCAGTGAACAAAATGCTGCAAGGAAAATATTTGCATTCATAATAAGATCCAGATTCCCTTGAATGGCACATTAGACCCTACATGATCTGGCATCTGCCTGCCTCTCTGGCAGTCTGTTCTACTTCTTTCCCACCAACATCTGAATCTTCAGATATATCAAATATTCATTTTCTCTATACATTTGCAAATGCAGTTCCTCCCATCTTTGAAGACCATTCTCCAATCTCTTTCTTTTCCTGTTCAACATTTACTTTTTCTTTGTGACCGGCTCATACTCTGTTGTTCTAACTATGATCCTTCCCCATCTAGTCTGGGTTGGGTGATATATTATCAAGAAACCAGGTGAGTCTTGATATAGATGTGGAGTGGACACAACCATTCCAAGGTCCACAGGATGAAGGAATAGAGTATGGATTAGAGTGGACTTAGTGATATTCTATTCATGAACTATTGTGATTAGTAATAGAAGAAAATATGGCATTGGTATAGAAAAAGTGGCCATGGTGGCTGCTGGGGATAGGGAGTGGGAGGAAGAGATGAGATGTGGGGGCATTTTCGGGACTTGGAGTTGTCCTGGGTGGTGCTGCAGGGACAGTTACCAGACATTGTATGTCCTCCCATGGCCCACTGGGTGGACTGTGGGAGAGTATGGGCTATGATGTGGACCATTGACCATGAGGTGCAGCGGTGCTCAGAGATGTATTCACCAAATGTAATGAATGTCTCATGATGATGGAGGAGATTGTTGTTATGGGGGAGGAGTGGAGTGAGGGGGCTGGGGGGGTATATGGGGACCTCATATTTTTTGAATGTAATATTAAAAAAATAAAGACAAAAAAAATAGTGTTGGGGAAAAAAAAAAAAAGAAACCAGGTGGGAACAAACAGTACACTCAAAGTGAGTCATTTGAGGAGGTTTAATATTGGGGTTATTTACAAAGGTATAGATATGATCAAGGGAAATCTGAAAAAGATAGAGCTGGACCCCAGGTCTAGTAACAGCCAGGAACTATTATCATCCCTAGGTCTGATAGAATAAAAGGAGGCAGTGCTTTATGGTTAACTTTGGAGAGGGCCACTAAACAGGAAATGTGGTGTGTTGCACAACCTATAGTGAGCCTACAAAGGGGAGCAGGGGAAATAAACATCCTGACTTCAGTGTTCTTATAACTTTTGTCCTACTTTAAGTCTCTTCCATTCCTAAATCCATCGTATAGCTAGAAGGTAAGGCATCTTGTTGAAGTAGCCATAAGATTTGTTCCTGGGCGGATGAGTACTGTGGAGAAAGGTAGAAAGGATGGTTGAAAAACATTCAACAAAGATGCTCTTTCTTGCAGCAACTATTCTACAGAATATACCTCTATTATGAAACTTACCACACTATACCTAATACACATCCATTTTTATCATAAATTGCAAAATCCTTGATCACAGGGACTATCTTTATATTTTCTCAGCTCTTATCCAGGGAAACAGTATTTTAAAAGATGCAGGGACGTGGATTTGGCTCAATGGATAGAGAGTCCACCTACCACATGGGAGGTCCAGGGTTCAAACTCAGGGCCTCCTGACCCATGTGGTGAGCTGGCCTATGTGCAGTGCTGATGCATGCAAGGAGTGCCATGCCATGCAGGGGTGTCTCCCGCATAGGGGAGTCCCATGTGCAAGGATTGCGTCCTGCAAGGAGAGATGCCCAGCATGAAAAAAGTGCAGCCTGCCCAGGAATGGCGCTGCACACATGGAGAGATGACGCAAGATGATGCAACAAAAAGAGACACAGATTCCTGGTGCTGCTGACAAGAATACAAGTGGACACAGAAGAACACACAGCAAATGGACATAGAGAGCAGACAACTGGGGTGGGGGGCAGGGAAGGGGAATAGAGAAATAAATTTTAAAAATAAATAAATCTTAAAAAAAATAAAATAAAAGATGCTTGAATGAATGAATGGCAATAGCTGCCTGAGGTCTGTGCTCTATAAACCTTGGAGGAAGCATAACTGTTTGAGGATAATTATCTAATTAACCTCTAGAATTCAATATTTGTGCTACAATTCAAGGTTTTTCTTTTAAGACATGATGTCTGTTTCTTTTTTGCATGATATGCAAATGAATGCAAGTGTGCACATGTGTTGTTTACATCATAATTTTAAAAAATGATGATGGGTCAGACAAATACCAGACAATTCACAAGTTTTAGACAAATATGAGAAAACAATTTCTCTAAGAAAATGATCTCCATTTAGTCATTTATTCACTTGATTTAACCCCATGCTGCTACTAGTTATGCAGGGAGAAAATAGTGTTTTAATGACTTCAGAAAATGCTCACCACAGGAAGAAATACTGCATAACTGGAATAGACTAAGAGGATATTTATCTATCTGTGCATTTTGTAGGTCTTAATACCATCATACCTATATGCTCCAAGAAAGGTATGATAGTAGAACAGTTGCTAAAAAAAGGTGTATATCATTCATGTGGCAATTTAGATTTCAGAATGAGCAAAGTCCTTTTGAACACATTAAGTGGTCTAAATATAAAATAGAAATTATGTGATCTACCCTTCATTTAATCAGCATAACTATAATTGTAATAGAAGGTAACTTAGAAAAGAACATAAAGAGTTAATGTAATTCTGTGTCACTTGACGTTAATAATAAAACGCTCTTATCAAAGTTGTGGTGTTAATTTGTTATGATAATTATGATCACCTCAAATTCTTTTGTAACAAGATAACCATGTTTTTGAGAGTTTGAAGGAGATGAAAAAAATTTTTTTAACAGATGGGGAAACTAATTTCCAAAGAGATTATAACTTATGTGATTTTCTAGTTGGATGCAGAGATGTTTCTGGATTCTTACACCTAACTCACTTCATGTCAAGCACTAATGGAGTAAGACATCATCTAAAGTTTAGTCAATTCTGCACAGTATTTGATGTGGAGCTTTGCCCTCTGCAGAAAACCAAGGACCTTATTACAGAATTTAGTGATTCATTCAATAACTTTCATACAGAATGTTAAAGTCCAGATCCACTTATAGTTCTAGAGAACTGGAAAATGTCTCTGCTAAGGAAATTTTTGTGGATAAATGCTTGTAGGGTGCCATCGTTAATTATTTCTCTTCACTAATGGCTTATCAAAGGAAAGCAGAAATGGTATCTATGTTGTTTTTTAAGCACATTTTTGCTTATTTTTCCTCTATTTTTATAAACAGGGAGAACAATTCTTTCTAAAAGAGCTCTTACAATGGTTACTTCTTAGGGAATTCTACCTCCCTTTTGCTGATGCACACCAAATTTTATCTCCTTTATGTTTTTGTAGCTCAGGATTTACTATTAATTTTCTTGCCCTGTTTTTAGCCTTTCTAGCCCCTTTTCTAGTCATTTGTATTAGCTTGAAAGCTGAATAAAGGGGAAAAAATGACCTAAGAAACAACCATTCACATGATTAAATGGAACCTCTCATCTCATGGATGAGAACTCATCTAAAATCTCAATCACCATTTGTTTTTCATCTACTCTATGTTTTTGATTGCTGAGTGAGAATCTTCAAGGCTTAGATTTTTTTTTTTTTTTTAGTTAATCCTTGGAAAACTAGTACTAACATTTGTCATTTATGACATTGGGACAGTAGAGTGCTAATTTGGAGGAAATGGAAGACATTGTTTCCTGTGACTTTTTCAAAAATCAAGAAAATCTCCTGGAATAAGAAAGGGAGAGGAGCAGGTGTAGCTTGGTGGTTGAATGCTTGCTTCCCATATATGAGGTCCCAGGGTCAATCCCTGGTACCTCCTAAAAAGAAAAGAAATGGGGGGATTCACTTAAAGCTTTAGAAGTGTTATCTCTAGTTCTGACCTTTTACATGAGCTTCAGAGTAATATATCTAACTCCTGGAAATTAGTCTCAAATCTTCTAACCTCATTTGTCTTTTTCTCCCCAAACTTGCTCTTCTGCCAGTTTTTCCCACTTCAGTAATATGGAAAATATGACCTTAATTTGGATAATGGAGGAGGCTAGAAGTGGCTAAGGAAGAAATACATAGACCTGAACTAAGCACTAAATGTTTTATCCTGTGAACTCAAAGATACAGTCAAGTTTGCCACATAGGAGAAGAATTTAAAGTTAAGCAGTTCACTCACCTGTCTTGAGTTAGTGGCTACACCTAAGCTCTCATTGATCTGAGAATCAATTCCCTTAAGGCATTTAGAAAACATATTCTAGAATAGGTATTGTGACTTGTTTGTGAGAATATGTACTGAAAGATGAATATGAATTTGACATATATTTCAAAAACAAAGAGAAAACCATTGAAACCTCTTCTAAGAATAGTATACTGTGACTCTTACAGGGAAACCCAGGTACTATGGGAAGTGAAACTTCCTCTCCCTTCAAAGCTTCTCTCTAAGATTGTCTGTGAAATAATTGGAAACATAGAGTTCTTGGTTTCAGCAAGGTTTGTATTAGTGTTTGGAAAGCATTCAAAGTGAGTCTTATGCCCATAGATGATGAAACTAAACTACATATCATAAATCATACTAGATTATTAGTACTGGGTGGGATAAGACCATTGAATCCTGAAGTAAGTGAAGAGAGAATTAGTGAGAGGGAGCTTTACTCTAAAGCATTTTATATGATATATGAGAGTATAACACCTATAAATAAAAGGTCTGGCTACAAGTAGAGGAGGGAGGACACTGGCAAGCTCTCCCAGTGCTCTGAAACTACAGGATATCTGCTACTACGCACCTCGATTTAGTAACCTGGATTGATCATTGTTGCAAAAATAGTGGACTGTGTACCTGAAGAGATTATAAAAAATGACTACCTGAAAAGGGACAACTATTGTTTTTAAAGGTATTTATTTTGAGCTCCTAGCATCAATGAGCTGAGTTTGTTCTTCCGAAAACATTGAGAGACCAGTAAGAGACTAAAGGAAAACCAATATGTATTAGAGTTTTGTTACTCTTAAAGACTCCATACTGACTCTTCTTAGAGTTTACTCTTATTTCTCAGTTCTCTCATATCTTCGGGAATTTCCTCTTCACTGACTCTTTACCAGCTTGTCGATATATAAAATGCTCACATACTTAAAACAATTGCAGTTTACCTTCGACTTCAATATTAATCAACATCATTTATATCCTTTGATCCTAAATTCGAAAGAAAAGCCCATACTTACTGCTTCAGCTTTCCTCAACTTCCTCAGGATTCCTGCTCATGATGCTAGAAGCTGCCTTCTGGAAGACAGCCTTCTACACATCATACCTTCTTTTTAAAATTTTATTATTTTATTTTTAAAGAAGTTTTAGATTATATAAATGCTACTGTAAGATTGTAACCCCTGACCCTGAGCTCAAGCTATGCTCCTTTCTGGTCCTATCCCTGCCTCACTGCCCAACACTCTCTCCCCCAAATGATAAGACAGTTCCCAGAACAAAGATTTCCAAAACATCACTCCCTACCCTGGAAGCAGCAAGCCATGTAATTTTCCACCCAATATCTTTGAGCCACAGCTTTGGACCCCTCTCCAACCCTGCCCAACTCCACCTGTTCAAAAGGAACTCCCCAGCTCATTCAAATGGGCTCAAGTCTCACTTCAGACGCCTGCCATGCTGGTGAAATAATAAAACCAAAAATACGGAGAATTCCCATACACCCCACCCCTTCTCCCACACTTTTTCCCATTAACAGCATTTTAATTAGTGTGGCACATTTGTTACAATTGAAGAACACATATTGAAGCATTGCTAATAACCCATCATAACTTTTTAACCTTTATCTTCCAGGACCTCTGTTTGGCATCTACCATGGCAGAGCATTCTTGGCTTTTGAAAGTCTCCCAACTTTCCTCTTAATTTTTTTGTTTTGTTTTTATAAGAAGATTGTTTAGTGTCTTTCATTTTTACCAACTCCTATCATTTTGACCACTATTTATCAATTTTCTGATAAACACTCTGTTTTCTTGTCCTTTCAGGAGCCTGTAAATACTGATATTACCTCTTGGGTCTTTGCTATTCTTGTTCCCTTATCCATTTCCAGGGCCTCAATAATACTGCTTTTGCTAAACCTCTATCTCTGGCTCAGAGCTTATGACTGAGCTGCTAGTTTTCATTGTCACCCAGCCTTAAGGGCATCTCCAAATTCACGTAGCTAACTACTGAAGAGGGACTGGGGTAATCCTCGACTGGGTTCTTTGCTTGGTGCAGCAGAATAGACAGACATACCAAACTAGGCTAGGTAGGAAATGTGGTTTTATTCCCCAGCAGGAGACTAGAGATGCCCAATCTCAAATCAGCCTCCCCATTAAGGACTTTTCTCACAGCTTTTATACGGTTGAAACAAAAAAATATGTCATTAGGGTGACATTTCTAAGAAGGGTCCAGAAAAAATTTGTTGTTCCTTTCTCAGTTAATCTTAAAATATGCATGGTACCTGGGGTCGGGTAAACTTGGGGTGATAAAGATGGTGGTTGGTACTGGTGTGATGGTACAGGTGATGAGGGATGTGAAGATACAGATAACAATGAATGTGAGTAAAGATAAAGAGTGAGGAAGTGCATATTATACATTTTTGTTAAGAGCTAAATCTGGTTAATGTTAAATCTGTAGCTCTGTGTGCATCCTGACATGTGAGCAAGAGTTACATTGAATTTTTCTAACACTATAAGGTACAGTACATTGTCTTATTATTTAAGTTGTACTGGTTTTTTTTTTTTCCCTAGGACTATACTACTGTTCTCTGGTAAACACTCTTTTCCTCCTTTTCATCTCCAACCTCTTAATGGATTTGCTTTGCAGTCATACCTGCTGGTAACTTTGCCATCTTTGACTCTCCTTTTTCAGACCCCCAGCAATCAGTCATTAAGTTTTGCCGATAGCATGTCAGAAGTAATTCTGGGATTCCCTTTCTCCATCGTCTCTGCCATTCCCCTCATCTGGATATTCTCTTTTCTCAACTAGCTTATTAAACAGCCTCTTAATAATGTTTTTGTGTCCAGACAATTTCAATGCTTCTCCACATTTCTTCCAAATTACTTTTCTCTAAGATTTCTCTAATCATGTCTTTTTCCTTCTTAAAACAATAAATGCCTCTTCATATCAAGAGCTTTACATTAAATAGCATGGTGTTTAAGGGCCTTTATAACCTGTTCCCAGTCTACACAGGCTTACCTTTTTCTGCATGCTCCCAAACCTCTTGAACAACTCTCTAACACTGTGGACTACTTGTCACCTAAAATATGCGTGCACATTTGAACCTCAAATTTTGCATATACTTTCCCCTCTCTTTGGAATTTACTCCTGCTGCTCTTTGCCTTCTGGTGAATATTTTTCTTCAAGCTCCAGTTCAGGTGTCACTGCCATTGTGAAGATTTGCTTTAATACCCATCCAGAGGCAGAATGAAGCTCCATTCTCTCTCTGTTCTTCCACATGGTTGCCCGTATGAGCCTATGATGTCTAAGTAGACAAATACAAAGAAAGGATTCTTATCTGACAATAATTTAAGACTCAGTAAATGTCAGAGAGTCTAGTTGTATTGCTCCTTGGAAAAGAAAGATAAAGATCTTAAAATATTGTAGCTGAAGCTTCTTGGTTTACTTGAGGTGGGGTTGGGTCAAGACCAAACTTTTGTCCATCAGTTTGCATAAAATAGACATAATCTACAGTTACCAACCCTGCTGTTACCAGGGCAGACAATAACAAGGTTTGGTTCATTTAATCATCCTTATTCAAATGATGGAATTGACTCTAAAAAGTCTCAATCAGATTCATGTATAACTAACATACGGGAATATGAAGGAGAGAAGACAGTGTTCTCCCTCTCTCAGATTGCTATCTTATTCTTATTTCATTAACTTTGACTTAGTAAATGAAAACATGTTTCCTTAGTTGTAGCAAACTGTCTTTGCATCTCTTATGATGGCCCAAAATACCAAGTTTATTTTCCTGTTTTGGGAGTGTTTTAAAATGGAGGTGGGTCAACGGTTTCTCATTGAGTATAAAGTAGTAATATGCTGAATCAGCCACTAGATGTCATTGCGTTTTCAAACAAATGGCTTTAAAGACTATTTCTGTAAAAGCTAGCTTGTTCAAATCCTAGATTTTTGTGTTCTTTTCTGTGGCATCTATGGAGTAAGTAATGCTATCATTCATCTTAAAACATTTCCCAGGTCTAGATTTTAGGATTTATTTGGCCTTCTCCAGCCCGTTGCATTGTAAATTGGTACTTACAATGCATGAATGGTACTTTTCATAATGTAATACTGATCTTGTCTCTACTTAAAGAGATATGAAAACTATTCAGAAGCACAAAACAATATATATTTAATAGGCTTTCTATTACAGAGGGCTAATAAAAATTCTAACATGAATAGATTTTGCTTAGGAAATTGCATTTCCGTTTCTCTGGGGAAAAATGGGTACTTTATTTTTTATGCTCCTTTGTGAATGACTACCAAATTGTCCAATGTCTGTGCATTCTATAGCTGTATAACAGTTTTATCAATTTCACTTTTAGAAAGGTGATGGCAAATTGTTATCAATTATAAACTATTCAATATGAATTCCTGAAATTGTGCTAGTTATAATAGTTCATCAAGAGGTCTGTAAGTACATCTCTTTTTATACCAAAAAAAAAAAAAAATTTAAATGTGAGGAAAGATAATCAGTGAAGCATAGCAATCTCCAACTTGCTTATTTTATAATCTCTGATCACAATAGGAATAATAGTTACCTAGTTTCCTATCTAAATAAAGGCTTTCAAATATCTCAAGCCGTATTTACTTTTATTATGAACTAATGTATGTTCCTAGTTTATGCTTTTTGAAAAGATTATTAATATTTGGAATTTCTTGTAAATGACTGATGCAAAATCTCTTTTTCCACCCAGTACACACATTTCATCTTTCTGTTCATTTCTCTGGTGTGAAAAAGAATTTTTCGGGTTTAATCCTGAAAAAGAAAGATCTTCCTTCATTACAATTGACTTATCAGGTCTACTCTCTTTTCCTATTTTCACACTGTTTCCTGTATAGAGGAGGATATATATATTAATATCCCCTCCCCCCTCCCCCCCCCAACAGCCAATCTATACTGCTGGAAATGGTAAAACCTCTATAAATCAGAGCAAGACAGGGGTTACTATGCATGGATAATGCCCTTTAATTCACAACTGCTAGTAAAGTTGATTAAACTTCCACTGAGTAATTCAGACCTAGGCCTCCTCCTGAAACTTGTTGCTGAAACAAGTAGTGCTCCCTCCCTTCTGTAGCCAGGTCAAGAGAGTCAGTGAAGCTGTTTGTTATTAGGAGGAAAGTGTTTAAGGATAACTTTCACCCAGTAAAAGAGATAAATGGATGAGGGATGAAAGTCTACAAATGAAGAGAAATGATCAAGATTACTACATTATACTGAGAGAATGATCCCATATCATTGTCATTGCAGTATCATTGGCTCTGGGAAAAAAGAAGGGGCTGGATAAGTGTTTACTTGGCTGAATTTAAGGAGGATTTTAAAAAGCATATGCAAGTTACTTTGCTGCTGTACATGGTCTATGTTCCAGCATACATCAATTATGCTGTCTTTTGAGCAGGGAGGACAATCAAGGTCATATGTTTGAATGCCTCCCAGGATAGATGTGTTGGTTATGGTTTACTGGTCATACGCTCTGGTCTGATCTTTCCTAGTCACCAGCATTGACCACAGACAGGGGGCTATGATTTGAGGATATATTCTACTTTACCCGACAGAAAAAGAGAAAGGGTCTCAGAAGAAGCAAAGAGCCCCAGAAATAGAATAGGGCCTTGTGCTTGCAAGAAAGCTCACTATGCTTAAATTTGCAGGTATTGGCCTAGAAACAGACTGAAATGAATGTACCTACCATATGGAAATGGAAACCATGAGTTTTAGTCTTCCAACCATTAATGGTTGTTCATCATCCTTTGAGTATAAAAGGGTATACATGGTCATTATTTGCCAACATTCATGCAATGTCTATTGTAGTTACAAGTACTTGCTGTGGTCATTCTGTCTTTATGAGGATCCTCCTGTTTACTTTTGTACTTCTGCTCCAAAATGGAGACTTCAGGAAATTGATTGTTGTCTTAGACATGATTGGGTCTTAGATCTGAATTTAGAAAATTAAATACAAAGGAGTCAGATATATTTGAGAATATTAATGTTATAACAGGAGATACATCTGTCTAATAAAATCAATGACAACTTCAGAAGTACCTCTCCAGATAACCAGATGTGAGATGATTTGAAGGCATGTTTCATTAAGACCAACAGGCAACAGCTGGGGAGGGCTCCATCCCGCCCACTCACTTCCAACCAGGACAGATCTATTGTATCTACTTTACATAAAGAAGCAAAGAGTATAACTGGGCTTCAGGTAGACTATTTGATTTGGAACCTGGCTCTCTCCAAGTTGGGTGAACTTGGCAATGTTAATCTCATTATTACCCAATTTCTTCATATGGTATAGACTGAGAATAATAAAATTACCTACCTCTGTATGTTGTTGTAATATTTAAATGAATTCATACATATACTTAGAACTGTGTCTGGCATATAGTAATTGCTCAATAAATACTGGTTATTGTTATTTTTATAGTTCTTCTCCCTCATAATTCCTTTGAAAAATGGAGCCATCTCCTTCAGCCAAAATAATTTGAATTCTACCAATACAGACTTCATTAATATCTGAAAACTCTCTTTTATTCACTCTAAAAGTTATGTCTGGAGTGGTTTTCACAGTCCACAGCAATGAAGCACTCGGGTCAGCTTTGATGAACCCTGATGAATTGTTCTTTGATGAGTTGTCATTTTCTATTTTTAAAAGAGGCATTAAGAATTTATAACAATGTTCTAGTTGCATTGTCATTTGGATGGTGTGTTTATGATAATTTCTACTGCCAATCTTAATTACCATCAGTTAAACTCATTAAAAAATAATTTTTTTCCAGACTCTTGTCTGATTCACCTTGCTACCTAGAATATCTCAATTTCCTTTTGGTTCACTTGCTACAAGTATCAAATTATTTATTCACCAAATTAAATCATAAGCATTTTTATTTATTCACAGGCATTTATGCTTCCTGGATACTTTTTGGGAATTCAAAAATTTTTAGAAATTTACAGACCACCTAGTCCAACAGATCACATATTATGGAATTATTTTTATGTGCTCTGTGACAGGTGGTTCTCTGTTTTTCTATTACTTGAAAGCAAGATCCTTGCCCAGGAATAGCTTATTCATAGCTGGTAAGACACATCCTATAGAATTAAGAGTAAAGTTACAAAGCTTTCACCATTTTTATCTGGAGAGTGAAGCACATGGATAATACTTACTTGCCCAAGTCACAAAACCAAGTAGCAGTAGGGTTGAAACAATATTCAGAAATCCCAACCTCTAAAACACATTATTTCTCCTACAACTTTTCCTGGAGCCATTTCCTCTTGTAAGAAGTGCTATAAATGGTGGTTAGATATTTAGATAGGCTACAAAACTAGGCTTTGTGTAATGAAAAGAATACTTGTCTTTGCAATCAGAAGTCAAGGATAAGAGAATAAGTTTTGCCACTAAATAGTGTGAACGCAGAAACCTCAATCAGCTTCAACTGTCTAGTCTACAGACTCATGATTATAGTGCTTTTCTTGTTTGATTTATAATATAGTTATGACACCAAATAATTTTTCTGTAACTCTCATTTTGCTCACACAGTTTTGTAAGAGGCTAGGATTCTAAATTTAGGAATACCCCTTTTGTTAGCATAGTCTCTCCAAACTTTGTGGAATTACTTATCATCTGGATAAAAGCAACATTTTTAAACTCACATATCTTGTAAAGATCTCAATATAGTGTTGAAAGAAGCTAAATTAGCTTATGTAGCAGGAATGAATCTTCACCCACAAACTCAGTCTTTCAAGAGATAACTATTTTGTTTTCTCCAATATTTAGCCTCCCTTTCTCTCTCAGAAAGAGAACTCCCAAATGTAGCTTTGGCTTCTCAGAGTAGAGATCACATTTGAAACCTGGAGCGCCTTCACTCTGGATGTGTCCCTGTGACTACATTCTGGCCAATGGAATGTAAGAAGTAGTGTGTGCAACTTCTAAGGAATGTGTCTTGCCACAGTTTACCTTTTTTGCTGTCTGCAATATGGATCTTTGTAAATTTTGAGTTTCTTAGTCCTTCCAAGAACACTCTGAAAAATATACTACTGGTATTCTTATTTGCAGATGAGGAGTTTGAGACATAGAGAGGTTTACTACCTTGTTCAAAGTCACTTAATCCTAATGGAGTCAGGAGTCCCACCGAGGAAATCTGGTTCTGGAGGCTGTGCTCCTAACTACTGCCTCTCCTAGGGGAGAAAGGGAGTTAATGTTCTGAACCCACCCTACTGGACTGGAGGGGAATGCACCTATAGTAGTCCTTGGTCTCTTCTGCCCCAGGTTTCTCAGGTGTTCCTTATAAGTACCAAAATTCAGGTAAGGCCTGGAGGCCACTGGCCATCTTTCTAGCATGGCTATGACTAAAATATCCATTGTTCATAGAATAAATTTAGAAAAAAAAATATTTATTTGCACTTATGATAAGATAGTCAAAATAGGAAGACCATAGAAGCTTCTATATATTTTCAGCTGTAGATTGTTGTTCTTAGACTCAGAATAAATATTTTAGGAATGATGAACCACTATGTGCCTTACTCCCAAGTGCTCTGTCAGTGGCTCTTATCTTATTGTAATGATTTTATAATGAGAAAAACGCCTTTTTTCCTGACACACGCAAAGAGTGGGGTCTACTACTCCTTGTCTGGGGAAGTTTGTGGGAGGGCTTCTTGGTTTTATTTTCTTAGTGGAGGTTTTAGGTTTACAGAAAATTCACGCAGAAAATAAAGAATTCCAGTATACTCTCCCTCATGCATGCAAACTTTTTCCTATTATTAACACTTTTGCATTTGTATTGTAACTTTTTTACAATTGATGAAACAATATTATATAATTATAGTATTAACTATAGTCCATAACTTAATTTAAAGTTCACTCTTTGTGTTGTATAGTCCTATGATTGTTTGTTTTCTAAATTTTTTTCTTGTAACATATATACAACCTAAAGTTTCCCCTTTTATCCACATTCAAATATATAACTTAGTGGTACTAATTACAATGTTGTATTACCATCACCACCATCCATTACCAAAACTTTTCCATCACTCTGAACAAAAACTCTGTGCCAATTAAGCATCAGCTCTCCATTTCCTACCCCTACCCTGGCCTCTGATAACCTATATTCTAGTTTCTCCCTCTATGAATTGCTTATTCTAATTATTTCATATCAGTGAGGTCATAGGATATTTGTCTTTTTGTGTTTGGTTTATTTTACTCAACATAATATCTTCAAGTTTCATCCATGTTATTGTGTATATCAGAATACCATTCCTTTTCATGGCTGAGTAATATTTCATTTTATGTATATGCCACATATTGTTTATCCATTCTTCTGTTCATGAACACTTGGGTGCCTTCTCTCTTTTGGGAATTGTGGATAATGGTGCTATGAACATCAGTGTGCAAATATTGTTTGAATTCCAGCTTTCAATTCTTTTGGGTATCTACCTAGAAGTAGGATTGCCAGATCATATATTTAACTTAATTCAATAGTTAACTTTCTAAAGAACTGCCAAACTGTTTTCCATAGTGGCTATACCATTTTATATTCCTATCAACAATGAATGAGTTTTCCTATTTTTCTATATCTTCTCTAACAGTTGGTATTTTATTTTGATTTTTATATAGTCAGTCATTCTATTGGGTGTGAAATGGTATCCCATTATGGTTTTGATTTGTGTTTCCTTAATGGCTAATGATGTTGAGCTTCTTTTATGTGCTACTGGCCAATTGTATATCTTCTTTGGAGAAATGTCTATTCAAGTCTTTTGCTCATTTTAAAATTGGGTTGTTTGTCTTTTTGCTTTTGAATTGAAGGATTTCTTTATGTATTCTGGGTATTAAGCTCCTACTGGATATATGGTTTCAAATATTTTCTCTCCTGTAGGTTTATTTTATTTTCACATTGAGGCTCTTTGATACAAAAAAATTTAATTTTGATCAAGTCCAAATTATCTGTTTTTTTATTTTCAAAGCTTAAGCCCAGTGAGAGTGTTTTAGTTTCAGCTGCTAAAAAACAAAAACAAACCAAAAAAACATATAATGGGTTGGCTTAAACAAAGGGAATTTACTGGTTCAAGGTTTTGAGTCTAGGAGATGTACAAAGTTGCATCATCAGCAAGGCAATGATTTTTCCTTGAAGACTGGCATTCTGGGGCTGGCTGCTAGTGATCCTTGGTCCTTGGGTTTTCTGTTGCATGGTAATGCACATGGAGCATCTTCTCTTTCCTCTTCTGGTTTCCATTGACTTCCAGCTTCTGATTGCTCCCCATGGCTTTCTGTCTCTCTCTGTCTGAATTTCATTCTGCTTATAAAGGACTCCAGTAATCTGGATTGAAGCCCAATGTGATTCAGTTGGGCCACACCTTAGCTGAAGTAATATCTTGAAGAGACCCCGCCCACCACAATGATGACCAAGACCAAGAACATGTCCAAACCGGGATATACAGTTCAATCCACAGGTTGAGTAGAATTTGAGGAGAGATGGGTTTTCTCCAAAGTAAAGGAGATTCCTAAAGACATAATGAGGAGCAGAGAGAGGACTGTGGATTTGTGAACAAAATTAGAAATGGAGAATAAATGGTTTTAGAACCTCACTTGGGAGGGAAGTTCAGGGAAGAGTCTTTAATGATTTCATGCTGCTGATAAAAGATAAATTATGTGGGGAAGAATTTGAATTAAATATTAAAGGATTTAACTGATCTTAGAGGTTTAAAAGCTTCTGGGCAAGGAAAATGAGTGATGTTTCAGTGATAATCAATCAGTAAATGCAAGTCCACTTTGTCTTTACTACACTTCCCATCCATCTAGATTCCGAAAGGGACTTTATACTAAAAAAGCAGTTGTGCTTTCTTACATTTGAACTTGGCTAGGAACTGTAGTATTCTGTTATGTGGATGCTCTTTTTGCCCTTTACTATTAGCCTGAAGGTGTGGGGTTTCTTGAAAGGGAAAGAAGAGTGGAGCCACTGAATGCCCACGATCCCAACCTGCCTTTCTTTTTAGAGCAGGTGGCTTTGCTGTCCCTACATCATTCTTAATTTATAAATCTCTTTGATCAATCCAAGAGACCCTGGGCTAGGATCTACTTTCCTTGAAGTTCTGTGTGACCATGGATTGCAGAACTACTCCAGTCCACAACACCTACTTGAGCCTGGTAGCATCCTTCTCTTTTTAAACCCCAGTCTTTCCAAAGTGTTAGGCTTGTGAAAGGAAAACCAGGATGCCATGCCTCATACTTCTCCTGCAGCAAACACAGAGTCTCCTCTCTGCTTCAATAAAAAAAGGAAAGGAAAAAAAATATCAGACATATCATAAACTATATCCTCAAATTATCCCTCTTCACAAATATTGCATGCATATATTTTATCTATAGGTTGTGAATGATAATTCAGCAGAACAATAGGTCTTCCAAATAGTCATCTGCATCATGGTCATTGAGGGGCTCAGCCAATGAGTCTTTCTGTCCTGGATTGCCTGTCAGAGGTTGTTGCCATGTGGGTCTCTAACAAGTTTTAGGGAATCATGGTCCCACCTTTTCATACTTGCAAGGAAATCTACATTCCTTTTCCTCTGGGATCCTAGAGCTTGACCTGTTTTCATTGTGCTATTTGTTCCTTGGATTCCAGGAGGCCCATTGTTGACAACTCACCTTTAATCTTCGACCAGGGGATGGTGATGTCCTGTTAATTATGTTCCTATGGTACTGCTGTTTCATTTTATTTTTTCATGACAGTTTGTGGCATCACTTGCTAATCTTCATTCCTAAATTCCCTGACCTAAAACTTGATCACAGCATTTTATGAAGCATGTTGTGCTCTATAAATGAGTAGACTTTTTTTATCCTATTAAAACAATTAAGTTCACTAAAATTTTTATTTTTCTCAAATACTTGAATTCAAGAAAATCAGTTTTAAATAGAAGGGGATAAAACAAAAAAGAAATTTTGCATCTTTTCAAAAGCTTTAGAAATCCATGGCTTTTGTTCATTTTATATTTCTTGTTGGCACTACCTGTGTCGAAATAGAGCCCAGGCAATTTTGTATGCACACATTCTTAGCTTAAATCTCTGTCAAAAGACTGAGGAGAATATTTCTGAAACTTCAACAACTGCCACCTGGGAATGGAAGCCCATATGAAATTATTAAACAATAATACCCTGTGTCTTTTCTGTGAGGGAGCCTACCTTTAACTACACTTTCAATCCCAATTTACTTTTTTTTTCCCAAAAAGTATGAGCAGGAACAAATTCACCCACTATCACAGGTAACTGGAGAATGCAGAGCAGAATCAAATGTCCAGGCTGTGTTGCAGAAGTGGATCATGCAAATGTGAGAAGAGCATCGTGGGGCAGTGAGGTTGGCAGGAGATTTCAAGAGCCATTATGTGGGTGAAAATTTCTAATCCAGTACCTGATACATTGTAGATGATTAAAAATATGTTAGCTGAATATGAAAATGAAGCATATTAGAGGGAGCACATTCCCTTTGGACAACTACTGTAGACTCAGAACTTGAAGTAAACTATGATCAATTACTGATTGGAGATTGAGAGTCCCTCTCAATGATTAAAATGGGCCTTGCTATCAGTCTGATTATATATCTTCCTCTTAAAAACTCCTTAAGGGATCCCTTTGTTTTTAGGATAACACCCAAGCTCCTCAGTAAGTCATATGCCATGATTTTGGAACTATCTTTCCAGGTTCATTTTGTGATACAATTCTCATTCGTTAACCCATCCCCACATAAATACTGTGCTTCACATATATCAAACAATTTGTTCCTTGAATGGACAAATTATGGTACATACATACTATGGCATACTGCTCAGCAACAAAAAGGAATGTATTACTTATACACACAACATGGACAAATCTCAAGAACTTTATGATGATACCAGACATATGAAAATATACTTCATGATTCCATTAAAATAAAATTCAAGAACAGGGCAAATCAGAATGACTGGGTTGAGAGGACTGCAAGGAGAAGCCTTGGAGCAGAAGGAGAGAAGGAAGGCAAGGAGAAGCTGGCTGACTCTATAAACAAGGATTGGGAAAAGGGGGAATGGACGATATGAAATGATAAAATTTATTCCTTTAAATGAAGCCTTCAAATGTCTCTCTAATAATTCAGGTGACACTTCAGAGGAATCATGTATTTATATTGACAACACAGGCAGGAAGAGGACTTCTTAAGGCATCTCTCTGTAAGAAGTGCCTCTTACCAGACCTGTTCATCCCATGCTTCAAAATCTTAGCTGCTGCAGATATTTTGGATCTCATGGTACAAATATCTACTTATGCACTCTAGGTTTAGATTTTATAAAACATTAAATATGACCAGATGTGGGAGCAGAAACCATAAACATGAATTGTGCTTAATTAACATACTTAATAAACATAAATATTGTACTTTGTATGTACAAAAACTCCACAATGGTACACAGTATGATTCTGGTATTAATTGCAACTAAGGAATTAAAAGGTCATGGAATGTTGTCTTCTTGCTCTATTGTTGGGTCTTCCTTCTTTGAAATCTTTGTGTGTGTGATGATCCTTTTCTTTCTCCACATGATTTTTCTTCATAAAGTGTTTTCCCTTCCTGAGTCAGAATTGATCGACTAATTGCTGAAAATTCTCAGTTGTTTTATTTGCAATTGGTAAAATTCACACTTCAAGTACAGGTTATGTTATGAGCTCATCTATCAGTTCCTAATTTGCTTCTTTATGTGTTTAACACGAGGTACTTCTTAAGACCAACTACAATAATTGGAGACACTTACCTAGTCTGCACACTTTAAATATGTGTGAATAGCTTAATCTTACTAAAATCTCCATGAGATAGGAGCAATTGCTATCCCCATCTTATCACTGGGAAATTTAGAAACAGTGATTTGGAGTGACCTAACCAAGGTCTCTATACTGATAATGGGTAGAGCAGGATTTGAGTCTTGGCTGTCTGAATCCAAGCCCGAGCTCCTAACCACTACTATTTATTACCTTTCAAAAGCTTCATTATTCTCCATATTAATTTTGCAAGTTGGCTGTTAGCATTAGCTGGATTAATTTTACAACTTGGCTATTCGCATATCTCTGTCTTCTACCTGGCAATCAGAAGAATTATGTTTATCATCCTGTATTTTGATGGAAGGTTTAACTTTCAATTGGACTGACACATGATAAAACTAGCAATACTATACAGAAGCCTGTATATTGTTTTTCTTTTCCTCACTATCAAATGTCTCCTAACTGGCAATAATTTGGGAACTCAATATATATATTTTTCATCCTACCTGAATTGTTGCATATTTAATCATCACTAGTTTTTGCTTTAAGATATCTGTCATCCAGCAGAATAGGCCAGGATCTAGTCAAGGTTTGATATGGGGTATTAATGGCTGGAGAGGGCACATCTGGACGTGCTTCCTGAGCACCTAGGGAGCATTGTGATCTTCCTACATTGGTGCCAATGTTGAAAGTGGGAGAGAGAGTCCATAAATGGATGGGGAATAAACTGAAGTTAAGCCTGGCCTCTCTCCCATGAGGAATAAAGGAACTATAGGAAGGAAAGGCTAGTGAAGTGAATTGAGAGTCTGATTTTGAAAGAAATAATGAATTTGAACCAATAGCAGGATATAGGGCAGTCTGTGTGGGTGAGTGCAAATCACAAAGTATTAGAGGAAACAATGACCAAGATTTGGGTATTCTGCAGCAGTAGTCCTCATTTATCACCAGATGTTGCAATCTCTATTATCATAGTTATTGTTTCCTGGCTTCTGAGATCAGTTTAACTTATTTTTAAAATTATTACAACTTTGTCTTTATTGTGACCAGATGTGAGCAGATACAAAGCAATTAGAATCATTTGAAAATATTAGGATTTGTGTAAAACAGACACATCAGTCAGAGGAAGACTGCTTTTAGATTGTAAACAAAAACCAAAACATTTTGCACTAATGACAAAAATGAAACAAATTAAAAAAACCCTAAAAAAAACAAATTGCAATTTCTATATCCATTACATATAGTATAATCCAGTTTATTATGTTCCTTCAGCTACATATTTCCTATAAACACACTATTTTGTAAGGTAATGATATTTCTTTTTAAGGATTAATTCACCCTCCTCTATGAGAGATATGAGCTTCATAAAACTATAGAGCTAGAAGAACCTGTTAGATAATTGAATCCAATCCTTTCATTTTTGCATATGACAAGGCTGAGGCCCAGAAAAAGAAAATCATCTTTCATGGTCATGCAACTAGTTAGCATGGGATCTGGTGCAAGAACCTTGATCTACTACTATCCTTTGAATTGTCAGCACCTTCAGAGACTGATACTGATTACATCATAAATTATACACAAATAGTATGGTATATTATAAATCATGAAGACTTCGTGAAACAAAATAAAATGTAAACAAAATAGAAACTTTGTTATAGGACACATTAAAGAGATTGGAATTAGAGGCAAGGATAGAGAATTTTGCGTGCATTTTAGGAACTCTTTACTAAAATAAGAACAAAAAGGGAAACCTAAAATATTAATAAACCAAGGTAAATTCTTCATCAGAGAATGATGTGATTAGGATGATGTTCTAGGAGAATTATTCTGTCAGTTGAATGGATATTGGTAAAACATGAGGTGAAAGAAAACAATACCAAGAGAAGGAAAATTGTAACAGAAACTTCTGAGGGAGTCTAGTCTTGGCATGACACTGTACCTTACAGAGATGGTGGTAGTTCTGAACCACCTTTGATTGATGACTGGATAAGGGTATTAAATGGGAAAGATGAAAAATTATTTGCAGTGGATCCTAACCAACGCTTTGAAATTTATGGAACTTTAAAAATGTAGCCACCCAAGCCCCAAGCTTTGTGATTCTGTTTGAGTCTTGGTGGATCCTTGCTTAAAAGGATGATAATGTGTATAAAATGATAAATGAGTGTTTTTGGAATCAATAGAAAATAAAAACTCGTTTAAAACCAGATTTAGGGATTTTTAGATTTATAAGCTCTTCTGCCTTGATAAGTTATTTAATATGTTGAACAAATAAAGACCACTGCTAGTTAAAGCTAAGTATATGCATTTCTTATATATAACTCAGGCTAGACTCAAATACTTCTAGACTTTTTAATATAAGGATTTAGGAATGTGTAAATGTTACAAATCCAAAGATTATTCACTTTTGAGTGTGCTTTCATTTTTAGTTCATTTTTCCCTTTCATCATTTTTCATTTTCTTTCCCCAATTCTTTGGTATTCTCTATCTTCCCTTTTAATGTGTATCACTTTTCTCACACAGGCTCTCCTCTGGGGATAGAGTCTTTCCCTAGGAGGAAAAAGGGAAACTGATGGTTACAAACTTCCTACTTGAATGAAAAGAGAAACAAAGTAACTGTTAACATTTGCTATAATTCCATTTAGAGAAATTAGAATGGTAGAATTTGTTTGTAAGCACAGAATCCTGTCTCTGTCTGCATACTTCTCCTGCCTCACTTCAGAAATTCTGATCTGAAAGATCTGCTCTAAAATATGGAAAAATCCATGGAGGGATTCTTTAATCTTTTAAAGATTATTACTCCCAGTTTTGCATTCCAAGGTTATGTGTATCTCATCCTCTACCTTGTAAATTCCAAATGTACAGACTGATTTCCAAATTCATATCTCCATCTTGGACTTCTTCCCTGAACCCTGTACTTACAATATATCCAACTGCCTACATAGTTATATATGTAAGTATTAAACTTAAAAAAATTTTAATGAAGCTTTAGATTACATAAATGTCACATTAAAAATATAGGGAATTCCATATGCCCCACCCCCCACACACACTTTTCAACATTAGCAACATCTTTCATTAGTGTGGTACATTTATTACAATTGATAAACACATATTGAAGTATTGCTACTAACCGTGGACTATAGTCACATGTAGTTTACACTCTGCCCCACATAGTTTTATAGGTTATGACAAAATGTATAATGGCCTGTATCCATCATTGCAATGTCTTGCATAACAATTCCAATGTCCCGAAATTGCACCCATGTTACACCTATTCTTCCCTCTTTCTCTTCTCAGAACCTCTGGTGGCCACTGCCTTTATGTCAATGATAAACATTTTTCCATTGCTAGAATAATAATAAGTTTACTTTAGTCCATTGTTCATTCCCCAATCTTGAGGCTTTTGGGATGGTAATGCCCAGTGTGTAGTATTAAACTTTTAACATGTATATAATGGAGCTTGTGAATTTCCACTCCCCAAAACCTGTTCCTCTACAGCCTTCCCCATCTTACTTACTTGCAACTCCATCCTTACAGTTTCTCAGGATAAAAACAAGCAAACAAACAAAACACTTGGGGTCATTGTGTGTGTGTGTCTTTATTTATTTATTTTTAATGTTACATTAAAAAAATATGAGGCCCCCATATGCCCCCCACTGCTCTCACTCCACTCCTCCCCCCATAACAAAAACCTCCTCCATCATCATGGGACATTCATTGCATTTGGTGAGTACATCTCTGAACACTGTTGCACCTCATGGTCAATGGTCCACACCATAGCCCACACTCTCCCACAGTCAAACCAGTGGGCCATGGGAGGACTTACAATGTCCAGTATCTGTCCCTGCAGCACCACCCAGGACAACTCCAACTCCCAAAAATGCCCCCACATCACATCTCTTCCTCCCACTCCTTATCCCCAGCAGCCACCATGGCCACTTTTCTCCACACCAATGCCACATCTTTGATTACTAATCACAATAGTTCATGAATAGCATATCAGTAAGTCCACTCTAATCCATACTCTATTCCTCCATCCTGTGGACCCTAGAATGGTTGTGTCCACTCCACATCTATGTCAAGAGGGGGCTTAGATTCCACATGGATGCTGGATGCAGTTCTCCTGCTTCCAGTTGTAGGCACTCTTGGCTCCCTGGTGTGGTGGTTGACCTTCTTCACCTCCATGTTAGCTGAGTGGGATAAGTCCAATAAACCAGAGTGTAGGAGTTGCAAGTCTGTTGAGGCTCAGGGCCTGGCTATCACATGGTCAGTCCAGAGATTCAAGTGCCCTGGGTATACACTAAACCCCAGCGCCAACTACAGATCCAGTAAAAGTACCAGGAGAGACTTGTGGACAAAGATCACATCTGAGTCCAGCTCCATCACACAGAACCACAAACTCCAAAGCAAGGCCAACTGACATGGCACTGAACTCCATCTGCCATGACCATAGAACCAGTGGGTCTCTGTAGCCCTCAGAAGAACCAATACTTGAGGTTGTATCTACTTTATCTGTCTCTGCTGAGTTGTGCATAAGGGCAATCCCTCTGATAACCTCCCGGATCTTTTTGGAGACTCATTTGTCCTTTTTGAGTCATTTTTGACTAGTGTCTTTTACTCACACCTCACATCTAATTTATCAGCAAACCCTATTCCCTGTATCTCTAAGATATTTCCAGACTTCCAGTTATGATGGACTGGCTTGGAGCTAACCAATATTCCCACTATAAGCAATGAAAAAATGTGGATAAAATACAGAAAAAAATATCTGCATGAAGGTATTGAATGGTTTCCAAGGCAGTCAGGATTTGAGGAGTCATAATCCTAGAATAAAGGGAGTTGCAGAAAGTGAGATTTATCTTCCAAGCCCTTTTGTCCTTGAGGCAGTGTGGGCCAGGAGGGGAAGAAGTTAAGCAGAAGGCAGTTATCAGAAGTCAGATGGTGCTGGGGAGATAAAAAACTGTGGTGCAGGGTTTTCCAACGTGTACTGACTTACACTCTTACTTGAGATCCCTAAAGGACTACATGCGAGAAATAAGGGCAAAAAAGAACAAACAAACCACTCTAGGATTCAGTTTTCACACCTGGAAAATGCAATGTATAGATTATATAAACTGTATTTTGGTAAAACATTGATTTTAAGTTGTGAAGAGAACAATTTTGTGGAAATGTGCCACAGGCAGGTGGAAATTCAGAACTGGGCTTCAGAACTGAGCAGTCTGGGCTAGAATTGTAAGCTCTGTAGGGAGTGGTCTCCAGAGAGGTGGTAGTTGAAGCTAAGAGAGTGCACAGAAGCCCCAAGAAAGGAAATGGAGAGACAAAAGAGGGGGCTTTTAGATATATTTAGGGGTTTTGAATCTCTGGACTGATAATATGACACCCAGGCCCAGAGCCTCAACAGACTTCAGCTCCTACACTTTGATTTATTGGACTTACCCCACTCAGCTAACATCGAGTTGAAGAAGGTCAACCACCACATCATGGAGCCTAGAGTGTCTACAACTGAAAGCAGGAGGAGTACATCCAGTATCCATGTGGAATCTAAGCCCCCACTTGACATAGATGTGCAATGGACACAACCAATCCAATGTCCACAGAGAAAATGTGGAATGGGTGTGGGAAGGGTAGCCATGGTGGCTGCTGGGTTTGGGGAATGGGAGGAAGAGATGAGATGTGGAGGCATTTTCGGGACGAGGAGATGTCCTGGGTGGTGCTTCACGGACAATTACGGGACATTGTAGATCCCCCCAGGGCCCACTGGATGGAACATGGGAGAGTGTGGGCTATGATGTGGACCATTGACTAGGGGTGCAGTGATGCTCAGAGATGTACTTACCAGGTGCAATGGATGTGTCACGATGATGGGAGAGAGTGTTGCAGTGGGGGGAGTGGGGGGGTGGGGGCGGGGGGGTTGAATGGGACCTCATATTTTTCGAATGTAATTTTTAAAAAATAAATAAATAATTAAAAAAAAAGGCATGGGAATGCACAGCTTTCTTTATCGATCTCAAAACTTGAACACAACAAACAATTAAGAAGGCAAGAAAACAAATTAAATGATTTCCTTCATTTTCAAACCTTTCTAATAGAAAGAATACATGGATATGTGTTTATGAATAGATAACTTCAAAAAATATGGTTTTTTATTTTTTGAGTGATAGTAAAGGAAAAATGGTTTTTAAAGATACGCTGAAAAGCTTGGATTAAGCAGTCTTTTTTTTCTGGGATCACTTAATTTAAGGATGAGGTTATCAGAAAGGTCAATTGAAGACAACTCTAAGGGAGCATGGTGATTCCAGGGCATAGGAAGATTTCCATGAGTTTGTGATTTTTAAAGCAGGTGTTGGGTTCCTTAGTAAATAAATCAAAACACTTATTAAAGGCATATATTTATCACAACTGAAATATTTTCAGGTCTTCTGTTTCAGTAATTCATATTGTGTCTTGCCCAAGATTGAATGCTTTTGATTTCTTGAGCATATTGTCCATAAATACTATGTGAGCCCGATGACATGTTAGTCAATAGCTTATAATCGCAAATTAAAAACTGTGTTGATCTGGCATGCTGTGTAAGAAATTTTCATCTCCCTGGTATTATCAAAACACTGACATGCTTTTAAAAAATTGTTAAAATTAACTACGACATTTGCTTTGGTATATGCTTTGCCTTCTAATTTACAATGTATTTGCCATGCTGAAGAATTGATTTCAGATAGGTCTAGCTTGTCTGGCTGGAGAAAAATTGTCATTCTATTTTATGGAATAAAACAAGATTCCACAAGACACATTCAGTTAAAACAAAGCAAAACTGCAGTGTTTGAGAATGGTAAGGCCTTGTGTTATCTGGATTTATTGATAAAAATAAAATCAGTGTTCCATTTTAAATCTGCCTGCAGCTACATACTCTTTTCAACAACCCTAATTTTTTGAAAAGCTTCCTACTGTACACTTTCTCCCACCCACCTCTTTTGAGCACAAAAAAATCATGCAGAATTGCGTACTAACTGGAAGATTACTGAGTTGGTTTTTATAAAGTTTCAAAAGAAAGTAAGTCAATGCGTTCAAAACCTGTAGGTAAGGGAGTTTATAAAATGTGCTATCTTAGCACCTGAGATTACAAGAAGTTTCTATTCAACTCAACAGGTTAGGTTTGAATAAAGCCCAATCTTATATTAAATACTATAGCCTGAGAGACTATGGGAAATATTTATTCATATAGACTCTTTTCTTTTTAACTTTGGTTTTTAAAGAAGTTTTAGATTACAGAAAATTTACCTTGAAATATAGGGTATTCCCATATCTGCCACCCCCTTCCCCTCTCACGTTTTCCCTTATTAATAATATCTTACATTAGTGTGGTACATTTGTTACAATTGATGAACCAATACTGGAGCATTGCTACTAACCATAGTCTGTGGTTTACATCATGGTTTACACTTTGTGCTGCACAGTTTTATAGTTTTCGACAAGCTTATCTCCATCATTTCAATATCATGTAGAACAATTCCAATGCCCTAAAAATGCCCTATGTTCTGCCTATTCTTCTCTCCTCTTTCCCTCAGAACCTCTGGTACAATCTGTCTTTATATCAATGTTACAAGTTCTTCCATTACTCCAATAATAATAAGTCTTCTTTGGTCCATGGTTTCATTTCCTCCTTATGTTTGTTCATATAGATTCCTTTTTTTGTGTATGAGAAATTATGCAAATACAGTACTGATTTTTAACTCAACCAAACAGGAAGGGAAAATTCAAAGAAAGTAAGTGGTATCTCTTCCAGTTATCTATTGCTGCAAAATTACCCCATAACTTAATACCTTAAAATAATAACCATTTTATTTCATCTAAAATCATATGGGTCAGGAATTCAGGTAGTACTTGATTGACTTTGTGCCTTTACTCCCTCTACACTCTACTGTGCAACCAGTAACCTCAACTTCATTACCAAGTGTTTAGAGGTCTCTCTTCTTGAATATTCTGCTTTAGTTGTGATAATACCATTCCCCTTCCCATTGATTTGCTTAGGAAGAAGTAGGTGATACAAATTTGGTCAGTGAATCATAAAGGGATATCTTTGAGGTCTGTTGAGAGAATTCCTTCATTCTTATTAAGAAAACCAAGGAAGAGATGGTACCCTTTTCTGGCCTCTGGTCTCTGGCCATTGGTCTCTGGCCATTGGTGTATGAAGATGTGGAGCCTAGAGCAGGTGCAACTGTTTTGAGCCATGAAGGGGGCTAGTCAACATGCTGAGGAAGACTGTAGAAAGATGGAAAGAACCTGGTCATTAGCAATGTGGTTAACCATCCCTGTAACTGACTTTTCTCAAACTTCTTGTAATATGATAATTATCTTATTGTTTAAGCAAATCTTAGTTAGCTTTTTTGCAACTTATAACCCAAATTATTCTAAATTTGAGGTTTGGTTTGGTTAATAAATAAGCTGTACTGAAAACCATCTGAGAGAACATAACCCTGTCCAGAGAACATAACCCTATGGAGCACATACTTCAGGAGACTTAGAAAGATAAACAAAAGTAGAAAGAGAATTGGTAAGAGCACAAGTTTATGAGACCCACACAGGAGGTTGGGTGGGGGGAAGGAGCAGCCATGCATATCAAGTGCTGCAGAAAAGTCTTTCAAAATAAGGTCTAAAATTGTCACCTGGATTTTTAAATTAGGAAGTTATGGGTGATGTTGATAAGACCAGTTTCCTTGGAGTAAGGAGGTTAAAAGCTGTTTTAGTTTCCTAGGCTCCTCAAAACAAATACCATAAAAGGCTTTGACTTTAATAATAGAAATTGATTAGCTTACAAGTTCACAGTTTTGAGGCTGAGAAAAATGTCTAAATCAAGGCATCATCAAGGCTATGCTTTCTCCCAAAGACTGGCTGCTCATGATCTTTGGCTCTTCTGCTACATATGTGCAAGGCACATAGTGGCATATGCTGGTCTCCCCTTTCTCTTCCTGGTTTCATTGATTTCAGCATCTTGATTCCATGCTTTCCTTCTCTCTCTCCATTCATTCTGCTTATAAAGGACTCCAGTAAGAGGAGTAAGACTCATCCTGAATGAGATGGGTGATACCTTAACTGAAATAAATTAATCAAAATATCCTACTTACAATTGGCTCACACCCAAAGGAAAGGAGTAACTTTAAGAACATGTTTTTCAGGGCATACATACAGTTTTAAAACACCACAGAAGCTGTATTTGAAGAGCGAATAATAGAATAGGGGTTTCACCGTAGAAGAAAAAGCCTCACAAAGAAATTCTTACTTTTCTAAAATGAGGTAAGATTTAAACTTACCCCTTCAGTACCCTGCTTATATTTTCCCAGCGTTCAGCTCTATGTTTGTAGAGAGAATCGTCTGAGAGACTGGCACAAAACAGGACTTTGAACTACAAAGAACGTGTTTGTCTGCCTGCTGCCTAGTGGGCACATATACTCCAGAGCAACTTTGGCTGTTTACCAGAGTTTTGTTTAGTTTTTTGAGCCTTATGGCTATTTATATATATATAGTTTTATAGTTACATGAGGGTCTGGGGAGAAGTATTGTTTCTTTGAAAGGGTTGGATTTGCCCAGCTGAAAGATCTAATTTAAATACAGTCCTAGTTTTAGAACTACACATCATAGGGGATATATTTGGTACTCTCTTCAGTGATACTTAGAAGCACCACTTTGTCTGCTTTAAATTCAAAGCAGCTTCGTTATTACTTTTTTAAAATTTCCCTGTCAGTTTAGGTGGAAAATATATTAGTACTGTGCAGTAACAAAGGTCACTTTACTCTCCATTACTTTTTCCTCTATTTCTACAAAAATGAGCATTTCAATGAAAGGTTGCAATCTGTTTAATTATAACCCCAAATGGCTAAGATGCCAGGTTAGCAGGCTAATGCTGCTTATCCTCTGAAACTCTATAAATTGAAAGAATTTACAGCAAATTCTTGGATATCCTCAGGGTTAACGTTAAATGTGACTAGGCTATAGATTCCCCAGGCTTGGTCAAAATGCATTGTTTTAATTTTCTTTTAAGGGGATCAGTGGGTGAAGATCCTCTTGAACACAACAGGATAGGCATTAGAGATTATACATATATACTTTTTCTTAAGAAGTTATGTTAAAAATAAAATTTAGATGTTGATGAACACATCTCATTTATTCATTCGATTCATATATTCAGTGAATGAATCAAATATGTTCTTTGTGCAAGAGGATACTGAGTCAGTGTCTACTTGAAGGGATACCATGTAAAAAATTCAGAATCCTTTGTAGAGTAAAAAAAAACACAACAATCTCCCTTAGTTTTGGAAAATCAAATTTTCATATGTTGGGATGTTTTAGATAGATGTGGAAATGATATATATGGTTTAGTGGCTCTATTTTTTTTAAGAAAATATTTACCTTTCTTCTTCCTATTCCAAATCATCTCTTCAGATATTTATGGATATGAGTGATTCTCTTGGTTGTCAATTAAAATTCAGAAGGTAAATCCAGAGACTTGAGTGGTATTTAGATAAGATATTAAAATAGGCTGAATTAATAGATGTGAGTAAAAACATCCTTGAAATATTGCACAGAAAAAATCTTTTGGATATGCAGAATGTTTGGTGTTTTCAATGAATGAATTAAATTTTCAGAGCAACTCAAGGCAGTCAATATCAATTAAATTCCACAAGAATAGGCAGAGACTTACGACAACACGTTTTTGGGAAAAAAAATCCTCAGCTTCTGAATACGTAAATGAGAACATTTTGACGTTCTACGAATGTTGTAGTGTTGGATAAAATCGCAGAGACTGTGAAAAAAGCTTTTTTGTATTTAGTTTCTTCCTTTGCTGTCAGGATATTTGCTGGAATCAAATATAAGACATCTATTCATTTTCCCGAATCTCAAAACGTCACAAATGTAAAATTTCTTGATAGCGTTTAGACCCTGTGGACTTACAGATCTGAGGATTTAGTTACCTGCCTGTTCACTCTATGGAGTGGCCAGCCTGTGAAGCCAGCTCTGATAATCAGCTAGGAGGAAGAACTGCTGTTTTTAATCCTGATGATTTTAATTGTCGCTGGTTACTCAAGTAATAGTAAGTTTCGTTAAGGTTGTTGTTAACAAGAATTTTTGACAGCAGGGAAGGCAGGGAGTTTATCTCAATATTAGAAATGCACAGATAACAGAGATGTTATTTACAAATGAATTAATTAATGAGTGGATTAAAATTGGGTGTCTTCTTTTGTTCCACTCCTTATAAATTCCTAAGATGACTAATTTAGTCTGGAAAGACTTCACATGGACTGTAGGCATTATTGTCTCCATTTTGAATGTTGGTAATTTATTTTTAAAATGAAGCAAAAACAAACAAAATACCTGAGTACCAAACTGTCTAGGCCTGAGTGCAAAAAACTCCGAGTGCAGGTTGATTTCAGTCCATAAGACCACCAATTTCCAACCTCTGTTTCAAACTTTCCTTCACTCCATTGTGCTGAAGTGATTTCTTTCTCTTCTAAATTCATATGCCAATAATTGTCTGTGCGATTCATTTGGGAATTAATCATAAACTGCCTCATAGCATCTTTTCTATTATATCCTGAGCTGTTGCTTAAATTTTTTATGGCTCTAAAACTTTTCACTTGCCTAGAACCCAGTTGTTAACTTCTTTAGTGCATAAATCATCTTACATTTCTTTGTATCTCCTCCAGGATTAACCACAACAAATTCTCAACAAATCAATGCTCGTTTTTGTATTATTTCATAAGGATGCATACTATTCCATATCTAAATTCATTTTTCTACAACAGTCCTTAAATTAGAGATAGTGAAATATAATTTTTTCATATTCATGGGATGGTTTATTTCTCCCTGAAAATTGCCATAGAATTTGTAAAAAGACACAGCTATTTGTAGGGAAACTCAATAACCAACTCACAAATGCCTCAGGTGTGTTACCAGGGAAAAATACCCCCACCTCTTTCCTTTAATGAAGAGTAAGCAGATGGAGGATAAAGAGGAAGAGTTAAGAAATTTACATACCTAACTCTTCTAATTCTCACTGCTCCATGGATAGGAATTATTATCCCATTTTACAAATGGGGACCTGAGATTTACAGAAGTAAGCACAAGGTCACAGCTGCTATTTTGTACTTGAATTCTAGTCTAACTTGCCAACCCATCTCTGAGCCAAGTAGCTTCTACCCTGCCTATTCTAGGAAGGCAAGTACTTAGAAATGTTCAAGATGAGGGGGCTATAGGACAAGGTCAGCACAGGACCAAAATTGTGAAGTAACTTTTGTTTATCTCTAGCAGTTCCCTCCTCCCCCTTGTACTTGCTGGCTTCAGTTCCCTCATGCGTCTCTTGACTCTAGGGATTCATGCTGCTGCTTCTGGGAGAGGCCTTTCTTGGCCAGAGCACCAAACCTAGTGTCTAAGCTACATCTTCCTTTGGTACATTCTTATAAAGTCATCCCGTCTCTGTCCCATTACTGTTTGCTAATTTCACATTTACACATTAATGGCTATTGATGGGTTAATTTAATTCTTCTTGATAACATTTGAGTTTTATGGAAGGCAACAGGTATTGTTAGGAATTTTGGATGTGGTGAGAAGAATGATGGGGAAGATTTTGAATTGTGAGTTGCTCATTTCCATCTCAACACAAGTTTGGGGTAAATTTTTCTGAACAGAAAAATGCTTTCTTTATTAGCTGCTCATGTGCATTATTTATGATTCAACAAATGAGGACTACTTGGAGTAAATCAAAGCAAATGACTTCTTGGAAAAATGCATTGCTTTTAGTTAATTCTGCTGTTTGCAAGTGCCAAATGCATTTGAAGAAAAACTGTTTCACATGAGAGACAGGGTTAGCATAAAACAAACAAACAGAAAGTCACTGGATCACCAAAGTCAATGAGAAGCTACACAATTTTCTAGAGGATATTAAATACAGGTGGAGTACCTTATACTCTATGCTGTGTAAAACTGTCATAAATGTTCTTTTTCCATCTTCTAGATTTTGTACAAAGGATGAAATCATGGACACTCCCAACTGTCAAAAGAGTGAGTTGTACAATCATGTTAAACTCTGTTTAAAAACTCTCTAGCATCCGAAATGTGTTTCCTTTTTAGGCTTTCTCTCCTTTCTTTCCTTTTTATAACGTTTCTGTGGAATGTAGTACTTTGAGGAAGAGCAGTTGTATCTGAATTAACTTTTGGAGGGAACTCCTTGCTAAAGCTACCATGGTATTTCTGCTTCGGTCTACTTAAGTTGGAGAATGATTGGTCAATGACCAGGAAGAGTTTAGTCCTGGCTTTATGGTTAATGAGCTGTGCAGTTTTGCTGATCTAGCTTAATCTTACCATGCTCAAGTTTGCCATCTGTAAAATGAGGAGACTGGGATGGCTGATTTCTGATGAATGTTCCAACTGTACAAGTGGGAAAGGAGCAGAGGTGGTTTTTGCAGGTGTTTTTCCTGTGTTAGAAGATGTTAATATTCTAAGGAGTCTTTTCTACTTTCTCTGTGAAATAATATGTATATTTCTCCAAAGAGAAGACATAGAACTGAAACATAAAATGGATCATTTGCATTCAAACTACTTAAATAAGATGGAAATTATTCACTTATTTAAGTGAATCAGCATTTCTACTTGGAATCTAGTGTGTCACCTTGGTTTCTTAAATTAATCGCTTTAGGCAAATGGCTCTGGAGGTGAGTGGGCCAAAGTTGCAAAACAAGGTAGTTTTAAAAAAAACATAGTCCCTTTAATGTGTATGTGTTTGGATTAGCATTCTCTTAAACGAGTTTAGTCAGCATTTCCAAGAAAATCAAGTAGAAATTAAGAAGTTATTGATATGCCTTTCTTTTTCTACTGATCTCTTCTTGCCCTTTATTCTATTCTCCAGAAGAGTGGTCCTACAATTTTTGAATCTATCAGTAAAAGAAAATGAGCAAGCTGTCCCAAAATGTATGTCTATTTTTAAGTTGTGTATATATATACACACGCGCACATATATATAAACTTACATATGCTGCCAAATTTACTTAACATCTCAAGGAACAATATACAATTAGGAAGAAGTTCATCATTAGATGAAAGTCTTTTTGATAATTTCAGATTTGGCATACTGACATTGGGCCACATATGATTTGGTCATTATTATTTTTATTTATAGCATAGCAAAGAACTCATACTAGGAACTAATGTGTAAACATTGCCATTTTATTTTTTTTCTGCTGGAATGTGCACATTAGTTTTATCTTTAACCTTGGTTTCTTTGCAGAGACATTTTTAAGCCATTTTATTTCATTTAGTTAAAATCTTATGACTATAATCTGTAAATCTATTTAATTAGGCATACATAAGATGAAATGCATTGCAATATGTTGAAAGCTAAGGAAACAGTGAAAATGGCATGTTGGAGAAATCCCAACCTTTTCTCAATTATCTGTGCAAAGCAGACAGAAATGTGACTCTCTGACATATGACTGAGTGTGGGAACCAAGGTTAATTCAACAGTAAATATTAGTAAAGCTTAATTTCTTTTTTACTTTTAGGTTAAAAATAAGCAGAAGTTCAATATTTTCTTCTCACATCCCACTTCAAAAGCACTGCCTTAGTAGTATAGTAACAGGGACAGCCTGCCTACGGAAAATGCGAGGCAATTCTTTTTTAGTTATAATGAGTAGCCTATATAATTATTGGGGAACAAACTACGTTTCCCTTTCCCTCCTCCACCCCGTTCTCCCAATAAAGTGTGGGCCTTCTTGATTCAGAATAATAATTACGTTGAATATTAATTTAAAGTGGGAAAAGGAGAAAGGAAGAATGTATCTGTCATGACTGTCCATGAGTTCACATTGATGGTTCTCCCTTTTTATATGGTTTGTGGTCTTAGCCAGGAATTCTGATTCACTGAGGTAGAAACTTCACTGTGTCTGTCCTCTGTAAGGGCTTTAACACACAAAGTTAGTTCAGGTGAAAATTGCTTTTTTTCCCCTTATAGGGACTATATCCCTCCCCACAGGGTAAAAATGAATATCTTTGAAATAGACTATGTTATAGGGCTTTTAAACAGCAATTAATATAGTTGCCCAACTGCCTATTTTGACAGTTGGGAGCCATGCATATTTTCATTCTGTCTTTTTAGTGTCTCAGTTATTCTCTGGGGCATGTTGTGAGATATATAAAGCTAAGCTCTGCACATTGATGGTGGTTTTGCCCTGAATAAATATGTACATTCTGCCCACATGGTTTTTTTTATACACCCCAGAGAATAGTATAGATTTTCTTGGTTATCTCAGGGATGCTTTTTAGTGCTGTACTTAACTTTCTCTAGTGTGAAACATTCTGTCTTCAAATGTGTTTGGCACTTGCTGGTAGCAGAGTTAACTGAAAATAGTACATTTTTTTTCCCCAACAGTGATTTGCTTTGATCACGAAAGAACATTTCTTGGGATTGCTCTAAGATAGTATGAAAAGAAAAATGATTATTGCAAACACAGTTTTGATGTCCACCTTTAGATATACACTTTGCAAATGACTACCATATACTTAAAACATGTCCAAGTTACATAAACTCAGGAGAGAAGTTTATCTTATTTTTAGAACCTAAAAATCTTTGGAGCTAAATAATATAAAGGAAAAGTGGAAGTGTTTGACATTTTATTATCATTCCATGTTAAAAATGAATACTTACAACCCCCTATCCAGTACTGTCATTTTCAGAAAGTGAATAGAGGGAAGCCTGCCAGGACAAAAACACTCTGGTACGTTATCAATGAGAAAGCAAGGAAGTGAAGTTATAAACCCCATGCTTCTAATTGAATCCATTTATTTAAAATTGATTTTTTCACTTGAATTATATAGGTAATGCATTCTCCTTGTAAAAAAAAAAATAAGAAAAATAAAGCTTCCTCACCCTTCCCACAGACCATCTGTTTCCCCAAATCCTTTCCTCCAGACTCTCCAGAAGGAATCATTATTAAGAATTTGTTATACAGGCTTTCAAGCATTTTTGATGCAAATAAAAGTGTTTGTGAGAAAACACACACTCACACAGTCACTCACATGGGCAAGTGCTCTGAAAGACCCACAGACCTCTTGATGGTGGGTTAGATTTCCTAGAAAGGGAAGCACTAAGGAAATCAACTCAAATGCAATGCAGGGCATCATGAACATGGAGGTCCATTGCATGCACCACACATTGGCAATTACTTTGCCATGTTCATTTATTCTCCCAAAGCCATGCCATACCTCTGGCCAAGGTTTCCTCCAGCTTTTCAATGATTTCATTCAACTATTGCATACATGTGGTATTTAGCATGTCCTTCATAATGTCAAAGGTCTTCCATCAGTCTCCGGTTCATGGGTGAGATTTGCCTTAATTTCTTTGATCATTCTTTCAAAAACCAGTTGAGCATCTAAAAACTTGCATTTTAACTAATAACAGGACATTTGCTCTTTATGGAAGGCCTATCATTATCACTAAACAACCTTCAACAATCATTATGGATTTTATTTCTTTGCCAGCATTTAAAAGAACTGACATAAATAAAGATCACCATACAGTAAACAACAGAGGACACAGAAGTCACTAACTTTATAGCTGTAGAGCTCATTGGCTCCATTTGCACTATGGAGAACTCCTTGTTTGGAAGAATATAGTATAGTTTGTTGAAGAGATACTGCTGTTGGCTGGGAGCATATAAGCTAGTCAGATAATGGGGGAAATATGTGTCGTTCCTGTTATCTCTTGCTGTGGAGCAACCTGTCCAAAACTTAATAGCATAAAACAGCCATTTTCTAATGTTCATAAACTCTGGGGTCAGGGATTTGGGCAGAGCACAATTTGGGTAGTTTCTCTCTACTCCATGAGGTCTGGGACCTCATCTGGAAAAGCTTGAAGGCTACCTTCAAGTTTTGATGCCTCTTATTTCAACAGGAGGCATATTAGTGTACATGGCTGGCAGTTGATGCTGGTTGTTTGCTGACTCTCAGCTGGGCTGTCAGCTAGAACAACTATATATGGCCTCTTAATTTGGCCTAGCCTTCCTCATAGCAGACGCTGGGCTCCAAGAGTGAGTATTCTGAATTCCAGGAAGTGGAACTGCCAGTTTCTTATGGCCTAGACCCGAAACCTGGCCCATTGTCACTGTTGCCCTATTCTAGTAGTAAAGTAGTGACAGAGCTAAGATTCATGAAAATGGACCTAGTCCCTATTTCTCTATGGGAAGAAGGTTAGAAAAAAATGGACCTATTTGTTTTTAAACTTTCATTAATATTAACAATGTAATATTGTAATGGATTGATTGATTATACATTATTCCCTATATTAGTCATAAGTAATATTTCTAAAGAGTATTATAGTGACCAACCCTACCTAAAGTAGCAAAAAAAGCAAACTTTCTATCTTCTTTCCTGATATTTTATATTTTGCTGTTTTTCAGTTTTGTTTTATTCAAAGCTTTCAATATCAGTACCCATAAATCTAGCTCCTTTTTTTTTTTTTTTAAGATTTATTTTATTTCTCTTCCTTTCCTCCCCATTGTCTGCTCTCTGTGTCCACTCGCTGTGTGTTCTTATGTGTCCACTTCCACCCTTGGCAATTCCGGGAAACTGTGTCTCTTTTTTGTTACGTCATCTTGCTGTGTCAGCATTCTGTGTTTGTGGAAGGACTCTTGGGCAGGCTGCGCTTTTTTTTCACGTGGGGCTGCTCTCCTTGCGGGGCACATGCCTTGTGCATGGGGTACCCACCCACAGGGAGGCACCCCTCCTGTACACCACACAGAGTGCTCCTGTGTGGCACAGCACTCCTTGTGCACATCAGCACTGCACGTGGGCCAGCTCACCACGTGGGTCAGGAGGCCCTGGGTATCGAACCCTGGACCCTCCCAAATAGTAGGTGGATGCTCTATCAGTTGAGCCACATCTGCTTCCCTCTATCTCCTTTTTCTATTCCCTTTTTATTGTTTACATAGCATTCTATTTTTTAAAAATATAGACTTAATTAGTCACCTATCTGATTTTTAGTTATTTTACATTTCAATAGGACTTATCAGTGCCAGGCACTGTTTTAAGCACTTTATAAATATCAGCTCACTGACTTGTCATAACAACTTGATGCCCTAAGGACTATATTATACCTGTTTTACAGATAATGAAATTTTCAAACAGAAAGTTTACGTAACTTACCAAAGGTCAAACAGCAACAAATGGCTGAGACCTGATTTAACGCAAGTTTATCCTGCTTCAGAGTTTATTCTCTTAACCAACAGGCTTTGTTGCCTGTTTGTAGAGTTTTTCTTTTTCTATTTTTGCTCATATAATCCACACTGCAGTGGACAATCAAGGATATCCTTGCACACACAATGTGAGCATTTTTCTTGACAGAGATGGATTTACTGTGAATCTAATGAAGCTAAAGCTTCTGGACCCCTTACTTGCAATGGGCTCTTTGAGAGCTGAGAGTTATGGAGTGCTTTTGGTGGGAGAAGAGGCCAGAATGTACCAGAAAGCATTTCTACATGCACATTTTTGATAAATTTATTAAAGATAAAGATAACTTAAAAAAATAGGAACTGATTTCCAAGACTCATAAGTTGTTTTAATATTTTCTCATTATAAGCATTTACTTTTGTAACTGGTTTTCAAAATTAACTTTTCGTTAGAGAGTTGTAGGTTTAAAGAAATATTATGTGGAAAATGCATGAAATAGAGTTTCCATATACCACCCTATTATTAATGCCTTGTATTAGTGTGGTGTATTTATTATAATTCATGAAAGGACATTTTTATAATTGTAGCCCATTGTTTACAATAGGGTCCACTATGTTGTACAATCCTATGTTTGATTCTTTAATTTTTGTTCTAGTAACATATATATGACTTAAACTTATCCATTATTCCTTTTAACCACATTAACATATATAATTCAGTGCTGTTAATTATATTCACAATGTTGTGCTACCAATACCACCATCTATTAACAAAACTTTACAACCAGCACAAACAGAAATTCTGTGTAACTGATTTTTTAATGAATACTATTATTTTCTTTTTCTTAAAGACCACCCCCCTCCCAAATTGCATAACCATCTGGCTCCACAAAGCCTAGATCTGTCTCTGTTTCTAAGATAAATTCCTATAAGTGAAATTGCTAAGTGAAAGTTCTGCTTATTTTAAATGTTGGTAATAATAGCTAATACCTATGTAGAACATTTCCTGTGGTAAACACAATTCTAATTACTTTGCAGACAATAACTGATTTATTTCCTATAACAGTATAAGTTGATACTATTATTATTATGTCCATTTTCAGTTGAAGAAACTGAGGCAACAGAGATATAACCATCTATAAAGATAGATATTCTCACATTGTCTTCCAAAAAAGATTTTACTAGTTCTTCTAAGAATATGAAAATGACTTCATGTTATTAAATATTTTAATTTTTTGATGGATCTGACAGTTAAAGCATTTTAATTTGTATTTATTGTTACGAGAAGCACTGAATATCCTTTCCTGTGTTTATTGGCTAGTTGTAGTTTTTCTGTGAATTGTAACTGCTCTGATTTTAGCTCTGATTAGAGCTAAAAATGCTTGGAGATGTAGAATCTATGTGGGTCCAAATGGACTCCAGCAGTATTAGACAAGTCACTAGTTCAATTTTACCTTGGCTGTCACAAAGATTGCAAGTGGTGTAGAGATGCAATGTAAAAATATGGCACTCTTCAGCAGTTGTGGCAAATGAAACCATTGCATTAGGCATTTTGTTTGGTATTATCTACATTCAATCTGAAGAATAATCTTTATATAAGAAGAGCAGGTTTACAATATTGAGATGCGCTCTAGAACGATGTGGCAGTTGTTTTTATGTGTGTGTGGTAGATGTCAAGAGATGTTCCTTTATTTGCGTATGGAAAGGCCAGGACTCTGTAATAATTTTGGGAAGGAAAAGAGAATTTATTTATGACCAGCCAGGCTCAGGACCTTTCTGTTCAAAACCTGAGCCCTGAATAAGATTTTTGAGTTCCTTTAATACAGAGGAAGAGATAAATGGTCCTTTGTTTCAGTGCTCAATAAGTTTGAATTAACACATAACCCCCACATTCTGGGTAAGCTTTTAGCATGAACCTCATACATTCCATGTAAGCTTTTAACACATTTGGTTTGCATTTTCCCTGAAAATTTAACATTTATAGAGTTTACGTTGCTTAATTGTTCTTCCGAGACTGGAGTTGTTGCCATGGCTACCAAGGGCAGGGCTGCAGTTCTCACTGCCTGACACATGCAGCTTAGGTTATCTACGAAGAGATGGGCAGCCCCCCACCCATAACCTATATCATTCCCCCCTTTATGCAAGCTTAACTTGCTAAGCTTTGGCATAATTATTGTTGCAGTTATGAGGTGGGCGGCTGTTTGTTGATTTGATTGATTATTCTACTTATTAATTTTTCAGTGAGGGCCCAAAGACAAAGTTCCTGGGCAACATCCGGGGCTTATCCTGTCTCCAGAAGAAATTCTCATCCTGGACAGCAGAATCCCGGGGACTGCCCCCCCCAGCAGCCATCCTGGGAGTTACCAGTGCCCACATGGAATTTTTGCCGGGCTTCAGATCCATCCATTAATTTTATTTTACCCTTAGAGAGTTTACACCTTTAATCTTAAAGGGGTGCTGAAGGGAGATGATCTCTTTTCTGTAACTACTTCCTGTTAGCCATGGGTTGTAGTTTTTACCTAACAAGGTATAAAAGCTTTGTTATTTATTTTGACTGGAGGAAGATGGATCTGTCATTTTGTATGAAGTTGGATGAAGTTTCGTATGGCTAATAAGATGTTCATATCGAAGGAAACAAATTTAATTAGAATTTTGAAATACCTATTTGTTAAAAGAGGACACTGAATTACAAAGATAGGTGCCTGCAAAGACGGCGCTTTTTAAAAGTTGGTGGGGAACAGTATATATATTATTTTTTTAAGTTATTTTATGTTCAGAGAGATATTGTAATAGATAACAGTATTAAGTACTTAGCTTTGTTTTTTTTTTTTTAAGATTTATTTCTCTCCCCTTCCCCCTCCCCCCGCAGTTGTCTGCTCTCTGTGTCCATTCACTGTGTGTTCTTCTGTGACCGCTTCTATCCTTACCAGTGGCACCGGGAATCTGTGTTTCTTTTTGTTGCATCACCTTGTTGTGTCAGCTCTGTGTGTGTGCAGTGCCGTTCTTGGGCAGGCTGCACTTTCTTTTGTGCTGGGCGGCTCTCCTTACGGGGTGCACTCCTTGTGCGTGGGGCTCCCCTACATGGGGGACACCCCTGCGTGGCACAGTACTCCTTGCCTGCATCAGCACTGTGCATGGGCCAGCTCCCCATGGGTCAAGGAGGCCCAGGGTTTGAACCACAGACCCCCCATATGGTAGGCAGATGCCCTATCTGTTAGGCCATGTCTGCTTCCCCTTAGCTTTGTTTTGAAGACACATTTCACGCTGCTTAATGGTTGGCACTCATGTGCTTCATCAGGTATTCCTGGTGAACTGGCACCTTTTTGGGCAGTTGGTTTTGTTCAGGATTAGTGCACCAAGTTGGAAATTCTTTTAGCTGTGGGAGTGATCAGAACTACAGAATGAAGTTTTTTTACATGTTGGTTTTAATTGAAAAATTTCTGGTAATTTTGACTGTTTAATATGACCCACTGCTAGTAAGCAAGCTTTGTTTTGCTACACAGTAGAGTACAGTAGAGTACTAGGGTGGTTGAGCCTGGTATTAATTAACCAGTTACCTGTAAGCCACTATGGCTCCATTGTTTTTAGCTAAGATGGCTATTTTATTTTATAGACATGTTCGTTAACTATTTAGAAAATGAAGTTTACCAGGAATTTAACATGTCTAATGTACTTTTGTACCTAATTTAGAATGGAAAAGATAACATTATAATTATTAAGCATATATTTAGAACAGGATAAAGGTATAGCACTTAATATTAATTAATGTATTACTTAATGCATAATGATTCTGAGTTGCAATTAATAGTTTTAAGTTTCAGGTTTATAATACTTTACATGTTATCTCTTCATGGGAGCAGGCCATAATGCCAATTGTGTTTAAGTTCTACTTACAGTATTCTGGTATTTATTGCTCCACTTCATATGTTCTTCATAGAAGCTGCAATACCATTGATCCTAGAGAGAAACTAGGGAGTAGATTTTATTGGCCTGGTGCACAGCACTCTCTGGCACTATGAAACAGTGCCAGTTTGAAGACGGTATTCATTGTACATTTGGCTGTCCTTAGCCACTATTGGCCCCTGCAGGAGCTTGAAATTGCAAAGCAGTTTCCATCCACTTGAGGAACACAACCAGAAAGGTAGTAGTTTTTTATTGTTTTAAAGTTCAGTGACCAAATAAGCCAATAATTCATATGGAGAGGCAACCTGCAATGTATTAAAGGCCAGGTTTGAATACACAAGAGAATTTGACAATGTTAAAGTTTATCCCTTGATTTTATATATTTTTTAACATTTTTAATGTAACACATCACATATTAAATGACTTTGTTTATTTTTACACTTTTACCATGAAGATATTAGCAGGCATTTTACCTTAGTAGTAGAAGAAAAAACTATTTTTCATTGTTAAAATGAAAACAGAAGATTTCCAACAGAATTAAGGTAACCTTTTATTACCATTACTTAAATATGCAATATGCACCTTGTGGTAATTTTTAGACAGGTTTTATGACTATAAAGTTACTTCTTGTTATTAATATTAATCCAGGCTTTTAGTTAATAATGGCTTTTTAGAACTAGAACCATTTAAATGCTTTAGTTTGGAAGATGCTTTTACAAACTTTTTATAATTGACCACAATTAGATAGACTGGCAAATTTATTTTAGATTACAATTAGTGACTAATGGAATTTACCTTATGAATTTAAGAAAGAACAATTCTATATTTAATTTAATTTCATTAAACATGTGCTTATAGTTTTTATTATTTTAAAGATTTAATACATATAATGTTAACTTATTAACCTTCTATTTTATAAACTCGAAGAGATAATACTTAAGCTAAACAAGTTGAAATTGTTATTGATTAAGCAAAGAATGTTGTTTTCCTTTTTTACAGGGGCTTAAAACTTTTGTTTTTGATAATTTAAAAACTGTGAATAATTTTAAAAGCATACTAGCTTTTAAGCTCTGGAATATAAAGCGATTATTTAACCTGTTTTAATTATAATTTAAAAAGAATTTCATAACTTTTTAACAGTTCTGTATTTAGATTTTTTACATGACCTTTAATACCATTTAGTTTAATTTGGGTATTAGGAATATATATATATATATTACTTATATAACAGCATGTTTAACTTCAACAATTTGAGCAAATAGGCAGACATAAATAGTTTGATACAGAAACACTATTTAGTTTTTTAAAACCTTTTTTTTGCTGGTTAATTTAAAATATAGTTCCCTCACTGATTTTCCTAGTTACATTGCTGTTGGCAGGGAACCTGCAAGCATTTGGGCTTTTGTTTAGACTGGAAAGAAACCGGGTAGCTTTTACTCAATTTTTTTTTTTTTTTTTTTTTTTGAGACTGCCTGAACAATAGGAGGGTTGCCTAGTAAGGCTTGGTACCTTGGGAAAAGTATTGCTTACTTTTGGAAAACCTGACAACAATTATTTTTGATTCCTGGTGGAAGTGGCCAATCAGAATTAAGTTATATTATTTTAAAGGTTAAGGAAAAAACAGCTTTTCCTTTAAAAGGGTAAAGAGGAAATGAGAAGACCAAAAATATTTAGAATGGCACAAAAATGATATGCATATGCCCCCCTCCCTTTTTAAATTTAACTGTAAGTTTTTAAAGTTTAATTATCAAGTTGAATTGTTAAGGGGTGGGCCAGATGTGCAGGAACTCTAAGTAAAGGCAAATGCAGTTTATAATTACTATTGTAATAGTTGAAGACCAGGAGTGAAATTAGTTATAAAATAACTATAGGATAAGTTTAAGTAATAACTGCCGTCATCATAGTAAGCACTAGATAAACCCAAAGTAGCCATAAATAGAGGCAAATTAATTCAAAATCACCATTACAATAGCTGAAATCCAGGCCACATTTACTCCATCGTAATAGCTTTTGTTATGTGTGTGTGTGTGTGTGTGTGTGTGTGTGTATATATATATATATATATATATATATATATATATATATATATATATATAAAGGTACTTATACAATGATTTTAATTTTTAGTTACAGTTTTTATTATGTTTTTACTTTAAGATGAATTGGATACCTTTATTAATTAAGTTACAAGAACTTTATGAGTAACAATCCTGTGACGCTTCCCTGTATTTCTAGTAACTGAACAAATTTATCTGCAAGCTATGCATTCAGTTCACCAGCAAGACAATACTGGCATTTAAAGATTCATTTTTAAGTTGCTTTTTACCACAATTTCTTAGGCAGAAGCAAACTGACAAAAGCTAAACACAGATTTTAAAGTTGAACACAAAGTTAAGCACAGATCAGGAAGCGGATTTGGCTCAACTGATAGTGCGTCCGCCTACCACATGGGAGGTCCACAGTTCAAACCCAGGGCCTCCTGGTCTGTGTGGTGAGCTGGCCCACATGCAGTGCTGATGCACACAATGAATGCCATGCCATGCATGGTGTCCCCTGCATAGGGGAGCCCCATGCTCAAGGAGTGTACCCCTTAAGAAGAACTGCCCAGCATGAGAAAAGTTCAGCCTGCCCAGGAGTGGTGCCACATACACGGAGAGCTGGTACAGCAAGATGATGCAATGAAAAAGAGACACAGATTCCCAGTGCCGCTGACAAGAATGCAAGCGGGCACAGAAGAACACACAACAAATGGACACAGAGAACAGACAAGTGTGGGGGGTGGGGAAGGGGAGAGAAATAAAATAAAAAATAAATCTTTTAAAAAAACAAAACGAAGTTAAGCACAGATCAAAACAGAAGAATTCTGTATCTTTAGCATTTCTGGGGTTTTGGGAGATGGGCTGATTAAATTTAGTTATGACCTTGTCAAGCCGAATTGGGGTTTTGTTTGTTCTTTTTCCCATAGTTTTATGACCTTTACTGTTGATAGTTTTCAGTCAAACCATTAAAAGGGCTATCAAGTGATTTGAGTTTTTTTTTTTTGTTTCAAGCATCAAGCAATGGCCTTCTTCCTTTAGATAAAGGTACTTTACCAGTTTTACAGCTTTAAAACATTTCAAAGCATTCTTACATAGATTTGAAAAAAGAGATTCAGAAAAGAGGAATCTGGGCTGAAGTTAATTATGTAAATTTATTTTTGGCCCTTGATGCCTTTTTATTGCATTTATCCTGATTCTGCTCTGTAATCCCCATCACCTCCCCCCTTCCAGGTAGATCAGTGATTAGATATGAATGTGGCTTACGAATAGAAGGCATGGACTCACTGGAAAGGAGCAAGCCACTCCCCGCTTCCCCAGCTCTCAGCTTTTGCTAGCATCCTCCTAAAGGGAGGAAGGGGGAGGCAATGGTAGTGAGCTTCAGACCGTTAAAATGGCTCTACAAGAACCTTTTAGGCTTTGCGCTTTCCCAGGGGCCCCTCCTACACTGGCAGGGCTGGGATTTAAGTTACTGGTTTTATCAGCTTCCCTGACTGGGGCCAGTTTCAATAACTTGGGAGTGCCGCATGGACACAGACAATTCCTGAGCCCTGGGATGGAAACCAGAGACAAGACAGCAGAGCATGCATAGACATTCAGAATCCGTGGTTTTGCTTTATAAACTATAATTATTTTACTCCTTTGCTAATGATAAGGGAGGGTTCCAACTTAACCAAGTTTCACCATTTTACATAATTACACAATTTAACACCAGCACTGAACAGACATAGACAGAAGCACAAAGCCTATTAATCTGACTTACAATTTCTATTTTCTGGACATGGCTACCCCTGCAACCATTACAAACCTTAGAAACAGAGAATTTTAATATTAAAATTTAACACGATTTCCTGCTTACACTCACTGTCTATAAAGCGAATTCATCTGCAGTTCAGCACCAAAACAAAAGACTCCAGCTAAACCTTTTCACTGTTTAACTTTACACCCAGCCCAAGCTTCACTAGAAAGCTGGTTCATTCTCCTGTAACCAAGATTTTCTAAATCTAGATCAATTTTCAGGATGTTAGGACTCAAACCTATAAACACTCTTTCCTATTATAATCAAGCCTTCACTACCTCAGTGGAGATAAGACCAGAACCAGAGGCTAAACCCAAACACCAGGCTTTTTTCCCTTTCTTTTTTTCCTTTTAGACCTTGAGAGAATGGCTTCCCCCTGAATTTCTGGAGGTGCTGGGGCTCTCTCAGAAGTTGATCAGACTTCCTTTCCTAACAATTAAAGTTAGGGTTTTCCTGACACTATGTTTCCCTGGGGTAGTCTCACCTTCTTCTATGTTTGGAGTCCTTTTTCCATTCCCAGAATTTTTCCAGACTTCTCAATTGCCCCTGATTTTTGTCAGGAGGATTCTGGTGGAGCCCACATCTTTTCTGGACTAAACATAGTCTAGGGACACCCAGATTTGGGGTTCACCTGAGTCCTCCCTGCTTCCTCAGGAATCTGGAAGGGGTAGCGAAGTGCTACCTTCGCTGACCTTCATTTGCAAATCCCAGGAGAGCCCCCAGATATGTAGATGTTGAGAGAAGTTCAATTATTTGCATATGGAAAGGCCAGGACTCAGTAATAATTTTGGGAAGGAAAAGAGAATTTATTTATGACTGGCCAGCCTCAGGACCTTTCTGTTCAAAACCCAAACGCCAAATAGGGTTTTCAAGTTCCTTTTATACAGAGGAAGAGTTAAATGGTCCTTTGTTTCAGTGCTCAATAAGTTTTAATTAACATATAACCCCCACATTCTAGGTAAGTTTTAGCATGAACTTCATACATTCCATGTAAGCTTTTAACACATTTGGTTTGCAATTTCCCTAATATTTAACATTTATAGAGTTTACATTGCTTAATTGTTCTTCCAGGACTGGAGTTGTTGCCATGGTTACCAAGGGCAAGGCTGCAGTTCTCACTGGCTGACACACACAGCTTAGGTTATCTATGAAGAAACAAACAGCCCCTACCCATAGCCTATATCATGTGAACTGCAGATTTTGTCTTTTAGGCACTTTTACCTATAAGCCCCCAAATCCGAAATGTCTTGCTCCATTTAAGAAGAGAGACTTAAAGAAACTAAGACTTTAGATTCAAGAGAGACCACAGAATCGGTCCACAGTGTTTAGCATGCAGATTGTCTATGTAGCCAAAGTGGATAGCATGAACTTGTGATCCCAAAAGTAATAATAGAGCCAGAGTCATTTGGAGAAGATTGAAAGTGGCTGCAGTTGTAAGGTCAGTGGAGAGGACCCTTTGCCGTAGTAGACTGAAAACAGACATTGTTCTTGAAGGTAACAAGTTAGTGAGTCTGACCATTTGGTACCAAGAAATCCACTGATCTCAGAGACAAATGATTCAAGGCACCAAATGCAGCAAATTAAATAATAAAAAAATTTTCCCACTCAGACACAGGCATTTCCAAATCCCTTGTGCAATTCAATGCACATTTGTGTAATTATAGAGACAGAAGCAAAATAAAAAGTCAATGGTAGTGAGATAGCAGAAAGAGAAGTAGCAACAGTAGCAATTAAGGGAGACAGCCTTGTACATTACAAATTGAAATTAAGTGAGTTCAAAGAGAAATTTATAGCCAGCACGTTGCTGGAGTTGCTTGGAATACTTTATTTTGGAACAAGTTAGGCTATAATTTTAAAATTAAACATAAATAGACAAATAGTATTAACATCCACGCTGTAAGCTAAAGGAAGCAACCTAATCAGCAAAGACAAGGATTTCGGCTCTCATAGAGGAAATAATGTCAAAGAGGACTTGCCTTAAGACAGTGCCTCTATTTTACTCACAGTTAGAAAATTCTGTGCAGAAATTTGGCATTAAATTAAATGAGAGGCTGCCCTTATCATTCATAACTCATTAAGGATGCAGTAAAATTGTATCTGGTTTACTCATATTGTTGGATTAGCTCATAATTAATTTATTCATTTACAAATTTTCAAGCTAAAAAATCATTCAAGACAGAAGTGAAAGCAGCTGGACTATGTGGACCCCCTGAAATTTCTATTTTTATTTTCTTCCTGAGGTCCTTTAGTCCTAAATCAAGAAAGTAATAGTTATACAATTGGCCTTTAAAAAGAGACTACCTTTCTGGATGTGAATATTGCCATGTAATATAAACTTTACACGGGCATTATGAAACATTTCATCATGATGTGTTCACAGTATTCTGGAAGTCTCCCAATAATGCATCTTCTGCTATGTCTGTGGCCTGAAAATTAGTGTTAGGATTAAAAATAGTCAATGTTTCAATTTTCTGAGCTAGACTATGCTTGTTGGTGAAGAGTTAAGTAAAATACATGAAATGGAAGAAAACCAATCTAAAAAATGATCAGTTTAAAATTATTACAGCTATTTCCCAATGTAGGGTATTTCAGCTCTTCCATAACGTTACTGAAGAATATAAATATTTTCTACATAATATCTTACTACTGGTCTCCCAAACTCTTAACCCTTTATGCAAAATATCCTCTGCATTGCATTTTCCTAAAACCATTCTGAATTTCTTCAAAAGTAGCCATTTACATATCTCTAATACAATTGTTGATTTTATATAATTAAAAGGCAAGTTACTATGAATCTATTCGGAACTTAAATCACTTGCTATTATTCGACCCATGAAAATGTTCACCACAATTTATTTATTTTTATTCTTTATTGAATCTGTTCCAATATGGTGAGCAGACAATTTTTAGAGCTTTATTAATATGTATGGCTTTCTCTGGGTAAGTTTAGGTTCCTCAAATTTATGGTGGTAGCTGGCATTAGGAAAGGAATAAACAGGTCTGCTTAGCTCCACAGAAAATAAAATAAAGTGTAATTTCATCAACTTTCTTTTTAGTTGTCAGCTCTAAATGCAACTCTCATGTTACAAGGTTAATATAAGGCTGACATTAAATCACCATCTAGGACTATAGCAGAAAAACGTTGAATTATGTATTTAAATGTGCTCACCTATTATCTACACATCGAATAAAACAATGTAATCAGATTTCCATTTCATTTCTCTGCCAGAACCTACAGTATTATATTGCACTCGCTGGAGGGAATTTGGCAATGTGCTATTCTCCTCAGGATTGTTTTCACGCGCGATAGCTATTTGACTGAAGTGCAGTGTAAATGTATTTATTAAAGCAATTCCCCTCTGGCACTTGGAAATGAAAGACAATAGGAGTGTGCTATTTTGCTCTCTGGGAAGGGTTCACATTTGTGAGTTGATGAAAAAGTTTAGCGTATCACACCCTTAAATAAATATCTATGCTTGCCCCCAGAAAAGAGAGTAGCAAGAGTTTTCAGAAGTTCATAAGAAGCTTAAAAGAACAATGCCAGCATCTTGGAGACTAAATGAAGACATTTTTGGTGCTGTGTCTTTCCTAACTTTGTCAGATTTTTACCCAGATTCTCTCTACTTGAAGTGAATTCAGTTCCTTTCTTTTGCTCATCAGCTCATCTTTTCCTCCTCCCCAGCCTCCTTCCCTGCCTCCCAGAATCAAATCCCATCATGATTATTAGAGTCTCTGCCTACTAGCCTTTGTAATCTGGAATTAGTTCTAATGGAGCCTTCTTGTCCTGATAGTCTCCCACACCTGCAGTTTCATCAGCTTCCTTCCTTTGTGTATGTACTCCATTTTCAGGCAGTCCTTTTATTCTTATTCTTATTCAGGTTCGCTGGAGCCTAATTAAATCCTGCATATTAGATTTACAGTACCTGTTGAAGTCCTTTTCATATTTATTTTGTAGAATATCAGTTTGTATGTCTTTTTTGTACTGATTCTGTAAAATTGTCTCCACTGCTTGTTAGGTAGGAAACTCCTGTGTTTCTTCACATTTTCCACCAGTGTACTTTATAATACAAGCTCTAAATTGGCAAATTTGCCATTTTTTATGCTTTTTAAAATAAAATCTATCATCTATTAATGTTTCTTACTAATTCTCAGTCTTTAGGGACATTGCTTTTTCAATGTTAATATGATGTTGTAGAAATACACTATGAATATACTATTCATTGTATGAATTTTTTCTTCATCTTATGAATATTATTCCTTAAATAATGAATGGAAAATATTGAGGATGTCAGTAAAGACACACCTAATTAGTGAACTAGTTTTATGAATAGCTTTGTGAAGGCATTCCTAATTTGCATTCCTGAAATGCCTGTGAGCCAGAGAAACTGTTCTCAGACTTGGGAAATGGGAGTACAGGGTTGAATCAAAGCACAAGATCTTTGTCTTGAATTTACTGTCTATACATCTTTAGGGGTAAAATGGAAAATAAACAACCACCAAATTTTGTAATATCTTGATCCTTATTTTCTGGTAACATTTTGCTTATTACTTATTCTGTGGATCTTCCCCCAATTGACATAATGATGAAAAATATGAATTACTTGGAGATTATAACGTGAAAGAAATTGGAACTTTATGAAATCCTATTGTATTCTTGATTTGATCATTTAATTTTTTCTCATAGAGATCATCATCCATCAGGATCATCAAAGGATGATAAATTTTTAGAAGTCAATTTCATTATTTTACCAGTTAGGATGTTTTATTTCTGATGAATAATTTCATGAATAATTAGTTATTTAGTTAATTCATGTTAGAAGAACTTCATGAATTTAATTGAAAAGTTAAAACCTAAAAGAATTACTTCTTAAAAATAAAGAACATATTATAAGATAATGTTAATTCTACATGAGTATAGTTACCAATTGCCTAGTTACCATATGAATACCATATTCATAATTCTTGTCTTATTCATTTTTTCTGTTTCCTTCTGGATATTTTGACTTATCTGCTTGAACCCCTTTCAACCTTGTGATGTTTCATCTAATTTCCAAGTTCTGTTGTTATCATTTTTTCCTTTTATTTTCACTTCTGAGGCTCTGTTCCTGTATATTCTTTTGATGTAAAGAATAATAATAGACTGTTGGTTGAATATTTTTCAGGTTTATTAATATGTATTAAGCCTTTTGTTATCACTTTTTGGTTGCTCCTTAAAATTTACTTTTGTATCTGCCTTCTGGCGAGCATAGAAAGAGATAGCATAGTTATTCAGGCTTTAAGTTGAGAACAAGTGGATAGGAGAAAAAAAGCAAGTAAAAATATCACTAAATTGGACGTGGAAATATTTTTTCCATAATTTATTCATACTACCCTATAGTATCAGGATTATTAAAAGTCATCTTAAAATGGAAAAAAGAATCAAAGTAACAATCCTAAATTAGCAGAAATTACATTAAGAGGAAATGGGCCTTTATAGTGAGATTGATTCAGACTGCGGCCACTGTTATTTGAATGAGATTGTCAAGGAAGAGAGCAACATTCTCTAAGAAAAAGGAGAGATTAAAGAGCAATTTGGCCTACATTAGGGAAATACATGGGACTAATTGCACTCATTAACAGACTTAGAAGACAAGTGTGCTTCCGATTTCCTGAAAATAGTTATTGTCAAAAAATAAATAAAAATACTGTAAAAATAAATGAAATATGTAGAAAGATATACCTCCAAGACAACATTATTGAGAAAATCATGCTAACCTCACTGAAAAGATATTTGCTTGGATAAAACAAAAAATACATGGAGAGAATGTTACTGCTTTGGAAGGAAATTGCCAGGACGTTTTCATTGGACTTAGTAACTAACTCTGATTTAAGAAACAGAATGAAAATTTAGATTTAATTTTATCTGTACGTGAAACTAAAATGCCTCACGTTTTCAGATGAAGCAACTTCTAAGGAGTATTATGCATTTCACAACTATTTTCCCTCAACTTTCCTTGATTCATTCAATCACTCATCCATTCATTCAATCAAATGATGAACATTTGTTGAATCCTACCATGTGTTAGATACCAAAAGAAATGGCTCGAAACTTTGGCATTGATAAAACAATGAATTTATGTTGGAATGAATTGTGATTCATCCAGTAACTGCTGAATACTTGGCCCTTTAGGCAAAGGTGTCTGAAGAAAATCTAGTCTGAATGTCTGTGAAAGAAACGAAATTAGGTGTCTTTATACCAGTCACACGGCATTTAATCATATGCTGCCTTGATGGTTAATTATATTTATAATTCTTATATATCCTGTTCTTCAATTAAGGTATAGGTTCTTTAAGACTAGGAATCATGTTTTATATATGTTTGAAATCCAAATACCTAGCACAATTTCTGAGACACTATAAAGGTAAACAACTATTTCTTAAATAAATAAGCCTAATTCCAGGACTTATTGTTGGTTAAAGAACAAGGTGTGATTTAATCCTTTTAGAAGATATAGTAGTTGTCGATTTGACTTTATCTATTAGAGATCAATGGAATTCTAGGGAATGTAAATATATCTTAAATTTTCTAGAAGCCTTCTTGCAATACTTTATTATAACTCACTGACAGGGAAAAAACATTATGATTTATAAGAAAAAAAAGCTATGAAATTTATCTTGATAAATTAATCTAAATCTTGATCCTGTGTCTTTAAATCAGTGTAGGCAAGAATAGGAGAAGGTAGAGGAATTTCAACTGAAGAGTTTAAAACTCTAAATGTACTACATCATTGTGAAGAATTAGGGGGTATTAACTACCAAAAATAATTATGTGTTTTTTAGAATACAAGTATGTTCACTGTTATCTCCAGTTTTTATAACTCCTCAAAGAGCCTTCTCCTAATGTTTGTTCATGAGACAGAGAATTTGTAAATAACTTTGAAAATGATGACAGTAAGATTTTTAACATTGTTATAAAATATTCCCATTTTTGTTACTGTTCAGAGATATTTTTGCTGAAAAAAGGGATGATTTACCATAAGATGTTATTCAAACTCTATTAATTTATAGAATAAATGCCTTTTAGTGTCTTACATCATTTCATTTATCAAAGAAGCTAATGCAGGTATGCCTAAACTCTCCCATATTAAATAGGCAGATATAAACTTTACTCATATTAATATATATTAAATGACCTTTGTCCTTGCCTAAAGTGAAAATGTCAGTGTCTGAAGCTTGCATCTCTCATGGCTGTCAGCTAATTAGAATGCAGGAGCACTTTAAGGGCCCCATTCTAATCTACCATTCTGGATTACATACAGTGTTAGCACTCCTGTCAGTCATCACAGGACCCCAAGGTACATTTCCCCAAAACCTACAATAAGCAGACTTTCCATGAAATAGAAGGAGAAAAAAAGCCACTTTTTCGTATATCAGAAGTTAAAATAGATCTGATAATCATACAACTGTAAAGTCTTCAACCACTGCCACTGAGCAGATACCATCTTCCTTAGACCTGAAAGATTGTCAGTCAAAGAGGCACACTTGCTGTTTTTTGTTTAAATATGCATGTAAGACTGCAAATTCTATATTTTAGAGAGAGGTTATTTTTTCCTTGGTGATTTCTCCTGATTCCTGGGAATATAACAATTTATTTATGGCCCTCCTCTAGCTCTCAGCATTCCTCCTGTCTCGTGCCTGCTTTCATGGTCATCATTCGAAGAACAAGATGGGGCTGCTATCCTTTCACTTTCACCAACTCACTCCAACCTTCCTCTGTTGATCTACCTACAAACTTGTCACACTGTACCCTCAATTTTCCTTATAACCAGAAGCCTTTTCATGGATTTTGTCTACTACCATCTTATCTAGTTGGAATTTATTAGTAAATTTTGGTTGCTAGTGAAGCTTATTTGAAAACCTTCCCTCCAAACCATCCATAAGGGACTGCTCATTTTTCCACTTTTCTGCATCTCAGAAAGTGGGGTCAGTATACATTGCTATGTCCTGACAGTTTTTCTTCCAAAAGGTGGACAAAAATCTATAGGCCCTTCAAACTCACCAGGTTATATCACCCTTTAAGTAGTTTTTAAGTCTCTCTTCTCCAGATGCATTGAAGAATTTAACACTGGGCCAACAGCTTTCCTCTGGACTCAAGCTATCTTCATCCTGTATGACTTAAATGTCTACAGGGAGGACCCCTCAAACACTGGACCAGCTATTCAGAAATGTTCACTTCTACTTCATTTCAGCCATTCATGTCCAGGGCTACTCCCTGGACTTTGTGATCTCTTATACCAGTCAATTCTGGAAATCTGTATCCTTGAATTCCCACAGCTGCACATCTTTCTACAATTCTCAGTAACCTTCTTATACTCCATTTTGACCTCTTTGAGATCTCTAGATTCTCTAACTTCTTACTACTTAAATGATATCCGTGGACCAGCAACACTGACATTACCTGGGTACTTGCTGGAAATGCAGACTTCTCTGGCTCCTCCCCAAATCTATAGAATCAGATGCTGCAATTTAACAAGATTCATGTGCACATACAAGTTTGAAAGGGACTGCTATCATATTTTTTTATTTTCCTGACAGTCTTTTCTCTACTTAACTTCCTTTCCCATCTAATCTGGACTATAAATCAAACATTTCAATTTGTCCCTCAACAGCATGCATAGTGTGACTGTAACAATGTAGGAATATTGGCCAATTCCTCTTGGGTTGATCCGACTATGTTTTGTTTTTGTTTTTTTTTTTTTTGGTACTAGCCTAAACTGTTGAGTATTCCTAAAGTAAACGACCTAACTGTCCTGGGACCATTGCTCGCCTGTGGTATATGAACTCTAATGGAGCCCAAGGCTGCTTGGCACTCTGCTTCTAACATCTCTTTCCCACTCTCCAAAACTCATAGCTCTTCTTAAATGTCTAATTTTGTTTCCAAACTCTCCCCCTCTCTCTTTTTTATTTAAAGCTCCTGCCTCATATTTAGAGAGAATGGGATTCTTCTGCTATGAACAATCTTAATATCTTGCCTACATTATTACAAATATCTATAGTCAATAATTGTCCCCCTTCTTTCCTTTTGTCACTTAGGAAGTATATTTTTAATGTCTAATATTATTTCTCCATTATTTTCTGATTCCACATAATTACTGCCCACTGCCCCCTCCCCTTCATGAATAAAGTTTTTTGTTTTGGAATAATTTTATGTTTACAGAAAAGTTACAATGATCTTCCAGAGATTTTTCATATATTCTTTGCTCATTTTTGTCTAATGTGAACATCTTACATTGCAATGGTACATTTGTCAAAAATAAGAAATCAATATTGATACATTACCATTAACTAAATTCTAGACTTTGTTTGGATTTCACTGTTTTTTAACTAATGTTCTTTTACATTCCAGGGTTCAATATTGGGTATGGCATTGCATTTAGGCATCTTGTCTCCTCAGTGGTCCCTGATATGTGAGAGTTTCTCAGTCTGTATTTTACATGACTTTTGAGGAGGACTGATCAGTTTCTTGTAGAATGTCCCTTAATTTGGATTTGTTTGATGTTTTTCTTATGATTAGATAAGAATGATGGGTTTTGGAGAAGAATGCCACAGAGGGAAAATACTTTTCTCATCATATCAGGGGGTACATGATATCAATATAAATATCACATCATGTTAACTTGACGATTTGGTTAAGGTAGTGTTTTCAAGTTTTCTCTGCTGTACAGTTACTATTTTTCTCCTTTCCATCTTCTGTTCTTTGAAGGCGAGTAATTAAATACAGCCTACATTCAAGGGAGGGGGTAATTAAACACCGTCTCCTGGAGGGGGAGTATCTAAATATATTATTCAGAATTTTTCTGTAATGAAGATTTGTTTTTTATTACTCATTTGTTTATTCAATCACTTTATCATGTCAGTGTAGACTCATGCCCCTGTGAATTTCTAACTTTTCCTGTTTAATTTCCCACTCCAAATAAAATCTTTTTCATTCCTGCTATTTTCCTCTTCTAGCATTTTCCCCAAGCCCCAAATAATGTTCTTCCTTTTTCATGTATTGAATAGTAATTGAGAACTAGATGCTATCCATATCTTAAGGTTAAGATGATAAATTATATATAGTTCCTTACCCCAAGGAGTTCATAGAAGGTTCTGCTATGTGCCACTTACTATGCTATGCCTTAAATATGTAGATACTTTGGAGGCACTCAGAAAGAAATTATACTAGACTGCTTTTCTCATTGTGGTAACATATATTTGCATACAGATATATGTATGTATGTATAACATAATTTGCCATTTTAACCATTTTAAGTGCATAATTCAGTGCTATTATTTACATTTATAATGTTGTGCTACCATCACCACCATCCATTACCAAAACTTTTTCATCTCTCCAAACAGAAGCTCTGTACTCATTTAGTAGTAACTCTCCATTCCCACTCCCACCCTCAGCCCATGAAAACCTGTGAGCTACTTTCTGTCTTTGTGAATTTGGCTCTTTTAGATATTTAATATAAATGGATTCAAAGAATATTTATCCTTTGTGTCTGGCTTATTTTATTCAGCATAATATTTTCAAGGTTCATCCATATTGTAGCATGAATCGTAACTTCATTTTCTTTGATGGCTGAATATTATTCCATTGTACACATTCGTTTAACCATTCAGCTGTTGATGGACCTATTAGACTTCTTGACAGTCACTCTTTCCAGTTTCTTTCTTGTATTTACACCTCAACCCAATTCACCGATTTACAGATTTCCTTACACTGTATGCTGTCTTTCTAGGAAAATTATATCTGCAGAAGCTCAATTTCTCCTATATGCTAATAATCCTCAAATATCTATCTTTCTAGCTAAATTCTCTTTCCTGGGCTCCAGACTGGTTTTTTCTACTGCCACATGGAATAGTATAGGGAAACCTCACATGATGTCCAAATAGTTTCTTCTTCCTGCAAACCCAGACTTTTTTAGTGATGCCATTTTCATTATAAAGAAAGATACCTAGGATTAATTCAGAGCAACAACCTAGCATCGAATCAGACATGAAGGTGTATCTTAAAGATTTCTCAAATAATTTACTAATTCTTTATTCTCACTACCTCTGCTTTTGTATACTGTCCCCATTAATCTCCAAACCACATTCTACAATTCTTCCAGAGTTAACATTCTAAATTACAAATCTGATCATGTTGTCCTCTTATTTAAAGGGTTTTCAGCATTTCCTTCCTCAGGATAAGGCCCACACATAGACATTCCTACAGTCTAAACTTAACCTATCTTAGCGACCATGTCACCTAACACTTCCATGCTTTAGGCACATTGACAATGTGCTCTTGCATTTTCAGGTTCCTGTGACTTTCCACTTGCCTTTCCTTATTCCTGAATGACCATCCCCTCCTTTTCCATAAACTCTTATTCATTCTTCATGATCATCTTAAATGTTTCCTCCTCTGTGTTGCCTTCCTTCAATTTATAGTAATTACTTCTCTTTGCCTCTATAGCATGTAGATATCTACTAGACGATTTTTCAAATTGTATTTTCATCATTTATTTATATAAATTTCCTTTACTAGACTCAGTTCCAAGAAAATAGAGACAGTGTTTTATTTCTTTGTATACTCATTGCTAACCTTATAGTAACTGGCTTTTCAATATGCACTTGCTGAAAGAATGAAGGAGTACAAATCTGTAAAAATCTTATTTCTTTCCTTGCCAGTTAGATGTTAGTTCTATGGTGAAATTTTTTGTTCCATACAAAAATGTATTACCTAACTTCTTTTATTTTCAATTGATTTCCTTTGTTGTCCAAGGATTGGAATATAGAAAAGGGCCTTTGAGTTTCAGAGACAGCTTTGACAACTGATTGTTGAGATGATTGCATTAACTATACTATTGCTGAATAGTTTGTGACATGTCTTGTTTTTACATAAGCAGAGACAATGGCTCTTCCTTATGATCTGATTTCCTTTTTCATGGGGTGCACTAAATTCCTGGAGTTCTCTTTCCTTTGCCAACCCTTAGATAACTTCCTCATATTTACATCCTGCACCAATTCACTTAACTCTCAAAGCTGGAATTTCTTTAACACACTATATTCAGGGGAGAGGTATATGCTTTTATCTCTAATGTTTGTATGATACCTTAGAATTTAAGTGACACTTTCCTGTACATTCTCATTTGATCTTACTTCATAGGGCTATAATCCCCATTTTCAGATAAGCAAATTGAGATTCACAGAGTTTATGCTTTCCTAATATTCCACAGAGAGAAAATGGTACAGTTGAACCTGGAGCCCTGGTTTGATTTCAAATGCTATGTACTTTTCAATTCAGAGAACTCAGGTACTGATAGCACCATTTGAACCCTGGAACAAGTAGTACCTAAAATTACATAGAAAGTCAATATTTTTCAAGAGTTCGTTTTACATAGAAAGCCAATATTTTCAAGAGTTAGTTTAAATCAGATTTTCTGTCTGCAGAAAAAATAATTGCAACCAAAATATTCTTACCAGATGTAGCCTTTACAGATTTTGATTTTGCAGTTGGCAAATATTTGCCAGTGTGATTTATAAGGTGTTTGTGAATGTGTATGTCTGCACTTGTTGCAGAAGGGGAAAATACAGAAGCATTGGTTTGCATTTCATTGCCTTCTCTCTAACAGAAAAATATCAACCATGAAATGAAAAGTCTCTTTTTCAAGAGTCTGTGCATTCATGTTTTTCTTGTTTTGTTTTGTTGTTTAAAGCCAACTTAAGAAGTTGGATATAAATATGTTTTAAGAAGTGATGAAAAAAAAAAAATTTTGGTCACCACTGAAGTTGGGTCTTTCAGGAAGAACCAAGGTAGCCAGACCCTGCCTCTTCATAGCTCTGTGTAACTTAAACTATTTCTAGTCACCCATTTATGTCTTGCTGGAACAGCTGCAAAGGATATGGGCAAGTGTCCTGGGAAAAGATTAGTAAGATACATCAAGGATTCCTAAACATCATTCTCAGAAATTTTCAATCTACTCTTTACAGCAGAAATGTTGACTCAATACAATGGTAGCCTGGTAGATAACCCTCCTGTTTTGGCAAAAAATGTCTACATAGTTTATATGACTTGCTTTAGTCTACGTGACTCAGAATAATCTAGCCTCTGACTTTTACTGTGCTTGTTTTATTTCATTTGTTTTAAGAGAGAAAGGAATTTGTATTCTAATCCTCAGAGAGAAATATTTTGTTTGATAAATATTTCACTCTCCTAAACAAGAAATGCCCATGTATCATTGGGGTTTAAATTAATTCTTGTACTTTCATGGGCTTGAATTGGCTCTGGAATATCCTTAGATAATGGTAGGAAGCCAGATTTCTGACTTAAAATTGTTCTCCTTAGTGCCCTCTATTGTGTAAGGGATTTTCAACTTTGGCCACCTGAGCAATCATACTTCCCTAAAAACCTGGTAAATGATGCTTTTTAGTTGGAGCAAATGTCCTTAATTCCCATTTTTTTCAAGTCTAATCACAAAATGAACCCTACACTCTTTGTTTTTTAGACTAGAATTAGAAATTGATATAGCTCTCATACTAAAATCATATTAGCTTTTAAAAAATGGCACTTTGTGATGAAATGCCAGAGAAGTAAAGGTCCCAAAGTATCATTTAAAATGCTGTCCATATACATTGATTTTGTAAGAATAAACCAAAATAACCACTTGACAAACTAAATTTATAGTTTTAAATATTCTTATATGTTGTCAACTAAACAAAAAATGACAAACACAAATTCAAATAAATAAATTTAATAATTGCTACTAAAAGAGTAGTATGGTAGAAAGTTCAGCAGTTTTGAATTAAAATTTATGCAGTTCCAAATCTCAGCATTATTACTTCTTGGCTGTTTCCTTTAAAAAATTAAATCTATGTGATGTGGATTCCTTATATGAAAAATGAGGATAATGATATGTACCAGCAGGGTTGTTGTGAGGTTCAGAAAACTTATGTAAAATGTATGACATATAATAGGAATTTCACTAATTAAAAGTATTTTGTTGTGATAATTTTTAATAACTTCACTTCAGGTTTTTTATGTTGTGATGGAAACTGTGCTAATCGGTCATGCTATATATATTAAATGAATTCATAAACCTTTGCCCATAAATATATTTCTAGTAATACAAAGAAGAGAAATATACAATATTAATGCAATGAAGGTTTATTACACTGAAGAATAAGAGCGTATGAGTGTATGAATATTGTTGTAAATTAGGCATGTACTACAGTGTTTCTAAGTTCTAAGCACTAAAAGGAATATAGTTAGTAGAAGTAAAGAAGATAACAAAATATAATTAAATATATACATTTTTAAGCACTATTGCATTCATTGTCATGACTGAATTGTTTTTTTAAGATTAATTTTTTTATTTCTCCCCCCTCCCTCCATTGTCTGCTCTCTGTGTCCATTCACTGTGTGTTCTTCTGTGTCTGCTTGTATTCTCATTAGGTGCCTCTGGGAACTGATCCTAGGACCTTTTGGAGGGGAAGAGAGGTGATCATTTTCTTGTGCCACTTCAGCTCCTGGTCTGTTGCATCTCTTATTATCTCTCCTCTGTGTCTCTTTTTGTTGCATCATCTTGCTGTGCCAGCTCTCCACATGGGCCAGCACTCCTGTATGGGCCAGCACTCCTGAGCTAGGCAGTACTCTGTGCAGGCCAGCACTCTGCATGGGCCAGTTTGTCACACAGGCCAGCTTGTCTTCACCAGGAGGCCCTGGGTATCGAAGCTGGACCTCCCATATGGTAGACAGGAACCCAATTGCTTGAGCCACATCTGCTTCCCATGAGTGAATTTTTATAGAGAAAATCTATTTCCATGTTTGGTCCCCTGTTACACTTGGCTGTCCCTTTAGAATATACCATGGGAACACAAGTCTTGTTCAGTTTAACATTCATTCATTCATTCATTTTAACATTTGTTTTTTTATGATTTGATCTGACTGCTTTTAATGTCTGTTTTTATCCCCATTTTTTTTCCCCACTCTTAAAGATGATTTTTTCATAAGAGTTTTGACTGGCTGTCAGTGAATCTCTTTCTAGACAAGTTAATAGAAACAAAACCTGTCAGATCAGCATTAGAGAACAGTGCTACAGCAGCAATCAATAAGATAGCCACCATCAGGGTGCCATGTAAAGTTTTCTATTATTTATGAATAATAATTCATAATGATGACATGAATTTGCCTGTAAATACTGGTAGTGCCTGAAGGGACTTTGGGAATGATCACTTTGGATCACAGAGAATTAAACTCAGGCAAGAGATGTAATATTGGATGATCTGATGGGTTCTCAGTGGACATGATTTTAGTATTAATAGTACATCATAATATTTGATACGTTCATTTGAAAAGCAATTTATGTCACATTTATGTCAAATATCTGTTTGCTTTTCTTCAGGTTAAATTATCCTAAAATTATCCTAAATTCAATTTTAACCACTTTTGCTATATTTTTCTTAAAACTTTCATGATTTTTGACCTGGGAAAGCCCAACACTGAGGAAATTAAAAGTCCCTGAATTTCATCTTTACTGCCCACCTGTCTCTTTTTTCAGGGCCTTTTCTGGGTTCTTCTAGCCCTTTTGTCTTTTACTTCTAGGTCCACTTCCACTAGAAGTTTTTCCTTCTTTGGTTCTTGGGAAGGACATGAAGTTTGAATTACGGTGTTATGAGAAAAAGCTTAGAGGTTATTATTGTTCAAAGATATATAGTAAGCATGAATCAGAAAAATGATTGCTGCAGTGATTTGTTACTTCGGGGCATACCTGGTCTGCTGAGTTGTTTTCTCTGCTTCAACCATGCTGGTCTCTTTTATCTTAACGAAGCATGTCTCAAAGTCTGTGCATTGCAGTTCTCTCTGTGCAGGTATCTGCAGGACTCATTCAATCACTGCTGCCTGGTGTGCAAGAAAATATCAGTGAGCTCTTCCCAGAAAACTCTAAGTAAAAGTACAGCTCTCATTGCATTTCCTACCTTTCTTTTTATTCATAGGATTTATCACCAATGACACGCTTGTATTTTCCTTTTTTTTTTTTTTTGGCTGATTTTCCTCCCTGTCCCACTAGAATGTAAGCTCCATGAAAGCAAAGATATTTTTCTACTTTGTTCACTTCTTTTTCTACAGCCCCTCACACAAAGAGGCGGTCAATGAATAATTATTAAGTAAATGGATCAATGTGTAAATGTCTATCTTGTTAAGATCAATGTATGTAGTGTTAAATTATTTGTTGAGTAAACAGCATTGGGTGAGATGGTGATGGGCAACCGGATAAGTTAGATACATTCCTTACAAAATCTAAGTTAGTAGTGACAGTGGGAATCATAATTTTCCTGTTTATGGGCACATTATGGTCTATAGATGAGATATTTTAAATACATTGGGTTTCATATTTTGCTCTTTAGACAATTTTTAAAGTACAAAATATTTCAATTTTTCTAACAATTCATTGTTAGGTACATGTAGGCTCTCTCTAGCTATTCTCTTACTCATGGTTATTTAGGCCAATAAAAAAAAGATTTCCATACCATATATTCTTTAGAAACTGTCAGGGGATGGAAATCAGCACCAGTTACTGAGATGTCATTTAACTATTTCCTCCCATTCCCAAATGAAGGAAAAGTCCTTAGAAGAGAGGAATTCCTTAGAGAAGCAATTCCTGGCCCTCTGAGGTTGCTAAGAGTCAGTTGTTTATCTGGGTTAGATGGAGATGATGATGATGATCATAAAAATAACAATAGCTAATACTTATTGAAGCTCACCATGTGCATTAATATATTTAATACTAACAACAACCCTGTCCAGTAGGCATTATTATTTTCATTTTGCAAATGAAGAAACAAAGGTGCCAAAAGAGTTAATACATTTCCAGAGTCACACAAGAAACATAAATGGTGGAGATGGTATTTAAATACTTGGCTTCAGAGTCCTCTCTTTTTATGTTTATGGTATACTGTGCCTATCTATTACCTGGTATCTAAGTAGATCTCCAAAATTTCATTTGTGCACCTGTGTGTATATGGTTGTGTATGTGTATGTGTGTATGTGGGTTTGATGCTGGTGATGGCATCATGGTCATTTTGAAAGTGAAATAGCTCCAAAACTACTGGAGGTGAAGAAATAAATATCTTGTTAGGCTTTATACAAGATACTTTAGTTAATCAGCAAGCAGCCTTTATGAGGGAACATTATAATCTCCTGTTTAATAGACAAGGTAGCAGGGAATAACAGAAACAAGAGCCCCATCCTTGGATGAGGTCTTGCCCAGTTAGAGCAATGCGACAGAGGGAAATCTCACCTTGCTCTTTATGGGTAAACCTGGCAGCTCTGTAAGAGGAGCCCAGGAAGGTTTTCTCTGATTTCCCTGCTAATATCCTCTGTTTCCAGAGGTAGATGTCTGTTCCTTGCATGGCTGGGAAGGGACACTAGCCAAAAGGAAATACTGGGTCAGTCAAATGTATGTATCTTGGGGCTAGGATTCCAAAATACTGCATGGGACATACTTATACTAAAAAAAAGTATTTGTTGGTATCTGAAAGTGAAATTTACCTGGATGTCCTGTTTTTATTTTTATTATTTTGCTAACTCTCACAGCCCTTCTTGGAGCTTCTCTATTCTTGTCAGGAGTGCTGAGTGGATTACAAGAGCAGAAGCACTGTCCTGGACTTTGTGAAGCCCCTTTTGGATTCATCTCCTGTTCATTTATTCATACACAGAAGGAATGATTACCCAGCACTTACGATGGGCCAGGCAGATGCTAGGTACTGGATGAGCCTTTGTGAACATGGACTCCTAGAGCTCGCAGTGTCTGGGACAGTGGTTCTCAAATTTAGTATGCATTAGGATTACCTGGGAAGCGTAAAGAATTCGAATTCTCAGCCTAACCCCAGAGTTTTTGATTCTCAGAGTAGAACACTCAAGCCTGTTTTTAATGAACACCCCAGATAATTCTGAAAAGGGTGATTTTAGGACCATACGTTGTGCTATGGGTAGAACTGTGCCCTGCAAAAGGACATGTTTAAGTCCTAACTTTTGATCCTATGGATGTGACCTTATTTGGCAACAGATTCTTTGAAGATGTTACTAGTCAAGATATGGCCAAACTGGGTTAAGATGGGCCCTAATCCTATATGACTGGTGAAGAAGGAGAGAGGAGACATAGACAAGGATGGAGAGTCAAACCAAATGACTGAGGCCGAGATTGCCAGCAAGCTACCCCCAGGAGCCAGCAGAAAGGCATGGAACAAATTGTTCCCTACGTGCTTCAGTGAAGTAAGGCCCTGCAGGAAACTTGATTTTGGAATTCTGGTCTCCAGGACTGCGAGACAATAAATTTTTGTTGTTTTAAACTATCTAGCTCATGATACTTTGTTATAGCAGCCCTAGTAAATTAGGACACTCTTATAAATAATCATCTGTTGGATAGAAAGAGGCTTCCTCCAGACATTTTAAGTGTTAATTAGAAATGCTTTTCAGTGAGACTTGAGACACTGGAGCATTGTAAGACTGAGTTTCTGTAAAGCACCTAATGCAGATTATATGCTATGATAGGATAGGGTAGGATAGGGTAGGATAGGATAGGATAGGATAGGATAGGATAGGATAGGATAGGATAGGATAGGATAGGATAGGATAGGATATGCTTTAAGACATATAATATATGATAAATATAATATAAAAATAAAATATAAATAAAACATGTTTAGTGAAAGTTCTTTCACATACAACATAGCTAATGTATATCAAGTGGGGATTGGCTGACAATATATTAGGCTTTTCAAAAGAAATTTTTTTTCCAGATTTCTGGTCAGGGCCTTAAGGTAAGTGAAGTGTGACATTCTTGTAAACTAGCTTAGAGCTCTTGAGCCACAGTGAGCTGTACACTAGGACTATATATGAAAGCCTTGTTTCTGGAAGGAAAAAGTTCATTGTTCTTCATAGGGTTAAAGGCAAGGACCTGTACCAACAATTTTTCAAACCAATTCTGTATTTCAACATAATGTTTGTGGTACTAATATGGTATGTGCAGGCATTTCTGTATTAGTGTTGAACACTCTGACTGCTGAATCCTCTACAGAGTGAAGTCAAAGCAGTGAGTATTCTGGGAGGGATGCCAACAACAAATTGTAGTAATCCAACCTTGTTGTTATAAAGGCATGAATCAAAAGCTCAGCATCTTGCTGAGACAGCAATCGTCTTAACCTTGTTATACTCCTGAGATGGTAATATGAGGTCTTATCAATATGGTTGATATGGCTCTCAAAGGAAAGCTGAGGGTCAGAAATGACTGAAATTTATCATGGAGAATATTGCTTTGTGGGATGTCCAGCTGTAGAATTGTGACTACCTATTAAATCCTCTGTGAAGTAAGAAATATATGGTCTATTGCCTGTAGGATAAGAAAAGGGGAAGGAGGTGGAATCAAAAGTGAAATAAAGCTTGTCAAATGAGATGAAAGTCTGATATCTTAATTTTCAGCTGTGGGCATCAGTTTTTGAGATTACCCTTTAGGCAGTTTCTGATTGAGTGGGGATGGTTTCATGCCATATAAGATTAAAGGCATTCTGGGTTGCCATATTTTAAGTGGTGAAATCTTTTCAAAACAGATTTTTGTTTTTGTAATCAAGTGTAGTCTGTGTTCATGAGAAAGGCAAATAATAAGTGACCCAAACAATTAATAGCACTTAAATTAGTGCACAGAACAAGACTGCTTGTGATCAGAGTGTCTGTTTTTCATTTGGTCTTTGTAGATAGCAACTTTCTTAGAAAGAAGCCTGACAAAGATTGAGTGCCAGAAAGACAGCTTGTTTTATTTTTAGGTATTATCATTATTATTCAGTTTTAACCTCATAATCTCCAGAAAGGAGGGAAGTATGCAGTGTTCAAAAGCTTAGGCTTTGAGGTTAGAAAGACCTGGACATGAATCACAGGTTCATTATTTCTAAGTTGTGAGAACTTGAGCAACTTATTTAACCTCTCTGTGCTTCAGTTTTATTATCTGCAAAATGCGGGTAACACCAGTACATTGTTTCCTGAGTTTGTTATGAGTATTACATAAGACAACTCATTCAAAGTATCTTCTGCAGTGCTCGCACATGGTATGCATTCTGTAAATATTAGTAGTCAGAGTTTTGAGAACTCACTATAAATAGCACCCCCCCTTCCCCATCCAGGTTCTGAACAATTTGAGAAGTTTAAAAAAAGTAAAGGTAGAGATAAAACATCACTTTATTACTGATAGAGAGATTCTTGGAAGATGCAGTTTCGTTTGGGAAACAAATTGGCCTGTTAAGTGCACCCCATATTCATAGTCATCCTCTTTGTCATGGCAGCACCACCTAGGCTAGGCTTCTCAGAGAGAAAGAGTAGAACATGCACATCCCTAAAGATAGCTTTTTTCCCCAAAGAGAATGGCAGAACTGAGCTGAGCATGCCCTGATATCTTTTCCCAGTCTAAACAGACATCACTCCTTATTACTAGGCCTAAGTGATTAAAACATCAGGAAAGATCAAGAATGTGTTAAATAAAAACTCTCCTCATTGAAAGCAGGAGCGTGGAAAAGCGTTCCCATCTAACATAAGGTGTTATCATCATTATCATTAATAATTCACTTACATTATGCTGTATTCTATTATGTAATTTGGGATCACTTTTAACTTTTATTTTTTCAAGTCTTGCATGACTATATTAGTTTCCTACAGCTGTTGAAACTGATCACCACAAATTTTAGTGGACTGAAACAATGCAAATTTAGTCCTGGAGGGCAAAAGTCCAAAATCAGCCTCACCAGACTAAATTCAATGTGTTGGCAGGACTAGTTCCTTCTAAAGGGCTTGAAGGGAGGATCATTTCCTTGACTTTTCAGCCTGTGTGTGGCCGTTTTCTTGCCTCTGTCTTACGTCTTGCTTCCTTCATCATATCTTCTACTAATGACTTTGACCTTCTTGCCTCCTCCTTACAAGGCTTCTTGTAATTTCACTGGGTCCACTCTTATAATCCAGGATAACCTCCCTATCTTAAGATTCTTAATTTAATCACATCTACAAAGTCCCCTTTACTATGTAAAATAACAGGGGTTAGGATTAGAATGTGGATCTTTTTGGGTGCCATTATTTATCCTACCACAAATTTGATCGTCTGAACTTTCCTTGCAGTTGTTCTTTATGTCATTGTGTATAACATGCTCTTTGAATCAGGTTGCAAATTCTTCAAGGGTAGACATCAAGTCTCCCATGCTTTTGTATTTTTTTCTACTTCATTATCTAACATGTTAAAACAAAACGTCAGCCATAGTTGGCAAATCTATTGATTTAAATACTTTTAAATCTAAAATCTTTAGAATAATAAATGGAGGTATGAGTCTGCTCTATATTCCATGACAAACAAAATTTTTGCTTTGACTTTTGATTCCACAAACATTCAAATATGTAAAAAAAAAAAAAAAAAAAAAATCCAGAAAACAAACAGTGTATTTAGAGTGCAGGATTAGAATGTGACTTGTTTTCCAGAGTTCTCTCTGTTGGATTGTAAAGAGACTTTGGGACAGTCAATTAAGTGTTAATATTTGCTAGGAATCCATGGAATTATCCCCACAACATTCTCCTTCCTTCTGATAAAGAAGAGAAATATTGCAATTCTTCTGAGTAGATGTGAAAACTTGCAATGCACAATTTAATCTGCACTCCCCATTAAACTTTGGAGGTAGGAAGATTATTATATGATGGAATTTGTTTCTGATTTTAGCTGCAATGTTTGATAATAAGAGTACTGTGACTTGAAATGAATACAGACACAAAGTAATTCTATCTCTCAGGCATCAGTACATGTAGAACACATGATTGTTCATCACTTATGGGCTGAGTTAGAAAATTATGGAGACCAATATGTAATATTAAGGTATTCAATTTGGGTTAATAGATATCTAAATGAACCATAGAATTTAGCTTTAAAACATGTAGCCATATTCACTACTCATGATTTTTAAAATTAGTGATGCTATAAAGTAGCCTTGCATATAATATTTTGTTATTTTAAGACAAAAAGATTATTGTTAGTCCCCAGTATTTGCAATTGCTCTTTTGTGCCTATCCTGTGCTACCTACATATTTTCCTCCTCCCAATTTGGGTTTTCCATTCTAGAATGGTAGAATCTAAATTGTAAAACTGGAGAGGACCCTAGAAACCATCTTGTCAATTTGGACATTTTACAACTGAGAATTCTAGGAACATTGGCTTGCATAAGGTCACATAGCTATTAGCAGAGGTATATTAAAAGTCAGGTCTCCTAACTCTATAAAAATTTTTATTCCCTCTATTTAAATAAGATAATTCAGGAATGGAGAGGAACAGGAAAATTAATTAAGTGGTAAAGCAATGAAGAGAGAAAGGATTCTGGAAATACGATGACTTGAAGCCAACAGTTCTTACTCAGTTACCTACTTTCCAGTATGAGGTGTTAGAGCAAGAGGAACAAAGACAAGCTGGCCCTGGGGGCTGAAGACAAGGCCCAAGGTGCAGGTTTAATCTTCATAGAGAGGGTGCTCATGGAAACTTTCTCCCCTTTTGATGAGAGAAGGACCTGAAAACCAAGGTATCAGGGCTGGGAAAGGATTATCATTAAGTGGTGGGTAAAGATATTAAAAAGCAGGAATGGTAATATTAAGAACAGTACCAGAGAGATGTAAAGTTAGTACTAAACAAGATAGAGAGGGACATTTTGAAATAATAAAATAAACAAATAAATTATGAGGATACTGAAATATCAAAAGACAAAACACTCAAAGACCACACAGCAGCTAAAACAAAAAGTAATAACTACTAGATATGCAAGGATTTGATTATAAAACTACAATTATTTGGGAAACCTTAATATTTATTTTTTAGAATTAGATAAAATATCAGATTTAGGACAACTGATTAATGATATTTACACATTGTCCTAATATACAGAAAGCAAGACAAAAAATAGATTCAGAAACATTCAGAAGATTATTTTTTGTCCATGAAACTTTGTTAAAAATGGATTGTATAATTAAGCACAAATAAAATTTTCATAAAATTACAAAGCAGAAATTTTACAGGCCATCTTCTCTGATCACTGTTTTATTTTTATAATTATTATGTTTTATTATGAAAATAAAATTAGAGATAACAAAATGGTGATCTTCGCCCCTTCCACCACCACCCTCCATCATATAGTAATTACTTGAAAATTAAGAATACTCTTCTGATTAGTCCATGGATCAAAGAAAATGTGAAAACTAAAACTACAAACTGCTAGAAAGCAATGAAAAAGGATGAATATCAAAACCCACATGACACAGCAAAAACTTCCAGAGAAAATTTATAGCCTTAAATTCGTTTGCTAAGGGGTACAAAGTAAAGGGTAAAGAGAATGGGACATATCTGAAAACCTAAGGAACCTATTGATTCCCTAACTAAGTAAACTTTACCAACATTGGAAAAAGAAGTTCAGAACTAGAATAAACCTATTATAATCAAAGAAACAAGAAAGGAGGGAGGGTGGGTAAAAATACAATTAAAAAAGAAATCAGATATTTGTGTACCTGAGTTCTAACTAGTTTTAAAAGAAAAGCTGCTCCCCATGTTAATCAATTTGCACAGTAGAAAAAGATGGAAAGCCCCAAAAGTCATTTTTTGAAGCCAGCACGACCTTAATACCCAAATTCGTTAAAATTGTTTCAGAAATGAAAACTACAGAATAATTGTTCACATAAAAATATAGATACAAAAACCCAAAATAAAATGATGTCAAATAAAATCCAACCTTCCATCAAAAGAAGATTAAGGCCAACTAGAATTTATCCAGAAATGCAAATGTATCAGTATGATAAAGAGAAGCTGAAAGCATAGTGGACACAATTTCAAAGCCTATCCTAAGTAAAATATGAATATAAGGAAATTACTTTCAAAACATTGAAATAATTTCAATTACAATTAAAGAACCAGATGGAGATGCTCAACACTGCCATTAATATTGAACATATTTGGAAGATATAACAACTGCCATAAGATAAGTAAAAATAATCATGAGGTAAATTACTGGAAAAGAAAAGATTAAATCATCTTTTTTATTGATGAATATAATTATATATTTAAAAACCCCAAGAATTCCACCATCAGATAGAGTGATTAAAAAATTTGTGAGAAAATAAGAGACTAAATAAATGGATAGATTTTCTATTTGCAATCAAAACCTAGAAATGAATATGGGAAGGATCTTATAACAGCAAAGTATGAAAAAATTCTTAGAAGAACATTTATCAAGAATAGCATAGGATTATTGTGAAGAAAACTATAAAATATCTTTGAATTATAAAAATGGAAAAGACATATAATGCTACTGGATTGGAATATAAAATAAAAATACCTTCTGCCAAAATTAAAATGAGGATTTAAGGCAATTCCATTTAGACTCCAGAAGATTTTCTTTTGGGAGAATGTTACAAATGAACATAACTATAGAATAATGAGTGCCTGAAATAGCCTTGAAAAATATAAGTAAAGGAAAAGTTGAAGTAGAGGACCTACCTTAGTGGTAGTTATTGTGGTAAAAATCAATGTGGCATTGTCTTAGAACTAAAAAATTAGATTAGTAAAACAGAATAAAAATTATTTAAATGTTTCCAGAATATGTGAGAATTTATATATGACAAAGTTAGTATTTCAATTCATTGGGTAAAGGATCAATTATTTAATGACTAGAGATAACACAACTGGCTCTCCATCTGAAAGAAAATGAGTTTGGGGCTCTATGGTACACCATATCAAAAATGCAGTTCGAACCAAGTCAAAACAAATGTAAACATTTAAAAATATTGAAACAATATATAGCCTGCACCTATAATCCAGAGGTAGAGTGTCTTTCTTTAGCAAGATAGGAAACCCAAATACTCTAAAAGATTGACGTATTTGACTATATGAAATCAAGAGTTTCCTTTTACCAAAAAAAGAAAAAGAAACCCATATTCTAGTTACAGATGACAAATGAAATTTTACCATCTATACTATATAAATGGAAAGGAAATAATCAGCCTAATAGATAAATGAACAAAATATATGATCAAACATTCAATGGAAAAAAAAAATCCAAAAGGTCAATAAATATTTGAGATGATGATCAAAATCAATGGTAGTCAGAGAAATGCAAATTAAATAAAAATGAGATGTTATTTACATCCATTGGGTTAGCAAAAATGTGAAAGAACAATCACAATTATTGCTGGCTGTAATTTGAGGAAAGAGGTACTTTCAGCTATTGGTAGACAAAAGTAATTTTTCAGTCTTTTGGAAAAGCAATCTGGTAACATCTATTAAAATTAAAAATATGCATTCTTGACTCCACATCCTACTGCTGGGAATCTATCCTACATTAAAAAAAGCACCAGCATATGAAAATGTGTGTGTGAGGATAGGTATCAAAGCATTTTTCAAATGGGTACAAAAACAGCAATGTGCCTATCCATCAATAGGCAAGCCTTGAAATATATATTAGTTCATCCACACTGAAGAATATTACAAATCCATTAAAAAAATAATTTAGAACAGTACCAGTTAATTTAGAAGTGTCCTCAATGTAGTTTTTTTTTGTTTTATTTTAATTTTTTTACTTTTATTCTTTTTTGTTTGTTTTTTTATTTTTTTAAATTTTGTCTCTGTTTTGAATGGCAAAAGTAAGAGATGCATGTATGACATTATTTATAATCAAACACCCTATCAATGTATGTATGTATGTGTGTGTGTTTGTGTGCATGTGCATAAAATTACATGAACCTGAAGTAAAGCATGGAGTACAAACACAAGATTGTTAATGTAGGTTAATAGCTGGATTTGGAGGAAAGGCAAAAGTCTGGAGGAAAGGGGGAGGAATATTGGAAAGGGGTAAAATTGGATGGGAGCTGGATGAGGAGTAGATAATTAGCTTTTTCTCCATACATCTTTGCATGCTTTATTAATTACAACAAGCATGTGCTGTTTCCATAATTTGAAAAGAATAAATTTATAAAGTACCTTTAAAATATTGAGTTAGGTTCAATACTTTTAGATTCTATAATAGGTTTAATGGTGGTCCCCAAAAGTTAGTTCAACCCAGAATCTGTGAATGTGACTGTGACAGTTTGTAGTTATTTTGTGAATTCCCCCCAACCCCAAAGATTTTGTTCTTGAACTAATCCATTCCTATGGATGTGGCCCTTTATATTGGAATACCTCAGTGAAGAGTGACTCAGGTTGAGTCTTTGCCCTCTTGTTGGGTCTTTCAAAAACAGAGACACAGAGAAAGGAAGCTGCCATTTTTGTTCCTGCCATGTGGAATAGGACTTGAGGATAGCTAGTAGCCAAAGCTTAAATATGAAGCCCCAAAGAGTCAGGGCTCATGGAGCTGCTCAAGGCTGAAGAGATGAATGATATGCCTGATAGCTCACAGCTGAACTTGGGAAGAAAGCAGGGGCAGCTTTCGGGTCTCCTGAGAGAGAGGAGACCAGACAAGAAACAAGCCCTATGCCTGGCTACAAATAGCTGAACTCCAGGAGACAGTAGATTCTGGAGGGAAAGGCAGAAACCTTGGCAGAGATGAGTAGCCATGTTGCTTTGCCACATGGTAGGACCCCAGGATCAACAGTAGCTGACTTTGAGAGAGAAAGCATTTCTGCTGATACCTTGATTTGGACATTTCACCATTTCAGACTGTAAGCTTTTACCTTAAATAAAATTCCCATTATAAAAGCCAACCCATTTCTGATACTTCACATTGGCAGCCTTGTGGCAAACTAAGACAGTGAACTTATTTGGAAAAAGAGTCTTTACAGATGTAATTAAATCAAAGCTCTCAAGATGAGAGCATCCATCATTAGGCTGGGCCTTAAATTCCAATGACAAATACACTTATAAGAAAAAAGAAGGGGAAAAGACACACGGAAAGGAGAAAGTCATGTGAAGTCTGAGGCAGAGACTAGTGAGCAGCCAAAAGCCAGCAAATGTAGGCAGCCATCAGAAGCCAGAAGTTGCATAGAATGGAAGCTCCTTAGAGCTTTTGGAGGGAGCCCTGCCAACACTTTGATTTTGGGTGCCTGGTCTCCAGAACTGTGAGAGAATGACTTTCTGTTATTTAAACCACCAAAGTTTTGGTGATTTGTTATGGTTGTCCTAGGAAACTAATATAGATACTGATGCTTTATTTCAATGGAAATTTTCTGTGAATTGCAATATGTAAAAAATTAAAGCCAGAGCTGCTTCAGGCTCACTAATGTGATACCCTGCCCCACTGACCCTATCTTTGCGTCATGGCGCAAATGACTGCTCGGAGCACAGGTGGAACGCAACTGAGTTAGTCTGTATAGAGTGAGGCTTGAAGTATTTCTACACCTTTTGCTAAGCTAAGCAAACTAACTTGAGGCTACATTAAGGCTCCTTTATGAATTTTTCCTTTGGAAGGCATTGGGTTGTTTTGAATTCCTTATTACAGCTGGCTGTTAAGTTAATCAGCTCTTCTCTCAACAAGATTTTCAGAATGATGTTTATATGACTTTTGACATATATGTTTCACTGCTGCATAATCACCTCTGTAAAACTTCATTAGCTTTGCTTCTTTTTAAAAAATATTCTCTACTTCCTCCAACAGTATTTTGCATAACCCACTGTTATTTTGTTGTTTTCTTTTTCTGGAGATCCTTAGATAAGTACCATTCACTTGAAATATGAATCCTTGACGAATTTTACTTCTGTGTTTCTGATGTATCATATCACTATACTAAGCTGAGAATTACCTTCCCATTCCTGAATGCAAAATAATCAGGATGGTTGAAAAGGCAGGATATTAGGGGTGGAAAAAGAATGAGTACAGCCTTTGTGAAATCAGGAAAGGAGCAGAAGCTTAAGTGCAGAGCAGATGCATTCAAGTTAACACGTCTCCCAGAATGACTCAGGATTTCACCACAGTGAGGTAGACTTTTTCCTTGACATGGATGCTCTTCTCTTCCCACCAAAAAAGAATTTCCTACTTTTCCCACTGCAAAGCAACTGAGGCTGAAAGGGCTCTAATAAGCAAGATGTGTCAGGAAGAGGCAAGAGGGACCATTTTTGGGTGATGTCAACAGCCATCGTTTTGCAAAGCTTATATGGGTGTGCTTGTATGTTTGAGATCAACATATGTCTTGGGTAGTGGTGAATAGAGTTAAAGAAATAATTTATAAAGACTCTATTTGACTCTTTTACAATCGCACAAAGATATATGATTTCTAAATTAGTTTTAAAATGATTTTTACTTATCAGCGTGTGGCACATGAAAAGCAAAGTGGAAGATATATGTGTGTTTGTGTGTGTGAATGAAACATTTGGTAATCTATACAATTTTTATTCTATGATGTAGGCTCAATCTCTCTTCTAGGGTTGCCCAATAGAATAAGTATGTACTAAATATTGCCTGGGGCATATTTAATGATTTGTGTTCTACTTTTTAAAATAAATACATTTTATTGATATATACTAATAAAATATACAATTCAGTCAAATTGTTCAATCAATGGTATTTGATATAATCACAAAGTTGTGCACTCATTATTTCAATTATTATTAAAGCATTTTCATTATTTTAATAATAATAATAGAAAAAAACAGACAAACAAGAAAATTCCTCACCTATCAAACTCTCTGTGTTTCCCCTGATGTGTATATCTACTGTTTCTGGCTATTTGTGAACAGTTATTTATTTGCTTATTAAGCAGTTTTATTGAGATATATTCACATACCATATGATCTATCCAAAGTCTTTTAGTATAATCACACTGTTATACATTCATCATCTGAAAAATTTTAGAACAATTTCATTACTCCAGAAAGAAATACTCCAAACTCCTTAGCATTCCTTCCTCAGGCCTACATAACTCACTAATCACCTTTCATCTTTATAAGTTGATTTATACTTACATTTTATATAAAAGGAATCATACAATATGTAGTAGTCTGTGTCAGGTCTCCTTCACTTAGTATGGTTTTTTTTTTGTCTTATACTAACATTTGTAGTATTAACTTATATTTGTTCAGCTTCAGAGAAAAATGGCCTTATGTATGCAGTTTTACCCATATTCATATTTCACATAATACATTTATATTTCACATAATCTATTTAGTTCATAGTAGGGCAATCATATAGTATTTGTTCTTTTGTGTCTGGCTTGCTTCACTCACCATAATGTCCTTAGGTTTATTCATGTTGTCATATGTATCACGACTTCATTTCTTCTTACTACTGCGTAATATTCCAAAAGTGTGTATATTCCACAATTTGTTTATCCATTCATCAGTTGATGGATACCTGGGGTTTCCAGCTTTTGGCTATCATGAATAATGCTGCTATGAACATTGGTGTACAGGTTTCTATTTATGTCACTGCTTTCAGTTCTTCTGGTTATATACCTAGAAATGGTATTGCTGGGTCCCATGACAAGTCTGTATTCAATTTTGTTAGGAACTGCCAAACAGACTTCCACAGGGGCTGTGCCATTCTACATTCCCACCAACAGTGAATAAACATTCTTATCTCTCCACATTCTCTCCAACATTTACAGTTTTCTGACTTTTTAATTGAGGACAAGCTAGTAAGTGTGAAATGATATCTCATTGCAGTTTTGATTTACATTTTCCTAATCACTAGTGATGTTGATTATTTTTTCATGTGTTTCTTCACCATTTGTATTTCTTCTTTGTACAATTGCCTTTTCATGTTTTTTGCCCATTTATTAATCAGATACTTTTGCCTTTTTATTGTTGAGTTGTATGATCTCCTTATATATCTTGGGTATTAAACCCTTACCAGACACGTGATTGCCAAATATTTTCTCCCATTGGGTTGGCTGCCTTTGCACCCTTTTGACAAAGTCCTTTGAGGTGTAAAAGTGTTAAATATTGAGGAAATCCAGTTATCATTTTTTTTTTCTTTTGTTGCTCATGCTTCAGGTGTAAGGTTTAAGAAACTACTGCCTACCACAAGATCTTGAAGATGTTTTCCTACATTTTCTTCAAGGAGTTTTATGGTTGTTGCTTTTACATTTAGTTCCTTGATCCATTTTGAGTTAAATTTTGTATAAAGTGTGAGATAGGGGTCTTTCTTTTGGATTTGTCTATCCAGTATTCCCAGCACCGTTTGTTGAATAGACTGTTCTGGCTCAGCTGGTTGGCTTAAAAGCTTTGTCAAAAATCACTTGACAGTAGATGTGAGGGTCGACTTCTGAGTTCTTGCTTTGGTTCCATTAGCCAATCTGTCTGTCCTTGTGCCAGTACCATGCAGTTTTTATCATTGTAGCTAAGTAATATGATTTAATGTCAGGAAGTGAGAGTCCCCTAACTTCATTCTTCTTTTTTAAGCTCTTTTTGACTATTCAGGGCACATTACCCTTCCATATAAATTTGATTATTGCTTTTTTGATTTCTGCATAAGAGGATGTTGGGATTTTTATTGGGATTGCATTGAATTTTTTAACTAGTTTGGCTAGAATTGACATTTTAATGATATTTAATATTCCAATCCATGAACATGGAATGTTAATGGCTTTAACTCCCAAATCAAAAGACATAGACAGATAGAATGGATTAAAAAATATGAGCCATCTATGTTGTGTACACGACTCAGCTCTGACATAAGGACATAACCAGGTTAAAATTGAAAGGTTGGAAAAAGACATTCTATTAGTGATACTAGTATCAGACAAAATAGATATTAAATGTAAACAAATTATAAGGAATGATGAACATCATTATATATTAATTAAAGGGGCAATTCAACAAGGAGAAATAGCTATACAAATATTTATGCACCTAACCTCAAGATACATAAACCACATACTGGCAAGGCTGAAGGGAGAAATAGATGTCTCTACAATAATAGCTGGAGACTTTAAAACAGCACTCTCAATATAGGATAGAATATTTGGACAGAGGAAAAATAAAGAAACAGAAAGCTTGAATAATATGATAAATGAACTATACATAACTGACATCTATAGAGCATTGCACCCTAAAACAGCAGGTTATACACTCTTCAAGTGTTCATGGATTCTTCTCCAATATAGACTATACGTTGGGTCACAAGATAATTCTTAATAAATTTAAAAAGATTGAAATTATATAGACCACTTTCTCTGATCATAACTGAATGAAGCTAGAAAAAATAATGGATGGAAAAACAGAAAATTCATAAATATATGGAGATTAAAACAACACACTCTTAAATAATCAGTGGATAAAAGAAAAAATTGCAAGAGAATTCACCAAACATCTTGAGATGAATGAAAATGAGAACCCAACATATCAATGAGACACCACAAAGGCAGTGTTGAGAGGTAAATTTATAGCCCTCAATGCTTACATTAAAAAAGAAGAAAACTAAAATTGAAGATCTAACTACACACCTGGAAGAAGTAGAAAAAGAATAACAAACTAATCCCAAACCAAGCTGAAGGAAAGAAATAGTAAAGATCAGAGCAGAAGTAAATGAAATTGTGAACTAAAAAACAATAGAGAAAATTGACAAAATTAAAAGTTGATTCTTTGAGAAGATCAACAAAGTTGACAACCCTTAGCTAGACTGACAAAGAAAAAAAGAGAGAAGACACAAAATCAGAAATGGGAGAGGGGACATTACCACTGACCCCATAGAAATAAGAGAGATCATAAGAGGATACTATGAACAACTGTATGCCCAAAAACTAGAGGAGATGGGCAAATTCCTAGAAACACATGAACCACCTACATTGACCCTAGAAGTAATAGAAGACTCCAACAAACCAATGACAAGTAAAGATTGAAACAGTCATCAGAAATCTTCCAAATATAAAAAGCCCAGGACCAAATGGCTTCACAGATGAATTCTACCACTCATTCAAAGATAAACTAGTACCGATCTTGCTCAAGCTCTTCCAAAAATTTGAACAGTGAGGAATGCTACCACACTCATTCTATGAAGCCAACATCACCCAAATACCAAAACCAGATAAAAATACAATGCAAAAAGAGAATTACAGACCAATATCTCTAATGAATATGGATGCAAAAATCCTCAACAAAATACTTGCAAACAGAATTCAAAAGCACATTAAAAGAAGTATATACCATGAATAATTGGGTTTTATCACAGATATCCAAGGATGGTTCAACGCAAGAAAATCAATGAGTGTAATAAACAATACTGATGAAGAAGGAAAAATATATGATCCTCTCAACTGATGTAGAAAAGACATTTGGCAAAATACAGCATCCTCTCTTGATAAAACACTTAAAAATAGGAATAGAAGGAAGCTTTCTCGATATGGTAAAGTGTATATATGAAAAACCTACAGCTAGCATTTTACTCAATGGTGAAAGACTGAAAGCTTTCCGTCTGAGATCAAGAACAAGACAAAGAAGCCCACTGTTACCATTTTTATTCAATGTTGTGTTAGAAGTTCTAGCTAGAGTTATTAGTCTAGAAAAATAAAATAAAAGGCACCTGGATAGGAAAAGAAGAAGTAAAATTTTCACTGTTTGCTGATGACATGATCCTATATTTAGAAAATCCTGAAAAAATCCACAAAAAATTACTAGAATTAATAGATGAGTTCAGCAAAGTGTTGGGATACAAACTTAATATACAAAAATGAATAATGTTTCTTGGGAAGCAGATTTTGGCTCAAGTGATAGAGCTTCTGCCTACCATATGGGAGGACCTGGGTTTGATCCCTGGGGCTTCCTAGTGATAAAGGAGAGAAAGCATGCCTGCACAGCAAGCCAGTGCCAGTGAGAGTGCCTGCATGGTAAGCCAGTGCCCCATGCAAGATGATGACACATCAAAAGAAAGACAAAGGGAGAGTCAAGGTGAAGCACAGGAGAGACCAGGAACTGAGGTGGCACAATTGACAGGGAACCTTTCTTCCCATCAGAGGTCTCCAGAATCGAGTCCCAGTGAATCCTAAAGGAGAGAAAATGAGAAGAGAAGACAACACAGACAGCAAAAACAGTAGGGTGGGAGGAGGGGAAGGGGGGGAAATAAATAAATAAATATTTTTAAAAAAGAATAATGTTTCTGTACACCACTGATGTGCAACCTGAGGAGGAAATCAGAAAAAAAAAATCCATGTATAATAGCCACTAAAACAATAAAATATTTAGGAGTAAACTTAACCAAGGACATAAAGGACGTGTATGCAAAAAACTACAAATTATTGGTTAAAGAAACTGGAAGAAGTCTAAAATAAATGAAAGGACTTTCCATGTTCATGGATTGGAAGACTAAATATCATTAAAATGTGTCTTATTTTTATTCAGAGGAATTTCCTGCCTTTTAGTATCTAAATAAAATTGGTGTTAACCATAGCAATTCCATTCTGTAGAAGTCCCAAGGATTCTCCCTAATTTTTGGCAAATTTACTGGAAGTTCATATTCATAGGGCTCTCTAGGTGTTTGTATTTCTGCACCCTTCCATACTACATCTATTGAATAACTCCTCAGTCTGACATAATGTTCACCCTTTCTTCAGTTCCATGAACACACAAACACACACACCAAGAATTTGGTGTTTAGTTTATTTTGGTGGAACACCATGAATCATGAGAGGGAATAACATAAAGAGTTTCCACTTCCCTCCCCTTCTCTCCTCCGTTGTCCTCAGATACCCTCTCCCTGGTAGCCATAGGATAGCTGAATTATTCACTGAAATTTTTGGGTCAACTTTTTCTTAGTCTTGGATAGTTGGAATGGGGAGGAGAGGAACTCACCTTCCACTCTAAAAAATTAAAGCATTTTTCCATTTTTCTCAAGATACCAGTCTCTCCTGAGGATGAATTCTGCTACTAACTGTGAAGGCAATGCATTTTCTCAATCTTAATACATATGTATTATAAGCATAAAAGCAAGTCTATAAGAAAGGTTGGGTTCAGTAACGTTACAGTGGAAAAATTCAGTGTGAATTCATGTCCTTTAAAGGCTTACTTTCCATCTCTATCATTATAACTAGCTCAATGGCAGGAAAACTACTCTAATTAATTACCAACCTCATGTACTTCACTAGCACACGAATTTTGATCCTTGTAGGTTAGTTGACTGTAAGTTTGGTGCAAAGATAAAATGAGGATGGATCTGGAACAAAATGTTATTGCCAGAATCCAAGTCTACTTCTTGAAAAATCAGAGTCAGGGTGTAAATATCAAGAGCCAGCAAATAACAAATATAGTAATGCTGCTGGTTTAAATTGGACCAAGCTAAGCTTGAAGAAAGCTATGAGTTTATAGTGATACTCAAAAGAGAAAGCATAAAGTGTGCAAAGAGGTACTTGTAATACATCAAAAGAATGATTCTAATAGGATCTTTATACCCTTCTTGATTTTAAAAAGTAGAGTGTTCACATAGCACATTTTATTCCCTTCGTTTTGCATGTTTACATATCTTTAGCACATGTACCTGTTTGTACTTGTGTAAGAAGAGAAGTGGGCAGGCTAAGACATGTGAATGAACTAATATTCATTGGTTCATTGTGCAAAATGTAGCAGTTTGATATGATTAATGAATTCCAAAAATAGATATTGGATTATGTTTGTAACCTGGTGTGTACCTGGGCATGATTAAATTATGCTTAGGGCTTTGATTGGGCCATGTCAGTAGGGTGTTGAGTCTCCACCCCCTTGGTAGGTTGGGAATCACAGATAAAAGACATGGGAAAGGACAGAATTGTAGATTTGATGTTGGAGTTTTGATGCTGGAGTTTTGATGCTGGAGTCTTGAGCTGAAACCCCAGGAAGTAAGCACACAGAGGAGCTTGGTTGTGAGGAAAGAGAGAAGGCTCCAGGAAGAGAGACAAACTATTCACCTAATAGTCTATAGTTGGCCTTGTGGAGAGAGGCAAAGCCTAGAGAACCTCATAGTCTACAGCTGACTTTGTGGAAAAAACAGAGGAGCTGAACCTGGTAAGAAATGAACCCAGGGAAGAGAGGAACCCAGGAAACCTGAACTCTGGTAAACATCAGCAGCCATCTTGCTCCAACATGTGGCAAAAGACTTAGGTGAAGGAAGTAACTTACACTTTACGGCCTGGTAGCCATAAGCTTCTACCCCAAATAAATGCCCTTTATAAAAGCCAACTGATTTCTGCTGCTTTGCATCAGTGCCCCTTTGGCTGACTAATACACAGGATTTCTGCACAATGAATTTGACCTTTTCTTACTGTAAAAAAGACACTAACAAAAAAGGGGCATACTAAACACTAAAGGAATTCTTAGCATTGATGATCTTATATAATAAAGACTTACAAGTTTATTATAGTTGATTATAGCTATGGCATACAGGCATACAAAATAACCAGTTACAAAACAGGATGTTCCAAAATTATAAATGACCCAAATGTTCTGAAGAGAAGTAAGCACAGAGATGTACTCCCTCATCTCCTAAAAGATGAAACCTGTGCTAATTCCAAATAAACCCCTACTAATTTTAATAAAGTGATAATATGAAATGCATAAATTTTAATTATTTGAGCAAACCAGCTCAGTGTATCATAATGACAAGACAATGGGATAGGCACTTTCAGATATGAGAACTCTCAGGAAGGATAATGTCTTTACAAGTTAAAATTTATATTAAAGTCGGGGATGTTTGGGTCTTAGGATGTAACAATTGAACGTTTGGTATAAAAAGGCATTCAACTTACTGTGAAGACTGAATTTTGCCTCAGTCAGACCATACAACCAAGTGCCACATCCCAAATATACATAAACCAGCCAATGACCTGGATTCCTGTTTTCTGAGACAGCATTGGGAGTTGAATCACACCCTCCACAAGAGGCATGTTTGGGTCCCAACCTGGGGAACTGTGAGCATGAGCTCATTTGTAAATAAGACCTTTGAAGATGTTATTAGTTAAAGTATGCCCAAACTAAATGAGGGTATGACTGACATCCTTATAAGCAAAAGAACTGGACACAGGAGAAGCCATGGGAAGCAGTCAGAAGTTGGAAGTCAATGGAACCTGGAAGAGAATGGAGAAGAAACCACCATGTGCATTGACATGTGATGGAAAAGTCAAGGAATCCAAATTATTCCCAGCCAGCCAGAAGGTACTGACTCTGGAAGGAGGCAAATTTTCTGAAACGTGAGCCCATAAGTTAAGGTAACCATTGTATGTAGGAAATTCATACATATGGCATTCTTTTTATTTTACATCTGGTAAAATTTGTAAAAAAAAAAAAAAATCCTGAAGGATTATAAACATTGTTTCTGGGAAAGTTAGGAAGTTTATGATGGTATAAAAATTGGAACCCTGGAAATAAATAAAAATAAGAATTACAAGCAAACCTCCATCCATGGTATTAATACTTCAGTAACTGGTGTCGTTTTAATGTATTAAACAACATTAATACATTAATGGAATCATTGCATTTGTATATATTTTATCTGTTTAGGATATTTGAAGTTTAGTGTGAAATAATCATTCATACTAAATTACTAATTGCAGTTTAAATTGGTTGAAGTAATTTAATTAATCAAATTTATATTCAATAACTAAATGTTCCACAAAAAATTGGGTTTCTATGTTGCTATTTTATAGATAGGTGAATTTAATTTATTGAACATTAAGCAAAGGAATCATTACATTGAACCAAATGGCTTCTGAGAAGTAATTATAAAACATTTTTTTTTGTCTTTCACTGTCTCTTTAAATAAGTTCGATAGAGCAAGGTTTATCTCCTGCTCCTGTTTAAAACATTATGCCCATGCTTCTTCTGATCATGGTCTCTTTACATTCATAAATAGTCTCAGTTAATAAACAAAATGTTTAGTTCCATGTAATAATAAAACTATAAACTTAAAGTTGAGGTTTCTATCCATTTGTGGCTTGAACCTGCTGCAGGCAGGGATCCTATAGTTAGTAGAAGGAGACGTGGTTGCTTGCCTCTTTAACACTCTTATTTCTTTTCTCCATCCTGTTCCTGTATGTTGTCAGAACATAGAGAGGGAGGAGATGAATGAAGTTATGAGAGTTCTTATATGACCGATGCAGTCAGTAGCTGGTATCATGTCCTCTGGGACTGTCATCAGTTTAGAGTAAATTCTATCTGTTTTAAAGGTTCTTTAGAAACCGTCCCCTTCCCTGATTATAGGGATGTCTTAGCTGACATTTTTGTGGCTCTAGCAAGTGCATCTCTATGTCAAATGGTTGTTCACTTCTTTCTTGGCCCTTCAAAATGCTTGATAACCTTTTGTTAAGGTCTATTCATCCCTCTAGGTGGTTGTTTTGGGAAGGACCTAATATGACCCCATACTAGGTTTCCTGTGTGTGTTCCCCACATCTCATCCATGGAAAGTATTCATGCAATCTTTAACATAACTATGTGGATTTCTAATCCTATTCCAACTGTTTCCATTGTTAAAGCAGCAAGCTACATTCTCTTTTGCCTTTTGAATTTCAAGCACTTGTCCACTGTCTCTCCAGACTGACTGCAATACATAGCAAGCTCTCCAAGAGGTCTCTGCTAATCACTCTCATTAGACCTGTGGTTAGGAAGTAGCCACTTCCCTAACCTTTCCCTTGGGATTTTCTGCACAGCTCTCCCCCCAGAAATCATCCCCTCCAATTCCTCTTCAAATATTTAACCCTTGTTCAATTTAAATCATCCCAGTGGATTTGTGATTAAAAGTCATGCAACCAGTTTCCAGAAACCTCCTTTGTTAATTCTGAATATAGTCTAGTGCCTCTTTTGGAATGCAAACCTTCCATTTTAATACATAGTAATACAAAGTACAAAATCAGTGAGTGTTCTGCTGCATGTATAAAATCTTCTCTTCTTTAGAAACTCTGAAAAAATTTGTAGAGATCTGAAACCTGTGGATATTGTAAGCATCTGCCAATAGGTATAGAAACTGTGTGGACATCTAAATAAAAAATACGGTCAAGATTTTGGTTCTCAGAGAACAACAAGCAAATTAGCAGCCCTATGTACTGAGCAGTATTGAATAAGACTTTTTCATGTTCCATTGGTATAACCTTTTTTGTTTTAATTTTTTTAAAAGAAGCTTTAGATTACATAAATGTTACATCACACCCTCCCACAATTTCCCACATTAACAACATCTTTCATTAGTGTGGTACATTTGTTACAATTGATAAACACATATTGAATCATTGTTACTAACCATGAACTATAGTTTGCATTATAGTTTACACTTTTCCCTGAACAATTTTACAGGGTTTGAAAAAATGTATAACAACCTATATCCATCATTGCAATGTCATGCAGAACAATTCCAATGTCCCCAAAATGTCCTCATGCTACACCTCTTCTTCCCTCTTCCTCCCCTCAGAACCTCTGGTGGCCACTGCTTTTATATCAATAATGCAAGTTCTTCCATTGCTAGAATAATAATAGGTCTATAATAGAACAATAATAGAATAATAATAAATCTACTTTAGTCCACTGTTCATTCACTCCCCAATCTTGAGGATTTGGGGATGGTGATGCTCACTTTTATGTTTCCACTTAAGTTTTTAGTAGTGGAGAGCAAGTCAGGGCTATCTTAGAGCCTTTCACTGGCAGTCCAGTGTGGGTGTGGGATGGGATCATGGGTCATGGTTGTTAATTAGTGGCATAGGAGAATTCATGCCTCCTTAGGTCTGTAGTGGACAGTTCAGCTTGAAGCCTTAGCCCCTTTACTATTAGAAAGGAACTCTCAAGTATCAGCTGATTTTCTTTTTTTCAATTTCCAGATGCATTTATGGACACCAACTAGATTTTTTTCTTGAGGGTAACTTCAAGTCACTGTTTCTCAACCTTTTTTTTTAAGAGTCATCCAGGGGTTTTGTTAAATAAGATTTCCAGGCCCCATACTGCATAAATATAATTCAGTAGAACTGATGGAGCCCAGATGACAACATTTTACATAAGGACTTCAGGTAGTCTAAAGGCCACACCTGGACCTAGAATTATTCCTTCATGAAAAATTCATTGATCCAAAGAGTCAGACAACATCCCCTTTTTCTCCCCTCCAGTTGCCATTCTCACACTCCCAGTCACAACTTTATGAGATTGACTGAAATATATTTTCCACTTAGTCCTGATTTGCCACTGAAAATACACCTTTCTTCTTTCAATGTTAGAGGCATGCAGAAGAAATAAAAAGATAGTGATTCTTTAAGTGCCCCTTCATAAAACACCTTATTAAGTTATCTTCCCTCGGAAGTAGAAAAAGGAGTGGTAACTTTTGGAAAGTAAACTTTTCTGAATTTACTCCCAGATCCCATTGATGTTTTGTCTTGTTTGCTATTAGTCATGAATGTAAGTTTTGCACTTGTTCATAAAGTCAGTGTTGATGTCCATAACAGATTCACCCTCAATGGGAAAAAAAGGACTCAGGTTACTTTACCCATTGCCCTGTTTGCCTACAATTTGATGTGCAGTTCCCCCATTCTGTCTTTGTCTTCTGAGACATAGATGCTAATAATTTTGATTTATTTTTTTGTTTTTTGACAATCTGTCATGGACTGTGTGGCAACTTTCATTTCTATGCTGCCAAACAGAAACTGTGTGAAAGTTGGGATGAGATGGTATAATCAGGTATCTAGTCAGTCTAGGAAAACTCATTCTGGTGCCACAAAGTGATTCATCTATTTTGGGATGTTTCCTTTTATGTTGCTCGCCTGTGTATTCTATTCCAACCTATTACTTTATCTGTAATAGATGGATACATTACGCTCTTCCTCAGATTCTCTAGGCACTGAACCCTTCCAGAACTTTCAGCTACTCTTTCACTTCAGTCACTTCCTGGTCTGACAGAAGGTGAGGCCCATTCAGGTCTGCCACCATGGGCTCATCAGTCACTTATCCTGGGAGGGCCAAGCCCTTCCACTTTGCCACACTTCACAACCAGGAGGATCTGCCAAGGTAACCAGCCACACATCAGAATTTCAGGCTCTATCACCTCTGGACTTGGAGAAGAACACACTACAGGGTGTGTGCTTTAGGATCCTAAGCAGCTGCTGAAGGGGCCAAAAGAAGGTCCCAGAAGTGCATGGAAATTAACTACTCATCAGGTGAACTTTGTTGGTAGAAAAAAGACTGCAGGGAGCCAGGCAAATAAATTCCTAACCTCCCTTACACAGACTATTTCAAGGCACAGTTTTTCCTTGCAGTTTGTCCTAGTTGGATAGCTTCTTGGGCATTGAAACACCAGGCCTTCGTGGCCATAGAGCTGTGTAGAACAGCATATAATGAGTCACTTCACATTGGTTTATATTCTTTTTTGTCTCACTTCCCCTTTTCTCATTCTTTTTGCCCTTGTTTTACAAAGTCCCAAGGAAAGCATCAACACGTTAATCCTTACCTCAGGCTCTGCTTTCAAGGGAATCCAGGGTAAGACGTGGCAATTATAACAGCCTAACTCTTTGGTATATGGATTATATACCCTTTCACAGCATTTAGGGTGCTTCCTGATTTACAGCCCAGTCTTAGTTTGCCAAAGTACCAGAACTAGATTGGCTTTTATGATGTAAATTTTATTAGGGGAAAAATCTTACAGTTCTGAGGTCATGAAATGTCCAAATCAAAGCACCATCAGAGATTCCTTCTCATCAAAGTCAGCTACTGGTGATCCTGGTGTCCTGTCACATGATGAAGCAAGATGCCAGGGCAGGTCTCCTCAACTTTGAGCTGCTCTGTGGGCCTAGCCCCTCACGGGCTGCTTTCCCTGCCTTTGTCCACTCCTGATTCCAGATTTCGGGAACTCTCTCAGCCTCTCTGGGCTTCTCTGCCTTACTGCCGCCTTAGGTGAATCTGGACCCCTTTCTCCACTTTCTCCTTTTTTCTCATATGAAAGGTTCAAAATGGCAGCTTCCTTTTCTTGTCTCTCTCTCTCTCTGAGTCTCCATTTATGTAAAGCTCCTGTGAGAGGATGGAGACAATTTGAGTCACGCCTCCCTGACATAGTCCAATCAAAAGGGCCCCACATCCACAGGAATGGATTAGTTCAGGAACTTAATCTTTTTATTTTTGAGATTCATAAAATAACTTCCAACTGTCACAAGCCCATATTAAGTAAAGGCAAAGCTTTTGAGTGGCTGTATTTGTCTCTGAATTGGCCAAAACATAAATTGTTAAGGGCTAAATGTAACACATCTTTTCTCTTTAGAATTTATTTTTAATCATGAAGCACATTTATTGAAATACTTTGTGTCCTGATTGTCATTAGTTGTAAGCAGGACAGTGTTCTCTAAGTAGTTAATATAATCAGGTCTTTTATTTCTGTATCAAGATTTCATTATCTACCAATGATTTTGCTATATTATCATGCTGTTTTTCTTGCTGCTCCTGGCACTATAGAAAGGTACAGATGTAAGTTACCTCAGTGCTCTCTTTCCTCCTCCTGAATGAAATCTCAAATAAAGTGTTCCCCTTTGTATTGGAAATAAGGCAATTGAGCAGCCAGCAAGTTATAAACCTAATATTCTTCTGAAATAGAACTTTCAGTTTTTTAGAATTACAGCTGATGGACCTAACTGAATACTGTAGTAGCTCTGAGAATCAACTTTCAAAAGAGTAACTTTTTCTGCAGGGCCTATGAAGTCTAAGAAATTGAATGATCTTTAACCTCAAAAAAGTTATTTTTTGGCATATGGTTATTGGCTGGGGAAGGGAGCAATTCTTCATTGTAGCCATTTACACTGAGCCTGACTTGTAGTTACAAAACCATACTTCTCAAAGATGCCTTTTCTATTTCTTTTTAACTTGTACAAACATTTGCCATTTTTGAGCAAATTGTGTTTTCATCTATTCCCACTGAGGGTCAATGAAACTTGTGTATTGATCAACTATAATCATTGAGCTTGATTGTTCTATCTTATAATCATTACAATAATAGTATTTTTAGAGAAAGCAGTGCTTTAATTTTCTTTCAGTCCTGAAGCTGAAACAGGCCAATAAAAGGGAAAGGGGCAGAATTTGACAATCTGGGTTTCCACATTTCAGCTTTTAAACTATCACAAACAACAAGAACAGGACTTGGTTGGGTCTTATGAGCACTGATATAAACACTCACACACACATACATTTTTTCTTAGAGAAACATGTCACCTGTTGTTTTTATAGATCTCCCAATAGGGCAAACCTAGTTGGAGGTTCAAAACTAATTGGATCCCCAAGGTTTCCCTAAATCCCTTCCCTGGTACATTGATGGCTACATTCTCATTCGCTTTCTGAAAATTGAAAACCTGGACCAGGTTTTTACCTGCTTAATTTTTAAACCTTGTTATGCTGAGCAAAGAAGTTGATTGTTATCTTTTAAGAACTGAATTTATTTTGCATGATTATTTTTCCTTGAAAAAGTCAATTCAGCTCTTTGACAAGATAGATAATAAATAGCATGGCTTTAACTTTTTCTGTTAAAAATTGGCCTAAAGATCTGCCAAATTCACCCATTTCTAAAATGGCTGCACACCTAACAGGGAGCTCTTCTATTTAAATACACAATTGAAGTAACTGGAGCACAGGAATAGAAACTTGAAACTATTAAGTTTTTAAAAATTATGTTTTCCATTTCAGGAAATAATCCCCATTTCTAAAACAAAATTGGAGAAAGATATTATATTAAAAGTTTGAAAGTCTGCTATGAGGACAATATTCTTCAATAAAGCCAAAAGAGTGATGTGAAAAATATACTACCCAAAGGAAGACACATTGTATGAAGCAGAGATTATCCCCTTTTATTACTGTTTCCTACTAGAGAAAACTTTAATAAAGGAGATGTTTACCTCCTTGAAAATGGGATGAATCCCAGAAACCACCCAATCTTAAAAAAATGGAAGTTATTGCTATTACGTATATCCCTCCTAGGGAAGAACATTTTTCCCTTTGGTTATATTTAGGCAATGGACTTTGAAAGCTTGGATGATGGAGCATTTGGTCCACAGATGATTCTCCTGGCTGCTTTACTCTAGTATGCCCTTTATAAAATGCACTGAGACTCACTACCTCTCAAGTCACTTTGAGAACAAAGGAATCAACTATATTTTGGACTTAAATATCTCATGAACTTCTGTCTTATGATTTTCTTAGAAAATCCAATATATCTAAAAGGTTGGTTACTTTTCTAGCCAGTATAATTGGCATGAAAATGTTCTGAGATGAACTTAGAGCTGTGTAATTAGTTCATTCATTTTTATCCAAATATTTAAATGTATTACAGTACAAAACTAGCAAATTCAGTGGTGTCCTTAAGAAGCTGAAGCATAGTAAGTTACAATTTTGAATGTCCAAGATATGGCATTTGTTAATTGCTTACCATTACTGAAATTATCATTGAAATAAGTAATTGAAAGTTATTTAGAAAAAGATATTTTATGGCAAGTGTCTCTCATGAGTAGTGTCATTTTTACCAGTTAAATGGAACCTCATGCAGTAGCTTTGTAAATCAATTTTATTAGAATAATCAAGTAACTATTTATTTTGGCTTGCTACTAATGTGTTAACAGACTCTGAACCTGAAATAATTAATGAGGTTTATTTAATATGCTTGAAAAAAACACTGTGATGATAAATATCTAATGAATGGAACATTACTTAAATTCTAGTAATAACATTCTCTTTTCACACTTTCTTGCTCTATCAGTTATTTAAATAATGGAAATATTGGGTAGAGTTAACTCATTACAAATTCACATTCTCATATTGTTTTAGTTACCTGGGCTGCTCAAGTAAATACCAATGCAGTGGTTCAGCTTAAACAATAAGAATTTATTTCCTTATGATTTTGAGGCTGAAAGTCCAAATTAAGGCATTATCAAGCTGATGCTTGCTCCCCAAAGACTGTGTATCTGGGGCTGGTTGCTAGTGATCCTGGGGTCCTTAGCTTGTCACATGGCAAGGCATAAGGCTACCTGATCTTTCCCTTCTCTTCAGGGTGTTGATTTCAGCTTCTTATTCACTGTGGCTTTCTCTCTCTGTCTTAATTTCATTCTGTTTATAAAAGGCTTCAATAATAGGATTAAGGCCCAACCAGAATGAAGTGGGTCACACCCTAACTGAAACAACCTCCTAGAAAGTGTATCACACCAGTTACATCACCACTTCCATCATTTTGAACATGTGCATATCAGCTGCTGTACTGGAAAAAGAATATGAGGACAAAATACAATGGACACAGTTTAGGCTTCTGTATCTTTGAAACATCCAAAGCATTTCAAGGATGTTCCCTTTGAAACATCTAAGTAATTGAAACAAACATTTTTTTGCTATTTGCATTTTTTTTTGTTATTTGACTTGTTTTTTATTCACTCTGCAGGACATTACATGAACATTTGGACAGTTATGAAGTGATATAATATGTGTGGAGACTGTTTCCTTTCTATAAAGCATTAATTAAAAGTCCAACATTGGAATATATGTGTTATCACATAATACATATGTGAATATGTATTATTAAATGATAATGGTTGACATAATGATATGATATAGAAGCAAGAGTAGAAATATAAATCAGTAACTGATAGTGAATAAAAAGTCCTGAGGAGAAAAACCTAAATCATATTCAATATGGTAAAAGCAGTATTTCCAGTTATTGCCAAATAACTCATTAATGATATTCTGGCAATTGATTAATTATCTTGAAAAACTGAGTTGTGTTTCTATCTTATGCTCTAAAAAAATCAACTAAAAATTTAAGTATTAAAATGAAATTAAAGAATAGATAAATATATAGTTGAATATGTCATCTGCATTTATATATGAGAAGGGTATTTATATTGTGTTGAACAGTATCCCTCAAAATTCATGTCCAACTAGAAACTTATGATGTGACCTTATGTGGAAATAGTGTCTTTTCAGATATAACTCCTTAGGGATCTTGAGCTGAAATCATCCTGGATTTAGGTTGAGACCCAAATCTAAAGACTGTTGTCCTAATGAGGAGAGGATACAGAGATGCATAGATGAAAACAATGTGAAGATGGAGGCAGAGATGAGAGTGATGCATTTATAAGCCAAGGAATGCCAGGGATCACTGGCAACTCCCAGAAGCTAGGAGTAGAGGCATGGAATGAACACTGTCTCAGAACCTGCAGAAGGAAACCCTTAGGACACCTTGAGTTTGAACTTCTGGCTTCCTAAATTGAGAGAGAATGAATTTCCGCCTTTTTAAGTTACCCAGTTTATGGTCATCTGTTTCAGCAGCTCTAGGAATTTAGTATGACATTTTAGGAATGACTCCAAAAGAAGACATTATGAAGGTGGACTGGTATATTTGACAAGTAAAAGTGGAAAACTTTGCTAAAAACATTATAAATTGTTGGGAGCAGTCAATACGAGTATACACTGAGTTCAGCAATGCCAGTAACATGGCCGCCAGAGCGGAGCCCACTTCCTTATTCTTCCTCCCCACTCCTTTGTTCTCCGTTTCCCGCCACTGCCCGGGCTGATAAGGCAGTACAGAGGAGCAAGGTGCGAAACTAAAGTCTGCCCTCCACCCTAGCAACAGCAGCTACCAATCCCTAGCCCCTACCCCCTCACCCACCACCCCTCCCCTCCCCAAGAGTATATAAATGCTTTGTTCTCGCAATAAAATTTTACAGCTTGATCCTCACCCTGTCTCGCTGTCATTCCTCGCGTCTCCTGTCTCACCATTCTCCTCCACACAACCACGAGCCCCCGTCCCATGCCCCGCTGGCTGGGGCAATTACACTAATGACAATAAATGAAGTTACAAATACAAAACAAATGAGGACAAATTAGTACACAAAAGGTAAATACTAACCTTTGCCAACCCCTAGGACTTGGCTCTCCCTAATTCAGTCTGGATTGTCCATTCACATATTGTCACTCAATAAATACCTTTTCATCTTTTAAGGTCCAGTTGGAGCATCCCCTTGTCTAGGACACGTCCCCTCACTGCCCAGGTTGAAAAAGCTGCACTGTCTTCTTGCACTCTTTTGGTTTCCTACTAAATGGTAAGCTTAAGATGGCAGAGAGAGTATCAAATTCATCACACCTGTCACAATATCTGGACTAGGATTTGGTAGATGATAAATGAATATTGGTTCAATGAGTGAATAAAAAATAAAAATAATATATTATGAGCACATGCAGGGATTTTGAAGGCTGTTGGCTGAATCAGTAAAGTTTGAGAAATGAGTAGAAGGGAATTAAAAATCATCAGTATTTTCCTTTGGAAATTTACCCTAAATATCAGAAACACCATCAATCAGACTATAAATAAGTTCAGGAATATAAATTAATAGTTAAAATCTCAGAGGAGACTCTGAATAACATGAAAATAGATGATTCTAAAGAATATTAAGTGTAACAAAACATAAAATATGCTAAGATTTAAAGCAAACAAACACTAAAGTAGGTATGGATTTAAAAGCTACATTCCCCATCAGATGAAAAATGATTTATCTATAAAACATTGCTTCCTTCATAGTTCTCTTTTAGAAATGAAATAATAAGTCTACTGCTCTGGTAGTTGTGGCTCTTAGTAAATTCTCCAAATACCGGCCTTAATTATGTATTTCAGAGCCTTCTGATTTATAATCCTGGTGTTTTTACTAATTACCTTCCCAGATTTGCCATATTTAATTTTCTGTATTAAATTAAAAGAAACTAGCACACACTTCTTAATGAATTCACTGCTGTAAACTATACCGACAGACCACAAAAAAAATCACATCAGTATGCCAGATGGATACCATTTTGCCAGCTTAATTCTGTTTCAATTAAACTTCATTAGAAGTTTCTTAAGATGGGTTGCTAATAATGGGAAGTAAGTTTCATTTATACATTTTTGCATTCAGTAGTAAATGCATAAATGAACTTTTATACTACTAAGGGTAAGTTGTATTAGCAGTGGTAACACCCTTTCAGGTGATCTCCTCTGCAGCTATTTTAAATTGACTAACATTCAAAGAGACTGGGACTTTGCCAAACGGGTTTCTGAATACTTGAGGAGAAGCAGCATCACTCTGTCAATATTTGCTTGGTGTTTACTTGCATAGTTACCCATTCATTATCTTTACTCATCATGTGTTTTGATTACCTCTTGGACATTTTAGCTGAGATCATTTTCCTTCCTTCTGAAGTACATTCTTCAGAACTTCCTTTAGTAAGGGGCTATAGTTAATGAATAGCTGCAGTTTTTGTTTGTCTGAAAATGCTTTATTTTACCCTCATTCTTGAAAGACTGTTCTGTTGGGTATAGAATTCTGTGCTGAAAATGATTTTTCTCTAATCCTATTGCAAATGTTGTTTTATTGTTTCCTAACTTCCATTATTCTATTGATAAATCAGCTATTATGCTAATTGCAGTTCTTTGATATGTGATTTGTCTTTTCTCTCTAGTTGCTTTTAAAATGTTTTTTGTTGTATTTTCCAGCTTCACAGTGGTGTGTCTAGTTGTGTATTTTAAAAATTATTATTTATTCTGCTTTGGATTCATTGGATTTCATGTGTCTGAATGTTCCAGTAATTCTGAAAATGTCTCAACCATTTTCTTTTTACATATTGCCATTCCTTAATCTATTATCTCTTTCTGGACTACTGAGTAGATATTATTAGTTAGATGTTATTACCTTATCTTCCTCTATTCTCAACCTTTCTTTCATAATTTTCCTTGACTTTATCTGTCTGGGACACATTCTAGAAAAAGTGAGGCAAAAGAGCACCCAGAAAAAGTGAGACAAATCACACAGGTGATATGAATTTATATTGCAAAATTGTGTGAGGTTGACTTGTCCTTACAAATACTCAAAACAAATTATTTTTTTCCCTCCATCCAGTTCAAGACTTGAGGCTGGTAATTTTCTTTATAGTCCCCTTCTCTGTGATGAGTTTCTCATTCCTCTTTGCACAGAATGTATAGCCAAATGGGGTATTTAACAATCAACTATTGCCACAATAATGTTGCTATAACAAACTATCTAAAAACTCACTGGTTAGGAACAACATTCATTTATTTTCTCTCCTTCATCTGCACATGTGATGAAGGTTGGGTGATCAAGGATGAGTATTGCTGGATTGACTCTAAGCTGCAGGTCTCATCTTCCTGGGACTAACAAACTTCAAGGCTTGTTCTCATAGTAGTGATAGAGTAACAACAGGCCAAGTCCCTCTGTGCAAGAAACAGTCAAATCTTTGTTTACATCATATCTTCTAACATCTTGTTGGTCAAAGTAAGTACTTAGTCAAGCCTAATATCAATAATACAGGAGAGAAATGTGTTGAATAATCTAAATTATTGCTATGGATTCAGTTCATTCAGTTATTATGCTATCTACCTTGGGCAAATATTGTACTTTCTTTTCTCTCCCTTGAGCCTGTAAAACCATCAATTAAAATGTAAAATCTCCAGGATTCAGAACTCTCAGAAACATAACAGACTTTCCAGGATCCTGTTTTTTATTTAATATTTAATTTCTGTAGATTCCTTGTCTTTGTGCCATTTAAATAATATATATAAAATGTATTTTTAAAAATCCTTAATTGAGTGTTTTATGTTTTCATTAGGAAGGTCATTCAGTCTACGAAGTCTACCATACTGAAGGGTATAGAAGTCAAGCTTTCATTTTAGATCATAAATCCTCATCTTTTGAAAGTCTAATTCAATCCCAATTGGGTAACTTGGATTACACTTCTTTTACATCTACAATGAGAATTAATCAGCTTTTGTTCAGCTGATCACTGACTCGTCAAAACCTATCAGCAGTAAGAAAGGAAGAGCTAAGCACAATTCACTAGCTTCTAGATCCAGTAACTTGATAGATAAGATCTCTTCAAATTCAATAGAAATCATAGGAAGATAAATCATTTTAGAAGAAGAAGAGTTTATAGAGATGAATTTTTTTAAAATTTTATTTTATTTATTCATTTTTTAAAACATATTACATTCAAAAAATATGAGGCCCCCATTCACCCCCATCGCCCCCACCCCACCACTCCCCCCACAGTAACACTCTCCCCCATCATCATGACACATCCATTGCATCTGGTGAGTACATCTCTGGGCATCGCTGCACCCCATGGCCTGTGGTCCACACCATAGCCCACACTCTCCCACGTTCCATCCAGTGGGCCATGGGAGGACATACAATGTCTGGCAATTGTCCCTGCAGCACCACCCAGGACAACTCCAAGTCCCGAAAATGCCTCCACATACAGAGATGAATTTTCAAGTGTTGACTTTCCATCCTCCAGATTGTATTTAGACATGGTAAGCTCAAATTTGGAGGAGATTGTGTCTTGGAAATCATCAGACAATAGATATCATTCGCAATCAATTTAGTGGCTGTAATAAGCTGGAGAATGGGAATGAGGACCCACAGGATAGTATTTAAGAGAATTGCATTAGTCAAAATAAGAAAGGCTATGTGAAAGAACAAATTACCTCCCAAATTGAAATCTCAAGTTTACTTCTCACTTATGCAGAGTCTTCTCTAGATTGGTGGATGCTTTCCTCCATTTGGTGATTCTGGGATTGAGGCTACCTCTTCTTGTGACACTGCAATTTCATATGTGGCTTCCAAGTCATTCCAGAAGAGAAAGAGAAAATGGAATTTAACTGCCTCATCCTGAAAGTGATCCATGTCATTTTACTCACAGTCAAATTCACAATTAGTTCGTGAGAAATAGTCACTTGGCCCCATTCTCATTTTCCCAGTAAAACAGGCTGGGGAAATAGGGAAGCATGTGTAATATTTAATGAACACTTCTGTCCCTGTCCGAAGAGTAGGCTTTGGAGTCAGCCTTGTTCCACCAGTTTTAGCTGCCTGACCTTCTATAGGGTACTTAACCTCACTGTGACTCAATTTGTCCCTCTGTAAAATGGGGAGAATACTAGTACTTACATTACTGAAGTCTTAGAGTATTAAATGAGTTAATAATTTAAATCTCTTAGAACAGTGTATGGCCCATAATCATCAATAATGTTACTGCCATAATAATAAGTATTATAATTAATATAAAATATTTATACTCTAAGAATAACTATTGTACCATCAAACTTATTATTAAAGTAGTGAGCAGAGAACTAAACTGTCAGTAGAATGCTCAGAAATAGAGGGATAGCTGAGAGAAAAATAACTGTCAAAAGTCTATAGAATCTCCCTCCTCTACCATGGTTCTCAGAATCAGATCACTTTTGGAATCATTCTTGAAATCTTCCTAGAATGTGACTGATGATTACTAATACCAGCCTTGAATATTTTCCTGGTAAAAATATGTATTCTTTGTGTTCTTGTGGCCTCAGAGGAGCAGTTTATCATGAGTTTGAGCTCATCTAAGCATTTTTAGTTTAGGTCATATAACCTGGACAGGACCATCAGTTACACAGGCACTTTGTATTAAATGTAAATATGCCTCCTGGAGTTGTGTAGCACAGCAGTGATGTGACTAGGGTCTATTATTGGACAAAGGTGGGTGGACTTTCATCCAGAAATGAACACCCCTTATGTTTCTTAAATTCATAATAGAAAAAAACAATTCTGCCACTGGTTTGCTTATTTCTCAAGCATGATCTGAGAAAAATAAGAATACCCCATCTTTCAAGCCACTTTAAATTTTCTTTTCAACTCCAGTCTTTCAAACAGACTCCTACATATTAGGAAGCCTATGTACTGCTTGTAAAGTTACCTTTTCCAAACTTTGTTTCAGAGTTAGACCCTTTCTCATTATTGGTGTTCACTGTAAGATATAAGCACATGAAATATGTTACAGCATTTGCTGAAAACATTCTTCATTATACCATTATGTCCTCTCTATAAAATTATAGATGAGGACATCTTTTAGAAGTTTGTTAGCAATTTGCTATAAGGGTATAACTCTTCCTTCTTTGCCTGACTGTCAGAAACTTCAGAAGCAAATATGAAACTTAACCACAGCACCTATGTTTGAGTCTTCTGGGAGACATATTTGCATTTTTCTTTTCTTTAGTCCTAATTTTTATTCTGTTCTTTATTTTATTGATTCTAAATGGGTTTGAGTCTTATGTAGAAAGATAAAGAAAATAGATTATCTTTTTTTCTTTTTGATCCTAGGCATCTTCATAAATATTTTAATGTTTCAAAAGTTTTAATTAACAGTTTTAATTAGCATTTGATTGTATGTTTTTTCTGATATCTTATAATAGCTTTGAATCTGGTTTTGATGTCTTCATTTATACTTAAAAATCTGTCTGGAGACTGGCCTGACAAAACCTTGAGTATAGTTACGTTGCAGAATAACATATCCATAAACACTATAGGCTAATTGAATAAGATTTGGAATAGTCAAGGGAGTTCTAATATAACTTTTATCTACCTCAACAATAACAGTGGTCTATATCCTGCTTCCTTTGTATATGAAGTTGCCATATACTTGGCAGTTTGGAACACCTGCTTTTATCACATTTCCATATTGTTCAATGAAAGACATTAAACATGAATTCTGTGAAGATTTCATCTGTATTTCAAAGGAGGAGGAAGTTCTCAGTAACTCTATATGAAAAAAAGATTTCATTATTTTCCAATCCAACACAACTAGCTTCTCATATAACAACAAACTGTCAAAAGTAAATTTCTCACTCAAGCTGAGAGCAAATGAAAGTAAGATAGAAAGAAAGAACTGCAGGAATGAAATTGATTTATTATTTTACTGAATGATCACTTCAGGAAGCAATATGGGCTGATAGTGGTTCCTCTGATATTTGGGTGGTTTCTGTCTGGTACAGAAGGCAATGTGAAAATAGCCAGGCTCTAGGAACTGAAAGTCCTAGGAACTGATGTCTGTTTCCATTATTTGTTGTTAATTTGGTAGGCAAAAATTACAGGTAGATAAGATGTGAATGTGTTGGAAGGAAAAGTAATCTTTCCATAATTCGTTATTGCTTAATTTTTTCTTTGGGGAATTCTAAGAATACAAGACTAAAAGAAAATTGTTTTTTAAATGTCGGACATAGTATGGCTTTTTAGATAAACTAATAATTTAATTTAGAAAATAGATTTGGAGGCTGAATTAAAATGTAGTGCAATCATTAAGTCCAGTTTCTCTCTAAATAAATGTTTCGATTTAGTGAAACCTTATTTGGACTTGAGTCAGAAGTATTTTTTTCCACTTCGTTATTTTTCACTTCATGTATTTCTGAGATCTCATAAAGAAAACTAAAGAAATATTTTCATCCCATATGGCAACAGAAAACTAGACAAGTGCTCAGGTATCAGCTTTAATATGACGTAGAGCTATACTCACATTTGCAAGAGGGGCTAGTAATACAAAATGGAAAGAGCATTTTGTGTCATTTACCCCCTTATGGGAAATGTCCATTTTAAATACTCACACTTTCTCCTTCATATGAGTATAGAATCCCCCTCACATATCTGGGCAATGAGGAAATGAACTAATAGACTACTTAATGAGTCTAATCCTTGATCTAGTATGATAGGACCTGTCCTCAAACATCTGACTCCTCTGTAAGGTTCATCATTTCTGTGTAAGTGAAAAAACAATGCAAATCATCACCAGATTGTGGAAAAATGCAAAATTTCCTTTCAATGATTAATCATTAGGGCCTTAGCAAGTGCCAAAGAAGGCATTTGGAAAGACACTGGTTCCCCAAGATATCCTCAACGTTGGCTCTGATATTGTATTATTCTAATAGCTTTTAAGCTCTTGTTATTTTTCATGGTTTCCACCTGCTGCTTACATTGTGAGACTATTTTTAACTCCTCAGGTGAGAAGCATTTTTATAATCTCACCTTCTCATCCCTCCCCCACTACCATTTTTTCTCAGTCACTTTGGTTTCCACTTCAAGAATTTTTCTGTGGCAGGTGGTAGATGGGTGAGCAATTGCTCATATTTTGCTCAGAACTTTCTTCTAAATCTAATATTGAGAGTTCATCTCAAAGTTAGGAACTTGAAAATTCAAAGCGGGTGATTCATTACTTGACAACTGCTGAACAATATTCTAACCTGAGGCTTTGTTAGACAATGTGTCCTGGGGACTGCCCTTCTTTACATATTTTATTTGCTAGACTGCCTTCTTTAAGTCACAGCCCAAGGCCCACTTGGGTTTTTCTGAGGTTAATGCAAACCTCCCACATCCATTCATCTTATATTTTCTTAATAGTAAGTTCTGTAATTACCTTGTTTTTTTTTATTTTAAAAGAAGTTTTAGATTACTTAAAACTTACTTAAAAAATATAAGGGATTCCTATATACCCCACCCTCTCCCTCGCACATTTTCCCCTCTTAATAACATCTTTCATTAGTGTGGTACATTTGTTAAAATTAATGAACAAATATTGAAGCAGTGCTACTAACCATGGTCTCTAGTTTACATTATGGTTATACTTTGTACCATACAATTTTATAGATTTGACAAAATGTATAATGGCCTGTATCTGTCATTGCAATATCATTCAGAACAATTCCAATGTCTCCCAAATGCCCTTTGTTTCACCTGTTCTTCCCCCTCCCTAGCCTCAGAATCTCTGGTGACCACTGCCTTTATATCAATGTTACAAGTTCTTCCATTATTAGAATAATAATAAGTCTATTTTAGTCTATAGCTGCATTCCCTGCTTATGTTTGTTCATTCCTAAGTTTTGAGAATTTGGGGATGGTGATGCCTACTCTCCTTCTGACTGAAAGGGGTCTCTTTCTTAATTGTAGAGTCAGTTTTATCTAATAAGAATGGGACAATTTCATTGAGACAATATTATGGAGAGTAATGGAGTTTATAATGAGTTAATGGCCAACAATAATTTGGGAAAAGCTTTTATTTTCCTTCCTATTTTATCTACAATAAAACCAGAGAAGGGAAACAAAGGAATAGACACCTCAACCATAAATTCTTTGTCCTGATTTTACTTCCAAAGAAACTACCATTAGTATGGACTTTTAAAAATTTTTTTAGGAGGCACCTGGGATTGAACCCAGGACCTCCCATGTAGGAAGCATGTGCTCATCTGCTTGAGCCACCATTAGTATAGATTTATTTTTAAAATAAGTTAAAAAAATTTATTTTTCATTCAGGGTGATAATAGAGTTCAAGGAAGCTAAAATAAATATGATATTGAATGTACTACTTACAATCACATATTTATTTTCTAAACGAAGAAAGTATGAAGTTGTTACGAAAAAGAGGAAAGCATTTGCTGAGATTCCTATGCTTCTTAGCATCAGATACTAATTTTCTACTATATTTTTAGGACACTTCAGAAGGCAGTCAACTGGGCATGCAAGTGACACCTACCTAGGTATAATCAAAGTGTGGCAAAACTGTCTCCAGGAAAAGCATGTGTTCTCTATTGCATTGCTACATTAAAAGAAGTTCCATCGCTGTCCTACTCTTTAGGTCTAGTAGTTTTAAATGGCCTTCAGTCAGACATAAAGGCAAGGGGATTTGATTGGACAGAGTGAAGACATCAAATGAGGTAATAGCATGCTGTACAGAAATAGGGAAAGAAGTAAGAATGTGTTTCCCCTATAGTCCCCAAACTGAGGGTCAAACCTGTAAGTGTGTGAATTTGGCTCACTGAAGCTGAAATTCAGTTAGCTGTAGAGCAGAGCTTGGCAGTGATTGTATAAAACACCATAGGGTGGTGAAGTAATCCTCGATTTAGTGGGTAAGGAATGCGGAAGAAGCAACGATTAGAGACAGTTTAAGTATTTTTACTTAAAACTCCACATTCCATGGGGTAATGTGTAAGTTCTCCTGTAATCAAGGCTTTCCTTTACTTGCATTTTCCTTTCCATCTATTGGCATATGATTATTAAGCATCCCTTAGATACCACCTGGAATATAAAATGCACATTTCTTTGAAGAGATTATTTTGTCATAGAAAAGGAAAGGTTACATTTAGAAATTTAATAGGGCATGATAAAAAATTAGATTATGGTGCAAGGACTCAGAGAAGGAAGGAAGCTGCAGTTTTGGGGGATTTGTGTGTGTGTGTGTGTGTGTGCTTGTGTGCAAGATACTGAAGTATGTAGATGGACATTCATGGGTCCATGAGTACCCTGAAATTGTATCAATAATTTTGGGTAGTTATATACATTTCATATACATATTTTCCTGGGAATGAAGATCCATACTTTCTTAATTCAAATTCTCAAAGTGGTCTATGTCAAAACATTAAGAAACAACTACTGTTTTTTAGCCATAATTTTTAATGGAAAAATTTAAAATAAATCATTGGGAAGGAGAAATATTTTAATTCCATGCTAAAAGATCTATTCTTCCATTTCATTTCAAGCATAATGTGAAATTTGAAAAATCTCTTATATAGGTATAGATTATTGTGCACAATTTAAAAGAGAGTTGTAAGGTTTAAATGAGGTATTTAATAAATGTGAACTCCATTTCCAACCACCCATGTTTCCCTTCTTTGTGACAATTACCCTCTAACATTTCTATATGTTTTTGTAATTTTGGTCAATGCCTCATTGAATATAGTCAAACCATGATTATTTGAATTTGGCAAAAATTTGGTTGGTGACTGACAAATAATTAAAAAACTAACTAATTACATCACTTGGTTTGAAACATCGTTTCATGCTTAAATCCCTCCTGAAGCCAGCCTTGTGTCTCTGGCTGGGTCTTATGTTTATTCAACCTGTTTCTGAATAGTAGCTGGGAAGGTAAATTGGTATTATGTTTTATTATAAATTACAGGCGGAAATACTTAGTCTCACCACCTAAAGGCCCCTATTATTTTCCATTCTCCACCCAAATATTATTTAATAGGTGAATCAGATTAAAATGAAAATCAAAAGTACCTTGAAGAGAAAAAAAAAATCATCCTTGGTAGCCTTTGGAGTACATATGCAGAAGTGGGAGAGTCATTCCACCTATATTGTTTTAGAAAAGTTTAATTCCTTGTTCTATACCTTCTACCATACCGGTCAACCCTCTGATTTCCAAAAAATTGGTCTGGGGAAATTTTTGGCAGGAGGATAATTTAAATTTTGTTTGGAAGATAATTTAGGTGGTTTTAGCATAGCTGATTTTACTTCTCTTAAATGTACAACATATGAGTTAGACATGAACGTTGGAAGAAAACGTTTTCCAAAAGATAGTAACTATCAAATACCAAAAGGAAAATCACCTGAAAACATATGACAAAGTCTGCTAAAAATTTGATAGATGATGCATTAACCTTATAAGATATATCCCAAATTCCACACATCATTTTGCCTTCATTTTAAATATTCCAAGCATGTGGTTGTGACAAGTGAAGATGATCCCTTAAGTTGACACAGTTAGCAAAACAAACAAAACTAGTATGCCCAGTTAAATTTGAATTTTGGATAAACAGTAAATAACTTTTAAGAACAAAACTATTGCATACACTATTTGGGATGTACATATACTAAAATGTATTTGTTGTTTATCTGAAACTCAAATTTAACTGGGTGTCCTGTGCTTCTTCTGGCAACCCGGGGCAATTATAGGTCCTCTCAGACAGGGCTCTAGGAAACTTTCTTTCCCTGATGTTTTAACTGACCTTGCTATTGCACTGGCTAGATTGAAGTCAGTAGATTTGAAAAAGTGGATAAATTGAATTTTATTTAGTTACCTCAGCAAAGTTTATTTCAGCAAGCATTTAACCCCCATGCATACAGAGTCACAAAATCTAGGGTGACTCCACCCCTTTGCACATATAAGATCACTGTAATTTCAAAGTAAAGCTATGGATCCTGAAGATCTTGATGAATATGATTAACATCCGATACATAGGAATTTAAAAAATAATGAAAAATACAGCTTAATAAGGTTTTAAAAAAATTACATTGAAGATGGTGGTTTCCTCCAAAATGGAAAGGGTTTAAATTATGTATGGATATAGATAGAGGTATATGTAGAAACATAAATAATTATATGAATAGAGATAATATAAATATATTAAACATGTTTTATGAAAATGCATCCTATTATAAACAGAAATATGCCAGAGGCAGTTCCACAAAACCAGTCCAGATGCTGGGTAGTCCCTTCTTCCAGGATTAGCATTTCATTTTTTATATGAGAACTAGCTTAAGCTTTTGTGCTGTTTAGATTGGTGAGAAGTAAATAGTAATGGCCATGGACACTCCAGCTAGTTACTTAGTAAAATGAGAAGTAGCTATATGGTTTTATGTGATTTGTGTCATATGTACCTTTCATATAACTAACAAGAACCACTTGGCAATGAGGGAACATGAAAATTAGTTTCATGGTAAAATAGAACATGTAGGTGTTTGATTTACCAATATTTAATGTGTAATAATGGACAAATGCCATATCAGTTTTGGAGGATAATAAAAAGTAGCAACCTAGACGGTAACAGTAATAGATAATTGACTGAAATTTCAGTGCAGTAATCTTTAAATGGGGCAGAAGCAGTCATGCTAATTATTATCAGAAATCAGACTTGGTATTTTCAATTGTACAGAAAGATTCAATGCTTATACACAAATTTCTAGGTAAAAAAAATCAAGTTTTCCTAAAAGTTTGGCTAATAGAATGAATTGTCTTACTCCTGATCATAGAGAGGAAGAGCCATGAGCATTTATAGTCACTATGAAAAATGATTTAGCTGAAAGGGACACAATGGGCTGTGAAGGTGAGAATGTGGTGGTGGTGGGAAGTTTTCTGTTTTGTTTTTGTGAATGATTCATTAACAAGTTTGTCTCATATGATGAGTTTTGACAAATAACTTTACTCCATCAGAGCAATAACCAATTAATGGATTTATTGAAATCTATATTTATTTCAGTGTTTTTAATAAATTATGTGTATATATATATATTTCATGTAAGAATGAGTGAGCCTGTGCATAGAGAGTATATGGTTCCATGGGTCATATTTTAGGGAGATGTTAAGCAAATAAAAGAACAAGAAAGGGAGAAAAAAAGACATCAAAGAAGAGGGAAAAAGAAAGACTTTTTTTTTAAAACCTGGGGGAAATTTTTCTCAATTTGTTGAGAAAGTACTTGGTTTTTGTTTTATTTTGTTTTGTTTTTAAGATTTATTTACTAATTTCTCTCCCCTTCCTCTCCCCCCACCCAGTTGTCTGTTCTCTGTGTATTTGCTGCGTCTTCTTTGTCCGGTCCTGTTGTCAGCCGCACGGGAATCTGTGTTTCTTTTTGTTGCGTCATCTTGTTGTGTCAGCTCTCCGTGTGTGCGGCGCCATTCCTGGGCAGGCTGCACTTTCTTTCACGCTGGGCAGCTCTCCTTACAGGGCGCACTCCTTGCGCATGGGGCTCCCCTACACGGGGGACACTCCTGCGTGGCACGGCACTCCTTGCGCGCATCAGCACTGCGCATGGGCCAGCTCCACACGGGTCAAGGAGGCCCGGGGTTTGAACCGCCCATTTTCCATGTGGTAGACGGACGCCCTAACCACTGGGCCAAGTCCGCCGCCCAAGAAAGACTTTTTGAGCAGATTGAGTGCTGTGGTAAGTCCATGGATGTAGGGGTCTGTGTTTGGACCCATGCTCTATTGTTTACTAGTTGCCACTTCGTTCACTAAACTTTAGTTTCCTTTTATATAAAATTGAGATGTTGTTATTTAATACAAGGGAAAGTTAAGATGGGCTAACATAACATATGCAAACTACTTTGTACAGAGTCCAGTACATGAAAATGCTCAGTAATGGCAGATCTTCTAGCTTATCTTTCATAGTGTGAACTAACTTGCTTTTCTAAGTGGATTTTATGGCTCTGTGGTTTAGCTGGTTCATGTATTTTCTGTCATCCTTTTGGCAAGTACTTCCTTCCAGTTGCAGGGTGGAACAGATGGTGCTGACCACAGCACACATTTCCTCTTGCCCAGAAACCTATGCCATCACAAGAAAGATTATTCTGAAAATATAGAAATAGAATCACTGATATTAGCATTTTCTAAAATAATACACAGTATATTTCTTTAGTTTTGCAAATTAAAATTTTTTTGCTATTCTTACTGTTTAACTTCAAGTAAGTAAAATAGAGACAGTAGAGTTTTTGAAGCCTTGGAGGTATCTGTAAAGCTAATGTGCTTATTTGGGGCATACTTCTGCCTAATACACCAAGAGACAACCACTTTTACTGTTTACTAGGACCAGACGCCATAATTTAAAAGCTAAATTTTCCATCTTGCTGAAGACCCTTCCTTCTTTTCTCTCTGTGGTAGAGAGAAATAAAGTGATCTCTCATTTCAGGATAACTGAAGATATATTTTATACTTAATAAAACAGAAAATGTCCACCTTTTCAAACTGATCAGAATTTAACCTTATTACATAAAGGGTTTGTTTTAGAGGAACCCTAGATTAAGAATCTTAAATAACATGATTTTAAATATAATGACAGTATAGAAAATTGTAAACTGAATTAAAGGTATTTAGGCTCAAAATTTTAAAGTTGAAAGTAAAAAAAATCATTCAAAATACTTTCCCTAACAAATGTTATATAATTAAATTTGACAGTTCAGTGTATAATACTAGGCTGATAGCTATTTTCAGTCCAATTTTAAAAAATTATTCAAAAATATACTTCAGTTTATATTAAACTATTAATAGTTCTAGGTCTAATAATATGATGTAAAGAGTATAAGAGTTGATAAAATATAGTTTTGTGTAAACAGGTCATTCAGGATATAAAATGCATATCTATTAATATAAAAAATTGTTCCTATTTTTTTCCACTACCTTTAAATTTATCATCATTATCAGAATCAAATTTTCCTTTTAGAATGAAACAAAAATCTCTTCATAATAGTAAAATAAACAGAGCTACAAAAGTTAGGCTTCACATTTTATTTGAAGAATAAGTGGTGAGATTTGAGAATAAATCATTTTGTATTTACATTTCTCCGATATATCTAACACAGTCAGAGGACGTGCTCCATAAAAAGCCAGCAAAAGAACAAATAGATAAATGGGACTACCTCAAAATTAAAGCCTTCTGCACCTCAAAGGAGTTTGTCAAGAAAGTAAAAAGGGAACCCACACAATGGGAGAAAATATTTGGCAACCATATATCTGATAAGAGACTTATAACTTGCATATATAAAGAACTCATATATCTTGAAAACAAAAAGATAAACAACCCATTTAAAAAATGGGAAAAAGATTTAAACAGACACTTCTCCAAAGAAGAAATACAAATGGCTAAAAAGCACATGAAAAAATGCTCCAAATCTCTAGCTATCAGGGAATGAGATACCATCTTACTCCCATAAGATTGGCAGCCATGAAAAAAACAGTAGAATACAAATGCTGGAGAGGATGTGAAGAAAGGGGAACACTCATCCATTGCTGGTGGGAATGCAGAAGGATCCAACCATTCTGAAGGACAGTTTGGTGGTTTCTCAAAAAATTATCCATAGATTTGCCATATGACCCAGCAATACCACTGCTGGGTATATACCCATCAGAACTGAAAACAAGGACACAAACCGATATATGTACACCAATGTTCATAGCAGCATTGTTCACTATCGCCAAAAGTTGGAATCAATCCAAATGTCCATCAACAGATGAGTGGATCAATAAAATGTGGTATATACACACAATGGAATACTACTCAGCTGTAAGAACCAATACACTACAATCGCACGTGATAACATGGATGAACCTTGAGAATCTTATGTTGAGTGAAGCAACCCAGGCATTGAAGGACAAATACTATATGACCTCAATGATATGAAATAAGTTAACTGCCTCAGAGAGCTAGAGTCTGGAAAAGTGGCTTACTGGAAATCGGGGGGTGGAGGAAGGCTGTGAGTTAATGTCTGTAGGGGTGGAATCTGTGATGAGCTGGGGGTAAGTATGAGCACAAAGAAGGGACAAAATGGGGGCAAGGGGTTACCTTCGGGTGGGGTTTTCTGGGTTTGAGGGGGGCTGGGGATGGGAAGAGGGGTAATATGGTCCAAGAAATAGGTGGGAGGGAGGGGCAACATACAAACATGGGAGAGTGCCAGAAGTTCATTGAGAACTAAATGTTGAGTAAAACGTATCAAAGTATAAGTAGGAGGGTTACCTGGTTAGGACGCTCAGGGGGTATGGTCTGATGCAGGACGGACTCCGGAGGGAATAGCTGAAGGCTCATTTTGCCAAGGTGGGTTCTACCATTGGGTGGGGTGGACCCATATCCTGGGGAAGACTAATGCCGTCGAATAGAGAGAACTGTATCTCTCGTGAGAAAGGACGACTCCCAGGGCATTAGATTGGCAGGCGTTGTGGGCCCTAAGGGGAGGGGAAAATGGATGTGGAATGGATGGAACAAAGGTAAATAAGGGGGCAAAAGAGGAGTTATGTGAGAGTACACGAGGATGAATATAAAACAGCTAATATTACACCAAAAACATATAGGGGACGACAGACTAATAATGAAAACCATAAGACAAAACATAGGATAACTAAAAAATTTAGAAAACTGTACAGCCTAAAGTATGGACCACATAGTAAGCACAAATGTCACCTTGTTTGAAAACTATAGTTTCGGAATTTGTACATCAGTTTCAGGAAATATGATATGAATAAGTTAAAAGATTATTGCTGTGCAAGGGAAAAGGTTTTATGGTGGATCTGGGGAAATACTGTATATTGTATATATGAATTTCGGTGATCTAAGACTCTTCTGAAGCTGACATTATGTTGGGATTCACTTTACGGGAAGTTTTGGATCACAGAGTGGTTCAACAATGGCAGCGGAGGAATACTGATATGGGATGTTATTGACAGGATATATATGGTTGACAGGGAAGTTATACAGGGCATATGCCCAGGGTATATGGTAATGTCTATATATACTCATAGTGGAAACAATTAAAAACAACAGCTGGGGGGGTACTGGGCTCCTGGCCGGGGGGTCACTGTTGTGGGCCCTGGGAGAGCAGCGGCAATCCTCCAGGTGCAATGGCAAGAACCAGGAAGGAAGGAGGGCCCAACAGTGGGCTCTTGATACTAATGGTTACACTTTTCAGCCTATACACCTGCAATAAGAACAAGGCCTAGAGTAGCATTGTGCCTGGGGGTTTCCTCCTGACAGTCTTCATGTTACTCAAATGTGGCCACTCTCACAGCCAAACTCAGCATGTAGATGCGATGCATTCCCCCCAGCGTGGGACATGACACCCGGGGATAAGCCTCCCTGGCACCGAGGGATCACTACCACATACCAGCTGAAGAAGCAACTGGAAAATGACCTTGAATTAAAGATTCAATGCGGAACAGCAGAATATACCTGTCTACATATAATAACATGACTTCAGGAAGCTGTTTGACCTAATGTAAGGGGGAAATGGAAAGGAGAAATGAGATTATAAGGCTGTGAGTCTCTAAAAAAGAGTCTGGAGGTTGTCAGAAGGAATACCCCTATGTACAACTGAACAGAGTCTAAGAGACAGATAAGGTAGATACAACCCCAGGTATTGGTTCTTTTGAGGGATAAAGAGACCCACGGGTTCTATGGTCATGGCAGAAGGGGTTCACTGCCATGACAGATGGCCCTTCTTTGGAGCTGGTGTTTCTGCGTGATGGAATTGGACTCAGAGGGGATCTCTTTTCACAAGACTTGCATGCTACTTTATTGGAATTGTAGTTGGTGCTGGGTTTAAGATATATGTAGGGGATTTGAATCTCTGGACTGATAATATGACACCCAGGCCCAGAGCCTCAACAGACTTCAGCTCCTACACTTTGATTTATTGGACTTACTCCACTCAGCTAACATGGAGTTGAAGAAGGTCAACCACCACAACATGGAGCCTAGAGTGTCTACAACTGGAAGCGGGAGGAGTGCATCCAGTACCCATGTGGAATCTAAGCCCTCACTTGACATAGATGTGCAATGGACACAACCAATCCAATGTCCACAGAGAAAATGTGGAATGGATATGGGAACGGTAGCCATGGTGGCTGCTGGGTGTGAGGAACGGGAGGAAGAGATGAGATGTGGAGGCGTTTTCGGGACGTGGAGTTGTCCTGGATAGTGCTTCACGGACAATTACGGGACATTGTAGATCCCCCCAGGGCCCACTGGATGGAACGTGAGAGAGTCTGGGCTATGATGTGGACCATTGACTATGGGGTGCAGTGATGCTCAGAGATGAACTTACCAGGTGCAATGGATGTGTCATGATGATGGGAGAGAGTGTTGCTGTGGGGGGAGTGGGGGGCGGGGGCGGTGGGGTTGAATGGGACCTCATATTTTTCATAATGTAATTAAAAAAAATTAATAATTTTTAAAAATAAATAAATAAATAAATAAATAAATAATAAATAAATAAATAAATCTTAAAAAAAAAGCCTTATTAATTTTTAAGAAAACTCTGCAAATCCAATTGTGAATAATAACACCTAAATGGGCATTTATAAGCACCTTACTGAGTATGTTTTCTAGAAGGCTACGGCTGTGTTTAATTTGTTGTGTAGACCAAAGCATCAAATCTCTAGATAGGCTTCAAGTGTTTTTTTTTTTTAAAGGACAGTCCTTTGCTGCAAAGGAGCTCAAGCTCTAGCTATCCCACCCTTGTCTATATATATAATAATACTAGGTCCTTATGCTATCAGAGTTAAAGCATTAAATTGCTAGGGAGAATGAAACTGTACTGCCTTCCCACCTTTTTTTTTTTGGTCATGAAAATGTTCTGTGATGTTACAGATTTGAAAACATTGTAAAAGAAGGTCAGTTAATTCATACTAAATAGCAGGCAATATCATCTTGTCAACATTTTGAGTAACTTCCAAAACTTATAGATAGTTTGATCATATGCACAGTTCTTTAAATAGCTCTTGAAATATGATTGAAACTTGATAAAAATGACAAATTCCAGACAGGGCTGTAGTTCTTTGGAAAATATAAAGGGTCTCATGTCGGGCAGTTACCTATCTAGCCTGAGGAAAGTCTACAGGTGATGTCAAATGGCTCAGGGGCCCTTTCCTCACTGAGTAAATGGAGCAGAAATACCACCCAGGGCAGCCCTGATTGACAGTGATGGAGATGCTTACAAGGTGCCAGGGATAAAATAACTGAAGCAAATGTAATCAGAGCGATCAAGAGGACATTGTGCCAGGGGCAAGAAAATGTTGCTGCAAGAACTAGAAAGATGGACTGAATATAAATAAAATCCTCTATCCAATATCCTATTTAGGAGGGGCAGACCATATGTATGAGATGGAGGGAATGGTTGACAATGATGTAGTCACACATATAATGATAGGAAAGAAAAGAACAATGTGAAGGTGAAAATCCTTTCAGCATAACCTGATATGGAGAAGCTAATGATAAGCATACATGAAATGTTTTGGACGATTGGAGTTGTAATCCATTGTAAAGACTTCCACTGAAGCTTGAGAGCTATTCCACTGAAGTTTGGTGTGGGGAAAAGGAACAGGTGATAGCTAGTCAGTTGCTGAATGGAGGCAAGAGTTTTTGTTTGTTTTCAGTAGCAGAGTTATGGACTGAGAAGGAGAATCTGGTGGAGAGAAAGAGCATTAAGATAACAAACCAAAAGGGTTTCCAATTTTGGAGGATGTTTGGAATACATGTTTGATTCCATCTTTCCTGAACATGTTTTGACAAATTATAGGTCATTGTCTGAAAAGGAGGGGTGGGAACATGAGATGGTGGCAAAGGCAAAGAGTGCCCCAGAAAGAGCCCTTTGTTTGGAGAAGAAGATAAACTTTAATTTAGTTTTGCTTATAACCTGTCTCGTTAAAGAAATTAACAAAAAATATGGGCTGAAAATATCTTTGAAGTTACAAAATTTATCTTATGGTTTTTGCACTAAAGATAGCCTCCTCTTATTATTACATTAATATTTACTGAACGTTTTCTATATGCCAGGTACTGTGCATTTTCTCATTTAAACCTCACAGCAACCCTGTGCCATAGGTACTAATATTCTCCAAACTTATGCTGAGGAAAAACAAGGCTCAGGAAGGTAAAGAAACACTCTTGCTGTTGCATAGAGTGTCACAGCTGGGATTCATTCCAGGTCTCCCTAAGTATAAAACTCACACTTCTAAATATACCCTTGAGGATTTAAGCTAGCATGTTTTCTGCCTCAATTTGATTTTGTGTGTGTGTGAGTGTGAAAAAGGGGTTCTTTGATAAGGACTCTGTCCTCATTTGTATGATGCTGAGGATTTTTATTACTGAAATGCAAGCTTTCCTAAGTTTTTATTCTTTTCAAAAGGTCTGCAGAGCCATTTGTTTTCACTAAATATTAATCAAGGCAATATTTTATAGTCTAAGTAATGATGAAACACTCCCTCCACCATGGATTTCAGAGCAAGCTGGAGATAGCCTGCACCTGCATACTGACTGCCACTTTCTATGCCTTCCATGTCATTTGGTTTAAGAGAGTATTTTATGACCTTGGGTAGCATTATTTTATATTATATTCTGAGTATGGACAAAATCACAGAGGTATCTTCGCTCCAGTGCTTGTATGTCATTCTATAAATTGAATGTTACCACAAAAATATAGTCCATTTTACTTTACTTGGAAATAACCTATTTAGAATTTGTCAAATGCTACATACATAAGTAACCTGGAGAACTTAGTCACAAAGGACTTTCAGATACTTAAAAAATTATTCTTTCCCCACACTACTCCAACTATTCCAAATCTCTGTTGTAATGTGCCTAGGGATCTAATGTGCCCCTGACTAGCATCAAAGTCGAAATCCCATTTTGCAAGGGATATAAATCTCTGAATTTGAAATAGCTTTTGAAAATGTTTGGAGTTTTAATTTCATACTTGCCTAATTTTAATGTGGGTCCAGAAAATGGAATGGGAAGTGCAACTGGTAGTTGGAATAATGGGATAGCATCTAAAGAAGAACAAAAAAAGGAGAAAGATAGCACTAACAATGAAGCTATATGTGGTAGAAGAAAATTAATTTATTGTGTTCATTAAATAAAACAGCACTAATTTTAGATTGAGCTGTTATTAATTGAAAATCATGATTGTTATTTATTACATATCTTCAACGTGTCTTTCATTCACCCTCCCATCACTTTTCCTTGTCAGAATAATGTGCTCTGACCTCAGCAACTTACTCCTTTCTTTCCTCTTCAAGGTTCTTCATACTTTTAACAGTGGATTTGCTGGCACAGCATGCCTTCATTTATGCTTCATCCTCTCCATTCTTTAAATTACAACCTCCTTCCTGTGTCCCATGGAATCTCCTAAGGACTTTGGAGCTAATTTATAGTGATACTTTCATAGCCTCCAATTATTAAGGAGTGACAGGTGATGATGATGAGTGTACTCTGGAATAGAGAGAGTCTGTTGAAGTCACTGCCCTTTTATTTATTGTTTATATCCTCGGTTTAATAAAGTTGATTGACATAGAATTTTCTTGGTAGGAAAAGTGTTTTCCAAGTAGATTAATTGTTCAATTATCTCACTGTAATTTACCTATACAAACCTTCTTATGGATTTCAAAGTAATTTTGTTTTATAGTGATAGTTGATCAAAAACTATATGAATTTATGCCTACAACCTAGTATCAGCAATCTTTAGAATATTGTTGCTATCAAGTTTAGATACAATAAGACAATAACTACCAAGTAGTCCTAATACAGGCGAAATATAGGAAAATTATTTGATTCCATGACAACTCAAAGCTGCATATTACTGCTGTGCCTTCTACCAGAGGAGAGATGTTATCGCTCTTTGGAATTCTCCCTCTACAGTTGGAATGTGAGAACATTCTCAATTTCACTTCTTAGTCATAGTGGCTGGTTATTAAAATCAGCCTTGGTGGAGGATTCACCCTGTGTGTTTGTGACAATTAGCAGGATAATCATGCTTTTCCTCACTCTTTAAAACCTTTCCCAGATTAATATTCACAGTTTGGTTTGGAAATTTTTGTAACATCAACTAAAGAAGTGCTATGGTGTTGACTATTATTCGCCACATGCCTATATTGGCATTCATGGCACAACTGGCACTTAAGAATTCGGACTAACAGTAGAAGAGTGACTCTTTAATCTTATTTTGGTATCCCAAGTAATTGCTCCTATTTCTAAATCTTTAACCCTATAAAACTTCTCTCTCAAAAGTACAAATTTATACTAATAAGTCAGTCAGCTAAGTTTACAGGTAGAATATTTGAACTCTGTTGGCTTCTCAGGGCTCTTCCAGCACAGCTGTGATAGAAGGAAGCTAGGAATCCATGTTTCCCCATCTCTCTACAGCAGCTGGTAAGTGTAATTATGGCCTCTTTTTTTTTTTTGTCATTTGTACCTAATTTCTAATGATATTTTATAATAATTGGATCCCCTTTTCCTTCTGATTTGACAGAACTAACTTGATTAGTGGCCTTTTGTCATTTTATAGTAACTTCTGGAGCCTTCCTTGCTTTCTTAGTGAGTTACTGAAACTCTCTGTTTTCTTGCTTCTCTTTATCTTATGATTTTCTCTATATAATGCATAGTGATAAGTTTTATTAGGGAAAGCATATAAAACTAACATTTATTTATTGCTGTAACTTTGTTTTATTAGCTAATCAATGTACTAACAAAGTGTAAAATCTCTATCATTACTACTTCAGGCCCAACCAGTAGTCTTTGATTAATATTAGAAAACATTAAAGGTGCAGCATCACCTTAGCTGACACTTTACCCCTAGCAGAAAAGATACAGTTATCTCTGATAATGTAATATTTGAAAACTAATATAACAATAGCTTACCTCCTTTATGTGTGAAAATAAGAATACTGATTCAATGTCAGGATGATATTCATTAAGTGTTCCCTTTTATGTCCCCACTTCTTAATCTCCTGCCTCTTCAGACAGACATTCATTTGCTATTATTAATTTGTACTAGTCCAAATACCTGATTACTTTTGTGGCATTTAAGATGTTGAGACATGGTTAATAGCATAGAGAAATAGCATAGTAGATTAGTTTCAGAAATTAGGCTTGACACCTACATCTACTACTTATTAGCAGTGGGACTTTGGGAAAGCCATTAAATGATTCTGAGCTTCAGTTTCCTTATTTAAAATAGGGATTATCATATTTTACTTATGTCATAGGATTGCTTTTCTCTAAGATAAGACTATTCTTGCTAATATCACATGATTTTCATGGCTTATTTTGACAAATTTGACCACTAAAGTGATGTATATTCCAATGTTCCCAAATTGCCATTGTTTGAACAAGATGGGGGCATACTATCCCATGAAGAGGGCAAGAGTAGTTGACTGTCTAGAAGCTATTAAAGATTACATAACAACTGAAGGGTTTTACTCAATTATTAATTCCAGTCATGGGCTTCATGAGCTTGGCAAAAGTCCAAGTTCTATAAATGTCCCTAGCATCACTTTGATATTTATGAGTCATGTTTAAAAAGCACATCTCAACAGGATTGTGGGGAAATGGTGATGCACTAACAGCCTGAGCTGAATGTTCTCACAAAAACAATGGAGAAAGAGCCAGAAGTTGTCCAAGGGACCTGCTTTGGGGGTCAGCAGACTAGGACAGTGCTACACAACTCCCAGGAGGATGAGGGACAGAGAGACCAAGGATGAGGGACAGAGAGACCAAGAAGCCAAAATGACAAACATGAGTTACCAAGCCCCCATGGTGCCTAGGAAGGGCTCCCTTCTCCCATCCCCAAGATATTAAGCTGGGGTAAAACCCCTAGCTCACTGCAGCTGACTGAGAGGGAGCAGACATCTTCCTCCCTGTCAACTGTTTCAAGGGAAATGGAAGGAGAAGTTGGGATGTTTTCTTTAATGAATCTGGTCAGCAGAGCCTGCTTTGAGTCTACAATCTGGATACTCAACACAGGAACACAGGAAAGCCAAGATTGAAACACCCCTGTGGAAAGGTGTGCTGACTAGCTCCATCTTCTGGCTGATCTGGAAATGACATGGACTAAACTGTTCTCCCTGTTCTCTGTATCCAGCCCCTGGGAGATAACCTGCCTCCTACTAGTGAGATCCTGGCCCCATTTTGAAAACTTAAGCTGGGCAAATTTAAAGACTGAGAGTAAGTTGAAACAAATATCAAAGAAGAGCTGTGAAAAATAAATAGGCAAGAGAGAGAAGTTAGCTATCAGAGTAAATTCACCAACATATTCAGATGTCTGGACATCAGCAAAAAATTACAAGCCATACTAGGTAACAGGAAGACATGGCCCAGCCAAAGGAACAAACCAAATATCCTGAAGAGATATAGGGCTTAATACAATTAGTGATAATCACACAAGTGTCCTAAATCACTCCAAAGAATTTAAAGAAAATATGACTAAAGAAATAAAGGATATTAAGAAGACACTGGGAGAGCATAAAGACAATTTTAAAGCCTGCAAAGAAAAGTAACTGACTTAATGAGAATGAAAGACATGATGGATGAGATTTAAAATACTCTAGAGGCACATAAGAGCAGATCTGAATTGCTTGAAAGCAGAATTAGTGATTTTGAAGACAGAACATCTGAACTGGAAAAGATAGGAGAACAAAAAGAGAAGAGAATGGTAAAAATGGAAGAGTCTCTGAATTGAATGACAATGTGAAATGCACAAATATTAGTCTTATCGGTGTCCCAGTAGGAGAAGAAAATAGAAAAGGAGCAGAAAGAATATTTGAGGAAATGATGGCCAAAAGCTTCCCAACCCTTATGAAGGACATAAATATTAATATCCAAGAAGGACAATGCACCCCAAACAAAATAAATCTGAATAGACCTACCTCCAGACATCTACTATTCAGAATGACAAATATCAAAGACAGAGGATTCTGAAAGCAGCCAGAGAAAAGCAAAGCATCACATACAAGGGAAACTTGATAAGATTAAGTGCTGATTTCTCATCAGAAATCACAGAGGAAAGAAGAAAATGATACAATGTATTTAAGAAACTTCCAGCAAGAATTCTGTATCCAGCAAAGTTGTCTTTCAAAAATGAGGGTGAGTTCAAAGTCTTCACAGACAAACAAAAACTGATAGAATGTTATCAAAAGACCAAATGTGCGAGAGATACTAAAGGGAATGCTGCAGCCTGAAAGGAAAAACAAGGGTGAGAGATTTGGAGAAGAGTTTATAAATGAAGATTATTAGGAAAGATAACTAAAGGGTAAGAAGACAGACAATAGAACAGTATGACAACAGAGAATTGAATACCAAAATGGATGAAGTAAGTAATGCCTTTATAGTAATAATACTGAATCTTAATGGATTGAACTCTCCAATCAAAAGACATACACTGATAGAATTGATGAAAAAATATGAGCAATCTATATGTTGTCAAGAGACCCACCTCAGACATAAGGATAAACCAGGTTAAAAGTGAAAGGTTGGGGAAAGGAATTCTATGCCAATAGTAACCTAAAAAGAGCTGGAGTAGACCAGATAAATGTAAAATAAAAACATTATAGTATATGAACAATAATTACTCCTGTGATCAGAATTCTGCAATTTTTTTTCATGCAATTTCTTTTAATTGAGGAGGCTGGAGAAGAGATATATTTTTGGATACTTCCTTTTTATTTAACCCTTTCTTATTTCTATTCTTTAATTAAAATAATCCATCTGGATCAATAATGATTTAGCATGACTGCTGTTGAACATGATTTTGAATTTTTCTGCCTCATAAAATTATGAAGGTGCTTCCTTCATGGTGAATGGTTATCTGGTGTAATTGATTCTAATAAGATATGAAGAATTCCCAAATAGCAATTTGATTTTCCAGAAGGAATTATGGCCTACATGGAAATTAAATAACTAAACCAATAATTTATTTCACTCTTAGGGATTATGTCTAATAGTTAGAACTGTAATATAAAAATTATATTGTGTTATAATTAATTTCTTTTATGTCTGAATTATTTACGTTTATAAATGTTTGTTGCTATGCTATCTGTTTTTTATAATTGATTATGTTAAATCTAGCCTGGCCTCGCACTCTCTTTTAAAATTTGTAATTTCTTTCTATTTTTCTATTTATTTTATAATTTTACAATAAAGGACTTTTTAACAGGTAAAAAAAGCCAGTGATTATACATTTTGGATAGTTCATGTGGTGTGTGTATATATCTCAATAAAACTGCTTAATAAACAAATAATTGTGCAAGAATAACCCTAAATAGCAGCTATATAAAGCAAAGGAAACAGAGAGGTTGAGAGGTAAGGAATTTTCTTGTTTGTCTGCTTTTGTTTATTATTATTATTATTAAAATAATGAAAATGCTTTAATAATGATTACAGTGATGAACGCACAACTACGCGATTATACCAAATACCATTGATTGTATGCTTTAGATAAATTGTCTGCTTTATTAACATGTACCAATAAAATTGATTTGTTTAAAAAAAAGCACTTATCCCTCTTCCTAGTATCAAGCCTTCCATCCTGGGGCCCAAAACCTTCCCAACAGCATGAGCTAAAAGCCTGTGCTTTTCATCACAGTTTATCCTCTTTCAACCAACATTATCAAGACTTAAATTACTCAGCCCTTAGTGAAGTGTTGGGGGGAAAAGGGATGAAAGTCCCTTACATCAAGGGGCTCATGGTGTAGTGGGAAACATTGACAGGGAACTCATTAAAATTAAATGTGGTGTGTTCTAAGAGGAGAGATGTACGTAGAATGCTATTAGTGCAAGGAAAGTGGTGACTAACATAAGCCCAGTTCAGGTCCAGATATGGTGGGAATATAGGTATCATCAGAAGTCTTAATAAATGAACATGCATTATCGAGGACAAGGGGAGATGAGGGCACTCTGTATTCAGAGAATAGCAACAATAGGGCACAGAAGCAGGAGAACACAGTCTGTTTGGGAAGCAACAAATGGTGGAATAAGACTGCAGTTGAGGAGTAAGTCTTGTGTAAGGAGGTGACTGGAGGTGGTATTAGAGTGGTGGGCAGGCCAGATGAAGGAGGGTGAGGTAAGATATTCTACAAGATAAAACTGTTATCCTAAAGGGGATAAGGAAGCACTTAAGTATTTTATGTAGGGGAATAATAAAATAGGTTTCATGTCTTAAGAAAGCCATTCCAGCAACAGTGTATGAGATGACAGTTTGCAGGTGGAAGGACTTTACCTAAGTCAGCAAGACCAGCCAGGAGTAATGCATTGTTCCTGGAAACACATTTTGACGACTTGAAGAGTAAAATCTGTGCATGCAACAGACTTTCAATAAATATTTGTAAAACTAATTAAATAATCACTTTGCAATGCACTTGAAGATGACTAGCTTAGGTTATCCATCTTAAAGAAAGCACATGAGTATGCTGCAACAATGCTTAGGACCTTGATGAAGAGCAATACTAATCAATACTCCACTAGGTCCCCTAGAAAGGATCCTATAAAGAACCAATGGCATGTGTGTTTCAGTGTGCAGTGTGTGCCTGTGTACATCCAAGCAGACTAGGGATGGAGGGAGGAATGGAAATTCAGTCAATGAGAGAGGCCCAGGCAGCGTATATTAATTATCAAAATTCAGAAAGTAAGAGAGATTACATCAATAGAGGGTGACTCATGGGTAAATGATGTTTTTCATCCATAAATCATCTATTGACAACAAATACTGTGCTCACAAATTAAGGCAAGTAGTGCACCAACAACATAATTACAATGATTGTAGCTGTGGAAAAGGCTATGTATAGATTCTACCCTAAGCATATGAGTACACAAGGCATGACATTCTCTCAAAAGAATTGTAGGTTGAAATGCATGGGTAGCAGGTCTTTTATTTATAAGGAATTATAGGAAATGAGCCTATTAACATCACACTTGACTGGGTCCTTATTAAATGTAATTAAAATTTTTTTTTGTAGAGAAAAATAGAATTTTCACTTATGTTTCCTCATAAGGGTTCGCAACTTCTTTGGGCTTAGAGAGGAAATGCTGATAAAGTTGAAATGTAAAGAGTTGAAAATTTAAAAGAGAGAGGGCCAAAGATGGAGAGATATAACTGTGATTTATAAACGGACACAAAACTAGAGTGGAAATTAAAATTCTTCCAAGTTGTATTATATGATTTAAATAGAGTGCAATAGCCATGAACTAGAGCAAAAAAATCAATATGACAAGAGTTTGAAATGTAAGGAAATGCTTACCCTGCACATGCTCCCTCGGTTACCCTGACCCTCTCCTTTCTGAGGTTCAAAAAGTTATGTGGAGTCACGAAAGAACAGTGATTTCTCTCAGGAAAACGCTGTGAGGATTAAGAACTGCTTTACTAGTTCAAACTAATAGATTGCTGTGTATAAGAATTAAATATCTCAAGGCTTTATAAATGAAGGGGCATGTTAATATCAGCCTATGGGATTTTTCAAATTTTAAGTTTTTGGAACATGTGGAATTCAATAGGCATGGATTCAATAAAAGCACATGTCACTGCATTTGGGATATAATGAAGCAAAAGAGAAGAAGTGATGTTTCCATGCAAGGAAGTCTTCTAATTTATATTTCATCAAAATTATATTACATTTGGCTATGGATCTACTACATGCATTTGACTCTATTGTGTTGGAAGGATATTTTTGTCTGTTCTCATCTATAAGGTTCACTGTGAAGGTCTTAAAGAACTAAAATTAGACTCATAACATTTTCATTGCTGAGGCAAGTATTTTGTTCTTTTTAATCACTGTAGCTTGTAAATATAAAATAATATCTTGAAACTTCTCATTGTTACATAAATAATCTTGCTAAATAGAAGAGTAACCTTGAATTCTTCTGAAATTACCCAAAGACTATTTTAAGAACACTTAGATTGTTTCCTGGAGTGCCTGACGGTTTTCTTTAGAGCTACTGCTTTATGGAGAAAGTGGTAATTGTTAAACCTTTCGGCATGAAGCATACAATTTTTCAAATGTGCACTGTATAGGTATAGTTTAAGAAAGGTTTCAATTTGGTTGCATAATATCGGCCTTTGCTAGGCCAATGGTGATGATAACATTGAAAAATAACTTGGTATGCTGCTTGTTCTCCTCCTGCTAAGATTTTATCGCAAACTGCTAGTTTGCAAGAGATTAGCTGCTAAAATGCTTTGCTGATTAATGTGCTAATTAATTAATGCAGCTGCTAAATTGTACTCCTGATTAAAATACACCACACAGAGAACACTGGAAAAATTCCCTGAATTAATCAATCATTCCAGGTGCATTTCCACCCTGGAAAAATCTCAGATGCAAGGCCTGCTTATTAGATCAACTGAAATATCTTTTAGTCAGGTACCGTTTGTTTACCTCAGTTCTTAAAATGTCTTCATGGCCAGAACCTATAAATGAAGCATAGGGAGAATTATTATACAATAATTAGTTTATTGTATAGCAGATTAGTTTTCTTTGGCAATAACCAATGTGACTCAGAATTCATGGTATGCAATTATGTTTTAGTAAGTAAGACCTGAAAGAGGCTGAAGTGCACATGATGTGTGGTTCAGACTCAGTTTGATTGGCTGTGTGGAGTTTTGAGCAATAAACACTCCTTCCAGGTGATTTGAAATATGACATCACTTCTCAAAGATCCTGATCCTCAGATTTCATATTCTGCCTAATGCAACAGGAATTATTATGCATCTACTACATGAAAGACATTGTAATAAGTGAAAATATAAGATTTTTTTACTCTCTTTAAGAACCCTATTTCAGAAGGGCAGAAGGGGGAGGACCAAGATGGCAGTTACCATCTCTTCCCCCAAAAAACGGCTGAGTGGGGCAAGATTCTGCCTGAGTGAGCAGTTTTGGGAACCCACAGAGCAGGAGGCTTCAGGGCATCAATCTGGAGAGAGCCGGACAAAGAGATAAATTGCTAAAGGTAAAACCCTGAGTTTCTAACCCCTGAGGTCAGAAACTGAGGGAGGGCTAAGCCCCACACTTAAGGCAAAAAGCATGAACTGGGACTCCTGCTGGCCAGCCAGTGGAAGAAGAGAGGGAGCATTCTCCCTGAGTGGGAGGGTTCTGACAAAGCGTGGAGAGGGGTTTCCTTTCTGTGGGTTTGGTTGCCTGGACCTGCTTTGAGCTTTGGGGGACATACCAGCTGGCTCGAGGTGACAGGAAGAGGGGAGAGGCAAATCTGCTGAGGCAGCTTGAGGCACCTAGCCAACCTGAGGGAGAGGAATTTGGCCTGGGAGAGACTGGAGTCAGGCAATTGACTAGTCCAGTGCAGAAAACTATCCAACTTTCAACTCCCCTAAGGGAGACAGGTAGTAGGAAGTACTTAATAAGCTTCTAAAGAGCCTATTTAGGGTCCCCAAGAGGAGGGGGTGGTCTGGAAGAGGGTTGAGAGTCATTTTTCTGTGGTGAGTTCAGTGACAGGGTCTCATTTGAATTTCAAAGGGTAACTCAACCTGACCGGGATTGGTGAGGAGGATCTACTCACACAGGCTATTATGTCCTGCTGTCCCGGGAGAGAAAGCAATGGGAATAGAAAGGGGGCAGGGACAGACTCCTAATCAGTAGGAATCTATCCAACTGCAGAGTCAAACCTGCCTGAGAGAAAGTGACTGGATAGCTTTCTGAAGAACTAACTGACCCAACAAGCAAATTTAGCTCAGTGGAGTTTCCACCTTGAATATATGAGGTCTGTAGCTCAATCCCTGGCCCCTATTAGAGCAGTGATCCCCTGGGATATCAAACATTCAACTGATGCTTTAGGACAGGGAAAACATAGACATTGTTTATGTATTAGCTACTCTTGGGTCTCTTATTTTTTCCTAAAAAAAGATTACTTTTAAAAAAAATTTATCTTAGCTTACTTGCTAAAACTCACTTTAAAACTTGTGGAGGGAAGGCTGCAGGATAATTGATTGATGAACACCTGCAGCCTGAGAAGCTCTATGGAGGCCTAAGAGGGAAAGCTATTCTTCCTGAGTTTTTGTTTGACTGCTTGCTTCTGTGTTTGCTTGTTTGTTTTTTTGTTTTCTTGTTTTTCTTTCCTCTTTCTCCCCCCTCCCCTACCCTTTTTTTAATTAGGTGCTGCTGGCTTGTTTCTTATTTGCTGTGTTTCCTTTTCCTTGAGTTCCCCTTTTCTGTGTATACTGATTTTGTCTACCAATGCTCTTTTTCTTCCTTCATCTTTCTATCTTCCGCTTTCAGTTATTGTTCTTACATTCCACCTCTCTTTGTTTAGTCCTCATTTTTTCTGGTTTTTATTTCTATCTCATCTATTCTGTTTTCTTTCTATTATTAACTTTTTTTTTTCTTTTTGTCCTTTCTTTTCTCTTGCCCTCTCTCCTCATCATTCTGGCCTTTTAATTCATTCTATATATATATTTTTTATTCGGCTTCCCATTTCATTGTAGGTACTCAACTTTATTATTTCTATTACTCTACACTGCTTAAATGAGTTAAATATTCATTTTCCTAGGTTTTATATGGTTCCTCAAGAGATTTGAGGTAGACACTTTCTCCAAAGAAGAAACAGAGTTGGCTAAAAAGCACATGAAAAGATGCTCAGCATCACTAGCTATTAGGAAAATGCAAATCAAAACTACAATGAGGTACCATCTTACATCCATTAGACTGGTGGTCATTAAAAAAACAGAGGACTGTAAGTGTTGGAGAGGATGTGGAAGAATGGGAACCCTCATCCACTGCTGGTGGGAATATAGAATGGCCAAGCCATTGTAGAGGACAGTTTGGCAGTTCCTCAATAAACCAAGTATAGATTTGCCATATGATTCAGTAATTCCATTGCTGGACATATACCCATAAGATTTGAAAGCAAAGACATGAACAGATATATGCACACTGATGTTCACAGTGGCATTATTCACTATTGCCAAAAGTTGGAATCAACCCAAATGTCCATCAACTGATGAGTAGATAAACAAAATGTAGTAAATACATATAATGGAATATTACTCAGCTGTAAGAAGGAATACAGTACTAACACACAGGATAACATGGGCAAATCTTGAGGACCTTATGTTGAGTGAAGCAAGCCATGCATTGAAGAACAAATATTACATGACCTCTCTGATAGAAATTAAGCAAATCAAGCCAACTCAGAGAGCTAGAGTCTAGAAGATATGTTTACAGGAAATAGAAAGGGAGAAGAAGGTTGTGAGCCTATGCCCATATGTGCGAAATGTATGATAAGGTGAAAGTGAATAGGTGTGCAGTGAAGGGATATGACAGTGGTGTAAGAATACTGTTGGGTTGGGCAGTACAAGCTTGACAGAGGGTAGGGTGAAAAGATGGGTTGGATGGTCTCTGGAACTGGGGGGAGGGTTGGGTGAGGGAACAGATGAACACTGGAGATTGGTGGGTATGTGGTTGAAACTACAGTTTTGAGAAAACTCTTTTGACAATGAGACAAGGAGGAGATACTGGTTTAGCATGTTGGATGCAGGAGGTGGGGGGGCATTTGGGACAGGGCCACCTGGGCCAGTCTTCTAGAGAATGTGCAGTTGATCATTTTTGTCATGGTATATTGTTTCAGTTAGGGGTGGCCCACATAATGAGTGGGAAGGAGTTGGACTCCCATGCTTGGGGGGGGGCAATATGTTCTCACACAGAGGGGAGGGTGTCTCTTGAGAACATGGGTGTTCCTAATAGGGGAGGACAGACTAGTGTATCAAGCCCTAAGTGTTGTTGCAAGTATCTATGAATCTTGTCCTTCAAGGAGTGAAGCCTGTTGGTCACCATGGGCCCCGAGGGGAGGGGGAAGAAGGAATAGGATAGAAGAGGGGTTATTTAGAGGGCAATGGAAGTATACTGCATGACAAAATTTCATAAAAAATTTATAAAATGTGTGGTCTAAAATGTGAACCATAATGTAAACCATTGACCATGGTTAGTAGCTATGTTTCAATATTTATACATTAGTTGTAGCAAATGAACCATCCACATGAAAAAAGGTTATTAATAGGGAAAAGGGAGAAGGGGGAGGAGGTTAGGTATATGTGAATCTCCTATATTCTGTAAGTGACTTTACCATGAGTTAAAACTTCTTTGAAGACAAAATGAAAAAAAAAAAAAAAAGACTCTGGGGTAGATATGGATGAAAATTCCACTGTACATAGAGGACAACAGATATTATAGTGTTGAAAGGCAAAATGTCAGAAAAATTTTTTTTAATTTTTAATTTTTTTAATACCCCAATTTTTTTGCTTTCTTTTAGTTTCAGTTTTTCTAAATTATTATATATTTTATTTCCTATGTCTAAACCTATCATTATTATTTCATTTTCCTATTAATTGAATTTGGCAATATTCTTGGCTTCATGTTTGAAGAAGTTTTAGATCTTAGAAGGGTTATAACTATGGCAGGGGAGGATCATTGATGTAGGGTGTCAGTGATGGCAGATACATGGGAGGAAGTTCACCTGGGCCTACATATAAAGTATAAAAATATGCTAAAATATTCATGGGACATTGCCACAGTGGGTTGAGAGTCACACAACAACCAAAAGAATATTGAATTCCCATCCTGGGAAGCTCTGCCACATTCTCTAATGGAACAGCAACAATCCCCTAAATACAGGGGCAATGACTAGTGAAGAAGGATGGTCCATTGATGGGCCCTTGATATTGACAAGTATGCTTATGATCCTTTTGCTCTTGAAATTTCAACTTAGCCTAGTATTGTAGGGTGCCTAAGAGTTACCTCCTGAGAGCCTCCATGTTGCTCAAATGTGGCCTCTTTCTAAGCCAAACTCAGCATATAAATGCATTACCTTCCCCCCGCCAGTGTGCGAGATGACTCCTGGGCATGATTCTTTCTGGCATCGAGGGATTGCTATTAAGCACTGGGGCTGGTGATGCAACTGTAAAAAGACCTTGAATAAAAGGGGGAAAAGGTAAAGACAAATGAGTTTTTATGGCTAAGAGACTTCAAAGTGAGACAGGAGGTCATCCAAGACTTATACATGTCTCAGCAGAAACTCATAGACAACCAAAGTAACTACAACCCCAAATAGTAAAGCTCCTTAAGGCTCTGGAGACACCCAGGTCCTATGGTCATGGCAGAAATCTCCAGAGTTTGGTGCCTTGCCAGTGGGCCCTACTTTGGATTTTGTGCTCCTGAATATGACAGAGTGTGACTTCTCTACACAAGTTCTTTTGTCCCTTTTATTTGAACCTATAGTTGGTGCTGGATATGGCAGGTGTACATCCAAGAGACTTGAATCTCTGGGTTGTCCATGTGCCATCTGGACCTTGAACCTCAGCTGGAGTTGCAACACTTACACTCTAGTTCATGGAACTCATCCAAGACAACTAACAAGGAGGTGAGGATGGACAACCACCACACCACGGAATCAAGAGTGTCTACGACTGCTAGCAAGAGAGTCCCATCCATGAGCCATGTGAGATCAAAGCCGCCCCTTCTCAATTAGAGGTGGAGTGGGCATCACCATTCCAGAATCCTCAGGATTGGGGAATAAAATATGGACTAGAGTGGACTCACTGGTATTCTACTATATACTTATTATGATTCTAGCAATGGAAGAAATTAAATCATTGCTGTGGAGACAATGGCCACTGGAGGTGCTGAAGTCAGGGAGAGGGAAAAAGAGGTGTAATATGGGGACATTTTCAGGACTTGGAATTGTCCTGAATGACGTTGCAATGACAGATACTCACCATTATATATCCTACAGAATTGCGTGTGAGAGAGTGTAAATTACAATGTAAACTATAATCCATGTGTGACAGTGCTCCAAAATGTGTTCATCAATTACAATGAATGTACCACACTAAAGAAAGAAGTTGTTAATGTGGGGAAACGTGTGAGCTGTGGGGAGGAGGCATATGGGAATCCTTTATATTTTTTATGTAACATTGAATGTAATACAAGTATCTTTTAAAAATAAATAAAATATTTATTTTAAAAAAGAACCCTATTTCATATTTTTTGGAGATAAGATGTATACCTTAAAATTGTTTTCCAATACTGGGAACAAATGTATAAACATTAATCTGTGAAATAGAGAGTAAGAACTACAGGAAAAATGGATCACTTGCAGTTGTAGTGGAATCTTGGGGACAGTCCTAACAATGACCAAAAATTCAGTCTAGGTAACAAAACTGAGGCTGAATTAATGAGACTGAGGCAGAGTTGTAAGAACAAGACCCATTGCCAGTGAGTTAAGGGGTGGACCAAGGAGATACACTAATCCTTTGTAGAAGAAGAGCAACTTATTTTGAGAAGATCAATCTGTTTGCAATGATAGGAATGGATTGAATGAGATAGATACTGGAGAGAAGATAAATTAGCTAGCTTTCTATATTGCAGGTGTGTTATTTGTTACTTAGAAAACAGCCAATTCTCTAAATGTGAAAATGAATAGAGAAGGCATCCCAGACAGTGAAACAAGAAGATCTCTGATAAAATGAAAGCAGAGGCAGTACAAACCCTCATAATTTTCCTCCCATTTGTAGGCAACAGAGAATCACTGTTTTTGTCTAACCTTGGGGGATTGTGTGTGCATTTAGTCAGCTTTCTTCAGAGAATTCATGCAAAGGGATGGCCTCATGAACCACATTGTGTACATTTATATAGGAGATGACCCTTAGATCCAGTCCAATAATAATTCTAACAGTTTTTTAAAATTAATTTATTGAAGTATATCACTCATACATAAATATACATAAACAATAAGTGTAAAATAGTAGTTGTGAACTTACAAAACAAACATATATAACATCAAACAGGAGTCTCATAACTCACCCTACCACCAATAGCTTGCATTGTTGTTAAACCTTTTTAACTAGCAATTAAAGAGTATTGCCAAAATATTACTATTAATCAAAGTATTTTCCCCCAACCCACCCTATTATTATTTTATCATTCTCTTTTATATATGAGCAAACATAAACAATAAGTATATAATAAGAGTTGTGAACTTAAAAAGCAAACATGCATAACATCATACAGGGGTCCCATACATCAACCCTCCACCAACACCGTGCATTGTCATGAGACATTTATTACAAATTATGAAAGAATATTGTGAAAATCTTACTACTAATTATAGTCCTTATCTTACATTTGGGGTGTTTTTCCTCCAACCCATCCTATTACTATTTTTTAAATATATATTTTTATGATAGAAGTCATAAACTTATAAAACAATCATGCACATGTGCAGAATTCCCAAACAACACCCCTCTATTTACACACCACACTGTGGTGGAACATTTGTTAAAGATAAGATAAAATCATCTGATTGTTACCATGTCCATAGTGTATATTTGACTCACATTTTCCATACTGCCCCATTATTAACACAGTACATCTTTGGCATAGATGCAAGAATATTATATTATTACTGCTATAATAGTTAGTTTTTAATGAGCTTTTACTAGGTGCCCATGGGCTGTGGTGAGCCCTTTGTGTGCATCACCTCACTCAATCCTCATAGTAACACTATCAGATAGAAACTACTGTTTACCCTGTGGTTTACATAAAATAGAAGGTACAGAGAAATTGAAAAGACTTGTTTAAAGCCACGGTCTGTCTAATTTTAGTGCCAGTGCTCTATTACCTCATAAAGCAGGAGGAAGTCTCATGGTCTCTCCTTCCTGATTTTGCAGACTTGCAGTGTCACAAAGCAGGGCAGGATCAAAGACTTTTGTGAGCAAGATTATGAGCAGTCTTCAGCCCAGGCATCCTGGAGCCCAAGGTGTGAGGAAATCAAGCTGTGTCATTAGCTTTCATTGTTGTTTCTCTCATTGCTTGACTCAGGAAGGAATATCCACCACCTCTTCCTCAGAGATTCGGTGGCTACTAGGACATTGGCAGGACTATTAGAGATCATCTGTGCCAATATCTCTTCTTAACAAGTGAAGAGCAAAATTTGACAGATTAAGGTGAGTGCTTATGATCCAGAGTGAGTTGACACCTGGGTCAGGAACAGAACCAGAGCCCATTGCACAGTCCAAAGGTATTGAAATTTTTTTTCTTATCAACCTCATACTTTTTTTTCAATTAATGGAGAATTGAGATGCTATTCCATAATGGAAATTTAATTTTTACACATGTATTTATATCACCATGGAAAATACTTTGTGATTTTTAAAATTAATTCAATAATCATAATTAATGCAATGATCACTGTAAATCAGGAGGTTCAGTCCCTTGCTGGGGGCAAAGGATACCACACGAATGTAACACAGATCTTATTTTTCAGATGTTAGACTTCTGTTGGATAAGTCATATTTAATCTTCATTACCTCAAATGAATCTGTATCTTCCTTAAATGCACTTGTCTACAGCAGGGCATAATCCTCAAAGATAAAAGATTAACTTTTGAAATGGATACTTTTTGCCCCTGGCTAGGGCTTCTGTACAAGTATGGAGCTATTTTTCTCTTCTCATGGGCATCTTTTCCCCCCTATTCTTTGAGGCCTACAGAGCTAAGGCAAAGCAACTCTTCGAAATGATTCCCGTTGGGTTCTACTTTCATGGTCTCAAACTCTCAAAAATGCTTTCTGAGAAGGTGTTCAGCAACTTTGTAGTAGAAGTGCTTTTCTGTTTTGTTTTCACTGTATTGTATAGTCCTATATTGTTGCTTTTAAATTTTTATCCTTCAACTTATGTACAACCTAAAATTTCCTTTTATAATCACATTCAAAAATATAATTTATACATTTTGCAAACCTTTCCATCACCCCAAACAGAAACTCTGCACCAATGAAGAATTAAGTCCTCATTTTCTACCTGTATCCCAGCCCCTGGTATTCTAGTTCCTGACTTTCTGAATTTGATCATCCTAATTATTTCATATCAGTGAAATCATATAGTATTTGTCTTTTTGTGTCTGGCTTATTTCACTCAACATGATGTCTTCAAGGTTCATCCATGTTGTTTCATGTATTAGAATGCCATTCCTTTTTCATGGCTGAATAATATTCCATTATTATTACCACATTTTTAAAAAATCCATTCATCTGTTAATAGACATGAGTTGAAAAGAATTGCTTTTGATGGGTCTTTTAGATTCTGCTCCATTGCTACAGCTTAAAGAATTCTATAACCCAGCAGAATGGCCTAATTGTTTATGCCTATTTGCCCTTTTCCTTACTGGAGCTTTACCTTGCGAAGGATGAAGGTGATAATAAGGGTAAGGATTGGGAAAGGCATGGTTAAAGAAAATGGAATATGGTCAATTAAAATACAACATAATATATTAAAGTGCTTCAAGAGAGGAATGTATAGGTAGTAAAATTAGTCACATGAAGAACTGAAGAATTTTGTCTGGGGATGTAGGAAAAGTTTTAATGGAAGACATATTAATAGGGCATAAAGATTGTGAGAAAGTTCTAAAGGGGAGAAAGAAGGGAGAAGAGATTCTCTGATGAATTAATATATGCAGACCTAGAGTTCCAGTAGAGCAATGGAATGGGGAAACAGTGGTCCAATGGCAGGACTACGGGAATGTTTCACCCAGGATGCAGGTGGTTGAACTTGGACAAAATAACGTATTTTTGCATGTGCAAAGAAGAGTATTTTACCACTAACTTTGTTTAGAATTGTTGATTTTCATTTAACTGTATACCATGAACATGCCTATATCTAAGTAAAAATTATTTAAAGCTATTATTTGTTAAGGCTTCTTAATACTCCGTTATTTGGATGTTATCATAATTTTTGTAATATCATAATATGTAATGCAAGACAAGGAATCAAGGACTGAATTCAGTTTGGACACCCTGCAATAAGTCCTAAAATTTAAAGCTATCAAATTGCCCTCTATAAGCTTACAATCTAAACTACTCTTATCTTCTAAGAGAGTAGATTGTATGCTTATAGGGAATAAAAGGGCTTCACTGAGCCAACCTCCATTTGTCTTGTTGCCTTGTGCTCTATTACTTTCCTAAATTAGAATTGGGCCTGAAATTTGATTAGATAACACTAAACATGGTTATACTTCTTTATTGACACAGTGTCTTCCTTATCTATTTCTTGAATATTTGGAGAAAAAATATATTGAGGAAAGTTAAGGGACTTAATATAAGGAAGAAAGCAGCTAAAGAAGACAAGTTAAAATTTTTTTCTTTAGCATAGTCAAACTAGTGATGAGTATATATATATATATATATATATATATATATATATATATATATATATATATCTACTTTTAGGAGGTATCAGGGACTGAACCTCACATGTGAAGCACTGCTCAACCACTGAGCTACGCCCACTCCACCATATATATATTTTAGTAACATGGTATTCAAATAAAATGAGAAACCATCATTGTTGCCCTTGTCTCACACTTAACACATTAAAACCCTATGTGTTGGCTTTTTTATCCATGTACTTATATTTTATTTTTAATTGATGAGTCATTTGCTCATTCTGTCTGCTCTCCTCCTGGTCTAGATCTGACCACACCAAGGATCAGCACACAAGTGAAGATATGCCTGATTCAGGCTAATTTGATGAATGGGGTGCTTGATACTGAAGTGGCTCAGAAGGGATCACTTTGGATTAGAAAGGAATAGTTATGGAGCATTGCCGCCTGCAAATTTGTTCATGACTTTGCCTGAGTTTACAGCTGAGCTTTGGGGTGATAAGCTCTTAAACATGATTTATCAATAGCCTCAGAAGTCTCCATAGGGTCTGCACTAATTCAACCAGGACTTTCTGCTACTGAAAGGGATTTAAGCACCACTTTCCAAGGGTAGCCATGACCTTCACAGATCAGTTTAACAGGTCATTCAAAGTTAAAGAACAAAAAAGTATTTTCAAAGCCACTAGATAATGTATTCCTAATTTAAACTGCAGTCTCATTCACATTACACTACATCACACAAGTTAGAATTTGCTTCCTTTCTACGCTCTGTAATACGACTTTTGTCACAAGTTTATTTTAATGAGAAGTCACTTTGTCAGGGTTATAAATGCTATCCATCGTGTCAGAGCTTCATTACAGGGCAAGGTTAAGGCTTCATGTGAGGGAGCAGAATACTACCTCTAAGATACTGTCAGCTATGGGATCTAATAGTTCTTTGGATTTTTAACTTTGTGACTCCCATTAGTTGTCAAAGAGGGAATGCTGCTCTCTTGGGTAAGAGCAGGCTAAAACTGTTTCATTAACAAGTTTGAATTCTAATAGTTTGAATTCGCTTAAAAGACTCGTAAATATTAATTGAAAGAATACCTTTCAGAACATGAAGTATCCTATTTGAAATTAATTTCATCATAAATATACAGGTATTTTTACTACCATGCATTTACATAAAGGTTTATTCTACTCAAATTACTTACTTCTGGAAGTCCCGCTACTTTCTCAAATACGATGGCAAAAATCTCTGGCATATTATAAACCTTGCCTAATTAAAAAAAAACAGGCCAATATGCCAAGCCCTTGATCTGAATGCTTGCACTTATGACCCTTATTCTTGTAATAATGAGACTAAGCCTAATTATTATTAATGCCCAAGATTTACCTCTTGAAACCCTACTTGTTACTCAAATGTGGCCTTTCTCTAAGCCGAACTCTGCGAATGAACTCACCACCCTCCCCACGATTGGGACTTGACTCCTATTGGTGAGACTCTGTGGCACAAAGGGATTACTACCAAGTGATAATCAGCCATGCATTCGGAAAAAGAACTTGACCAAAAGGGGAAATATTAAATAAAACAGTTTTTATGGCTAAGAAATTTCACAGTGAGTTGGGAGGTCATTCTGGAGGTAATGCTTATGCAGGTCTCAAGCAGCTCTCACAAACTACTGCAGTAAACTTAGCCTCAAACGAAAGTGCTCCTTATGTTTTGTTTTGTTTTCTTTAATTATTTTTTTTTTTTATTTTTAAAGAAGCTTTAGACTACTACTACATAAAAAATATAAGGGATTCCCATATGCCCCACTCTATCCCCCTCCCACACTTTCCCACATTAACAAGGTGAGGAATGCAACCATGGACCAAAGTAGCCTTGTTTTTATTATAGTAACTAAAGAAACTTGCAACATAGATATAAAGATAGTGCTTAAGAGAGGTTCTGAGGAGGGAGGGAAGAATTGGTGAAACATAGGGTATTTTTAGGGCATTGGAATTGTTCAGAATGATATTGCAATGACAGATAAAGGCCATTATACATTTTGTCAAAACTTAAAAATGCTGTACATTGGAAAGTGTAAACCATAATGTCATCTATAGACCCTGGCTTGCAGCAATTCTTAAGTATTGTTTCGTTAATTTTAACAAATGTACCACTTTAATGTAAGATATTATTAACAGAGGAAAATGTGGGGGGAGAGGGGGGAGAGGGTAGGTTGTATGGGAATCCCCTATAGTTTTGAGGTAGCTTTTCTGTAACCTAAAACTTCTCTAAAAATAAATTTTATTATTTAAAAAAAAAAGTGCTCCTGAGGGCTCTAGGAACATCCAGATACCAAAGGCAAGAAGCACAGTCTCATGAAATCAACACTCCCTTGTTGGGTCCTGTTTGGGATTATATTAAAATCTATTTCACCAATATAACATAATTATACTCATTTATAAATTCCCCAAATCATGATTCTTCTACTCCTTTTACTTGAGCCTATTATTTTCAATGTACCTGTTAAACATATTTATCAGAGACTTAAATCTTCAGTTTGTTTACCGGTTGGGCTCTGAAACCTAGCAGAGTTGTGGCCAGCGTCTGTTCTTCAGTTCTTCTGACATACCCTGGCCAACAAACAAAATAATTATGATGGATAAGTCCCATCCCCAAAGCAAGGAGTGTCTTCAACTACAAGCAAAACAAATCCTTTCCTCTGCTCCCAAGTATCTAAGTTCCCTCTCAGACTGAAGCAATCCGAGTGGACATCATCCTAAATCCCTCAATTTTAAGGAATGAACAAAAATAAGGGGAGACTGTAACTATGAACTAAAGCAGATTTATTGTTATTGTAGTTATTATCTTGTGTTAACAGAGGAATGTGTACATTGATATAAAAAATTAAAAGATAAAATATAGGACTGTATAGCACAGTGAACCCTATTGTTGACAGTGGAATATAGTTAATAGTACAAGTATGTTATTTCATGAACTATAACAAATGTCAGATATTAATACAAGGTGTCAATAATAAGATGGAATATGGGAAAACTATACCTAACATAAACAGTGGACTATAGTTAATAGTGTTATTTTAATATTCTTTCATCAGTTTTAACAAAGGTACCACACTAATGCTAAATCTCAACAGTAGGGGGAGGTATATGGGAATGTTGCATCTTCACATGATTTTTCTGTAAACCTACAACTTTCTAATTTAAAAAGAAATTTAAAAATCAACCAAAAAATTACTTCTAGCAACTCGATGAAATAAATAGGTCAAGAAAAGAGCTTTGATTACTACTGGTTTGATAAGGAAGCTCAGAAGTCTTTTGAATGACTTTCTGGTGAAAGAACACAGGTCTTCAATGCATGAATTTATATGCTGGCTTGAATACTAATAATGGCAGTTGTTTAGTTAAAGCTCAAAATCAAAAACATATTGGGATCTGTTCTATCTTCTTTGCCTTAGAAAATCCTCACAGAAGACTCCTAGGTATAGAAGAGAGGAGTTAGCTTTTATTGATCAGCTCTCTTCTACCAAGGCTATCCTTGGACGTAAAGAAAGCTGCTCATAGTATAATGATATGTGATGGACACTTTATATGCATACATTTCCTTTGTCTATGTAAGGTTATACAGCAGTAAAATTTCAGGCATCACACATCATTCCCAATGGTCCAAGATTGCTTATTGTGTTTTGTTTTTTGGCACAGACACTTATTGATTCTAAGCTGTACAGGATGAGAGGCTGAGAACCCAAGGATAGGTCAGCTTATGATGCCAAAAAAATCCACAGAGTTTACACAACAATCTTATGGGAACAAGGAGATAAATATTGTAGTTTGGGAAGGCCAAAGCAGCCAACTCTTGAGAGCCCAAGGCCATGAATAGAAGGGAAATGCAGAGAAGTGGGTATATAGTCTGCATCAGTTTTTCCCTGGTTTATTTGCTGAGTATTAAACTGCACAAAACAAGGGGCTTAGAAGCCAAGAAGATAGATGCTAAAAAGCTGAGAAAAGCTGAGTTTTGAACAGAAATAATGAAAGTAAAAAAAAAATTAAATAACTTTAAAATATGGAAAAACATAGCTGCCAGTTTAGAAATGTGAACTAAATAAAAATATCCTTCAAAAAGACAGATAAGGGAAACGGACTTTGGCCCAGTGGTTAGGGCGTCCGTCTACCACATGGGAGGTCCGTGGTTCAAGCCCCGGGCCTCCTTGACCCGTGTGGAGCTGGCCCATGCGCAGTGCTGATGCGCGCAAGGAGTGCCGTGCCACACAGGGGTGTCCCCCGCGTAGGGGAGCCCCACGAGCAAGGAGTGCACCCATAAGGAGAGCCGCCCAGCGCGAAGGAGGGAGCAGCCTGCCGAGGAATGGCGCCGCCCACACTTCCCGTGCTGCTGACGACAACAGCAGCGGACAAAGAAACAAGACGCAGCAAAAAGACACAGAAAACAGACAACCGGGGGAGGGGAGGGGAATTAAATAAATAAAAATAAATCTTTAAAAAAAAAAAAAAGACAGATAAATAAAGGTATTTTCAGGTAAGCAAAAATTGAGAGGAATTTGTTTCCAACAGACCTGGATTAAAATATATATGAAAGAAATCTCTTCAGGCAGAAGAAAAATTGCATCAGATGAAAATAATGTAAAGTAAGAAGAAAAACAGAAAGTAAGATGATGTGGTAAATCTAATTGAACATTGACTATAAAAATAATAAAATAATGTCTCACGTTTAACTGAATGTAGAGTTACAATTTATGACCATAATTAAACAAAAGTAGGATATAGGAAAATTATGTTAAAGGGTTCTGTGGGCCTACCATTGAGAGGAAAATGGTAAAACTCTAATTTATAATTACATTATAAATTACAAGCACAAATTAAGGATGCTTGTTATAATATCTAAGGTTATCACTACAAGTAATAGAATGCATAACCTGTTGTGCATTCTTGCAAGAAAAAAGCAAGAAAGGAAGACTGAAAATGTGGGAAAACTAGAAATAAAGAGCAAGATGGTAGATTTAAACTTAAATGTAGAAATAATTACATTAAATATAAATAAAATAAAATAAACGATCCCATTAAAAAGCAAGGGTTGTTAGATTGGGTGAAAAGCAAAACACATCCAATGATGCTTGGAAGAGATACAACTTAAATAAAATGATAAGGAAATGTTGAAAGTCAAATGTTAGGAAAATTATAACATGCAAACACTGACCAGAAAATTGCCATCATAACCAAATTAATATCAGATTTATGCTGGGCCATTAAGAAAGTTTCAATCTACCAAAATCATAAAGACTGTTTCCTTTGACTATTAGAAATAAAGCTAAGACTCAGTTACAGAATAACTGGAAGTTTCTCAAATGTATGAGGATAAGCAATGTGCCTTTTAAATAGAACCAAACTATGGCTAAAAATTGAAACCACCAGGGAATGAGAAAATATTTTTAATTAAGTTATAAAAAATAAGAAACAAAAACTTTGGGGTGCATAAATGTCAAAAAAAGTAAGTCTGATAGTCATATCTTAGAGCTAGAGGTATACAAATATGGTCACTTATTTTATGACAGAAGTGATACTGCGGTTCAGTGAAGAAAGTATGATGCTTTTTCCAGAAATAGATAAATTCAATAAACTGGATATCTATTTGGAAAAAAATGAATATTTATCCCATACCTCACATAATGGATACAGTGAAATTCAAATTATATGTAAAATAAAAAACAAAGTTTATTAAAAATAGTTCTTAAAAGAATATCTTTATAACTTGAATAGCATTCAAAAGCACATACCAAAAGGAAAGATTGATAATTTTGACTAAACTAATTTTAAGAAAGCAAATAAAGGCATTTAAGAATAAAACAGCAAACCACAGAATTGGAGAATATGTTTACAATATATATATCCTACATAATATACATACATATACATGTGTGTATATATATATATATATACACACACACTTATTGTCCATAATATACAAAGAATGCATACAAATCTATAAGAAAAAGGAAGACAACCAACTGGAAAGACAGGTAAGGTGCTTCAGCAGACATTTCACAAAGGGAATATACAAATAACCATTAACGTATGAAAAGATGCTTCAATCTCTTTAGCAAACCACCAGAATGGTTGAAATTTAAAAGACAGACAATACCAGTTTTGATGAGAATGTAGAACAATGAGAACTCTTATACATTGCTGATGGAATCATAAGTTGATACAACTTATTTGTAAAACTGATTGGCGGATCCACAGTGTACCATATGACCAGAAATTCCACTCTTACGCCCAAGAGAATTGTTGGCATATATGCACCAAAAGACGTTTTCAAGAATATCATGAGAGCATGATTTAGCATATCCCCTAATTGGAAACAACCTAAAAATTCATCAACATTAGAATCAATAATAGATTGTGGTATATTCCTACAAGGAATTACCTTACAGCAATAGAATGAATCACTACTGCTTAATGCAACAAAATGGATAAACCACATAGACCAAATATTGACTAAAAAAATCCAGACACAAAAAGAGTCCATACTATATGATTTCACTTGTGTAAGGTACTGAAACAGTCAGAGCTAATTAAGGGTGATGGAAGTCAGAAGAGTGGTTACCTTTGGGGAAGGAGTGCAAGGATTAGGTGGGGTCATGAGAGTGACTTGGGGTGCTATTAGTGTTCAACATCATGAATTGTGCATGGTTGCATAGGTGTGTTCACTTTATTAAAATTCACTGAGCTGTATATTTACATATGTCAAAAGTAGATCAAACTTTACTTTAGAAGAAAAATCAATGTTTTACCTTGGGGTAATGTCTTTTTAAGAACCATTTGATGCCAAGTAGACAGAGGGCCACATGTGCAATGCAATTCTGATTCCCTTTCTCCTCTTATTCCTTTCCTTTTCTCCACAAGTAGAACGTTACTTATTTTTCCCTCCTTTAGCAAGAATATGGCCAGTTCAGAGTAAATGTTAACTCCTTTTCTCTTGATTAATTTATCTTTCTGAAATACACCTCGAGTGATGCCTCTGAATAAATATAGAATGCCCACAGAAAAATCAGCTCTCAAAATGAAAAAGGCACAAAATGAAGTAGCTTGTTTTCATTTTATCATTTTTAAGATTATAAATGATAGCAACTTTTAGAAGTAGAATCATCTAAGGGTCTCACAGAGAAAAAATAAAGAGCAGGAATACCAATGTTTCATGACATTAAAGAGTAAGTTAGGTAGAGTGAGCAGATATCCAGTGAAAAGGGGAGAGGAATGACAAAGTATTATGTGACTTGATTTCTCCAGAATTGAAATTGCAATTAGAAGTAAGGATACATTTTCATTTTTTCTAGGTATATCATGTTGTTCGGATTGGCTTTATGACACATCTGGCTTCCAATTTCTATCTGAAATAATAGCCTACTGAGTTCTTTAGTGGTGACTTGGTTAATGCTGTCTCTGTGTGCAGCCTGCAGCCTGGCTCAGGAGCCTGACAGGGACAGGAAACACGGTTCCAAAGGGCCCCTGAGCCCAAAAGTTATAAACTCAGATAGAGTGAATGTATTATAGAATGAAGAAGAATTTGCCTACTGTCATATTTTGATCTTTCACATTATGGTCATTCTGCCTTTATTGTACTTTTGAGCAATCTTTTTCTTTAATTATGGGAAAAATAAGTTGCATCTTAAAATGCATTCCCAATCATTACAGTGGAATAAACACACAAAGAGGCAGCCATTCAGTTTGTAATATGAGTAGGGTGACCAGGCACCCAGACGTGACTACTCAGTTGTCCTATTCACTATTAAAAGTGCCCCAGTTTTGCCAATAAATTATAAGACGACTCTAGATTGACCTTATTGACTTTGAACTTGTATTTAAGACTCAATGGGTGATTGCCCTGCTAACTTAATGTGGAAATAAGCTCTATTTTTATACAGAAATAGTCCTTTCTTAAGTAGCAGGAGCCAACTTGTTTTGACAAGAAAACGTAAAGGTTTTTAAGCAAGCAAAATGCACACCTGAGTGTTCTGTCACATAAACTCTAAGTTTAGGCCTATTTGCAGCTGTTGGCATTCATAGCAAAAGGAGGCCACTGGTATATCAAATCTATGTAAGTTTTACAATAAGATGGTGGATAGTTTAAGTGTAAAGATAGAAAATCTGTGAAAATCAAATGGCTAGCAGAAACAGGAACTCCCAGAAGTCCAGTATTATTTTGTTAATTATTTTGATTCAGTAAACAATTTTAGTTATACCTCTATCGTTGAAACTTTAAACAATATTGAATGTTCTTAGCTGAGGTTTGACTATTGTTGCATGACTTTGCCATATTTATTTCTAGAGTTTTCATCAAAAGTAAGACTAGAACACCTTCTTTAAAATTGCTGGTTGTACAAAGACAAAAGTGTTTATGACTATGAGATGCCTCCTATCCCTAAATTTTACTCCTTCCAAATTCTTCGTTACCCAGAAATAGAATTTTACCTTCAACTTTCATTCTTCTGCTATTGATTGTTGACTAGGCTTATGTGTATGGAATATCATGTGGGGTATGTACACACATTCATCCAGTACTCAGAGCAAGGGTGACTTCTGACATTGCTTCTTGGCATGGAGGAGAAGTTCTGATTGTTTCTTTGGTTTGGTTAATTTTTAAACAACTGCCTATATTTCTCTTCTTTTTCCCCTGACCTGACTGGTCTATTTGCAATTGAAGGATTTTTATGTTTGAGAAGTGTTACAAGGTTTTATTACAGCTCTACTCCTCTGTTTTGTGCTCACACGGAGGGAAGAATTCTCACTTTCTAGTACACAAAGATCCTCTTACACACATACATTCATGCACATACAAAGTCTCAAAATACTTGCCTTATAAAAATATATAGTGTGCAAAGAGACATTTATGATTTTCAAAAATTCCTTTGATTTTTTGATAAATTTATGATTTTCAAAAATTCCTTTGATAAAAAGGCACAGCTTTTTTTAGTATTATTATGACAGGGCAAATTATTGCTACAGCGTCTAACTTATTTTGCATGTAATATAGAAATCAAGTCTCAAATGGACAGCGATCAGCATCCACAGTTGTAACTAATTAACTTCTTCCAACATTTCTTCCTTTCTAAATGCTGCCTCCTGGGCCTAAGCAGGGATCTTACTAAAACCACCTTGTTGATCTTCCATGGATGCAATATTGTTCTTCTAGTCCAATGGAGATGGGCAATCAGGTAATGCAAGGCTGATCTTTTTCAAACAGAACTTTTTTTAGGAAACTGAGGGAAAAGAAAACACATAGAAAAGCATCGGAAAGAATGAATCTAAACCAGTTTCAGAATGAATCTGAAACACATTTCTAATCCTAGCCAAAGCTGACGGTACAGTGGCTGGGTAGGCATTCTCACAGGTACGGCAAGCCTGGTCACTTTCCTGGGTAAGCATCACAGTCTTGGGGAAATCTTTCCTGGGAATGTAGCTCAAGCCCTTCTTTCAGTCTTTGTGTCTTTGTCCATTTACTTCTTTATTTTTCTTCTACCACAGCCACCTGACTACTGAAGAAAATGAAAATCATAGAGATTCAGGCACATCCCCAGAAAGAGCCTTCTTTTACTTGCAGGTGAAGACCCTAAAGTAATCTATTCTTAATTTTAAAATTAATGTGTGTTTATTGAAGGTAATTTAGAAAACAAATTGTATAAAGGAAATAGCAATTCACATTCCAGAAATAAGCATTTTTTTTTTTTTTTTTTTTTGCAGGCAGGCAGGAGTTTATCGGGAAGCTCCCCCACCAGAGGGGATCTGAAGGTTAGACTTCAGCCCCCCAACAGCATGATGGGGATCTGAAGAGAGACTGCAGCCCCAAAATAAGCATTTTTAACATTTAAAAAAGATTTACTTCCAGAATTTTTTAAATGCATACGTACATATACATTATAAACAAAATTTGTATGACTCCTTTATAGATTTGAATCCTCATTCAACATAACATATAGATTTGAATCCTCATTCAACATGTTCACTTTGCCTGTCAATAAAAAATATTTAAATGTATTGTTTAAATGACTTTTTATTCTATTATGCAGATGTTTTATAATTGAATGTGTAATTGTTGGATATTAATTTTGTTTCCACTTTTTCACTATTAGAAATGAAGACATGATGAATATTCTTGCATGGAATTCTTTGTACCTTTTGAAGTATACTACTTAAGTGTATTCCAGAAAGATTACATGCATTTCTATTCCTCTAGGTTAATGATGGTAGTCTGTCCTTTTTTGCAGAACTTACCATTTTTATATATTTTTTCCAACTTGATAGGTAAAGAATGTGTGCCCCAATGCTGTTTACTAGGGAGGGAGAACATTTTTTAAAAAAATTAACTGTCTACTTTATGAAATGTCTTTGTTTTGCTCATTTAAAAAAAAAATAGATGTCCAGTATGTATATATTTTAGTTCCACATTCTTCACTTCTTTTATTGTTCTCTTCCCTTTCTCCCTCCCTTCCCCTACCTCCTCCCTCCCTCCCTCCCTTCCTTCCTTTCCTCTTTCTTCTAGGAAGAACAGATTACATTGCAAATGCTTTTTAAAAATAACACTGAAAAATAACTCTTGCCAAACTGAAAATATGCTCTATTGACTTTGGTTTACGATTTGGAATAAATTTATGCCTATCCTTCTTCAGAAATAAAATATTTCTTCTTTAAAAGGTGTAAAACAAAGGAAGAGATTGTAACTTAATAATGAGGGTTTTTTTTCTTTTAAAATTCCTGGTTTTCTGTTTCTTGACAGTAGATCTAGTAGTTCTTATGATCTAGAGAGTCATTTTTTCTTTCTTTTCTGCCTGCTTTGATTTCTATTGAAATAATGTAGCATCTGGATACAATAGTGCTTCCATTAATGAATAGGATAAAAGCAGTGACATTTGTAACCCAGTGTATAGTATAGAAGACACAGATGCATTACAACCTGTGAATTTCTTCGTTGATGCATCATCCGCTATAGGCTACAGTTTTCCAAATTACCTAACTTACTTATTAGTAAGGACAGTTGGGAAAGTTGCTTTATCTTCCTGAACCTCAGATTTCTCGAACACAAAATGGGGATAGTACTCTACTCCTCGTTAAGTTGAAAGAGATTTTTTAAAAATTTTAAATAAAATGAGATAATTGTAGATTCATATAGAGTTGTAAGAAGTATTATAGAGAGACCCCATATATTCTTCTTAAGTTTCCCTCAATGATAATATCTTGCATAACAAGAACATAGTATCATAGCCAGGAAAATGACATTGGTATAGTTTGCTTTTCCAGATTTCACTAGTTTTTAATGGTGTGTGTGTGTTTATGTGTGCACACATGAGCACACATGTGTGACTTTCATTCTTTGTAGGCTGGCAGTTTTTAATTAAAGAATGTTCTTAAATTGCCTGGTATAATGGCTGTCACATGGTAGACCTTTAACAACTGTTTAATAGCAATCTTTGTAGAGTTAGTCTTTCCCTTTTCTCCAAAGAAGGTCCTCTGGGAATTCTTGGCCTTTGATAGCTCATTGCAGTTAAAATGATGATTTGTTTAGTGAGGCAGAATCCACCCTTAACCTCTTATTCTAGTCTGTCCTAGGTATCCGTAGAAGGCAGCTCAATGGTGCTTAGTGGTAGAGCTGGGGTTTGACCCCAAAGCAAATCATGTGACTCCTTCCACTATGTCTATTTCCAAAACTTGAATATAACTTAGAATATAAGAATCATCTGGCGCAGTGCTTTTCACACTTCAGTGTGCATGTCAACTGCTTAAGGATCCTGTTAAATTACAGGTCTTGATTCAACAGTTCTGGGTTGGAGCCTGATAGTCTGCATATTTAACAAGTTTTTAATAGATGCTGATGTTGGTCCAACAAAAAAATCTTGTGTAGCAAGAAGTTACAGAACTTGCTAAAATTTCAGACTCCCAGTACTGCCTTCTTAAGATTCTAGTTAAGGAGAGCTAGGGTGAGCCCTAGGAATTTGTATTTTTATCTAATATCCTAGCCAATTCTTAGGACCAGTTACTTTTTGCAAACACCGAATATGTCCTGCACTGCCTCTGTTCAGAGTTTCTGATGCCTCCTAGTTTCTTTTAAGCTCACAAATATTTTTATCTTAATATTGTCATTCAGAGATTTGGTATAATCATTGTTTTTGGGGGGTTTCTTTTCCTTGCTTGGTTTTTGTTTTTGCTTTACTTGGCTTTTGCCTTTTGCAGGCCAAAAATTCAGACAGAGCATCAGATTCTTTTACTGAAAGTTCAGTTCACCTCATAAGAGCTTTAAAGTATTAAAATAATTTCAGTGCCATTCCATTTGACACACAAAGATTTTTATCAATGCTTTAAAAAGCCTTCCTAAGTCTGTATATAACAGCTCTTTTTCTGATCTAAGTAAATAACACATTGGACTTGCAACCAGAATTTCTTATCATCTCTGAATTTACTCTTCCCAGGTCCAGATAAAAAGTAGTGTTTAATCCCCTAGAAGATATAGACAGTTATGTGAGCTGGTCGTATTGATAAAAGAGAATTGTGGCCAGAGAGGAATGACTGAGTTCAACTAAAAGAGCTGAAGCTGTATAAATCATCAAATAACATGTGAATTGGAAAATATCATTATAAGTAACTTGTGTGAACCCCTGATGTTTTAAATTAGCCATGAAATGTGACTTGCTTTGTAATATTTCGGAAGCTTCTAAAAGTCCCAGATTTTAAATCTAACTTTTTCTATTTGGCATCAACACAGCAGGCCTCAAAAATAATTTACAACCAATTGCTTTGTTAGCTATCCCTTTTGAGCAACCCTCAAGGGAAGGAAGACATTACTAATCCCTATTTTATGGATGACGGAATTAAAATGTTTCAAAATACTTGCATTTTTAGTCTCAATCCAAAACCCTTATCTTTACTTGTGCCAGGGTGCCTGCTTTTATTATTTTGGCTTTTACTGATGAAGAACGTGGACTCAATTTTTAAAAGTTGAGTTAAACCACTTATAAAGTTGGGGTAAATTTAGCAGCATGAATTTTAGTCCAGGTTAGTGGACTAAGGTCAGTTTTGTGGGGGCATTTAAAAATTTTTTATTAATATTATTTTAAACATTTATAAATTTCCTTCAATAATTCAGACCTTTGTTTTACTATTTTAAAAGACTTACATCATTTGTAATGATCAAATAAAGGAGAGAAGACATATCTCTACATTGTAAACCATGGCTGGGAGAATTCCCTTAACATTTTATTCTTTAGTAAAATGAACACTTTATTTTTTTTTTAATGCTTTGGGAAATATGTTTCTACATACAGATTTTAAAAAATATCTTTCTCATAGCTCTGTTTTCTGTAAAGCATCTCCCTGAGAGAGTTGAAGACTTGCTCAATGTTGAGGCAGGGACAGAGAGCACTGTTCTAATTCTGCTTTACTTCCCTTCCTATGGCAAAGGAAGTAAATGGAAGTAACACAGTAATCAACCCTCCTTTTGGACTAAAGGGATTATTTACACACTTAATACTTTATCTGTTTCTCCAACTGTGGTACCCAGCAGCCTATATCAGACTCACCAGAATTCCTGATTAAAAGAGCAATGACTTCACTGTACTTGGCAGATACCGAACGAGAATTATTTTGGGGGCCACCCTCTTGTACTCTGAACTTTAACAAGCTTTTAAAATCTAAGAGATTTTCAGGCTTACTAAATTCCAAAACCACTGCATAAGGGAGGGTGAAATATTTGGTATGCTTCTCTCATAGAAGCTATTCTATTGTTCATTGAGACTGTTTGAGACAAGTTAAATATATGTGACTCTGGGGTTGCTGTGATTTTCTACAGTGAACATTTTTCCCAGTATAAGTTTTTAATTACTTTCTTATGGAAATGGCTTACACATAGTAAAACTATTTGAACAACGTAAGCAATCTAGGTCAGCTGGATGGTTGGATTTCCCTCAGCAATCTTACTCAAAATTTGACCCAGATATGTGGACTTTCTTAAAGGAAACTTTACTGCTAAGGCTAAACACCTGGGACTGTCCTGAAATTTATTCCTCTTACTGGACTTTTTGGCAGTGGCTAATGGTGACAGAACACCTGTGTTTGGTGTAGAGGTTGCAGCAATTTCTCTTTACTAGGCAATTTGCTTGAACTATCCATATCTTGATAACCTTCTTATTTCAAGTGCTAAATCTGGCTTCTCCTTTAAACTGCATAAACACTTAGTGAGTAGAGAGCACAGCCATACAATAACCTTGAGCTAACAGTGGCATGAAATGTAAAGTCCTTAGTGCAAGCAATGCCCAGGGTATTTTGACATTAGCACAAAGAAAGGACAAAAAGGAAATGGGTGTGATTTGGGCTGAGCTTTGCAACCTTTCTGAATTTCTTCTCAGAGGGTTGGATTAGATTAATTTTAATGAACCTATCAGCTCTGAAGCTATGAGTCTCCATAAAACCTAACAGAAGGAAGAAAGGAGAAAGGAAGAGATAGAAATATAGGATAGATAAGAGGAGGAAGAAACAAAAGGGAGAAGCAGGAGGAAGAGGGAATAGGCATACATACGTCGAGACAGCCTTGGCTGTGGTTTGTGATACTAAGCAAGGGAGTACGGTATCTGGTCTTTAGAGGAATTAAATAAACCAGTAACTAGCTAACTAACTGACGATAAATCACAAATATCATAGCTAGTTCTCTCACAGTCAACAGTGATTTAATATCCACTTGGCCCTTAGTTCATGAATTATTCATGTGTCCTCTTGGGAACTACCTGTCATTGATGGAGTTATATGGCAGCCCTAATATCAGCAGGGTCGTGCTTGGCTTGTAGAAGCCAGTAAATTGAAAGCAGTTATGGGAGGATTGCTAAAGGGGCTGTGAGAAATCTAAACAGTTCATTAAAAAAGTTTCTGAAATATAGTTAACTCCAATGTGAATGCCAGGGTACTGAGCCTATCTAAGGTTTTTTTTTGGTTGTTGTTTGTATGCTAATAACTATGAAAGTAAACTCTCACCTGCAGAGTCATGAAAGTTTATAAATAATAACAATGCATGCACAATCTCTGCTGAAATGAAAATTCCTTTATCATATCATATTTTATTGATTCTACCCTCTAAATATTATATTAGAGATTAAAAATAAATATTTAACAAGACTTTCGGAGAAATCAATATGTACTTATTTATTGGCTGAATTTAATTTTTAGGAGAAAAATAAAAAGGGAGGGAATATCTGCACTGAATAGGCTAAAGCTTAGATTTATTTGTATTCATTTAGGAACAGCTGTAAAGAAAGGGTATTTTGATGTTCACAGGCCCCTAGATCACTGGAGGGAGCTCTAGCTTCATGACAAAACCAGAAATGAACTCTTCCTTTGTTCTCACATTTCATGTACAGGGGAAAGAACCCAGTCCCCACCCCTAAGTAAAAATCAATAATAACTCAAAAGAAAAGTGTCTTTTATTGCCACATTTGCTTACAAATAAAGACAGCACTAATATTCAGAACTGGCAATATTGAAACTAGTCAAAAATACATGACTGTATATAGCGAGAGCCTCAACATACACTTTGCATGAAAAATACTTACAGTAATATGCTTTGTAACTGTTCATCCCCCTCTTCAGTGGTAATAATGTAGACCCCCAGCAGTCACTGCTGTCAAGCGCAGCCTCGACTGACTGGATCTGGTGTTCACAGAGTGGGGTTATAAGTGCTTGTGTGTTCTGGGGCACTGTGGGGACTATGTAGAGAGGTGGAGAGTGCCTCAGCTCCATTCATAGCAACGTCACATGTATGTCTGTGGTGCACCAGCTTTGGAAAGGGCCCTTTGGCTTTCACTGACTGAGTTGAAACTCGCTGACCCTGGGTTGGGAATCAGAATACCTGGACTTTAGTCACAGCTGAAATCCCAACTCTATATGTGACTTCAGGCATTTTTGTTTTCATATTCCCTGTGAAACAGAAACATGAAAAGGTTCAACAACATAATTTCTAAAGTCCCTTCCAACTTGAAAGTCATTATCATCAAGTTTAAAATTATTTGCTTTTTTGGTATTAACTGCTCCATATTTATACAGAGTTATATTTAGAATTCAACTCTGCCATTTATAAATGCAAAAAAGGTTGTACCTGATATTAAAAAAAACTCACAAAATATTTTCTAAGAATCCTCCCACACCTTTTCCCTGATAGACCCATCCTCCTCTTCCTTTTAAAGTTGGCTACTGGAAACAAGAAAAATCTGTAGTAGCATTCTAGAAAAAGACTAAGAACTGAATTTCTTCAGGTTCAGTGACAAGCAAGGTAGGAATGCTTAGGCAGCCTGCAAAGCAGGTTTGGGCTGAATTTTGTTGGGCAGCCAGGATTGGCAACACATAGTACAGAATAGAAATGCAAGTCCCCTTGTTCAAAATTATTAAGAATTTTGAGATGGTGATAGCAGAGCATTAAACCAAAAACAGGGTCCTTCTGAGCACAGGGTCCTGTATGACTGCACAAGTCACACTCCTGTGAAGCTGGACATCCCTGGAACAGTGGGCACTTGGGTTCAATCTCATAGATTCATAGGACTTGGTTTGCTTCCAAAATTATTACCCATTGACTAAACTAATAAAAAAAAAATGAAATAAAGATCAAACCACTCACATCAAGTTTATTTTTTAGAAGGTGAGTTATAATTTCAACAAAGAAACTGTGCTTGTGTTTGAGCCAAATCCTCAGAAGGATAATTAGTTAAATAGTTTTGGAAGGGCACTGTGTAAAGAGGAGGTGTTGGCATCATATGATAATTTTGTTTATACCAATTAAATTTTTGAATCTGAGAAAATGTAATGGTGTATTAGGGTTCTCTAGGGAAACAGAATCAACAGGAGATACCTGTCAATAGTATGAGATTTTATAAGATTCTTTCACATGACTGTGGGGTTGCACAAGTCCAGGTTCCCCACGGAGGCTGCAAACCTTGGGCTCCAATGAAAGTCCAATGAAGGTCCTTGATGAGTTTCAGGGAGACATTGGCTGTCCAAAGACAAGCTGGAAAATTCTCCCTGAACGCTGAAATCACTTCCTCTTTTAAGGCACTCAACAGATTGGATTGCTGACGGCAATCTCCTGATTGATGTAGATGTAATCAGCTATCTATGCAATTAACTCAGTGATGACTAAAGTCCATAAATGTCCTTGTATTACAATTAGCCCAGTGCTTGCTTGACCAAATACCTGGCCAGGTTGACACATTAGCCTAGCCTTCACAAATAGTTTCTTCCTAACAGTTTTAAGAAATTTGAAAGCCAGTTGGAGATACAAACAGTGGGAAAAGATTGACAAGAAATATCCTGGAGGGGATGGCAAAGGTGTGGGGAAGAGATGCTTCTTTCGAAAGATTGGAGGCATTTCATTTACCTCTTCTACCCACAACCTTAAGATAATTAAAATAAATGATATGTTCAACTATGTAATTTCGTTGAGCTTTTTCTGGTGCTTTATTTTTGTCTGATTCTAAATAAAGACATTTATTCCAGAGTGGGGGAAATTACCTTGGAAATAAGTTCAGTGCATTATAATATAAACTTCTGTGGATACTCTGTGATTTCAAAACAGTTTTGAAGCTATTTTCCCCTCAAACAATAGTTATTATTCTCCATTGATTAACTTTATGACAGTTTCCCTTGGCATTCATTTTTATTTGAGCTCAGAGTTCCAAGTAAATTCTGTGAACATTTTGGATAACGTCTTGAGATGTGTATTGCCTGAGATCTGGAACAAGACACTTTACAGCTGTGAATTTGTTTTTCCCTTTTTTATAGAACATGACTTGCTGGCATCCTGATTGCTTCAGTGAGGAGGCTTCACCCTAGATTATAGAGCCTTAGAAGGTTCTCTTTCCAGCCAGTTACTAGTAGGTGAAATTTGTGTTACTGCTTTTGCCACTATTTCTCAGACTTCTACAATTCTTTGTGTTACCCCTCTCCCTGGGCAGTAGCTTATATTTTTATATTTTTGGGCTTTCAAGTTCTCTCTATCCTAAACTAGGCCGTTTTCTCTCACATTAACAAGTAGCCCTTTGGCCAAACTAAGTTTCACTGGTTTTTCTATTATTGAACAATCTATACACATGGGGTGTCCTTCTAAGGCAATGTATTTATATTTCCTTGGAGCCTGCTGTTATTAGAAATTTTAAACCAAATGAGTGTCATGGGGAAAGTCAGAAGAATAGCTGGCTTGAATAAAGGGTGGTATGTTGTAACCTTAAATTAACCAAGTTGCTTACTTTTTAAAGTAAAGATAATCCTATTTCTTAGCTATTTCATCTCATCGCTTTGAGGATAAGTGTGTTTGCTGATCAAGGATAATTTAGAGAAGTTAAAATTAAGGTATCTGAAGACAGGCCTTAATTATAGCCTTTGCCTCTATTCACAATGAAAGTAGATTGAATTTAAACTTCCCAATAGCACACCCCTCAGGGCTAATGCTTTTGGGAAAACTTGAAATGAAACTGTTTCATACTGAAATCCACTAGTCATTTGTTTAACAAACCCTGCTGGGTAGGGCCCCTTCAGCCCACATTCTCTGATTCTGCTGATGTGTATAGTGTTATGACAAGGTTCAAAAGAACACTGTGGAATGCAACCTGTAAAACCATTTTTACCTAAAATTTTAGAATAAAAAAATGACTTTGGAGAAAAAATATGATAACTAGAGCTTAACATAATAATGCATAGGATACAATCTGTAACGAAATAGCTCCAATCACCATCATTATCACAATTTTTTGAGGTCATTAATTGCTGAATTTTTAAATTGTTTTTAAATAAGATGAAAAGCATATTTTTATTTGTGTAACTGATGCTATTGAGTAAGTGTTCTGATGGTGGTGAGAATTCCTGCACTTTCCTGTCAATCTGGGTACTTTTTCTACCTCCTATCGTTTTCATCCCTGAAAGGTACAGTATTCATAGTCAAAAGTATTTCTTTGCTCCTGAGACATCATCTAAAGGACCTTTCTGGTTACCAGTGGCTTTCAGTAGAGAACCCGAGGACTTCTATCACTGCCACATAATGCCACTTTTGAAGTCAGGTGGTCTCATAAAGTTTGTTGACAACCGATGGTACCATTGCTAGATGTGGTCTGTGTGTGTGTGTGTATGTGTGTGTGTGTGTCAGGGGAAATAGGAATATAGTAGAGATGGGTATAGAAAGTCTTTTCCCACCATGTTACATTTGTGATTGTTATCTCACATTGCCATATACCTGAATTTCTGGTACCATTATTTTGCTGCTCTTATGCCCAGAAGAGTAGCATAACAAGGTTAGGTTAAAAGGAATTTCAGAGTCAAAGGTGGGATCCATATATTACAGACATAAGTTATACCCAGTGGAAGAACTATCTAATCTTGTTGGACATGGTCAGCTTTTTTTCCAAGGCACTGGTATACATTAATAATTGGTTTTATATAGCTGTAACATGAAACATGTACAGAAAGTCACTCAACTATATATTTCAACAAATTGCTAAATAATTATTTATACATGTAACTTTACACTATTTTATTTGAAAATAATCATACTGATTTGTTCTATCAGATGATGAACTGTTTAAAAGCAGTGTGATCCATATTCACTATTTCCTTCCTCCCTCCCTTCCTCCTTCCCTTCCTCTTCCTCCTCTTCCTTTTTCTTACCTCTCTCTATATATATGTTCATATATACATGTACATGCATACATACTCATATATGTATATACATGTAAATAAATAGATAACCTAGACTTTAATAAGAACTAAATAGCTTTGTTGAATTAAAATTGAACTTATTTGAGGTAAAAATATAGTTCAATATATATATTAATGTTTTAATATAATAAACTTTATTTTTAAAGAGGTTTTTAGATTACAAAAAGTTACATCAAAAGTATAAGGGATTCCCATATATCCCACCCCCTCTCCCTCCAACATCTTCCTGTATTAATAACATCTCACAATTGTAGAATATGTTTGTTACAATTGAATAAATATTGAAGCATTACTACTAACCAAGAGCTATAGTTTACGTTGTGGTTTAACTTAATTTCAAAGCCCTAAAAATGCCCTATGCTCCACTTATTATTCCTTCCCCTTCCTCTCAAAGTTTGTTATAACCACTAGCTTTATAACAATGTTACATGTTCTTCCATTATGACAATATTAATGAGCTTACTTTGCCCATGGTTGCCTTACCCCCATATGTTCATTTATCAACCAAGGGGATTTGGAGATGGTGATGTCTCCTCTGCCTCAGTTTGAGAAGGGGCTTAGATCTTATGGGGCAGATGGAAGGAACTGTTTTGTTTGCAGTTGTAGAAACTCTGTTTTGGGGAATGGGGGTTCATCATAATTATTTTGTTCATTGTCCTGGGTGAGTCTGATGATCTGGAGAATAGGTGTTGGCAATTCTACTGAAATTCAGGGCTCAAACAGCATATGAACAAACTGAAGATTTAAGTCTTTGGGCCATATATTTAATGATATAGTGCTAATTATCGGCTCAAATAAAAGATGTAGAAGAATCATGTGTAGGGAAATTATAAATGAGTCTAACTCTTTTACATTGAGGAAATAGGTTGTCATACATTTCAAGATGGTGCTGATTTCAAGGGATAGTGTACCTTGCATATAGTGTCCAGATGGCTCTTGAGGTGTCAGGAAACCTCTATTTAAAGCTTTGTTTACAGTGGCTGTTAGTGAGATCTGCTTGGACACAAATGAGTGTAACCTTTGGAAAGACTCATTTTGAAATCTCTTAGCTGTGAAAACTCTTTCGTATTTGATGTTTCCATCTTTTGGTCAAGGTCTTTCTCCAAAGCATTGCTGGTTGCTGCTTGGTATTAATCCCTTGGTGCCAGGGAGGCTTATCCCTGGGAGTCATGTCCCATGTTGGGGGGAAGGTAATGTGTTTATTTGCTAAGTTTGGCTTAGAGAGAGGCCATATATGAGTAACAAGGTTTTCAGGAGGTAACTATTAGGCAGTAGTTATTATTAGGATAAGTTTCAATTTTACAAGAATAAGGTTCATAGTTACATGCATTAATATTGAGGGCTTGACATGTTGGTAGCATTTCACCATTGAGTATGATGTTAGCTGTGGGCCTTTCATATATATCTTTTATTATATTGAGGAAGTTTCCTTCTATTCCTATCTTTTGAAGTATTTTTTATCAATAAAGGATTCTGTATCTTGTCAAATGCAATTTCTGCATCAGTAGAGATGATCATGTGATTTTTTTCTTTTGATATATTAATGTGGTGTATTACATTGATTGATTTTCTTATGTCAAACCATCCTTGCATACCTGAGGTAAAACAACTTGATCATGATGTATAATTCATTCGATGTGTTGTTGAATACAATTAGCAAGTATTTTGTTGTGGATTTTATCATCTAAGTTCATCAGAGAGATTGTTCTGTCATTTTCTTGTGGTGTGTTTAAGTGACTTTGGTATTAGGGTGATTTTGGAATCATAGAATGAGTTAGGTTATGTTTCCTCCACTTCTGTTTTTTGGAAGAGTTTAAGCAGGATTGGTATTAATTCTTTCCAGAATGATTGGTCGAATTCACCCATGCAGCTTTTATCCTGGACTTTCCTTGGTTGGGAAGTTTTTTATAACAAATTCAATCTCATTACTTGTGATTTGTTTCTTGAGTTCTTCTATTTCTTCTTTCATCAATGTAGGTTGTATGTGTTTCTAGAAAGTTGTCTGTTTTATCTAAGTTATCCATCCATTGGCATATAATTTTCCAAAGTATCCTCTTGTGTTACTCTTTATTTCTGTGGGATCAGTGGTGATATCCCCTCTTTTGTTTTTTATTTTTTGTATTTGCATCTTCTCTTTTTTTTCTTTGTAGGTCTAGCTAAGGGTTTGAAAATTTTATTAATCTAAAAAAATCAGCTTTTGCTTTTGTTAATTTTTTAAGTGTTTTTTAAATTCTCAATTTAATTTAGTTCTGCTCCAATTTTTGTTATTTCCCTCTTTCTGCTTGGTTTTGGATTAGTTTGTTGTTCTTTTTCTAGTTCTTCTAGGTGTGTAGTTAAGTCTTTGATTTTCAGCCTTTCTTGTTTTTTAATATAGGCATTTATGGCTATAAATTTCCCTCTCACCACTGCTTTGTATCCCATAAATTTTGATATGTTGTGTTCTCATTTTCTTTCATTTGAAGGTAGTTACTGATTTCTTTTGTGATCTCTTCCTTGACCTGCTGATTGCTTGAGAGTGTGTTGTTTAATTTTCATATATTTGTGCCTATTCTGATTCTCTGCTGCTTATAAATTTCCAGCTTGATTCCATTGTGGTCAAAGAAATTACTTTGTATAATTTCAGTCTTTCTAAATTTGTTGAGTCTTGTCCTGTGACCTAGCATGTGGGTTTGTCCTGGCGAATGATCCAATGCACTTGAGAAGAATGTATTTCCTACTATATTTGGGTGTAAATGTTCTATATATGTCTATTAAGGCTAGTTCCTCTAATGTATTGTTCCAGGTCTCTGTTTCTTCATTAACCCTCTGTTGAGATGTTCTAATGGTGATAACAGTGTATTAAAGTCCCCCACTAGATTGTAGAGGCATCTCCCCTTAGTTTTGCCATTGTTTGTGTCATGTATTTTGGGACCCCCTGGTTAGATGCATAAATATTTATGATTGTTCTTTCTTCTTCATAGATTTTCCCTTTTATTAATATATGGTGTCCTTCTTTGTCACTTACAATAGTTTTGCATTTAGTCTATTTTGTCCAATGTTAGTGTAGCTACTCCTGCTCTTTTTTGGTTATTGTGTGTAAAACCATTTTCCAACCTTTCACGTGCAACTTCTTTGTGTCCTTAGGTCTATGGTGAGTATTTTGTGGACAGAAAATTGGTGGATCACATTTCCTTACTGATTCTGCCAATCTGTGTCTTTTTATTGGAGAGTTTAATCCATTAACATTCAGTGTTATTACTGTCAAGGCAGTATTTACAATGGACCTTTTTTAGGCTTATATATGTCATATTTTGTTTTTATTTCTCTTTCTATCTATTTAGTTACTCTTACTAATAATCTCCCTTTATACACTCTCCTCTAAACCTCTCTCTCCTATTTTTACCTCTAAAGCTGCAGAACTCATTTCGTATTTCTTGAAGGGTAAGTCTCTTGTTGACAATAATCTGTGAATATTTTGAACTCTTACTTTTGAATGCCAGTTTGGCTGGATACAGAATTCTTGGCTGGCAGTTTTTTTTTTTTCTTTTAGCACCTTACTTATGTCATACCACTGCCTTCTCACCTCTATGGTTTCAGATGAGAAATCAGCACTTAATCTTATTGAGCTTACCTTATATGTGATAAATCTCTTTTTTCTTGATGTTTTCAGAATTCTCTCTGTCTTGCACATTTGACAATCTGATAAGTATGTGTCTTGGGGTGGGTCTGTTAGGATTTATACTGTTTTGAGTGTTCTGTGCTTCCTGAACATGTACAACCATGCCCCTCATATGAATTGAGAAATGTTCAACCATTATTTTCCCCAATTCTCCGTCTGCTCCCTTTCCATTGTCTTCTTCCTCTGGGATTCCTATAATGTATATGTTTGTACATTTCATATTGTCATTCAATTCTCTGCAGAGTTTATTCTATTTTTTAATCTATCTGTTCTATATCTGTGTGATTTCAGATGTTCTACCTTTAACATCCCTAATTCTTTCCTCTGCTTATTTAATTCTGCTGTTATGTGCTTCCAGTGTATTTTTAATTTCTTGCATTTTGCCTTTCATACCATAAGATCTATTATCTTTTTATGTATGTTTACAATTTCTTCTGTATGTTCCCCCAGTGTCTTCTTAATATCCTTTATCTCTTCCTTCATTTCATTAAGTCGATTCATGGTATTTGTTTGGACATCCTTGGTTAATTACTTCATGTTCTGCATCTCCTCCAGATTTTAGTTTTTTCATTAGACTGGGTCATGTCTTTCTGTTTCTTAGTATGGCTTGTAATTTTTTGCTGGTGTCTAGGCATCTGTTTATCATGATGGGCTTATTCAACTGGTTAGTTTCTCTTTCTACTCTAGGGTTTTATTTCATTTTGTTTTGTGTTATTCTATACCCTTGTAGTTATCTGTGTTCCCTGCAAAAATATGAAGACCATTAAAAAAGGAAGAAAGACAAAGACAGAAACAAATTTAAAAAGGATGGAAAAGGAACCATAAAGGAGTCATAAAAAGAAAAAATAATAAAGGTTAAAAAATTATAAAAATAAAAAGGAATAAGAATAAAAGACATGGAGAAAAAAAAGAAACAGGAACAAATAAAATAAAAAGGCCAGAAAGATGAGAAGAGAAGAAAGAAAATGAAGACCAAACAAGAGAAGATGGAATGAAAGAAAAGAATGGGAAAAGAGAAAAATGAAATAAAGAAAATAAATAAATAAAATGAGAAAAAATAAAGGAAAGAAAATAAAAAACAGAAAAAAACAGCCTACTCTCAACAACTGTTTCAAGCTCCCAGTGCTCACCAGTCAGTCACCTGGCAGCCCACCCTCCACATGTAAGGTACCTGGGTGTGGAGAGAAAAAAAGTAAAGAATTAAAAAATAAAAAATTTAAATTAAAAAAAAAATAAACTAAAAAAAAAAATCTCATCTCAGTCTAACTTCCTTGTCACAAGGCTGCTTGTCCCACCTTATCTCCTCTTTCCCCCTACTTCTCTCTCCCTATGAGCCATCTGGGTGCCAGTCTGCATACCTGTTTGCCCTGCAGCTCCCCGCCTTTGAGATATTGCTGGGCACAGGGAGGTACCTTCCTTTCCCAGTGGCTTTCCACAATCTCAGAGCCAGCTGAGCATTGGTCTTCCAGTCATTATGTCCTGGCTTCTCTCTCTCTCTAAGCCAGCTGGTGCTGGCTTGCCTACCTAAATTCCCACAACTTTCCTTTCCCCCTGGTCAACTGGATCCCCTCTTCCCCAACTGCTCTCTCTGATTGCATCCCCAGTCCCACAGCTTCCCTTCCACCAGGTAAACTTTTCTATCTTCCTGAAGTTTCTGGAGGAAGAGCACAGCCTTGTATTCCCTATTCCGCCATCTTGGATCTCCCATGGTCAGCTTTTAAATTATAATTTTTAGCTGTTTGGAGTCTCAATCTCTTATCTGAAAGGGACAAGTTTGTATTATCTCAGTTTCAGGTCTTAGAGGTTGTCCATATGGAAACACCTACCATTTAGTGAACTAAAAATTTCTGGTAAAGAATGGTGGAGGGATACTGTAAGAAGTCAGGATAACCAATTGCTAGTAGGCTTGTGCTGATCATATCCCAGATTGTGATAGTTCACTTTAAATAAAGGTGTCCTTATCCAATTAAAAGGAGGGAATATAGCTTGAATAAGAAGAGATTCTTCAGACCATCATTACTTAGTCAACATTCTAAAATTTCTATAGGAAATACTGAGGGAACAAATATTTTGGAATGGAGGGAAGGTAGCTAGAAGACCAATCTTGAAGCTGCATTTGCATTTACACAGCAAGCATCTTCTTCTTCCTGTTTTTTTTTTGTTTTTTTTTTTTTTTGAGTCTATGTTTACTTGAGGATGGTTTGGGAATACTGAAGGATTATATGGGGGCAGAAACACCCGGCCCTGCAAGACAGTCCTTGGCCATACCAAGTCACAAAACAATCATTAATCATTAAGTTTCTCTACGGCTAAAAGTGCTTTGTGCAAATGAGGATGCATTTTATTGAAGGAAGCAAAACAAGAATGTAAACACCAAGAGGACAAACATTTTGTCTGTTTGGTTCTTTGTTATAATCTGAATATATTGAAAAGTGCATGGTGTGTAGTAAGAACTGAATAAATATTTGTCATTAAGTGAACTGTATGTAGAGCAACAGAAGATTAGAACAATGCATTATAGCTAGTCTTAAAATAAACTACTTTGTAGCCATTAGGATATCTATATTGGTATATAATGTCATAGATATTTGTGATACAATAAAAAACAAGTGAATAAAATTTGTATAAATGATATACATGTTATTTGTAAATTATTTTTATAAGTTGTATGTATAATATTTGCAAATTACGTATGTGCATTTATACATGCCATAGGTTTGGCTATGTATAGGTGATAGTATACTCTGAATTTTACTTGTGAGGTTCAAATGGAATCAAGGAGAGTTGATTTTGAAAAGATGACAATAGTTGGGAATATTGAGTCTAAAGCAGAAGTATTAACTGAGCCATGGCATTGGTTGAAGCTATTGGAAATGTTGGAATAAAAAATGAACAACCAAAATAATGACAAAAAATATATAAATGACATTGAAAAAATATTGAATTTTTTTCCCCAGACCAAGTAATTAACAACCTGTTTAGTAAATGTATAAAACTGACTTCCTATTTCAAGCTTTGCTCTCTCTCTGCACTATGTACTCTCTCCCTTTGTCTGCAGGACACCTTTGTTTAAACTGAACTATTACAACCTGGGGTGTGATCAGCACAATCCTGCTTGCACTTGGTTATCCTGCCTTCTTACAGTATTCCTTCAGCATAGAGAGTGTCAACTTTCTCCAGCATAGTGTCAAAATCAGTTAGACTATTTGGCTAAAATATGAAGGTAATGCTGACATTATTCCTTTATTGAAGTGATTCAGAAAATAATCCAGAAAGAATATTCTGATTTAAAAGTTTAACTGTAGTTTTGCTTAGTGATCAGAATATCCGCTTAGTACCAAATTTAGTCCTGAAGTTATCTGTAACACAAATTTATAACTTCATTTAAATCTCTAATTTTCCCCCAGGATTCATGTGCATAAAACAAATTTAGTATACTGTTTGGAAATATTTATGTTTGCTTTAAAGCCTATCACCCTTAAAAATTATGGAGCAAGAAAACACAACAAAGGACAGGCACTTAATATGCTTAGTAGATGGATTCTTGATCATCTGTGTTAAAAAGGAAACAGTGGAACAGCTGCTCAAAAAGAGTGGCAAATGGAATGGTAGTAGGGGAATGATGGACCCAAATTTTGACAGTGTGGTAATGCGGAAAAGCTCAAAATTTCCTCATTTTTACTAGTTTTCAAAAATCTGCTCTTGTACTTTTATAATTTTTTGTTTGTAATAATTTCTTAAAAAGGAATGTTTTATAAAAGATACCCTGAATTATATCCCATTGACATTTAGCAGTATTAACTATAAATTTTGTGATATCATTTAGAATAGATCACTTTGCTTTTACTGATCACTACTTGTTAGAACAGTGCATAGTTTTCCTTCAAATAAAATATTTTTTTTATACTTTCTTAAGCCTCTATCACATGCTTTTACAAAATAATGAATGATACTTCTTAAAAAGTTGCTGGAACAAAGACACTGATAAAAGTGTAGTGTGTAGAGGATCAATAGTAGGAGGAAAGACTTACTTTTCACTGTATACCCTCTTATAACTATTAAAATTTATCATGTAATATATTATGTTTTTTAAAATTAACAAATAAATTAAATGTTCAGACCAAAAGGCAAAAGCATGCTCCAGGTTAAGATCGGTGCCAAATTCTGAACCGGGGCATAATATTTAACCCTGCTATCTTTCATGACACTTTTTCTTTTTTCGTGACACTTTTGCAAGTCAATTACATGAACATGAACATAAGTAAACACAGATTCATCACAAAATACAAAGGTTGGTCATAAGAATGTAGAAAAAACTGTAATATCTGATTTCCTGTAAGCTCATAGTACCTGTACTAAAAGTTTCTCTAAAATTAAAAGAAGCCCACTGTATTAGTCAGCCAAAGGGGTGCTGATGCAAAATACCAGAAATCTGCTGGCCATTACAAAGGGTATTTATTTGGGGTAGGAGCTTACAGATACCAGGCCATAAAGCATAAATTACTTCCCTCACCAAAGTCTATTTTCATGTGTTGGAGCAATATGACTGCTGACGTCTGTGAGCGTCCAGGCTTCTTGGGTTCCTCACTTCCAGGGTCTTGCTTCTCTCTGGGTTCAGGGTTCCCTTCTTCCCAGGGCTTGCTTCATCCTGGACTCAGCATTCCTCTCTTCCTAGGGCTTGCTTCTCTTTCCTCTGTGAGCTTACTTCCTGGGGTTTCAGCTTAAGGCTTCCGTATCAAACGCCAACATTAAAACTCCAACATCAAAAAACCCCCAACTCTGTCCTTTGCCATGCCTTTTATCTGTGAGTCCCCACCCACCAAGTGATGGGGACTCAACACCCTAATGACATGGCCCAATTAAAGCCCAAATCATTACTTAATCACACATAGGTACAGACCAGATTCCAAATATCTATTTTTAGAATTCATAACCATATCAAACTGCTACACCCACTAATAATATAAATGCAAAAATTACTTCTGCACTATGAAACAGAAAATATGAGGTTCAAAGGGAAGCTCATCTGAGTGAGGACTTTATCCAGCCAGTGAAGAGGCCTGTGAACCCCAGCCCAACATCTGGGTACTGGTAACATCCTGCCGTGACATTCTGCTCCCCCTTCTTGACAAAACTCTTTTGAGTGGTGCACGTTTTGGTGAGCTCATATACTCATATACTCATATACTGAGCCAGAAGTTGAGAAAACCTGATTGGTAAAAATGTTGAGGCTGCATCTGCTAGAAATCTTACAGAATGAAGTGTATAGAAGCTGTGACAACAGTTTCAGTTCCTACTCTGTGCAAATATGCTGCTGTCACTGAGGGCACTCAGTATATACCTCTTCAACCAACATAGTACAGGTGGGCCCCTGTTCAAGTATGTTGCCTAGTGTTTTGAATTGACAAGTTACAATTAGTATTTGTCAACAAACCCAAGAAGAATCTATTTTGTTATTTGAAGGATCTGTGAATCCATTCATGAGCACTCTAGTAGAAGATGCATGAAAAACTTTCCCAACATGACTGTTTAATTCATAGCAGACAATTGAACACCAATGTTTGGGCTCTTCATAGGCAACTGGCTGAACATCTCTGCTGGATATACTGGGCATAATTTGAGGAATCATATTATTACTTGTATCCATAGGCTGGAAATTATCTTTACCCATATGATCATATAGGCAGGATGAGGAATATTAGCTTGGTGCTGAAACAGTCTTCCTGGTTTAGAACTTGCAGGTGAGTTGGGATAGGTGCAGCTTGTGAGAAAAGGGCATTAAGGGCTATTTGGCAATAAGAGAAAAGGAATTGTTGGGTTGGTGGAAAGAACATGGAAACTTTGCATTTTTGTGGAATGTGCGGTTCATTGTGGCTCAGGTTCCTAAATTGAACCAGAAGACTGTGTTGTGGATTAAATTCATTATACCAAGGCACTATCTTGGTAAAACTGAAAGATAAAAATCAAAAGTCATCTGTCAGGAATATACTTTTATAACTTTTAATCATACACAAATTTAAATTGTTATGCTTTCCATTCTTTTTCATAGTGAAAGTTTTTCCCCCACATCTCTAACTATCAGCAGATGACGGAAAACTAACTCCTCACCCTCCAGTACCATCACTGTCTAATAGAGTTTTGCAGAAAGGATATATCTCCTCATCACAGTATTGAATTTTTAGAATTGCTTCCTCAGTGCAGTTGCAAGGCTTTGAAAAGTTCTGTTTGTAGAGTTGGTGATGGGGTAACATATTTTGAGTGAGGTTGTAAAGAGTCCATGAATAAAAAGACAGAAAAGAGGAAAAAGATATAGATTGAATCTAAAGATGCTAAAATGCAATTTTAGCTTTTTCTCCAGTATCAGTTTTCTGCTTTCGCTTTCTTTTTCTATTTGAATGAGATGTATGGAAGACTCAGCTACTTTTAAGAAAACCTTCATAGTGATTGCTTCCTTCTTTCTTTTTCCTCTTTTTTTTTTTTTCCAATATAGGTATTCTTTTCCAAAAGTTGGTGCCCTGAGGTAAATACTTGCAAAGCACTTCTATTCTTATGGTGGTCTAAGTCAATGCTTCAAATTGGAAATGAAGAAATTTGTGCTCAGTCTTCTTCCTTTTTTGCAGCTTTGTTTGCATAAATGTGTAATCTGTGTAGGGTGTTATGTACTCTAGAAATTCAGAGACAGCTGCCAGGGCCATCTTGCAGGGAGGTTCTGCTGAACCTGAAATTTAATTTAAATATTTCATTTCATTACCATTGATTGCAACACTGGTAGTAAACTCTTCCTTCTTTGGAATCAGCACTAACCCAATCCACGAAAACTCAATTGCCCTGTCACTCTTAGTGTGCAAATTTTGTGACTGAAGGCAAGGAATTGCAAACCTTGCAATGGAGCTTGTCTAGAAAAAAACTTTTGTTTTCTTACTTAGAAGACTCTCAGTCGAGGAATTCAGATAATAAAATTCACTTTAATTAACTAAAGAATTGTGTTTATTGATGTCCTCCTGCTATATTACAAGACATAAATGCAAATCAACTGACATATTTCACTTTCCACTAATCTTTTAAACTCAGCCGTCTTTCTTAAATTTAGTTGCTGCAATTAACTTCTAATTTTGCCTCTCCATGGGCCTTTCTTGAGATGATTGCTGGTGGTGTCAGCATCACTATTACCAATGGCACATGGTGATTAATGACTGCTTTGTTACTCAGAAGAAGGCTTCTCTTCCTTAAAAATGATTATAGATTTTTTTCTCTAATTACATTATTTTTGGAAATTCATGTGTGCTATTAGTTAAGACCATAACCATTATTCAAATCATAAGAATCTCAAGATCCTGCAATATATGTTATGATTTCCCTGGTGTGGTAAAAGCCATTTTTGCTACTACAGTTTGTGGAAAGTTTCAAGAATTCTTTTCGTCTAGTATGTGACCTGTCTGAAATGAGTACTGAAGAGTCTGGAGAAATTAGCAGCAACCAATGAGTCTCCAAAAAAGAGTCAGGAGGTCATCAGAGGGGTGATGGTTATGGATGCCTCAGCAGGGTACCAGAGACAGCCAAGGTAATGGAAACCCAGGTGCTGGTTTTCCTGAGGGCTGCAGAGACCCACAGGTTCTATGGTCATGGCAGATGACTCTGCAGTTCAGGGCCATGTCTGTTGCCCCTACTTTGGAGTTTGTGTTCCTGAGTGTGATGGAGTTGGACTCAGATATGACCTTTCTACACATGCCTCTTCTGTTACCAGACCTGTGGTTGGCATTTGGGTTGGTGTATACTCAGGAGACCTGAATCTCTGGGCTGTCCATGTGATGGTCAGGACCTGGGCCTTAGCAGACTTGTGACTCCTACCCTCTGGTTTATTGGACTTACCTTGGCCAGCTGACCGGGAGATGAAGAGGATCAACCACCATACCAGGGAGCCAAGAGTGCCTACAGCTGAAAGCAGGAGAATTGTATTTATCATCCATGTGGAATCTAAGCCCCCTCTTGATGTAGAGGGGGACTGGACATAACCATCCCAGGGTTCAGAGGATGGAGGAATAGAGTATGGATTAGAGTGGATTTACTGGTGTGATGTGGAAAGGGTGGCCACGGGGGCTGTTGATGGTAGGGAAGAAGAGATATGGTGTGGGGGCATTTTCAGGATTTGGAATTGTCCTGGGTAGTACTGCAGGGATGGATGCTGGACATTGTGTGTGTTGCCGTGGCCCACTGGGTGGACTGGAGGAATGTGTAGACTTCAATGTAGACCACTGTCCTTGTGGTGCAGTGGTGCTCCAGAATGTATTCACCAGGTGCAGTGTATGTGCCGCAATGATGGAAGAGGTTGTTGATGTGGGAGGAGTGGGGTGGGTGGGGTGGGAGGTATATAGGGACCTTATATTTTTTGAAAGTAACATTTAAAAGAAATAAAGAAGAAGAAGAAGAAGAAAAAATTAGCATCAACCAGCAAAAATATTACAAAACTAGGGATTAGCAGAAATCCTTGAATTCTCCTTTTTAGTTAATTACGATGCTCTAATATAGAACTGTCTTGTAGAGTGCCCTCTGTGCAAAACTCCTCGTGAACATGAGTTCATCCTAGTCCTCTTTCCTTCCCTCTCTAGCCCCCATCAAAAATAAATTGTTTTATGACTCTTTCCTTCATGACTGTGATGGTTTGAGGCTGAACAGATCCCAGAAGATCAGGTTCTTAAAGCTAATCCTTTCCTTAGGTGTAAACCTATTGTAGGTAAGACATTTTGATTAGTTTACTTCAGTTAAGGGTTTTTGATTAGGTTACTTCAGTAAGGCATGACTCATGGTGAGTTTTCATCATCTTCTGGAGTCCTTTATCTGAAATTCAGATAAAGAGTGGGTGAGAACCATGGAAGCAGGCAAGGAAGCCCAGAGGAAAAGGGAAAGCCCAACAGACACTGCCATATAACTTTCCATGTAGCAGATGAATCCAGGATCTCTGGCAGCCAGTCTTTAGGGAGAGTGCATCTCCTGATGATGCCTTGATTTGGACAATTTTCTCAGACTTGAAACTGTAAGCCTATAAGATAATAAATCCCAATTGTAATTGCCAATCCATTTCTGGTATATTGCTTTTGGCAGCATAGCTGACTAAAACAATGACCTGCTTTTTTTTCCCCAATGGCTAATTTTGTTCATGGTCTGCTGCCTGTATTATTGATTCGTTCATTCACGCAACAAATATTTATTGAACACTTTCAGAATGCTAGGCAATATGTTTGGTCATGGCAAAGTAGGAGCAAAAAAGACAAATAATGAATCTTGTAGTCAGCTTGGGTGCAGATGTGAAACACATTACAGTAATGAGAAGTGCTATGAGGTCCATTAAGGACTCCAGGGAATATATAGGTAGTGGAGTCAAAGAAGGATTCATTGAAGGTGAGTTTGAAATGTTATTTGAATGAGAAGTAGAACTCAGCTGGCAAAGTGGTAAGAGAGGAGTGTGGGAGAGAATTTTAGGAAGATGGAAGTGCATATATATTCTGAGGTCACCTACAATGTTCCTGTAAGTTAAGGAGAAAAGGGAAGAGAGAGGCAGGGTCAGACCATGCAGGATCTGGTGGGCCACTGTAGTTGTTTTTTCAGAATTTATCATAAGAATAATTGGAAGTCATTGGAAAGTTTCAAATCTATGTTTTAGGGTGGCCTCTCAATGTGGTGAATGGATAAGAGCTCTGAGAGGAGGACATGACTTCATCAATACCTGCCATGTCCCTGGTTTAGATGTTAATTTTAGCAAATAAAGGCATTATGAAAATAAATTTGTAAACCCAAAGAATAATTCTGGTGAAAAGAGAACGATTTAAAGCTGGCGAAATATTTGTAATTCAACTAATACTGATGCTAACTTACTCAGACCTCTTATCTGTTAGTTGCTTATAGTTCAAAGACTGCATTAATGGCTCACCAATTAGTTAATCAATGAAATAAATACATGTATACACATACACATGTTTATACATCCTTGCTCACATGTATATGTAAACACAATGGAAATGATATATCTTTTGGGAAAAAAAGGTTTTCCCCCCTCTAAACTAATAAAGGGCTAAACTGTCTATTATTTTTAAGAAAGTTGCATGAGATACACCATCACCACCATCTTGGACTTTGAGATTTCCATAAATCTCTTCCCATCTGAGTGTGAATAGAGAACATACTGATGGATTCAATATTCCATCCTGAAAAGACCCTAGGAGATTGAATGCACTCAGAATAGACTTGTAGCTAATCAGTGTGCTTAGCTCTCCTGCTGTGATGGATCAGAGGCTTGTTAGTCACATGGGGTTTTCAGCAATGGAAAGCAAATTCCATCACTGCCTCATTGGGAATGGTTTCTGCCTGCATACTCATAATGTAAAATGCATCTCACCCCTTCCGAGTTTGGGCATCCATTCTGCTGACAGTGTTCATATTAAGTTTGCAATAGATTTGCCGTTGGCATTGTTATAACTTCTGCTTTTTAATTACTTTTATTGCCACATAATTTTGAAATTTATGAGCAATATTTAAATGAGTTATAAATGGCTGGAATTATGAAGTAATAAAAATAAATGAAAACTGCTTCATATTTTAATGATTTTTAATTTGTTCTTAGAAATAAAAAGAAATAAGGATGTACTATGAGGGTCACAACTTGAGGTAAAAGTTTCATCCTTACTGTGCTATATTAGCGAAAGTGAAAAGTACAGTGGGTGATAGGAGGATCTGCAGTCATGGGACTATGTTTTATTAATATTGTCTTCATTGAGGGGATTTATTCTACACAGTACCCATACTCATAAACAATATTCTGTTGAGATTGTCTGAGAATTAATGAAGGTCAGAAACACAAAAGTATATGTGTGAATTAGCTTCCAAATGTTGATATTACATTTCTTGTCCTTAAGAAGTTCATAATTTTGCATGGAAAACAAATATACATGCAAACAAACAAACAATCAAAGAAAAAGACAGATAGGTAGAACAATATTAATGGTCCTATGTTTCTAAGTTTAAGATCTTGGTAAGAATGAAGTACTAAAGGAATTTAGAAACTGGAGAGAGATTTGTGGCTTGGGTTACTCAGAAAATGTTCTTGAGAAAGGTAGGGTCTGCTCTGGATCTGTAAATATTTGGGTTAGTGGAAAGGAATATAATGGGATGTTCCAGGTAGGAAATAAATTTGTGGAAATGACAATTTGCTATGTTGAAGAATAGTATGGAGATTTGTTTGTTTTTGGATTCAAGTGTAGATGAATTTAATGAAGAGCAGAAGATGAGTGCAAATAAAAATAATAACATCAAACAACCAGTATTTACCGAATATTTTCTATGGCCCAAAGCATTGTGCTAAGTGCATTGCGTGCATTATCTTGTATAACATATTTTTTAAGATGTGCAGTAACATATTAGAAAATTTTACATTTATATTTGAGCTCCTTGGTAATAGGAACTAATGTAAATCTTAAAATATTCAGCAGTTTGATTTGGATGAGTTGATAGGAGATGGAAAGAAGGCAAGAAGAGCAGCTGAAAGATTAGTCTGAAAATGTGTGTGTTATTGAATTTTATCATTCTGTATGAAAATTGTGGATTTATCCAGTGTCAGGCTGGTAAGTATTTAACAATTGTTTCTCTGCAGGGAAAAACCTTGATTTGAGCAGTTGCCGATTTCTGTGGTGCAAATGCTCTCACAATGGCAAACTGAAGCTAATGAGTGTGAAATCAACTGGCTTACAAAATTCCTGAAAACTTAATTGGGTCTCAAGAATCATTATGAGCTGACTCCATTATGCCACCAAATTAATCTCAAAGATAAAAATCAAAGATGAATGAATAGTGTTTTTGGTGAATTTGCCATGTAAAATAGAAGAGAATATTTCAAAGGTAGCATCTAGGTTTATAGCTTGTGGGAATGAGACCCTGGGTGTCACTGACATGTAGGAGGGCAGGCCCAGGTAGGCCTAAACTAAGCCTCAGTCCCAAAGAGGTTTTGGAACTACTAGCTCTGTCAGATATTTGCATGATTTGACCTCCACGGGGAGAGAATTTTCTGCCTGGGTGCTTGGGCAATGCATTTATATGGGACAATGAGAGAATGATATGGTAAATGTCCTCTAAGGATTAAGACTGAGCCATTAGAATAGAAAGAGGACTGACCTGGAAGGACACGTTTTCCTTGAGGGACATGATGTGTCTTGACATGCACATCAGTGCTGTTTATGTCTCCTGGTGGAAGAGTATGGTGCAGAGCAGGGGAAAGAAGCATGCTTTCTATCTCAGCACACCACTGTGACACTGTGAGAATTTTGGAGGTGTAGAACCCTTTGGAGACTTCTAGGAATTCTTGGAGGAATTGGGGAAACTCTGAACCAATATGAAGTCCTATCTTTATTGGTTTAAGTGAAATTGGAAGGTTAATAATCATGCAACCTTATTTGTTCTAAAAAGCTTCTGAGGCCTGGGAAATTTGGATCAGGCAAATGAAAAAATATATGTGGGGGGAGATAGAGGACAGAAGAAGGTGAACAGAAACCTAATCACATTTTGTTGAGATGATAACAGAAGGAATGTCCCATAGTGCAGCTGAAAATAAAAGGCTGAAGCTTGAGTGAGAAGACCAGAAATAGGCCACAGAGGTAGAAGTCATTAACAAAAAGTTGACACTTCTTGGCTGGGATGAGCAATCTAAGTCAGGAAGAGTGAAGGAAGGAGATCAAATTGCTTTTGATGAAGCCCTCAAGGATATTCACAGCCACAACATTCTAAGTGTAACCTGTATATTTTTCAGTTCATACCCTTATGTGTGTAAAATAACCAAATTAATTTTCCCAGTTTGTCTTAGGAATAACCATTTCTGTGCCATGCTCATCTGCCTTGTAGCTTCCAGATCTTGTGGGCTTCCAAACTCCTCCTGATAAGCAGTGTTGGGCAGCAGGCATGCCAAGCCTGCAGTAAAGAGTCCACATGCCAATATAGAATGCTTCTGCTTTCCTTCCTGTTGTCTGAAGATTTTGTGTTGCACTATACACTCTGATGTTTTGGGGCAGGTGGCTTCTCTGGGTTTGAGCAACCAGGATGACTTAATTCTGTTATTCCTTTGCAATAGGTCTGTTATAGATTGAATTAGCCCCCAGAAAGATATGTTCAAGTCCTAACCCCCATCTCATGAATGTGATCCTATTTGGAAATAGGATACTTGAAGATGTTATTGGTTAAGGTGAGGCCAAAATCAATTATCATGAGCCCTAATCCCAAACGAATGATGTTCTTATTTGGTGAAGAAATTTAGAAGCAGAGAGAGAGGACTGCCACATGACAGAGTTACACTATGGATTGCTGGCAAGCTGTAATGTATAAAGAAATTGTATTTGGTGCCTCATCATCCTGGCAGGTCTTCTTACAACTTTCCCTTCTAAGTGACCCCTCCAGTTAACACTGCTGTGGGCATAACCCCAATCAGCAAGGCCTGTACCTCTATGTGGCTTGGGATAATACAGGCTCTTGCCACTTCTACCCTTTGCACCATATAATTTGCTTGCAGAGCAGGTGCTCACATATGATTTAGATGATAAGAAGCTGCCCTCAGCTTATCCAAATAGCCCTTGCCCTTCTATTTTTTGTGCTGTATTGTTTGAAACCTCAGTCTCCAGAATCTGCAGGAAAATCCTACTCCTCTCCTCTGGTCACAATAAAGGCAAGAGCTTGAGACTCACTTGTGGTCTTCCCTCACACCCCATCCTTTTCCATCTTTGCAGAAGGTCAGGTTAGGTAAGACATAATCACTCTGCTGCCCTCATTCTCTGCCTCTCCAGGCTCTTTGATCTAATAAAGTTGTCCTTTCATATATTCTCAGCTGACTGGCTATCTGTTTTTCCCTCATCACCCAAAGAATCTTCAGTAACATCTGAAACACATGGTACTGCCAGAACCCTACAGATTTTAGAGGAAGCATGGTACTGCCAATACCTAGACTTCTAGCTTCCAGAAGTCTGACAATAAATTTCTGCTTTTTTAAGCCACTCAGTTTGTAATGCTTTGCTTGGCATCCCTGGGAAAATAATACAGGGTTCTTTCTCACTTCTTTCTTTCTCTTTATCCGAGTAGGGCTCAGAGCAGAGAAGTTACACCTTCCTTCTTTCCCTTTCCTTTTTTCAACACGGATAAGATCAGCAAAGAGTTTTTCTTATATCCTCCAATCCCAAACCCTACTGGAAACTTTCCTTCCCTCTTGTTTCCAGCCAACCAACTTCCCAATGTTTGAATGAGCAAGTTTGACTTAAAATGTGTGTTTCTCTTTCAGGCTTGAGCTACAAAATAGGGCATAAACACCCACAGACACACTCATGCACACTCACACACTCACACTCATGCTCACACATACAGTTCCAATTGAAATGGTTAGTATTACTGGACAGAGTCTGTGGGATAAAAAAATGATTCCATACCTTCTCCCCCAAAGGAAGGGTTTAGAACCTATTATCTCTATTGATCTTAGCTCTGAAACTCACAGCCCCAGGCCACCAAATTTACTTTTAAAATTAAAAGTGTAAAGAAAAATAGGTGAAATTTCAACATGCAAAAATTTGGTATGCAGATTCATTGTTTTATCACATTCTCACTTCATTTCTTCAGTGTTTAAAATTTTGTTTGTACTCATGTCAGTTTTATACCGCTTCATTAATGAAAAATGTTTCCTTTTACACATTAGTGCCTCTTTTTTATTTTATTTTATTTTTTATTTTGAGAAGGAAAAATGGTTTATTGACGGCCGGCCAGACTCGGGAGCTTTCTGTTTGAATCCCGAGCCTAGTGCCTCTTTTTAAATATTTTAAAATCTGCTCATTCTTCAAGCTCCATTCCAAAGCCTAAGAAAACGACCTCAATTTAAGTTTTATGAATTTGGAGTCTTCCTTCTTCCTTCTATCATATCCTGAAACATTGAATTTATGTTTTTTTCTCCTTATTCTTTTCTTTATACTCTAAAACTACATGGTTCACTCCCTTATTTCTAAAACTAACCTTTATCTCTAGCCTTTTGTTTTCATGCTGTCTTTCCCTCTTAGCTGGCTTCTTTTACTTAGGGTATAAATGTTCCCAGTTCCCTTCCATCTGCAAAGACATCCTTTCTCTTGGTCTTTTTGAGATTTTTCATTTTTATCTATTTCTCCCTATCCATTTCTAACCAAATCCCTTGTAAAAGTAGCTTGTTTTGTCACTATTTTCTTACTTTTCTCTAATTCCTCAGTTTTTTTGCACTGTTCCCTTCTCCTGTTACATCACCAAAAATGCTCTCTTGGAGGTTATGCAATTCTAATAATCAGTCAAGGTCATTTTTTCGTCCTTATTTATGCATTTCTAGAACTGTAGGCTTCAGCACTATTCATAATCCTAATTCTCCCTGAAATTCTCTCCTGCCTGGATTCTGCAAAGCTGTTCAGTCTTAGCTCCATTCTTACCTCCTTGGTCAGGACTTCCTAGACTCCATCTTCCAGCCTCTGATATGTTTTCAATGGTTTCAGTTCTTTGTCTCTTTTTTTCTCCCTTTCATTTAGTTAAATAAATGTTTCATTTGGTTAAGCAAATACGTCTTGAGCAATTACTACCTGTAACCCATTTGAGTAGTAAGAATGCCTTAGAGTGACTCTGTGGTCTTGTTTGAGGGAGAGTGAAAAGCCATGTTGTTCAAGGAGACTTTCAAAAATACCCCCATGACCTTTCATTAAGTGTAAAATTTCCATTGCTCTTTACTATTTTTGGCTCAGGGATGTTATGGTCCTTGTTGAAAACAAGAAAGATTAGTACATGAGTACAAACAAAAATTTTAAACCCTGGAGAAATGAAGAAATGAAGTGAGAATGTGATAAAACAATGAGACTATCACAAAAAAAAAAAAGAAAAAAATTCTCCAGTAGACTTCACACACCGCGTCAGCCATTCCTTAAGTCAAAATTGAAAAAAAGGTCACATAATCTTACAGAGCACAGACACGACACTGAGGCATAAAATATAGGGCAGGTACATTTTGATGAGCTAAGGAAGGATGAAGTGATATTGGGCAATTTGGGGCGCTCCTTGGAAAAGTGGTTTACCTCAGACAGTTCCCTAGGCAAAATGATGTCAAAGACTAGCCTCAGAAATGCCTAAATTAGAAAGCCACAGAATAAAGTATCAATAAATTCCCATGACTGAATAATTTCAGCATTTTGAAAATAAGTGTTATTTGCAAGAGTCTACCTTCCTACTGCTGTTTTTTCTAAACATTCTCATAGTTCTCAATAAATGAATGTGAGTTATGAAAGAGTATCTCTGGAGGCATTTAATCTAATTAAGACCAATAATAAAAATCTCCATCAAATTTTTTACTCTGGGAAAGTCACTGGACATTACCAGTGTGATGACAGATATTTTCCAGGTCTAAGTATTTGCTTTTACTCTAGTGCAATGATTATAAATGAATATTCTTTGACACTAGGTGGTCCTATTACCTACTGGACGTGTCTGAGATGAACTATACTTTGTTAATGATAGATGATTCACTAAGCTAGCATGGAGAATGATTTTTGCCTGTCAGTGAAAAACTGAGGCAAAGTCAATGCCCTGACAGTTCTAGTAAAAATATTACAGTTTTCACAATATGTAGTGTAATTTGGTAGTCTTGGAAGATATTTTAAAAAACATTCATGGATCTTAAAATAAACAACAATGATAACAAAAACACTGTATTTTATGATATTAATTGAAAACAACCAGCTTTGTTGTATTTTATTCATTTTAAACTTACCTTCTGTTCATAAAGTTTCTTATCATAGATTGACCAGAGGAACTTTCCTAAACTAGAAATTCTTTGTTATGTGAGGTTCTTACTCTGATCATTATTTGGGGATTTTGGGTCTACACGTCCCGATATCTGCCTCCTTGACTATGTGCATATAAAATTTAATAGAACCTAGACAATCTTTATCAAAGTGACGGTGATCTTATCTTCTGCTTTCTGTATTTAAAAAGAATAATGCATTTGGAGAACATCAATAAGTAACAAGTCTTCCTGAACAAGCACAAGGGCATTGATCATTAAAGGATTATTTTTTACAAATATTCTTTAAAAAAAATGTTTTAGCAATGCAGGACAAAACCAATAAGGGTTAGTTTGCATGTGATGCTATTACTATGGTGGATAGATGGCCACAATTCTGTTTGTTTGTTTTTTCCACCTACCCCTTCTATCACAGCACCTTTACCCTGTCAAGTACGCAGGTCCCAAAGCTTTCTACTGCAAACTGAGCAGTCTCTGTGCTTCCAGTCATCCCATTTCTTCTCTATCCCAGATTTGCTGTTTTTGTGTACTGGGTGCCTCTCTGTTTGAGATGGATATTAATTTGTGGTACATGTATGGTAATAATTGTTGAGAGCATCACCACTCCCATTAATATTTATAGATTTAGCTTCAACTATTGAAAGGAATGTCAGGTACTGTCATACGCTAGAAAGAGAGTTGCTTTCGGGTTGGAGTTTTCCTATCACTTTTGAAATCAACTAATTTGAAGTTATAAAATAAAACTTTGGAAAAACTTTTATATGACAGACTTGAAACTGATATAAAAAGCTAAGATTTAAAAGTTGTAAGCACATTTATTGAATTATAATTGGCATACCATAAATGCACATATTTAAAATGCACACTGATATATTTTGAGATATCCATACACCCATGAAACCATCACCACAGTCAAGCTAGCGAATATATCCATCACTCCCAAAAGTTTCTTCAGGTCCATTTATAATCAATTTCTCCTTCTCACCCTTTTGGGTCACCACCCCTATTTCCTATTTCTTCCCCAGAACTAAATAGCAACTGACTGGGAAAGCTATAACTTTCTTAACCCAGACTGTTCTTTGTGGTCAATGCATTAAATAAAGCTCACGAGAATCCAAACCACAGGTGGCACATTTAGAGCTCATTGCTTTTTCCCTTGAATTTGTTCTGTTATATACTTGAAATTGAATAGATCTGGGTCTACCACTCAACAGGAGGCCTATTCTAGAACAGCAGTGTAAATGGTCTTGTCTATATTATAGTGGTGACTCCAACAGTCTACTGGTAAAAATAAATAAATCAGAAGGAACAAGAATTATATAAAAACAAGAACCTGAAGCAGCTGCTTCCAAACATTCTGAAACCCTAAGCTTACATTCTGGCTTCAGCTCTGGTTTCCAACTCTGGCTGCACATTAGAATTGTTCAGGGAGCATTAAAAATGTTGATGCCTGGTTCCCATCTCATATTAGTTAAATCGGAATATCTGGTAGTGGGGGTGAGTCTAGGGACCATTATTATTTAAAAGCTCCCGGGTGATTCTAATATACAGTGAGAGCTGAGAATCTTTGCTCATAATTTTACTCATAATTAAGTGCTCTTTTGGAGAACCATTTTCGGGCTTCATTTACTTAATGGCATTTACCCAGCATTGATCATTCTGTATCATGGTTTCCTTCAGGAGGTTATCTTGCTCTGGTCACATATTTTTCTCAAGGAAAAGAAAGTGATAATTGCTTACATATTACTATGATTTATAGTTCTGTCTTAAATACTTTGCATATTCTAATAAAATTCTACCATGTCTTGTTATCAATTTTACCTTTCATATAACATTTTGTAATTCAGTATGTGTGGGAGGTCATAGAAAAGGCTGTGATATTGAGTTGTTTTCCCATTCCCTCTTGTTTCTAGTCCCTCTCTCCAGGGTCTCCTGCTTCTCAAAGTGACTTATGCATTCTCTCTTTTGTACTATCCCTGGGTCTTCCCTCTCTGCTCTGAGACTTATTCTGACTTGGTCTGCAGAGAAATACTCCTATCCTGTTTCTTATTCCTAATGTCTACTGGTTGCTAGATATCTTTTCTAGTACATATATTTATGTCAGTGGCAGACAGTGTTTAAAGGTGGTGTCTATTGGGCAAGTTAAAATAGTGAAATAATTTCACTATTTTACTGATGATGCCATGACCTAAAGGACATGACCTAAAGGATTTGATAGTAGAAACTTTTTGTTTCTGTTTCAAGCTGATGGGAGAAAAATTCGAGGAATAATATGTCAGTCAGTGGCCTCCCTGTCACACCATGGACACAGCTTTTCCTTGTACTTCTGCAGTGGAAGAGCTCCATTGTTGGCATCACCTTTGCTGCCTGTTAAGGGACATTGGTTTGCCTACTTCTGATAAAAATGAAGCACCAAGTGATAGTGAACACTGAGGCTTCACTGGGAGTTAGTGGTGCAATATTATTTTTGAAAGTACTTCTGTGACTCTGGTACAATAGGAAAACATTTCTGCTCAATGACCCTTGAATGCAAACTTCCATTTGTGAGGCTGCTGAGTGTTTTAGCAGATTGGGCTCTAAATTAAAGATGTAGAAATTGATTTTTCTCAAAAGGATATCCTAGTTATTTTCTTTTTTCCTTCCCTATTTAGGTTCAGGTATTTGTTAAATGCAGGAGTTCGTAGGAAAAAAATATCTTACTATATATCATACATGATGGATTAGTTCAAGAGGATTTTTTTCATTGTCCACATTACATAGTCACTCCTAAAAGTCAAAATTGCATTTAAAGTGATCCAGTGAAAGGTAACTGCAATATTTCTGTGTTTATGAATCACAAGTCAGTCTTTTATATTTGGTTTGTTTCTTTTAGGAGAACTTTATTAGTACATATAAAAGTAGCTAAGAGGTAAAACACTTTCCTTTTGTTTATATGTAACTTGGGAAAATTTTTTACTGCTAAACATAAATTGAAAAACCGTGATAACTATGATTAAGTCAGTCCAACATGGAAACATTTATTGGGCACCTGCTACATATACAGCCTAGGGATGTGGGGATATGATATATTATATATAATTGGTAGAACCAAGGGATTCAAATGCATTAGGGCAAAAACGTGGCACAACTGCATATAGCAAACATCTGTTTCAGTGGTAGAGCTATTATCTTTTGATATATTTAGCATCTGTAAAATTTCTGCTAATTTGAATATTTAAGAAGGCTTTCAAAATGCTCAATCTGCCAACAGGAATAAAATCAGAATAAAAATGATCTAAAAGTCTAGACACCTAGGTGAATTGATAACTACAAATGGGCAATGCATTCAACTTTTAAGTTTCCTGACAGCTAAAGACCTCACAATTTTTATTTTCTGACAACAGAAAAGGCACTATTTATCTATAGAGACAAAGAAATTTTTATGGCTCTGCACTCAAACAGGAATGTGTCTCAAAGGTCTCTGTTTTGTGCATTTAATACTGGATTTTAAAATGAACTACAGTTTTACAAATAATACAGACAGTAAATCAACAATAATTATCCCAATTAAGAACATCTGTGAGTCTAAAAGCATTGCTTGATCTAAAGGAAAGATTTATATGAGGAGTTGAGATAATATAATACAGAGACATTTTTTCTTTTAAAAATTCTTATAAGTATTACATTCATTTGAAATTAATGTAAATAATAAAGAAGAATATGAAATGAAATTGAGATCCTCCCTCTCCCATTCTCTCCCACCTTCAGTTATATGTCACACAGTTAATTTCTTTTAATCTTTTCTATTCACACTTCTTCTGGTACTTAATCTCAAAACACTAAACACTATTCTCATACAGCAATATCTTTATTCAATAATTTCGATAAACTCTAATCTCTTCACCATGACAGAGGAAATACACTGTCCCCTCTCTTCTTCATCCTTTCCAATATTCATTAATTACTAGTTTTTATTTCTGTTACTTAATTAGAATAACTTACCCTCTATTTTTAAAAGAGTACTTTTAGGAACATCGCTTGAGTTCAACATCACCAGATAAAAAAATTGGCTTTTTCTGTGCATCTATTAAGCTCTGTTTTGCAACCTTGTTTCTATTAGAAATAGCATTGCTTGTACCTTGTCAACAAAATATTTTCCTCTATCACTAAACTGGTGTTGCTGGAAAGAGATTATTCCAAGAATCATGATAAAATTAACTTTCTTTTCTTCTACTCCATCAATAGCCAAAATTATATCATAATTTTGTTTGGTTTATAGTTGAACCATGATTTTTATGTTTTTGTTTTTTTTAACTTTTTGACTGTCAAATTTTTCCTTTGTCAAATGTAGCATATCCTTACCATTAAGTTCCTCTGGCTTCTTGATTATATAGTTATGTAATAGCAATCGTATCACTTACTCTTTGGAGACATTCTTCTTTGATTCTTCTGACTTTCTGCTCTCACAAAACAAAATTGCTTTCTAGAATACTCGCTCAACTGTGACCCTCAGATTTTTCTTAATGTATTCCTGGGTAGTTATTTTGATTCCTAATACTTCATCTTTTTTGGACCCCCTTTCCATTTTGCTGAGAACAGTGTCATTTTATTTTTCAGGAAGGGTGCCTGGGCAATACTGTTTTGTCTTTTGCTTATCTAAAAGATCTTAATTTGCTGTCAAATTTGACTGATATTTCAGCTATATATGGAAATCTGTGTTTAATACAATTTCCCCTTGAAATGTTGAAAGCATTGTTTGCTTGTCTCTATTGTCATCTAGCGTTCAGTGAGCTCAGGATAATCTGATTCTTTCCCCTTGAAAGCAAACTACAGCTCCATCCTCTGGGAAATTATTTGAACTTCTTTTCATTGTTGATGTTACATTTCCTAAGGATTATTTAAGGTTTGATCTTATTATTATTATATTACTATTATTACATTGCTCAGTGCTTAGGGAAATTTTCAGTTGAGGACTTGTGACATTGTCCAATTTTTGTACATTTCCCCTATTATTTCTCCATTTCCTTCTCTTTAATTTCTGTCCTCTATTTCTCGATGGATGGGTAGTGGATGGATGTTGAATGGCTAAAATCAAGGCTCCATGTCTCAAGTTTTATATCTTTTCACTAACTATTTTTGTCTCTTTTTTTCATGCTTGATTTTATTTTCAAGTTCTCATAAAATTATTTTTAAGTTTTAAATCACATTCAGTATTTCTAAGAACTATTTTTAATGCTTAACTACTTATTTTAATAACAGCTATTCTTATTTTATGGATGAAATATTTTCTTGGATATAATAAATTTCTTAAAATGTATTTTTAAAATTTATTCTGCCTCCGGTATTGTTGTCCCTTCTAGCCCCCTCCTTAGGACCTGCTTGTTCTTTCTTTTTTGGTATTTGATTTTTTCTCTTCTTGGTTCTTCTTAGCCATCTGTAATTTTTTCCCACTTTTTCTTAGTTTCAAATAAAGGATTGCATGGAGTAGTATATGTAGTTGGCTTGTATGTCCCACACCTTTGTCTAGGTCTTTGAACACACTGTGTCCCTCCCTGAATGGAAGATTGACTATGAGGTTGGGTAATCATATGGGTATCCCACTTTAGGGCATGAAACGTGAGCTGAACCATTCCTGAAGGCCAAATTAAGAGCCTTTATATTCAACTGCAGTATTTACAACAGAAGTCCAGACCTATCATTTTTTCATTTATGAAGTGTTATCTTAATTCTGTCCAGGTGGAATATACCCTTTCCAGGAAGTCAACACCTTTCTTTGCATACTGAGAGGGAGGGTGATCCTTACAAATGCCTTAATTTAATCCTTCTGATTGTGGTACCTTCTCACTCCTGCTCTCCAGGTTCCACACTTTTTTGGAACTTTTCTGAAAAAAGAGCTCTTCTGCTGCTGCAATTTCCCCCTGTAGCTGCATTTGGCTGCATTTTCTTTTGCTCTCTTTTCTACATTTTTTCCATGTATTTTATTTTATGCTTTACCAATAATTATAAAAATTTCTCATCTGCTGATTGTCTTCTCTCATCATTCTCAATGCTACTCTGGACGTCTTTCTTTTTGCATTTCTTTACTAATGTTTCAATGGAATTTGAAAAGGAAGTAACTGCTTGCTCTTATTTGTCAACCTTAACTGAGAGCTATAGTAATTTTTAATGATATTCTATATTAAATCTGGATTTGAATCTAGAGGATTTAAATAATGGATAGTTAACAAGCCTTAGATAATGCATTTCAAATATCAAATGACTTGATCTTTGCTGAATCTCTGCCTATTAATGATTGAATTTCCTGACACCTTTGCTTTAGATATTCTTTAAATGCATTTATTTAGATACTAATGTGATGGGACATAACTATGGAACTTTTAGTAAGATTTGTATTTTCTCTCAAAGGGAAAACCAATTAATCATTAACTATTTATTTTCCAGAAAAAAACTAATTAAAATCAAGCAATTTTTCAACACCTTTCTTGAGATTTCACAATCGTGTCTTGTAGTAGTTTGATATAGTTATGAATTCCAAAAAGAAATATTGGATTATGTTTGTAAGCTGATCTTTCTTCTGGGCATATTAGATTATATTGGATTCAGAGGTTTATTTGACTAAGTAATCAGGTAAACCTCTTGTGCCAGTAGCCTCATATCTGCGGCTATGAAAGTATCTCCTTCCACCTTGACATTGTACAGTACTGTGTGGCTTTTTTTAGCAGTCAAAGCCAATGGCAGAAACCAGTGTCCTGATCCATAGCTCAATGCTCTTTTCATCTCACCATGACTCATGATGGTGAGTTCAGGTTTGTGATCTTTTGGGCTTTCAGAACCTGATTTTAAGAACTATAAAGACCATTTATGACATTTTACAGTTTAAAGAATTAAAGAACATGAACTAACTCTCTCAAAATTGTCCTCTACCAAAAGACTCCAGAATAATCGGACAATAACCTGAGAGATATAAGGCTAATTCTTCAATTGTGGGATAAAATTTGAATGTACATAAAGTTAATGCTGGAATGACAATAAAAATGATATTAATCATAAAATCTTTTTGTTGTAGTTTCTTTTTCCTATTGAAATACAAAAGAGATTAAGGGTAGGGAAAATTTTTCAGACCAAAATGACTGCCATCCAATCTATGCCAAGGCTACAACACTAATTTTAAAGATGATATTGGTATCAAATATTTATTCTACCTTTAGAATCAACAGAAAGATAAAAAATTGTTCAGGTAAAATAATTATATATATATGGTTTTATATATAGTTATTGATAATATCTTCCCTTGTTGATACATTCCCTGTGGTGCTAGCACTGTTCTTTCTTGGCATCTGTTCTAACTCACTGCCTGGTATTGACTGTGATTGACAGAAGTTGTCAGTGTCAGGCTGTTATAAAAAAGTTGGGTGTTCCAAAATGTGTGCATCAATTGCAATGAATGTACCACACTAATGAAAGAAGTTGTTGTGTGGGAAAAGTGGGGTTATCAGAGTGGGGCGTGTGGGAACCTCCTATATTTTTTAATGTAACATTTTGTGTGACCTATGTAACTTTTTAAAATAAATAAAAAATATATTTTAAAAAAAGTTGGGTGTGGTCATAAAACCATACCAGAAGTTAGTGGGCAAGAGTTGCTTCTGAACTTAATTTTTCTTTTTCAGGTAAACTGGGTTGCTTCCTTTTTCCTTTCTAGCATTTCATTTTTTATCTTTTTAAATGTCTCTCTTAATGCAAAAGGAAAAGTAAAATAAAGGCAAACTTTTAAAAAATCTGTGAATGTTCTTTTCTCTCTCATCCCTCCTTGTGAATTTCACATAGCTATCTCTTCTTAGGTGGAAAAGAGATGTGAAGTTCTTTCTTCAAACACATTGGCACTAGAAAAACTAAAAATATATTCAGCAATATTTGCCTGCTTGAAATTCACTTGAATGTGTATTCTCCATGGTAAAAGTGTCTGCCTTCCATTTTTCATATATCAAATATAGGCCAAGCCGTATTAAACCATGATGGCTTATAGCTCATTACTGTGGAGAAATAAGAAATTTATACCTCATCCAATGAACTCATGCTGGGATTAGAATCCTAGAGTAACATTTGGTCACTCATAGAAAGAAGCCGGCAGTTTGATTTTTATAAAAATTAAGAACTTGGAGCTCTATCTCCTCTGCTTTAAGGCAGAATTTGAAAATTTTGAAAACAAAATTATTTAGATCTTTTTTGGTTTATTAATGGCTAAAAAACGAAAAAATGCTCAACATCACTAGCTATTAGAGAAATTCAATTAAAAACTACAATGAGATATTATTTCACACCGGCTAGAATGGCTATTATTAAAAAGATAGAAACTCAAGTGTTGGGGAAGATGTGGAGAAATAGGAATACTTATTCACTGCTGGAGGGAATGTACAGTGGTGCAACAGCTATGGAAGACATTTTGCAGTTCTTCAGGAAGCTTAGGATTGCCATATGATCTGGTAGATCTGCTAGTAGGTATATACTCAAAAGAACTGAAAGCAGGGATGCATACAGACATTTGCATACCGATTGTCATGACAGTACTATTCACAAATTGCTGAAAGATGGAAACAACTCAAGTGTCCATCAACCTAAGAATGGATCAACAAAGTGTGGTATATATGTATGGTGGAATATTATTCAGCTCTAAGAAGGAATGAAGTCTTGATGCATCTGATAACATGGGTGAATCTTGAGAACATTATGTTGAGTAAAATAAGTCAGATACAAAAGGACAAATATTGTAGGTCTCACTAATATGAAATAATTGTAATGAATAAACTCATGGAGTTAAAATTGAGAGTATAAGTTCCCAGAAGATATAACGAGGGTAGAGAATTGGGAGCTTATATTTAATGAGTGCAGAATTTTTAATAAAGTTGATTGTGAATGTTTAGAGATGATGGTAGCACATTATTGTGAGTGTAATTAATAGCACTGATTTATGGGTGTGATTGTGATTGAAAGGGGAAGTTTAGGGTTTTAATATGTCAATAGAAGGAAAGCTGGAGGATAAACGTGGGACTGTAAAACATAGTGAAACCTCTTTTGGATGATAACTATGGTTAAGAGTACAAATATATAAGAATATTCTTTTGTGAACTATAACAAATATATGTCACTATTACAAGGTGTTAATAATAGGGTAATATATGGGAAAACAGAACTAATACAAATTACCAACTATAGTTAACAACAAAATTGTTTTTTAAAAAAAATTAATTGTAACAAATGTAGTATACCAATGCTAAAGATCAGTAATAGGGTATATAAGGGGTAAGGGATTTTCCTTTTAGGCATAATGAAAATGTTCTAAAATTGATTGTGTTGATGAGTGCACAACTCTGATTGTACTGAGAGCCATTGTACATTTTGGATGGATTGTATGTTATGTGAATATAACTGTTTTAAAAAACAAAGAACGGGGGAAACTTTCAGCACAAGATAATTTTTAATCTGAAACTCACAAGCACAGGTACAAGAATTTCTATCTGCCAGCCTAGGGCTATGGAACGCCTTCTCTTCAATTGAGGACAACCACTGAATTAGCCTCCTTTTATGTTCTGTAAGTTTAAAGCTTTTTTATTTCAAAAGGCCTTTGGCATGGTACACTGATTTTATGTTTGATTTTTATTACTGATTTAATTGCTTCTTCAGTTGTGTATGCTTTTGGTACTTTAACTATATTGTTCCTTATAAAATATCTGAAGTATTTTCTAAGAGGCAGAATATTTCATGAAACATGTTTTTTTGTGTAATTAAATAATATATAATCTTTATGATACTAGCTCTGACTTCCTAAAAATTTTAGAGGAAATGCACTGTATAACCAATGGATTTGAGGAATAAATATTTGATTCACAACTTTTTTTCTCAACTATTCCCTTCCACAGATATGATGTAAATGAAATAAAATAGAACCATGTTTTAAACACTGAATTTATTTCTAGTTGCCTTTTGAAAACATTTCTTGATTTTTCTATTTAAAAATGGTTTAATTTTGTTCTTTCTGGTGAGTCAGATATTAAAATTACCTTTTGAGTGTAGCATACAAATGGAAACTTAAAGTCCCTTGTTGAAGTATAAAATTCAGCAAAGAACTTTCAAGTGCACCTGATCCAAGTAAAAAATATAGCAATTACTTATTTACTATGTGATTTTCTAAACTTATTTGGGGTTGTTATAAATCTTGCCAAAATGGATTTTACTAGATAAGCATATTTTCAAATATTAAAATAGCCCTACTCTTTTATAGTTTTTATGTAAATTATGTTCATATACAACAGTATCCAAACAAAATGTAGCCACAGCATTTTGTATCAAATTGAATACACTTCATTAAGACTACTTTTTATGTACTATGGACTGTTATTGTTACTGCTCCTACACTAGGTAAACAATCTGTCATGACTCAAGGTGACTGACTCAGTCATCCTTAGTTATCTTCTATTTTTTTCAAAGATTTTCACAGTGTTCATATAAAAACAGAACTACACAGCTGTTTTGAACGTGAATGACTTTCTTTGTTCACAAACTCACTGTTACATGATTTTCATAATATTATAAAATTGTAATTTCTTTGTGTTGTGTAGACAATATGATTTCTCAGTTCTTTGGGCTGAGGGCTGAGGGTGCAAAGGAGAAAAAGTGAGAAAAGAAGGAAAATAGGTTTTGCTTGTCTGAGTGAGCTTGGGGGTTAGAGAAAAGGCTTGTGTTAGGGAACTTTGTCTTCAGTTAGATGTAATTGGTAATTTTAATTTTACTTCATGTGCACTGAGCAGCTTGTGGTGTGCAGTACAGTGTAAGATTAGGTAGAGATGGGATAACAGATCATTTTACCAAAGGTGATATCTTTATATTCTGCCAAGATTACTCATTTAAACTCTGGGGATATTGTTAAAAAATTGCATAAATGATTATTTACAAAAGTAAATTCCACTTTACCAAGTTAGAAAGGCACAAAATTAAGATAGTTTATGACTCAATAAAAACCTATATGGGCCAGCCAATCCTAGTCCTTAGAGCCTTAGGTATTACAATTAAGAATTAATTTTTCCCCGTTACCATTAGGAACAAATTGTAAACCCTCTCCAAATTTACAGAGTACATTTATGTGACATTACTCAGTGTTTTCACTTAACACTAAAATGTAATGAGGAGCATTTGCATGTTTTTCATTAGCTCAAGTTCTTATAGTTCTTCAAGTTTGTCTTACTGAAATGTACAGTCTGTCCACTTTCCTATTTACAAAAGCATTGGATTTATGGATTTGTAAGAAACTGTCTATCATCCACTTATTTTTATGAATATCTGGATCATCATAACACTTGTAACTCTGAACAAGACCTGTAAATTTTAAATTTAAAGATAATCTCCTCAAAAATTTTTTTATACTTCTGCAGTAGTCAGTTCCTTACATGACATGTTCCTTTGTGAAGTTCTCTCCATTTCTGACCTCTGTGAAGCTCTCCTTCACTGCTTCATCTACAGTTTGAGATTATTTATTAGTTCCAAAAAGAGATTATGTTTTTAAACTGGTCTGTTCCTCTGGGCATGATCCTCTTTTATTGTATTAGGTTCCGCTGAGGTGTCTTTGATTAAGTTATGTTTAGATTAGGGCTTTTATTCGACCACATCAGTAGGGCATGACTCAGGGTTGAGTCCCTACCCCCTTGCTGGGCTATATAAACAGACACTTACTCAAGAAGACACAGAGAAGAAGATATATGGAAGGAAAACAGTCCAGAGATGCCAGGAGAGAGAACTTTGATCCTGCAGCCCCAGGAATCAGCCTGTAGCTCAGAGAGAGGAAGGCTGATAAGCAACACATGGCAACTGACTTTGGTGGGAAAACAACCTGAGTTGGACTCTTTAGGGCCTTGTAACTGTAAGCTTTTACCCCAAATAACACCCTTTATAAAAGCCAACAGATGTCTGGTACTTTGCATCACGACCTCTTTGGCTGACTAATACAATGTCTTGGCTATTCTTTTTTAGTGACTATCCTCTAGAGGCCCTATTTCCTTCTCCAAAGTCCTCTCTGCCCTGGGCTTCCCATCAGGTCTATTAGGAATTCAGTGAAGATAACTCTGGCTGTAATGGTTTCCTGAACTTGTCCAGGTCTTTCTAATACATGTTTGAACAGCACAATTAGTTGTTCATTCATTCCCAATTAAACCACTACGGATTTCCCTCTGGTCTCTTTCTTTGTCTGTGGTATTTTCACTTTTTTATCTCCCAGGTTTGAATTTCAGATTATCCTCAGCTCTTTCTTCACCCTCATCCCCACACTCAGTATACAAGGTTAGCTGGTCATTCCTACATAATGCCTCCCTAATCAAATTATTCTTTCTTTCATTTATATGTTAGTCCAGGATTTTAACTTTCCATAAATGGGCTCCATGTTTCCATTGCATCTTCTCTCTTCTTCATTTTACACATTACAAATAAAATATTTAATTGACACTTGAAGATTATTTGGAGATTTAGCCCCTCAGTTTCTACCTCCCTTACCATACACACGCACACATACACATACACATCTTCAATAGATCCTCATTTGAAATATAAATGTAGGGGATGCAAAAATTTTGGTACTGGTGGATGGTGATGGGGGCACAACATTGTAAGTATAATTACCACCATTGGACTGTGTAAATGAATGTGGGTAAAATGGAAACTCTTAGGTTGTAGGTAAGTTAACAGAATTCAAAACAAAACATAGAACTGCACAATGCAAAGAATGAACTCAAATGTAAACTATAGGCTGTAGTTAATAGTATATATATAATAATATTGTTTTATCAATTGTAACAAAGGTACCACACTAATGTGAAGTGTTAATAGGGAAAACTGTATGGCATGTGGTATTTGGGAACTCTATACTATCTGCATGGATTTTCTATACACCTACAACTACACTAATAAAAAGATAAATGAATGAATGAATGAACAAATAAATAAATAAGCAAAAAATGAAAGTTGGACCGAATCTGACCCAAAAACTTGCCAAAAGTGCCATTAGATCCCAGAAAAATTCAAGGAGTTGCTATTGCTTTCAACTGATCAAAACTGCAGGAAAACACTAAGGATTATTATGACTTTCCATACAGAGAAAATAAAGTGTTTCTAGGATGTCAGTGCAGTAGACCCATGCAGAAGTCTAGGAATAATTTGTAGTGTTAGGACTGAGGGCTAAGGCTAGGGCAAGGACAAGCTACAATTTGGCCTTCCTTTTACTGTTGTACACCAGCAATTAAAAGCAGCTAGACTGGTAAAGTGTAGACTTTATGAGGTAGCTATGCCAAGCAGAAAACCAGCAGTATTGTGGGATTTTTGATGAGTTGGCAGACAGGACTAGCAAAGAGTCCTTTCTTCCTTCACTGTATTAGTCAGCCAAAGGGATGCTGATGCAAAAAACCAGAAACTGGTTGGTTTTTATAAGGGGTTATTTATTTGGGGTAGGAGCTTACAGATACCAGGCCATAAAGCATAAGTTACTTCCCTCACCAAACTTTATTTGGAGCAAGATATCTGCCAACATCTGGGAGGGTTCAGGCTTCCTGGGTTCCTAAGTTCCTGGGGCTTGCTTTTCTCTGGGTTCAAGGTTCCTTCCTTCCTGGTGCTGGCTTCTCTTTCCTCTGGGTGCTGACTTCCTGGGTCTTCAGCATCAAACTCTAACATCAGAAATCCTCGCATCAGAAAGCTCCAACTTTGTCCTTTGCCATGCCTTTTATCTGTGAGTCTCCACCCACTAAGGGCTGGGGACTGGGTGGGGACTCCACGCTCTAATGATAACTCAGTCTTGCCCAGGTACAGGTCAGATTACAAATGTAATCCATTATTTCTTTTTGGAATTCATCAATTATATCAAACTGCTGCATTCACTAATTAAAATAGTGTCAGTGACACATATTTTTAAGCAAAATACAGTAGAATTCCAAAAAAATTAAGTTACTAGAAAATTGCACCAATTTAATTTTTACATATTTGTTTGGGACCTGCTTTAATCTGTATGTATCTGGACTATTCCATTTTTACGGATTTCCATGAGTAAACAGCTAGTGTCTTTTCAGAAAGCTTTTCCTGAAATTATGAAAGTGAACTTTCAGACATGGGTCAAGCTAAGCCTGTTGTAGGATGGAAATAAGTGGACATGGGAAACAGAGAGAGGATGTCTTGTCCTGCTTCTGCACTTAGCTCCTCAGAGCATCCTAATCCTCACTTATTCAGTGGGAACTACCTCTAGCAGTCTTGGGAGGTTAAATGAGATAACTTTGAAAGAACTTTCCTATAGGAGATTCTTTATATCATCTTTAACTCCCCTTTTCCGGGTGGAATTTCTTATTTTTAACAATACCTCTTTCAATTGTAGTGTACCTCTTTTTTCTAATCAATAAAAGGATAATGATTCATATTATTAAAAAAAAATAAGTGTATTTTTAAATAACAGTCTCCCTTGGGGTCCCCGAAATGTTTTTTTTTTATTTAACAAAGAAGCAAGAAACAGAAAAGGCCATGCTTTGGTTGGAGCCATTGCCAATCACAGATCAATTAGAAATGAAGATGAAGTATCTCAGCAGTGATAACACAGGTCCCTGAGAACTTAGGTTTAAACTTACAAATGTTCAATTGACATGTAATTTTTAGGAGCATGTATGTGAAAAGTGAGATGATTCTATGGCAGGAATTCAAGCATGATTAACTTTCATGAGTCCTCTACAGACTTTATTAGGGTTTGCTAATCAGCCATTGTTTAAATTATGCCACTCTTATCAACTAATAATCATTAAATGTTCTTGCATATTCTATACTCTTCTAGACTCTAGAGCATCTGGCTCTGTGAGCTGCCACTATAAAATGCCTGACATGGTTTATGGGCCTCAGTTGTAAATTTAGTTGTAAATTTTAAAAAGTTTTTGACAAAAGGAAGGAGTGGATTCTAATTTGAATAGCCTTATAAAAGAGGAAATGGTGGGGATTATCATTCTTATTTTCATTGGCTGAATGGAACATACAATAAAAAAAATTTCTAGAAATAAAATGTATAGCTCTGAACAACTTCATTTATGACTAGTTTAAAATGAAAAACAAAGCAATGAAAGTTCTGAAATATCTTATTCTCTTCATTTTATTAAATTCTTGCCTGTATTAATGTATTTACTCAGTCAAAATGAGATTTTGAGTCCTCATTTTCACTTCCTTTCTCCTTATCTCTCCAAATGCTATAAGGTAGAGGAAGACAGGTTATAATAGTAGATTAAGCCAAAAAGTATAATGCTGAGAACCTTATATTGTGAAATGTCTTTCCCAGATTTCTTTAAGTGGTATCAATTCTTCCCAGAGTAAAAAAAAAAAATCCGTCCTTAATAATCAGAGTGCTAAATGCTAAAATGGCAAAAGAATTCAAATTAAAGGTTAAAAATATTTTTTTTTACCCAAGGCAGTCAACTATGAGAATTCCTAGTGGCATATACTTAGAAATCCAAAAAAGAAACTAAGAGGGTTCTTCTAGTTAAAATTTTGAACTAAACTGATGTTAGAAATCACCTTCCTTTGTCAGAAATATTTTGGGTGAAGTTCAAAATTGAAGTGCTCATGAATCTCATAGATTCAATTTATAAATTCCTTTCTGGTATGTGTATGTGTGTGTGCGCATGCACATGCAGGAGGGGGGTGGGCTGATATTTTATTGAAGCAGAAAGGGAAGACTCAGCTGTAGTCCCTGTGCAAATGGGTGACCAGAAATGAACTTCCTTTATAAAATCTAGAGTCATAAGGGATCAAACGATGTGTTAAATAAGGAGAAGAAAAACTTTACTTCTGTACAGGTCAGAGGAGCAGCACACAGGCTTGTCAGTGTAGGAATCAAAGGTGGAAATAACATGTATCTGTGAGACATAAGAAAACCCTTGAGCCCTGGGCAGGGGTGGTGCCTGATTCCTGCTAATTGCAGGGCACAAGGGTACCTAAGTTAAAACCCTTGATACTTATAGATCCTCAAGCAGATGCATCATGAAACCAATCTGCAGGGATATTCCCATAACCCAGGATATGCAGGAGTCCCACAGAAGTGATCTCTGCTGAAAATAAATTTATACTAAAAAATAGCAAACCTTGCAAGAAAATAAACCATTAGAGGAGCCATCATATGAAAAATGTGGGATAATTTATACCCTGTGGGCTGGAGATCACAGAACAAACACAAGAGATTTTGATGCAAACAAAAAAGGCAAAAGACAAAATAGAAATCAGAAGGATAGAATAAATTCTTTTGGAGGGGAAAAAAAGATATTTAAAAAAGAATTATGTAGATATTATAGAAATGAAAATTGTAACCCTTGACTTAAAAACCTCAATGGACAAGTTAAACATAAGAATAGATTCAACTGAAGAAAGAGTTAATGAATTAGAATACAGATAAGAGCAAATCACCCAGTATTCAGTACAAAGAGATAAAGAGAAAATATTTAACGGAAGTTTGAGTCATGGATGATAGAAAGAGAAGACCCAACATAAAAGAAATAGGAATTCCAGAAGGAGGGAATAGAGAAAATGAAAGTGATACCTTATATGAAAATCTAATAGGAAATTTTTCCACAATTAAAGATATACAGGACTCATCAGAATAAAAAATAAAAACAATAACCCAACAAAACATGTTAGTTACTGAACAAGATAAATAAAAGTAAATTCAACCCTAGAAACATCATAGTAAAAATACAGTCCACAAATGACCAATTTCAATTTTAATAACCTTTTATCAGTGCTAATGGGATTATATGTGAAGATTACCTACAAAACTACAATAGCCAGACTGCTCACAGTCCCTTATCTGTGTCTATAGTTATCAAAAGAAGATGGAATAATACTTTAAAATTTAGGGAAAAAATAATTATCGACCTATTTTTATATTCACATGATTATTATTAAGAGTAAGGAGGAAATAAAAGATAAGAATTTACAACTCACATATTCTCAAATGAAAAAAAAACTTTTAAAAGAAAGATTCAGTCAAAAGAAAATTGAACTCAGAGAGGTGAGTAGGATGCAAAAAAAGCACTGCTGGCTAAATAAATTGGTAAATTATAGTTAAGATTGAATACATATTGAAAGTTGTCTTAGTTTGCCCATCACACAATGGGTTGGCTTAAACAAAAGGAATTTATTGGCTCATAGATTTGAGGCCAGAAGTCCAAAATCAATATATTGGCAAAGCTTGCTATTTCCCAGAGTCTGTAGCATTCTGGTGCTGGTGCTGGTAACTTTTCGGTTTCCATGGCTTGTATCTCTGCTTCCTGTCTCATGCAATGTCCTCTACTTTCATCTGCTCTTCTGGTTTCCCCAGACTTCTAGCTCTGGCTCCTCCCTGTGGCTTTCTCTGAATTCTAGCTTCTAGGTTCTACTCTTTATAAGGCCTCCGGTAACATGGATTAAGACCCAAATTCATTTCATTGGGTCACACCTTAAATAAAAATAGCATTTTCAAGAAATCCTATTTACAATGTGCTCTTCTCCCTGGAACACAGAACATGTTTCTGTTGGGATACAAAATTCAACCTACCAGAGAAGTTTTTTGAAAAAAATCAAATATGGGAAAATAAAGAAAAGAGGAGCCGGGAAACCAAACTGTAATGGCTTAGGAGAGATTGGAGTGAAAGTATCCTAAATTCCTGAAATTGCTTTGAAGGTGGATAGATTGCAGAATAAAGTAGTTGAAACTCTATTTGTAATAGTTACAAAAAGGACAAAATTGAATGAATAGGTAAAAAATTCTCTGATTATTCATTATATATAATATTTTATATATATATATATAGCAGTTATATGAATGAAATATATGGATACCAATATGGTAAGATCTCAAAACATAATGTTGAGTCAAAAAAGCCAGTTGCAAAAAAGATGCTTAATGTGTGATAGCATTATGCAAGATTTTCAAACATCAAACTACCTGATATATTATATATTCTATTTATTTTAAATTTATACATGTATGTGTGTATATATATATGTATATATATACACATAAAGAGAGAGAAAGAGTACATTTTACATACACAGTGACAAAGTAAATAAATGCACTGATTCACAATGATAGTTGTCCCTGGGAAGACTGGAGGTGAATCGATAGGTATCAGAGTTGACACGCTTTTATCTGCAATATACTATCTCTTGCATATAAAGAATAATACCTGAGTCTGGGAAAGTGTGAAGAATGATGAAGTTAAGCCAAAGGAATAATTATTTAGTCTAACTTTTGTTCCTGATAAAAATAGCCGTTCTTTACCTTCTGATTGAATTCAGAGGCTTGGCATTGCAGTACTTACTAATGCTTTTTTGTTTTTCCTTATTGTTTTGCTTGTTTGGAAGAAAAACAAATGCCTGCTGATTATCTATCTTGGATAACTTGCCTCCAGAACTAGTCCTTCACAGCAATAGGAGCACAGTGGGAACAGCCAAAATATTCTTGATAAAGTTGATGCCTTAGAGAGTTAACCAGCTCAATTAAAAGGAGTCTTGATAAGATTTGGTATTGCACAGTGATATCACAGTGTGTGTTAAGATTTTCAAATTTATATTTGAAGATAAAATGATGCAAAGTAATACTCAACTTGGGAACCTAAAATATTTCAAGATCCATGGTTGCTTCAAATAAGTGTTATATTTCCTTCTATTTATCTTTAGGGGAATATAGAAAAACTGCTTAAAAACAAATGTGATTTTGTGTTTGTTGAACTCTTAGACAATCTTTATATCTAGAATTTATTGATTTCATAAAATTTGTTTTTATCAAATCAACTTTCAGCACATAAACACTTAAATATGTGCTTACATGTGACGAGTTGAAGGATAATTTACTTTAAGTATGAAGTATTAGGATATTAGCTTTATTTTCTACATTTTTTAGGAAATGTATGGTTGACAACCACAAAGTAAATAAGAAAATTAGTGCTTCATCTGTATTAGATATATATTTGGTCAAACGTCTATCAAAAGGAATACTAACATGCATCCTGCTATTTCAAAGGATTGTTGAAAGATTCACATTTGATGATGACTTTTGTAAAAGAAGTATTTTCATTATCAGTTGTCATCACAGTTTGTAGCCATACCTTTAGTTAGATATCCCAAATTTACTTATTTATTTTTAAATTTTAAAATTGTCTCTTTTTTAAGATACATAGATCACAAAAAATGTTACACTACAACGTGGACCACTGTCCATGTGGTGCAGTGGTGCTCCAGAATGTATTAGCCAGGTACAGTGGATTTGCCACGATGCTGGAAGAGTTTGTTGATGTGGGAGGGATGGCGTGGGTGGTGTGGGGTGGGGGGTATATGGGGACCTCATATTTTTTTAATGTAACATTTAAAAGAAAATAAAGAAGAAGAAAAAATATTTAAGAGGTTCCCATATACCCTGCACCCCCCCCCCCACTCCTCCCACATCAACAACCTCTTTTATCATCATGGCCCATTCATTGCACTTGGTGAATACATTTTGGAGCACTGCTACACAGCATGGATTATAGTTTACATTATAGTTTACACTCTCCACTAGTCCATTCAGTGGGTTATGGCAGGATATATAATGTCCGGCATCTGTCCCTGCAATATCATTTAGGACAACTCCAAGTCCTGAAAATGCCCCCACATCACATCTCTTCTTCCCTCTCCATGCCCTCAGCAACTACTGTGGCCATTGTCTCCACATCAATGATACAATTTCTTCCATTGCTAGAGTCACAATAGTTCTATAGTAGAATACCAGTAAGTCCACTCTAATCCATATTTTATTCCTCCCTCCATCCTGTGGACCCTGGCATGGTGATGTCCACTCCACCTCTAAATTGAGAGGGGGCTTAGGTCTCACAAAGTTGATGGATGCAATTTTCCTGCTTGCGGTTGTAGGCACTCTCGGTTCCCTGGCAAGATGATTGAACATCCTCACCTTCCTGTTAGCTGAACTGATATCCTTAGTTTAAATGGATTAGAACCTGAATGTAAAGATGGTATAATAAAGGAAATTTAGTGAAGTCCATCCTTAAAACAAAACAACAAAAAACAACACAAAAACAAAAACAAAAAACCATCAAAAGCAGTAAACATTACTAGGGTGAAAGCCAAATCAACTACAAAAAAAACATACATGATGGATATAACTGTTAGGAACATGGTAGACAGGCTTGAGGAAAGCACAGAAAATAAAAAATGAACAATAAGAAAAATATAAAATTGATTTAAAGAGAAAGATAGGTGTGAGTGAAAGTCAAAGGACATTTAAAATATATTTAGATGTTCTTCCCTAAGGAAAGAACAGAATAAATGGAACTGAAAACGGAACTCAAATCTACAATAGAAGAGTATTGTTAACAGGCTGGTGAAGAAATATAAAACTTGACAATAAGATCACTTTCAAAAGAACATGAGAAATGGGAGGTCAAAGGAGATTTAAATGTGTGATTTTTCTCATTTTTAAGTCAGGGAGCCAATAGATATTGTAGTAAAAAATGGAAATATAATGGCTCCAAACTCTTAATGGTTTTCATAATCAGGTTTCTTCTTTAGAAAACTTTTTGAGGATTTAAAGAAACATTTATCAGAAGTTCAGCAATTGAATTAAATTTTGCTTTTATATACCTCTTTAAAATTCAGGAATATCTTATTTCATGTTTTTCTTTGAAATAGCATTTGTGGAATAAACCATTTTGCACATTCTTAACCTTTCTATCCATCATTTAATCTGTATGTATGCATAGACTCATAAGGTATAAAGAATTATGAAAATAATGATGGCTTCTGTTTGTCTGAATGATATTTGTTTTTACTTACTACTTTGATCTTTTTGTTGAATCTAGTTTATAAGACAAGTCAAAATTTTTAGAAAATTTCTAATCAATAAAATTTAACATCTAAGTGATTCTCCTATGTGCAGTCATTTTTCATGAAAGTCCTGGTTATCAATAATGCCAACTTGGGCTAGAATATTCCTTATAATGTTTTTTGGAATTTCCTCTAATATCAAAGTCATGCCACATATGGATGGTAAGTATGGAGCAAGTTGCTATATGCTGTGTCATGGCAACACAGACTCAGACATGACAGAAACTTTCAGCAAATGACTGCTTTATTACTCATACGGTACAAAAGAGCAGGGGAAGAAATCCCATCATTGCAGGTCTCGTGGGAATGCCAACTGCTTAGGTTGGAAAGTAGCTCCTCACACCCAACTTTATGTTGGAGAGGAGAGACAAATCTGTGCTCTCCAATGGTGTGTTATTTATATCACTGTGGGGGAATAGGGACCTTCTATAGAGAGTTCCTGCCCTGATAAGCAACTGGGTCTGCTTGTACCCACTTTCCAGGTTCAAGATATGTCAGGCTTTTTCATTAGACATAACATCTGGCCCTGAGTTGAAGAACAGAAACATACTAAAATATCTGCCTGCAATAGGAAAGGAGTATCCCTGACTTCCCTCGCAGTAAGTATACTTGTGATGTTATCTACATGTAGTAATGCTGTTGAACTATGCTCTACTTTGTTTTTATCATCGTGATTTTGTATTTTCATTGATCTTTAAAGTTGTTTGATAAGAGACCAAGATAATTTATAATAAAATATGTTCAATATCTAATTGCATTAAGAAGATGATCTACTTGGAAGAATGGACATCCAGGTGGTATGTAGAAACAATGTGGCAAAATTCCGTACTTGCTTCCTCATATCTCTGGAATTTTTTTTTAAGATTTATTTTTTCATTTATTTGTCTCCCCTTCCCCACTGCCCCTGCCCCCATTATCTGCTCTCTGTGTCCATTTGATGTGTGTTCTTCTGTGTCCGCTTGTATTCTTGTCAGTGGCACGCAGAATATGTGTCTCGTTTTTTGTTGCGTCATCTTGCTGTGTCAGCTCTCTGTGCATGCAGCATCATTCCTGGGCAGGCTGCACTTTTTCCGCACTGGGCAGCTCTCCTTTTGGGGCACACTCTGTGTGCATAGGGCTCCCCTACGCGGGGGACACCCCTGCATGGCACTGCACTCCTTGCGTGCATTAGCACTGTGCTTGGGCCAGCTCATCACATGGGTCAGGAGTCCCTGGGTTTGAACCTTGGACCTCCCATGTCGTAGGTGGATGGGCACCCTATCCATTGGGCCAAATTTGTGGTATTTTTAAAGGCACAGTCTTGGTCAAGAAAAATTATCTGATTTTCAATGATTTTGCAAAAATATTCTGATAAACTATCAAAATTTTTAATATATGTGATTTTTGTTAATAATACATTTTTCTCATGTTAAAAAATAATTTTCAGAAATAAAATTGATACCTATTAGGGGATTAAAGTCTAAAATTAGGATACTCATGAGCTGATTGCACTGTTCCTTTCCAACTCTATCTTCCATTCATTATTCCTTCACTTAAAATCTCACCTCTAAGCAGGTTTGCTCAAGTGCTGAACAGACACTTACTGAGCACCTGCTCTTTGTCAGGTCCTGTAGTAGTTTTGGGGAAAATAAAGAGATGAATAAGATTCAGTCTCTGACCTTCAGTATGTCACAGTCTTGTGGGAAAGGCAAACATGCAGCTAATTATAATTACAATGTGCTAAATGATAAACTAAAAACATGAATAAGGTTCTGTGGGAGATATGATAGCAATTAACTCTGCCTAGAGGTGGTACAAAGAGGACATGACTAGGAAAGAGATTGAAAACTCTGTAAGTTTAGTATAATAGGGCTAATATTTTTAGATCTTCCATGAAGCTAAGCCTTTTTTTATCTACTGTCACTCTAACAGGAAAGTTTGCAAAATGAATGTTAGCTTGGGGAGAAGAATATGGCATAACATAAGCTTTTCTCAGACAGAAAAAGTAAGTTGAAAACCTGCTCCTTCCATTTTCCAGGAGAAGGGGGGAGGGAGAAGAGACACAGGAAGTCTAAGAGAACAGAGAGCAGATTTAATCTACCCCAAGTGCAGAACTGATCTCTAGGATTGGTGGGCTGTAAAACATCCAGATAGGTATGACATTTCCTGAGAGCTTCACGTTCATGACCTACTGTGAAGGCATAGAAACTATCCTCCTAGCTCTGGGAGAAGCTTGGTATTTGGGTTTGTGCCACTTCTGACAATGTCACAGCAATAGAGAACTATTGCCGGAAGGAGGTGGCAAGTTACATGACCCTGAGGAAGACCTCCAGGATCCTCATGTTGTTTGCATGGTATATAGGAGTCCTAGAAGTTCCCAGTGCCTCACTAACAGGAAATGAAAGGAATGAGAGAACCTACAGATGAGCAGAGACCAAGGGTTAGAAGACAGAACACAGCTCTGGCCACAAGCTGGGGACTTATGAGGAAGACTTGACCACTTGTATAAGATAAAGTAGCTGAGTTCTTCCTTGAGTTTTAGTGTCTGAATTTGTCAGCTTATGATGTAAGTGTGTGGCCAGAGGTTAAAAAACCATAGGCTATGTTATGGTTCTTGAATATTCTTCCACTGAAAATGACAACTCTGAAAAGATTTTGAGGACATGCAAAGTTGGTGTTTTAGGCACATCTTTCCTTTGGGAGAGTAGGCAAAGGGGCCAGGGGAAAGACAAAGTCAGTGAAACAAGGTAGAAGAAACAAGGTGTAGAAAGAATCCAGAACAAAATTAGCCCATAAATAGGGCAGTTAGATAATGGAAATAAGGTGATAGAATTTAAAACTAATGAGATGTTTCAAGGAAGTACATGTGTGGGAGGTGTTTATTAAATAGGAAGAAAAACCTAAAAATGGCTTGAGGTTTCCATTTTGGCTATCTGGGTAAATAGGATTATTATTAACTTGCATTGGGCATAAAGGAGACTAGATGAGATTTGCTGGAAAGAAAATTTATTCTTTTTGAGGCATTGAATGCTTAAGATAGCTGTGAGGTGCTTAATTAAAAACAGCCAAGATGCACTACTGGACATGGACCATTAATTAATTAGTAATTAATTGATTGGTTAAACAAATATTTCAAGAAAAAGTATCTTAGATATTTATTAGACAGTACTCATATGATGGTGAGTAAAATAAATAAGGTTACTCTGTATACAAATTTATGAGTACAACTAATTGGAATTTAAGTTATAATGGTGGTGAAAAACATCATCAAATAATCACATATTAAAAAAACTAAATCACAAACTGTAATACAAACTATAGGGAAAATTATAGGAAGAAATAGTTGCAGATAACAAGAACAGGTCTAGTCCAATAGACTGGAGAAGGATTCATAACAATATGTAAAACCACTTACCTGAGGTCTAAAGAATAAACAGGAATAAGCCAGGTGGTGTTTATGTGTGTGTGTGTGTGTGTGTGTGCATGTGCATGTGTTGGCATGGAGAGCAAGCATTCCGTGGAGAGATGATGAAATAATTGCATATACCCCTATGGTAGGGGTATACAGCATGCTTGAGAAACTAAACTTTTGGTTGAAGTGCAGAAAAAAGTGGAGAAACTGGTGAAGGTTAAGGTGGTGAGTCCTTCAGATAATGGTAGAATAGCCTGTTTGACACCAACTCTCCCATAGATAACTTTGATAAACTCTGGAGAAAACAAACAAACAAAAAGTAAAAAGCAATTGCTTGAAGGTACTACAAAGCAACTAAAAGGAGTCAGAAACTGACAAGGGGTGGACCCTTGAATGAAGGGAACTTCAGTGAGTAAAATTTTTGCCTGAGGACCCTCTCTATTCCCTGTGCTATGGATAGCTACAATTCAAGCAGAAAATCACACTCTAACTGGAGTCAGAGGAGAAAGATCAAATAATTTGGGGCAGCTGGAAAGTTAGGAAGGACATAGAAAAAGAGGAAGATGAATATTTAAAAGAATAGTTGCCCACAAATTTGCCAAATGTAATAAAATGATAAACCTGTAGATCTCAGGAACTAAGTGAACCTAAATCAGGATAAATACAAAGAAAACTACACCCAGGCACATCATAAACAAATTGCTGAAACTAAAGAGAAATAAAAAATTTTCAAAAGTGACCAGAGAAATATGATACACAGAGGAACAAGAATAGAAATAATGGGTGCTTTCTCATCAGAAAGAATGAATCAGAAGACATCAGAATGATAATTTTAAAGAGATGAGAGAAAATGAAGAAATTGCTAGCCTAGAATTCAATATCCAGCAAAAATATTCTCTAAAAATGATGGTGAAATATAGACATTCACAGAAAAATATACCAATTTATTACCAGCAGACTGTACTAAAAGAAACGTGAAGAAAGTTGTTCAGACTGAAGGGAAATGGCTCCAGATGGAATCTTGGATTCTACAGGAAGAAATGAAAGGAATTGGAAATGCTAAATATATGAATAAATGCAAAAAGCCGTATAAATATATTTTTTCTTGTCCTAATTTTGCTAAAAGACATATGGCTATTTAAACAAAAATTATAACTCCATGTTGTGACGTTTATAACATATGTGGACACAATATATGCCCATAATTAGACAAAGGATACTGGGCTGGTAAATGGACATATATTATTGCAAACTTTTTCTGCTTTTTATGAAGCTATAATGTATTAACTTGAAGGAGACTGTAAGAAGCTAAGGATGCATATTGTAATAATACAACCACAAAATTGAGCAGCCACATGCAAAAAAAAAAAAAGCCACTTCAATAACTAGATTCAGTGCAATACAATTTCCAAGAGAGCTTTCTTAGGTTTTATAAATTGACAATGTGGTTTTGGAATTTACATTGAAAACCACAAAGACTAGAAAATCCAAAACAATCTTGAAAAGGGAGAACAATTGTGGAAGATTTATACTGATTGTCTTCAAGAATTGCTATCAGCTACAATAACCAAGATAGTGTAGTGTTGGCATAAGGATAGAAAAATAGATTAGGAGAATAGGATAGAAATTTTAGCAATTGATCCACAGTAATATGATCTCTGTTTTTGGTAAGGCAAAAAGTAATTCAATAAAAGAAGGAAAGTCATTCCAATAAATGGTATGAGGACAATTGGATATCTGTGTGAATGTACAAAAAATATTCCTGGTACATCATAGACCTAAATAGCATCCCTACTTCCTTTGGATGATTTAGGTCAGTGACACCTGCCCACATGGCAACTCCTTTTCTTGCTTGCTGGTTCCTGAACATGAGAAGTCCAAGGTGTGCAGGGGGAAGCACTAATTTATAGTTCAGTGGGACTCTAGCTATGTCCTCTGGCAAAGTATGCCAACTTTAGTGACCAGGAATCTAACTCTCAAGAGCCCATTTTTTTTGCAGGGACAGGAAGCAAAATTCTCCCAGTGGTAACCACTTGGTTTCCAGATACAAGTATTCTTTCTACTGGGAAGATAGTACTGTATAAATGTCTTTGATTCAATATGTATAATGCATCCAGGAGAATAATATTCTGTCCTCACAGGAAATTGCCTCCAAGATAGTCCTTCAAATAAGTGTTAAGAGGCTGTTTCAATGCTCTCTCTGGCCAGCAGCTTTGGGGTGGTGCATTTTTCAATGCAAACAGTGGGTGCCATGGTTATGGGCCCATCTTGTGCTTCCTTTATGTAGAGTGGGTCCCCTGGTCTATTGTGATGCCATACCAGTGATCAGATTCCCTATGGACACTCAGATAAGGGTGCTGACTGAGGCCCTGTGGTCAGAAAAGGCAAATCTCTACCCAGACTAAGTATATATTCATGTTAGAAAAAACTCTGGTCCTTTCAAGATAGAAGGGGTCAATGTAGTCAACTTATCACCAAATGGTTATTATACCCAAAGGATGGTACAACATCAGGGGCCAAGCCCATGTGCCCAAACATGTCCTTTAAACTAGACCTTCCTACGGCCAGTTTCCCAGTGTCTCTCCTTTAAGTCTCCTGACCAGCTGGCCAGGCATGTGCCATACTGCCCATGAGTCTGTATATATTTTAAACCTTGGGCTACTTCTCCTTACATGCTATGTGAATAATAGAAGTCCTGACCAAATTTCTGCCATTGGGAGTATTTTTCCTCACTGTTATCTTTGAAGGCCACTCCTTGCAGTGCAGTGCCTATTCATTTTCAGTTTATACCCACATGGTTTCCCTATCCTCAAGCCAAGGTTTTTATTTTTCCTCCAGCTGGTTATAAAAGATTCCCCATATGGACATAGGTATGAGCTCAGGGAGTGGCATTGGTGCAAGAATGGTAGATGGCATTGGAGTCTAAGATACTGGTTCATAAAGCACAGCCACAGGAAAATCACCATCCTGTCCTGTGAATTTTTCTCATGGATTTGGGAAAAGTCAAAATTTTATGCACTTAATATTTTGTTACATGCATTCTCATACAAAATTTTAAGAATATCATTTTTAAAAATTTAGAATGTCTTTTTGTTTCAAAAGTCTAGAGAGTAGTAACTTTTCATATGCAAGCAGTGATGGGAAAATATTGTATTGTGTTATAGAAATATCTGGTATCATTATAACCAGGGCAAAGTAAATAGGGTCAGGCAATTTACCAAGAACAAAATATGCTAAGATCATCAGTCTTTAGAGCTAGTACAGGAAGAAATCACATGGATAGAATGATTTCTCAGTCAGTAAATGAACACTCATACAATTTGTTGAAAACCTTAGCTTCCTGAGATCAATGAAATATCCTGCCACTATTGTACTGGATTAAATTTAATTTAAGAAGTCTTAATTAAGACATGCTAATTTACACTTTACTTAATAATAAAGAACAAAGCGAACTTGTAAACACTTTTCAACAGCTAATTTGTGATTTTTCATGAAGAACTTTATGGAATGGGAAAAATATAGAGAGAGATGTGAGCACAGATATGGAGCCAAATCAAGACAGGTCAGCCAATGTAGCTACAGCCACATCTTCATATACAACAGATCAGTAAGAAAATCACAAGACAACCTCTTGGTAACACTTTACTTATTGATATGGTAATATGGTAAATATTATTAAAGAAGCTTTTTAAAAAAATAACCTTTATTTTTCAGTCAGATCTGTTGTCAAATAGCAAGTAACACTCTTGGATCCTTCTATAAAGATGAATACTGAATAAAGCTGTTTATCAGTTTTTGAATCATGTTTAATACCTGTTTTGCTTTGTTGAGGAAAAAAGTCATATAATATATGGTATAAGGGTAAGAACCTGTCTACATAAATTAATTCATTGTTAAATTTATTGAAAAGAGCGTACCACAATGTTTGCTTATATAGCAATTTTTAAGGCTGAATAATTACAATCAATTAACTGCCAAGGCAAAAATCAAATAATTTAACAGCATACAACAAAATGGCTGCCTTGAAAATGATGTCTAAGACTTGGATGAGGAGTTAATCACTGAGAAAATGAGTCACTTAAGATTCTTAGTCCATTTTGCATGGAATGAAAATGAGAACATTAACAGTAAAGAAAAGAACATCAACAATCATCTTTCTTTTACTGACAAAGATCTTTGTTTAAAATTTTCCCTGAGACAGTATTAGAGCCTGACCACTGGATCTGAAACACTTTCTGTTTCCCAGCATCTAAACCATTGACCTGACATTTTGCTAAGATGATATGCTAATTGAATTTTCCATTAATAAAAACCCAAAAACTTTGTACCATCCCACTTGACTCGCTTTCTGGGAATCTTCTCTGAGGATAACTAAGAAGCTCATGAAAACTGGAGAAAGCTTGTTGAATTTTGTTTTATTTTCCTGCTTGCTAAAGCAAATAGCATGTAATGGGTGGGCTTAAACAATGGGAATTATTGGCTCATGGTTTTGAGACTAGGGGAAGCCCCAAATCAAAGTGTCATAAAGGCGATGCTTTATCCAGAAAACTGTGGCATTCTAGGACTGGCTGCCCGTGGTCCTCAGTCCTTGGCTTTTCTGACACATGGCAATGCACAGGGCAGCCTCTCTTGGCTTCTCTCTTCTCTTCCAGGTTCTGTTGACATTCATCTTCTGGCTGCTCCCACTGTGGCTTTTTCTCTGCCTGACTTTCATTCTGCTTTTAAAGAACTCCAGGTAATCTGGATTAAAATCCAATCTGATTCATTTGGGCCACACCTTAACTGAAGTAACATCTTACAGTGGATCCACATCCGGAGGAAAGAATTAAGTTTAAGAACAAATTTTTCTGGAGTACATCTCCCCAAGCCACCACAATTCTATTCCTTTTTTAGACAAGAATGAGGTCTCATGAAATGTGATCTTGTGACAAACAGGAGAAATTATATGGGGGCTAAATCTTATATCAGATGTCACCTCTATTTCCATTCAAACTAATTTTCCAAAGTTGATAGAGTCAGTGCAGTGGACTCTTGTTCATTAAGAATAAGTAAAGAGAAAAGTTATTTTCTAGTATATTGCCTTTCCTTTTGGAAAAGAATTGAAATTTATTTTTTATTCATTCAATAGATATTTACTGATTACTTACTAGGTGCTAGGCCCTGTGATAGACCCTCCAGATAGGTAGTCAAGGGCAATATGATCTTTGTCTCCATGGTTGTTAAAATAAATACAAATTAAAAAATTGGACTACATTGCCAAAATGAATTTAAAGATGAACTGTGCTCCGGGATATTTCTGTTTGTTAAACTGCTGGGAGCAATATACCAGAATTGGGTTGGCTTTTATAATGCGAATTTTTTAGATTAAAAGTTTACAGTTCTGAGGCTGTGAAAATATCCAAATCAGGGCCTCATCAGAGATGCTATTTCACCAAAAGTTGGCTGCTGGCGATCCTAGATTCCCACTATGTGGCAGGACACAATGGCAGCTCTCTGGTCTGGGTCTGTTGTTTTATCTTCTTGTCTCTGAGCTCAGCTGTGGGCAACCAGGCATATGGTTCATCTCTCTCCGCTTCTCCAGCCTCATCTCTTTCAGCTTCATGGGGGCCTCACTCTGTGCCTCTGTGTTCTGCTGATTCCAGCCTTGGTCTCCAGAACCTCTTTCTCAGCCTCTTGGGGTTTCTCTGACTCTGCTGCCTTTTCTCTCTGTGTCTCTGCTTTCAGAGTTCTCTGTTTACAAAGGACTCCAGTAAAAGGACTGAGGACCACCCTGGGTCATGCCTCACTGAAGCAATCTATCAAATGACCCCCCACCCCTAACTGAATCTAATCCCATCAAAGGGCCCCACACCCACAGGAATGGATTAGCCCTAAGGACATGATTTTCTGGGATCTGTACAGCTTCAGATTGTCACACAAGAACATTTTAAATTCATTGCTTCAGGCTATACCTCCAGATTCCTAAGCAGCTCCTGTTCACTTTGCTCTGTTCCAGGCATACCAAACAAGGAGCATTTGACACTGACCCTGTTGTTACTGATGCTTTCAATGACTCTATGCAAATCAGATAGAGTTAGTCTGTGAGGAAATAAAGTGCCCCAACTAGTTGTCCATGCCCAAGGGCCAGGTGGCATCTGTCAGTTTTTCTGATACCCTTATGAAAAGTTCTATATTTGTATCAAGTCTTAGAATATGTCAGGCTTTTCCGTTGTCCTAATTGCCCTCTGCCTTTTTCATTTAGACCACGGTATCATTTGCATTGACCAAGTATTGAACAAAGAACCAGTATCAGTGAGCTTAACCATTCATTTATAAAATTCATTCATCAAATATTGTTGAGCATCTACTCTTTTTGTAGATGAGCAAGATATGCTCCTTGCCCTCAAGGGATTTAAAATTTAGGGGGAGATAGAAAAGTGTCATTCAATTACTTGAAGAGCCATTTAGCATACATGTATAGATAGTATCCTGGTCTTAGAGTTTAAAAGAAATTTTTTATAGCAAACATTTTTTTCCCCAGTAATCAGAAAGAGGAAAGTCTGAAAGATACTGTGTTCATATCCTATTACTCCTGTAAGATATAACAGTCTTTTTTCCCAATCTGGCTTCCTTGGTGTTAGAGTCTTACAATAATTAACAAGCTGTATCTCAGTTTCCCTTGGTATGCATTGAGGAACAGCTAACCCCATCCCCCATGAGCCTACATGTCCAAGGGCACCGCATTTCCCCACAGGTTAAACAAAGAAACCACATAGAGATGGGAGTAAAGGGAAATGGAAACCTTCCCTACCTACATATTGGAGGGAGATAAAATTCCCACAGAACAAAGAAACATCTGCTCCTGCAGCATTCCAAGAAACCATAACTCCCTAACCCACTATCTTCTAGTTCTGTCAGGGAAAGTTTTCATCTCTAGGGCTTCCTATTGGCCTCTGCACTTCACTAGGACCCTCAACCCCCTCCCACCAACTATCATTCCCCCGCCTAGAAAAGTTCTGTGTAAATTCAAGTTCCCCCCTTCCAAGGGGGCCTGAAGTCTGTCTTCAGACCCCCACCATGCTGGTGGGAGGGCTGAAGTCTGTTCTTCAAACCCCCTCTGTTGGGAGAGCTTCCCAATAAATTCTTTTTCTGCCTGTGGTCAATCGGTCTCTGAGTCCCAGTAAGAGCCATTTTTCTCCAACACTTGGACAATGCAGGAAACAAACTTAGTCTTCTCCTTAAACTTTCTTTTTTTTTTTTGACTTCTAATTTTAGTCTATATGTTCTGATTACTGAAATTTTACATAAATCAAGTCCATTTCTACCTTAAATATGAAATCGATGGCCTTTGGCTATATCTTTTATTTTTAATTCCCAGTTGCCACACCAGACATCTGTCAGGTGTACATATATATATATGTGTGTGTGTGTGTGTGTGTATGTGTGTGTATGCATGTGTATATATATGTATGGGTATAGGTATGTATGTATATATGTATATATATAGATTTAGACACATTTGTAAAAAATAAGGCACATTATTTATAAATGGATTGTTTTTTTCAATTAATTAATGAAATACCAGAAGGAAAGATCCATGTCTTGGATCTGCATTAGAAGTCCCTCAGTATGTGGTATATTTGGGGTATTTAAAAAAAAATTACTAATCAATTTGTGGTCGAGTTTTTTACAGCCAACTTCTTCATTGGGGAAATACAGACTTTTTATTTAATATTTAAGAGAAAATGAAACTTCAGATTATGACATAAGAATCATTGTAGAAGTAGATAGATAAGATTAAAGGCAAGGTGAAGAAGGAAAGCTATTTGATGTGGATGTGTGACAGTTTGAGATTATTTATGAATCCCCAAAAGAGAAAGATTATGTTTGTAAACTAATCTATTCCTCTGGATGTGGTACCCTTTGATTGTATTAAATTCAAAGGTTTTAAGTTTGCTTGATAAAATCAATTTAGGGCTTTTGATTCAACCACATCAGTAGGACATGACTCAGGTTGAGCTCCTGCCATGTTGGTGGGCTGATATAAATAGACAGTCACTCAAGAACACACAGAGGAAGAGAGAAAGCCCTGTCATGTTTGATCCTGGGACCTCAGAGAGAGATGAGTCATTCACCTGATTGTTTGCAGCTGAAGAGAACAGAGCAGCTGAGCAGCTGAGGAGGACCAGAAAGAAATGAGCCCTATGCCAGAGACTGATATAGGAAGCCCTGAGAGACCAGGCAGAGATTGCCTGCCATCTTGCTTAACATGAGACAACTGACTTTGGTGAAAAAACAGTCTTGGGTTGGACTCTTTAGGGCCTTGTAACCATAAGCTTTTACCCCAAGTAAATACCCTTTATAAAAGCCAACGGATTTCTGGTACTTTGCATCAGCACCCCTTTGACAGAATAATACAGGGTGGCATGATTCCTCACCGGAGAAGACATTCATCCACCATAGGAAAAATACCCTGTATGATTTGTAATATGTTGCTAGAGACTATTTCAAAAAGGGAAGTACTGAAATGACTTGAGTAATGGCAGCATCACTGAAATGAGTGCATTGCTCACTGCTACAGAGACTCTAGTGTTAAAACTCTTTTGGATGTAAAAGATCTGTTAGGTTAAAAAAATTTCTTCATTCTTGTTGCTATTGCTAACATGCTTGAACAGTGACACAAAGGTTCATTATATAACTAAAACGAATAAGTGCTAAACAGGAATTCCAAAACAGGAAAGTCTATGTGTGAGAATGATCAGGTGAAATTTCTTAGGTGAGGTGATGCTTGACTCAACTCCAAAATGTTACAACTTAAATGGAAACCGAGTTTCCTTGCCTAACAGGACCAGTAGGCTAGGTTATGCTGAAACAGTGTGGAAGCTGCTTATACCTTACACAATTTAAAGGCGTTTGCATTCTGACATAGTTACTCAATATTTCTAAATTATGTTGACTAAATGCGATAATTTGATATACAAATACTTATGCATTGTTACAATCTCAAAAATGCAAACTGGCATTATGAAATAAATAATATTTACCTGACTCTTCAAGAACTGAAGCTCAAAAAGTGACTATTAAAAATGCTAATTATATCAATACCAGAAGAGAAATTCATTCGCAAAATAAATATTTATTTTTAAGGGAAAATTTTACATGTCGATTACTGTTTAAAATTAACCAGACATAGAGAACAACGAATGAAACACTTCTTCCTGCCATGGCTTTCCAGTGCAAAGTGGATTTGTTCAAGTCTATCTGTATAATGGTCTCACTTAGGTTAATATTTATTATTTAAAAGCAAGTGTTTTCATTTAAAAACAAGTTGGGGTCATGAAAGCGCGCTAGAATTAGATATTGGTGATGGTTGCATAACAGTGACTGTACTAAAAACTTTAAAATGGTGAGTTGTGAATTTAATGTTATATGAATTATTAAGGGAAAAAATACTCCAAGTGTTATGGTTTACTATAGTAAAAGAATAATTCCGTGCACAATTGTGTCTCAGGAGTCCTTTGTAAAATGGTAAAATCTACATTTAGAGACCATGAGACATTTTATTGGTAAATGTCTCATGTGTTGAATTACGGACATTATGACCCTCTACTTTAGAACCATGCCAATTCATTATGATTTTTTCCTTGCAGGTAGCCTGGCTTCAAGCTACATTTATTTATTTATTTATTTATTTTTAGGTATTGGCGGCTGGGGACTGAACCCAGGACCTGGTATGTGGGAAGCTGGCACTCAACCATTGAGCCACATTGACTTCCCTCGGTAGGTTTTTCATTTGTTTTGTTTGTTGTTTGTTTTTTGTGTGTGTTTTCAGGAGGCACTGGGAACCAAACCTGGGGCCTCCCATGTGGGAAGCAGGAGTTCAACCACTTGAGCACATTGGCTCCCACATTTATTTTTTATTTACTTTTTATTTTTATTTACTTTTATTTAAAGCAAGATGTGCAGAAGCATGGAATGCCCCTACACATCTCAGCTAGTCATCTCACTTCCTACTTGGGAAGATGGAGGACATTCAGGAATTGAACCCTTTTGCTAAAGGCTACATTTGAAACAGCCGTCAGACCTGTTCCTTAGACTCATTTCTTTCTCAGTTCTGTGCACTTTTCTCCCGCAATTAGGTAAGCTCTTCAGCAACATTCTTCACCTTTCTAACCTGCCACCTTCTGACATCAAGAACATCAAGAAAATTTTATGAGATTGCCCTTGCTCCTGCTTACCACACTAGCCTAATCTTTTACCACTCTCTCCCTTGCATTGGAGTCTATCTTCACAGAATTCTTAGTTCATTGAAATGTGTAGCCTCCTACAGCTTCCTCTCTGTAATTCCCCTGCTGTTCTAGTCCCGTTTGGCAGGCTAGTTCTTTCTCATGATAGGTTTTAGTTTAAAATCATTCTCTCAAATGAACTTGCCTGACTGCCTGTACTTCTCCCTAGCTTCCAGTCCAGATTAGGTGGCCATCTTATGGCTCTGAAAATATACTCTATTTCCCTGCAATTGCTCTAATCATCATATATTTTAATAATTGGCTTACTTGTATGATTTCTCCATTATACTACATTCTAGTGAGAAAAGGAATTATGTCTACATTGCTCCCAAGCATGTCCCCTTGACCCAGCAGAATTCATTCTCTCGTTTATTCATACATTCAGCTAATATATGCAGCTCTTACATATGTGCCAGACAGTTTTAAGCACCATAAATAAAATAGAAAGGATCTTTGTTCTTGTAAAACTTACTGTCTAGTGTGGGGAGATAAACAGCAAACATACAATCAAATAAATAAAGAATAACACAAGGTGATGTAAAAGGATGCAACTGGGAAGACAATAGTCAATTTTAAACAAGGTTATCAGAAAAGAACCTTTTAAGAAGGTGAGACTTGAGCTGAGATAATATGATAAGAAGAAACCAGCATGTGAAAATAGGAGATAAGACTTTTGTTGGCAGAAAAAAGTCCAAGTACAAAGACTCTGAGATAAGGTGGAGTTTGGAGTGTCCTAAGAACTGAAAGAAAGCCTGTGCTGTTGGAGTGTGGTGAGAAAGGGAGAGAATGGTATGAGGAAGAAAAAGGGATCAGACCATTTGGGAGTAAAAGGTCAGGATTAGGAGTTTACTTTTTTGTTCTAATGCAATGGAAAACATGAATATTTTAAACAGGGGAGTGAGATACAAATTATGAATTTTCATTCTTCATTGTTTCTTTCCTCCTGAGTCCCCAATTTGCTGTAAATGCATCCAGCAATTTTTCATTTTAAGTATTGTATTATTATTTATTTTTAAATTTCCATTTGTTTCTTTCTTTTATTTAAAACACAGTAAAAGCATTTATCTGCAATTAGGTGCACCAATTTTAAGGATTTGATAAATTTAGGGAGAAAAAAATATCTATATAACCACAACCATAATATCAAGAGAAGGAACATTTCCATAACCCTAAAAAAGTTACTTGGTACTCCTCCTCAAACAAACTCTCCAGTCAGTTCTATCCCCAATCAACCAATGATTTGTTTTTCCTAACTATGGATTGAATTTGCCTTTTCTAGATTTTCTCATAAATGGTTTCATACAGTGAAAACATTTTTTGGGTGGTTTCTATTACTCAGCATGATGATTTTGAAAATAATCCATTTTTTGTATATATCAGTAGTTTATTTTCTTAATGTTGAATAGTATTCCATTGTGTTTGTATGCTGTATATTATGTATTTATTAATCCTTTATTGGACATTTGGGTGGGTTTACAGATTTAGGATATTATGAATAAAGCTTCCATGAACATTCATATGCATGTTCTCATTTCTCTTTGGAAAATATTAATAATGGGAGATTATTAAAAAAATTGGAAAACTGCTTTTTAATTTTTTTTAAATAACTTTATTTCTAATTTATAAAAAGTGAAGTAAGAGAAGAAGGCAGCTGAACAAGTTATGGAAGCATTATTCCTAAAAAGTTCTGTCCAGGTACTTTTGTTGAAAAAAAAATCAAATTTATTGTTACATATTAGTAAAGCAAACAATTCATCCAAAGTGTATAATCAGTGGTATTGGCATAATCACATAGTTGTGAATTTATCACTTCAATCACTATTAAACATTTTCAGTATTTCAATAATAATAACTCTGCTGTACATGGCAGCCATCTCATCTAATTACAACTATTAACTCAATTGTTCCTATAATGTTTAGAAAGATATACAGATGAACACAGATTAGTTAAATGACATAGTTAATGTCTCCTTATTAATGAAAAAAATGAAATGAAAAAAATGCTTAATCATATTCATATTTCACAAAACCAAACCATATATTCTTTTTTCTTGACCTTTAGCGTTAATATAGTACCAACTTCACTTTTGCTACAAAAACATTTCAGTGTTGTTAACTATAGTCTGTAAGTTACATTAGTTATATTTTCCCATGTATCATCACATCTTAACGCCTTGTATAGAACATTCCTGTATTTATGTTATTAATCACAATCTTCATCTACTGTCAAAATCATTATTATACATTCCTTATATTTTGTTCCAGCTGTCCTCCAACCAGCATTAATCTTGCTAGACTACTTGTTTCAGGTACAATCACAGCCATAAATCAACAGGTTTTGTTACATTCATTATAATCCATTACCATAAAATCCAACCATTACCACATATTTACATTTGACCTTATTAAACATTCTACATACATCCAGTATTTTCTCCCCCTTCTCATCTGAGATTCCATCTCCCATCAACATATACTTTACAGTCCAACTCCATAAGTCTACTCTTTGTATTTAGTTCATATCAGTGAGACCATACAATATTTGTCCCTCTGTGTCTGTCTTACTTCACAAACATAATACCCTCAAGTTTCCTTCATGTGCTTCCCCAATTGATTTCTTCTTACAGCTGAATAATATTTCATCATATGAATATACCACAGATTGCTTATCCAGTCACCAGTCGACAAATAACATTTTTTAGCAACTGTGAATATATTCCTAGTAGCAGGATTGCTGGATCATATGGCAGTTCTATATTTAGTTTCCTGAGAAACCACCAAATCATTTTCCATAGAGGCTACACCATTTTACACTCCCACCAACAGTGAAGGATTGTTTGTATTAGTCAGTCAGAGAGGTGCTGATGCAAAATACCAGCAATCAGTTGGGTTTTATAAAGGGTATTTTTTTGGGACAGAAGTTTACAGTTACCAGGCCATGAAGCATAAGTTACTTCCCTCACCAACGTCTATTGCCGTGTGTTGGAGCAAGATGGCTGCTGATGTCTGTGAGGGTTTAGGCTTCTTGGGTTCCTCTCTTCCTGGGGCTTGCTTCCATCTGAGCTCAGGTCCTCTGCTATCTCCACAAGACCAGCTGTAGACTCTCAGTTGAATGGCTTGTTTCTTTTCCTAGGACCTTTTCTGTTTCCTCTTGACCAAGCTCCTCTGTGTGCTTACTTCCTGGGCTGCAGTTCAAGACTCCAGATTCAAAACTCCAACTTCAAAACTCCAACATCAAAAACTCCAACTCTGTCCTTTGCCATGTCTTTTATCTGTGAGTCCCTACCCACCAAGGGCAGGGACTCAACACCCTACTGATATGGCCCAATCAAAGCCCTAATCATAATTTAATCATGCCCAGGTTCAGAACAGTTTACAAACATAATCCAATATCTTTTTTTTGGAATTCATGAACCATATCAAACTGCTACAGTATTGCAAACTGCTTTTTGAAGTGGTTGAAACATTATGGAGCAGGTTCCGGCAAGAGGGCTTTGGCTTAGGTGGGCACTCCAGAGCTCTCTAGCCAAAAATGGCAGAGTAGGGGCAAAATCCTAAACAGAGTTGTTTTTGGGGACCTACAGACCAGGAGGCTTCAGGGCATCAATCTGGAGGAAACTGGACAAGGAGATAAAGAGCCCAAGGGAAAACCGTGATTTTCTCACCCCTGTGGCTAGAAATGGTGGGCAGCTAAGCCCCACCCTCAAGGCAGAAAGCCTCAGTGAGCCCCCTGACTCCCACCAGCCATTGAGTGGGAGGCAGCATTTTCTGGGAGGAAAAGGGTTCTGGTGAAGGTTGGAGAGTGGTTTCCTTTTTTTGAGGTTGGTTATCTGGGCCCCCATTGAACTTTGGTGAGCATACCATCCATCCCGAGGTGGCCCCAGGAAGAGGGGAGAGGGGGTCTGCTCAGGCAGCCCAATGCACTCAGCCATCCCGGGGAAGAGAGGACCTTGGGTGGGGAGAGCACCAAGACAGGCAACAGACTATCAAAATTCCAACTCCCCTAAGGGAGGCCGGCAGTAGGGAGCCTCAATAAACTTTCAAAGACCTATTTAGGGGCCCTTGAAAGAAGGAGGAATGTGGAAAAGGATCCAGAATGGTTTTTGTGGTGAGTTGCATCACCAGGGACCCCTTTGAATCTCTGAAGGGACCTTGACCTGACCAGTAGAGGGGAGGGGGGATCCACTCACACAGGCTGTCACACCCAGCTGCCCTGGGAGATAAAACAATTAGAAAAGAAAGGAGGCAGGACCCGACAGGTGCCTAATCAGCAGGAATTTGGCTAACTGCAAAGATTCTTATCTGCCGTAGGGAAAGTGGGTGGATAGTTTTCTCAAAGGCTAACTGACCCCAGGGGAAAGTTTAGATCCGTGGAGAAATTCCGGCTCTTCTATTTGAGGTCCCTCATTCAATTTCCAGCTCTTCTTAGAGAAGTGACTCACTGGGTTATCAGACATCCAGCAGATACTTCAGGACAGGAAACAAACAGACTTTCTTTTTGTATTAGCTTTTCTAGGATCTCTTATTTTTCTTAAAAAAGTTTCCTTTTTTTTCAATTTAACTTAGTTTATACTCTAAAATCCTGCTCAAAATCTGCAGAGGGCAGGCTGCAGAGTAATAGATTCATGAACACTGGCAGCCTGAGGAACTGCTTAGGGGCTTAAGAGGGAAGGCTGGTTTTCCAAAGTTCTTGTTTGTTTGCTTGTTTGTTTGTTTTTCTTTTTTATCCTCTTTCGTTTCCCCACTTGTTTTGTTAATTAGTTGCTGCTGCCTTGTTTCTTCTTTGTTACCCCCCCCTTCCTTTGTTTCCCTTTTTTTGCTTACCAATTTTGTCTACCTATGCTATTTCTTTCCTTCCTTTATCTTTCTATCTTCTGCTTTCTGTTGTTCTTTCATTCCACCTCTTTTTGTTTGGTCTTCAGTTTTTCTTGTTCTTATTTATCTCTCCTTTTCTCTCTGTTTTCTTCCTTTTTCTACTTTTTTCTCTTTTTGTCTTTTCTCTTTCCTTCTCATCATTCTGGTCTTTTAATTCATTTTAGATATATTTCTCTATTCAGTTTCTCATTTCATTGTTTGTATGACACTTTTAAAATTCTTTTTCCTCTGCACTTCTTATTCAAGTTAATTATTCATTTTCCTAGGTCTTACGTGGTTACTTTTGTACTTTTTACTATTTTATGACTATTACTGTTTTTCTCTCCATACTTCTTTCCCTTTTTCTGGTCCTAATTTTTCCCTCCACGGGAACATAGACAATAGCAAGGAAATAGAATAGGGGAACAAAGTGTCAAAGTGAAAACTTACCACACACACAATAACAACAAATAGAACCCTAGATTAGAGAGGCTAACCAACTGAAGAAATCCATCAAGATATATCGATGCCTAGACACCAAAAAAATTTACAAGTCATACTGAGAAACAGGAAGACATGGCCCAGTTCAATGAACAAACTAAAAAACAGGAGGAGATGCAGAACATGGAAAAACTTATCAGAGATGTTCAAACAAATATCATGAATCAACTTAATGAAGTGAAGAAAGTGATTAAGGATATTAAGAAGACACTGAGAGAACACACTGAAGAAATTTATACATAAAACATAATGGATATGATGGTGATGATTTGAACATGCAGAGAAAGAATCAGCAATGTGAAAGACAATACAGCTGAAATCAGATATTAGAACAGATAGATAAAAAGATAGAAAAAAATCAGTAGGATCTAAGGTATTTGAATGGCAACACAAAATGCACAAACATAAGCATTATAGGCATCCCAGAGGGAGAAGAGAAGGGAAAGGGACAGAAGGTATGTTAGAGGAAATAATGGCTGAAAAGTTCCCAGCCCTATTAAAGGACATGGTTGTACATGTCCAGGAAGCACAGTGTACCTCAAACAGTATAAATCCTAACAGACCTACTCCAAGACATGTACTTGTCAAATTGTCCAATGCTCAAGACAAAGAGAATACTAAAAGCAGCAAGAGAAAAGAGAACCATCACATACAAGGGACGCTCGATAAGAGTAAGTGCTGATTTCTCATCTGAAACCAAGGCGGCAAGAAGGAAGTGATATGATATAGTTAAGGTCAAAACTTTCAGCCAAGAATTCTCTACCCAGGAAAACTGTCTTTCAAAAATGAGGGAGAATTCAAAATATTCACAGATAAACAAAAATCAATAGAATATGTCAGTAAGAAACTTGCACTTTAAGAAATACTAAATTGAGCTTTGCAGGTTGAAAGGAAAAAACAGGAGAGAGAGATTGGAGGACAGTGTAAGAACAACTAAAAAGATAAAAAGTGTAATAAAAACAACATATGGCATACATAAACTGAAAGAAAATATAGCTAAAGTAAGTAATTCTTTGGCAGTAATAACACTGAATGTTAATGGATTAAAAAGTGGGTCAAGGAGGAAATCACAAAAGAAAGCAGTAACTACCTTGAAATGAATGAAAGTGTTAATACAGCCTATCAAAACCTATGGGATGCAGCAAAACCTGTGCTGAGAAGAAAATTCATAGCTAAGAATGCCTATATTAAAAAAGAAGAAAGAGCTAAAATAAAAGACCTAACTGTACAACTTAAAGAATTAGAAAAAGAACAGCAAGCTAGCCCCACAGGAAATAGAAAGAAAGAATTAAAAAGGATTAGAACAGAACTAAATGAAATAGAAAATTAAAAAGTACTAGAAAAAATAAAACCATAGTACATAGATACAGTGGTCAAAACTGCATGTCATTGGCACAAGGATAGACATACTGACTAAAGCAGTTTGATATTATTGATGAATTCCAAAAAGATATATTGGATTATGTTTGTAAACTGATCTCCTCTGGGCATATTAGATTATATTGGATTCATAAGTTTACTTGATTAAGTAATTATGTAAACCTCTTGTGCCAGTAGGGCATTAAGTCTTCACCCTTTGGTGGGTGGGGACTCACAGATAAAAGGCATGGCAAAGGACAGAGTTAAGGGTTTTTTGATATTGGAGTTTTGATGTTGCAGTTTGATGTTGAAGTCTTAAGTTGGAGCCCCAGGAAGTAAGCTCCAGAGGAAACAGAAGCAAGCCCCGGGAAAAGGAAAACTTGGAGCCCAGGAAAAAGAAGGCTGAGGAAGGGAGGAACCCAGAAAGCCTGAACCTTCGCAGACATCAGCAGCCATCTTGCTCTAACACATGGGAATAGACTTTGGTAAGGGAAATAACTTATGCTTTATGGTCTGATATCTGTAAGCTCCTACCCCAAATAAATACCCTTTAAAAAAACAACAAATTTCTGGTATTTTGCATCAGCACCTTTTGGCTGAAAAACACACTGACCAATGGAACTGATTTGAGAGTTCTGATATAGACCCTCACATATACGCCAAGCCCATTCAACTGGGAGAGAATGACCTCTTCAAAAAAGGGGCTTGGAGAACTGGATATCCATATCCAAAAAAATGAGAGAGGAACACCTTCTTACACCTCATACAAAAATCAACTCAAGATGGATCAAAGATCTAAATATAAGAGCCAAGACTGTAAAGACCTTGGAAGATAATATAGGGAAGGATCTACAGGATCTTGTAATAGGCAATGGTTTCATGAACTTCACACCCAAAGCATGAGCAGTGAAAGAAAAAATTGATAAATGGGACTCCCTTAAAAATAAAAACTTTTGCACCTCAAAGGAGTTTGTTAGCAAAGTGAAAGGGCAGCCTTCTCAATGGGGGAAAATATTTGGTAACCATATATCTGATAGGGGCCTAATGTCTTGTAAATGTAAAGAAATCCTACGCCTTGAAAATAAAGACAAACGACCCATTTAAAAAATGGGCAAGGGATTTGAATAGACACATCTCCAAAGAGGAAATAGAAATGGTTAAAAAACACATGAAAAGATGCTCAACATCACTAACTGTTAAGGAAATGCAAATCTAAACTATAATGAGATATAATCTTATACCCATTAGACTGGCGGCTATTAAAAAAACAGAGGACTACAAGTATTGGAGAGGATGTGGAGGAATGGGAACCCTCATGTACTACTGTTGGGAATGGAGAATGGTGCAGCCAGCGTGGAGGACAGTTTGGTGGTTCCTCAGGAAGCTTACTATAGAACTGCCATATCATCCAGCAATTCCAGTGCTGAGTATATACCCAGAAGAATTGAAAGCAAGGACATGAACAGATATACGAACATCAGTGTTCATAGTGGCATTATTCACTATTGTGAAAAGTTGGGGTCAACTCAAATGCCCTTCAAATGCCACAAATTGTGGTATATATATACAATGGAATCTTAGCTGTAAGGCAAAATTCAGTATTAACACACAAGATTACATCGATGAATCTTGAGTACCTTATGTTGAGTGAAGTAAGCCAGGAGCTGAAGGACAAATATTTCATGACCTCATTGATATGAATTAAGGAAATTGAGCAGATTCACAGAGCTAGAGTCTGGAAGATAGGTTTACAGGAAATAGAAAGGGAGAAGAAGTTTGTGAGCCAATGCCCTCATGGGCAAAATCTATGATAAGGTGAAAGTGTGTAGTTGTGCAGTGGAGGAGCTTGATAGTGGTGCACTGATACTATTGGGTTAGGCGGTGCAGATATGTCAGGCGGTAGGGTGCAGAGGATGGATTGGACTGTCCATGGAGCTGGGGGGAGGTTTGAGGGTGAACAGGTGAACACTGGGGAATTGTGGGTATGTGGTTGAAACTACAAGGTTGGGAATGCTCTTTGGCAATAGGGTACAGTAGGGTTTGGGTTTTGGAGGTGTGGGACATTCAGAACAAGGAGCACCTGGGGCAGGCTTCTAGGGAGTGTGTGAGTGTTCATCTTGACATACTGTGTTATAACAGTGGGTGGAGACCCACATAATGAGTGGAAAGGTGTTGGGCCCCCCATCCTTGGGAGGCCTGCTATGTTCTGAAATAGAGGAGCGGGAGTCTCTCAAGAATGTGGGCAGTGCTTAATAGGGGGGGGGACAGACCATTGTGTCAAGTCCTCAGTGTTGTTGCAAGTATTTATGAATCTAGTTCTGCACTTTGCTGTGACCTAAAACTTCTTTGAAGACAAAATGAAAAAAGCAAGACAGTGAGGAATAAATGGAAGAAAATGTCACTGTATATACAGGACAATAGATCTTATAGTGATGGAAGGCAAAATGTCAAAAAAAAATTTCTTTTTGTATTATTTTTTGTTATCCCAAATTTTTTTAATTAAAAATTTTTTTTTGCATTTTATTTCTTATTTTTAAAACTATCATTATTTCATTTTCTTATTAATTATATTGGCTATTTCACTGACTTAAATTTTGAAAGTTTTGGATTGCAGAAGGGTTACAACAGTGGCAGTGGAAGACCATTTGTGTGGAGTGTCAGTGAAGGGGGATACAAGGGAGGAGGTTCATATGGGCATACATATAAGGCATATAAATGCATTCAAAGGTTCATGGGGTATTGGAACAGTGGGTGGAGGTCCACACAATAACCAAAAGAATATTTAATTCCCATCCTGGGGAACTCTGCCACATTCTCTAATGGAACAGCAAGAATCCCCCAAGTACAGAGGAAATGGCTAGTGAAAGAGGATGGTCCATTGATGGGTCCTTGATGTTGATGACTGTGCTTATGAACCTTTACTTTTGAAATGGAAACTTAGCCTAGTATTATAGGGTGCCTAAGAGTTACCTCCTGAGAGCCTCCTAGTTGCTCAAATGTAGCCTTTCTCTAAGCCAAATTCAGCATATAAATGCAATAACTTCCCCCCAGTGTGGGACATGACTCCCAGGGATGAGCATTCCTGGAACCAAAGGATTACTACCAAGCATCAACCAGCAATGCAACTGAAAAAATACCTTGGTCAAAAGGGGGAAAAGATAAAGACAAATAAGTTTATGTGGCTAAGAGACTTCAAAGTGAGTTGGGAGGTCATTCCATAGGTTACACTTATGCACATCTCAGGAGGATCTCATTGACTGCCAAATTAGACATTATCCCTAATAGTGGGGCTCCTGAAGGCTCTGGAGACACACAGGCAAGGCACTGTGGTTAGGGCAGATAGCTCAGGAGTTCAATACTTTAGCAGTGGGCCCTACTCTCCAGTGTGACAGAGTTGGACTCAGTTGTGGTTTCGCTACACATGGCTCTTCTGCCCCTTCTATTGGAATATATAGTTGGTGCTGGAGTTGGTAGGTGTTAAATCCAAGAGACTTGAATCTTTGGGCTGCTCATGTGCCAGCTGGGCCCTGAGCCTCAATGGAGTTGCAATACCTATTCTCCAGTCCATTGGATTTACTCAGGACAACTCACAAGGAGTTGATGATGGACAACTACCATACCAAGGAACTGAGAAAGTCTACAACTGCAAGCAAGACAGTCCCATCCATCAGCCATATGGGACTGAAGCTCCCTCTCAATTAGAGGTGGAGTGAGCATCACCATCCCAGAATCCTCAGGATTGGGGAATGAACTATAGACTAAAGTGGACTTTTTGGTTATTCTACTATAGACTTACTGTGATTCTAGCAATGGAAGAACTTATATCATTGATGTGGAGGCAGTGGCCACTGGAGATTCTGAGGTCATGGAGAAGGAAAACAGATGTAATATGGGGGCATTTTTGGGACTTGGGATTTGTCCTTAATGACATTGCAATGATAGATGAAGGCCATGGGAGAGGGTGTAAAGTCCAATGTAAACTATAATCCATACTTACAGCAATGGTTCAAAATGTGTTTATCAATTGCAACAAATGTACCACACCTATGAAGGATGTTGGTAATGCGGGTCAATGTGGATGGTGTGGGGAAAGGGGCATACGAGAATCCCCTATATATTTTTTAGCATTTATGTAATATAAATATATTTTAAAAATAAAATAAAATAAAGAGACATTATGCAGTCCCATCAGCAATATATGATAGTTCTAATTGTTCCATATTCTTACCACTTATCATTAATCTTTAAAATCGGAGCCATTGAATGTATGTGCAATGATATCTCATTGTGGTTTTAATTTCATTTTTTTTAAATGCCTCATGCTTTTGAGAATCTCTTCATGTTCTTTTCACTTGTGTATTTTTCTCTCTGGGATGTCTTTCAGTTCTGTCAAATTTTACTTCACATATTTTGAAGTGTTATTACAAAATGCATACATATTTAGGAGAGCTATGTGCTACTAATGTATTTAACAGTGATAATCATTTCAGTTTTCTTATTAAGAGTCAGGGTTAAGATGACTCAAGGAATGTTGGATATTTGCTAAATCTCTTTTTTTGTTTTGTTTTATTTTGAACAGCTTTTATTGTTGTGTTTCAAATTTACTCATTTTTTCGTGTACAGTATCTAGCCTGCTGTTAATCCCATCCAGTGTAGTTTTTCATTCCTGATGTTATATTTTTTTAATCACTGCAAGTTTTACTTGGGTCTTTTTCATTCTTCCATTTCTCTTATCGTCAAATTCAGTTTTTCCCCTCCCATCTTCTTGAATATATGTATTTGTTTAGAATAGCTCTTTCAATATTACTGACTTCTAATTCTCTTAACTGTGCTATTTCTAGTTATATTGATTGGTTTTCTCTTTGTTTAGGTCTTATTTTCCAGCTTCTATTGGATGCCTTGCAATTTTTGTTGTATGACAGATAATGTGAGTTTATATTTTTGCATAATATATTTTGCTTTATTACTTTAGATATTGTTGGGTTTTGTTCTTAGGTACATTTATGTTACTTGTAAACAGTTTGATCCTTTTGTGGCTTGTTTTTAATCTTTCTAAAGGAGTGCCACTATGGCTGGTAGGAACATAAAATATTTCCAGTGTTGCATGAGCCTGCAAGATTGTTCTGACTACTCCTTACATATTTTTCCCTTGGTTTCATAGCTTTCTCACATATGTGTACAGATCAATATTCAGGCAAGATTTAAGAGGTCCTCTTTGAAGATCTTTGGAGCTTTTCTCTGTGAAGGTCTCTCCTCTCTGTATATTTTTCTCCTCTCCAGTATTCTTTCCTGTGAATTCTCATTACCTATCTGGGTTTTCTTTTCCTTCTCTGAGTCCTGGATACTCTCTCTAGCTAGTAAGCTGTGGCAATCATTGATGTTTACTTTTTTTTAGAGATCATTATATGTGTGCTCAAAACTGTTGTTTCATATCTTTTGTATGACTTTCCAGTTCTTTAAAGCAGACTGGTACATGTATTCACTCTGGCTGCATATGCCAGATGCAGAAAAATATTTCTTTTAAAAAGTGCCTAATTTTGACCAATTTTCTATTTTTATTCTAAAACATCTTTATAAATCTTAACTTACATGTCTTTTAATTATATATTTTTGTTGGCAGTTATGGGATTTCATCACTTTAAAGATGTTATTCAGTTGTCATCTGCCTGTCATTGCTTGTGTAGAAATATCAGCTTTAAATCCTGATGATCTCCTTTAAAGATAATGCATCTTTTTCTCTGCCTATTTGAAAATTAAAAAAAAAATTGTTTTGGCTTTCCTCTGTCTATCTGAAAATGGTTTTGTTTTTATAAAATTATTTTAGTAATCAGCATTTTCTTTTTTTTTTCCATGGCCCTAAATGTATTTACCTTTGTATTTATCCTGATTGTGGTTCTATTTGGATGCCTGGATTAAAGTCATTCATTGGTTTTGGAAAAATTTTAGCTAGTAATTATTTGAATATTGCCTCTTCCCCATTGTGTCTTTCATCTCTTTCTGAAACTTCAATTAGATGATTATTCTGTCTCCCAAGTATCTTTTAGGTTCCTTTCCATGATTTCCATTTTTCACATTGTTTTCACCTAGATATTTTCTATTCAGTATTGAATTCATTAATCCCCTCTTCACTCTCTGTGTTGCTGTTAATATCTTCTTTCATGTCTTTACTTTCACTTTTCATTCATAGCCTTTAATTTGATTTTTATAGAGCCCAAGTTCTTGTGTAAAACTCCATCTTTTCTTCTCCATCTTTCCTTTTATTTTCTTGGGCTTCTTAGTGATAGTTATTTTGCAGCCCTTCTCTGATAATTCCAATTTATGGATTACCTGCTATCTATATTTTCTTTTGGCTTTCCATCATGTGGTTCTGGCTCATGACATGTCTGGTAATTTTATAATGAATGTCAATTCCTGTGTATGAAATGTCGTAGAGGCTCTGAGTGATATTTCTTCCTCCAGAGAGAATTCATCATTTTCTTTGTTAGGCAGGTAAAGTAGGGGCTTGTAGTTTTAATCAGTCTTGATTAAGCTGACTCATGGAATGTTGCATATTTTCTAAATCTCCATCTATTTTGATTCATTACATGTTCCTAGAGAATTGCCCTGCTATTACTGAGATCTTAAATATATTTAGGGGAAAACATTCCTAGTGGTAAGCTTAATTTTAGATTTCTTCCTTCTTACAGAGATTTTGGTCCCTTAAGTCTCTAATATTTGTCTTTCAGGCTCATGGAATTGCAAGTGCTCTACTTGTTTCTCTGCTTCCTAGAATTGTCCCTTTCATCTACCTCTTTTTCTGAACTCTCAGTTTCTTGCCCAGTACCCAGAATGTTAGCTCACCTCATCACAGTTCCACTCTTCATTAGGATCTAGTCCTCTGAAATCCTGCTGAAGTCAGAGGCTCTCTAATAACTTAAAAGAGATTTTTAAAAATATTCTGGCTAATACCAGTCCCAACTAAAGTGATCCCGGCTCCTCAGGGAAGAATCTGATTCCTCAACTGAGATAGGGTAGGAAGGAGATGAAGCTGAAACACATTGTGGTGCCAGAAAGGAAAGAAGTGCTCAATAAATAATGCAGACATGTAACAAGAACTCTGGAACCTGCTTGAAGGAGCTCCCACTGGCTAAATCTGAAACAATTTGAAAAATAAAATACTGAAGAACAGTAATGATTTGGAATATATTGGAAAAATAGGAGTTCATTCATTTATATTGATAGTAAATAGGTAAATAGGTAAATACATAGATTAGGGGAAAGTGAGCTCTCTTGCTTACAGAAGAATCCTAATCTCAAACTAAAAAAATATGGAGGTGATATTTGCTACAGACTGTTTATTAGCTGAAAGTGGGGAGACGGTAATTATATAGTGGGTAAATCAGAAAACACCATTGTTTTAGATTCTTAGGCTCCTCCAACAAATACCACGAAATGGGTCAGCATAAACAATGGGAACATATTCACTCACAGTTTGAGGCTGCAAAAATGTCCAAATAAGCCATCATCAAGGTAATGCTTTCTTCCTGAAGACTGGCTGCCAGCGCTTCTTGACTTCTCTGTCTCATGCTAGGCACATGGTGGTGTCTGCTTGTCTCTCCCTTCTCTTCTGGGTTTCTTCTTTTTATTCCAGGGTTTTCTCTATTTTTCTATGAATTTCATTCTCTTAAAAAGGGACTCATGGTAGAAATAAGACCCATTCTGAATGACATGGAACAAACCTTAATTTAATAACCTCATCAAAAGGTACTGTGTAGAATGGGTTTACACTCACAGGGAATGGGCTAGATCTAAGAACATGTTTGTCTGTGGTACGTACAGCTTCAAACCACCATAACATTAATTATGTGATCAAAATGAATAGCTCACTGAGAGAGAGATGGATATGGCTTGCCTCCTCTATGCAGTATTCTAGCTGAGAATTCATAACCTGAATTGAGTTATGAGGAAACCTCAGACAAATCCAAAATGGGGAACAGTAAACAGTGCCTCAAGCAGGGGGGCTCCTGAGGGCTCTAGAGACATCTGGACACTAGGCAGGGCAGGAATTTGGCACCCTGCCAGTGGGCCTTACTTTGGAATACATGTTAACCTATCCCTTCAATGTATCAGAGTTGGAATCATTTATAATTTTCCTACAGGTGGTTCTTCTGCCCCTTTTATTTGAGCCTATAATTAGCTCTATACTTGTTAAATATGTGTCCCAGAGACTTAAATCTTCTAGCTGTTCATATGCAGGTTGAGTCCTGAATCTCAGCAGCATCCAGCTCATCAGATTCACCCAGAACAACTAATGAAAAGATGATGGTGGAACAATGCCCATCCCCAAAAAAGAGTCTTAAAAAAAAAAGAGGAGATTGTATTTTTAAAATAACATCAATGGCTTAAATTTTAAAAAGTCTGTGGAAAGATTCCAGATTGAAGAAGGCAAATAAATGTAATACTTGACCCCAAACTGGATATTGTACTGGAAGAGGAATAAATTCCAAAGGCACATAATTGGGTCAGTTGACAAAACTGAAATATGAATGACAGATTAGATAACAGTATTTTATCAATGTTAAAGTCATTGAAGTTGATCATTTAATCTAGGTATATAAGAAAAAAATCCCTATTCTTATAATATACATATATACATATATCTGCATGTATCTGTCTCTATCAATCAATCAATCTATCTATCTATCTATCTATACACATCCATATGATGTGTGATGTATAAGTGCAGAGGGAGAGAAAAACAAATTATAAGGGAAATGGTTTAATGATTAAAACAGGTGAATCTAGGTAATGCAATATGTATTGCTTTCCTAGGACTGCTGTTGTAAAAAATTACCACAAACTTGGTGGCTTAAAACAAGAGCAATTTATTCTCATGATTCTGGAGGCTAGATGTCTGTAATCAAGGCACTGGCAGGGCCATGCTTTCTATGAGGTCTCTAGGGGAGAATCCTTTCTTGCCTCTTTTAGCTTCTGGTGGCTGCCAATGGTACTACAATCTCCCTCATCCCATGGTGTTCTCTTTCTGTGTGTCTGTGTCTTACTGTCCAAATATCCCTCTTCTAATAAGGACTCCAGTCAGATTGGATGTCCAGTTCACCCTAATCCAGTTTGACCTCATCTTAGTTTGATTACATCTTTAAAGACCATATTTCCAAAGAAGGTTACATTTGTAGGTTCTCATAAGGTGTGAAATGTAGGTGGGTTAGAAGAGTGTTCCCTAGACTATTTTTTGTTATTGCAACTTCTCTGTAAATTTAAAATTATTTCCGGATGAATATAAAAACAAAGCTAAAATAAACAAACAAATTAAGAAAAAAACATTTCCTGGTTTTTCTAGTTGATCACTGGTTACACCATTCTAGCTCAATCCAAGATTTATCTTAAGGTCTCTTTTGTAAGAGTGGTAGGTAGGTACACAGAAACAAACAAACAAACAAACAAGATATTTTATTTGAAAAGATACTTTCAAGTCTTTTCAAAATGATTGCAAGCTTTTATATAATTCACACATGTTGAAAAACTTAAGAATAATATAACATATCCATATTACTAAGAAGATTTTCATCTTCCTCACTTTAACATCACTTGAAATCCTGTCCGATTCATCTATTGTCAATTTGCTAAGGTTTTTTTTATAAAACATGAATATATAGTCAATATTATGGATCTTTCTGTCCTAATGATATAAATGTATATATTTTCTTCATTAATATTTTAAAGTATTGAGTTACATTAATATATTTTTGAATACCAAAACATCTTTGCTTCCAGGTATAAAACCTTTTTGTTTATATTTTTTTTATTGTTTATGATTTCTGTTTTTCTTATTATTTTAATTGATATTTTGCATCTATGCTCATAAGCAAGCAGACCTAAAAATATTGCTTTCTTGGATTATCCTTTTTCCGTGTTGGCATTAAAGTTATCCATAGCCAAATACAATACCTTCTATGTATATTTTCTTCTCTTTCTTTAATCTATGGAAGGATTCCCCTGAGCTTCCTAAAAATCATTTAAATCTGTTAGGGTCTCATCCTTTGTTCATTGGTAGAGTTTTGCTATTAATTCAATTTTGTCATGATTATAGGTCTAGTTCATATTTCTATTTATTCTTGAATTAAGTTTGCTAATAATTTTCAGGAAAAATGTCCTTTTAATATAATTTTCAAATTAATTGACATAATTTTCCATAGTATTTTATTTTTTCCCATTTCTACTCTATTTTTCATTATTGTCACTTAAGTTTTCCTGAATTTATTTGGCCTTAATTTTGATATCAATATTGTCTTTTATTCTCTTGTCTTTTAAATTATTTTATTTTTAAAGTATCTGGTTTCGTTCATCTTCTCTATTTTTCTCTTCTGGGTTACAATCAGCATCTGCTTTTACCATTATAATTCCTTCTTCTTTGGTTTTTCTCTGTTGTTTAGTTTCTCACTTCTTGATTTGGATATTAATTTTTGTCCTGTTTTGTGATATATACATTTCCTTTTAAGTACTGCTTTAAGGAATTTTATACATTTTGACCTGTTTTATTTTCATTCTTGTTTAGTTCTGATTCATAACTTCTATTATAATTTATTTTTTGGATAGTCAGTTTTTCAGAAGTGTGTTGTATTTAGATGTGTGTGTATGTTCTATTTGAACTCTTGCATTTTAGTAAGAGAGCATATTTTACTTAAGATATTCTTTGTTATATAGATATCCTTTGTGATTGAAAATTATTTTTTCCCTATTGTATCAGTCAGCCAAAGGGGTGCTGATGCAAAATACCAGAAATCTGTTGGCTTTTATAAAGGGCTTTTATTTGGGGTAGAAGCTTTCAGTTCCAGGCCATAAAGTGTACATTTCTTCCCTCACCAAAGTCTGTTGCCACATGTTGGAGCAAGATGGCTGCTGACAGCTGAAAGGGTTTAGCCTTCCTCTTCCTCTTAAAACTCCGTGGTCCTGCTTTTTCCAATATCAGCAGTAGGCTAGGATAAGTCTCGTCTCTCTCCTGGGGCTCATTTTCTTTGGGCTCAGCTGCTCAGGGCCCTGGTCTCTGCGCTATCAAACAAGCAAACAACCAGGCAAACGGTTTGTCTCTCTCCTCAGGGCTTCTGCTATGTTTAAGGAACCGTTTCTGTTCCTCTGGTGTTCTTCTCCTGTGTGTTTACTTCCAGGGCTCCAATATAAAAACTCCAAACTCCCTTCCCTGCTGTGCACCTGCCCACCAAAGAGAAGGGGACTCAACATCCTACCGATGTAGCCCAATCAAAGCCTCAATCATTATTTAATCAAGTAAAAGTGAAACCTCTGAATCAAATATAATCTAATATGCCCAGAGGAAGAACCAGTTTACAAACATAATCCAATATCTACTTTTGGAATTCATGAACAATATCAAACTGCTACATCTGTTTTATGAAGACTTTATATCTATCCATAAGGAAGATGAATAATTTCACATTTTATATGTTTGACAGTCTTACCACTGTTTTATATTCTTGATATTCAGTGTCTAAGGAAGATATCTGAAAAATCCCTCATTGTGTTGTAGTTTTGTCAAATTCATCTTTGCTTGCGTTATTTTTTGCCTGATAATAATTTATTTTCTTAATAGAAATCTGTTTTAGTTTGCTAAAAGCTGCCAAAAGCAATATATGAGAATTGGGTTGGCTTTTGAATGGAGGTTTATCTGTCACCTTCTCTGGGTTCCTCTCTGAGCTCCTATGTCTTTTTTTCTCTGTATTCATCCATTTATAAAGGACTCAAGTAAGGGATTAAGACCTACTCTGAGACAAGCCTTACCGAAGTAATCTAATCAAAGATGCTTGACTGAAGAGTTCTAATCAAAAAGTATCACTTACAGTATTTTCACAGCCACAGTAGTGGATTAGCTCTAAGGACATGGTCTTTTCTGGGGTCCATAAAGGTCTCAAACTACCACAACATCCTTACACTTTAAAACACATTCTAGTTGTACAATATCTAAATTTACTCAACATCTCTTTTAAATAGTATAACAATGCTAGCTTAAAATGTGAAACACTAATCTCGACCCATCTCTTCCTATTAATCATCATTATCGATTTGTTTCTGTGGTCTATACTTAAATAGATTTACTAACAAGTTTACCAATTTCTATTCCCTTTTAGGTTCAGTTTCCATCATTCCTTCCTTTCTTCCATGTCTTCTTCAAAAATCATAATTTAAGGTTTACTATATACATTCTAGTATGACTGTAGATAACAGACAATGAACACTGATATTATGATTAGGTAAATTAAAGCAAATTAGAAAGTTACAAATATTCTAGAAAAATGAGAGCAAAGAACCAGATATTAGAATAGGATGCTTTTTTTAGACATGGTAGTCAACAAAGACCTTATTGAGAATGTGACATTTAACCAAAATTTGAAGAAGGAAGGGAATAAACCTGTAAATCTCTCAAAGAACATTCCAGGCAGAGGGAAATAATGCAAAAGGCCTGAGGTGTGAGCATGACTGTGGTATATGAAAAAGAACAATGAGAGGAGGTTAAAAGGAAAAAAGAGAAAGTGAGGAGAAGATAAGGTTAGAGAAAAAACAAGTGTCATATGACATTTAAGCCATTTTAAGGACTTGATCATTTACTCTAGTGAGATGGGAAGTCATCGCAGGGTTTAGCAGACCTCATATATTTTTAAAATGTTGACTCTGGCCACTGTATAGAGAATTGAGTATAGGAAACGAAGAGTAGAAACAGGAAAAGTAGTTAGAAGACTATTGCTGTGATGTAAATAAGAGATGATGATTAGAAGAGATTTGTCATTGTGGACGTAGTGAGAGAAAGACTCTGGAAAAAAAATGAAGAAAAAACCCAGCAGGTTATGTCCACATGTAATTAGGAAGTCACTGTGGCTTTAAGAAGGGATCTTGGTGATAACTAGCATGTGAGGTTTAATTATAGTAACATAAGTTTTTAAAGTTTAATATTGTGGTAGGTTGAATTGTGCACCCCAATGTAGACATTTTCCTAATTTTGATACACATCCATGTGGGTATGAACCCATTGTAAATAGGGTCTCTTGAAGATGATGTTTTAGTTAAGATGTGACCCAACTAAATGAGGGTGGGTCTTAATCAGATTACTAGAGTCCTTTATATGAAGAAGACATTCAGACAAAGTCAGAAAAAGTCAGGAGGGTGGGTCAGAAGCCGGAAGTCAATAGAACCTGGAAGGAAAAGCAGAGGACAACACCGTGTGATGGGAAAACCAAGGTACTGAAGATGGCCAGTCAGCCAGAATGCTTCTGACCCTGGAAGGGAGCCAGCTGTCTAGTCAGTGTCATAATTTAGATTTCTGGCCTCTGAAACCATGAGCCAATACATTCTTGTGGTTTAAGCCAACCCATTTTGTAGTATTCTGGCTGTTGTAACAACTGTTACCAAATATCAAACCAAATTATGTTTCACATATAAGCAGTTTTTATTGAATTTTTTCTTATACAAGCAATCACAAAAGAGGTGAAATTTTGCAGCTTATAATTTTACTGGTTCCAGCTTTATTTTATATGTTATCATTTAATAAGAAAAGACTATTTGATGTTATATGGCAATTAAATACAAAACAAAAAAGTCTAGAAATAATATGAAAATTAGGGAAAGATAAGGCAAATAAATAATTAATTTTTTATAAATGAATTATTTTTACATTAAATTTTGGGTTTTCCTTATGTTCTTTTTTATTGTCTGTATGTGTGACCCCACAGAATATATAGTTTGTTAAATTAAGAGAGTTTTCTATAATATGCATAAGCATGAAGAAATAAAGCTTTTAAATTGTATTGTTATATAGATCACATGAAAGTCATGAGGATAGCTAAATTGTATAGCAGTGTTAAAAATATAGCCAGAGCAGCAAGGCATTAAATAAGGGTAATTGCTTTCTTATGGCAAACAATTTGAAATTGAGGAGATGGGCTTCTATCTTTTTCAAAGATTACTAGGACATAGTAATTACTGTGGGTATATAAACCTGCGTTACATTGAAAGTGCATTTGACTGAATATAACTTTTGAAGAAACATCATTTACAAAGCCCTGGTCAGGTTGAGGAGAATAAAACAGTATTGAAGCATTACATAGGGTAATTATGTCACTAGCTTTGGTCTTTATGATAAACACTTGTATACAGCATAGGGGACAGAAAACTTGAATTCTAATTAGAGGCTAGTGTGTGTGGTGAATGTTTAGCACTTTTTACTGGAGAAAAGCCCTTATATGTTACACTTGCAGATATCCATGGTGTGAACACTCTGTCTATGGCAGATTTCACGATAGGTTCAAGGTATTACTGGGAAGTGGACTGGGCCCAGTGGTTAGGGCATCCACATGGGAGGCCCGTGGTTCAAGCCCAGGGACTCCTTGACCCGTGTGGAGCTGGCCCATGTGCAGTGCTGATGTGTGCAGGGAGTGCCGAGCCACGCACGGGTGTCCCCATATAGGGGAGCCCCACGCGCAAGGAGTGCACCCTGTAAGGAGAGCCGCCCAGCGCAAAAGAAAGTTCATCCTGCCCAGGAATGGCGCTGCACACACGGAGAGCTGACACAAGATGACGCAACAAAAAGAAACACAGATTCCCGTGCTGCTGACAACAACAGAAGCAGACAAAGAACATGCAGCAAATAGACACAAAAAACAGACAACTGGGGCGGGGGAAGAAATAAATTTTTTAAAAAAAGGTATTACTAAAAGCAGAGTTGGGAAGAGATACTCAAAATTGACGCTTGTAAGCCTTGGATTTTCTCACTTCTAAAATCAGTAGATTGTACTAGTTGATGTCTAAAGCCCTTCCAGGGTTTATCATTCTATTTTAAGGATAGTGATAAGATTTTATTTTCCTTCTTAGACAAAATAAAAAAAATACATAATATCTCAAATATTTAATTCTATAATCAGCTACATGTGGAAGTAATGGGACATAATCCATTTTTTTCCCATTAATTGCTATTTAAATGCCTCATCTTTAAATGGAGACAGATTTGGGAACATCATGTAAAAGAACTAGCATTAGTTAAAAAAAAATTTTCCAATGAATTGAAATTGTTTTCATTCCAATTGTTTTGCTATCAATTATAACAATGCAAAAGAGGTATCTTCTTGGCAGTAGAATACAACCTATTTCTATCTAAAGATGTGGTAGGCTGACTGTAAGAGTCCACCAACAGTGCTCTACTCCTGGCCCTTGTGTAATCCTGTCCCTTTGAGTGTGGTTTGGACCTCATGACTCACTTTTTTTTTTAAAACCTTTTTAAAAAGATACATAGATCACACAAAATGTTACATTAAAAAAATATGAGGTTCCCATATACTCCACTCCCCACACCCCCCATGCCTCCCACGTCAACAAGCTCTTTCATCAGTGTATCACATTCATTGCATTTGATGAATACATTTTGGAGCACTGCTACACAGCATGGATTATAGTTTACATTGTAGTTTACACTCTCCCCCAGTCCATTCAGTGGGTTATGGCAGGATATGTGATGTCCTGCATCTGTCCCTGCAATATTATTTAGGATAATTCCAGATCCCGAAAATAGTCCCATATCACACTTCTTCCCTCTCCCTGCCCTCAGCAACTCTCTGGGCATTGTCTCCACATCATTAATACAGCATCTTCCATTGCTAGAGTCACAATAATGCTATAATAGAATACCAGTAAATTCACTTTAATCCATATTTTATTCCTCCATCCTGAGGACCCTAGGATGGCAATGTCCACTACACCTCTAAATCAAGAGGGGGCTTAGATCCCACATGGCTGATGGATGTGATTCTCCTGCTTGCAGTCATAGACTCTCTTGGTTCCCTGGTATGGTGGTTGACCATCCTCACCTCCCTGTTAGCTGTTGTGGGTAAGTCCAATGAACTGGAGAGTAGGTGCTGCAACTCTGCTGAGGTTCAGGGCCCAGCACATGGACTATCCAGAGATTCATGTCTCCTGAACATACACCAACCCCAGCACCAACCACAGGTTCAGTAAAAGTGACAGAAGAGGCATGTGTAGAGAGGTCACATCTGAGTCCAACTCCATCACAATCAGGAGCAAATTTCCAAAGTAGGGCCCACTGGCAAGGCACTGAACTCCAGAGCCATCTGTCATGACCATAGGACCTGGGTATCTCTGTAACCCTCAGGAACATCACTACCTGGGGTTTTATCTACTTTGGCTCTCTGAGATCCTGCAGAGATGTGCATAAGCATGACCCCTCTGATGACCTACTGACTCATTTTGAAGTCTCTTAGCCATATAAACTCTTTTTGTCTTTACCATTCCCCCCTTTTATTCAAGGTCTTTTTCTAGTTGCATCACTAGATGGTGCTTTGAAATAATCCCTCAGTGCCAGGGAGGCTCATATCTGGGGTGACTCACTTTTTTTTTATCCCCCCCCCCCACCCTTGCAGCTTTTTGCTTGCGGTCTGCTCTCTGTGTCCATTTGCTGCATGTTCTTCTGCGTTTTTGCTTGTCTCCCTTTTTTTTGTTTCATTACCTTGCTGAGTCAGCTCTCTGTGGCACTTGTGGGCCAAAGGCACTCCGTGGTGACCAGGCCGGTGGCTCTCCACAGCATGTGGGTGAGCCTGCCTTCACAAGGAGGCCCCAGGATGTGAGCCCAGTGCCTCCCATATGGTAGATGGGAACCCAACTGATTGAGCCACAGCCACTTCCCAGGTGACTCACTTTTAATGGATAGAATCCAACAAGAGTATTGATACATCATTTCCATGATTAGGTTACAAAAAGACTATGACTTCTGTCTTTTAAGTATGTTCAATGACTGGCAAAACAAAACCCTCAAATCAAAGAAGAAAACAGAAAAGAAAGAATTAACTTTAAAATGTATATGCTAGCTTTCCTAAAAAATTTACTTTTTCTCTGGTAGCAGAGGCAAGGGTAGGTAATAGAAATGAAGAATGTGTTGAGTTCAAATTCCTGCCTGCTCAGCCCCTCATTATAGCCTTAGATATATTTCTTAACTTTAGTGAACCTTGGGTCCTCACCTGCAGACAAAGGAAAACATTGTTATTTTTTATTCAGAGAGTTCATGTGCAGATTAGCTCAGATAAAGTATGGAAATCATCTATCAGTAACCATATAAGGCAGGAGTTTAACTCTTAGTTTTCTCATGCTATCATTCTTGACAGTAGGACATTTTCCTTCTCTAGAAATTATGCCTATTACAGATAATGTGAAACCACACTGTGGATGAATTAATACAATGATTGTGTCTAATGAGTTAGAGTAATTAGACATTTTCCACTCTAAAGTATCAACTTTTCAGCCATGGCCATTTTATAACATTGCTATTACTCAGTTTGGCCTTAATTACTGTTACTACTTAAAGCATTTAGTAAGAGCACTATAAGAAAATGTATCCACTTTAAATGTTTAAGTGCCTCTTTATTTGCTTAGTGTTCTGCTATTTTTGTGAGGGATTCAAAAATGATATAAGAAAATTCCAACTAAAGAAAATATAAGAAACTGCCATAGTAAAATTGTCTTTCTTTATTAATTTGTCTCTATAATAAGTGCTATGGAATGGGAATCTAGGTGAGTCTTAAAAACAAATAATGCTTAAATTTCAACTCTGAGACTGAATTTAATGACTAGGTCTGAGCTCCTTGAATTTAAGATCTTTGTTCAAAATTCTCTGGGAAAGCATGGTATTTGGAAACCATGGTTCCACCAAATATTTTTATTTAACATAAATATAATCATGTCTTACATTCTTTTTAAAAGTATAATATTAAAAACTCTTAAGTCTTTATTCCCCAATTCTCTCCCCCGCTGTTTTTTTAGTCATAAGAGCATCTTCTTCACCCCCCACCAGACAACAAATATTAAACACCTATCATGAACACTTTGTTTTTCTCTATGAATTTTCATGTTTCTATTTAAGTATTTTTACTTATAAATATAAATATGCATATGAATATACATGATTTTTGCCATTGCTATACAAAATAGGATTTTATTTTATATACTTTTTGTAAATTATGCTATTATTACAAAAATAGTTCTTATATATTACTCTATATAGATCTAAAACATTGCTTATAGTAGCTGCAGGTGACTATAGAAAAGTTTTTAAAGTTTTATTTAATGGATTATATTAATTTTAAAATAACTTCTGGTTCAAATAATGGTTTAAAAGGTTTCTTTTACACGGGAATTTTTATTTCATCTTCAAGATTTCCTGTTAGCGTTATTGTTTTTTAAATATACAAACTTTTATACTTTCTTTTATTTTCTTCCAAATGCATGTCTATTTTGCCAGCATTATTTATTAAACTAATGATTTTTCTGTTGAATTATATGAAATTTTCATATATTGAATGTGCATACTTGTCTGGATCTATTTCTTGGTATCTGTTATTTCCTATTGCTTTATATACTTCTTACTATTTCAATACGACTTTTCTTTTTTTTATTGAAGAGGCTTTAGAATATGTTTTGGTATCTGGTAAAGCAGGTCCTTACTTAAACTGTTTTTCCTTTTGCATATTCCTTTTGGCTTTTACTTTCCATATAAAATTGAAGATATTTTATCTAATCTGTCTATCCAGACTCACTGAGGGATAGTAATTAAAATTGCATTACAATTTAATATAATTTTGGGGAGAACTGATATTTTTAAGATATTAATTATCATATCTAAAATCATGGCATACATTTCCATCCATTTAGGTCTTGTTTCTCTTCTCTATTAGATTTTAGTTTTCCCTATATAGATTCCATGCTTTTGTTATTAATTTACTCTTAAATATTCTATAGTAGTTTTGATATTATTAAATAATTTTCATTTTAATATCCATTTCTAAATTTTATTCCAGAGGAGAAAGGTTACTGATTTTGGTAAATTTAAATTTTCTGGTAAAGAGTTCTTGGGTTAATTCAAGTAGTTTTTTAATCATGGTTTTTAAAATTGATTTCTTCTGTTTATTTTATGTTTTACTTTCTTGTATTAATGTATTTGGTGAATCTCCCAGAAAATATTCTACTGTGTGGTAACACAAAAGGTTGAATTTTTTAGTAGATTCATGTGAATCATAGAATCTTACCACTGGGAAGTTTACCAATGATTCAAACACATATCTGGAAAACATCGGACATAAGTGAAATAGTCATTCCTTGGACATTTCCAGAATAGTCAGATGCAGCTCCCCAAAATGCCTTTTGTTCCTTGAATTAGGTAAGACATGTTTTAGTTTTGGACTATCATTTTGAAAGGGAGTCATTTTAGCCATTTTAGCCACAGATATAACTGTCTATGCTTTAACAAATGATTTTGGCATTTGAGTAGGATAATATAGCTTTTTTACCTTGAGAAAAATGATAGAGGTTTTCTGATTTTGAAATGGCTTATAGTCCTGAATTAATATTTTGTGGTCATAAAGTACTATTGTTTTAATTTATTGCTGATATTAGAATGAGAATTGATGCATCTATATTTTTAACTGTGAATAACCCAATTGTTTTCTATTTTGTTCTACCTTGATAAAATTTTGAAATTAAGTTTGTGCTAAATTTTAAAATTAATTGAAGATATTACCATCTTTTCTTAAGTTAAATAGTTCATATATGCTTGGAATTTAATGTTTTAAGTTGAATTTAAAGTAATTCAATTTGGCCCAGTTCCCTTTTTCAATATTGGATCTCTAATCACTTTTTAAATTTATTATATAATTATTGAGCAATTAATATATTCTATTACTTCTTGGGACTCTGATTCGGATGTTTCTGGACAAGGAATGATATTTTCCCTGAATATAGAATTCTTGAATGTAAGTTATTTTCTTTGGCATTTTCTTTCTTGGGTTTTTCTTGTTTGGTGTTTGCTCGACTTCTTGAATCCACAGTTTTATGTCTTTCACAAAATTTAGGTAGTTTTCAGCAATTATTTCTTCAAATATTTTTCCAGCTTTGCACTCTTTTCTCATTCTGGGATTCCAATGGCATGAATGGTAGACCTTTTGGTGTTGTAAACACAGGTTCCTTAGGCTCTGCTCATTTTTTCTTATCTTTTTCCATCTCTTGTTCAGATTGGATAATTTCTATTCACCTGTCTTCAAGTTATTTATTCTTTTCTCTGTCATCTTCCTTTTGATTTAGAGTTTATGAAATGAATTTTTATTTTTATCATTGTGTATTTCAGCTTTAAAATGTCTATTTATTTCTTCCCTCTGTCTTCTATTTCTTTGTTGAGTCTCTTTCCATTCATTTCAAGAGTGTTCATGATGATTATTGTTGGATCGACAATAATAATAACTGTTTTAAAGTCTTTATCAGATATTTCCAGCATCTGTGTCGTTTTGGTGTTGGTGTCAGTTGATTATCATTTCTTATGTAAGTTGAGATATTCCTATTTTTTCATATGCAGAGTAATTTTGGAATGTATCCTGAACATTTTGAATGTTATATTATAAAACTTCTTGATTGTATTTATAATCCTAAGGAGAATGCTGCCATTTTGTGTTAGCAAGCAATAAAACTAGTTAGGTTTATGCTGAAAATCACAATGCACCTTTGTGGCCTGTTTTCAATGCCAGTTCAGTTTTTAAAATGTGTGCAGTGCTATCTGGATCTGTCCTTGTATGTACCACTCAGTGATAAGTTCAGTACTGGTGGGTGGTATATGTATTAGTCCAGTTCTCAAAGTCTTTGATGTTCTGATTAGGATCATATATACATATGTACAGCTTGGGCCTAAGCCCAGAAATTTTTATATAAATTTGCTGGGTTATTTTACTGGGCACTTTCCTATCTCAATGATCTCCCTAGTTCTTTTTGGTTCCCTGGAACTCCCTTTTTAAGTCCTCTGGCCAGAAAGTTGAAAATTTAGTTACTCCCCTTCCCCCACTTTGGCAACTGTTCAACATTCAGGGCCAAATAGCACAAATCCTGAGTTAAAAATAATGGTAAACTAAATGAAGTTTCAGTGATTATTGAAATTCTTATCTTCTTCCTTAATGTACCTGGTATTTTTTACTTTTCAGTGTCTTTAAATAGCTGCTCCCAAGCATTCTGTCCATTACTATAGTAACATTCCTTGGAGGAGACAGAGTGGTGTGTGCTTAGCCATCCTTCCCAGAATAGGAACTCTTTTAGCATAATTATTAATATGTATATATATTTGTTTAAATTTACCAGGCCAGGAATGTAAGTAATAAAGGGGTACATTCTCCACCTGCATGTCAGTTATTTGGAATAATTCTTACTTTTTGAGTGTACATTAGCATTTTACTTTAATGTTTTAAAAATTAATAATTAATGCATGTTGATTTCAGAATATATAGGAAATATGTATCTATATAGAGAATACAGAGAGGTATAAATTTGAATTAAAAAACCTTCTTACACCAACTATTTGAATAATATTTTGCTTATTTTTTCCTTATTCTTTATATTGCATGGGTGTGTATGTGTGTCTGATTATTAAAAAAATGGAATAGTACTGTATATACAGGTTCTTTTCATTTTTAAATACATAATAAGCATTTTCATGTTATAAAATTTTAGTAGCTGTAGAACAGTTGATTGAATGAAACTATATTGACTTTAAATAAGTCCATATAAGAGTATTTCTAAATATTATTCTTCAGTGTTATGTACTTTGCAGAATTCCAAATTCCTCCTGTAATATTTTTACAAGAAACATAAATGTCTGCTTGTTAAATATGAGTAGATATATGCGCACCAATGTTCATCACAGCATTATTTACAATTGCCAAAATTTGGAAGCAACCCAAACGTCCATCAATGGATGAATATGTAAACAAAATGTGTTATATACATGCCATGGAATATTACTCAGCTGAAATATTGACATACATGCAGCAACATGGATGCATCTCTAAAACCTTATATTGAATGAAGTAAGCCAGCCATTAAAGGACAAATATTGCATAATATCACTGATATGAATTAATGATAATGAGCAGATTCACAGAATTAGAGTCTGGAAGATAGGTTACCAGGAGATAAAAAGTTGGTAGAGTGGTGAACTGATGTTCAATCTGGACAGAATCTGTGATAAGGTTGGTGGGGGTGTTTTGGCAGTGGATGGGGGTAATGGTGGTACAGCGATGTGAGTGGAGTCAATGGTGCTGGAGTGTGCATGTGAGTGGGATTGGGTGAGTGGGTTGGGTATCCATGGAGCCACAGGGAGGGCTGGAGGGAGGAGCAGGTGAAATCTGGGGTGATTGAGAACTGTGGTTGAGAATACAATTGTGGGAGTGTTCTTATGGCAGCTATTGCAGGGGAGGATCACCAGTGCAGAATGGCAATGGTGGAGGGATATGTGGAGAGGGGTGCCCTGGAGGCATGCCTCAACGGAATGTGAATATGTTCATGTAAAGGGTATTGCTTCAGTGGGTGGAGACCCACACAATCACCAACAAAATATTAAATTCTCCTCCTGAGGAGTTCTGCTACATTCTCAGATAGAGTGACAAGAATCTCTGGAGTACATGGAGAGTTCCTAATAAAAGAAAATAGACCAAAACACCAAGCCCATGGTATTAATGCTTGCACTTATGAACATTATTCTTGTAAAATTGAAATTTAGCCTAATAATATATATTGCCTAAGAGTTTCCTCCTGAAAACCTCCTTGTTACTCAAATTTGGCCTTTCTCTAAGCCAAACAGCAAAAAACACACAAAAACAACAACAAAAAAACCTTACTACCTTCCCCTTGGCTTAGGACATGACTCCCAGGGATGAGTCTCCCTGACATTGAGGGATTAATACCCAGTGCCAACCACTGATGCATTTGGAAAAAGACCTTGATGAAAAGGGAGAAACATTAAATACAGAAGTTTTATGGTTAAGAGATTTCAAAGTGATTCGGGGGCTCATTCCAGAGGTCATGCTTATGCATGTCTCAGGCAGACCTCATTAACTGCCACAGTGAATAAATCCTCAAAGAAGCCTGCTCCTGAGGGCTATAGATACATCTGGACACTATAAGCAAGGTACACACCCCCATGAAATCAGCACCCTGTTGGTGGGCCTTACCTTGGAATATATGATAACCTATTTCCTCACTGTAACATAGTTAGGCTCATTTATAATTTCTCTATGCAAGATTCTTGCAACTCCTTTTATTTGATACTATAATTATCAGTATACACATTAAATATATGTCCCAAAGACTTAAATCTTGGTTTGTTCATATGCCAGTTGAGCCCTAAATCTCAGCAAAGTTGTGGCCAACACCCATTCTCCAGTTCATCGCACTAACCCAGGACAACTAACAAAGTGTAAACCATAATGTAAACTATAAACCTTGATTAGTAGCAGTTCTTCAATATTTGTTCACCAATTTTAACAAATATACCACATTAATGTAAGATGTTATTTTTTTGGGGGGGGGGTGAGGTATGTAGGAATCCCCTATACTTCCTATGTAACTTTTCTATAATCTAAAACTTCCTTAAAAATAAAGTTTATTATATGAGGAAAAAATGAATAGCTATGGATTATAAAAAGAGTCTAGTAAAAAATTAGTCAAATAGTTTCCCATGGGCAATAGTAGGTTACCCTACCTTTTCTCACTTTGGAACACTCGTTTCACTAGCCTAGAAGTCCATTGACTTTATTCCTACTGCATTACTTTTTTTGCTCAAGTACTCAGGAAGCAGTGAGCTAAAGACCTGATAAGCAATTTCTGTACTGGGTTTGGTGGTACTGAGAAAGGTAAATTTAATATTTTGGCCATTTTTAAAATCACTTACCTCTTACACCACACTTGACTTCTATGTTAACACACAGTTAAATCAATAAAAGATTGCTTTAGTAAGCATATAGGAGAAACAAAACACTATAATTTTGTGTTCCATGAATAAAGAAAATAGAACAAAAGACAAATACCTCTGAGTCAAATATATTTGTATATGTTTCTATTAGAATGACTATCAGAGCTGAAAAGATTAATAGCAAGTATGGAAGTTAACCTAAGTGTACTCAGGAAAATTGTAACTGAAAAATAATAAACCACCAGTTAATCAAAGATTCTAAAATAACACTATTCATTGCTCATTCCTATAAACACAACTGTGATCCTTTTTCTTTTTAAAGCTTTTCTAAAGAGATTCTTCTAAACACTATAAGGTAATAAAGATATAGCCGTTACTTATGAAATTTTTAAAACTCTTTTAGCTACCCTAATATATTCCATTTTGGACATTGCATAGATTTTCTCTAAATAAAATGGTGTATAATTATTTTAATGAACTTTTGTTTATTTTTACTAGATAATTTTATTTCATTTTAAAAATTTTTAAATAAAGGTAACTAGATTTAATATTTATTAGTATTATTCATCATATTGGGAGAGGTGATTTATCTTCATGATTTTGAGATGGAAATGTAAAGACTTTTTAATATAAAATAAGTAACATAAAGACAAAGTGTAAAATATATCGATATAAAATAGTTATTATTTTATACCATTCAAAAAACACTAGAGTCCTGCCCCTATAAAGAAGGCAGAGTGAGATGATTCAGGGTCCATCCTCCTACTGAGGCTTTAAATAAATAAAAAGAACTAGCAGAAACATCTTTTTCAATGCTCCAGAATATAGTTAAGGGACTGCAGTAACAGGGCAAGTGACAAATCAAGATAAAGGCTAATTAAAAGTGACAAGATCTTCTGCCTCCCTTTCTGGTCTCTCTCTCTCTCACCCTTTGGCTTGCTGGGTTGCTGACCATGTTCCCAGTGCATGGATCCCTGTTCCCAGTTCTGGAGAAAGTACACATTCTGGGAGTATGGCCTGGGGAACTTGCCATCCCAGAACTTGCCCTGCATGTAGAAAGCAGCTATGGAAATCTTCTGCACAATACTATGGGAAAGCAGTCAAGTGGATGCTTGGTGTAAGGGAGTGCTGGCTGTAGGGCATACAGTGCAGTGACCATGACCATAAGAAAACTGTTTCTTAGGGAAGAGGGGACACTTGTATGCCTGTAGACAGGAGACTTTTCTAAGGCTAAACATGTACACCTAAGAGAAGACACTTGCACAGAAAGGATCAGAGAGATCCCTACACTTTGGTCTGGAGATAGTCTCTAAGCTCTTTATATGGTTTAGCCCTGAAGGAGAGCACTTACATAGGTCAATCTGTGAAGATTGGGAAAGGTGTTTTCTGTTCTCCTTATTTTCTGTTAGCTCTTGGCATTCAAGGAATGTTCTGCCACAACACTAGCTGTATACAATCATAAGGAACAGATGCCTTAGAGTCTAAATTCCAATGATAACACATTAAAATATCAAAATATCCAGTTTTCAATCAAAGGATACAAAACACACAAAGAAACATGAATTGGTGGCCCCAGCAAAGGACAGGAAAAAAATTAAAGCATTAGAAATCATCAACAAGGTAGATCAGACCTTGGATATTCTAAAAAAAGACTTTGAAAAAGTGGTCCTAATTATGCTCAAAGAACTAAAGGAAAACATGGGCAAAGAACTAAAGTAAATCAGGAAAACAAGAGATGAACACAAAGAGAATATCAATAGAGGGAAATTATGAAAAGTAACAACACAGAGCAGAAGACCATAGTAATAGAAATTTAAAATTCCCTAGAGGGCTTCAACAGCAAATTAGAGCTGGCAGAAAAAGAAATCGGTGAACATGAAGATAAAACAATTGAAATCATCAGACTGAGGAGCAGAAAGAAGAAAGAATGAAGGAAAGTAAACAGAGCCTGAGGGACCTATGGGACACAGTCAGGAATACCAGTATATGCATTGTGGCAGCCTCAGAAGGAGAAAAGAGAGAGAGAGAGAGAGAGAACATTCAAGGAAATAATGAGTAACAACTTTCCAAATTTAACAAAAGATATGAACACACATACAGGATGTTCAATGGGCTCCAAACAGTATAAATGCAAATAGACCCATGCCACTGCATATTGTTACAAACTATTGAGTGCCTAAGATAAAGAGAGAATTCTGAAAGCATAAGAGAGAAGCAACATGCCATGTACAAGGGAACCTCCAAAGGATTATATATGATTTTTCATCCTAAATCATGGAAGCAAGAAGGAAATGGCTAGATGTCATCAACATGGCAACATAAGACATCCCCTGAAAAATCCTCCCAGAGATTCAGAGAATATAAGGACAAATTCCACTTGCCTACAACTCTGGAGGATGGTAAAGAAGGTCTCCATTAACACTGAATCAAAGAAAGAGAAAAGTATCAGGTAGGAAACTTCCATCCTAGACTGGCTGGTCCCCTTCATTTCCCCTCACTTGGTCTTGTACAAGCTTGTGAGTTCTCCAGAGGCTGCAGTCAGGGTCCCTCCCAGCAGAGGCACAGACTACAGAGGAACTCACAACAGTGAGTTAGAACCCCACACATGTCCAAGCATAGGGTCCCAAATCTGCAGGGACCCCAAGAAGAACATAAGCCTCTTAGGAGTGCTACATACAAAAGGACCTCTAGGGAAGATAAATGAGAAAAGCCACAGCTGAACAGTAGTGGTCAAGTCCATTCACTCAATCCAGTTACTGTTGAGGCACTTCCTACACACAAAACAGATTTTCTTGGGTGATCCACCTTTCTGGATTAACTCCACCTGACTCCTCATGGAGGGTAACCTAACAGGGAAGAAATCAGAGGCAGAAAAGCCTGAAAGAGTAATAAAGGGAGGGTCTTTATCCTACTGTAGGATAGAGGGTCCCAGAACTTAAAAGCATAGGGAAAAAGGGGTACTGAGTGAGGTATCAAATTTAAATAAATCATAGTAACTTGGGAGAAAATTCTTGCAAAAACAAACAGAACAGATTAAGATTTCTGGAGAAGGAATAGAGGAAAGGAAACTTTCTCTTGGAAGTGAAACAATTGCACAAAAATTGCAATCTTAAAAATTGCACTACATGTCCAGGATAAGAATCAGATGTAGAAGAATGGAGCAAATCTGACCAGTTAAACTCAGATTATTGTAAGGATCCAGAATAAGTTGAATCAAGCATCAAAGAAGAATCTTAACACAAAGTCAATAAACAATACAACCCTAGAGAAGAGGGAGAAACTTATATTTAGTGTTAACTCATCAAGATAATCAGATGCCTGGATATCAGCAAAAAATTACAAGCCATACTAAGGAAAAGAAAGATGGCTCAGACAAGGGAACAAATTAAAAATTCAGAGGAGACACAGAATTTGGGAACCACTAATCAAAGAAGTTCATACAAACACCTAAATTAATTCATGATCATGAAGGAAAATATGAATAAAAAGATAAAGGATGTGAGAAAGAAAATGTGTAAGCATGAAGAAGAATTTGAAAGTATAAAAAAACATAACAGAAATAATGGGAATGAAGGGCACAATAGTAGAGACTAAAAATACTAGACACATAAAATAGGAGATTTGAATAGGCAGAAGAAAGAATAAGTGAACTAGAAGACAAGTCAATTGAAATCATACAATCAGAAGAATAGCTAGAGAAAAGAATAGAAAAAATTTAGCAGTGTCTCAGGGATTTTAGTGACATCATGGAGTACATAAACATACATTTCATGGATGTCCCAGATGAGAAAAGGGAAAAGGGGCAGAAAGAATATTTGAGGAAACAGTGGATGAAAATTTCCCAACTCTTATGAAAGACATAAATATACATGTCTAAGAAATGCAATATCCTGCAAACAGAATAAATCCTAGTATGCATACTTTGAGAAACATATTAAACAGAATGTAAAATGCCAAAGATAAAGAGAGAATTCCCAAGGCAGTGAGAGAAAAGTGATTCTTCACATACAAATGATCTTCAACAAACTAAGTGTTGATTTCTCATCAGAAACTCAGAGGTGAGAGGACAGTGGTATGGTATATATTGAAGGAGACAAACTGCCAGCCAAAATTTTTTTATCTGGCAAAACCATCCCTCAAAAATGAGGGTAAGTTTAAAATACTCACGGATAAACTGAAACTGAGAGAGTTCATCAACAAAAGTTCTGCCTACAAGAATTACTAAAGGGAGTTCAGCAGGTTGAAAGGAAAATACAGGAAAGAATGCCTTGGAGTATTGTGAAGAAATGAAGATTCAGAGAATAGATATGTTATTGAAGCTAAGTTTGTACACTTTCAAATTAATAGGTTATTGATGTAGGTTGTACGATATAAACCCCAGGGTAACCATGAAGAAAGTATTTTAAAAATATACAGAAATGGAAATAAGAAAGGGATCAGTCATAAAAGAGTAACTATATAGAAAAAGTGGTTACAATAGAGGAAAAAAGAGACAAAAAAAAAAAGTGACATAAAAATCAAAGGCCAAAATGGCTGAAGTAAGTACTGCCTTTACAGTAATAACAGTGAATGTTAATGGATTAAACTCTCCAATCAAAAGACACAGATTGGAAGAATGTATAAAAGAGCATGATTCTACTACATGTTGTTTACAAGAGACTCATCTTTCTCCCAAAGACACAAATAGGTTGAAAGTGAAAGGTTGAAAAAGGTTATTCCATGGAAATAGTAACCAAAAAAGAACTAAGGTAGCTATACTAATATTGAACAAAATAGACTTTAAGTGGAAAGCTATTATAAAAGACACAGAAGCACACTATATATAAATAAAAGGGACAAGCCAACAGGGAGAAGTAACAATCATAAATATTTATGTACCTAACCACAGTGCCCCAAAATACATGAGGCAAACACTGGCAAAACTGAAGGTATAAATTGACATCTCTACAATAATAGTTGGAGACTTTGGCACACCACTCACATCAATAGAGAGAATATCTAGACAAAAGATCAATAAAGAAACAGGGAACTTGAATGGTAAATGAAACAGACCTAACAGACATATACAGAGCATTGCACTCTCAAACAAAAGCATATACATTCTTCTGAAGTACACATGAATCATTCTCCAGAATAGACCTCATGTTGGGTCATAAAACAAGTCACAATAAATTTTTTAAAAAGATTAAAATTATACAAAGCATCTTCTCTGACCATAATGAGATGAAGCTGAAAATCATTAACAGTTGAAGAACTGGAATATCCTCAAATATGTGGAAGTTAAGTAACACACTCTTAATCAATAGGTCAAGAAAGAAATTGCAAAGGAAATGAGTAAATATCTTGAGATGAATGAAAATGAGAACACAATATATCAAAACTTATGGGATGCAATGAAGGCAGTCCTAAGGGGAAATGTATAGCCCTAAATACTTACATGAAAAAGGAAGAAAGAGTAAGGCTGAGGGAGGTGAGGAAGCAGAGGCGGAGTCTGTCCTGTGCTCAGTGATCACACCTGGCCCCTTGCTTGCCTAAGGTGAGGGGGTTGGTTTGGGGAAGTAGCCCTGGCCAGAGGAGGAAGCCGCAGGACTTGGCGAGTGCAGAGGCTGCTGTCCCGATGCGCCACATGTACTTGATGAGCTACAGTACTGCCAGTGGCAGGGCTCCCACCTAGGTCCTGGCTTGGAGGGCCTGGAGGCTGCTCTCCTTGCTGCCCTCCCACCTCTATGAGGCTGTGGATGACCAGCCCTACTGCATCTGCCAGAGCATGATAATTTTCTTCTTTGAGATTTACACTGGGGTGCAGATATTGCTATGTGGGGATTTGCCAAATAATAAAGAAAATATATTTATCAAATCATCAAAGCACAGTTGACTGGATGGTTGCTGGTTTTTTGACCATCTGACAGAATGCTCATGGGTATGTGTGCTGTGTGCTGAAAGACAAGTTAAAATGGTTTCCATTGTATGGGTGTTATTTTTCATAGCATGGAGGAATCTTTGTAAAGCAAAGTGCCAAATTTTATGGAAAATAAATGAGAAACAAACTGCAGAGCCACATGAATGCAGAACTCCATTGTTTCTTGTGATTTTTCTAGAGGTAACAGGTATAAACCAGAAGTAACAAAAGTCCTTTCAGCTAGTCACACATTTGCTGCTCAACAAAGCTTTGCAGTATTGAAACGTGCCAACACCGAAAGTAAACTCATGTTGCTTTTGATTCTATGAAGAATTATTTAGATTCAATTTATATTACAGTGACTTAAGAAGGGACTGGACAATAAAGGACAGCAAAAAGAAACACCATCCATGACTCGGTTTCTCACAAAGAATGTCTAAAAATTCATATTCACATTGATTATATAGACCAAAAAAAAGATGTCCCAGAAGAACAAGCATATATGAGCAAAATGGCCTCATGACTGTTTTAAAATAAAAGATTAATTGCTTATAGAATTATGTGATTCACTTGATCCAGAAGGAAGAAACAAATTTCCTGGGAAAATTGTTAATTCTTAACAAAATTTCAATAAGACTTTGCCACCATTATTGATCTTAAGTAGTTTGACTCCTAGTATGCTTATGGCAGAGGCTAGAAGGAAACTACATGTAACTACATGGATATATGGAACTGTAAATTGGCTGCTTATGAGTTAGTATTAAAATATTAATGAATAGCTGTCTCCAGTCAGTGGAATGTGCAACATTGTCTATTATTTGTGGTTGCATATTACTTCAACTTGTTCCTAAGTTTAATAAGTGTAAATAAAGCCTTGTTGATTGAACTTCGGATAAAATAGAATTTGTGACTAAACCCTATATGCAGTGGGTCTTTGGCAAGCATGTCGTTTTACAAGTTGTAAGTAACTGCAGCAGGAAAAGTGAAAACTAAATGGCCTTTGTTATATTTTGCATTTCCTATGAACTAATATCAACTGCAGAAGATTATTAGGACTGTATAATTTGTTATTGTTTTATAATTCAGGTGGCTGCATTAACATTAATTTGCAGTATATGTCATTTTTGTTATTTTCAATTTTTTTTTTTACAACTTTGCTGGTCCCCAAATCTTATCACTAAAGCACTTAGTGTCTTGCAACCATGTAATATTTTACTCTTTGCTTAGTTTCTCCAAGTCAATCAAAGAAACTGTGTTTAACTATAGAGGTGTTCAAGGAAAGGGGCAAACAGCATGCATGGGGACAAAACTCTGTTTAGAACATGTTTTTATTATATTGCATTATTAGCTTATTTCACTCTATATTTGCAGAAAATGAACATTTCTAATATTTAGTGAAGCAGCTTAATTTGCACACCCTGTAATCTATACAAAAGAATGTAAAAAATATGAGAATTCACTTTAAGTTAAAACTGTGACTCTGATTCATTGCCCAACATTTTGATGATTTTTGCTATACTCTTAGCACTGTGAAACATCTGTGCCATAAGTATTTGAGAACAATAAAGTTTCCTGTTATTTATTTATTTATTTTTATGTCAATACAATCAGTGTGAACTTCATTGGACCCTGAGTCCACAGACATCTGAGGTAGTAACAGCCTTTTGAAATTCTGACTAGATTTGCTGGCATGTGTCTTTTGTCTATTATTCTGGTTTAGTGAAATATTTAATCCAAAAATTATTTTTTATGTCATCATGGTAGATTTCCTCTATACTCTAGTCCTTTTCATTTGGAGTCAATTAAGTGGTGCTGCTCAATGGCTTGCACAGTAGACTTGTAGTGAAGAAATGCATAACCAACCAATGTTTGTCTTATTTTAAAGTAGAACTCGTTAAGATCTTAAAACTAAGTTTCATCAGCTCCTGCAAAGACATTTTGTGTTTGTCTTATGTCAAGAAATTCACATCCTTAAGTTGGTGAACTACAGATTTAACTCATCAGGACTGAGTGAATTTGTTTATTTACCAACAGTTTAAATGGGGGCTACATCGCTACCATGCATCATCTCAAAAGGAGAACTATGTTCTAAGAACCGAATTAACAATTTTTACTCATGGAATGATATATCCTATGGAAGAAAAGCTTTTAAAAAAGTGTGATCTGCTTTTGTTTTATAATTTAAACTTCTCCACCAGTTCTTTAAGATAACATTTCTGCTTACTGCTAACAACAGATTTTTGTTGCCAAATTGTTGTATTAGTTACCAGATTAAATACACCAATTGAATCATGATAAACAAAGTGAAAAAATTAATTAAGGGAACTTTTGTCTGTGTTTTACTGCTTTTCCAAAACCAGAAAGTAAACCATGTCAGGCAGCATGTTTGCAATTTGTGTGTGTGAATTAGTATGCACATATTCTTATGTATATATATGCACACATTCATTAACACACATTTCCACAGGTCACAGTATGTTTATTAATGAATGGGGATAAGTAAAATTTTTGAAAAGTACTCTCATGCTAAATTATAATTTACTCTTACTGTAAAGTGAAATTGAGATAGATATGACTGTGATGAGTACAATTTTTAATAGTCCTAATGTTAGAAACTATGTCTAATTAGATCAAAATAAATGTGACAAAATTTATTTTGGACATCTTGGGTATGTTCTCACTTTAAATTTTAAGAAGCAATGTCATTGCAACTTTGTGGAGTAAAACTGATTTTTGGAAGGCAAAGTGATCTGTGTTAAGATCACCTTGAACATTGTGTTTCTTCTGACTATACTAATATTCTTCTCACGAATATTAGTTTAAAAAATGCATCAAAATCTTTGGAAAATTAGAAGCTTGTCATTAACATGCATGGATTTTGACTTGAATTATTATTTTCTAAAATTCAGAGTCCTATGTGAAAACCTTTTCCACATAATATCATTTAAGCTTTTGTTTGTACTATTGTTATTATTTATTTAAAGTTTAGTTATTTCTTAGGTTTTCTTTATCATAATGCCATCAATGTGTGTGCTTTTAAGTCTTTTTTAGAAAAAAGATGTGTTTGGATGAAAAAAATCTTTCACTGTTAAGAAAAGAAAAAGAAAAAAGAAGGAAGAACTAAAAATCAAAGACCTATCTCCACAGGTAGAGGAGCTCAAAAAAGAAAAGCAAACTAATCCCAAACAAGTAATTAGAAAGAAATAACAAAGATTAGAGCAGAAATAAATAAAACCAATAGAAAAAATTAACAAAACCAAAAGTTGGTTCTTTGAAAGTATCAATAAAATTGACAAATCCTTAGCTAGACTGAGAAAGGTAAAAAGAAAGATTATGCAAATAAAATCAGAAATGAGATGGGGGGTGTCCATTACTACTAACACAGAAATAAAAAATGAACAACTGAATGCCAACAAATGAGACAATTTAGATGAAATGGACAAATTCCTAGAAACACACAAATAACCTACACTGATTCTAGAAGAAAGAGAAGACCTTAATAGACCATTTACAATTAAAGAGATTGAATCAGCATAAAAAATTTCCTAACAAAGAAAAGTTCATGACCAGATGGCTTCACAGGTGAATTTTACCAATTATTCCAAGAAGAATTAAAACCAATCCTGCTCAAACTCTTCCAAAAATTCAAAGAGGAGAGAGCACTACCTAACTCATTCTATGAGACCAACATCACTCACCAAATACCAAAGCCAGAGTTAGAAAGTATTTCAAAATAGAAAGTTTTTTCAACAAAACATACCAGATTAACAAAATGTATATCACAATTCAGGTAAATGAGATATCATTTTCAGTTTATACCTGTCCAGCAATCTCTGTGGCAAAAAAAAAAAATAATTTTGAATAGTCAATTTTAGGGTAAATTTTATAATTTATATTTGGTGACTCTGGCCAATTTCCGCTACATTTCTTTACATCTTCCTGATGTAAAGTAGCATATTTGCATTTTTATATACCCAGATTCACTTATACCTGATAAGTGGCATGTTTTTGGCTAACAAAGATATGCATAATGCAGATATTAGAAGATAGAAATGATTAGAATATGGAGTATTTCTTTGTAAAATGTATTATTCATCAGTCTTGAAAGTGAAGGACTGAGAAAAGCTTTCTTCGGGTATATTGTTGGTAGGTGTCATGAAACTTTTGGTAAACAAGAATATTAATTTATTATCTATTTCCCTCATTGCCTTTATAAGAGCACCTTCTTCAGAAAGGACTGCCATCTCTGACAGGCATACCTTCACATTACGCATAGGGGTATGAAGTAAACACTAACTTTCATCATGAATTTGAAAGAAAATAATGCTCTTGATAATCAATTGCATATCTTTCCAGGTTAAAACTTTCCAAGTTCTGATAGATGGTTTCTGCCACCCTGTGTTTATTTGCCTTAAAAATTGTGTTCCTTCAAGGGTTAGCAACTCATGGAGGGAAAAAAATGCCCTTTTCTCAGAATGAATTGTACTTTTTCCTGAGCTAGGATTGAAAGAGAAATAAGGATAATGTCCATATGCTGACAGATGAAAGAGTTCCAAAGTGATGGCTCCCACTTATCAATAGCACAAAGTTAAAAATATTTCACCCCATATTCCCAGATTAAGCCAGACAGTCACTGCAAAAGATATTTGGATGTAGCATTTCTCAAAGAACTGCTTTTGCTCATTGTGCTTTGTCATGCTGTCATTGGCCCATAGGAAGAGATATGATAAGAAATTGCATATTGATGATTTTGCTGAATTGTTGAGGACGTTGTTTACCATTTTACCCACTGATTTCTTTTTGAGGCCTCTGGTCTCATTGTTCATTGTGATTTTCCTGAATATTTGGTTTATTAGCGAATTTTAATACTTTATCTGTTGTATGATTTTCCTTCTTTGTATGAAATAGTATAAATTGTTAAAACTTAATTTTGTCCATCATTTTTAACAAATGTATAACAGGTCATAGCATGCTTCTCAAATATTTGTGTGTGTATGTGCTGGAATGTTTATAGCAGCTTTATTAATAATTGCAAAAAATTGGAAGCAACCAATATGCCCAATAATAGCCAAATGGATAAACAAAATACACAGCCAAACAATTGAATGCAATAAAAAGAAATGGGGTATCAAGCCACAAAAATCATGGAGGGACCTTCAAGGCCTCCTGCTAAATGAAAGTAGACAGTCTGCAAAGGCTCAATATTGTGTGATTCCAACTATATGACGCTGTGGAAAAGCTAAAATTTTAGAATCAAATATTCTTCTCAAGATACATCTTACCTTTTTACAACCTAATTTTTACTTTGACTCATTTTTCCTGAAGTGTAAATAATGTTATTTCCTTGGTTATCTGCATCTTGTAAGCTACTGCAAATCATTATCGATCAAGGTAGGGTGCAAGTTAATAAAGTTAAAATCTGCATCTCTTTTCTTTCTTTTTCTTTTCCCCTCCCTGACATGGCTCCCTCATCTGTCTGCTCCTTGTCTGTTCATTTTGTCTGTTCATTGTCTGCTCGTCTTCTTTTTTTTTTTTTAAAGATTTGTTTATTTATTTATTAATTTCTCTCCCCCTCCCCCCCACCCCGGTTGTCTGTTCTCTGTGTCTATTTGCTGCATTGTCTTTGTCCACTTCTGTTGTTGCGCGGCATGGGAATCTGTGTTTCTTTTTGTTGCGTCATCTTGTTGTGTCAGCTCTCCGTGTGTGCGGCACTGGACAGGCTGCACTTTCCCTCACGCTGGGCAGCTCTCCTTATAGGCGCACTCCTTGTGCATGGGGCTCCCCTATGCGGGGGACACCCCTGCATGGCAGGGCACTCCTTTCGTGCATCAGCACTGCACAAGGGCCAGCTCCACACGGGTCAAGGAGGCCTGGGGTTTGAACCGCAGACCTCCCACGTGGTAGATGGATGCCCTAACCACTGGGCCCAGTCCGCTTCCCAGTAATACCTTGAACCTATCGTGAAATCTGCCATAGACAGAGTGTTCACACTCCGCTTGTCTTCTTTAGGACACACCAGAAACCAAATCCAGAACTTCCCATGTGGGAGGCAGGAGCCCAAATAAATGCTTGAGCCACATCCGCTCCCTGATCTTTGTGTCTGATCATTGTGTCTGCTCATGCATCAGCTTGTTTAATAGTTTGTTGCATCTGCTTTTCTTCTTTAGGAGGCACCAGGAACCTAACCCAGGACCTCCCATGTGGGAGGCAGTTGCCCAACTGCTTGAGACACTTCTGCTCCTAAAATTCAGATCTTAAGCTGACATTTAAGTTGCCTTACAATCTAAATCCAATTTGCTTTCAAATCTTAATTCCAAGAACATTCCTATATACACCATAAGTTGAAAGCACTGCTGTCCCTTCCAAGTCACTATACAAACCATTCTCATTTTCATTTGGCATTTTTCTTTTACCTCTATGCATCCAAATATTAACTATCTTTCAAGATCCATTTCTGATTCTAGCTTATTTCAACTCTTTTCCTAATTATGAGCTTGTAGTATTTATTTACTAATTCATCTAGCTCTTGACATTATTCTGTCTACTGATATTTCTTACATTGTTTAATTCCATGTACCCTCTCAGTATAAGTACCAATATCTTGTTCTTCAAAGAGACAATTAGTTTCTCAAAGTGAGGAGCTGGGCCTTGTCTAGAACTCTAGTGCCTATCATTTGGAGATACTTTGTTTAAAGCACAGATATTTATAAAATAATCAATCTGTGGGATGATGCAAAAGTATTAACTCTGAATGGTCAAAGTACATTTGAACACAATGTGAAGATCACTGGGTGTTGGTTTACATTTGTTGCAAAAACCTAAGATTTCTGTGTACTGAGCACTAAACTGGATTTTAAACAGAATTTCTAGATTTGTTCTGGATATCTTAGTTGTTTCCATCTCCTTGTAAAGTTTAAAGTAGCTTTATAAACTCTGAATTTTCAGTGGAATTGCAGAAACTTAGGCAAGAACACTGTCTGAATTCAGCAGTGACAATAGGACTCATACTTGGCAAAGGGTCAATCTGGTGATCTTGTGACAATTTTCTAGTACTCATGGCTTGGCAACATTGGGAGATGAGCAATTATGATTCTCCTGGATGAGGACCAACGGTGAAATATCAAGGTTCAGCTTAAGCAATGCAAGTAAAGCAGTTTCTTTCTAAATGGTATACTCTGAGATACTACACAAGATGTAGACTAATGTATAGGGCATATGTGGAATCTCAAAAAGCCAAAAATACAATGTCACCACCATTCTGAGTGACTACCATTCTTTTGCATGCTGTGATATCTTTTTTATTACAGGCACAGTTCACAAAACATTCATACTACATGCCTTAAGGGGTTTTGTTTTTTGAGGATTTACCTTTATTCTTTTCCTCTTTCTTATTTATTTTTTAGCCTGGATGGTAGCATGCTGTTGATAAAGCACTTGAACTCCTGCTGTTTAAATTGCTAGGTTCTGTTCAGAGGAGTGAAATAATGTTCTGCCATTTGTTCACAGGTACTGGAACTGCTGCTGAAATGTACACATAAGTGCTCTAATATGGATAGAGAATAGTTCTGCACAGGCTTTAAGGCTGTGGGAAAGGGGAATGTCTCACCTCTCTCCTTGTGGGAGGTTGACCTGCTTGTTTCCCTTGCTGGCTTCCATCGCTCAGAAATCTGTTTTTCATGTACTATACATTGATCACTAGAGTTTTCTTTCTATCTTTTCGATTTTTATTTTATTTTACCCCCCAAACAGATTTGAAACTTACATTGTCAAAGACAACGTAACTCCCAAGGTTGCTAGAGCAGTAGATTAGTCTTCGTCATTGAGGAGAGTTCAAACTGCTTTAATCAGTCATACAATTTAGCATGGATGTTCTCAGTGCTTGTACTATCCAAATTAATTTATTTTTACTGTAGGAGTCACTAACCCTCTTTCTTGGTCTTTCAATTTCTCACATATTGAAGGTAAGTTCTTTTCCAAACTATAAAAAACTCTTAATGTCATAGATTTTATCAATTAATTTGACCTCAAAAATTCAATTCTGCCAGGCTGGATTATCTGTACTAAGCAGATGGTGTGCTCACCACCTGTTTAGAGCACGATCTTTTAAGATAGTAATTGTTTTCCATCTGGTACATACTTTGCTATCGCCATTTCTATTTTTCTCTTGACCAAATATATCCTCCCATGGACAATATCCCATTTTATAGATCCATTTTCCTCATGTTTTTACAATAAAAACTTCATTAATTCATCATATGTCCATTAGTTACCTACCAATTGCCCAAAACTCTGATAAGCCCCGATATGAGAAATTCAAATAAAACATTTTCTTTTCTTCCAGTGATTTAAAGTAGGGAGTCATAAGTGAATAGACAACTACTATATTGCTATGACATGCAGTAATGGTATTCTATGACTTCTACAAAAGATTGATATTAGTTATTTACATAGCATATATAGCTGGGGCCTATATAAATTTCAATCTAGGCATTTGTAAAGAGATCAAAATGTATGATATCACTGTGATTTATTATATTTCATAAATATTACATAAAGCAAAATTTTGGTGCTATGTTAATAATTTTTACTCTAATCAATTGGGCCAAATTAGAATCAATAGTTCCAAGACCAAGATTAGGGAGAAACCTTAATCTGGTTATATTGATCATAGAAATCTACTATCTCAATAGATAAAGACTCTGATCGGAATTGAGTTTCCATGTGTTGGTGGAAAATACAGTCACTTTTTATATCTTTGGAGGCCCAAGAGATTATACACAATCTTTTTGAAGTACTCATATTGATGGTACAAATCCCTTTTAATGTGATCTATTTATGAGTGAAAGAAATCTTCTCTGAGCATTTTTACAACGTTGCTTTTCCACTTAAGGATTAACCATCTCTTTCTATCATTCCTGTTTACTGCATTATCAAGTTGCCTTTCTTTGCGGTTTACTCTCTTTCCAAGTACTCTTTTTTAAAGGCCTAAAAGTGAAACTACAGATGAGGAAAATTGAATTGATATGGAAACTGCAAAGAAAAAAACCCCACAAGGTTGATTGTCACTCTAAAGCAGGGGTTCTTAACTTTTGTTCCACAGACCCCTTTGCCAGTCAGGTAAAAACCATGGACCCCTTACTAAGTCCACACTACACTGTGTATAATTTAATAAATATATCACACCTGTACCAATACATCCCCACAAGAATAATGTTTTCTTTTTAAATTTCGACTCAAGCTCACAAACCACTGGTTAAGAAACCCTACTCTAAAGTCACATTTAAACCCTGGAACACACTATGGAGTTCAAACTCACATCTGTAAAGAAATTATAGTTAAAGATCATCTATTGTTAGTGTTTCTTTACTCACCATTACTTGCTAAGGGTTATGTTATGTATTGATGAAGGGGGCCTCACTCTTTTATCAGTTTGTCTCTTGAGTCTTATGACTTCTTGAGATGAGGCCACTGGAGTACCAGCTCGGACAGAGAGAATAGCAGTGAGATTAAAGCACATCATTTAGAAAATTGGCCCTGCTCTGGATATTAAAGATCCTCTCTACTCACTATAGACTATTTCTTTTCAAAGACACAGACTGAGTCAGTCTTAGAGGCTTAGAGAAAAATAACAAAATATTTAAGACTTTTTATATTTCTCTTTCCCAAAATAATTCTTTGAAATATGAAAGTCTCTTTCCCACTTCTATTCCAAAAATAATTTTTTCAATTGCCTTTAAAACATAGGTTCTTTGGGTCTCAAAAATACATTCTAGCACAATTGTTTAGATAGAACAACTTGGTAGAATGTATTTGTGGTAACTGCACGGCAGGGTTCTAAGAACTACCAGAAAGTGATACTAAATCAATGGTCAGAATGAGTCCCAGAAAATTGTGTCCACTGAATCTTCTGGTCAGTTCAATTCTCCACAATTCTGTAGCTCCCTTTTCAGAAGGAAAATTTCTACCCAAGACAGAAAGGATTTGCTTCCTGAAATCCAGCTCATAGTGTTTTGCAATGGGGTCTGAGGCTAAACTCCCAGACAGTAAAAATGTCTCCTTGTCTGCTTTGCCTCTTTTGTCCATACATGTCTTTCTCTCAGGAGAGTCTCGAATTGCATGGGATGGTCAAGGTAAGGTGTGAGTATTCCTGGGTGTTATGCATTGAATCATGCTCCCCCAAAAGATGTATGTTCAAGTCCTAATTCCCAGTTCTGTGGATGTGAAACTATTTGGAAATAATGATTTTTGAAGGTGATATTTGTTGAGTCCTAACTGGAATAGGGTGGATCCTAATCTAATAAGACTGGTGTCCTTATAAGGAGAGGAAATTTGGAAGGGATAGCCATGTAAAGGCAGTAGAGATTGAATTATGCTATAAGCCAAGAAATGCCATGGATGACCAACAAGTCACGACCAGAATCCTACAGAATTCAGAAGAAACATGGCCCTGAGGACAACTTGATTCAGAATTGTGAGACAATAGATTTCTGTTAAGTCAACTACTTCATTATAAAATAGCACCCTTGGAAAACTTAGACAGTGGATATCTTCTAGAATCAGATCCCCTCTTTACATTCTTTTTTTAAGTCCCCAGTGTGTCTATTCTTGCAAAACTGTATGTAATTATGCTAGTCCTGAAGAATTATAAATAAAACCATAATAACACGTCTTGTTTGCTCTTTCCATTTACAACGCATTTTTTATTGTGTTTAATTGATCCAAAAATTTGATTAGTTAAGTACAGTTGTACTATTTAGCTCCATTTTCCAGATAAGGCTAGAGGCTTGATATGTCTAAGGTTATAAAATTACCAAGTGGAGAAGTTGACACTGGTGCCTGCATTACCAAATAGATCCATGAGGAGTGGGGGACAGTTCCTATCAAAATAATTCTTACTATATCCCAAAATCTGCATCAGTTGCAGTTGAGAATGAATGTGGAGGAGATGAATAGAATGGAGAAATCATCATCATCATCATCATCTTGTTCTACAAATTCTAGAACACCAGAATTAGAAGTTCTGAGATGTATTACAGACCTTGTTGCTAAGAAAACCTTGCTGTGAATAGTGAAGCAGGACATTTTGAGAAAGTCTTTTTGGCATGGAAATACACCATGAGAGTCACCAAGTAATCTGACCAATTAGTGCTTCTGAATACTATCACATCATGCACAATTCTCCTTCACTGCATTCCCAAACCACGTCTTCAGTCTTGTCTTAGTGATGAAAGACAGCCCTGGAATTAGAGAATGATGAACTGTGCTTGGTTAAAAAAAATATATATATATATAAATGAAATTTTACATATTTTTAGCTAATTCAAAAACTGTTTCATCAAATGGCCTTCTCAAAATATTCTATAGCTATTTACTGAAGAAGGAGATGGGTTGCAGATTAATGAAGCAGGAAAACTATGATGCCAAGAAGCCAAGCTGAGAAATCTTATGTGGTGAAGAGCAACTTAAGATTCCTAGAACTTCTCAAGGCTGCTATATATCTAGGACAGGAGAAGAGGACAGAGTGGAAAAGACATGGCACTTCATCTTGCATCCCTGAGATGGTGACAAGCTTCTTTCTATTGTAGGGTTGCAAACCATGTAACTTTTGAACAAACACATCAATGCTATTGTTTGTTGTTTTAGTTTGCCATGCTGCCAAAATGCAATATACCAGAAATGAGTTGACTTTTACAATGGGGATTACCTTGAAAGCTTCTAGTTCTGAGTCCATGAAAGTGTCCAAATCAAGGCATCATCAGGTGATGCTTTCTCCCTGAAGACCAGCTGCTGGTGATCCTGTTAAGTGGCAAAACATAAAAAGCAAGGCACATGGTGGTGTCTGCTGGTCTCTTCATTCTCTTCAGGGTTTCATTGCTTCAGCTTCTGGTTTCCTTTATCTCTCTCCTCATCTGAATTCATCCCATTTATAAAGGGCTCCAGTAAGAGGACTAAGACCCACCTTGAGCCACTCCCCAACAGAAGTACCCTAAACAAAAGGCCCTTAACTGAAGTAACCTAATCAAAAGGGCTTTAATTAAAATAATGTAATCATAAGGTCTCATTTGCAATAGGTTTACACCCACACGAATTGGCTCACTTTAAGAACATGGTTTTCTGGCATCCCTCCAGCATCAAATCACCACATTTGGAGATAAAGGAAATAAGAAATGGGCTTTTGAATAGGATGAGAGAGGAAAGCGTATATAAATTTTTATAAGCAAAATAACTTGGAGGAGAAAGAAAGGAAAAAGTAAAGCATTACCAGGTAGATGTTTATCCCATCAGAACAGTACCATGATTAGTGGATGAAAATGGTTCTATCTTTACTCAGGGCTTATTGTCACATAGCTTGGAGGTAATCAAATAAACATCACATACTGCATGACTCAGTACAGCTTTCTATGACATTAGGTAGCAGGAATTGTGACATGAGATTTCATTAATCTCCAGAAAAGAAGTATGAAGAAGGAGGAATAGTGAGGAGGGCCATAAACATTATTCAGTCATCCTTTACTTAGAAAAAACCTTGCTACCTAGTGGGAAACAGTGTCCTGAGTGAGCCTTAAGCCTCTGCTAATACCCAGATTGTCCCCAGTCATGATTCTTGGCAGCCTGGGTCAGCACTAGGTTCTTAAGATAAAGGTCCCCTGCAGTAGAGAGTCAGTATTCTGGAAATAGGAAGGATATTAATGGATGCTTCTGTTAGTCTGGCCCTAGAAAGAATGCAAACCAGCTTTTTAGAAACAAGAGTAATTTTCTTTTTCTCATGGTTATTGTTATTTTCCCCAAAGAGTTAGGCTGATTAGAAAAACAAATTCAAATAAAGTTTAAGCTGAATTTGTATGTTTGGTGCATAACAGCTATTAAGGGAAACTAGGCATGTTTGGACCTTTTTGAAGCAGATTTAATCAAGAGTAGGTATTGTGGCCCCTCCTCAAAGCTTCTAGATGCTGCCAGGAGAAATGCTGAATTAGGTTGGATGGAGCAGCCAGTTAGTCTAAGAAGAATAGGTGAAAGGCTAACAAGACATAAATAGTCATTCATCATTGAGTAAGTAGTGAGCTGAAGGCAGCTAGTACTGGCTTACCCAAGAGACCCCACTGTTAAAATTTCAAGAATATTTCAAGACAGTGTTAAAAGAAAGCCATTACTTTAAAAAATTAAATTATATAATCTTACACTTAAATAAAATATATTAAAAGTAAAGGGGAGAAGTGGACTTGGCCCAGTGGTTAGGGTGTCTGCCTACCACATGGGAGGTCCACAGTTCAAACCCCAGGCCTCCTTGACCCGTGTGGAGCTGGCCCATGCGCAGTGCTGATGCGTGCAGGGAGTGCCCTGCCACGCAGGGGTGTCCCCCGCGTAGGGGAGCCCCACGCACAAGGAGTGTGCCCTGTAAGGAGAGCTGCCCAGTGCGAAAGAAAGTGCAGCCTGCTCAGGAATGGCGCCACACACACGGAGAACTGACGCAGCAAGATGACGCAACAAAAAGAGACACAGATTCCCGTGCCGCTGACAACAGAAGTAGACAAAAAAGAACATGCAGCAAATGGACACTGGGGGGTGGGGGAGAAGGGGAGAGAAGTAAATAAAAAATAAATCTTAAAAAAAAAAAAAGTAAAGAGTATAAATATTCCAAGCTCATCACTTCCAAAGAATTTTTTTTCTGTGTTTTACTATTATCTATACTCTCCAGTTTATTTACACTTATTGCATCTATAGGGAATATAATGGTGTGCTACTCCACCTTTCTGGTGGATTAATTTATGCATCTCGATTTAGACATTTTCTTAATCTCAATCCCTGTCCCTGTGGGTGTGAACCTATTGTAAATAGGATCTTTTGAAGATGCTATTTTAATTAAGGTGCCCAAGCAGAATGATGTTGGGCCTTAATCTGGATTACTGGAGTCAGAAGAAATTCAGTCAGAGAGAGAGAGACAGAAATCTCCTAGGAGGACCTAGAAGTCGAAGTCAACAGAACAGAGAAGAAAAAGGAGTGGGCGTCACTATGTGACACGAGTAGATATGCAAGCCTAGGAACCCCAAGGATTGCCTGCAAGCCAGCACTAGAATGCTACTGACTTTGGGAGGAAGAAGCATCTCCTTGCTGACAAATTTGTATTTCTCTTAGCCTCAAAACCATAAGCCAATAAATTTCCATTGTTTACGTCAATATATTGCATGGTAATTTGTCATAGCAGCTAAGATGGCTTTTCTTTTCAATCCTTTTGAGTTCAGTTATGTCATATTAGTAGCAACTATGGTCTGCAAATGCTACAAAACAGGTCTGGAGTTATTGGTGGGTTGACTGTTTAATCTTAAAAAATGATAATAAGGCAGATGGAACTAAAAGTTATATCATGTTGTTACATTGTGAATAGTATACAAAGTTAAGGAAATATTAATCTAGTATTTGAAAACTGTTCTCTGATTCCACAAAGATGTATTCACATCGTTGATGAACAAGTGAGGACTTACATCTTGGTTATTTCACATTTTTAACTCATTAATGGAAACAAATATGTCAACCAGCACTCATATCAAATTCACTCATGATACATTTACTGAGAAAAGTGACAGCAAATTGAAATGCAACTCCATTTGTCAAATCGTGGTTGAATTGCAATCATAATTGGACCATGGATTTAAGAGTCTGGCAAAAATCAATGGAAGCATTGTATGAGAATCAATTGGCTTTGTAGAATTTATAATGAGTATTGTATTATTATTATTATTATTATTTGTTTATTGTGTGCCATGCATCCTTTATATCAGTAGAATTTATGTTTATGTATATATATTATACATATATTATATATTTATTTGTATATATTTATATAAGACCTTTTTAGGAGAGTGTGTTTTTTAATATTTATTAGCATACCATCTACAAGTACCAAACTTTTCTTTTTCTTGTTTAATTCTATGACAACTCCTTGAAGTGAGTATTATCTTTACTTGATACATATGGAAAATGAAGCCCAGAAGAGTTTTATACCAGTATGAATGACATACAGTTACACAGAGTTGGCACAGAATGTTTTTGGGTTGTAGGCTCAAGTCTTCTGTCCAAAGATTAACCTTTTTTATTGACATCACACTGATGTTTACTAATTAATGGACTCACTTATGTCACTTGTACAATCCTCTGGTTTCAGTCTCTCCTCTGATAGTATAACAATACTATTTGCTTGTTCCTCCTCAGAATTGTTGTGAGCATCAAATGTGAAAATAATTTGTGAACTCTAAGGTATGAAAATAATAGGCATTTGAGAGAGCATTTTAATTGAAAAGGTTTACTATTTTCAGTCTGGCTCAGGCTCCTTAAAAATGAACTTTTCCGTAGACTACCTGAGAACAGAATACACTTTTCATTTTTCCTTTGGAAACATTTTCTGTTATAAACTGCTAGAAATTTTTCCGCTCTGGGCTTCTTTGCAAATTTCCAACACCTTTTTATTTAAGCACTGCTATTTTTTTCCAATAATAGATTGATGACTTCTTAAAGTGTTTGGCAACTCTGTATACCCAAATTTTTATCAGCGTAGAGCATCCCTGGGGGTAGCATATGACCAGTGGATTCTAGGGAAGCAGCCAAAAGCTAGAAACTAATGCATAAATGAAAATAAAGAAAAACAATTTATTTTTTGGAAAGCAATCAAGTTGTTTGTATTAGAGAATTGTTACTAATAACCTTGAATAATTTAAAGCTGTTGGACACTATGAGTACATTCTAATACCTTCTGGTACCTAAGTATTAGATTGCTGTGGGGGTAATAGATAATTTTGTCCTATTTCTCCCCCAATGCCAAAGCACTTCCAGATGATGACATTTTCTATTGCAATTCTGAGAGCTTATAGGCCTTGATTCGCCAGGTAATTATAATATCTACTTTGGCATTAAGGCTCACTGCATAAACTAATGCCATGATATGGAATTAATCAAATCTGAATGAAAAGGTCATTAGAAAGTTAAATTATTTTACTGATACCAGATTAGTACTGCATAAGCAAGAATTATTTTCCATTGTGATAGAATAGATCCTGAAATTCAGTCATTAGTTTCACCTCACTAGGGACTTCTTATTGTTGAAGTGGTTAATTACTTAAGCCAATTGACCACCATTTAATATTCCCTTACTTACACTTTTATTTCTCTGAAAAAAGTTATGTAACATTCCTAATATATACTCACGTTTCATCTTAATTATCATTTGCTCTAAGTTACCTTACTAAAAACACAGATGATAGAGAAATGGGTCAGCAGCAACTAACTGCTGAATGTTCATTTTCTCAGGCAGGATAATGCAGTTTTACTAACAGTGATGTCACCCCCCTTTATTTAGAGAGGTACATAGCGGTCCAATATTAATCTTCTTGGTACTGGCAAGATTTTAGGGTTAACAGCAGCTTCTTGATCTGCAGAATCAGGATAGGTTAAGTTATATAGCAATAACAAATAATCCTAATAGTTAATTTGAACAGCCAAGTTTTATTTCTTGCTCATACTACACATCCCTTGGGGGTTACCTGGAGTCTGATACATGTCTCATCACTCAGGGGCTTAGGTTGACAGAGCCTTAATCTTAACCTTCATGCAGGGGAAAACCACATGGTGAGTTATACACTGGCTCGTAATTTTTCCCAGAAGTGCAATCTTACCGTGTGCCCTAAAGGAAAAGGAAAAGAATGTTTGTGTCCAACACTGATGACTATTACCAGTTTCCCCTAAGGATTTCAATGTGGGGAGCAAAGAATCAAGCAAGTCTTGAGAAATTCTTCTGCATTTTCTCTGCTCTGTGTGGTCACTTACTTCAGCTAAAATTCTATAATCCTTGAGCAGTACTCAATGAAATTAATTGAACATCTTATGTGATATCTATGTTCTTTATTCCTTCCAATCTGAAATGTTTCAGTCCCCTTATTACATTCTCTCATAGCATCCTGCACATGTCATATAATATTGATCAAAATAAAAATTTTAACTGTTTGCCTAAATATTTTCCTTAGTACAATGAAGAAAGGGACTACAATTATAGCTCCTTCCACAGCATCTCATTCAGTGTCCTTTTCCAAAATAAATATATGCTCTGTGAACAAATGACTGAATGAGAAAGTAGAAACTCCACATAAATAGAAGAGGGATGTCATTGTATTAGCTCTAGATATTTGTAGAGGACATTCTAAGCAGAAAGTGCTGTCAGCTCAGGGAAGGACAGTGTAGTAAGATTGGTGGAAAGAGGCCAGAAGTTTCCAGAATCAGCAAACAGGGCCACAGTAATGGGTGGTTCTATTCTGTTTTATTGCTCTCTCTGACATTTATGACGTTGGTAGCCCTGGGCACACAGTTATTTAATGCACCTAGGAGGAGGTGAAAAGTCCATAACTAAAGCTCCATACTGCTTAAAGTGGAGATGCTGAGGTTTCACAAAAGGGTTCTAGAAAATGGGGCACTATGCAAAGATCTTATGGAAACTCTCTGTGTGTATATGGAAAGACTACTGAATCTGAAGTCAAACCATCACAGCTGATCCTAGTCCCAAAATTTACTTTGAGTTTCTTCTTTGTTTATTCCAAAGTATTTATTAAAGACCAACTATGTGCCAGACGTGCAAAGATAGTGAACATACACACACAAAACATCTGTGCTTTTGTAGAACTTATACTCTTTATTATCCCATTGATGGTTTCCCTCATATATAACATATCTACTTTAGAGAACTGTTGGTTTTAGAATGATGTAGGAGATATATGTAAAGATCCTTTGTAGGGCATACGTTTTTAAGAAAATATTAAGTACATTTTTAATAAATGAAGCTGCTCAGGAGTGGTTCACTGATAGTTTAGCCTGATGAAATGTGTCTGATTTTCTGTCATTTGATTCAGAATTGTTTGCATATTTTACGCAGAATGTCCTTTGGAAATGCTCAAGGAGAGAGAGAATCATCAACTCCTCTCAAAATTTGCTACCTCTACATTTACTTACACAGAGTATTAAAGGAAAGTGAAGTTTTAGATCCCCAACAATGCTGAAGTGGAGGACCATTTAAAATAAGTTGATAAACTTCAGTGATTCGCTAAAATGCACTTCTTTAAATGAGGACAGACCTGATGAGTATATTTCCTCATTCATTTAGAACTCTTTCAATCAGCTTCTTTTATAGAATCAGTAATTAATTACTTCAACTGATATTTATTAAAAGTCTATTATGTACCAGGCACTGTTCTAGAAGCTGGGATAGAGCAGAGAACAACAAAACTCTTGTCCTCATGGAACTTACATTCTTTGAAGGAGACAATGGAAAAAAATCAAGAAAGCAGTGGAGTAGTCAGGAAATAACTCTTTGAGAAGTTGACATTTAAGCAGAGACCTGGATAAGACAAACTGCTGAACCAGGGACAAATGAGAAAAAGTGCTCAAGGGATAGGGAGCAGTAAGAGCAAGTACCCTAGTGTTGGACCATGCTTGGACACTGTTCAAGGACGAGAAGAGATTGAGTGTGGCTAGAGTGGGACAAAATCACAGTGGAGGCAGTGACAGGAGAGGAAATGCGAGAGATAGATTTCTTTGGGCGAGACCATGAAAGGCCTTGAGTAATTTAAAAATTACCCTTAGAAAATACCTGCTTTAGGATGCTGAACTCTGGAAATGTAAACTTAGTTCTCTCTCTTTCATATACATAGAGAGATATAGAATGATAAAATTGGTAGATAGGGATAGATGATAGATTTATCTGACAGAGAAAGAGCAAGAACTAGAAAGAGAATGATAATTCAAATATGATAAAATATAAACAGTGGTCAAATCTAGGTAAAGATGCTTAATTTGTGCAGACTTTCTATTTAGGTTGATTGTAAATGTTTGGAAATGGATAGTGGTAGTGGTAGCACATGATTGTGAATATAATTAACAGTGCTGAATTATGTTTGTGAATATGATTGAAAGGGGAAGTTTTGGGTGTTGTATGTTACCTAAAGGAAAGTGAGAAGACAGTACATGGGAGTGTATAACACAGTGAACCCTGTGTATAATAGTGCAAGTATAATAATGTCGTTTCATGAATTATGCCAAATGTATGACACTATTACAAGCTCTAAATAATAGGGTGGTATATGGCAAAAAAAAAAATACACCTAAAATAAACTATGGAATGTAGTTACCAGTAATATTTTAAAATTATTTCATCAATTTTAAAAAAGGTGCAACACTAATGGAAATTGTCAACAGTTATGAGGTGTATTAGTCAATGTATTAGGGAAACAGAATCAAGGGGAGATATCTGTAAATAGTATGAGATTTTATAAAATTATCTCACATGACCATGGGGATGCACAAATCCAAATTCCATAGGGCAGGCTGCAAACCAGGGGATCTGATGAAGGCCTATGATGAGCTCCCCAGAAGATGCTGGCTGTCCAAAGTAGAGAGGAGAATTCTCTCTCTGAATGCTAAAATGACTTCTCCTTTTAAGGCTTTCAACTGATTGGATGAGATGTCACTCATTGCTGATGGTAATCTCCTCAGCTTAATATAGATGTAACCAGCCATCTATGCAATCAACTCACTGGCAATTAAAGTCCATGAAATGGGAAAAGGGGGCAAGATGGCGGCTGAGTGAACATCCCTGTTAGGGTCTTCTGCAGGGAATCGGCTGGGCGGCGTTGGAGACTCTTTGGGACCGGATTGTTTCGGGATTTTTGCTGGTCCGGAGGTGTCTGGACATCGATTTGGAGGGAAGGTAACAGAGAGGATCCGTCTGTGAAATATACACGGAGAACCCAGCTACCTGTAGAGGATTCCCTCCTTGGGTAGGCGGAGACGAGGCATCTAGCCCCGCTCGGTGGGGCTGAGCCAGGCCGAGCCGCAGCGGCGGACGCCGGAGCCGGGCTGGGCTGCGCCAGCGGCGAGCGGGGCCGGGCGGGGCCGAGCCGGGCCGAGCCGGGCCGCGGAGGCGTGCGGAGCCGGGCGGGGCCGGTTCAGGCCACGGCGGCGGGCGGCGGACGCCGGAGCCGGGCCTGGGCCGCTGTAGCGAGCGGAGCTGGGCGTAGCCGGGCCGGGCCGCTGCGGCGTACGGAGCCGGGCGGGGCCGGTCCAGGACGTGGCGGCGAGAGGCAGACGCCGGAGCCGGGCCGGGCCGCTGTAGCGAGCGGAGCCGGGCGTAGCCGGGCTGGGCCGCGGCGGCGTACGGAGCCGGGTGGGGCGTAGCCGGGCCGGGCCACGGCGGCGTATGGAGCCGGGTGGGGCCGGTGCAGGCCGCGGGGGCGAGAGGCAGACGCCGGAGCTGGGCCAGGCCGCTGTAGCGAGCGGAGCCAGGCGGAGCCGGGTCAGGCCGCGGTGGCGTACGGAGCCGGGCGGGGCTGGTCCAGGCCGCGGCGGCGGGAGGTGGACGCGGGAGCCAGCTGGGCCGCTGTAGCGAGCGGAGCCGGGCGGAGCCAGGCCAGGCCGCAGCGGCGTAAGGAGCCGGGCAGAGCCGGTCCAGGCCTCCGCGGCGGGCGGAGCCGGGCCTGCGGAGGGGTTTCTGTTCTTTGTTGTTTTTTTTTTGAGCATCTGCAGTACTGGGGAGTTTGCGGGCCCTGGGTGGCCTATTGGGGGTTTGTGGGAAGGGAAGTGCTTGCAGACCCATTTGGGCAGACAGATGGGGGGTTTTAGGGCAAAGCGGGGGGAAGCTGTTGTTTTAGATAGTGTTGCAATTGTGACACGTGTATACCTGTATCTCTCTTCCCCCTATCCGTTCCCCACCGTTTGCCCATCCTCTTTTTCTTTCTTCCTTTCTTCTTGTCTTTCTTTTTTTCTTTATTATAATTAGTTTTTTTGTTTTCGGTTTTCTCTTTCCCTCTTGTCCCTCATCTTCAACTTATTTTATTTTAATTCAAGTATACAATGGGTGCTACAGGGAACACCTCACATTTGCTGGGGTTTTCCCATCCTCCACTGTCTCATTTCTGTGTGAACTGATTTAGGCTACCTACACTATCCCCCTTCCCCTGCATCTTGATATCCACTATCATCTATTGTCTCTCCTATATTCCACCCCCCACCTCCCGTTCTTTGATCCACAAAGTGTCTAACTCTTAATTTCTAATACCTTTGTTCTGTTTTCTGTCTGTTATCCACTCTTGAAACTATTACCTTTCTTTTCTTTTTCCCTCTCTCATGAAAACAATAGCTTTGTAGTTCATACCATATTCCTCCCATATTCAGTCATCTACTTCATAAAAGGTACTCTACCTACAGCTATAACTTTATACAATCTACACGAATCTAACCTCCATCCTCCCAGATCTCATATTCTTGCTTTGTTAACATACATCACCAATACTACTTTACATTTTTCCCTTGCTTACACAATTGCCTTTCCCCAACACTAATACTTTCCTCTAAAGTGAGCTTAACCAACAACAAGTAACTAGAATAAGAAGAAAAAAGTGACAAAGAGAAGATATAACACCTATGCAAAAATAACAACTAATTAACCTCCAAGAGCAGACAAAGAAGCTAAGGAACTGATTAAATTCGTCAAAATAAAGAGATGACCAGAAAGCAACAAAAATCTACAAACCAAACCAATAATCAGGAAAACATGGCTGAATCCAATCAACAAACCAATAATCACGAAGGGGAGCAAAAGTTGGCACAAGCAATGAAAGATCTCAGAACATTTATCACCAACAAATTTGATGCAGTAATGAAAGAGGTTAACAACATGAAGACATCACTTGGAGGGGAAATTGCAGACATACGCAAAAACATAACAGATATGATGGGAATGAACACCACAGTTCAAGAAATAAAAAATACACTTGCAGCAAATATCAGCAGACTAGAAGAGACAGAGCAGAGAATTAGTGATGTGGAAGACAGTACATCAGAAATCAAACAGATAGTAGAAGGGGTCAATAAGAAGATAGAAAAAATCCAATTAGGATTTAGGGACCTGAATGACAATGCAAAACGCTCAAACATACGTATTATAGGCATTCCAGAAGGTGAAGAGAAGGGAAAGGGGTCAGAAGGAGTGTTGCAGGAAATAATGGCTGAAAACTTCCCAAATCTACTGAAAGAGACAGATGTACATGTCCAAGAAGCACAGCACACTCCACAAGTCATAAACCCCAACAGGCCCACCCCAAGACATATACTTGTCAAATTATCCAAAGCTCAAGACAAAGAGAAAATCCTAAAAGCAGCAAGAGAAAAGAAAACCATCACATACAAGGGAAGCTCAATTAGATTAAGTGCTGATTTCTCTTCTGAAACCATGGAGGCAAGAAGACAGTGGTATGATATAGTCAAGGTACTAAAGGAAAAAAATTTCCAACCAAGAATACTCTATCCAGCTAAACTAGCATTCAAACATGATGGAGAGTTCAAAATATTCGCAGACAAACAGAAACTGAAAGAGTATACCAACAAGAAACCTCCCCTTCAAGAAATTCTAAAGGGAGTTCTGCGAGAAGAAAGGAAAAAACAGGAAAGGCAAAGTTGGAGGAGAGTATAAGACCAACAACAACAAAAAAAAAGACAAAAAAATATATATACAAACAAAATATGACAAACACAAATCCAATCAAAATATGGCTAACACAAATAATTCCTTGATAGTAATAACACTGAATGTCAATGGATTAAACTCACCTATCAAAAGATTCAGACTGGGACATTGGATAAGGAAATATGACCCATCCATATGCTGTCTACAAGAGACACATCTTAGACCCAGAGACGCATGGAGATTGAAAGTGAATGGCTGGAAAACAATCATACAAGCTAACAATAACCAAAAAAAGGCAGGAGTAGCTATATTAATATCAGACAAAATAGACTTTAAATGTGAAACAATTGTGAGAGACAAAGAAGGATACTACATTTTAGTCAAAGGGAAAATCTGTCAAGAAGATCGAACAATCATAAATATCTATGCCCCTAACAAGGGTGCCTCTAAATATGTCAGGCAAACGCTGGAAAAACTAAGTGAAAGAATAGATACATCTACAATTATAGTGGGGGATTTTAATACACCACTATCAACTCTGGACAGAACATCTCAAAAGAGAATCACCAAAGAAACAAAACATCTGAATAGTATATTAGAGGAGCTTGATCTAATAGACATATATAGATCGCTACACCCAAACACAGCAGGATATACATTTTTCTCAAGCGCACATGGATCATTCTCCAAGATAGATCATATGCTAGGCCACAAAGAAAGGCTGAACGAATTCAGAAAGATTGAAATCATACAAAACATTATCTCTGACCACAGTGGAGTCAAGCTGGAGATTTGCAAGATAAGAAGCCCAGATTTCACACCACGATTTGGAAATTAAACATCACACTCTTAGAAAAACAGTGGGTCAAAGAGGAAATCTCAAAAGAAATCAATGACTACCTTGAAACAAATGATAATGATAACACAACATACCAAAATTTATGGGATGCAGCAAAAGCAGTACTGAGAGGGAAGTTTATAGCCATAAATTCATATATCAAAAAAGAAGAAAGAGCAAAAATTGAAGAACTAACTGCACATTTGAAGGAATTAGAAAAACAACAACAAAGTAACCCAACAGGAAGAAGAAGGAAGGAAATAACAAAGATAAGAGCAGAACTAAATGAAATAGAAAATAAGAAAGCACTTGAACAGATAAACAAGACCAAGAGCTGGTTTTTTGAGAAGATTAACAAAATTGACAAACCTTTAGCAACACTAACAAAGAAAAAAAGAGAGAAGATGCAAATACACAAAATAAGAAATGAGAAAGGCGATATCACCACTGACCCCACAGAAATAAAGACTATCATAAGAGGATATTTTGAAAAACTATATTCCAACAAAAATGACAATCTAGAGGAAATGGACAAATTCCTAGAAACACATAAGCAGCCCATATTGACAAAAGAAGAAATTGATGATCTTAACAAACCAATCACAAGCAGAGAGATAGAATCAGTTATTAAAAATCTCCCAACTAAGAAGAGCCCAGGGCCAGATGGCTTCACAGGTGAATTCTACAAAACATTCCGGAAAGAACTGACACCAATCCTGCTGAAACTATTCCAAAACATCGAAACAGAAAGAACATTACCCAACTCCTTCTATGATGCCAACATTACCCTAGTACCAAAGCCAAACAAAGACATCACAAGAAAGGAAAATTACAGACCAATTTCTCTAATGAACCTAGACGCAAAAATACTTAACAAAATACTTGCTAATCGTATTCAACAACATATTAAACGTATTATACACCATGACCAAGTGGGATTCATCCCAGGTATGCAAGGATGGTTCAACATAAGAAAATCAATCAACGTAATACACCATATAAACAGATTGAAGGAAAAAAATCACATGATTATATCTATTGATGCAGAAAAAGCATTTGACAAAATACAGCACCCTTTCTTGATAAAAACACTCCAAAAGATTGGAATACAAGGGAATTTTTTGAACATGATAAAGAGTATATATGAAAAACCTAAAGCCAATATTGTTTACAATGGAGAAATCCTAGACTCCTTCCCTCTAAACTCAGGAACAAGACAAGGGTGCCCACTGTCTCCGCTCCTATTTAACATTGTCTTAGAAGTACTTGCTCGAGCACTGAGGCAAGAACCAGAAATAAAAGGCATTCAAATTGGAAAGGAGGAAGTCAAAATTTCATTATTTGCAGATGACATGATCCTATACATAGAAAACCCTGAGAGATCTACAACGAAGATTCTAGAACTCATAAATGAGTTTAGTAAAGTCGCAGGTTATAAGATCAATGCGCAAAAATCAGTAGCATTTCTGTACACCAATAATGAGCAAGATCAGGAGGAAATCAAGAAACAAATACCATTCACAATAGTAAATTAAAAAATCAAATACTTAGGAATAAATTTAACTAAAGAGGTAAAGAACTTATACACCGAGAACTATACAAGATTGTTCAAGGAAATCAAAGAAGACCTAAATAAATGGAAGACTATTCCTTGTTCATGGATAGGAAGACTGAACATTATTAAGATGTCTATCCTACCAAAACTGATCTACACATTCAATGCAATCCCAATAAAAATCAAAGCAGCCTTCTTTAAGGAACTAGAAAAACTAAATATGAAATTTATTTGGAAAGGAAAGAGACCCCGAATAGCCAAAGACACACTGAAAAAGAAAAACGAAATTGGAGGAATCACACTACCTGACTTCAAAACATACTATAAAGCTACGGTGGTGAAAACAGCATGGTATTGGCATAAGGAGAGACACATAGACCAATGGAATCGAATTGAAAGCTCTGATATAGAACCTCACATATACAACCACATAATATTCGATAAAGCCACCAAACCCTCTCAACTGGGAGAGAGTGGCCTATTCAACAAACGGTGTCTGGAGAACTGGATAGCCATATGTAGAAGAATGAAAGAGGATTACCATCTCACACCTTATACAAAGATCAACTCAAGATGGATCAAAGACCTAAATATAAGAGCCAAGACCATAAAAACCTTAGAAAGCAGTGTAGGGAAACATCTACAGGACCTTGTAATAGGAAATGGATTTATGAATATCTCACCAAAAGCACGAGCAGCAAAAGAACTAATAGATAAATGGGACTTCCTCAAAATTAAAGCCTTCTGCACCTCAAAGGAGTTTGTCAAGAAAGTAAAAAGGGAGCCCACACAGTGGGAGAAAATATTTGGCAATCATATATCTGATAAGAAACTTATAACTTGCATATATAAAGAACTCCTATATCTTGAAAATAAAAAGATAAACAACCCATTTAAGAAATGGGAAAAAGACTTAAACAGACACTTCTCCGAAGAAGAAATACAAATGGCAAGAAAGCACATGAAAAAATGTTCCAAATCTCTAGCTATCAGGGAAATGCAAATCAAAACTACAATGAGATACCATCTTACACCCATAAGATTGGCAGCTATGAAAAAAACAGAAGAATACAAGTGCTGGAGAGGATGTGAAGGAAGGGGAACACTCATCCACTGCTGGTGGGAATGCAGAAGGATCCAACCATTCTGGAGGACAGTATGGCGGTTTCTCAAAAAACTAGCCATAGATTTGCCATATGACCCAGCAATACCACTGCTGGGTATATACCCAGCAGAACTGAAAACAAGGACACAAACCGATATATGTACACCAATGTTCATAGCAGCATTGTTCACTATTGCTAAAAGTTGGAATCAACCCAAATGCCCATCAACAGATGAGTGGATCAATAAAATGTGGTATATACACACAATGGAATACTACTCGGCTGTAAGAACAAACACACTACAAACACATGTGATAACATGGATGAATCTTGAGAACCTTATGTTGAGTGAAGCAACCCAGACATTGAAGGACAAATACTACATGACCTCAACGATATGAAATAAACAAGCTGCCCTAGATAGCAAGAGACTGAACGATAGGCTTACAGGAAATCGGAGGGTGGAGGAAGGATATGAGCCGATGTCTGCAGGGGTGGAATTTAAGACGAGATGGTGGTAAGTATGAACACAAAGAAGAGATAAAAGGGGGGCAAGGGGGTGCCTTTGGTTGGGGCTTTGCGGGTTTGAGGGTGGCTGGGGAGGGACGGATGGGTAACGTTGCCCAAAAGTGGGGGGAGGGAGGGGTAGCATACGAACACAGGAGAGGGTCAGGTGTTGGTGGAGAGTAAAATGCCGAGAAAATCATATCAAAATATAATAAAGAGGGTTACCTGTTTAGAATGCTCAGAGGGGAGGGTCTGATGCAGGACGGGCTCCTGGGGAATGTCTAAATGCTCATTCTGCCAGAGTGGGTGACACCATGGGGTAGAAACCCAAGTAGTGAGACTGGGGGTGGACCCACATCCTGGGGAGGACTAATGCCATCAAATAGAGGGAACTGTATCCCTCGAGAGAAAGGGTGGCTCCCAGGGCATTGGGGCAGTTGAGCAAGTTAGGCCCTGAACACTATTCCATCTATCTCTGGAGGTGGCTCCTCAGGAAACGGAGGTTGGCTGTCACTGTGGGCACCAAGGTGGAAGGGAAAATGGACGTTAAATGTGTGGAACCAAAGTAAATGTAAGAGAGGAGTTTCTTGAGAGTACACAAGGATGGATATAAAACATGCAATATTACACCATAACATATAGGAGATGACAGACTGATAATGTAAACCATAATGTAAAACATAGGATAACTAAAAATGTAAAGAACTGTGTATCCTAAAGTATGCACCATAATGTAAGCACAGATGTCACCTTGTTAGAAAGCTAATGTCTCAGACTCTGTACATCACTTTAAGTAAATATGATATGAATAGGGCGTAAGAATCACTGTGGAAGGGAAAAGGTTTTCTGGTGGATGTGTGGGAGTGCTGTATATTATATATATACATTGCTGTGGTCTAGGACTCCTGTGAAGAAAAGCTGAATAATTAGGGGGGGAAAAAAAAAAAAAGAAAAAGATAGGATGTGGAATTTTTTCAAGTCAACATTCTTTATCTAAGCTCTTTATCTAACTTTATCCAAGTTCTTTATCTATCCTTTAAACCCATCGCTATATGCCATTCCCTAGTAAGGGACCATGACATTATATTGGGCTTCAAATTTCGGGGAGTTCTGGATCACAGAGTGTTTCAACAATGGCAATGGAGGGATACTGGTATGGGATACCAATGACAGGTGATATATGGCTGACAGGGAGCTGTACAGAACATATGTCCAGGGTGCATGGTAATGTTTGGATATACTCATAGTGGCAACAATTAAAAACCACAGCAGGGGGGTACTGGGTTCCTGGCCAGTGGTGCTCTGTCGTGGTCCCTAGGGGAGCAGCGACAGTCTCCCAGGTACAGTGGCGGGGACCGGGAGGGAGTGAGGGTTCAACAGTGAGCCCCTGATGCTAATGACTATGCTTTTGAGCTGATAAACCTAAAATAAGAACAAGGCCTAGAGCAACATTGTGCCTGGGAATTTCCTCCTGTCAGCCTTCATGTTACTCAAATGTGGCCAGTCTCGAAGCCAAACTCAGCATGTAAATGCAATGCCTTCCCTCCAGCGTGGGACATGACACCCGGGGATGAGCCTCCCTGGCAACGAGGGACCACTATCAACTACCAACTGATGATGCAACTGGAAAATGACCTTATATGGAAGGTTCAATGCGGATCAGCAGAATATCCATGTCTACATAAAATACCATGACTTTAAAATGCTGTTTGACCTAAAGTAAGGGGGAAATGGAAAGGAGAAATGAGTTTATATGGCTACGAGTTTCTAAAAAAGAGTCTGGAGGCTGGCAGAAGGATTGCCCTCATGCACAACTGAGCAGAGTCAGAGAGACAGATAAAGCAGATACAACCCCCAGATATTGGTTCCTTTGAGGGCTAAAGAGACCCATGGGAGTTATGGTCATGGCCGATGGGGTTAACTACCAGGGCAGATGGCCCCTCTTTGGAAATGGTGTTTATGTGTGATGAATCTGGACTCAAATGGGATCTCCCTTCATAAGACTTTCATGCTAATGTGCTGGAGGTGCAGTTAATGTTGGGGTTTAAGATATATTTAGGGGATTTGAATCTCTGGACTGACAATGTGATAGCCAGGTCCTGAGCCTCAACAGACTCCAGCACCTACAATCTGATCTATTGGACTTACCACACTCAGCTAAGATGGAGTTGAAGAAGGACAACCACCACACCATGGAGCCTAGAGTGATTACAACTGAAAATGGGAGGATTGCATCCAGCATCCATGTGGAATCTGAGCCTCCTCTTGACATAGAGGTGCAATGGACACAACCAATCCAATGTCCACATAGAAGAGGTGGCATTGGATTGGGAAAAGTGGACATGGTGGACGATGGGTATGGGGAAAGGCAGGAAGAGATGAGAGGTGGAGGCGTCTTTGGGACATGGAGCTGCCCTGGATGGTGCTTCAGAGGTAATCACCGGACATTGTAAATCCTCACAGGGCCCACTGGATGGAATGGAGGAGAGTATGGGCCATGATGTGAACCATTGTCTATGAGGTGCAGAGGTGCCCAAAGATGTACTTACCAAATCCAATGGATGTGTCATGATGATGGGAATGAGTGTTGTTGGGGGGGGGAGAGGTGGGGTGGGGGGGTGGGGTTGAATGGGACCTCACATATATATTTTTAATGTAATATTATTACAAAGTCAATAAAAAAAAATGGAAAAAAATAAAAATAAAATAAATAAATAAATAAATAAATAAATCTTTAAAAAAAAATAAAAATAAATAAAGTCCATGAAATGACCTTTTACAATTAGCCCAGTGCTTGGTTGACCAAACAACTGGGCACTATTACCTGCCCAAGTTGACACATTAGCCTAACCATCATAGGAGGTATATGAGAACATTGTGTTTTTTACATGACTTTTCTGTAAATGTACAACTTGTCTAATTTGAAAAAAATACAGAAAGCAGATGTGGCTCAAATGAATGGGCTCCCACTTACCACATGGTCCTTGGTTCAGTTCTTAGTGCCTCCTAAAGAAAATAGTGAGCTTGAGTGATGGGTAGGCATTGCAAGCTGATGCACCAAGAGACGCAAGAAGAAAAACATAATGAGAGACACAACAAAGCAGGAAACAGAGGTGGCTTAAGTGATTAAGTGTCTCCCTCCCACATTGGAGGTCCCAGGTTCAGTTCCCGGTGCCTTCTAAAAGAACAAGGAAGACAAACAGCAAGTGCAAACAGTGAGAGGGTGGGGATAAATAAATAAAAATTTTAAAAAAATTATAATAATTTTTTAAAAATTATGCTAAGGGAAAGAAACCAGACACAAAACACTATATATTGTTAGATTCCATTTCCATAAAATGCAAATGTAAATAAATTTATAGAGATGATTGGATAACTTGTTTTGTAGGACTGGGGAAAGATAGCGGGATTGAGAGGTGACTGCTGAGGGGTACAGGGATTTTCTTTTTGGAGTAATAAAAATATTCTAAAATTGATTGTGGTAATGAATGCACAACTCTGTGATTATACTAAAAGTCATTGAATTGTATAATTTGGATGGATTTTATGGTATTTGAACATATCTCAATAAAACTGCTTTAAAATCTGGATAAGGAGAATTTGGGAATTCTCTACAGTAATATTTTAACCTCTATAAATTAGAAATCATATCAAATTTTTAAATTACCATAAAATGTAAAAAAATTCTGTTTCTTTCAATGTATTTCTGCTAAATATAGCCTATCTTTACAACAAAGCTCATCTTATAAAAATCTATAAGTGTGTTTGCATTTATTATGTCCTATAAATCTTTCAGAATTTTGATGATTCCATTAATGGAAATTTTCACATGAGAAAATTCATATTATATATGTATTTAACAATAATAATTTATCATTATAGTCTCTAGTAAAATAAAGCAGGAGTTGAATATATACTAAAAGTCATTAAACACTTTGTTTGCTTATCTCTGACCTCATTAACTCATTAAAGGTAATTCTTCCAAAATCAGGTGAGAATTTTTGTTTTATAATATTTTCTTCTTCTTTCTTTGACAGTAAGTTATCTTTAATGGAGAAGATAAATGCTTTTGCTTCTTGTGACTTCAACATTTTCCTGAAATGCACTGATCTGGGTAAAAATGTTTCTTTTCTGTATTTGTTCAGGGACCATGTCTGAGAGATATCATTATAGGGAAGCTAAAACAGCTAAGTCTGTACTCCATGTGTGCTTGCCATATCCATACCTATGTTCTTAGCCAACACTATTTAAGCTAGGTATCCAAAATGCTTATCTGGCTGGCATTAGAGGGGTGACACCTATGTGGGCATATCAGAAAAACGGGATCATTTGAAGGTAGAACCAGACACGATGGCTTCTCTAACTGCCAATTGCAAGAACCTGGGACAAAATGACATAACATTCAGAGATTGAGAGTAGACCATACTGTGTATTGTTGGGTTAATTAGGATGTTAGGATAAATGATGGAAGACTCAGAGGATCGTGTTCAGAATATGTAGAAGGATTCCAGATGCCCCAGAACAAATTCTTCCACTTATTTTCCTTTTAAAGGGCTATGGGACGTGGGTGTCTATTTCCCCTTTTCACGTAAAATACAGATACGATACATTGTGTTGTTGGTCTTTTTAATTGATCAAGCTTACTGTGGTTTAGTAAATATTATTATTTTTTGAAAGAAGTAAATTTTCGATCTCATTTAATTATTTCATTTCTTTGTCTTTTCATTTTAGCTCTTCACTTTGGTTTTTCTTTCCTTCTACATTCTTTGGACTTAATATACTTTGTTTTATTTTTTTATAGCTTCTTAAGAAGCTTCACTGTATTTATACATTTCTTTTCTAACATAAGCATTTAAAGTTAACATTCCCTCTAACAACTATTTTTCCTGGGTCTCAGAAATTTTGGTATGTTGTAATTTTATTATTATTCAGTTCATAATGTTCTCTAGTTTGTGCTGATATTGGTTCTTTGATACATCTGTTATTTAGAAGTGTTTTCATGATTTGCAAATATTTGAGGAATTTCTAGATAACATGATTATTGCCTTCTAATTTAACAAAAGTATTGGATAACTATTGAGACTTACTTTATGGCTGAGCATATGGTCTATCTTGTGAATATACCATATGCACTTGAAGTGGATGTGTATTGTTAGGTTATTATTGTGTTATACAATTTGTAATAAGGTCAAGTTGGTTGAGAGTTTTGTTCAGATCTTTTACGTCTTTAGTGATTTTTTTTTCTGCTTGTATAACAATTAATAAAATAGGAATATTAGAATCTCCAAATATGATTATATATTTTTTCTTTAGTTCTGATTTTAGAATTTATTGATAAAATTTACCAATTACTTTTTATGTTGTTACGTGAAAAATGGTGAACTTTTAAAATATTTCTTTCGTTCTATAAGGAAAATCTCTCCTTGCCTCATAGCCGCTCATCTTTTTAAAAAAGTATTACTTTGGATGTATTAAGTCATTCTTTTTTTTTTATTAAAAATTATTTTTATTTTATTTTTTGGAAGATAATAGATCACAAAAAATTAAGTCATTCTTTTTAATTCGTGTGCTATAACTCATTACCATCTTTATTGTTTTTGATGCAAAATTGTCCTAAAATTCACTACAAAAGTCTTCAGTTCATTTCCTTTGTTCTTTTAATGTGAACACATTTGCTTTATGATGTGACAAGCTGTTTCAGGCTCACCATTTACTTCCTTGTCCCAAACCTTATTTCTTATTGTTGGGATTGATATATAGAAACCAAAATTTGGGCAATATATGCACTGATTGCTTTGAGTGACATTTCTTCTATGTCCTTCAATGGAAGAGTATGGAAGAGTTTAAAATCCTCTGCTCTTCAAAAGACACCACTGAAAAATAAGAAGGCAAATCTAAGACTGGAAGAAAATATTTATACTAAACATATGGGCAAGGATTTGCCCCCAAAATATATATAAACATGCAAACTCTTACATATTAAGAATGATAAAATTTAAAACATTTCAGTTTTTGTTTTGGATATAAGAATTTCCAAAGACTTCCACTCATGCTAAAAATACACATTTACTATAATTATAAAATTATAATTTTTAAAAACCTGTCAGAAAAACTTAGAACACAAGAAAACATAGTTCTTTAAACCCTGGCAAATGGTGAAAGTAACAGGATTCTGTCATAGATGGAAGTAAGGCAAAAACAATTACAATGTATGAGTTTACAGCATATGTGTTTGTGTGATAGGTTAGAATCACAGTAATCTCCAGACCTGGATTAAATAGTCACTAGCCAACATTTTTTCACAGGTCCTCATAAGTTTTAAGTGGTAATAAACCAAAAGCTTAAAGAAGCCATTTAGTCTTAACTATGACGGTCTGGGGTGAGACTGGATTTCTCTCCAAACATTCCTTTATTTCAGCTACCAAAAACTAAAAGTTCCATTGGACAACTAGAATAATCCTCCTCAAAAACATTCTTGGCCTTTAAAGATTTTAGGGGAACTACCTTCCACAGACTGGGAAAAGGACATCAAGTTTGAAAGAAAAATCCCAAATCCAGAAAACAGAAAGTTGTCCTTTAGATCAAAGATATCTCTTCAGAAATCCAAAAACCTGGGAGCCAGGTTGTAAAGAAGGGGAAGTTCTGAAAGTTTTGTTCTAAAAGTTGGTATTTTAACTGATATACATAGGTATATCTCCAAAACCCTAACAGTTCACATCAAAGACCCTGCTGAAAGGAAGGTATTCATCTTGTCCTAAAAATATTTGAAACAAGTAGTGAACTTAAACAAATTAAATTTGCAACAAAACCCAGATACAGCTCAACTACAGATCAAATTGCCTCAGCCCACAATCTAGCAGTCTAAGAGGAGGCATGTTAATTAGTGGAGACAGCATTCTCTGCTGTTGTTATATTTATACAATCCAAAAATTAAAAGGCATACAAATAAACAAGAAAATGTGACTTTTGATCAAGTAAATAGAACAGACTTTGAGATGACTTAGATGTTGGAATTATAAGAAAGATACTTTAAAATATCTATGATAAAAATGCCAAAGTTTCTAGTGGAAAAGGTAGACATCATGAAGAAAGAGAATAAAATATCAGACAAAATATTAATATCAAAATATTAGTCATGGAAAATACTATATATATAATAATACAATATCAATACTAAATACAATATTTTTGTATTAATAATAATTGTATCAATTATTGATACAAAATCAATAATAATCTATTTGATGGACTTAAAAAGAGACTGAATATTGTACTGGAAAAGATTAGTAAACATGAAGGCAGTAGGAAATATCAAAATTGAACTGCAAAGAGCAAAAAGAGTGAAAATAAAAAGAACAAAATATCAAGACCTGTAGGACAATAGCATATAGTTTAAAACAGGATTTCTCAAAAAAGGCACAATTACATTTGGTGTCAGACAATTCTTAGTTTTGGGAGGGTTATTCTGTGCATTGTAGGATATTTATCAGCATCCCTGGCATCTACCTACTAGATGCCAATAACACCTCCTTCTTTCTAGTTTTTTTTTTCAATCTCAGTTTAATTTTTTTTCTTCTTTCTTTATTTTTTAAATGTTACATTAAAAAATTATTTATGAGGTCCCCATATACTCCCCACTCCCCTAACCCCACTCCTCCCACATCAACAACCTCTTTCATCATCATGGGACATTCATTGAATTTGGTGAATATATTTCGGAGCACTGCTGCACAACATGGATAGTGGTTTACACTGTAGTTTACAATCTCCCCCAGTTCGCCCAGTGGGCCATGGCAGGACATACAATGTCCAACATCAGTCCCTGCAGTAGTTTTGATGCCCAGATATTGCCAAATATCCTTTGCAAAGTTTCCCAAAAGTTTAAGCCACTGATATAAAAGAAATTCCCAGAAGGGGAGGAGGAAATGAGAGAGAGAAAGGGAAAAAAAAAAAAATATTTGAAGAACTAACAGCAGAAAGCTTTCTAAAATTGATCAAAGACTTCAACCTATATTGCCAAGAAGTTCAGTGAAAAACAAGCAGAATAATAGAAACTGAAACTTTGCATATCACTGTCAAATTGCAGAAAACCAAAGATGAAAAACAGATATTAAAAGCAGAGAGTAAAAGACACAATACATACAGGGAATCATAACACAAAATAAGCTAGCTACTCACCAGAAACAACAGAGACCAGGAAGCAGTCAAACAAAATCTTCAAATTGCTGAAAGAAAAACAAAAAACTTGCCTACCTAAAATTCTCTTTCCTGTGGCACCATCTTTCAAAATGAAATTGAAATAAAGAAATTTCAGAGCATAAAAAAGTTGACAGAATTTTTCTGTAGTATATCTGAGCAAAAAATAATGCGAAAACAAGTTAGTTAGCCTGAAGCAAAATAGAACCAGGTTCTAAATTGAATTATGTATCCCAACAAACACAGATTTTAAAAAAATCTTAATCTGTGTTCCTGTGGGTGTGAAACCACTGTAAATAGGAACTTTTGAAGATGTTATTTTTTTATAAAGGTGTGGCAAAGTGAATCAGAGTGGGCCTTAATCTGGTTACTGGAGGTATTATAAAGAGAACCCAGGAGTCACAGAAGCTAGGGAGAGGACATCACTCTGTGATGGGAAGCAGAATTACAAGCTAAGGAACTCCAAGGATTGTTAGGAGCCAGAAACAGAATGCTACAGATTTTCAAGAGAAAGCAAGTCTTACCATCATTTTGTTTTTGGAATTCTAGTCTCAAAACTGTGAGCCAAAAAATGCTTATTGTTCCAGCCACCTCATTGTGTGGTAGTTGTCCTAACAGCCTGGGCAAACTAAGACAGTACCAGAAGGAAACCTGAATTTGTAGCAATGAATAAAGACCACTTTAAATTAGTCTACAGATTCTATGTAATCCCTATCAAATTCCAGCAGGCTTTTTAAAAAGACATAGAAAAGCTGTTTCTAAAATTTTCATGGAAATGCAAATTATCTAGAATAGACACAACACTTGAAAAAGAGAAGATTTGGAGGACTTTCACTGCCTGATTTCAATACTTATTAGAAAAGCCACAGCAATAAAGACAGTGGTGTTGGTCTATTGAAGATAAAAATAGGCCAGCAAAACAGAATAGAGAGTCCAAAAATTGACCTCCACACAAATGAATAATTGATTTATCAACAAGCCACCAAGGCAATACATTGGGGGGCAAACAATTTTTAATACATGTTGTTGAAACAACTGGATAAATGTGTAAAAAAAAAAAGTATCCTGACTCCAATCTCACTTCATCCACAATTTTAAATTACGATGAATCATAAATATAAACTAAAACCCAGAACAAAAAAGCACCTCTCTCTCACGTGCACGCATGTGTGTGCACACACACACAATATACATATAATTATGACCCGGAGGTAGGAACTGTTTACTTGAAAGAGCACACTTGCCATTAAAGGAAAATATTGATAAAACGGACTTCTTCAACATTATAATTTCTCCTCAAGTCAATATTAAGAAATAATATGGAGTGCTCGATGATTTCAGTTTTCTTCACCATTTTCCTGAGAGAGACTCCATCATGGCTCCTGTATACCAAGGATCCCAACATTTTTGTTGCATTTAGCCATGTTGCTAAAAACTAGTCCCAAGCTCAGAGAACAAAAGGAATGAACTTTGGGTATACATAATAACATAAACAAATCTCAAAATAATTACTGTGGGTGAAAGAACCCAGCACTCAGCACATACTGCATGATTCCATTTATACAAAACTACAGAAAATGCAAACAATCTAGAGTGACAGAAATCATATTAGTGTTGGCCTGGGAGAGGAGGGCAATGGGAAGAGAGGAAAGGGAAAGATCACAAAAAAGAACCAGGAAAATTTCTTGAGTGTGTTGATGGTTTCATGGGTGTATTAACATGTCAAAACTTATAAAATTGCACACTTTCAACCTGAAGAGTTTATTGAATGTTATACCTCAAATAAACTGTTAAAAATTCAAAGAAAAATCAATATAAAGCGATAGTATAGGAAATGCATTGTCAGCACATACATCTGAGGGAGATTTTTAGGCAAACTATATAAAGAACTACTAAAACCAAAATAAAAAGATGAACCTCCCAATTTAAAAATTGACAAAAGACTTGTATAGCCAATTCACAAAAAATACATATGAGTAGACAATAAGAAAATCAAAATTAAAATTAAGACTAAAACCACAGTGAGATGTAATTTTACAATGCAAGAATGGATAAAATTTAAAATACTAAAAAATTACTAGGTATTTCCATGTTTGTGGAGAAATGGAGTGCTTATGGATTCATGTTAGAAGTATAAAACAGTTCAGCCAGTTTAGAAAATTATGTGGCTGTTTCTAATGGTTGAATATACATCTAACCAATGACTTTGCAATTTTATCCCTAGGTATTAACCCAAGAGAAATGAAAACACATATAAACACAAGAATTATACAATTACTCATAATAGCCCCAAACTAAAAACAACCCGAATGCCCATTTCCAGGAGAATGGCTAAAATTATTGTAGTATAGTTATGCAATGGACTACTTCTTAGAAATAAATTTAAATAAGAACAATTTACTGATACAAGTAACAGTATAGATGAATTTCAATATAAATTAATTATGTGAAAGAAGCCATCCCCTCACAACTATAGAGTGCATAATACTATTTTCATGAATTCCAAGAACAAAAAAAACTAATCTATGGTGTTAGAAATCAGAAAGTTTTGGGGGTAGTGTAAATTTAGCAGAAAGGGGCAGAGGGGAACATTCTGCAATAGTGGAAATATTCTAAATCTTAGGTGGGTACATGGGTCAAACTGAGGACATAAGATCCTCAGTATGACAGATGATACATGGGTCAAACTGAGGACATAAGATCTGTGCATTTTTTGTATGTTAATTACATCTCAATAAAGAAAGGGAAAAGAGACACCCCAATAAAACAAAAGGAGAGAAATTTAGCACTTTGAAAAAGTTAAATGAATGGTCAAAAAGAATAGCAAAAATGCTCAATATTATTAGTCATCAAGCAAATTAAGTAGGTGACATTTTATGTCCACTAGAGTAGCAAAATTTAAAAAGACTGAAAGACTGGTGAAGATTGGAGCAACAAGAGCTCTAATACTTTGCTGATGAGAGTGTAAAATGTTACAACTAGTTTAGAAAACAATTTGGCATTTCCTTATACAGTTAAACATAATTATTACCTTTTATGTAGAATTCTACTCCTTGGTATTTATCTAAGGGCAAGGGGTATCATGTTCACAAAATGTTTTATCAAGAATGTTTGTAACTGCTTTATTTATTGTAGCCCAAAACTGGAAAAGAAAACAAATATCCATCAATAGGGAAGGAGTAAAAAACCAATTGTGGTATGTTAATTCAATGGAATATTATAAGCCAGTTTGGAACTATTTGGCAATAAAATAAGTAATAAAGAAGATGGAGTGCTTAGACACAGCAACATGGATGAATCTCAATAACATTATCTTGTTCAAAAGAAGCCAGAAGCAAAAGAACATGCCAAATCATTCCATTTATATGAAGTTTAGGAAAGGTGAATCTAACCTAATGAGATAGCCATCAAGAAAGATTGTCTATGGAGTATGGAGAATGATAGAAAGAGGCATGGTGGAACTTCCTACGGTGAAAGAAATGTTTTGTACATTGACAGGATATAGTGTAAAAATTGATGAGTTTCCTAAAATTTATCACATTTTACACTTAGGATTTGTGTGTCTCACTGAATGTAAATTTTACTTTAACAATAAAAAATGAAAGAGATTTAACATGCGGAATTAGGAGTTTAGGAAACCATTGAATGGGTTTAAGAAGTCGGTTGTAGTGTTGTTTTGCAGGAATGATCCTTCAAATACGATATAACTGCCTTATCAGGAAAGTTTTTACTTATGCTAAAATTGGAGGCTGCCATGTAACCCAAGAAGTAAAGAACTATGGTATGGCACGGCTATATCTGCAATCCACAGGTCAGGGAATCAGTATTAGTAAGCCACAGATGAAGCAACTTCCCATCAGCATACATGAAGCTGGTGATTGGTTACTGGAATGTAGAACCTGACCACAAACCTTCTCACAGTGACCTCTTGACTTTCATAAACCAGGTATTCCATACCAGAATACTACTGCAGGAAAAAAAGAAAAAGAGAAAAAAAAAGGGACATATCCACACCTCCATTAACTTGTTTCCACAGAAAACAACCAAAAGCAACAAGAAGTTGGCCTTTGCCTCATTTTCAGTTTGGACTTGAGTAAGTACATGTAATTGGTAGAATATCTTTTGAATCCAGAACTCTAGCTTATTCAGTGTCTCTAGAGTAGGGAGGTCCACTAGGACATTGGAATGAAGATATTCAGTATAAGTAGGTATCATTATCATTTACATTCCATAGACACTGAATCTTAGAAATGATAATTAGTTTGTTACTGGACTAGAAATTGAACAGTGAAATATAACCACTAAGTTGTACCCTGTAAATTATACTCTATTTTTCTTTGCATCTTGCTCACTGTACCCCAACATTTTATGTAATTTTTTTCTCCAAGGTCTGTTATTCAGTATTTAATGATATTTGAAACTCATTTAGATTATTTGAAAGAGAGAATTGGAGAAACTTTCATCATGTGAGGCTTACTGTTTTTTAATCCAAACATTTTTAGCTACTCATTTTCAATTAAATGGAACATAATTATATGATTAGACTTAGATGAGCTAGAGAGAAATTCACCAATCTAGTTGAAACTAAAAAGTAATTGGAAAGCTATCTATGATGCCCTGAACTGTAGGAAATATATACTTAGCTTTATCAGTAACTTTCCACTAAAAATTATTCTGGGCCTGAAAGATTTTACAGAATTTTACTAGACATCCTTACTCTACATGGCAAATTAATAAAGGACATTATTCTGAGTCTCTCAAAGTTATATTTCACATTTTACTTTGCAAATTACTTTGAAATTTATTCTTCTATCTTGGCATAAGATTAGTTCAGCCACTTACAGGCTATCAGCAATGTCTTTGAGTGACAGGCTCTACTATGGAAGTTAAGCCTACTCAGTTTTAATTTGTACTTCAAAGCATTGGTTTGTAAGCAGGAGAAGCCAAAGACTCTTCCAGAACCCAGTCTATCCTGTTAGAGATAGTCCCTGGACACTGCAGTGCTTAAATTGTGTTTGTGGTCACTGCCAATTTTATGGCTCTTTATAACCCTCTGACCATCTCAGTCTGTTACATACTGAGAGAAAAATGAGTGAAGTTTGGCTCATACTCTCATGTACCCTTACTGTCACCTTTACTAGGTTGTACAAGGAAGAATACAAAATGCCAAAGAGGTATGTTGGTTTGTTGTAATGGTAGAAACTAATATATCAAAGAATGAGTTTGCTGACGGTGCTCAGTTTTGTTTTAAGTTTTGTTTTTTAAGGCAGAGTCTCTCTTTAACATCCATCATAATCTTTAATTTTTGTAAACCAAAGAAGATTATTTTATCTAGCATGAGATTTAGAATTGCCCTCAAAGGTCTACTTAGTACAAGAACTACTTCCTGAATACCTTAACCAGTGATGGCACAAGAGTTTTGTTGAGAAGGAAATTAGTTCAAGTAAAATATTTTTAGGATGGCTAATAATATAGTTTTAATTGGGTGCATGGAGTATACAAAATGAAAAAAGATATTAGAACAATGTTGCATTAAATGACCTCCTAAAAGAAGAGTAAATACAAAGAGATATTAATCTGAAAAATAAGTAAAGCGGTGTGGAGTTGTGTGGATGTTCTGTTTCTTCTATTAGGTTTATTTCTCTTTATAAAGTATAGTTCTTTATTTTTTAATTATCTGTATAAGCAGGAATGGGTGGATAAAGAAATATAGCAGTGAATCAGAAAGTCACAAACACATGTAGGAAATATAATAATTTTAAAAAAAGATGTATTATGAAAAAAAGAAGTACCAAGAAGAATGGATTTCTGATAATGTGTCAGATGCTGGTGTAACTAAAATTCCTCAGAAGAGAGCTGAACAGGCAGACTTTATCCCCTGTCTCCTAGAATTTTAACACTTTGCCTGCCCCGCCCAAATGTGTCAAGACACCAGTGAAGCAAGAAAGTAAATCATAAATTAAGGAGGGGCTTAGTAAATAGGACTTAATGCATGTATGTGTGCTAAGGGAGAGGTAAGAAATTAGAAATATGGAAGGTTAGAGAGAGAAAAGGAAGATGTATCTTTTTATTTTTATAGAAGCCAAACTTTGCACAGTACTATTGAGTTAGGGTAGACTCTAGTTAATTAAACCAAAACTTTTGGCCATGATTCAAGTTTGAGTTTCAGATTATTTTATCTTTCATGCCAGCTCCAAAGAATAGGTAGTGGTTACTCAAATTGCTATATGAGAATGTAGTGTAAAGCTACATCCAAGCCCTGCAAGAGTGTCATAATCACTTATGTTTGCAGTAATTATGAGGATGGGACATCGGTACATGATTTTTTCCTTGAACAAGACATTTTAAGATAGATGACTTTTATAAAAGCCAGACCTCAAATCAGACCAGGAAGGTCAAGCAATTATTGAATTTTATAAATGGTCGTTTTCTGTATCTTTTAGGGACCACCTAGAGCCTAATATGAAAAAAAACCCTAATTCAGACTTGAAGAAGAATCTCGAGCAAAATTAAGTTAGGTGACTGTTGGCTTGGAATATTGAAGCTTTAAGGTGAGAGTAGATTCAGCCAACAGACTTCAGAAGGTTCCTAGCCAAGGAAGACTGAGATTGAATGTACTGAAGTATTTCTTTTTGGGCCTTTGGTTTACAGATGGTGTTTTCATATCTTTCTCTTGGGCTTTGAAATGTAATTCATAAGGACTCCACAGACTTAGGATAAAATAATGAGTATGCTCAATTAGGTTGATATATATAGCACAACCAACCCTTAAAAGAACTGGGTAGGGCAGTTCTTGGAAAGCTAATGATTTCTTTGACTTTTTTTTTTTTTTTTTTTTTTAATTCTATGCTTGTAGGAAAAATAGGCACAGTGGCAGATGGCCAAAATTGGATACAATATGAGAGTTTCCAAGTTGAATAATTCAGAAGGAACTTCCAACAGTGGGTCTATAATGGATATTTAAGCCAAAAAGATACTTCAATGAGAAAAAATGATTGATGCAAAATTACTATTAGCAATTTAAACTGAAATCTAAGATCCTAACAGTCTGTTGATCCAGGTGGATTAGATAGTCGGCAGAAGTTCTAGCACATAGATATTGATTTACCATGAAAAAATGACAGATTTTAAGCTCAAAGTCTAGAAAACCAAGCAGGGTGATTGTGAATGAGGCAGGCACCTAGTTATCAGTGTGCTCTAATTAGTCTAATTAGTAAAATAGTGGTCTTGGGCAGACGAGTAATGTCATGAGATTCTTTAACCTTCTCTACACTCTACATTTATCCAATTATGAGATAGGTTAAAACCTATGGATGAAAGTTATAGCTAGGCTGAGAATCAAGGGCTTGGAGGATATAGGGACAAGAATCTGGTAGAAAATTCGAGTTCTATTCAATTTTTAAATTTTCCTGTAGATGTAGTTTTTACAATCTCTTTGCAAGCCTGTTATATTGTTTAAAATAAGTTAAAAAATTTTTTTCAATTATATAATTGAACAAGCTTCTGGAAATAAAATTCTTACTCTATAACTGTGAATGTACAAAAAACATCCTCTTGAGAGAAGAAAACAAAACTAAATGTACAATTAATTGGAAACAAGAACTAGCCCTGAGATTTCTTGATATCCTTAGGGCTTTAGGGAGTACAATTTGAAAAAAAAAATACACTAAACTGATAAAACTCTATCATATGTATTTTTGCATTGCTACTGAATTGTAACATATTTATAACACAGAAAATAAGTATAAAACTTGATGTGTAGTGGAGAAATTCGGATAGGCGCGGTTTCGAAGGCCAGGACACGAGAGAATACCGAGAAGGAAGTTGGTTTATTTCGACCGGCCGGGCTCGGCGGACTCTTGTCCTAACAAAAACCGAGCCCCGAACAGCCTTTTCCAGACCCTTTTATACAGAGGATATAGGATTAGGAAGACTAACAGTGATGGTAAACAGACCTTTGGTTAGGTTCTTCAGATCTTAGTATCAGATAGGTTATTTCCTCCAGGTGAGTTACATATTCTCCACATCCAAGCCAGTTTGGATTAGCATAGCTCCACATAGTCTGGAGGCAGCCCTGAATACATACTCAGTCTCACATCCCTTCTGAACATTCAAAGACTATAGGGCCTATATTACTTATCTGGCCATCTTGGAGACTAGGTACTCTTGGAAATAATTTTGTTTTTAATGCACAGGCTATATCAGATGAATTTTCTAAAAATAAGCACATTTACATGATTGTCACCTGGAATAAGAAACATTACTAGACTCCTGGAAAATCCTCTTTGTGCCCTTTCTAGTCACTAACCTCCCAACAAAGGTAACCACTATCCTGACCTCTAGCCCCATAGGTTGATTTCAGTACTTGATATGAATGGAATGGAACCATATGCAAGTACTTTTTTGGTCTGTCTTCTTTCATCCACCATTTTACTTGAGAACTTCACTCATGTTATCATGACTAGTTAGATTGTTCATTCTCATTGCTGTATAATATCCCATTATGTGAAGATACCATGATTTATTTTTCTATTCTACTGTTGATGGGAGTTTAGGTAGTTCATGAATATTACAGCTGTGAACATTTTAGTACATGTCTGCTGGTAAATATATTTAGGTGATTCTCTTGGGTGTATAAACATAGGAGTGGAATTGCTGGGTCAAAAGGTATGTATGTATTCAATTTTTGAAGACACTTGATAAATGGTTTCTCGAAATGGTTATGTAATTTACACTTTCTCCAGCATGTATAGGAATTCCACAACCTCATCAACACTTGATATTTTGTCTTTTCCATTTTAGTCTTGCGATTTAAATTTGATGTTCTTGATGACTAATGAAATTGAACACCTTTTCATGTATTCATTCATTATAATTTTAAGTTATTTTTAATGTTTTACTTATGTAAATTCACCAACCCCTTTACCTATTCAATATCCACATATTTATCTTATTGGTTACTAAATAGTAAAGTATGATACATAGCAAAAATTAATTAATTGTTTCCTATTGGGGTTATTTCTAATATTTTGTCTTTCTAAACATGTGAAGTTGTTTTTGTTTAGGTTATTTCCATAACGATACAGTCCTAAGAATGAATAAGATTACTGAGGTAAAGCTTGTGTTAAAAACATCTTCATTTAGTGGGGAAGAAAACTGAAGACTACAAGGCTAAATGATTTTATACATTCATATGATATCTTTGATTACATGATCTGACAAATTAGAAAACCACATAAATACCATTGGAACCCCTCTGTTCAGCTATCATGATGTAATATCTGTAAGACACCAAAAAGAGTAATAATTTTAGAAAAACAAAATCTCTTTTATGAAATGAATAGTTTATTAACCTATATATAACTATTTATAAATAAAATAAAGATATCATTAACTGATCAGGAAAGGCCTTACCTAAAATTAAGTATGATATTTTATGTGTTGTCTGCTGTAGACTTTCTACTTTCATTCATCTGGCTGTTTCTCTAATTTCTGTGTTCATTGTTCTATGCTCTCAAAATAGCTTAGTATGTTTGTACTTTGAATCTTCCTTTTTTTTTTTTGCAACAAATCATAGTAATGATGATAAAGCACTGAAATTTGAAATAAAAAAGATGTATTAGTATTAAAAAAGAAGACAGATATTTCCATACACTAGAAATGGAAGAAAAACACAAAGCATTAAGCAAGGGTGTCTTGAATTAGAAAGAGTTTATCTTTTATATAGTGATGGTGCCTAAAGTGTACCCCAAACAAGGAAAAGTGCTAGAGAAAGGCTCATGGCATAAAACCAGGTTCTGAAAAAAGTCTGAAAGAAAGTTCTGATTGATAATAGCCCAGACAATGACTTTTATGAAGTTGAATGAGTATATACCTTTGGTCCACTATCCTTACCTCTATGATTGGGACTAAATATTCCTGAGATTAATATAGATCAAGAGCTTCAATTTGCCTGTATTAACCTACTTCTGTATGGAGGAGTAAGGCAAGGATGCCAGGGAAAACTCCAAAAATCCTAGACAAGAATTGGTATACAGATAGAGAATAAAAATTACAACAGTAACAGCAAAAGCAGAAACAAAAACAACCCAATTTCTCCTCTAAGTGAGACTGCAAACCAATATTTCAAAACATCTAAAGAAAAGGTATGTCAAACCACGGAAGACTGCTCCCAAATTAACTAATAGGGAAATAATTGACTCATATAAAATTAAAATAAAAGAACAATTTAAAAACTGACTTTTAAATATTTACGTTTATTAAATCCAAGGGTGTAAAAGAAGAAATAATATTTTTAAAAAGGAGCAACTAAAAACAGGAAACAAGAGAAAACGGCTATGAAAAATAATTAATTTGAAATATTGGAAATTAATAATAAAGACTTGAAATTTTAAAAAAACCTCAATATCTTGGATAAGCTCTACTATATGCATAGTAGGAAAATTCAAAGAATTGAAAAATGGTTCTGAAGTACCTTGGATATTGTGGAGATATTGAGATTAAAAAACATAAAGGAGAAGTTAAGGAACAGAAAGATACAATAACAGCAATGCACTACCTCAGACATATAGACACATATTAGTAGACCAAGGAGGAGAAAAATGGAAATAAAAGCTCAATATTAAAAAAAAAAGGCTGTGAAAATTTCTGAAACAGAGAAAAACATGTAAAATAAAGGTTGAAAGTATACACACATCAGGATAGCTAAAAAATAAACCCACACTTAACAAATTATTCTAAAACTTGAAAACATCAAGGATAACAATGAGATTTTAAATGTTGTATACATATATATAGTGAGGAAGAAAGACAAGTTATTTATATAAAATTAGAATAATGGCAGACTTCTCATCAACAACATTAGATACTACAAGGCAAAGAAAAACTATTATAAAAATACTGAAGAAATTTAACTCTGAAATACATTGAAAACTACTATTGAGAGGGGTAAATTAAGGAATTGCCAGGGATACAAAAACTAAGACCCTTCACTCTTGTAGATGCACTCTAATAAATATTAAAGGATGTATTTCAAAAGGAAGTTCACATGAGCCTTGTAGCAGTTTGATATTATTTATGAACTCCAAAAATAGATATTAGATTATGTTTGTGAACTGGTTTGGGCATATTAGATTGTATTGAATTCAGAGGGATTTCACTTTTACATAATTAAGTAATGATTAAGGCTTTGATTGGGTCACATCAGTAGGATATTGAGTCCCTGCCCCCTTGGTGGGTGGGGACCCACAGAGAAAATGACAAGCAGAGGAGTTAGTTGGAGTTTTGATCCTGGATCCCAGGAAGAAAACACACAGGAGAAGCAGATACATGAGGAAAGAGAGGAGGTTCCATTAGACACGCCAGAGGCCCTGCGAAGAGAGACAAGCTGTTCACCTGAGAGTTTATAGCTGACCTTGTGGAGAAAGGAGAGCCCTTTCTCCACAGAAAGAGACAAGCCCCAGGAGAGAGACAAGACTTATCTCAGCCTACAGCTGATATTGGAAGAAGCTGGGACCATGGAGCCTTAAGAGGAAGAGGAAGCCTGAACGTTGATAGCCATCTTGCTCCAACATGTGGCAACAGACTTTGGTGAGGGAAGTAACTTACTATATGCTGTCTGGTAAATGTAAGCTTCTACCCCAAATAAATGCCCTTCATAAAAGCCAACAGATTTCTGGTATTTCGCAACAGCACCCCTTTGGCTGACTAAAATGTCTTCATAAAAATTTAAAATCTTTATATCAGGAAATGTCCAACTTTTTCTGTAAAGGGCCAGATATAAAATATTAGATATTGTAAGCCGTGTGGCAACTACTCAACTCTGTTGTAGTAGTATGAAAGTAACATTGGACAAATAAAGAATGGGTGTGGCTGTGTTCCAATAAACCTTAATTTACAAAAGAGAAAGCAGACTGGATATTCCCTGTAATGGTTTGAAGCTGTATGTACCCCAGAAAAGTATTTTCTTAAAGTTAATCCATTCCTGTGAATATGGACCCATTGTAAGTAGGATCATTTGGTGAGTAGGATCTTAAGTTAAGATGAGCCCTACCTTATTCAGGGTGAGTCTTAATTCTCTCCTGGAGTCCTTTATAAGAGAATGAAATTCAGACAAAGAAAGAGAAAACCATGGCAGCAAGAAGCTGAAAGCAACAAGACCCAGAAGAGAAGGAAGAGACCAGCAGACACAGCCACAAACCTTGCCATAAGGCAGAGGAGTCCAGAATAGTTGCAGCTGGTCTTCAGGGAGAAAGTATCCTCTTGATGATGCCTTGACTTGGACATTTGCATGGTCTCAGAAGTGTAAATTTGTAAGCTAATAAATTCCCATTATAAAAGCCAACACATTTCATGGAATCTGCTTTGAGCAGCTTATCAAACTAGTACGTGCCCCATGGGCTATAGTTTATGGAGTACTACTTTAGAATACAAAGAGTGACTCAAAAGACTTAAAAAATGTAATTTCCTCTCTGTGTAATTATCTGGTCTGGTCCTGGCCCTTTCTGGCATCAGAAGTAATATGGAAAATGCATAGAATTCTCAATCTCTATATTTGCAAACTCTGTGTTCAGACTTTATATTACAAGCTTATACTTGTACTGAAATTCAGCAGCAATATTCATAACTTGAATGTCATTTCTATTTTTAACTGTGATCACAAATTGGTATAGACCCTGGATTTTCAAAAGGACTTTCTTGTAGAAACTCATTGTGCCTTGAAATGTTGGAGTGAGCTAGATTTCCATAGATTTTTGCAGCTTTAGATACCACAAAGGTATCTTCTGGACTGAGTGCCATTTGGAAGATTCTATGATTAACCAGATGCCTTTTCCTTCATTGCTTTTTCCGTCTCTCATTTCAAAGAGCCTCACAGCAGAGAAACAACTTTCTCTCAAGGTTGAATTTAGCAGAATGTGTTTGGACATTCAATTTCCTCACACCCAATGCAAAAGGGTTACATTTGTATTGCTGGTTATTAGCAGAGTTGGTGACTTTTTTAAGTTAATTGATTCCTTAGCATTAAAGATTATACTTTTTGCAGTTTCATCAGGAAAAATATGAAGCACAAGCTGAACCTAAGTCCGTAAATCCCTCTCAGGCTTTTATTATTGCTTGTTCATTCATGCAGTTGAGATAGAAACTGGGGACAAAGACATACAGTGCCTGCCTGATAATATTGACCAAAAAAAAAAAAAGAAAAAGAAGAATACAATATGGCAAGTTTTTAATCAGCCCATATCTGGACATGTCATTTTTTTCTGACTACGTTTTTTCCTAACTATGGGAAATGCATGTTGCTTTTAAAAAAAATTTTTTTTTGTAGTAACATCTGTAGAACTAAAAATTTCCCATTTTAACCACTTTCAAGTGTTCAATTTAGTAAAATTAATCATATCCAAAGTATTGTACTATGATCAACACCATCCACTAACTCAACTTTTTCATCACCTCAGATACTTTGTACCCGTGAAACAATAATTCTCCATCCATTCTTTTAATTCTTTTGCTGACTTCATTTTTTTTTCTGATAATATAAAATACGTATTTTTAAATGTTGAATTTGTATAGTAGAGATTTTACATAGATGGTCAAAAGATAATATTTGTGTAATAGGAATTATATCCAATGAAATTTTGAATAGTTCAGACTTTGCAACTTTGAATCATTAGAACAATAAAGATTTACTTATACTTCTCAGAGTTCCAAAAATGATTCAAGAAGCCTCAAAACAAAAACATGAAAAAAAATTAGTTGAGAATTAATGTAGGTGAAAAAAACAGGCCAAAAAGAAAATTAAGAAAGAAATAATGTCAGTCAGAATTTGGTTAATCATAAAACTTAGGAAGTTAGGTGCTGCATACTTGCTAAGGTGTGCCAAAACTTGACTCTCAGCTGCTAAACAATCAAAGCAAAGAGAGAAACAAACTAATTTGGGGTCAAGGAGGAGCTATTTTTTCCTTAGTAATAAACCATGGGTGTTCATAAAGGAGATTAACTGTCTTGTACTGAACAAAATCTTCAGCTCTTTTCTAGTAATACCCATTTCAGAGAAAGCTAGCTGTTAAATGTTATAAAACAATCAGAATAGTTTGTAAAATAGTTCAGTTGTACAATCAGGGGCTAAGACAACATAGGACAGGTATAGTCATTAGATGGTCCTCTGGTTTGATTCAAGGATGATTATAGAATATTTAGGAAGTTTGAACTGAACATTCTTTAGTTAATGATCCACAAAAATCCTTTAACTGAGTTTTTGATATGAACGGTATAACAGAAAGTTCAATTTTGCATTCTTTGGCAAGATAAAAAAGTACATAATTTTGAAATATTTTATTAAAGACAGATCCAACTGCTTTGCCAATCTGCTTGGTAGCAGAAAAAGTTGATTTTGCTTTATAATAAAAGGGAAACTAATGAGGACAAGTATCTATATAGATGATTCTCCTTGGATGAGTTTGAATTTATGCATTTCAGGTGGAACTGTGATTTACCATTTTACCATACAATGCAGAAGTGCTATCTGGAAACTAAGGAGTGAATTCTACGCTAGTGGTTCTCAAACTTCAGTATACTGAAGAATGACTTGGGGATATTGTTAAATATGCAGATTTTCAATTTTAATTGAACAGGTCAAAGTGGCACATAGGAATCTGCATTTTGCAGGTGATCTCCAGATACATTTTGCAAAACACTGCTCTGCACATGGTAAATCTCTATTTTGGGGCTGAGATTACTGTAGACTTAGCCAAAAAGGTCACTGAATTATCATTTAAGAAGTTTCTTTTACTATTGCCTCCCCTTTAGAGATGGTGGATAATGTCTCTTTTTCATAGGATTTTTATAAAACTGGTTTCATTCATTTAAAGCTCTGTGAAATGTGTTTGGGGAAATAAAGGAGAATTCCTGGAGTAACATAAAATATTTTCCTAGTTAACAAGAATTTTCAATAAATCTCTACCCTATACTGCCAAACTGCTAGTCAACAACTTTGTTTTTTTTATTGTATCAATATAGTTCATTGACTTTTAGTATTATTATTCTTGGAAACATCTTTTTTATTGTTCACAGGATGCCTGAGGGAGATCATGTTATTTATAGTTAGGTGTGTGGTTACTAACAGATTTAGAGACAGAGCTGCATCAGTGAGTACCCAAAATAATGGGGCATTGCAGGGCAGAGGAGGCTGTTTGCTTAAGGCAATCCACTTATCTTCTTTTATGTATTGCTGTGAAATGGATCATCTGGCTACATAGTTCAGTGGCTCAGGTGAAGAACCTGCATATTTTACCTCTTCTATAATCTGAATGTTTGCCTTCTTAAAAATAGAGCTGTCCCAAACACTGTATCATGCTTAAATTCACATTAAGAGTTAACAACAGAAAATGAACTCTTTTTCTATTTAGCTTAAACTCTGGATTAATTTACCCAATGAATTTTAACATTTCATTTTCAGAGTCAAATACCGAAGAAACTAAAGCTTTTTAACTAACAGCAAAACTGACGTGTTTTTTCTGCTATTTGCCAGGCGCTGTGTTAGATGCTAGGAATAAGGAAGTGAAGTAGTACAGCTTATATACCAAAGGAGTCTAGTCTACATCTACCCCTCCCCAACTCCAGGCTCTCCACTGATTTATCTCACTCTTATCTGCCAAGGTGATTTCTCAATGTGAAGGAAAAAAAACAAAACCACCACATGAAGAAATCACTTCACGAGATTATTTTCTATTATAAGAGATTTTAAAATATTATGTTTTGGAAAAATATGTTATTGTGTTTCTAATATCCAAGAGTAGAGATAACAAATGAAAGCAGTTTTGCTTAGGCAAATATGAGCAGGGAAGAAAAGAGAAACTTGGAATACGTTAGTGAAGTGACTATGATTTTATTTTCACTTTAGTGAAACATAATTACATGGGTTCTGTGTTAATGTATGTTTGTGCCCTGTTCTTTCTTTCAAGGTGAGTGAGATGCTGATAGTTACTTGCAGATGATAAGAAATTCTGAGAAGATTGAATGGGACTCTTTCCTTTATTAGTTAATGGATAGTCTTGCCTGCTTGAAAGTGTCCTCAAATAAGCTTCTAAAATGACTTTAGATGTAAATTTACTTAAAGCTTCTCTAGAAAAGCCAAGTTTAAGAATCACTGAGCAATCAAAAAAATATTTGATGAAGCAAAAAAGGGTTTTTACTCTAGCTGTGTGAAAGGAAGTAAATTCAGGTCAAGTAGTAATTGGTAACATAATTTTATCAGGTAGTATTTGTGAGAGAAGTAGGTAACATATTTGGAATTTCAAGAATATTTAAATCTTGCTTGAAAATATGTTTCATCTACTTTAGTATTTCCAGTGATTTTTGTTGGGAATATTTGTTTGGATAAAATTCTGTTTCATTAAAAATTAAGCATGGGTTTAAAAGCATTATATATATATTTTTTCTTTGACCTTTAATAATGGCATCTATGGGATGTTTAGAACAAGGAAGTTCATAGCAAGAGATACCTAAACATATCTCTGAAAGTTTACAGGAGGAAATAGCTCTAAGCAGATTGATTGTAAGACTAAATTTTTAAAATTTTATGGCTAGTATGGCATCTTCAACTTATATTCTTCCCTCAGGAATGCAGTTGTGACATTCCCAGCTCTGATTTCTCTGCATATTCCTACTTGCTTTCTCAGAGAGGACTTTTTTCCCCACTTAGGCTTTGTCTGTACTCAATAGTCACTTTGCAGGAAGCCTTCTGGAGTCACTCCTCCTGCCTTTGCCTCAGCTCTCCTGGCACTAACATATTAGGTGCACCATAATTCACTGACTTTGTGTTGTGTCTTTGATTACACAGAAAACTCATCCAGGACAGACCATGGAGTCTCTTCTTTTGTGATCAGACAGCACTTCACAGAGCAGAAATGTGATGTGAAATAAACAGTGAAGTAGGAATCAATATGCCTGACTTCTAGTTGACATTATATCCCTGGTAGAACTTGGGCTAGTCAATCAGCCTCTTCATCCTTAAGGGAATAACACCTGCCCCTAGAACTAAAGTGACTGTCCAGTGAGGTAAAGGATGAGAATGTGCTTTGTTAACTAGAAATTGCTCTATAAACATGAGGACTCTGTGTTGTTTTCACTTTCCCTTGTGTTGGGGCTTGGCTTTACCAGAGCCTTGTGCTTGGAAGAGCCTGTCACTTAGTCAATGCTCCGCTCTCTCTCCCTTGAGATTCTTAATAATTTTACCTTTTAGCTTCCCTTTTGTAAGTAAAGTACAATAGGAAATTGGAACACCAAGATGCTATGTGTAGCAGTGTCTTCACAGTTCCTTGCCACCTCATACACCTATAGCAACTCAAAGCCTATAGGATATAAAGGGGTGTGTCTATAAATATAAGGTGGAAAAACAGCTCCTAGAGGCCACAGTTTCCATTTGAACCAGGACTTGCAGGAAGAAGGCAGTGATGGTGTTCTAACAACACAAACAGCCAAGAATCCTATCGTATCCTTTCTTACTGTGTTACTGTCTTGCACTAGAAAGTGAAAGATAGAATAACCCATAATTCCTTTTCTATTCAGCCCTTTTTTACTCTTCAGAAGGTGCAGACTCTGGTAGAATCAGTATATATCAAGAAATGAAATAAAAATAGTTGAGGTAGTTTTGTGAAACCTTTCTGCTATTCTGGGAAGAATGAAATACATATATATGTACAAGCTATGAAATACAAATTGCAAAATTTCCATAATGCTACATACACATTAAATGTTCTCATGTTTGCATATAAAATGGGCATTGTATAATATAAAGATGAATGGTAAAAAAATTCTAATAATTAAATTTTTAAATTTTTCTTTATTTAGGATGATATTAAATTTCAAATAAAAACACCGTGATAAATCAAGAGAGAGATCACATAAGAAAGGAAAAAGTTTTATTTTAGAACCTTAAATGGCACCATGTTTTCCTGCTTTTTGAACAAAAGGCTAATATTTTCATTTTCCTCAGGAACTCACAAATTGTGTAGCAGACACTGCTTCTTGGAATTATGTTGACAATGGTATGGGATGTTTTTGGAAAATGTGATTAATGAGTATATCCTCACATAGTTTTATGGGCACACAGTGCCCAGTGGAATGTTCAAAACACAGACATGCACTTTTACTTTGATACATTTACTCATTTAATTTTATTAGATGCATTTTATTCATAAGCTTATTCTGTGGATTCTTTTTTCTTTGGTTCATTTCTTGAAATATGTGCTATCTGAGGGTCATAATTCTCAGTTTCACATTAATCAGTGACACTAACAATAAAAATTTAATGAAACAGAAAGAATTTGAATTGTTCATAGTAATATTTTCATTTTTACTAACTACTTCATGGGTTTTCCATACCCTTTTTTTTTTTTTCAGAAGGAACTGGGGATTGACCCCAGAACCTTATATGTGGGAGGCAGTTTCTCAACCACCAAGCTAGAGCCACTTCCCATTTTCTCCCCATTTATCTTTTAAGGTTAAAAGAATTCTAGGAAGAAAGGAAGAAAGGAAGAAAGAAAGAAAGGAAAGAAGAAAGAAAGAGAGAAGGAAGAAGGAAGGAAGAAGGAGAGAAAGAGGAAGGAAGGGAGGGAGGGAGGGAGGGAGGAAGAAAGGAAAGATTTTACATTCTCACATGGCTTTTCAAGAGTTTCTTACAGATTCCAAAGCAATAAAAAGAAAAAGTAAATATTGCCTGCTGCTATGAAGACCCCTACAATGCAAGTCAGGCACTGAATGTTGCTCTGCATCCCTTCTTTTTTTAAAAAATATATATTTTTTTAATTTTTAACAGATACATAGATCACACAAAATGTTGCATTAAAAATTATAGGAGGTTCTCTTATACCCCATTCCCACACCCTCCGCTTTTCCCCCATCAACAACTTCTTACATTAGTGTAGCACATTCATTGCAATTGATGAACACATTCTGGAGCAGTGCTACATAGCATGGATTATAGTTTACATTGTAGTTTACACTCTCTCAGTCCATTCAGTGGGTTATGGGAGGATATATAATGTCCTGCATCTGTCCCTGCAATATCATTCAGGACAACTCCAAGTCCCCAAAATGCCCACATATCACACCTCCTTTTCCCTCTCCCTGCCTTCAGCAACTTCCATGGCCACCATTTCCACATCAATTATATAATTTCTTCCATTGCTAGAGTCACAATAATTCTATAGTAGAATACCAGTAAGTCCACTCTGATCTATATTTTATTCCTCCATCCTGAGGACTCTGGGATGGCAATGTCCACTCCACCTCTTAACTGAGAGGGAGCTTCAATCCCATGTGGCTGGTGGATGGGACTCTCGTGCCCACAGCTGTAGACTCTCTTGGTTCCTTGGTGTGGTGGTTGACCATCCTCTCCTCCCTGTCAGCTGATCTGGATAAGTCCAATGAACTAGAGAGTAGGTGCTACAACACCGCTGAGGCTCAGGGCCCAGCTGGCACATGGACAGCCCAGAGATTCAAGATTTCTGTGCAAACAACAGCCCCAGAGCCAACCACAGGTTTAGTAAAAGGGGCAGAAAAGGCATGTGTAGAGAAATCACATTTGAGTCCAACTCCATCACACTCAGGAGCATAAATTCCACAGTAGGACCCACTGGCAAGGCACTGAACTCTGGAGCAATCTGCCATGACTGTAGGACCTGGTTGTCTTTGTCTTCCTCAGGAGCACCACTATCTGGGGTTATATCTACTTTGGCTGTCTCTGAGATCCTGCTGAGACAAGCATAAGCACGACCCCTCTGATGACTTCCTGACTCATTTTGAAGTCTCTTAGATACATAGACTCATTTATCTTTGCCATTTCTCCCTTTTACTCAGGGTCTTTTTCTAGTCACACAACCAGTCAGTACTTGGTAGTAATCCCTTGGCACCAGGGAGGCTCATTCCTGGAGTCATGTCCCTCTCTGGTTTAGTTTGCTGAGTTTGGCTTATAGAGTGGCCACATTTGAGCAACATGGATCTGCCTCCCTTCTAATAACTCTTTACATCTTTAGTTCCTTTTTGAATTTTTTTTCCACAAAATTTCTGCCTTTAAATGATCTTCATGCTAATATTTCCAGATTATCAATTACTGACATGAAGAATAAAGGAACACTTGATGAAATGTTCACTACATATCACTTGATCCATTTTTATCCCCTGCATTTTTTTCCCTTCCTGCACTTACATCACTGGCATAGGTGCCTGTCATCTTCAAAGCATGAATGAGACCTGTGTTATAGCTTTAAGGAACCAGACAGACATGGAACCTCAGATTCTTATCTATTCTTTTAAAAGGGAAAGGGTCAGAAAACCCACCCTGTTGCCCTATTGGTAGATCAGTCTAAATTTAAGCTGTTATTTTTATTATTAAGGGATATAGGGCTATTAATTTTGCTGTGTTTCATATTATGAAAAACCCTACTGTCCTTCTAGGAAATAAAGCCTTAACTTTCTATTTTATTTCCAGATGAAGCAATGATTCACCACATTCCTTTTCACAATCTACTTTGAGACCAACAGCCCATTGTGAAAGGTACAATTAGTGAGATTATGGGAGTAGTCTAACCCATGACTGTGAAACATAATCCACAAAGCAGGTTTTTTAGAACCTAATTCCTATTCTACCAAAATGCTTTAGCCGATGACCTCAATAACATCAAACCTTGTGGACACTTTCTTATGCTTAAGCTCTTCTTCTTTGCAGCATTTGAACCTGACACCAGTTAAGTCCCTCATTCCTTAAATTTTTTTTCTTTGATTTTCTAGGCCATAATTTTCTCTTCTTTCTCTTCATGGTTGCATGTTTTCAACTGCTTCTGTCATCTGCCAGTTCCTCTTAAGTGTCAATATTCTCCATATTCTGATTCTCAGTTGTATTTTCCTGTTATTTTATAATACTCTCCCTTTTGATCTCATTTAAACCCAAGATTTCAACTACTTCATAAACCTAGCTTACTTATCTCCTGCATAGACCTCTTTCATGCATTGTTCTCCATATAAACAATAAATAATTAGGAACGTGTCAGCTGTAAAATAATGGAAAACCTGAAAAATAGTAGCTGAAAAATAGGGCATACTATTTCTCGCATATTGAATAAGTCCAAAAGTAGGTAGATTATGGTTTTACAGAGAAGATCATGATGTCAATAATATTTCATGTTCTATCTTTCTGCTTTATCATGGTTGGCATGCTGGCTTTTGTCCCAATACTTGTTACTTTCTAGTCATGCAATGATTGTTGCATATTCTGGCATCATATACATGTTCTAGAAAGGGATAAGGGGGAAAAGTGTATAGTTGAGTTTGTTTCTTTTTATTAGGAAGCAAAATCTTCACCAGAAGTCCCACTAAGTGGATACCCATAATTTCTCTGAAAAATTGTCATATGGTTAACCATAACTTTAAAGTGGATTCTAAAATTGATTATTAAGCCTTCCACCTCTATAATGAAGAAAGGCAAAGGAAAATGTAGTTATGAATAAACTTGGGGTAGCCAATCAGCAATTTCACCTAATCCATTTACTTATTTGACATCTTCATCTGGATATTCTTTCTAAAAGTCAGCCTGAATAGATTTACTTCAATATATAAACCTTCTCCAGCATTCCCTATCTCCATAAAATTTATTATTGCTTGAATCTGAAACCCAAAGTCCTTCTATATTCTTCTCACATCCTTTTCTAATTATTTACCAGGTCTTGTAAAATTAGCATCTTAAATAAAAATTACGTCATTCAGTTTTCTCAAAGAAGGGAAGCCCTGGCTCAGATCTTTTTCACTTCCACTTGGATCATTAAACTAATCTTTTAATTGGTTTGGTTGTCTTTTAAATCCACCTCAAACCATCCTCTACACTAGTTCCTCTGAAACTGTAATGAGAAGATGCATCTGTTGAGGATGTTGTTAAAATGTAGATTCTGATTTAGTAGCTCTTGGGAGGAACTGAGATTTGGCATTTCTAAAAAGCTCAGAAGTGATACTGAAGTTGTTGATTTGTGAACTACACTAAAAACAAGGCTCTACACTGATCAAATGCAAATTTTATCATGCTATAGTCCTACTTAAAAACCTACAGTGGAGTTTATTTCAGGGATGGGAAATAAGCTTATAACAGAGCATCATATAGATCATTATAATCTTTGGAGTAATTAAGAAAAACAACTGTTTGGAGACTCTGGAGCATGACCAAAGACAGGCAGATTTGGAGGGAGATGGGGTAGAAACTTGCAGAAAGGAAATGGAAATTGGTAAGTTTTCTGTTTTGTGGGATTGAGTCATGTCTCCCACAAAATGTATGCTCAAGTCCTAACCTCAGTCCTGTGAGCATTAACCCATGGGTAAACAGGACCTTTGAAGATGGTATTATTAGTTAAGATGGAATTATTAGTAAAATGGAATGAGGGTGGACCTTTATCCAATATGACTGATGTCCTTATAAACAAAGGAAATTGGATATGGAAGTAGAAACCAGAAACTAAAGGAATAAGAGAAAGAGGTAGAACACCCTGTGATGGAGGCAGAGATGCAAACCGTGGAACCCTTAGGATTGCCAGCAAGATTCTACCACAGTGCTATAGACACTGGGACAAAGCGTGGCCTGTTGAGACCTTGATTTTGGATTTTTGGCTTCCAAAACCATAAGACAGTGAATCCCTGTTGTTTAAGTCAACTAGTTTCATGGTATTTATCTTAGCAGCTCTGGCAAACTAAGACATTTGTTTTGTGATTTGGGCCTGGGTGTTAGGTTCATGTCTTGCTGTAGGCACCTGAAACTTCAATAGAAAACCTGCTATTTTCATGATCAGAGGAATCCGAGGACAGAGCCTATGGCAGCTATAGCTGAAGGAAAGTGAGGTGGTCACACTAGGAAGGAGTGAGCCATAAAATGGAAGCCTTATGTATGTGTGAAAATTCTGTCAGTGTGACTGACTGGCCCTGTATTACACATCGAAGAGAAGCTAAAAATGAAATAACTTCATTGAGATTTCTGTTGACACCCACTTCAAGTGAATCAGAATTAGAGTATGAATCTAATCAAGCCTGTGTTCTTGCTAAAGCAAAAACAATGTTCTTCAGAAGAATACAACACAATTTACAGATACCACAACATAATTTTTGCAATGTCCAGGAGAAAATCCATTTTTACTTGAAATATGAAGAACTAGGAAAATGTGACCGATTCTTTAGGAAAAACATAAGCTGAGATCAACTCCAAAATGACCCAGAATTTTTATTTAGCAGACAAGAACTTTAATGTAGCTATTATAAGTATGCTCAATTAGGTAATGAAATAAATAACAGAGGAGAGAGCCAGCAAGATGCCAGTGGAGTAAGGAGCTCCTAGAGTCAGGTCCTGCTACAGGGCAGTTAGCAAACACCCAGAGCTCTCTGGAGCTAGCTGAAGCACCTGTTTGGGGGCTCCAGGAGACCAGAAGAACATCCTGCAATGTCCTTGAAGGAGTAGAAGGAGAAGATTGCCCATCCACAGAGAAGACTCATAAGTAGAGTGCTCCATGCCATGGAGGCTGGTGCCCATCTCCACTGGAGGCACAAACTGCCTTGGGAGCTGTTCTGTGGTTGGAATTGAAAGCTCCACTTCCCCAAAATGGGGGATGAAGAAATGGTTGGGCACCAATTGCAGCTACTCATGAGTAAATTCAGTGGGCTATAGTATAATCCTGAGAACAGCTAAAGTTTGAGCCTGTCCAAGTCAGAAAGAGGCTGGGAGCTGCCATCTTAACTCTGGGCCTGGCACAAGGGGAAGCGGGGCAGACTGAAAATTCCAGTGCTGGTGGGGACCAGTTCTTTCCATCCAGATCATATTGCAGCTCTAGCCTGGGCCCCAGTGCCACCTCCAGCAGGGAGGAAGCTGCAGGGACCTGCGCCTGCCTCTCCAGGAAGTTATTGGCCAAGCCACGGAGGCTGGTGCCTATCCTACTCTGGCAGTATGAGCCGCCCCAGGAGCTGCTCTGTGGCTGGAATTGGAAGCTCCATTTCCCCGAAACAGGGGAGGAGGAGATGGGCTTCCAATTTTGGCTACTGATTGGTAGACTTGGCTGGCTAAGATATAACCCTGATAACAGCTGGGGTGTGAACCAGCCCAAGTCAGGAAGAGGCCAGTAGCCTTCTGACTCCACCCCCAGCCTGAGGGGAAGCTAGGCTGATTGAAACTCTCAGTGTCAGCAGAAACCAGTTTCTTTCACAAAGATCAGCTTGCAGCCCTAGCCTAGGCTTCTGCCCTGCCTCTGGTGGGGAGATGCCTACGGAGCCCTGCACCAGCCTGTACAGGTAACTGTAGGTAACTTTGGCTGGAATAGACTGAAAATCAGAAGTCTACCAAGGCAACTGCGGTCATCTTGGACCTGTACTGCATAGATTGCTGCCCACACCTGCATCTCCATCCCTGCCCCAGGCAGGGGAGAAATGGATGTGAAGCTCCATCAGTTTCTCTAGACAGCCACAGTCTAGGCCTGCACTTGGATTATTCCACATAGTTGTGACTCTGTCCCTACCCCTGGCAAAGGAGAAAGCTGGAAGAAGCTTCATTGGTCCTGGGAGCAAACAAGGCAGCTTAAACCTCCACAGCTTACAGCACCAACTACATGCTTGGCTCCTACTGCATAACCAGAAAGAGAGAAAATTAGTAAGCCCTTAACTAAAGAGAAAAACTGCACCCAGAATAAATACTCTAGTAAGCCAGATGCAAAGACAACAACAAAAAATTACAATCCACACCAAGAAACAGGAAGCTATGGCCCATTTAAGGAACAAGATAAGGCTCCAGATGACATAAAAGAGTTGAGATAACTAATTATACATGTTCAAACATACATGTTCAAACAAATCTCCTTAATAAATTCAATGAGATGGCTAAAGAGATTAAGGATATTAAGACGACATTGGATGAGCACAAAGAAGAATTTGAAAGCATACATAGAAAACTACCAGATCTTATGGGAATGAACGGTGCAATAAATGAAATTTTAAAAAAACATTGGAATCATATAATAGCAGATTTGAGGAGGCAGAAGAAAGGATTGGTGAGCTTGAAGAAATGACCTCTGAAAGTGAACATACAAAAGAACAGATGAAGAAAAGAATGGAAAAAATTGAACAAGATTTCAGGGAACTAAATGACAGCAAAAGGCATGCAAACGTATGTGTCATGGGTGTCCCAGAAGGACAAGAGAAGGGAAAAGGGGCAGAAGGGATATTTGAAGAAATAATGGTAGAAAATTTCCCAACCCTATTGAAGGCATAGATATTCCTGTCCAAGAAGCACAATGTATTCCCATCTGAAAAATCCAAATAGACCAACTCCAAGACACATACTCATCAGAATGTCAAAGGCCAAAGACAAAGAGAGAATTCTGAGAGCAGCAAGAGAAAAGCAATGCATAACATATAAGGAATATCCAATAAGATTAAGTGCTGATTTTTCACCAGAAACCATGGAGGCAAGAAGACAGTGAGTGGTCTGATATATTTAAGATACTATAAGAGAAAAACTTCCAGCCAATAATCTTATATACAGCAAGACTGTCTTTTAAAAATCAGGGCAAGATTAGAATATTCACAGATAAACAGAAACTGAGAGAATTTCTAAGCAATGGACCAGATTTTCAGGAAATGTTAAAGGGTGTGCTAGAGCTTGAAAAGAAAAGACAGGAGAGAGGGGCCTGGAAGAGAGTCTAGAAATGAAGATTATATCAATAAAAGTAATTAAAAGTGTCAAAAGAGTTGGTGAAAATAAAATATGACAGGTAAAACTCAAATAGTCAGGAATAATCTTAGCCAATGAAGTAAAGCACTTGCATTCAGAAAACTGCAACTCAGAGTTAAAACAAATTTAAAAAGCCCCAAATAACTGGAAGAACATTCCATACTCATGGATTGGAAGACTAAATATCATCAAGATGTGAAATCTACTCAAATTGATATACAGATTTAATGCAATCCTGATAATAATTCCATCAGCATTAAAAAAAAATTGAAAACATGATCATTAAATTTATTTGGAAGGGTAAGAAATCCTGAATAGCCAGAAACATCATAAAAAGGAAATGTGAACCCTCATCTCCAGACTTTAAATAGTAATACCTACCTATATTGGTAAAAACAGCATGGTACTAGCCTAAAGACAGACATAATAGACCAATGGAACCAAATTTGGTTCAGAAACAGACCCTCACATGTATGGTCAAATGATTTTTGACTAGCCTGTCAAAGTCACACAGCTCTTGCAGAACAATCAATTCAACAAAAGGTATTGAAAGAATTGGACATCCACAGCTGAATGAAGGAAAAAGGAGCCCTATCTCACACCTCATCCAAAAATTAACTCAAAATATATTTTTAAAAAAACTAAAAATAAAAGCAAGAACCATAAAACTTCTAGAAGAAATTTGTAGAAAAATATCCTCAAGACCTGGTGGTAGATGGTGGATTCTTAAAGGAGGTAAGAGAAGGACTGAGTGAACTTCTGATGTTTAATGTATGTAGAAGTTTTAATTAGCTTCACTGTAAAGGTATGGAAATGTATAGAGTGGGTGGTAACACACAGTGAGTAACAGCTAGTTTATAAATGGGGATTTGAATGAAAATGGTAGTCTAGGTATGTAAATGCCAATTGACAGAATGCTAGAGAATAATCTAGGAAGTGGATAGCACAGTAAAGCAAGAGGTGGATGAGAATCGTGGTTGATGGTACAGATGCAAGAGTGTCCTTTGTTAGCTAGAACAAATGTATATCGCTACTGCAGGATGTTGGGAATGTGGAGAAGCATGGGGAAAATATAGCTGGAGTGACCTATGGACTATGGTTAGTAGTAATAATAATAATGTGAGCCAAATGTAAACTATGGATATGGTAACAAAACAGATGATAATATTTTATCTGTAGCAAATGACACACCACATTGTGGTGTGTTGATGGAGGGGTGATGTTTGGGAACTCTACGCATGTGCATGATTGTTTTAAGTTTACAACTGTGTCATGAAAAATATATTTAAAAAATAATAATAGTGTGGTTTTGGGGAAAAACACACCAAATGTAAGATAAGGCCTATGATTAGTAGTAAGATTTTGACAATATTCTTTCATAATTTGTAATGAACGTCTCATGACAATGTAGGCCGTTGGTGGAGGGTCATTGTATGGGACCCCTGTATGATGTTATGCATGTTTGCTTTGTAAGTTCACAACTTTTACTAGACACTTAATTGTTTATGTATGTTCATATATAAATGATATAAAGATAATAGGATTGGTTAGGGAAAATAATACTTTGTTTAGTAGTAATAATTTGACAATGCTCTTTAATCATTAGTTAAAAAGGTTTAAAAAAAATGCAAGCTATTGGTGGTAGGGTGAGATGTTATATATGTTTGATGTTATATATGTTTGTTTTGTAAGTTCACAACTATTATACACTTGTTGCTTATGTATGAGTGATATATTTCAAAATAAATTTAAAAAAAAATAGAAAATTTCAGAAGATATGAAAAGAATAAAAGGAGAATTCTAGACATCCCCCACCCCCTCCCAAAAAAGGAAAATAACATCTGAAATTTTAAAAACTCACTGCGTGGGGTTAGTAGCACAACAAATATTACAGTAAGAGTCAGTGGATTTGATTTTAAAAACAAACAAACAATGGCATCCCATCTAAAAATGAGAAAGAAAACATATTAGACAAAAATAGAGATTCTCAAAGATTTGTGAAACAATTCTGACAAATCAAAAATGCAGCTAATGAGAGTGCAGATGGAGAAGAGCCACAGCAGAAAGATAATTAAAGAAATAATTGCAAAGACTTCCTAAATTTGGCAAATGACATAAAATTTTTTTAAAAATTTATTATTATTTTTTATTTATTTCCCTTCCCTTCTCACCCCCACCCCCCCCCCCCCCCAGTTGTCTGTTTTCTGTGTCCATTCACTGTGTGCTCTTCTGTGACCACTTCTATCCTTATCAGTGGCACCGGGAATCTGTGTTTCTTTTTGTTGTGTCATCTTGTTGTGTCAGCTTCTTCGTGTGTGCCGTGCCATTCTTGGGCAGGCTGTACTTTCTTTCGCGCTGGGCGGCTCTCTTTACAGGGCACACTCCTTGCTTGTGGGGCTCCCCTATGCGGGGGACACCCCTGAGTGGCAGGGCACTCCTTGCGCGCATCAGCACTGTGCATGGGCCAGCTCCATATGGGTCAAGGAGGCCTGGGGTCTGAACAGTGGACCTCCCATGTGGTCGGCAGACGCCCTCTCCATTGGGCCAAGTCTGCTTCCCTAAATTTTCATATTTAGAAAGCTAAGAGTACCCCAAATAGGACAAATTATAAGAGATCTTCACCAGGGATATAATAGTGAAACTATTATAAACGAAGGATAAAAATAAAATGTTGACTTAGAAAAAATGGCACATTACAAAGAGAAGCACAATAATTCAAATGACTGGATTTATCAGACACCATGCAGACCAAATGAAAATGGAATAACATCTCTAAAATGCTGAAAGAATTTTAAAAACTACCAATTTGTAATGCTTTTTACAAAAGTTGCAATTTAAATATAGAGATCAGGTCCAATTTAAATATAAAGATCCAGATATATTGAAAGAATCTGAATCGAAAAATATATACTATATGAACAGTAATATTCAGGAAAAATAGTCTTCAAGAATGAAGATGCAGTACATTTTCAAAGGACAAACAAAGGAATTCTTTGACACCAGACCACATTATAAGAATATTAAAGAAGCTCTTCAGGCAAAGGACATTGATTCCAGAAGGACACTTATATTTTCAGGATTAACTGAAGGCCATCAGAAATAGTGAATATTTGGTAACCATAAAATATGATTTTCATTTATTTTATTTTGTTTTATTTTATTTTAATACAAATGACCATTTTAAACAACATCATATAATAATATCTTCTGAGCTTTATAATATAAGCAGATAGATTTATACAAGATAACTACAATATAAATTATAACAGGGTAACTTGTTCTGTAAAACTGCAGGTCCCAATTTTACTTAAGCTGGTACAATAGTAACTCTAAGTAGTCTATGAAAATTTAAGGAGGTGAATTGTATTTCCTAGAAAAATCGTAAAAATAAAACAAATAAACATGGCTAAAAAGCCAGTAAGTTAATTAAAAAAGAATTCTAACAATACTCAAATAATTGAAAAGAAAGAAGGAATGGGGAACAGTGTTTTAAAAAACCCCAGATAGGACAAGCAAAATAAATAATGAAATAGAAGACCAAATGTCAGTGTATCAATACTGAAAATACATGTTAATGAACTCAACTGTCTAATTTAGACAGAGATTATGAGAATAAATTTAAGAAATCACCATACTGCTATATCCTCCTTACAAAAATTGCAATTTAAATATAAAGATCCAGATAGGTTGAGAGAAAATGAATGGAAAAAGATTTACTATATAAATGATACATAGGAAGAATGGAGTGGCTCTATTAATATCAGATAAATAGACTCCAGCTTTTGTCTCTACTATCTAGAGCCCCTACCCCTCTTCTGCAATGCAGAGAAATTTTTACCCATTTTTATAGTCTCCAAGGATTCTTCGCTGTTTCCCTACTATAGCCTGTGCATAAATTCAAAATGTACCTAGTCTCTAGAAATCCAAATAAGTAATATAGGTCCTACAGTCTTTGAATGTTCAGAAAGGATCTAAGACTGAATGTGTATTCAAAGTTGCATCCAGACAGAATGTGGGGGGGATTTTAATTCAAACTCACCTGAAATGTGGGGGATATGCTAATTCAAGCTCACCTGAAATGTGGGGGGTACTTTAATTCAAAACCTATCTGGTACTCAAACACTTAACTAACAAGGAAAATCATTTTCTTTCAAAAAGCACCATTTAACTCCCAACTCTCATATCTTTTCTATAAAAAAGGGAACCCAAAATTCTGTTTGGGGCTCAGTTTTTATTAGGATTGAAGTCCGCCGAGTCCGGCTGGTCGAAATAAATCAAATTCCTTCTCAGAGTTCTCATGTCCTGGCCTTCGATACTGGATACACCCGGCTTCTCTACAACATCCCCAGTGTGAGTGTACTTCCATGGAACCCTGCATTTACTTGTCACTTAACACACTGTGTTGTCCCTATTGCTTTGCTTGCCAGTGACCCCCAATAAATTTTAGATTCTATGAGGACAGAGACTACACTGGAGTCATCTTTTGGTCCTTAGTGTCTGGCTTTCAGTTGTTTAATAAACATTTGCTGAAAAAAAATATAAAGATTAAATATATTGATATTGACATTGTCATTATTGGAAACTTAAGTAAATGGGACAGTCTAAGAAACTTTTGGAGGGAGAATCTTAAGTGTGATATTATAGTAAGTGGATTACTTCATGAACTCTGCCTCATCTCTTATAAATTTCTGCTTGTATCACAAAACTACTCTGTTCTTGGTATAAACATAAAATACATGAAATTTACATGGAAAGAGTAGTATCACATTAGATTGATAACTGAAATACTTTGGAATCTATTGCTAATATCATTTTTAGAAACTTAAGAGTTGCATGGAGTTGTATTAGACCATAAATCTTTGTACTAGCCAAGACCTTTCTTTTCTAGACATGAGAAACCCCAATCTTTTAGGCTTTATCCTAGAATAGACAATGATTGAAGAAGAAAATGTTGTTAGTGTTAAATCCTTCTTGTGCCTTTTACCCATAAGCTGAAAATGGTCTCTCACTTTTTCCTGGACACTTGTGTGATTTGTTTCTCTACCCTTACCCAATTTTTCCTTAGCCCCTAATTTTCTCCCTCTTATTTCATACTTTGTTATCTTAATTCTTTTCTTTGCTATCCCCTTCCTTACCGTCCCAAAATGGCATCCTAATGAGGAACACTTAAAGATTTCCTAATGCTTGATTAAAGATGTTCTAATGTATACCACTTTCTTTTCTTTCTGTACCTCATCCACTTTAGTAGAGTTTTCTGAAAGACAAAAGGAAGCAACCATTGTTATGGTCATTAAGAATAATAACAATAATAATAATTGTTAACAATAATTTAAAATGTTGGTATTATTTACCTTCTTGAAAAGGATATGGTCCATTATTTTATAAAGTGCTCCTTTGAGAGAAAGCACTAGGTAAAATATAGGCATTGCCCTAGCATTTTAATTGGCATTAGGGTCAAGTAATATTTGGAATGAACAGTGATATGAAACTATTCACAGTTATTTGTATTGAAAACATAAACCATTTGAATTGATTCAAGTATATTACCAAGTAAAATCTGATCAATGACTTGATTTTTTTCCCTTTTAAAAAATAATTAGTTTCAGATGAAAAGCTCAAAAGCCTTTATTTTCCAGGGCTATTTGTTTCTTAACTCAATTCCCTGTATTTAAAGACCCATAAAAGAACCTTGTATTGTTGTTTGCAATATTCAGTATGGGATCACCTGTCAATCCATCACTCCTATTGTGACAGAACATGGAAAGGTCAGTGGAGTTGTCATTTTTATGGTAAACTAGAAAGTTGCTTTTGCATCAGTTAAATTTAAAATCTATCTGAACTACTAGAAAAAAAACTTTTTACAGCAAGGATAAAATATCCAACAGAAATAGGTTCACTACACTATAGATTTGTCAGGGTGCTTAAAGTTGTACAAATATGCTCTCTGAAAAAAATTTGTTTTCTACTGGACTCCATTTCAGAATTACAGAGAGTTAGAAGATGGCTATTTAGCATGCCCATGTTCATGAATATGCAAGGTTTGTTTGGAGAAGTAAAATTATTATTTCCAAATTGAACAAAAGATGACAATATGGCAATGCAATAAATGTACTTTTTTTTTGCTAACTCAAATCAAGAAGCTGAAAAATCCTCAAACATAGGATCAAGCTGATAATGAAATAGGTTTTAGCTGAACTGTTGATTACTCAACTAACCTTAAAATTACACTGTGGATTCATTTAAAGGAGAAGAGTCTCAACAACTAGGGCAGATGAGGTTTTTAGGTGATTAGTGAGATAATCTAGGTTAAGTTGCAGGAAAACAGAGAAGGCCTGGGCCTGGCTTTGAAGGTATAATAGTAGGAGCTCCTCTAGGACAGATTGGGAGAAATGCAACAGGAGACTCAGGTGGCTTATTGGAAATAAGAGAAACAAATTCATTAAAGTTGGGGAGATATAGAGTAAATGACACTTTAGTACTAAAGATTACCAACATACCCATTAAACCTCCATCAAGTGTGCATTCTTGAAGCTGGGTTACTCATAGTTAGAAGTGAAATTTTATGATACAATAATGTACATTATAGCTAGTTAGAGTTTAATTAAAATAACATTTTTAAAGTAAAAGGAAACACTGTTTCTACCCTGTGATTCTTCCTTTCACATAAGAGTAAGAACTGACACTACTGTAGCATTTATACATTCAATGTGTTCTAATTTATTCATTTGCATTATTGTCCTACTGCCTTGGATTTTTCATTGACATTTTCTATTTCAATGTGTAGGGGACAAATAAAAATAGTAGTTTCTAATCATGGAGGGATGTAACCACACTCTTTAGCTCCCCTGAAGAAATTAAAATTTCCCCTCCTCCTGTCCTTGTTTTATTTTTTATTTTTTTAAAGATTATTTTATTTATGTCTCTCCCCTCCCCACCCTCTGGCCTGCCTCGGTTGTCTGTTCTCTGTATCTATTTGCTGCATGTTCTTCTTTGTCTGCTTCTGTTGTTGTCAGCGGCACTGGAATCTGTGTTTCTTTTTGTTGCGTCATCTTGTTGTGTCAGCTCTCCTGGGCAGGTTGCACTTTCTTTTGCACTGGGCGGCTCTCCTTATGGGGCGCACTCCTTGCACATGGGGCTCCCTTATTCGAGGACACCCATAGGTGGCACTGCACTGCTTGCGCGCATCAGCACTGTGCATGGGCCAGCTCCACACAGGTCAAGGAGGCCCAGGGTTTGAACCGCGGACCTCCCATGTGGTAGACGGACGCCCTAACCACTGGGCCAAGTCCGCTTCCCCTGTCCTTGTTTTAAATCCAGGACATTGTTTATCTCTTTGGAATTTCTGTGACTAAGCACTGAGAAACTTCTCTTAGTCACTATTTAGCCAGTAGACACTTACTCTGTGCCAGGTGTTGCTCTAGGTTTTGGGAAGAAAGCAGATCAAGGACATTTACTCTAAAAAGGATAAGCCAATCGTAATAATAAATTCATTTCAAAAAATGCTATCTAGTATGGAAACAGTAAAACACAATGATATGAAAGAGTGACTGGGCTGGGGTGTGTGAAGGTTTGACATTATAAAACAAAGATTTCTCTGAGGAAGTAACATTTGAACTGAGTTTTCCAGGCATCCCAAACAAGTGTAAAGGCCCAAAGGTAGAAGGAGCTGAGTACGAGCAAGGACAGGTTGAAGGCCAATGGGATTGAACAAAGAGGTTAATAAGACTTAGATGAGGTCAGAAAAGTAGGGGAGCCAGATCATGGTGTGACTCACAAGCCGTAAGGAGTTTAGATTTCGTTTTAAGTGCAGTGGGAAACCGTGCATTATTGCGGTGGTTGTGATAGTAGTGCTAAGATTAATCAAGGTAGAGACATTCTGATTTTTGTTTTTAAAAGATGGATTTTAAAAGGGCAAGAATGAAAACAGGGGTATAAGTTGGAGGTGACTGATGCAAGGAAGTATGATGGAGATTTGCACAAGGGCAGAGAAAATTAGACCAGGTGGGCCTCCACCACTTGAAGGCAGAGCAGGTGTTACCTGCAGAGTTTGATTTTAGTGCTCACTGTAATGCTCAAAATGAGTTTTCCTCTCTCTCTTCTAGATCCTAACTGATAAAATCTACCATTAATCATTTAATACTTGGACTAAATTTTCCCTTTCTAAATGCAAGTAATCTCCTGAGAGATGCTACATTTAAAAATTAAGTAAATATTCAGTAACCGTAACAGTTCTTGCATATCATGGAAGATTCCCTTCACCAAAAAAAAAGAGAGAGAAAAGAAGCAGCTTGGTTGTAGGACAAGACAAACAGAGAAATCATGTAGGAATGTAGCATTGCATGGTATTGATCCCTTGACTTACAAATTCCACTGCATTGGATTTTTCTGTATCCTCTTCATCAAAGCATTACATCTTAACTGCTAACAAAGTATTTATTTGTGAATATTGCTGTGCTCCCCTACATTCTTGTCTTAGTTTAACAGCCCATTTCTCCCATGTAATAAACACGTGTTTTTTTCAAGAGCTCCATTTTTGGATATTCAACTCTGCACAAGTTAAAACCCTAGGTTCTTTTTCCTGAAGGGTAATCCAAGACAATGATGTTTTGGGGATAATGGTTTAAATTGAACTACAATGAGTCTCGGCATATATTATAATATGCGGACATCCTGCCATTTTTTTATTTTTTTATTTTTTTAGGTAGCTGTCATTAAGCATCTGATATGAACAAACATGCTAAGTACCCTGGAGAATATAAAACTTGCGGAGACTATATAAACTTATAATATGAAAAAATATTGTTAATCTGATTTTGTAAAATGAGTGATACAGAACAATGCCATGGGGTTCAGAGGAGTTCAGGAGCATTGGGGTGATTATGAGAGAGTTGGGCAGACTTTCCTGGAAATTGCGGTAGTTTTACTGGATTCTGAAGGAACCCAATTGCTCAACCCTCATTATTATTTTATTCTTTCCCATGGGAAGAGTGCCAAAAATACATGAATAATGGACCAACAGAATCAATAAAGCTATTGAACACCACAATTTAAATCTTAGGGAAAGCAGTATGGGAATTCCACAGACATTCGTGGAGAGAAATTTTGGACCTCAAGTGCATTTGTGAATCTCTTCAGAACAAAAACTATCCCAAGACTATATCTGGATTTTTATACTGACAATGACAGAAGCACCTGATTAACCTTCCAGTCCTTGATTAGCGACAAAGCTCATATAATATCATCAGATTGCTGCAAGCAAGGCTAAGGGCATGATAAGGCAAAAGGAGAAAAAGAAACATTAAGCACTGCATTTTCTATGTCAAGAGGTATGGGTACTAATAGCAATGACTTATCTTTATTTTTTTCCTCTTATTAATCATTTGGATTCTAAGTTCTCTTGAAAGAAATGGGTCAGTCTACGTAGTTATACTATTAAAGGGAATTTGAAAAAATTTTTTAGCTAGTGGCACAGTTATTCAAGCATAGTTGCAAGATGCAAAAACAGTACATATTTCAAATTGCGCTTTGATGGATGTGTTTGGTAGCACAATTTTATTTTTATCCTGCTATAAATTACCTTTTTTCACAGTAGCTTTTTGTAGCCTATAATAGGAAATAGGATAAAGAGTAGGTCAGCTTTGTCCGTACTTGAATGCATGTCTTTCATTTTGAAAGCCTTTGATAGAATTTTTTATTTGATTTTAAAGGAGCACTTATAACCAGATATTTATTATAGTCTCTATGAAATTGACAATGCAAAAATTGCATATTGGTGTAATTTAAATGAAGGAATAATATTCTAATGAAACAAAATACAATAGTGTTACATTGATATTCTCCAGAGATGTTGATTGCTGTTTTAGAAAACACTCTAAAAATTTCCTCTATTCTAAACCATAAAGAAAATGTTCATTGGTTTTATGATGTAGGAATCAATTGGGACTTCCATATTGGTTAAAACAATACTGAAAATATTATGATTCATGATATTATAAAAACAAACATTACTGTAGGAGAAAGTTATGTGGCAAGAAAGAGCAGATGAATGTAATATAGGTAGTTTATGTTTATTTTTATAATTATCTTTTATTGTTTTTTTCCCAAACCAAAATAAAGTAAAATTACTCTTTTAGGAGCAACTAGTATACTTGTTAAAGTAAACATAAAATTAACAAGTAGATTTGGAGAGGTTGAACTTAAGGGAATCAAAATTACAAGTGTTTTTGTTTACTTATTTGGATTCCTATTTTAGTAGTGAGATTAACAGAATCTAGCATCTCTTACTTTTACCTTTTCCTTAAAGGATCTCAATTTCTGTTTCTATTTTTTTTAGTGGCAAGCAATAATTTAACCTTTCTTGAATAACAAGAATGTGCTGTGGTGAACATTTAATTGAATATGGTCCCTCCTGAATGAGTCTTGAATGACTGCTGTGTGGAATGAATCATGATTAAAAAAAAAAAAAGGAAACCATTTTAGAGTGAACAGTGTTTACCATTTAATATATGTTCATGGCCTTATTATTTTCACAAAAACTACAATTCCATGAAATCAATTTTTTTCTGAAGTCAGTATCATCTTTCACATTTTCTTTTTTGGGTGGTAACATATACTTCTTGGAGGAATATTGAGGAAGAAAATAATATCTTCGATTCTTCAAACAATGTCTACTCTCTCTAGCTCCATTGGTTTTCTGCTCAAGTACCTAGTATTAATACAAACTAATGGGTGATACTGTAATAGACATGGAACCATGACATAGTAATCCTGGAGGAGTGATAGCAACTTTACCAAAGGGATCCTCTAAAGAAAATTGGATCTCCTAAATGTAACTGACCACCCAGAGCTCCAGGAGCCTAGAGGGATCTCCCTAATGATATGGCACATGTGAGTTGAGTGGCATGGGTTCAGGTACTTAGGAGTTGGAGTAGATAGTAGTAATAGCTAACATATGATGGTGTGATGGGTACTGATATAAAGTTCTGTATAAATATTAACTCATTTAATGCAATTGGAGCTACAGCCTTACAATGTAGGTACTATTATTAACCCAATTTTGCAGATAAGAAAACTGAGCACAGCCAAATTAAATAACTTGCCCAAATTCACACAGCTCCTAAGTAGCAGAAACTGAATTCCAAACCCATGCCCTATGGGTGCAGAGCCAAAGCTGCTAACAACTATTTTACCTTACCTCTGCAGGTGAGCTTGGAGGCCCTTGCTATCTTTGAAAAAAAAAAAAAACACTATGGAAAATTTAAAATAATTATGAACTGAATGGAAATAAAAACACAACATATGAACATTTATGGAAAGTAGCTAAAGCAGTGTTTAGGAAAATTTTTAGATTTAGTTTAAATATAAACAAAGAAGAAATGTCTCAATCATCTAAGTTTCTACCATAAGAAATTTAAGATCATTAAACCCAAAGCAAGCAGAGGTAAATAACTAAGAGCAGAGATAAAATCAATGCAATGGAAAACAAAGATGAACAGAGAAAAATCAATGAAACCCAACTTGGTTCTATGAAATATTAACATTATAAACCTTTAGCTAGAATTACCAATAAAAAATGATACAGCTTCTTTGGAAAACAATTTGGAAGTTTTCTAAAAAGTAAAGCATAAACTTAACATCTCAGCCAGCAATGACACTGCTAGATATAAATCAAAGAGAAAAGAAAACATATATTCAGACAAACACTTGCCTGTGACTATCCATAGCATCATTATTTATAATATTCAAAAACTAAAAACAACTCAAATGTCTATCAGCTGATGAATAGACAAAATATAGGATATTCATACAATGGAATACTACTTGGCAATAAAAAGAAAGGAATAGATGAACCTCTAACACATTTTGCTAAGTGAAAGAAACCAGTTACAAATGATTGCATTTTTTATGATTATATTTATATAAAATGTCTAGGAAAGGCAAATTGTCGAAAAGTATATCACTGATGCCTGGGGCTATTATGGGAATGGAAAGTGCTTGCAAATTTACATAAGGAAATTTTGGGAAGATATTGATGTTTTAAACTAGATTGTGGTGATAGTTGCAAGACTCTATCAAGTCTTTAAGAATCACTGAATTGGATAATTAAAATTCATACGGAAATTGTAACTCAGTGAAGGTGTTAAAATACTTATCTAATCTTTCTCTAACTTTTTGAAACAAATATTTAGATGATTATTTTAAGCCTTTTTATATTTTATTATATGAATTTAGTGCCCTAAATGATGCCCTAAGAAATGTTTAGGGCATGGTTCTCAGTGTCATGTGTCAGTGACACTTAAAAAAGATAAGAATCTATTAAAATTGTAGCACAATTTTACACATGTTAAATGGATATGCAATAAATACTACAATGTAGATGACATTTTTTAAAAAGATTTATTTATTTATTTTAATTTGTTTATTTCTCCCCCCTTGCAGCTTGTTTGCTCTCTGCTCTCCGTGTTCATTTGCTGAGCGTTCTTCCATGTCTGCTTGTCTCCCTTTGTTGTGTCATCTTGCTGTACCAGCTCTCCATGGGCATGGGCGGTCAGTTCTCCATGGGCATGGGCCGTCAGCTCTCTATTGGTGCAGGTCAGCTTGCCTTCACAAGGAGGCCCTGGGACATGAACCCAGGGTCTCCCTTATGGTAGATGGAAAACCAATCAATTGAGCAACGACTGCTTTCCTGTAGATGACATTTTAACAATTATAGAAGACCTGATGTTGGCTTGTGGGCATGGGTGCCAGGAGAGTTTTAGTTTATTTTATTATGAGTTAGTGGAAGGTGGGTCTTCTGAAACTGGATGAAAAGCTGTAACACTACATGTGGATATTTGTGGCTTATAACATGGATGGTGAAACTGGTAGCATGGTAGTGTGTGTGTCTTTGTGTGCACTGTATACATTATTTGGCTCAGTTAAACTCAGAATAGTTTTAGGTATTTAGGAATTCAGCTAATGTTTCTCATGGACACAATCATCCATAAGCAAACACAAAATTCTATTCAGATTGTTTCCTGATATATCAGGAATAAGTTTGTTTCAAAACAATTGTTATAGCAGAACTGATGGTTCAATGAAATGCATAATTCTTAAGTACTCTGTTCAGCTTTGACAAATGGAGAAAACTGTGTAATTCATGCTTCTATCAAGATACAATATATTTTCATCACTCCAGAAAGTTCCTATGTACTTCAGTCTAGTTGTTCTCCCCAACTAACTATTGTTCTCATTTCTATTACTATGGGTTTATTTTACCTATTATAGAACTTCATTTAAATGGGACTATACAATATGTACTTTTTTGCACCAGGCTTCATTTATATTATACAATATTATATTTTTAGATACAGTCATGTTGTTTTGTTCATCACTACTTCACTCATTTCTTTAAACTGAGGTAAAATCCACATAACAAAATTCATTATTTTAACCAAAGCATCCAATTCAGTGGCTTTATTACATTCACATTGTTGTGCAGCCATCAACCATCACCATTCTCTAATTGCAGAATATTTCATCACAGCAAAAAGAAAGAAACCCCATATCCATTGTTTTATTTTGCTAAAAGCTGCTAATACAATATACCAGAAATGGGTTGGCTTTGCAATAGGGATTCATTAGGTTAAAAGCTTACAGTTCTGAGGCCGTGAACATGTCCATCAGGAGATGCCTTTTCCCTGACTGTAGCTGTGAGCAGTCATGTGCATGGCAGCAGCTGCGCCTGTCTCCTCCAGGCCTTGGCCCTTTCAGCTGCTGGCCAAAGTGGATTCCTCTCAGCTTCTGTTTTCTGTTAGTTTTACCTTCTGGGTTCCTCTTTGTCTCAGCAGCTTGTGTCTGTGTCTACAGCTTTTTAATTCTCCATTTATAAAGGATTCCAGTAGGAGCATCAAAACCTACCCTGGGTCACACAATCTAATCAAAGGCCCTTAGCTGAAGTGATTTACTCAAAAGATCCCACCTACTATAGGTTTCCATGCACAGGAATGGAATTATGGGCTTAAGAACAGGGTTTTCTGGGGTTCACAAATGCTTCAAACTGCCACACCCATTGAGCAGTTATTCTTTACAGTTTTTTTTAAAACTTTACCATATCCTCTGGAAACCACTTATCTGCTTTCTATCTCTATGGATTTGCATATTCTGGATATTTCATATAAATGGAATACAGTGTGTCCTAGCTAAATAATATTCCACTGTATAGAGTAGATATGGATATAGACTTTTGATATATCCATTCATCAGTTCATGGATATGTGGTTTCTCTCCAAGTTTTATTATTATGAATAATACTGCTTGTATTATTATACTGTTGTAAAAGTTTTCATTTGAACACTTGTTTTCATTTCTCATGGGAATTGCTAGGCCATATGGTAGTTCAATGTTTAACTTATTGAGGAACTAACTAACTGTTCTCCACAGGAAGAGCAAATGGAATTGTTTTCTTAATTTCCTTTTCAGTTTGTTCATAGCTAGTATATAGAAATATAACTGATTTTTGTATGTTGATCTAATTTCATGTAGCTTTTCTAAACTCATTTATTAGTTCCGATAAGTCTTTGCAAATTATTTAAAAATATATTGTTTATATATATATACACACATGTACTTACATATGCATATAAATGTATATACATATGTGTGAGTATATATATATATAATATACTCTTAGCATAATGAATTTTTGTCTGATATTAACATCTTGTAGTATTAACAAACATTTATTCAGTTTCAAAGAGAAATGGTCTTATACATGCAATATTACCCATATTCATATTTCACCTGTGGTTTTACTATGTGTATTAGGCAGCCAAAGGGGTACTGATGCAAGGTACCAGAAATCTGTTGGCTTTTATTTGAGGTAACAGCTTACAGGTACAAGGCTCTAAAGAGTCCAAATCAAGGTTACTTCCTTACCAAATTCTGTTGCCACGTGTTGAGGGAAGATAGTGGGTGACATCTGCGAGGGTTCAGACTTCCTCTTCCTCTTAAGGCTCCGTGGGCCCTGCTTCTTCTGATCTCAGCCTTAGGCTGGCATAGCCTCAGCTGCTCTGTTTTTTTCAGCTGCCAGCTATCAGGCGAATGGCTTATCTCTCTTCCCTGGCTGCAGGATCCTCTTCTGTGTCTATGAGCTCCCTTCCTCTTTTCTCATGTATCTGTTTCTGTGTGTCTCCTTGATTGAGTGTCCGTTTTAAATAGCCCAAAAAGGGGGTGGGGATGCAAACTGAGTTGACCTAATGACATGTTCAAATCAAAGCCCTAATCTTAATGTAATTTAATCAAAGGCATCTCAGCTGAATGCAATACAATCAAGAGGTACCATGCCCAAAGGAACAGGCCAGTTTACAAGCATAATCAATATCTCTTTTTGGAATTCATAAATAATATCAAACTGCCACACTACGCTATACATTCTCATGTTAACATTTTTTGGCTTTCTTTTTAGTAATATACATGACCTTAGACTTTCCCTTTAAACCACTTTCATACCCATATAATAGTACTGCTAGTTACAAACATTATGTTGTACTTTCACCCTCTTCGCATTCTTTTTACCATTTGGCACAGGTTAACCCTTAGCTTTCCATTCTCTAAGCTCATTCTATTTTCTGGTGACCCATATTCAAGTTAAAAATTCCATGATATTATACAATGTATTTAGTTCATAGTAGCACAATCATACAGTATTTGTCCTTTTGTGTCTGGCTTGCTTCACTCAACATATTGTCCTCCAGGTTCATCCATGTCATCATATGCTTCACGACTTCATTTCTTCTTACAAATGCATAATATTCCATCATGTGTATACAACACTGTTTATCCATTCATCAGTTGATAGACACCTGAGTTGTTTCCATCTATTAACAATCATGGATAATGACACTATGAATATGGGTGTGCAGATGTCTGTTCCTGTGACTGCTCTCAGTTCTTCTGGGTATATACCCAGTAGTCGTATTGCCAGGTCACAATGCAAGTCTACATTCAACTTCTTTAGGAACTGTCAATGGCATTGGATTTTGTTAAATTGGTATTTGTGTGTTGAACCCTCCTTGCATTTCTAGGATAAATCTCACTTGGTCTTGGTGTAAAATCATTTTAATATACTGCTGGATTCTGTTTCTTGTATTTTGTTGAGGATATTTATATTTTTAATCATTCTCATTATTATCCTGTAGTTTTCTTTTCTTGTGATTTCTTTGTCTGGTTTTGGTATCAGGGTAATACTGGCCTCATAGATTGAGTTATAAAGTATTCTTGCCTATTCTATTGCTCGGAAGAATTTGAGATATAATGATGTTAATTCTTATTTGGACATTATCACTGAAACTACCTGCTCCTGATCTATTTTTTGTTGGATGTTTTTTGATTATTGTTTAAATCTCTTTACTTATTATAGGCCAGATTTTCTGTCTCCATGAGTCAGTTTATGTTCCTTGTGCTTTCTCCTTTCCTTCTTGTTCTTGACACAAACTGTAAGCCCATAGTTTTCCCCAGACCACCCTCAGTTTCAATAGTTGGCTAGAAACACAGAACTCACTGAAAGCTATTATACTCATGGGTTTATTTCAGGGAAAGGATACAAATTACAATCTGCCAAATAATGAGGCTCAATAGGGTGGTGTCTAGAAGGGTTCTAAACACAAAGCTTCCGTGGTTCTCAAGATGTGTTTCCCTCCCAGCTTTTATGTGGCAGTATGCATGGAGTATTGACATCCCAGGAATATCCAGTTTTTATTGGGGCTACATTACATAGGCTTGATTGATTGATATACTGTGTGGGTATAGGCCCTTAGTTGAAACTCACTAGGATCAACTGTCAGGTGTGGTCCAAGAGGCTCACCATGAATAAAAAAGGCACTCCTATAACTCTGGAAAGTCCAAAGGATTAGAGGTTACCTCTAATCTTTCACTCCAAGCTTTTACATTTGTATAACATTTGCCTCAACTGTTTTCTTTTGCCCCAGGCAGCAGGGTTAATTTATTTGCCTTTAAATGTTTTCAACAAATATTTGCTGAGGAACCACATTAGCCCTGGAAGAGTTAGGTAAAACAAAGTCAAGCCCTTTGAGCTTGTCCTTCTGGGAGCCACCAGACAGGTGAAGACAACCACATGTGAGAATAAGATCCATTCTCCCCACTCCAGTACTAAGAATCTATACTGGGATTACGGGCTGTTGCCTTCAAAGTAGCACTAAGTTGGGGAGTTGGGAATGGAGCCAAGGTAAGTTAAAATGCCAAAGAGCTCTATCACTGAAATTTACTGTTTTGTTCTTGATTTAATGTTAGTCTAGTTGCTGTAAACTTTTGATTAAGTTCTAGAGTTCTGACGAATGTGATTCTTATAGATATGAATTCATTTTCTGTTTTTTGTTTTTGTTTTTGTTTTTTAATTTCCTACTCCAGCAATGTTAGAGGTTTCTCCCTTACAAGGTTTATAATGATTAACTGATCACAAGGTTTACAATGGTTAACAGTGACTTGCATTCCTGAGACATAGAACAGCCCTGCCATCCAGAGCCTATGTGCTCAGACACAGCTGGTTTTCTCACAAGAATACACAAAGGAGCCACTTGGTATCACCAAACCCTTCCACATCCCTAGAATTCGCTGTCTTAGCCCACCACCCAGTAAACATACAAAGGAAAAAAATTCACCTCTGCAGTTCCCTATTGGACTTCAGGTCTTACCCAAGCCCCAACCTCTACCCACTGACCAAGCATTTTCCTGCCTATAGATGTACTCTATAAATTCATGACTGCCTCTGCTAGGGGTGGGCTGAAGTCTCTCTTCAGACCCCTGCCACTATGGCTGAAGTCTATTTTTCAGACCCCCCTCCATTGGAAGAGCTTCTCAATAAACTTTCTGCCTGCAATCATCAGTCTCCACGTCCCAGTGAAAGTTGTTTTTCTCCTACAAACAGTTATGTTAATGATGTCTTTCACTCCTTTTTATTGCTGAGTATTGTTCAATTGTATAAATATTCTATGTTTGTTTATTAATAGTCCTGCTAATAGCATTTTGGCTGTTTCAAATTTTTACTATTTTGAGTAAACTTATATGAACATTCTTATGCAAGAATTTTTTGTATGTGTGAACCTATATTTTCATTTTTCTTGGATAAATATTTTGGAGAGAAATTGCTTGGGTCATAAAGTAGATAGATATATGCTCAACATTTTAAGAAAGTGAAAATCAGTTTTCCAAACTGGTTATATGATTTTGATTTTCCATTGTATTGTTGGAGAGTTCTAGTTACTCCATTACTACATCAATAGTTGGTGCTTTCAATCTTTTAAATTTTATTCATTCTATTTAGTGTATAATATAAACATAATGCTTTGTCTTTAAGTAAACTACATTTGTAGGATACAATATACTATTCTAACCAAATTCAAATTTGCATGTCATTAGTTTGGATTTTGTACTCCCCAGATGGTTGAGAAAAATAAATGTAACTAATTAAGAGTGGAGACTGGGCTTTCTCAGAAGGCTGTTGACCATCCCTAAAGGAATGGTTTCCCTGTTTATTCACCGGTCTGGCTCTTTAAATCCAAGCTAAAGGCAGTGAAGGAACAATGGTAAATATCTACCCTAGTTATGTATTTTCCCCGTGGGGAACTAAGGACCTCTGAACTATGTCTGTTAACTACCATTAGAACTCAAATTAATAGACATTTTCTGATAAACTGGTATGTGACTTGGGATCTTAGGAGAACATCAAACATTGTTAAAAGTCTACCACCTTAACTGTGATAGTATTCACATATTTTCGAGAAGTGAAGTGGGAAATGTATCTATTTCATAACTTCAATCATCTTTTATCATCAAATTGCACAAGGAATGTTGAATTGATGTTTCGGCATTACTATATCAAGCCATTCTAAAAGGCATATGTCCACAGGCATCTTATGCATAAACCAGTGTAGGGTGAAAAATTCAGACAATCAAACAGATTTCTACATCAAATAGGGAAGTTTTCCTTCACTGAACTACCTGAAATTTGTACTTTTCAAGAGTCATTGGTAATTTTGGCAAAGGTATTTCAGTTTGATATTTGAGTAACAGGAAATAAGAAAGCTTCCATTGAGGAACATATTTACATCATTTTTGTAAATAATGTTTTAGAAAAATTCTAAAAGAAAAATTTTCAGTTTATTATATGCAATTCAGGCATATATAACACTCAGAAAAAAATGAGAGCAATCATAGATAAATATCCCTTTAGAAATGCTAATATTTCAGTAGCTTCAAATTACTTTTAGAGGCATGACTTGAGAAGAAAAAAATTTTGACATCACTGAATTTAAGAAATCCTTTGAATTGTGTTTATTTCCATTGACAATTGCAGAGCACCATTATTAGTATGTATTACTTAAGTGAGAAGTTAAAAAAACTAAACAAAATTATAATGACAAAAACTTTACTATGGAATATCTAGTTGTAGAGCTACCTTAAATTATAAATTAATTTAAAATCATATAGTGTGGCTGTCTTAGATTTCATTGTAGAAGTTTATGCTATGATGATTATAAAAATGACCTTTATATTTGGTGTATTTTTTATCATATTTCTGTAAATAACATTTCAACCAAATAAAACTTACGTTTGTCTTATTTTTCAATATATAAGAATACCTATACCAGCCAAGATATGTGCTTATAGTTATTTAATAACTGTTAAAGAGACAATTTCAATGCATAAATCTGAAATACCATCTAGAAACCTAATGAGAAGTAATATTATTAACTTGTAATTCTTTTTTTCTGTTATTGATTTGTGGTGCCCCAAGACCATTTAAAAATGATCAGTGTAGTCCTTATATGTTATGGAAACAAATTCATTCCTTGGGTGGCTGAACAACATGAGGGGAAATAAATTTCTCAGAAATGTATCCCCTGAAGGTTGCTATCCATTATTGTTACAAGTTTGCAATGGAAATGACTTTATTGCTACATAGAGAATATGATAAAATTTAAAGCTTGTGAAAGAGGATTAGAAAACAAATATAATACATATGTAATATATTACAAACAATATATCACCACATATAATACATTTATTTATTTAGACAACATTTTGAGTATATCAAAGCAAGTGTTGAACAACTCAAATCAGAATGTTAATCCAAAGAGTAATAAAAATGAAAAATTAATGCCTGCAAGGAGTTCAGATTTAAAATATTCTTCCTTTTCCTACATAGAGTCCTTGAGTTTTCTGCTTGGATAGCAGGTATGAGTTCGATATTTCAAAATTCATCATATTAATCTGTTTCACTTAACTTTACCTTTTCTATCCTGTTACTTTTCTGAACTTTAGCAAGTCTTCATGAGTCTTTCTAAAAGATCATCACAGTAGAAAAATAAAGCAAAAGTTAGTGGAACTCTAAGTTTATTACTTGAGTTTAGTTTTAGCTCTGTAGAACCTGGGCTTACTTTTATATGAATCAGATCACATAAGTTAGAACATATTATTATTATTTTATTATATTTACGTATATCTTTTTTATACATCTGTATACAAGATTTACATATATATGTTTATTTTTAAAATAGTAATATATATTTAGAAAGGTGTGCAGATATATTAAAAATAATAATAATGTGACCATTTTTGTATAGCAGAACATAGCTGGAACAATTTTAATGTTTTAGTAAATATACCAAATATCATTCTCTCTGGATACCAAGATTTTGCACAATTTTAATTTGTTGCTCTTATCTATTTCTAATTTTTTCTTTCTGTGTTTTTCTTGTGTAGTTATGACTTGAAAAGCAAAATAATTGCATGCATTATGTTTGTTTTCTATAATTTTTCATGACATCTTGTATTCTGGCATGATTTTTGAGGGAAAGGCAGAAAGAAAGGCAATTTCATTAGAATCAACAAATTTGGAAAATATAATAAAAATATTATTAAAGAAAAATTTTTTGCCATATCAATAAATACAATTTTCCATATTGCCATTCAGGTTTCAAACTCCAAATATGAATCTGTATTTTATTATCTTGGTGCTGTAGCAGCTAACAGTTGAATTTTGGTTAAAAACACCTACTACATTAAGCTTAAGAATTTCTATTAAGGATCATTGAGATAAATTAAAATATGGCAACTCTATGTCTATCTTTCTCATATCTGGTTTCAATGATCATATTTTTAAATACAACACCTTCAAAGTGATACACCTATGTGGTGAAAAATGAACAATTCACTTAATTTCTTTCCACATCTTTTTGAGATTTTTACTTGTCCTTGTCCTTCATGTAAATGAAGACTTTGCCATTGTTTTATTTTTGTTCTAGACCATTAAAAAAGACTAACATAACTTATAAAAATGTTAATTCTGGAAGAATATAAAATAAAGTTTAGAAAAATATGTTGACCATTTTTTGGAAATGAAACCTACAAAATATTTCTTTATTTAACTGAGGAATAAATAGCTCTTAGAACTAATACATGTGTGGTGTGCTTGCTTCATATATTAATTGTCAACTTTATCTAACATGCCAGTAACAATATTTGAGCTAAATTGTGTGATACATGTGTGGTCATTAGTGTTGACTGATTTCCACATAATTCATAGGGCCTAACAGAGCAGACTTATCTTCTTTAATTTAATTATAGATCCACAAAATTTAACAGGGCATCTGCATAGTCATAAATTTTTAAGCAATAGCTTGCTTATTAGCCAATCAAATCCACCATTAACCAATTAAATGCTCATCAGGGAAGTCTAAAACACACACAAACACAAATCTGTTCAAACCGTGGTTCATGGTTGCTAGTTTCCTGGGGGTATTTTTTTGGGCTACCTTATGACCATCAAGTCACTAAGATGACTATTCTATTCTCTTTCAAATGTCTTACTATGGAACTTGGGGAAATCTATGACATTTTTCCATACTCAAGCCAACCTACAGTTATAAAACTTAATTATATATATTATTGCCATATTTTAAAAATTAAGTAATTTTTCAATACCTTGTTTTACTCCAAAAAAGTTTTGGAATGTTACAATAAAATCCCTTTTCCAAAAGTAATTTTTAATCATCTGGCCCAGAGTCCACTGAACTAAAACTGCTGCTCAATTTTAACTAGTACTGAACAATAGCATATTAAATGGCATCACCCAATGTTAGGGAGATATATGGTATAGGTGCCTAAAAGCAAGCAAGTTTGATTCTGCAATTACCTTTATAACTACCTATAATTTCAGTTCCTTGGTTTTCTCATGTGTGAAATAAAATATCTCAAAGCCCTATTCAAATCAATAATACTGTTATTCAATGTATATGAAGTTATGATAGAGAGAAAGCTAAAGTTTATTATTTTTTTTTAAGCACAGGTTTATTTGGAAATATTTGAAAATCTCCCAAGTCAAATGGATATAAGAGAGCTCTTGGATTTTGCTGTGTCCTGGTTGAAGTCAACTGGCTCTGGAATTCTTCCCTTATAAGCTAGATGAGCATATCTTGTGAGCATCTGGGGTGAGACTAGAACATAGTGGATTTGGGGAAGAGTTTGCCCCCAAGATCACCGGAAGGATGATTGATATTAATGCTCTATGAATGTGTTTGGTATTCCTGATTCCTATGAAGCCACAAGAAGTCTTCCTTGATTCTAAGGTGGGCACAGTGCAGAGAGCCCAAAAAGCAGGAACGTTTCTTTCAGATGCCTCTGCGGAAGTGGAGAGTCTTTATATTTATTATAGCCACTGGGGTAAGAAACCACTTTGCCTTCCACCCTTTGTGGGTCTGCCACCACTGAATATACTCCAACAATAAGACTGGAGTCTCAGAGTACAGGCAAAGGAGAGTAACAAGTTACATAATTTGAAGTTATCAGCCAGAGGGAGAAGATGGGAGGGCACAAAGAGAACTCATGCCCACTCAGAGAGACAGAGCTACTGCAAGAAAAAGACTGAAATAAATAATAACAATTTATAATAAATAACATTGCTTGAGATACAAAGGTATCTACAAAACAAAAAACCAGGAAACAAAATAAACAATAAAGAAAAAAAACATGATATCTCAACTAAATAATTCATTAGCAAATTTAAGGAGAGAATGTTGAGACTAAATTGCTTTGCACTAGGAAGATCAAGCATTAAGACAAAGCAAAAACAAAAAGAAAGACAAGAATATGGAAATCATGATGAGAAAGATAAGAATCTTGAAGAATAACTCTGGAAATACAATTGAGCAAAAATACAGGCCGTCAAAAAAGAAAAATGACAGATGGAGATAAGGAAGTAATCGTAAGTGTTCTATCAAACAATAGGGGGAAAAAAAGGTTTTCCAAAGGAGACCAGATTACAGATTAATTGCACTGGATACTAGGATGGAATGATAAATTAAAAAGAATCTAAAAATATTCTGGCTAAATACACGAGCTCTAAGAATAAAGAGAAAGTCATAAAAACTTCCAGAGGGAAAGAACAAGTTACCTATACAAGGCTTAGAAAGAGATCATAGTTGTATTGGACTTATCATTTCAAGACTGGAAGCTAGAAAACATGGGAAATTATGTACAGACTACAGAGAGGAAAGAACTATAATCTGAAATTACAATGCCCAACCTACATATCATTCAGTCATTAGAGTGAAATTATTTATCATATTTATCACATGTTCTTGTTTCAGGATACTACCCAAGAAAATGCATCAAGAAACAAATAAACCATAACAAGTTTCTCTCTCTCTCTCTCTCCAACCCCCCCCCCCCCCACACACACATTCACATACATCACACACACAATTCTCTACACATAATTAAATATGAACTGATAAGGAAGGACAAGCTTAGATTATTTGGCAATGTAAATATTAGTGCTTAATTCGGCTTCTTGGACCAGAAGAGGTATAATGTAAAGATAGTAGCAGCAAAATCGCAGGAGCCGGGAGTGATGTGGAAAGGGGGAGGCCCTAAAGCACGCAATGGGTCTCACTGGTCGAGGAAATACAGAATGAATGAGGGGAAGAGGTGAGAAAGTGAAAATATTTTAAAGTTCTCATCTTATTATGATGGAAATCCCACAGGGTTCTTGTCCCTAGCAGATGAACTGGAATCCACTCCAAGATGGTCGTGAAAGAAAGAAGAACAGGAAACGGGTGTCTCAGATATGCCTTTCCCAGCAGCAGGAACAGGGGTTATTATGGACTCAAACAGGGGAGGGTGGAGTTGTTACCATCACAGTGGTAAGAATATGCTAGGGTGAGCCTAGTTTTGAAATAACCGTTATCAAGGATAAGGTCAGACTAGTGAGTTTCAGTAATTTTAGGTATTAATATACTGGAAAAGTAGGAAAAAAGCATCTATATGGTGTTTCAGTAATCATAATCATTTGCTCTTTCTGGACTGTCAGTTACAGTTTTAGCCTTCATTTTCACTTCAAAATGAGCTCAGCACTTTTGTTTATCAACTAAGCGACTAAAACTATTTTAACTTTGAGTTATGGAGGACGGGCCTGCCCCAATCAAGACCCTGGTGCTCGCAGAAACCAAGGAGGGGATTAATTTAAATTGCTGTGGTTCAGTTAGAGTGAGCTGCTGAAGATGGGGGAAAAGGGATTCTTGATGAAAGAGATGAATCTTGGTAAAGGAAATGTTTTGTATGTTAATTTAAACACCCATAAAGAAATATGTGCTTGACTATAATGGTAATAAAAGGGAAAATAATCATGGTGTCAAAAAGTGGGGCAGATCTTCCAAATTAATAAGTAATGAATAGCAACTCCATAAAATCAACAAAAATGTAAAAAAAGATGAGAAATATAAAATATGTAATAAGAATGAATTAATATGGACTTAAAGATCATATATGTTAGTTATGAAATTAGATTACATTTTAAAATTCAGCTATATGTCTGTAAGAAATACATTTTAACCAAAGTGAAAAATATGTGAAAACAAGGCATGGTTAAAGAAAGATCAGATAAACACAAGCAACAGGAAAATATGTATGGCAATATTATGTCAAAAAGAAATTAAAACACTGTGTATGTGAAGTAGATGTGGCTCAGGTGACTGGCTCCTGCTTAGCACATGGGAGGTCACTGGTTCAGATCCCAGTGCCTCATAAAGAAGACAGAGAGCTGATGCACTGGGCAGGTGCAGCGAGCTGACACAATAAGAGATGCAAGAAGGAAAAACAATGAGAGACCCAACAAAAGCAGGGAGCAGAGGGGGCTCAAGCAATTAGGCACCTCCCTCCCACATCAGAGATCTTGGGTTTGGCTCCTGGTGCCTTCTAAAGAAACAAGGAAGATGAACAGACACAAGTGCAAACAACAAGAGGGTAGGGAGAAATAAATAAATGAAATAAATCTTTAAAAAACTCACAAAACACTGTGTATGATGAGAAAGGACATTACATCATGAAAAAAAGACACAATTTATGATAAAGATGTAACAAATCAGTGTGCACCAAAAAGCAGCTACCAAATATATGAGGAGAATCTACTAGAAGAGCAAGGAAAAAATGATTAAAAATAAAGCACAATTTTAATGATTGATTTCATGTTACTGTCAGAATAAATGTGTTCTAATAGGATAAAGACAGATGAATAGAATTGTATATGCACTAATTAAATTTGATTAACGTACTCTATCATTATTATAAGATTTTTATTGTCATATAAAAAGAGAGACATAGGGAGAACTTTATATTCATCAAATAGAGAATATGTCTGTTTTGAATGTCTATTAAAGATTTATAAAAAATTGAACTTGCACTTGACATGATATATTTAAAAAGTAGAACTGATATTTTATATTTTTGTAAAATTATAAATATATAAAATATTGACAAAAATCTTAACTTCTGGAATGTTAATATTTATGACAAAGGGGAAGTGAAGGGAAAATTCAAAACTACATAGAGAATAAAGATAATACAAATATGCCTATAAGACAGGATGAAAAAGGACATTTAGAGAAATGAAAGCTGTATTTAGAGAAAAAAATTATAGGCTCTGAAGAAAGAAGAAAAATAAAGGCCTTAGTTACTAATCATAAAGAAATTACGGGGAAGTGGACTTGGCCCAATGGATAGGTCGTCCACCTTCCACATGGGAGGTCTGCAGTTCAAACCCCAGGCCTCCTTGACCCGTGTGGAGCTGGCCCATGCGCAGTGCTGATGCGCGCAAGGAGTGCTGTGCCATGCAGGGGTGTCCCCTGCGTAGGGGAGCCCCATGCGCAAGGAGTGTGCCCCGTAAGGAGAGCCACCCAGTGTGAAAGAAAAGTGCAGTCTGCCGAGGAATGGTGCCGCACACATAGAGAGCTGACACAACAAGATGATGCAACAAAAAGAGACACAGATTCCCGGTGCCACTGATACAGATAGAAGCGGCACAGAAGAACACACAGTGAACGGACAGAGAGAGCAGACAAGTGTGTGTGGGGGGGGAATAAATTAAAAATAAATAAATCTTAAAAAAAAGAAATTATGAAAAAATATAACAAAAGAATCTAGCCAGTAGAAGTTAATAAGAAAAATATATAAAATTAATAAAATTGAAAACCAAAAGACGTAGTGGAAAAAGCAAATTCATCCCATATCTGATTTTATTTTTGATATGTTGATTAGGTGTGAGAAGTTACAGGATAACAATATTAATGCATTTGCTTTTGATTGTGATTTTTCTTTTTCCTCCAAGAAAATGTAGTTTAAGTAAAAAGGACTGCCCTCATTTCAAAGAAAATTAATCTGTAGTAAGATATTTTTTCTCCAGGAAGTCTTGTTTGGGACCACTCATGTACCCCTAATTCATATCCCCTTAACCCACCTTTCTTCCCCGTTCATGTGACAAGCTGCTCTAAGCATGTGGAATCTCCCATTACATCCCCACAGCTCATAGTGCGACTCTGTCACTCTCTCTGTCCTCCCCCACTATCTTGCTCTCCCTTTCTTTCTCTCTTTTATTTTTACCTTTTATTGGGAATATAGGACAACATCAAAATTTAGGATCATTAAATGACAAACTTGGCCAAATGGTATTGACAAAAACATGGCCTGAATTCTGGAGTAAGTGGTTTTCCAGTTCAGGGAATAGGCTAACCCAAATGTTGCATATACATGCCTTACTTACAAAGTTAATAAAACCTCCTATCCCTTTAACATAGAAAAGTAAACTAATGTAGTCATTTCTTCTGCTACAAACAATTAGAAATTGTGTGTGTGGGGGGGAAATAGAATAAAATATGACCAAAACTATTCTAAAACACTGCCATACTGAAAAAATAAAATAAAATAAAATAAAGGAAACTCTTGGTACAGGAAATCCTTGGTACTTGGTACAGTTAATAGGGAAAAAAGAACCAGAACAGAAAGCCTAGGCACCGCTGATTCAGTGACCTAGTGTGAGCAACACACAAATATAGATCATAATGACCAGGGTTAGTGTTTTAATACCCAAATTGTAAGTGTACTTGTCTTCAGGCCCACTTGAAGCAGAAATGTGGAACTACGTCCCTTGCACAGAAAAGGAAACTCCAAAAGCTACTCTCTCAATGAAGTGAAAATTTAAAATGACAACTCAATCCATAATACAGGATTAAAAAAAAATGGAAGATTTGTTCTTGTAGCTTTTGTGAGAATTTAAAAAAAAATCATTTTAAAGAAACTCAAAACCCAGGTTTGAATTCCCAAAGAGTCAAGGCTGTGGAGGTCAAATTATATCACTATCCTCAAATTTCCCCTAAGTGCTGCTCTGAAATCATGGCACATTTCCCTGATCCTATTTCACACTTGGATGGATACTTTACAAATCCTCTATATCTTTCCCCCATTTTCACTCATGTCTATTTCCTATATCAATGAAAAAACAAATTAGTCAGAAGAGAACATTTCCAAGCTTTCACCACATTTACTCATTTATCTACGTCGGTGCTCTTATCCTTGAACTTGATTCCTCTTACCATGAATAAATGTCTGCGATCCCACCTAATGTTAGCTTCTTCATTGTCACTCACATTCTCAAGGATATTGTTCCAGCAACTCTATCCTTTTTGCTTGCATCATACATTTTCCCTCTATAAATGGGTCTGTCTGGACAGTATATTTTCCTGTCCCCATGTTTAGAAAATATTCTTTCTACCACTTTTCAGTTAGTATCCAATTTTCTTTTTCCCTAAAGAAAAACTCAAGAGAAGTCTATACTTGCCTTCTCCAATTTCCCTCTACTTATTCTTTCTGAGACCAATTTAATCAGGCTTTCTTCCCTACCAATTCCCTGAAACCATCTTTGTCAAAGTTACTGATAATTTCATTATAAAATCTAATGTTCAATTTTCTATTCTTATTTTGTCTACCTTCACATAAGCTTCTAACACAGCTAATCACTTCCTTCTTCTTGAAAGAGTTTCTTCACTAGTTTCTGAGGACACCCCATTCTTCTGGTTTTTCACTTGTCACTCTTCCCCAATCTCCTTTGAAGGTTCTTTCACATACCCCTAGACTTTAAATGCTGAGGAGTCCCCGAGTTCAGTCATTGGAACACTTCTCTGTCTATGCATGAACTTTGGTGATAGCATCTAGTTGCTTGCTTTTAAGTTCCACCTCTATGCTTATGACCCCTATTTTTATGTCTCTAGCCTACATCTTTTCACAACGCCAGACTTGCTAATCAACTGATTTCTTGAGAGTCCTACCTGGATATCTAACAGCCTTTCTAAATAAATCCATAACAAACTCCTGATCTTCTCTAAGTCTATTCTTCAACAAGGATTTCTCTTCTCAATGAATGGAAATGCTGTACTTCCAGGTGTTCATGCCATAATATATGGGAATATCTTTAAGTTCTTTCTTTCTCTCATAACCTTTATCCAATCCTCTTGACCAATAAATCCTTCTCTTACTTCCATCCTTGTTCTTTGAGGTTTATAATAAGAATGGCAATTAGACAGATTCCTCTAAAAACAAGTCTAACTGATTACACTTCTGTACAAATGCTTTTAGTCACTTTTTAACTCAGTATAAAATATAAAGTATGTACAATAATTTATGAGGCCCTCCAGTTGCCTCCCTGATTTCATTTTTTATTACTCTTCTCACTTCTTCTGCTCAAACTCACTGAACACATTATTGCTTCTGGAAAAATTCCCAACACATTCCAATTTCAAGATCTGTTCATTAGCTGTTCCTTCATCATGAAATATGTCTACATACTTTCACGTGACTAGTCGTATGACTCACCTCTTTTATATCTTTGGTCTATTTTTTGCCTCAGTGTGGCATTGCCTCACCATTTTATTTAAAATTGTAAACCTTCCCTAATCAACACATACCAGATCCCTTCCTCTCTATTTTAGTCATATTGTATATTTTATTTATTTGTCTCTTTCCATTAGAATGTAAGCTACCTGTTAGTGGAGATTTTTATCTGTATAATTTAGTGATTTCCCTACCACCAAGAATAGTCTCACAACATAGAAAGCACATAAATATTTACTTAATGAATAAGTACATGTGACAAAAGATTAGTATTTACAATATTAATAGAACTCGTATAAACCCATAAAAAAGATTAAAAAAACAGTAGAAACATGAGCAAAATATATAAAAAGCAATTCACTAAATAAATAACAAGAGAAGTCAATAAGCATATGAAAAGATACTCACCCATTCTAGTAGTCAGGGAAATAAAGCTAAATTAATAAGACTCCATTCCATCCTTATATAAGGTGTTATTCAGATAACTTAGGGAAGCGGATTTGGCTCAACTGATAGAGCATCTGCCTACCACATAGGAGGTCCAGGTTCAAACCCATGGGCTTCCTGACCTGTCTGGTGAGCTGGCACACGTGCAATGCTGATGCACAAGAAGTGACACACCACGCAGGGGTGTCCCCCCCATAGGGTAGCCCCGTGTGCAAGGAGTGCACTCTGTAAGGAGAGTGGCCCTGTGCGAAAAAAGTGTAGCCTACCCTGGAGTGGCGCCGCACATGTGGAGAGCTGGCACAGCAAGGCAATGCAACAAAAAGAGACACGGATTCCCGATGCCACTGACAAGAACACAAGTGGACACAGAGGAACACACAGCAAATGGACACAGAGAGCAGACAACTGGGGGCAGTGGGGAGAAAGGGAGAGAAATAAATAAAAATCTTAAAAAAAAAAGATAATTTAAAGACTTCTGGTAATAACTATTAAAAAGGAATATGGTAAAGAGGAACTTAAAAGCAATAGGGATAGAATTGTAACTCATTCAGGTATTTTGGAGAACAATTTGGAAAATACTAAGAAAGAAAGAATTCTTGTATACTACTCAACTCAATTATTCTACTTCCAGAGATTCTCTTGCTTACAGGCATATGGGGCCATGTACAAGGATGTTCTTTAAATCCTTGATGGCAATAGAGTCAAATTGGAAACAATGAAAGTGTTCATTGGTGGGAGACTAGCTATATAAATTCTAGTGTATTTATCTAGTGGAAAGCGCTACTTGGTCACTTATATAAAATTCAATTACCAAAAGATTAGAAGAACAAACAAATGTTATTCCAGAAAAATACTGACTAAAAAGTTGTTATTGCTATATTATTTTCAGGCAAAATAAGTCCCAGAGCATTATTAGGGATCATTAGAAATATTGTAAGAAAGCTTCAATGCACCAGAAAGATACACTTTCTATATTTTCTAGATTTTAAAACTCTTACAAAAGAGTTTTAAAATATTTTCCTGATCAGTTGAGACCTGGCATTCTGGTTTAAAAATCCATTATTCATTGAGAAACCCAGAGAGGACCAGATTATGATCTCTAAATTCCATTTCCCACTAAAATGAACCAGGCCTCCTTGGCGAAATGACTGATGTCTAGAAAGAAAAATGAGCTAAAAGAGTCTGGAAATTCTTGTTGTAACACAAAGCAAAGAAGATATCAAAGCCTACTGAGGTAGTGTAAATAAAAAGAACTCCAGAACCAAATTTTAAGTGCCTCCTATTTTTGTAAGCACCAAAAAAGACTGTAGTTGATCAAATATGTGAAAATCTATTAAAAATACCTGATTGAATAAGCGTTCCTATCTCTCCACATCCTGTCCAACAGTTACAGTTTTCCAATTTTTTAATAGCGGCCAGTCTAATAGGTATGAAATGGTATTTCATTGTAGTTTTGATTTGTATTTCCCTAAATGTTAATTATGTTGTTTGTTTATGTGTTTCTTTGATGTTTGTATTTCTTCTTTGGACAGCTGTCTTTTCAAGCCTTTTACCAGTTTTTAATAGGATAATTTGTCTTTTTATTGTTGAGTTGTATGACCTCTTTATATATCATGGATATTAAACTCTTATCAGATATGTGATTGCCAAATATTTTCTCCTATTGTATCAGCTGCCTTTTCACCTTTTTGACAAAATCCTTTGAGGTGCAAAAGTGTTTAATTTTAAGGAGATCTCATTATCTATTTTTTTCTTTTGTTGCTTGTGCTTTGGACGTAAGGTTTAAGAAACTACTGCCTACCACAAAATCTTGAAGATGTTTTCCTACATTTTCTTCTAGGAGTTTTATGGTTGTTGTTTTTATAATTAAGTGTTTGATTCATTTTTAGTTAATTTTTGTATAAGATGTGAGATAGTGGTCTTCTTTCTTTCTTACGGATATATGGCTATCCAGTACTCCCAACGCCATTTGTTGAATAGACTGTTCTGGCCCAGCTGGGTGGGTTTAACAGCCTTCAAAAATCACTTGACTGAAAATGTGAGTGATTCAGTTCCATTGGTCAATCCATCTGTCCTTATGCCAGGACCAAGCTGTTTTACCACTGTAGCTAAGTAATATGCTTTAAAGTCAGGAAGTGAGAGTCCTCTACCTTCATTCCTTTTTAAGACTTTTTTTTTTTGCTATTCGGGACCCCTTACCCTTCCAAATAAATTTGACTATTGGTTCTTTGATTTCTGCAAAAAAAGGCTGTTGGACAACCACTGTGGAAGATGGTTTGACAGTTCCTAAAGGAAGTTGAATATAGACTTGCCATGGGACCTAGCAATATCATTGCTAGGTATATACACAGAAGAACTGAGAGCAGTGACATGAATAGATTATCTTCACACTGATGTTCATAACAGTGTTATTCATGATGGTCAAACATTTGAAACAACCCAGGGGTCCAGCAACTAATGAATAGGAGGTAAACAAATTTTGGAATATATACATGATGGAATATTATGCAGCGGTAAGAAGAAATGAAGTTATGAAACATATGACAACTAGATGAACCTGGAGGACATTATGTTGAGTGAAGCAAGCCAGACACAAAAGGGCAAATACTGTATGATTATATACATACAGTTTCAACTATTCAAATACTGTATGATTATATACATACAGTTTCAAACTATTATGTGAAACATAAATATATTATGTGAAATATGAATATGGATTGAATTGCATATATAAGACTGTTTTTCTTTGAAGCTGACCAAATGTAAGTTAATAGTACAAAATGTTAATATCAGACAAAAAAACAAACATTATATTAAGTGAAGGAGACTAGACACATACTGTATTATTCCATTTATGTAAAATGTAAATGTAAATCTACTTATAAAGATGAAAGGAGATTAGTGGTTATGTAAATCTGAGAAAAGAATGCTAAGGGGTGTAGCGACTTTCTCTTTGGAGTAATGAAATTGTTCTAAAATTTTTGAACATCTCTGGGAGTCATCTCCCATGCAGGGAAGAAATCGTTTATTTGCAGAGTTTGACTTAGAGAGAGGCCACATTTGAGCAACAAGAGGGTTTTCAGGGTGCAACTCTTAGGCATTAATTGTACTTAGGCTTAATTTCAGTATTACAGGAATAAGGTTTGTAAATGCCAGCCTTAAGATTGAGGGCTTGGCTTATTGGCCTCTTTTATTTTATTAGCAAGGCTTATATAATCCAAAGCCTTCTGCCACCTTATTTGAGGACTTATTTGAGGACTTGCCCAGGAAGCAAGTTTAATATTTTGTTAGCTACTGAGTAGGCCTCTATCTATCTAGAAACATACTTTTGGCAATGAGTATACCTTTATATCCCATTGAAGTATCTGCTAAATATATTTCCTCTTGGGAAAAATGTCTGTTCATGTCTTTTGCCCATTTTTTAATTGAGTTGTCTTTTTATTGAGTTGTAGGATTTCTTTACATAAGCTGGAATTAGACCCTTACTTGGATATGTGGTTTCCAAATATTTTTTCCCATTGAGTAGTTTGCCTTTTCACTTTCTTGACAAACTCCTTGAAGTACAAAAGTTTTTAATTTTGAGAACTTCCCATTTTCCTTTCATTGTTCATGCTTTGGGTACAAATTTTCCTTTCATTGTTCATGCTTTGGGTACAAAGTTTGTGAAATCATTGCTAATTAAACCATCTTGAAGTTGTTTCGTTACATTTTTTTTTTAGGAGTTTTATGGTTCTGTCCTTTATATTTAGGTTTTTGATTCATCTTGAGTTAATTTTTTTTTATAGGGTGTAAGACAGGGATCCTCTTTCATTCCTTTAGATATGGATATCTAGTTCTCCCAACACCACTTGTTGAAGATTGTTCTGTCCCAGTTGAATCCACTTGGCAATCTTGTCAAATATCTGTTGGCTGTAGACGTGTGGGTCTATTTCTGAACTCTTAATTTGGTTCCATTGCTTCATCTGTCTATCCTTGTGCCAATACCATGCCATTTTGACTACTGTAGCTTTGTAACATGCTTTAATGTCAAGTAATGAATGTTCTCCTACTTTGGTCTTCTTTTTCAAGATGTTCCTAGCTATTTAGGGAACCTTATCCTTCCAAATAAATTAGATAATTAGCTTTTCCATTTCTGCAAAGAAGAGATGTAGGAATTTTTATTGGTATTACATTGAATCTGTAAATTGATTTGGGTAAAACTGGCATCTTAATGATATTTAGTCTTCCAATCCATGAACATGGAATGCCCTTCCATTTATTTAGGTCTTCTTTGATTTCTTTTAGCAATGTTGCGTAGTTTTCTGTGCACAAGTGCTTTACCTCCTTAGTTAAATTTATTCCTAAATATTTGATTTTTTTAGCTGCTATTGTAAATAGAATTTTTCCCTTGATTTCTTCCTCAGATTGCTCATTTCTAGTGTATAGAAACACTACTGATTTTTGCATGTTGATTTTATATCCTGCCACTTTGGTGAACTCATGTAATAGCTTTGTTGTAGATTTTTCAGGACTTTCTATATATTGGATCATGTTGCCTGCAAATAGTGAATGTTTTAATTCTTCCTTTCAATTTGTATACCATTTTTAGCTTTTTAAAAGTACTATACAGCAACAAATCTATAACAGAAATGTCAGGTCAGTGCTTGCAGACATTAAGTATATGTTGAATAAAGAACAGTATTCGAATGACTAAGTAATTGTACAGTTATAGATATATTCTTATTATATTACAATAATGCTGCATTTCCAAAGTTCCTTTTATTAATTATAACTTGGTGAAGATTTCAGCAATGCATATTACCTCCATTAGCTCATCTCAAATGTGTATATGTTAAATTAATAAAGCCAGAAAAATCTCAACCTGATTGTTTGAAATCCATTGTTGGGTCTATTGATTGAGTTTTCTTTAAATATTTACTGCCTGTTCGAATTTTGTAGACCAAGCTTTAGCACTTTCCCTTTAGGAAGTAGTATGCAATGGAACTTTCCCACCACAAAAAATCATTGTGAGCACGCGATAAAAGTTAACTAGAGAAATGTTTAGTTTAATTCTAGTAGACCCCAAAACCAGAAAAATAGTCTGAAGTTAATCAAAACCTTCTAACAAGCAACTGTTCTTAGTAGAGAGTCCCAAAAAGCATCTGTATAGCTAAAGAGAAAGAGGCTAAATTATAGCAAACAGTAACTTGAAAGTGGTGAAAAATTGAAAATTATTTGGCATGTCTGTTTCCAACACAAATTATTATTTAATTTCCTTGTATTTATTTCAGCAAAAGTGATTGCTTTAATTTCTTAAGTCTTTTTTTTTTTAATTGACTTTGTAATAATATTACATCAAAAATATATATGTGAGGTCCCATTCAACCCCACTCCCCCACCCCCCTCTCCCCCCCAAAACACTCGTTCCCATCATCATGACACATCCATTGGATTTGGTAAGTACATCTTTGGGCACCTCTGCACCTCATAGTCAATGGTCCACATCATGGCCCATACTCTCCTCCATTCCATCCAGTGGGCCCTGTGAGGATTTACAATGTCCGGTGATTGCCTCTGAAGCACCATCCAGGGCAGCTCCATGTCCCAAAGACACCTCCACCTCTCATCTCTTCCTGCCTTTCCGCATACCCATCGTCCACCATGTCCACTTTTCTCAATCCAATACCACCTCTTCTATGTGGACATTGGATTGGTTGTGTCCATTGCACCTCTATGTCAAGAGGAGGCTCAAATTCCACATGGATGCTGGATGCAATCCTCCCATTTTCAGTTGTAATCACTCTAGGCTCCATGGTGTGGTGATTGTCCTTCTTCAACTCCATCTTAGCTGAGTGTGGTAAGTCCAATAAATCAGATTGTAGGTGCTGGAGTCTGTTGAGGCTCAGGACCTGGCTATCACATTGTCAGTCCAGAGATTCAAATCCCCTAAATATATCTTAAATCCCAACGTTAACTGCACCTCCAGCACATTAGCATGAAAGTCTTATGAAGGGAGATCCCATCTGAGTCCAGATTCATCACACATAAACACCATTTCCAATGAGGGGCCATCTGCCCTGGTAGTTAACCCCATCGGCCATGGCCATAACTCTCATGGGTCTCTTTAGCCTTCAAAGGAACCAATATCTGGGGGTTGTATCTGCTTTATCTGTCTCTCTGACTCTGCTCAGTTGTGCATGAGGGCAATCCTTCTGCCAGCCTCCAGACTCTTTTTTAGAAACTCGTAGCCATATAAACTCATTTCTCCTTTCCATTTCCCCCTTACTTTAGGTCAAACAGCATTTTAAAGTCATGTTATTTTATGTAGACATGGATATTCTGCTGATCCGCATTGAACCTTCCATATAAGGTCCTTTTCCAGTTGCATCATCAGTTAGTATTTGATAGTGGTCCCTCGTTGCCAGGGAGGCTCGTCCCCGGGTGTCATGTCCCACGCTGGAGGGAAGGCATTGCATTTACATGCTGAGTTTGGCTTCGAGACTGGCCACATTTGAGTAACATGAAGGCTGACAGGAGGAAATTCCCAGGCACAATGTTGCTCTAGGTCTTGTTCTTATTTTAGGTTTATCAGCTCACAAGCATAGTCATTAGCATCAGGGGCTCACTGTTGAACCCTCACTCCCTCCAGGTCCCCGCCACTGTACCTGGGAGACTGTCGCTGCTCCCCTAGGGACCACGACAGAGCACCACTGGCCAGGAACCCAGTACCCCCCCTGCTGTGGTTTTTAATTGTTGCCACTATGAGTATATCCAATCATTACGATGCCCCCTGGATATATGTTCTGTACAGCTCCCTGTCAGCCATATATCACCTGTCATTGGTATCCCATACCAGTATCCCTCCATTGCCATTGTTGAGACACTCTGTGGTCCAGAGCTCCCCGAAATCTGAAGCCCAATATAATGTCATGGTCCCTTACTAGGGAATGGCATATAGCGATGGGTTTAAAGGATAGATAAAGAACTTGGATAAAGTTAGATAAAGAACTTAGATAAAGAATGTTGACTTGAAAAAATTCCACATCCTATCTTTTTTTTTTCCCCCCCCCCCTAATTATTCAGCATTTCTTCACAGGAGTCCTAGACCACAGCAATGCATATATATAATATACAGCACTCCCATACATCCACCACAAAACCTTTTTTCCTTCCACAGCGATACTCTTACACCCTATTCACATCATATTTACTTAAGGTGATGTACAGAGTCTGAGATATTAGCTTTCTAACAAGGTAATATCTGTGCTTACATTATGGTGCATACTTTAGGATACACAGTTCTTTACATTTTTAGTTATCCTATGTTTTACATTATGGTTTACATTATCAGTCTGTCATCTCCTATATGTTATGGTGTAATATTACATGTTTTATATCCATCCTTGTGTACTCTCAAAAAACTCCTCTCTTGCCCCCCTTTTACTTTGGTTCCACACATTTAACGTCCATTTTCCCTTCCACCTTGGTGCCCACAGTGACAGCCAACCTCCGTTTCCTGAGGAGCCACTTCCAGAAATAGATGGAATAGTGTTCAGGGCCTAACTTGCTCAACTGCCCCAATGCCCTGGGAGCCACCCTTTCTCTCGAGGGATACAGTTCCCTCTATTTGGTGGCATTAGTCCTCCCCAGGATGTGGGTCCACTCCCACTCTCACTACTTGGGATTCTACCCCATGGTGTCACCCACTCTGGCAGAATGAGCATTTAGGCAATCCCCAGGAGCCCGTCCTGCATCAGACCCTCCCCTCCGAGCATTCTAAACAGGTAACCCTCTTTATTATATTTTGATATGATTTTCTCGGCATTTTACTCTCCACCACCTCCTGACCCTCTCCTGTGTTCGTATGCTCCCCCTCCCTCCCCCCACTTTTGGGCAACGTTACCCAACCATCCCTCCCCAGCCACCCTCAAACCCGTAAAGCCCCAACCAAAGGCAACCCCTTGCCCCCATTTTATCTCTTCTTTGTGTTCATACTTACCACCATCTTGTCTTAAATTCCACCCCTGCAGACATCGGCTCATATCCTTCCTCCACCCTCCGATTTCCTGTAAGCCTATCGTTCAGTCTCTTGCTATCTAGGGCAGCTTGTTTATTTCATATCATTGAGGTCATGTAGTATTTGTCCTTCAATGTCTGGGTTGCTTCACTCAACATAAGGTTCTCAAGATTCATCCATATTATCACATGTGTTTGTAGTGTGTTTGTTCTTACAGCCGAGTAGTATTCCATTGTGTGTATATACCACATTTTATTGATCCACTCATCTGTTGATGGGCATTTGGGTTGATTCCAACTTTTGGCAATAGTGAACAATGCTGCTATGAACATTGGTGTACATATATCGGTTTGTGCCCTTGTTTTCAGTTCTGCTGGGTATATACCCAGCAGTGGTATTGCTGGGTCATATGGCAAATCTATGGCTAGTTTTTTGAGAAACCGCCATACTGTCCTCCAGAATGGTTGGATCCTTCCGCATTCCCACCAGCAGTGGATGAGTGTTCCCCTTCCTTCACATCCTCTCCAGCACTTGTATTCTTCTGTTTTTTTCATAGCTGCCAATCTTATGGGTGTAAGATGGTATCTCATTGTAGTTTTGATTTGCATTTCCCTGATAGCTAGAGATTTGGAACATTTTTTCATGTGCTTTCTTGCCATTTGTATTTCTTCTTCGGAGAAGTGTCTGTTTAAGTCTTTTTCCCATTTTTTAAATGGGTTGTTTATCTTTTTATTTTCAAGATATAGGAGTTCTTTATATATGCAAGTTATAAGTTTCTTATCAGATATATGATTGCCAAATATTTTCTCCCACTGTGTGGGCTCCCTTTTTACTTTCTTGACAAACTCCTTTGAGGTGCAGAAGGCTTTAATTTTGAGGAAGTCCCATTTATCTATTAGTTCTTTTGCTGCTCGTGCTTTTGGTGAGATATTCATAAATCCATTTCCTATTACAAGGTCCTGTAGATGTTTCCCTACACTGCTTTCTAAGGTTTTTATGGTCTTGGCTCTTATATTTAGGTCTTTGATCCATCTTGAGTTGATCTTTGTATAAGGTGTGAGATGGTAATCCTCTTTCATTCTTCTACATATGGCTATCCAGTTCTCCAGACACCATTTGTTGAATAGGCCACTCTCTCCCAATTGAGAGGGTTTGGTGGCTTTATCGAATATTATGTGGCTGTATATGTGAGGTTCTATATCAGAGCTTTCAATTCGATTCCATTGGTCTATGTGTCTCTCCTTATGCCAATACCATGCTGTTTTCACCACCGTAGATTTGTAGTATGTTTTGAAGTCAGGTAGTGTGATTCCTCCAATTTCGTTTTTCTTTTTCAGTATGTCTTTGGCTATTCGGGGTCTCTTTCCTTTCCAAATAAATTTCATAGTTAGTTTTTCTAGTTCCTTAAAGAAGGCTGCGTTGATTTTTATTGGGATTGCATTGAATGTGTAGATCAGTTTTGGTAGGATAGACATCTTAATAATGTTCAGTCTTCCTATCCATGAACAAGGAATAGTCTTCCATTTATTTAGGTCTTCTTTGATTTCCTTGAACAATCTTGTATAATTCTCGTTGTATAAGTTCTTTACCTCTTTAGTTAAATTTATTCCTAAGTATTTGATTTTTTTATTTACTATTGTGAATGGTATTTGTTTCTTGATTTCCTCCTGATCTTGCTCATTATTGGTGTACAGAAATGCTACTGATTTTTGCGCATTGATCTTATAACCTGCGACTTTACTAAACTCATTTATGAGTTCTAGAATCTTCATTGTAGATCTCTCAGGGTTTTCTATGTATAGGATCATGTCATCTGCAAATAATGAAATTTTGACTTCTTCCTTTCCAATTTGAATGCCTTTTATTTCTGGTTCTTGCCTCAGTGCTCGTGCAAGTACTTCTAAGACAATATTAAATAGGAGCGGAGACAGTGGGCATCCTTGTCTTGTTCCTGAGTTTAGAGGGAAGGAGTCTAGGATTTCTCCATTGTAAACAATATTGGCTTTAGGTTTTTCATATATACTCTTTATCATGTTCAAAAAATTCCCTTGTATTCCAATCTTTTGGAGTGTTTTTATCAAGAAAGGGTGCTGTATTTTGTCAAATGCTTTTTCTGCATCAATAGATATAATCATGTGATTTTTTCCCTTCAATCTGTTTATATGGTGTATTATGTTGATTGATTTTCTTATGTTGAACCATCCTTGCATACCTGGGATGAATCCCACTTGGTCGTGGTGTATAATACGTTTAATGTGTTGTTGAATACGATTAGCAAGTATTTTGTTAAGTATTTTTGCGTCTAGGTTCATTAGAGAAATTGGTCTGTAATTTTCCTTTCTTGTGATGTCTTTGTTTGGCTTTGGTACTAGGGTAATGTTGGCATCATAGAAGGAGTTGGGTAATGTTCTTTCCGTTTCGATGTTTTCGAATAGTTTCAGCAGGATTGGTGTCAGTTCTTTCCGGAATGTTTTGTAGAATTCACCTGTGAAGCCATCTGGCCCTGGGCTCTTCTTATTTGGGAGATTTTTGATAACCAATTCTATCTCTCTGCTTGTGATTGGTTTGTTAAGATCATCAATTTCTTCTTTCGTCAATATGGGCTGCTTATGTGTTTCTAGGAATTTGTCCATTTCCTCTAGATTGTCATTTTTGTTGGAATATAGTTTTTCAAAATATCCTCTTATGATAGTCTTTATTTCTGTGGGGTCAGTGGTGATATCACCTTTCTCATTTCTTATTTTGTGTATTTGCATCTTCTCTCTTTTTTTCTTTGTTAGTGTTGCTAAAGGTTTGTCAATTTTGTTAATCTTCTCAAAAAACCAGCTCTTGGTCTTGTTTATCTGTTCAAGTGCTTTCTTATTTTCTATTTCACTTAGTTCTGCTCTTATCTTTGTTATTTCCTTCCTTCTTCTTCCTGTTGGGCTACTTTGTTGTTGTTTTTCTAATTCCTTCAAATGTGCAGTTATTTCTTCAATTTTGCTCTTTCTTCTTTTTTGATATATGAATTTATGGCTATAAACTTCCCTTTCAGTACTGCTTTTGCTGCATCCCATAAATTTTGGTATGTTGTGTTATCATTATCATTTGTTTCAAGGTAGTCATTGATTTCTTTTGAGATTTCCTCTTTGACCCACTGTTTTTCTAAGAGTGTGCTGTTTAATTTCCAAATTGTGGTGTGAAATCTGGGCTTCTGTCCCTTGCAAATCTCCAGCTTGACTCCGCTGTGGTCAGAGATAATGTTTTGTATGATTTCAATCTTTCTGAATTCGTTCAGCCTTTCTTTGTGGCCTAGCATATGATCTATCTTGGAGAATGATCCATGTGCGCTTGAGAAAAATGTCTATCCTGCTGTGTTTGGGTGTAGCGATCTATATATGTCTATTAGATCGAGCTCCTCTAATATACTATTCAGATGTTTTGTTTCTTTGGTGATTCTCTTTTGAGATGTTCTGTCCAGAGTTGATAGTGGTGTATTAAAATCCCCCACTATAAGTGTAGATGTATCTCTTCTTTCACTTAGTTTTTCCAGCGTTTGCCTGACGTATTTAGAGGCACCCTTGTTAGGGGCATAGATATTTATGATTGTTCGATCTTCTTGACAGATTTTCCCTTTGACTAAAATGTAGTATCCTTCTTTGTCTCTCACAATTGTTTCACATTTAAAGTCTATTTTGTCTGATATTAATATAGCTACTCCTGCCTTTTTTTGGTTATTGTTAGCTTGTATGATTGTTTTCCAGCCATTCACTTTCAATCTCCATGCGTCTCTGGGTCTAAGATGTGTCTCTTGTAGACAGCATATGGATGGGTCATATTTCCTTATCCAATGTCCCAGTCTGAATCTTTTGATAGGTGAGTTTAATCCGTTGACATTCAGTGTTATTACTATCAAGGAATTATTTGTGTTAGCCATATTTTGATTGGATTTGTGTTTGTCATATTTTGTTTGTATATATTTTTTTTGTCTTTTTTTTTGTTGTTGTTGGTCTTATACTCTCCTCCAACTTTGCCTTTCCTGTTTTTTCCTTTCTTCCTGCAGAACTCCCTTTAGAATTTCTTGAAGGGGAGGTTTCTTGTTGTTATACTCTTTCAGTTTCTGTTTGTCTGTGAATATTTTGAACTCTCCTTCATGTTTGAATGCTAGTTTAGCTGGATAGAGTATTCTTGGTTGGAAGTTTTTTTTCCTTTAGTACCTTGACTATATCATACCACTGTCTTCTTGCCTCCATGGTTTCAGAAGAGAAATCAGCACTTAATCTAATTGAGCTTCCCTTGTATGTGATGGTTTTCCTTTCTCTTGCTGCTTTTAGGATTTTCTCTTTGTCTTGAGCTTTGGATAATTTGATAAGTATATGTCTTGGGGTGGGCCTGTTGGGGTTTATGACTTGTGGAGTGTGCTGTGCTTCTTGGATATGTACATCTGTCTCTTTCAGTAGATTTGGGAAGTTTTCAGCCATTATTTCCTGCAACACTCCTTCTGACCCCTTTCCCTTCTCTTCACCTTCTGGAATGCCTATAATACGTATGTTTGAGCGTTTTGCATTGTCATTCAGGTCCCTAAATCCTAATTGGATTTTTTCTATCTTCTTATTGACCCCTTCTACTATCTGTTTGATTTCTGATGTACTGTCTTCCACATCACTAATTCTCTGCTCTGTCTCTTCTAGTCTGCTGATATTTGCTGCAAGTGTATTTTTGATTTCTTGAACTGTGGTGTTCATTCCCATCATATCTGTTATGTTTTTGCGTATGTCTGCAATTTCCCCTCCAAGTGATGTCTTCATGTTGTTAACCTCTTTCATTACTGCATCAAATTTGTCGGTGATAAATGTTCTGAGTTCTTTCATTGCTTGTGCCAAGTTTTGCTCCCCTTCGTGATTATTGGTTTGTTGATTGGATTCAGTCATGTTTTCCTGATTATTGGTTTGGTTTGTAGATTTTTGTTGCTTTCTGGTCATCTCTTTATTTTGACGAGTTTAATCAGTTCCTTAGCTTCTTTGTCTGCTTTTGGAGGTTAATTAGTTGTTATTTTTGCATAGGTGTTATATCTTCTTTTTGTCACTTTTTTCTTCTTATTCAAGTTACTTGTTGTTGGTTAAGTTCACTTTAGAAGAAAGTATTAGTGTTGGGGAAAGGCAATTGTGTCAGCAAGGGAAAAGTATAAAGTAGTATTAGTAATGTATGTTAACAAAGCAAGAATATGAGATCTGGGAGGATGGAGGTTAGATTCATGTAGATTGTATAGAGTTATAGCTGTAGGTAGAGTACCTTTTATGAAGTAGATGACTGAATATGGGCGGAATATGGTATGAACTACAAAGCTATTGTTTTCATGAGAGAGGGAAAAAGAAAAGAAAGGTAATAGTTTCAAGAGTGGATAACAGACAGAAAACAGAACAAAGGTATTAGAAATTAAGAGTTAGACACTTTGTGGATCAAAGAATGGGAGGTGGGGGGTGGAATATAGTAGAGACAGTAGATGATAGTGGATATCAAGATGCAGGGGAAGGGGGATAGTGTAGGTAACCTAAATCAGTTCACACAAAAATGAGGCAGTGGAGGATGGGAAAACCCAGCAAATGTGAGGTGTTCCCTGTAGCACCTATTGTGTACTTGAATTAAAATAAAATAAGTGGAAAATGAGGGACAAGAGGGAAAGAGAAAACCGAAAAAAAAAAACTAATTATAATAAAGAAAAAAAGAAAGACAAGAAGAAAGAAAGAAAGAAAAAGAGGATAAGCAAACGGTGGGGAACAGATAGGGGGAAGAGTGATACAGGTATACACGTGTCACAATTGCAGCACTATCTAAAACAACAACCAAAAAAACCCCTAAATAACTGTATAAAAAAAAAAAAAGGACTTTGGGGGACACGCTAGGAGAAAAGACTAGGGGATAATGCAATATTAGCAATCAGGGCGTCAAACAGAGTAAAAAATAAGATAAAGTGAAAATAAAAACAAAACAATATGAACCAATATAGATAAAACACAAAGGTTAAGGTCCAGAGCACTCAAGGATCCCAGGTAGACCCCAGAGCGTGATGGATTCAGGGGTGGAAAGTCTGAGACACTGAAGACTCAAGAGGTGTGAGTCTGGGGTGTGGACCGCCAGAGTCCAGGGGACCCAGACCTGGCAACCTCAAATCTGGTCCACGGAAAGCTTAGGAGCCCCGCAGTGCAACACAGCCCTCAGGGATCCCCGTAGCTGGGTGCCAGCCCCGTGGGGGAAGCCAGATCCGCGAATTCTATATTGAATGTCTGATCCCTGAAATTCACCTACACCTCAGGGTATCAGCCTTTGGACAGCTCGCTCCCTGTGCTCCCACGCAACGGCCACTTGAGGGCGCCTCTACACCCCGGCCAGTTCAATGACCCAGATCCCAAGCCCCACGGGGTGGGGTGGGCTTCAGCTGGAAACGCGGAAAACAGACTCTAAGATCCGAAATCCCAAACTTCGCAAAATATTCCCCAATCAGCTTCCAAACGTGTCCTCCTCCCTCACTGCACCCTATAACAGTCTCCCAATTGTGTCCCCTTATTGCTCAAAATCCAATTCCGTTGCAGATCGGCAGCCGGACCTGTGGGGATGGGGCTCCAAACGGAAGCGCTTCCCCCCCTGTCCGGCGACCAAAACGTCCCCCACTTCACAAGAAAACACCGTCTGTCTCCCCAAATCAATCTGCTAAGGAGTCTTGTCCCAACAATCCCTCACCAGCCAGCCCAGTATCCGCGAATTTCTCAGCACCGCAAAGCCTCCAGAAAGAGGAAAAAAAAAACAAAAACCCCTGGCTGCCGCGGCTCCGGAGCTGCAAGCTCTTAAGTCTTTTTTTAAGAGCACCAAGCTTTAGTTAGCAGAGCAATGTTCAAGTTCAGTCTAGCAGTTAGTAGCATTATGACTCCGGACAATTCTTTTAACATCAGTTTTAGCCACTTTTAGCATCAGTTTTACATTCTATTATTACGATAAAATGATCATAATAATATCTGTCCTTTCCTTAGGGTTATGGTGATTTTTAATAATTATTTACATGAAAGAGGACTGCAGCTCTAAGAGCTGTGTCAATATTAATACCAGCTCAGAACTACATCCTTCAACTCTAGTAAATGAGAATTATGTAGGGCATATGGGACAAAGAAGTTGGGAGAAGATAAAAGAAAACAATCCTGTCTCTGGAAATGGGAGAATGATGCTACCACATTCAAGACCATATGTTCAATGAAGTAATGTACCTCTTCTCAACACAATACTTAAATAGCCCAAGGAGTATTTAAAGTAACCCTCAAGTTCTTTAAGAAAAAAGAATTCTGGAACAAAGAAATTTACTCTTGAATGCTCTTCTGTTTCAGGGAAATGGGGCCAACTTCTCTTCCAGATATGTTAAATATAGCTCTGATTTTCCCATATTTGCTTTCTGATTCCACTGCTTCTTAGTTGTATGAACATGAACAAATTAATTTTCTCTTTGAACTTCAATTTCTTCTCTAGAGATAGTAATGCTTAACTGTAACTGTTAAGTTGAAAGAATAGAATCAATAGGGAGCAATCATTAAGTGATTTTATTTTCCTCCCACTTTCCTTCAAACCACCTTGGTGGATTAGTCATTGGTCTCACTTAGCATGAAATCTCAGTGAAGTCCCATGGCTTTTTCAGTCATTCTTGGATTAAAAAAAAAAAAAGGCCTTTAGGCACTACTTGTCAAAAAGCCTCATTTCACTAAAATGCTGGTACAGTTTAACAGTCTGAATTCCAACCTTCATTTGAAGTTAATATATCTTCCCTCCCACACCTGAGTACTTTGCAGAGTAGAAACCAGCAATAGGAAAGGGGTGTGTGGTCAGCTTCTTGACTTCTCTTACTTCGGCTATCCACTTATTCTCCTATCCCTCATCAACCCACTACCAGGAGTGGGATGGGTCAAGAGAGAGTAGGAAATATCTCCTTTTGAAATCGCATTGAGCCCTCTAGGCTTGGCAGATGTTGAAAGCTGACTCTTGCCTTGGACATTTTTGGTTTCTCACAGATTCTCCCATTATGAACCTCTCCATGATGCAGGTAATGCAACTTTACTGGCTGGTCACTTCAGATTCCTCCCTCATGCCCTTGTAACCCCCTTCTACTAGCCCTTTCTCTCTCCGCTTCATGACTTATAACAAGATGTTACACTTATTTCATTGTTTACTGCCTATATTCTCTCAATAGAATACCAGCTTTTGAAGGCAAGTATTACCTATTTTATCCATTAGTGCCACTCCAGTGTCTCAAACAGTGCCTGGCACAAGTAGATGTTCAAATATTTGTTGAAGGAATGAATGAATAAGGAAGTGCACTTATTTTGAGGTCCTGCTATATATTCATACAGTGTTATTTGGCTCCCATCAAAATATGCAAAATTAATTTCCCCAAAACAGTGTCAAATGGCAGTGCAGCTACTTTCCAACTTAGTCCTCTTTACTCTTGGAGCATAAACTATAACATTAAGATCTTTTCAGATATCAGTCTGGCACCTATCTCAATATCTCATAAAGAACAAAGTCATCTCTGAAGCTTGAAGTACCCTCTCACTGGCTTAAAATGAGGAGTGTTCTTTTCCCTTCTCTCTTGGATGCTACAGCTATTTACAAGCTATCTCCAAAGAAATTCTCTCCAAAAATCTCTCTCTCTCTCCATCTCTCTCTCTCTGCTTTTAACTTCTGAGACATTATTAACATAGATGTTGAAGTAAGATTTGCAAAACAGAACTGCAGACCCATTCTTTGCCTGTCCTGTGTGGGTGGCCAATCACCTGGCTTCAGACCTATGGCTTTGCTCTCTGCCATTGGGGATTCAGCCAAAGTGGGGCCAGGAGGAGTCCTCTTTTGGAATAATGAAATAAAGTGAATCAGTCACATAATAAAATGCATGGCATAAAACAAATGTTTATTTCTTTCTCTATTCTCTTCCTTGAACTCATTTTTTTTTTGTTCCTACTAAAATAATAGAATCTTGGGCCAGAATTACATTTCCTTGGGAATTTTTGAGCATAAAGAAAAAGAAAAAGAGCTAATAAATTCCTTTAAAAATCTGGAGTGTGTGTAGCTCAGTTGTTGAGCACCTGCTTCCCATGTGCAACGTCCTGGGTTCAATTCCATTACCTCCTTAAAAAAAGTAATCTGAAGAAGGAAAAAGAGTAAACAAGGCAAAAAACAAGGTCATCATCATCATAAATATTTCATATGTAAGTTGGAGTTACAGTATTTATTTTTCCTGACAGGAGTATATCATCTGTTACTAATTTAAAATTTCACTTTAGAGGGGCAAGCTAGGAAATATTAAATTGTCAGAGTCACATAAATTACTGACATACTTTAACAGCAAATGTTATTTTCTAGTATCCAGTGATTTGCCTTGAAATACATTTTTACAGCAAAGTAAGAAATTAGAGTTTCACCTCTAAATGTAGTATGGATGTAATTCTTGTACTCTTCTCAAAAATTAACTATTCTTGTTTAATAGAGAGTCAAATTTATCAGTGAGCTCATTGTCCTGTTACCTTTATATATGGAATTATTCCCAGAGGTCCAAATATAATCAAATGTGACCACAACCCTCTAATATTTTCTTCCATATCTGTGCAGCTTTAACAGTATTATTAACTACTGATTTTTCTACAGAGACACTTATAGTGTCTTTCTTCTAAAACTAAGTAATTCTTGAGAGAATTACATTTTCTCTTGATGCTAGAGGTAGCTTTATTTGAGATATCAATATATTGGGATCAGGTGGATACCTGGATATACAGTGTGCAATGGAAGATGAATTAAAATTTTGTGATGTTTTTACAAAGTGCTGTGAAATTTTACAAAAGTTAAAATAAATAATATGCATTAGAATAAAATATAATGTCACTTAATAAGTTATTTGTGAATAGCATTTAGGAAATCCCTTCCTTGTTTCAAAGCATATCTTTGCCAATAAGAATTAACACATATGAATCCTATACCTAAAATACCTTTCTAACAAAGGCTCTCTGAGAGGTATCCTGACAAGTACCTTGAGCTTCTGCTTAGAGACTTGAGATAAACATTTTCACAGAGAATTCAAATAAATAACTATCAAACTTCTTTCACCAACATCTAAAACAAAAACAATGGGCCTAAAGAAACTTTTTGTAAAAATCCTAAAAATTCTTCTATATTATCAAATTACAATATTCATACCATGACTTATAATGCACATTCCTTGAAACCCCTTTGAGTCTCTGTGAAGTTCATTAAATCAAGACTCAATAACTCTCATAACCTTTCTTCCCACCAGAAGGGCTTCTTTAGGCAACTCTGCTTCAATGCTGGCAGAGATGGATGCTAGACTTCACAGTGTGTTATAGTGATTAAAAATCACTCCCTTTGGGGCCAGACCAACCTGAGTTCAAGTTTTATCTCAACAACCTACTAGCTGTGTGATCCTGAGATATTGATTGATCTGAGTCTCAGTTGCTTTGTCTGATGGAAACTAATTCAGATATCATTTAAATTGTTATGCTATATAAAAGGGTTTCAATTTCTACACATCTTACCAGCACTTGAAATCTTTCTTTTTTTCTTTTTGATTAAAGATAACCTAATCATCCTAGTGGGTGTGAGATGTATCTCATTGTGGTTTTGATTTACATTTCCCTAGTGGTTAAAGATGTTGAGCATCTTTTTATGTTCTTGCTGGCCATTTTATCTTCTTGGAAGAAATGTCTATTCAAGTTCTTGGCCCATTTTTAAATTGGGTTTTTGGCTTTTTGTCATTGAGTTGTAGGAGTTCCTTACAAATTCTGGATACTAGACCCTTATTAGGTACATAATTTGCAAATATTTTCTCTCATTCTGTGGATTGTCTTTTCACTTTTTTCGATAGTGTCCACTGATACCTTCCTCTGGTTCTTTGCCTTCAAGGTCTTCTCCTAATTTCTCTGAGGAATAAATATGTTCCTTGCTTGTGTGGTGAGAAGTTCTTCTGTACTATCTGTACTCAAGTTACCAGCCCATGTACAAGGGTAATGTGAATGCTTAAGCTTCATCAAGGATAGCCTATCCTCAACAAAGGAGGCCCCCCACAGAGAAATTTCATGACAGCTGCTAAGGAAATAAAATGTTCATCATATTTGTGCAGCACTAAAAGTTTCTTATACCTTATATACCTAGGTATTATTCTTTTCTTTCAAAAAAATTATACAACACAAGTTCTACTACTATAATATAGTTATTCCTATCAAAGAAGTGAATGAAATGGTTATTTGTGGGATTTTAAATTTGGTAACTTGTCCTGGGAGCATTTATGGCTCCATTACAAGCAACCAAAATATAATCATATCAGGTTTTACATTATGAATTACTCCTTTCCTCAGAAAAGCAACCTAGGTATAAAGAAGTTGTCAAGAAGTCTTCAAGTACACTAAGCCAAGTGTGGTATATTCAATACCTAGAATATTGAAAACAAGAATAACTTGAAAATAGATCCTAATTTGTGCATTAAAACTCAATCAGGATAAATAATGAAACAAAATAAATGTCGACTCTAACTCAAGATGGAAACTTGGGCAGTTTTCTTTTATTATTAAGACATTTAATCTATTTTCAGGATATATTGAAGTTCATCTTTAGTACTTTATACAAAAACAAGATTCTTTTTGGCTATTATTTACTTTATTTTAAAATTGTCTGTCTATCAAAACTGGTTTGAAAGTAGTACCTGAAGAAAAAAAGGTCTGATTTCTTTTATAGATAGTGATAAAGCAGTGGACATAAATATAAACTCACTCTCTTAAGGATTGTTACTTCCACTTGATTTTGCATCTACATTCAATTTGATAGCCATTTCCTAAAATATTTTGGAAAGATTGTTTTATTCCTATTAAACTTATTTTATTGAATGCAGTGATTTCATCATGTGCAAAGGTATGACTTTTTAAATTCAATAATATCATATGTAAGCTGAATTCTAGTATAATTAACAAGGTAAATTTTGCCCCAACCCTCCTATTTCAGGAAATTATAATCTGATTTATTTAGCCACAGACTTTTTGCAAGATAAAATGTATATAGTCTACTATACTGGATTGAATATTAGCACCCCAAAAGATATGCCTATATTCTAATCCCTGGTACCTGTGAATGAGACTTTATTTGTAAAAGGGATTTTGCGGCTGTATTTAACAAAAGGATCTCAAAATGAGATCATCCTGGCCAAATCCAATAACAGGTGTACTTATAAGAGTAAGACAGAGAAAAGTTAGACAGAAAAGAAGACACAGAGAAGAAGGCAACGTGGAGATGGAAGTAGGCTTTAGAGTGATGTATCTACAAGTCAAGGAACTCCAGGTATTGCCAGAAGACACCAGTAACAATGGAAGAAACAGAAAGCATTGTCCTTTAGAGTCTTTGGAAGGAATGTATTCCTGATAACACCTTGATTTTGGACTACTGGTCTCCAAACTGTGAGAGAATAAATTTCTGATTAAGTCACCAACTTTGCAGTAACTTGTCATGGCAGCCCTAGGTACAAAATGCATCCACATTTCCTGATTCTAGTGTATAAGAAAGGTAATTGGCCCACACAAATGAAATCTGCAGGTAAAACTGACAGTCTACTTTAGGCAAATGTTACTGGAAAAATGCACTTTATATATCCTTTTTTTTTTTTTTTAACCCATTCTTAGGTCCATGCCAAAGCTAGAAAAAAGAAAATATAGTAGTATGGCATAATGGGAATTATATTAGCATTGGATTAAAATTAGATTTGAAGCCTACTCCCCACCTAACTAACCATGTGACCTTGGGCAAATAAATTATGCTCTCTAAACCAATTTAAGTTAATTTTAAAATGGAGATAATAGTAATAAAGCTGACAAGAGTTAAAGTAGAAAATATATATAAATCCACAGGCACAGTGCATGCTAGTTTGCCCTGTTTCTTTTAACCTAGTAGGAATGTTAAATGTTAAATATAAACAATAGGAATGGATAATCCTGTAATTATGAATTTAATGCTTGCAAATTTTGAACATTTAAAATGGTTTCAAGTTGATCCAAGTGACAGTTTAGAAATACTGATCAGAAACTTGGATCTTTGACAGTCATTGTAAAGCCTGCTAAGGTATAGGTGCACATCTTTATGGCACAAGGGAATATATCTAAGGAAAGTTTAATGGCTACTTGATAAACTCATGTGTTGAAAAATTTATCTCCAGTCATGGGAAAATAAATATCTCAATCAATAGTAAGAGAAAAGGCTATAGCTGCTGTAGTCTTTTAGTTTTCTTTAACTTTATGAGTACTCCCTGCTATAACTGATCCTTATTATTAGAGTATATTGAAAAGGTTCATGGTTTCCCCAACTAATTTTAATGATGGACAAATGTCTGTATTTATATTCTCTGCCCAGGTTTGATATTTCTTTTCTGAAGACCACTTCAAGGGACACATGCAGAGGTTTTCATATCCTTTGAGTTAAATTCTCATTAGCCTTACATGGGGCATGGTAAGAATGCCTTGAAAAGCTGCATCTGCTTGTATTGATTGCTTCTGCAACTTTTATGTGTCTGCTCTTGTGCACCTACAAAATTTTGAAATTGAAAAATTGATTCCTCAAAGTTACAATTATAACAACATATCAACAAAATTTGAAATAATTGTGCAGTAAAATTCCCTTAAGGATAAGGAAGAGTCATGCCTCACTTTATACAAAGTCTGAAATATTTCTGATCTACAGCTCTTCCTAAAAAAGTTGACTCTATATTCTTCCCTCCTCCCCAGGGATCTCAACACTAGCTTTACATAAGAATGAGAATCTCTGGAGTTAAGACCTAGGCATTTAAAAAAATTAAGTGTATAGAAAATTTCAAATGTATATGAGAATAAAGAGAGTAGTATAACATGCTCCCACATGCCTACTCATTGCCAATCTTGTCTCATCATACCTCCACCCATTCCTCCCATAACTTTGGGTTATCAGATATTAGATAATTTTATATGTAAATATTTTACATTAAAATTTCAGGTAATGACTATTTTGGAAATACAACCACCATAGTCTTATTATATACCAAATGATGATACTTCCTTAATACTGTCAAATATAAGTGCTCAAATTTTCTCAATTGTTTCATTACATGATTTTGTTTAGTTTCTTTTAATTTGGATCCAAATAACATACATTGTACCTGGTTGATACACCTTTGGAGTCTTCTCTACAGGGTAACCCCTCTCTCCTTTGTTCTTTGTTGAAGAAACATTTTAAAGACCAATATGGTCATATATGGTAGATCCTACTCTACATAAATTTAAATTAATTAAAATTACATAAAAATTTAAAATAAAAATATATAAAATTTAAAATGTTATGCTAAACACTTCTCAAACGCTCAATAGCCACAAGTAACCTGTGACTATTGTATTGGCCAATACAGATAAAGAATAATTCTACTGAAATGTGCTGCTATGGTGTTACTGCGTTTCCGCCAGTAAAGATTTTTCTGACTGCAACTTGATGTGTCATTTTACGTGTGCTGATCCCTGTATTTCCTGTGAATTGATAGTTATATCAAGTGTCTTGATTAGATGTTGCTCAGTATTTTGCCAAAATGATTATAGAGTTGTGTTATGCATTTATACCAGGAGTTGCATTATTTTAAGTTGTCTCTTTTTTTATATTACTAACCATTGATAGTTGTTGTCTAAATTCTTTTAAAAATGGAATACTTTGATTACTCTATAACTTACCTAATTTCCTCTTTGTCCCAATGTCTTTCTTATCTTTGGAATCATGGTAGATGTACTGGAAGTAGTGCTTATTATAATTAAATGTTTATCTTATCCTCTAGTACTCCACACCTCTGTCCCCCTTCTGAGAAATGTCAGCCAATGAACAAGCTTTATTGCAAGTATCATTTCAGATTTTGTATAATTTGGGACAAAATAACATAGATCTTACCTTTCTAGGTTGGCAAATTACTATCTTCATTTTAATTTTTTTATACTATAAAATTTATTCTGGAAACTTCCTACTTAAAGATGACAAATTAAATACATGTATCTAATATTGACAGCAGGTACTGTTAACAGTAAATGTACACTTACAAGCAAAAGAATTAATAAAATGTTTGCATATATATGCTGAGATTTCATCTCCTTTATTTTACTTGACTCCTAAGACATTGATAACCACACTTCTACCCTTAGGAAGACTGAAAAAATGTTCTCTGGTAAACTTACCTTACCGTAAAGGAAGGAACCAAGGTTACTGACATTGACATTCAAGTTTCCATAACAACTGGCTTGATCTCTCTCCAGTAATGTTCGAATTTGCCAATTCCCACTTGGTATTCAGAGCTTTCAAGTCTTTCTCTGTACACTTAATCATGAGCAGGCAAACCGATTACCATATATCTGAGAAAGCATTAAAAAGGCAGAAGGAAACAAAAATAAACAAACAAAAAAGCAACCTGGATATAGCAGTTTGATATTGTTTATGAATTCCATTAAAAAAGGAGCATTCAGAGAATATAGTGAAAATTAGAAACGCAATGACAGGAAAAAAACTTACAAAAGTTTTGTAATGTAAATTTGAAGAAATCACACATAATTATAAGAGAAAGACAAAGAAGTGGAATATAGTAAAGAAAGTATAAAAAATGTGGAGGATCAATACAGAGCGTTTGCTATATAAATAATAGGATTCCTAGAAAGAGAAAATGGAGATGAGGAAATTCTCAATGTCTTATGGTGAAAAGGAAATCCCAGGTTGAATGCTCTGCTCAAGGCATAGAAGACAACCTGTGAAAATGGCTGCAGATTGGAAAATTGGTGGCCAAGTACAATGTAGGACTTCATGTTCATAACAATCTTTCCCAAAGAGTAACAGGCATAGAGGATGTCATGGAACTATCATTTTTACTGATGACAACCATATGTTATTGATAACATATGATTGGGAAGCAGACTTGGCCCAGTGGTTAGGGCATCCATCTAGCACATGGGAGATCTGCGTTCAAACCCTGGGCCTTCTTGACCTGTGTGGAGCTGGCCCTTGCACAGTGCTGATGCGCGCAAGGAGTGCTGTGCCACGTAGGGGTGTCCCCCATGTAGGGGAGCCCCACTCACAAGGAGTGTGCCCTGTAAGGAGAGCCGCCCAGCATGAAAGAAAGTGCAGCCTGCCCAAGAATGGTGCCGCCCACACGGAGAACTGACACAACAAGATGACGCAACAAAAAGAAACACAGATTCTCATGCCACTGACAACAACAGAAGCGGACAAAGAAGAAGATGTAGCAAATAGACACAGAGAACAGACAACTGGGGCAGGGGGTGGGGGGAGAGAAATAAATAAATCTTTAAAAAAAACCATATGATTGAGAATAAATGAGAAGATAATCAAAAAATATGTTACTGTTATAAATGGTTATATTGGAGCAGGTGTTTCTTGCAATTAGCATTCTGACAAGGCCTTCTGGTCCCATGTATTAAAAAGCCAAATCTAGCCAAGTAAGAATTCTTTTAAATATAAAAACCTGTTTTTTCATGTATAAAAGTCCCCCACAAGCATATAAAGGAGTCTGGAAAGATGGTTGCCTCTGGGAAGAAAAACCAGGCAGCTGGGGGAAATGTGTAGAAGAAATGTACATTTTTATCCTTTACTGCTTTAAAAGTTGTACCATGTATAAGTAACATATATTACGTATGAAATGACAAACAAACATTCCCTGCCATGTTTTTCACTTGTGGAAATGTTGGGAAGACTTTTTTCATGGCAGGTTAGTTCCTAAAAGTATGGCACATTAGAAATTCCATTCAATCTTTCAATTTACTCTGGAAGATTTTAACATAAGAAAGCAGAATTTGACAAAATGATACCATATGCCTTAGTGTTATTTTATACCAGTTAAAGATGAGTAATAGAGCTGTCCTTTAATGGAAAATGGCAATGATATTAACTATCACCAATTTCAAGCCTATATAAATTGAAATGTGAAACACATACAACTCTAGGATTATGGAAATTAAAAATGGGGACTGAGGAAATGTGAAAGCATTTAAAAGAGAGTCTTAATATTGTAGAAAAATGTGTGAAAAGAAGGAAAAATAGAGATAGAAAAAAGGATTTTTAGAGAGATTTTCGTGTATGTTTGTATGTACTATATAATAGAAGAAGCTAAGGAGAGTGGTCAAAAACTTTTCAATGAAGATTTTTAGAGTTATGATTGGTTCTTATATATTCATTGTTCTTTACTGATGGCCTGGAATTCTGACCATGAAACCACTAGGACAAAGGTAGAATTGGAGAAAGATGTATACATATTTCTGCTTTATCATATATCAATCTAAAGAGGAAACTGAATGAGAGAGGATGGGTCTGTACCTTGTACAATGAGTCTGTATCTAACAATAGTAAAAAATAAATTTTTATAGGTAAGAATGTAAAATTACATTGTGAAAAATATTAACATCAGAAAATGTTATAACACACTATTTAGATAATTATCATATTCCAAAAAGAATAGTGGATTTAGATGACTCAGAGCTGTAACTGATAATTAATCTTTCTGTTTTATAAAAGAAATGATTATATAAATTAAGAAATGGAAAAGTGTAGACACAAAAAATTATTAATAACATACCTCAATGACAAGTATTCTTTATAGCAAATATATCAGAGAAGTTGACTCATGCCATCAAATTGCACTATTTCTATTTTGGAAAGCTTATGTTTGGACTGGTATATGACAAAGAAATATCTATTCATTTTTAAGCCACTCCATTTCGGATTCTGTTATAAGAGCAGAACTGTTATCTAAGTTAATACACGTTTCCAAAATCACACTGTAGGTCAACCAGAAACATGAAACATCATAAAGCTGACCCCACAGTTGCCTGCTCCAGGTTTCAGTCTATTCTGCCACAATTCATAGCAGCCAAAATAGACATGTCTGCCCTGTCTCTTGCCCCATGTTCAAATCAAAATCTCACTCTGGTACACTTGATTGGCATAACATATGAAACACTAGTTACGAGGTACTCTGGAAAATATTTTATATTTCCAAAATCATCAACCCTTTATATGGGAGTGTTGAATTGGTGATTAGTAAGGCAATTCACAGTGTCTACTACAAAATGTGTTTAATGAGTGCTGACACTTTTCTGGATTTATTAAAATTTATTAAAAATTCTCTCCCATATACTAATATACTCATTTATTTAGGACTGTTACCATTTATCAACCTTCTAGTTATTTCATTTTGTTATTTATTAAGGACTTTATCCTCTGACTCAAGATTGTTTTACATCTCAACTCATCATTATCATGGGTGACTTCAGTTTTTATAAAAATCATAAATGGTAAAAAGAGCACTTGAATTTCATTCACTCAGTTAAAAAATTTTTACCAAGCATCTACTATTTGCCAAGTTTCTTGACATCATCTCCAACAGTTATCTGTGTACAATTCAACAGTTCACTCCAGGTCCCAAACTTGATGACTTCGATTTTCTTTCAAACATGAAATCTTAAATTCTAATATTCTATCCACTTATCTATTCATTTTTAATTATTTTGCTTCCTGCTAATGAGATTCTTAAAGCTCTCCAATTTTTTCCAATATAACATTGCAGATCCATCCTTGACCCTTTTATGTGTAAAAATAACTAATATACAGCATCAGTTAAAAATAGGCCAAACTCAAAACCCAGGATAAGGTGGAAGATGGTGGTTTGGCAGGGAATAGGGGTGATGGTGGTACAGGGATATGAGTGGGGTCCATGGTGCTGGAATGTGAGAGTGAGCAGGGGTGGGGGGGGGAATTGGGCTGAAGTATCTATGGAATTGGGCGGAGAGCTGGAGGAAGGTACAGGTGAACTCTGGGAGTTTGTAGGTCTGTGGTTAAAACCACAATGGTGGGGATGTTATTTTGGCAAATATGGCAGGGGAGGGTCAGTGGAGCAGGGTGTTGGTGTTGGGGGGATATATGAGAAAGATTGCACCTGGGGCATGATTCTGTGGAATATGAATGTGTTCATCTTGTCATAGAGCTTTATCTAATAGGTGGAGACACACATAATAAACAAGAAAATATTAAACTCCCATCCTGGGGAGTATTGCTACGTTCTCAAATAGAGGGGCAAGTATCTCTTGAGTATGTAGGCAATGCCTAGTAAAAGAAAACAGACCGGTATGTTAAGCCTTCAATATTAATGCATGTAACTATGAATCTTATTCTTCAAAAATAGAAACTTAGTGGTTGCCATAGGATCTGAGGGAAGGGGAAGGGAATAATGGGTGGAACACAGTACATTTTTGGGGCATTGGAATCATTCTGCATGATCTTACAATGATGGGTACAGGTCATTATACATTTTGCTGGAACCCATAAAAGTATACAGTATAAAAGGTAAACCACAGGCAGCGGACTTGGCCCAGTGGTTAGGGCGTCCGTCTATCACATGGGAGGTCCGTGGTTCAAACTCCAGGCCTCTTTGACCCGTGTGGAGCTGGCCCACGTGCAGTGCTGATGTGTGCAAGGAGTGCCGTGCCACGTAGGGGTGTCCCCCACGTAGGGGAGCCCCACGTGCAAGGAGTGCACCCCGCACTCTGTATGGAGAGCCGCCCAGCGGGAAAGAAAGTGCAGCCTGCCCAGGAGAGGTGCCACACACACGGAGAGCTGACACAACAAGATGATGCAACAACAACAAAAAAGAAACACAGAGTCCCGTGCCGCTGACAGCAGCAGAAGTGGACAAAGAAGATGCAGCAAATAGACACAGAGAACAGACAACTGGGGCGGCGGGGAAGGGGAGAGAAATAAATAAATAAATCTTAAAAAAAAAAAAAAAAGGTAAACCACAATGTAAAATGACTGACCATAGTTAGTAACAATGCTTTTATATTTGTTCATCAATTGTAACAAATGTACCATACTCATGTAGGAAGTTATATGTAGAGAAGGATGTGGGGTGGGGGAGGGGGAGGGAGTGGGGACAATAGGAATCCCCTATATTTTCTATGTGACTCTTCTGTAACCTAAACCTTGAAATATAAAGTGACAAAATAAATAAGACACTGGGGGAACATACAGAAGAAACTGTCAATACGAAAGAGATAATAGATTTTATGGTAATGAAATGCACAATGCAAAAAAAAATTTAATTTTCATTCATTTTATATTATTATTTTTATTATTATTTGGCTTTGCTTTGGGGGAGATTTTTGGATTGCAGAAGGGCTGCTGCTGTGGCAGGGGAGCATCGCTGGTGTGGGGTGTTGATGGTGGGGAATGTGTGAGGAGGGGTGCACCTGGGGCATCCTCTGTGGAATATGAAGGTGTTCATGTGGTCATGGGGTGTTGTCTAGGTGGGTCTCTAACCACACAATAACCAAGAGAAAATCGAATTCTCATCCTGGGAAGTTTTGCTATATTCTCTTACAGAGTGCCAAGAATCTCCAGGATATGTGGGAGTGTCTAGTGAAGGTGGACAGAGCAAAATGTTAGGCCTTGATATTGATGGTTGTACTTGTGACCTTGTCCTTGTGAAATTGAAACAGCATAGTTAATATATATTGCTTAAGACTTACCTCCTAAAAGCCTCCTTGTCGCTAAAATGTGGCTTCTTTCTAAGCCAAACTCAACAAATAAACTCACAACTTTCCTCGAGGTGTGGGACATGAAACCAGAGGATGAGCCTCCCTGCCATTGAGGGATTATTACCAAGTGGCAACGAAAAATGCATTTGGAAAAAGACCTAGATCAAAAGAGGAATATATTAAATACTAATGAGTTTTTATGGCTAAAAGATTTCAAAGTGAGCTGGGAGGTCATTCCAGAGATTATGCTTATGCATGTCTCAGGAGGACCTCACTGATTGCCACAGTAAAAGGTGCTTCAAGCAGGGGTGCTCCTGGGTGCTCTAGAGACATCTGGACACTAAAGGCAGGGCAGACAATGCCAGGAAATCTGCACCCTGTCAGTGGGCCTTACATTGGAATATATGATATCCAATTATAAATAGACTCATTTATAATTTTCCCACACATGGTTCTTCTGCTCCCTTTGTTTGATCCTATAATTAGCACTATACCCATCAAATATGTGTCCCAGAGGCTTAATCTTCCAGTTGTTCATATGCTGCTTGAGCCCTGAATCTTAGCAGAATTGCAGCCAACACCTACTCTCCAGTTCATCGGACTCATCCAGGACAGCGAACAAAAGGAAGATGATGGAAAGTGCCCCAATTCCCAAAGCAGAGTGTCTACAAATGTAAGCAAAAAGCCGCATGGGATCTAAGCCCCCTCTGAAGTCAAAGCAGAGTGGGCATCACCATCTCCAAATCCTCAAGATTGAGGTATGAACAAACATAGGGGAGGAATGCAACTATGGACTAAAGTAGACTTATTATTCTAGTAATGGAAGAGTTGTAACATAGATTTAAAGGCAGTAGTCACCAGAAGTTCTGAGGGAACAGAGAGGGAAAATAGGTATAGCTTGGGGCATTTTGGGGGCTTTGGAATTGTTCTGTATTATACATTTTGTCAAAACCTATAAAATCGTGTAGTGAAAAGTGCAGACCATAATGTAAACTATAGACCATAGTTAGTAGCAATGCTTCAATATGTGTCCATCAATTGTAACAAATGTATTACAGTAATGAATGTTGTTGTTAATGGAGGAAAGTGTGGGAGGTGGTGGAGGTGGGTTATATGGGAATCCCCTATGTTTTCGATGCAACACTTAAGTAATCTAAAGCTTCTTTTAAAATAAAGGAGAAAAAAACAAAACAAAACAAAACAAACTTAGATCAATCAGAGTCTTTTATTTTATTTTATTAGTGCTTTTTGTTCCTTACACACCTAGGTCATAGAAGATCGAAGCTGAAAAATACTTTTTGTTTTGTAGAATCAGTACTTGAAATCAGGACTTTATGAGTTTATGAAGAGCACGCAACCTATAATTCTGGAAACGTTTAAATCTAATTTAAATGGCAGGAACAGAGCATTAAAATTTGCATTTTATATTCCATAATTCCTTTCAAATAGCATATCAAAGGATCTTACAACTATATTAACATATCAATTAATTAAAAACTGATACACTTCCTCTTATGAAAGAAGAAACAGAAATTGTTTATGGGGGAGGTGGTGGGGTTTATGGAATCCCCTGTATTTACGAAGTGACTTTTCTGTAACATAAAGCTTCTTTGAAAATAAGTTGAAAATAAAGATTAGACACTGGGGGGACATATAGAAGAAATTGTCACTGTAAATAAAAGATAAAAGATCTTATAGCAATGAAAGATACAATGCCATAAAAGAGAATTTTTTATAAAATGCTTTATTCAAAAATGTTAATTTCAGAAAGGATGAAAATCTACTATTCCTGAATTAATTTCTTAAAAACAGATAATGTAATGCTCTATCTTCCACAAAATCCTCTAAAAATGTTTTGTAAATCTCCAAATATATTATTTTTAATTCTATGACCATGATGAATGCATACCTTAGTTCTTGCTACATTACACTAAAAATGAGGCAGAAATTATGAGGGATTAAGTTAAATATTGACATAGTACACTATGATTTGATGTAATGTAAAAACAGATTTATTGGATATTTGTATTTTCATCATTTGTAACAACTGTTCCACGACAATGCGAAGTGTCAGTCGAGGGGTGATGTATGGGAATCCTGCATAGAATGCATGATTGTTTTATAAACTCACAACTTCTATAATAAAAAATAAATAAATATAAAACACAACCCCCCCAAAAAAATATAGCTTTATGTGGCCTGCTATCCTCTTGCCTTACTCAATTTACATGTGGAATTCAGTTAATATATATAATAGGTTTATTTTCTAGAGGTTTAGAATTGCAATTTGATAAAATTTAGTGATATGGTCATTTTTACAGAAGTTAGGAATTGGGCCTTTGGTTTTTAAGGATAATTTATTGCCATTTCTTTTTTTTTTTAAGGGAAAATCAAACCAATTCATTTTATTTAAATTTATACTTCTGTTTCCCTCAAAAAGCAGCCAAAATTAAGTGCAAGGACTGTTTATAGAATTTGGGACTTGAGCTTTTGAGGAAATTGGCCACCTAGACTTTGTAGTTATGTGGTCTCAATGAGTGTTGACTGAAAAATATTAATTCTGATTCCCTTCTCCTGTCATTGCTCACAAGCCTCCTCACAACTGTCCACCACATCACCAGCGACCCCTGTCGTTCTCCCTCTGCCTATTTATACGATCTGCCTGAGGAGGTTGCTTTATCTCTACTTCCTGAGAGTTGTCATTCCATGTTTTCATGTGTCCTGAAGATTTCATATTAAATATAGTTATTCTCTATTCTATGTTCTTAAAGTATATTCTTTTTAAAAATCAGGGTAAAATACCATAGGCTGACTTTCTAGAGGAATGAGGATATTCACAGAGAATAGAACATTTATATTATTTCAGACTTAGAGAAGGTATATGAATTAATTCTTTTAAATGATTATGAATTTAAAATTATGGGTTTTTTTTTTTTTTTGCTTTCTAAGAATATTTTTTAAGAAGTAAAAAAAATTAAGCACACAAAAGATGATGCAAATGATTACTCTCAGGTTTAAGCCAATCTGCTGAATAGTGCCCTGGGAGAAACGGAGGAATTCATCCTGATTTTCCAGTTAGCACTTTTCATATCTTCAGCTAAATGCTCTCCTTGATTTTAATATCATGAATAAGAACACGGCAATTGTTTTTATCTTCCTTGAGGAACACTATGAAGTTTTAGAAGGATAATACTCTATAAACTGGAAGTAGCACAGGGATTACTGACAGGATAAATAAACACATTTTGCCAGTTTGGAATTCAACCATATGCTGTAATTGATATATGACGATGAAGAAAAATGGATTATCTTTGTTTGATGGCAGTGGGATATACACGTGCCCCATTTTTGGTTTTGTTTTTTTATTTTTTTACTACTTTATGTGTCTCATTTTTGACAAAGAATCAAATTAATATTATATGATCCAGGCATAGGCGATGATACAAAACAAATAGGAAATAATCTTCTGTGGAATTTGAAAACCCACAGGTGGAAAGTCCCTTGAATTTTTCTCTGTGGTGGTGGCAGACAACTCTACCATGCAGATGGAGTTGTTTCTTTCCTAGACAAATGATTTTCCTGATAGCACTTTGCCAGGAAGTCAATTTTCCTCACCCACTACAGGTTTTCTTCTGGGAAAGATAAATAAGCACACCTGTTGTGTAGAAAAGAGATAAGGAAAGATTTCATCAGTGAAGTCAGTGGATCAATTGGCCATGTGGTAGACTGGCGTAGCTTGATAATTCTCTTTAGGGACAGAAAGTGCCAACAGATGCTATCTCAAGGTAAATTGCACAGAATGGAATGAGGAATGTAAATGAGTGTAGGTATATATGAGTGCCGTAGAGAAATTACAGCACATAGAGCAAATTCGAAAGGAATGGCCAGAGGTATAGGAGGTTAATCAGATGAGATAAGTGTCATGGAAACAGAATAAAAAGTAATTTTCAGCAGAAAATGATTAGTAGTTATTGGTTATAGAAATCTTAAGTAAGATGGCCCAGAGTTTGCCTCTGGGATTTGGTAATAAGGACAATATTTGACACAACATAATAACAAGTGTTGTGAATGAAAGGACTTTGTGTATGAGACAGCAATAGGTAGATAGCATTGGGATAAGGAGTGAATAATTAATGAGAAAGTACAGGGCAAATGCCAAATTCTCTTTCAAGAAATTTTTTTATGATAGGAAGAATAGAACAATCCTGGTAAACATAAATAAGTTTTAGCCCTTGGCCTCTATGGTTTTACAGTTTATTAGAGGGCGATGGAAACATATGAAGATATTTGAAAAGTAATGTGTAAAAGCTAGGATAAATGGAAGGGGCACTTAGTCATCCTGAAGCAGAAGCTCTCTGGCCAAAGAAATCCTTCTGCTAGAAATAGGCTTAATAAAGAGTAGGCCTGGATGCATGCACCTTTGATTTCTTCTGCTTAAACTATTCAACCTCTGTGTTTCTTGGCAATTTGCTTAACTTTTTGTGGAAAGGTGGTAGCTTGACTTACTAGTCTGTGCATTTCTCTCTACCTTTTCTATCTCACATACCATTTTTCTCTCCTACCACACCCACACTAAAGTAGAAACAAAATTGTAAAGAGATTGCTAAGTTAAATATAAGTTGATGATTCTCTTCTTGGACACATTCTTACAGAGCTGGCTTCTGGTTACTAAATAAGAGTGCTCTGAATCAGGGAAGGGATCATCCTGAGTAGTCACAGCATTCAATTGAAAAAGGGAATATGGTTTGGAAAAAGAAAGAGAAAAATTTCTTTCCTTTTTTTTCCGTTCATTATTTTTAGTGCTTAATTGCAGAGAACTATGTTGAAAATTTGGAAAGGACTTAAAGAATCTCAAGTAGGAATATCCCTTATCACAACTCATGGGCACTCTGCTTTTTAGCATTCCTTGGCATTTGTAAATCTCTCTACACATTGTAGGGGCATGGGAGACATAGATGGATTGTCACTTGAACAAAGTACAACTAAACAACCAAGAAGTATATCTCTATAAGCAGGGACAGTATTGGGTCACTCTTTCATCTGTAAAATAGGTATAGTAATATTACTCCTTATAGTGTCATTGCTACTATTAAAGGACATAAACCCATAATACATCTGCCTAGAACAGAAATGGATGAATTATATGTGGAAGGAAGTAATTTTATCCAAATCTCTTCAATTTTTCATATACAATGCCCAGTATTAACTAAAATAATATTTAGTAAAAAAGAAAGATGGCTATATAACTGAAACCAAGAGAAAACATAACAGAAACAGACTCATAATTGATCCAGATTTTAGAGTAAACTAATAAGTACTTTAGAAGAACTATAATTTATATGTTCAATAAAAAGAAAGAAAATATAAAGAATTTCAACAGAAAATTAAAAGTTATTAAAAATAAAATGAAAATTATATATGTGAAAAATATACTGTCATTAAGAATTAAGCAGAATACAAGATAAGGAAACTGGAAGGCAGGCTAATAGAGAATATTCACACAGAAACACAGAAATTAAAAAAGGAAAGGGGAAAAAAAAACCAAAAGCAAAGCAAAAGAAAAGTGAAAAACTGTTTAAAAGTTATTGTTTTAGGCAAAATAATGCTCCCCTCCCCCCAAAGATATCCTCATCCTCATCCCCAGAGCCTGTGAATATGTTATTTTATGGAAAACAAGAAAGTTGGAGTTATGATTAAGTTAAGGGTCTTGAGATGGGGAGATTATCCTGGATTAAGTGGACGGGCCCAGTGTTCACAGGAGTACATATAAGTAAAAGAGGGCGGTGGGAGATTAAGAGTCAGAGATGGAGATGAGAGAATAGAAGTGGACTGATGTAACTGCTGGCTTGGAAGATAGATGAGAGCCATAACCAAAGAATGCAGGCAGCTTCTAGAACTGGACAGGCAAGTCAAGGGATTCTTTCTTGGATCCTCCAGAAGGAATGCACTGGTGACACCTTAATTTTAGCCAGTAAAACCCATTTTGGACTTCTTACTTTCAGAACTATAAGATGTTGAATTTGTGTTGTTTTATATCACTGCATTTGTAGCATTTTTTCACAAAAGCAATAGAAAACTAAGTATAATATACATATACATTAAGTCACAGAAGTGGGGAGAAAGAAAATAGGACAACAGCAATATCTGAAGAGATACAGGATGAAATTTTCTAAAACTGATGAAGAAATATTGTATCAGTTTGACATAGTTATCAATTCCAGAAATAGATATTGGATTATGTTTGTAAATTGATCTGAATGTGAGCATGGTAAGTTATGATTAGGGTTTTGATTGGGCCATGTCATTAGGGCATTGAGTCCCCACCCCTTGGTTGGTGGGGACTCACAGATAAAAGGCATGGTAAAGGACAGAGTTGGGCATTTAGATGTTGGATTTTGATGCTGAAGACTTAAGCTGGAGCCCGGAAAGTAAGCTCACAGAGGAAGGAGAAGCCAGTCCCAGGAAGAGAGGAACCCTCGGCCCAGGAAGAAGTAAGCCCTAGAAAGAGGGGAACCCAGAATCCAAAGAGAAGCAAGACCCTGGAAGAGAGGTACCCAAGAAGCTTGAATGCTTGCAGATGTCAGCGGCCATCTTACTCTAACACGTGAAAATAGACTTTGGTGAGGGAAGTAACTTTGCTTTATGGCCTGGTATCTGTAAGCTCCTACCCCAAATAAATACCCTTTATAAAAACCAACCAATTTCTGATATTTTGCATCAGCACCCTTTGGGCTGACTAATACAGATATCAACACATAGTTTCAAAATGCTACATGAATGCCAAGCAGAATAAACACCAAAAAGCCCATCAGCTTGGAATAGAAAGAAACTTCCTAAATTTGATAAAAAATGCCTACAGAAAATGAAAAGCAACTATTTAATGTCAAATTTACTGAATGCTTTCACTTATAGATTGGGAGTGAGACAAAGGTGCCTGTTATCTTGATCCATAGTCTGCATTCCCAACAGGTACTAACCAGTGTTACAAAGCAAGAAAAAAAAGTAAAATTCTCATTATTTGAAGATTACATGATTGTGTATATAGAAAATCCAAAATAATTTACAACTATCAGAGTAAATAAATTGTGTAAGTTCAAGAAAGAAATAGAAAAGAGAATGAAAAAAGATACCTTTTACAGGTATCATTTTACAAGATCATTTTACAAAATGATCAGATTCGTAGGACTAAAAGATCTGCAAGGCACCTGTATTGAAATCTGAACATTACTGAAAGAAATTAACAAGCTATTTTACTTTAATATAATATAAATGTCTATACATGTATCAGTCTTTTTATTGGGACATTTATTCAGAGAAACCCTCCTTCTTCCAAACTGCTAATGATGCTGGGTACAATTTAACTTTTTTTTTTTTTTAGTACTTTTAAAAAAATTCATTGACATACATCAACATACATACACAATAAATGTATAGTAATAGTTGTGAACTTACAAAACAAACATATTTAACATCCTACAGGACTCTCATAACTCACCCTACCACCAATACCTTGCATTGTTGTTAAATCTTTTTAACTAATGATTAAAGAGCATTGTCAAAATACTACTACTAAACAAAGTATTTTCCCCCAACCCACCCTATTATTGTTATTATCTTTATATCATTTATATATGAACATATTTAAACAATAAGTATATAATAAAACTTGTGAACTTTCAAAGCAAACATGCATAACATACAGGGGTCCCATATATCATCCCTCCACCAACACCTTGCATTGTCATGAGATGTTTGTTACAAATTATGAAAGAATATTGTCACAATCTTACTATTAATTATAGTCCTTATCTTAAGTTTGGTATATTTTTCACCAACCCACCCTATTCTTATTTTTAAATATATTTTTTTATGACAGAAGTTGTAAACTTATAAAACAATCATGCACATGTGCAGAATTCCTAAACAACACCCCACTATCAACATACCATACTGTGGTGGAACATTTGTTATAGATAAGATAATATCATCTTGTTATCATGTCCATTGTATATGTTTGGCTCACATTTTCCATACTGCTTTGGAAGACTAAATATCACTAAGATACTTCTTTGGCATACAAGCAAGAATATTATATTATTACTGCTATCCACAGTCCATAGGTCATTCCAGTTGTATTTTTCCCATGCTTCTCCACATTCCCACCATCCTGCAGTAGTGATGCACATTTTCTCAGACTCACAAAGGACACTCTTGCATCTGTATCAACAACCACAATTCTCATCCACCTCTTGGTTTACTGTGCATCTCTAGCATTCTGCCAATTGGCATTTACATACCTAGACTACCATTTTCTTTTTTGTTTGTTTGTTTGGTTTTTTTTTTGAATTATTTATTATTTTTTTTTAAATTACATTAAAAAAAATATGAGGTCCCATTCAACCCCACAGCCCCCGCCACATCCCCACTTACAAATTAGTTGTTCCTCACTATTTGTTATCATCCACTCTATCCATTTCCACACTTTTACAGTAAAGCTAATTAAAACTTCCACGTACATTAAATATCAGTAGTCCATCTCAGTCCTCCTCTTATCTCCTTTAAGAATCCACTGCCTACCACCAGGTCTGGAAGATATTTTCCTGCAATTTCTTCTAGAAGCTTTATGACTCTTGTTTTTATTTTCAGGTTTTTGATCCATTTTGAGTTAACTTTTGGAAAAAGTGTGAGATAGGGGTCTTCTTTCCTTCTTTTGGCTATGGATATTGAGTTCTTTCAGCACCATTGTTGAATGAACTGTTCTACCCGAGCTGTGTGGGTTTGACAGACTAGTCAAAAGTCACTTGACCATACATGTGAGGGTCTGTTTCTGAACCATCAATTTGGTTCCATTGGTCTATATGTCTGTCTTGATGCCTGTACCATGCTGTTTTTACCATTTTAGCTACGTAATCTGATTTAAAGTCTGGAGATGAGGGTTTACTTTTCCTTTTTATGATGTTTCTAGCTATTCAGGACATGTTATCCTTCCAAGTAAAATTTGATAATTATGTTTTCAATTTTTTTTCAAATGCTGGTGGAACTTTTATCAGAATTACGTAGAATCTGTATTTCAATTTGAGTAGTATTGACATCTTAATGGTATTTAGTCTTCCAAGCATGGAATGTTCTTCCAATTATTTAGGACTTTTTAAATTTCTTTTAACATTGAGTTGCAGTTTTCTGAATACAAGTGCTTTATTTCATTGGTTAAGTTTATTCCTGACTATTTGAGTTTTATCTGTCATATTTTATTTTCACCACTCTTGACACTTTTAGTTACTTTTATTGATATAATCATCATTTCTATACTTTCTTCTAGGCCTCACCTCCTGTCTTTTCATTTCAGGCTTTAGCAAACCCTTTAGTATTTCCTCAAAATCCTGTCTCTTGCTTAGAAATTCTCTCATTTTCTGTTTATCAGTGAATATTCTAATCTCGCCCTCATTTTTGAGACAGTCTTGCTGGATATAAGATTCTTGGCTGGAAATTTTTCTCTTGTAGTATCTTAAACATACCATGGCACTGTCTTCTTGCCTCCATGGCTTCTGGTGAGAAACGGCATTTAATCTTATTGGGTACCCCATATATGTTATGCATGGCTTTTCTCTTGTCCTCAGAATTCTCTCTGTCTTTGGCATTTGACATTCGGTTTAGTATGTGTCTCGGAGTTGGTCTGTTCATATTTTTTTGGATGGGAGTATGTTGTGCTTCTTAGACATGGATATCTGTGTCCTTCAGTAAGGTTGGGAAATTTTCTAGCACTATTTTTTCAAATATTCCTTCTGCCCCTTTTCCCTTCTCTTCTCCTTCTGGGATACCCATGACATATATGTTTGCATGCTTCTTCTTGTCATTTAGTTCCTTGAGACCTTGTTCAATTTTTTCCATTCTTTTCTTCATCTCTTCTTTTGTATGTTCACTTTCAGAGGTCATTTCTTCGAGCTCACCAATCCTTTCTTCTGCTTCCTCAAATCTGCTATTATATGATTCCAATGTTTTTAAAATTTCATTTATTGCACTTTTCATTCCCATAAGATCTGCTATTTTTCTAGGTATGCTTTCAAATTCTTCTTTGTGCTCATTCAGTGTTCTTAATATCCTTAATCTTTTTGGCCATCTTATTGAATTTATTAATGACATTTGTTTAAACATCTATGATTAGTTGTCTCAACTCCTTTGTATCATTTGGAGACTTAACTTGTTCCTTTAACTGGGCCATATCTTCCTGTTTCTTGGTGGGGATTGTAATTTTTTGTCTTGGCATCTGGTTTACTAGAGTATTTTTTTCTGGGCGCAGTTTTTCTCTTTAGTTTAGGGCTTCCTGCCCTTTCTCCCTTGCTATTTGTGCAGCAGGAGCCAAGCATGTAGTTGGTGCTATAAGCTGTGGAGGCTCAAGCTGCCATCATTATCCTAGGGACCAATGAAGTTTCTCCTAACTTTCTCCTTTGCCAGGGGTAGGGACAGAGTCACAGCTGTGTGGAATAATCTAAGTTGTGCAGATCTAGACTGTAGTTACCCAGAGAAACTCATGAAACTTCATGCCCCTTTCTCCCCTGCCTGGGGCAGGGATGAAGCTGCAGGTATGGGCAGCAATCTATGCAGAGTGGGTCTAAGATGACCACAGTTGCCCCAGTAGAGTTCTGATTATTCAGTCTGTGCCAGCCAAAGGTACCTGCAGTCACCTGGATAGGCTGGTCCAGGGCCTGCCAGCCTCCTCCCTGCTAGAGGTGGGGCTGAAGCCAAGGCTAAGGTTGCAGGCCTATCTGGGTTGAAAGAAACCAGTTCCAATGTCCCTTGATTTTCGATCAGCCCAGTTTCCCCTCATGTTGGGAGTGGAGTCAAAATGGCAGCCACCAGCCTCTGTCTCACTTGGACAGTTTCACACTCTAGCTGTTCCTGGGGTTATACCTTAGCCAGCCAAGTCTACTAATCAGTAGCCGAAATTGGTGGCCTACCATCTCCTCCTGCCCTGTTTTTGGGAAATGGAGCTTCCAATTCCAGCCACAAAATAGGTCCTGAGGCAGCCTGCACTGTCAAAGTAGAATTATTACCAACCTCTGCGGCTTGGCTGGTAATTTCCATGAGAGGCTGGCACAGGTCCCCCCAGTCTTCTCCCTGACAGAGGTGGGGCTCGGGCCTAGGCTAGAGCTGTAATCTGACCTGGATGGAAAGAAGCTGGTCCCTACCAGCACCAGGATATTCAGTCCATCCCACTTCCCCTTGCGCCAGGCAAGGAGTTAAGATGGTGGCTACTGGCCTCTTTCTGACTTGGACAGGCTCAAACTTCAGTTGTTCTTAAGATTATGCTTTAGCTCACTGAAGTTACTCATCAGTATCTGAGGTTGGTGCCCAACCGTCTCTTCCTTCCCCATTTTGGGGAAGTGGAGCCTTCAATTCCAGATGTGGAAAAGGTCCTGAGGTGGCTTGTGCTTTCAGTGGAGGATGGGCACTGGCCTTCAAGTCATGGAGCGCTCTACTTATGAATCTTCTTTGCAGATGGGCAGACTCCTCCTTCCATTCTTTCAATGATGTTGGAGGATATTCTTCTGGTCTCTTGGAGCCCCCAAACAGGTGCTTCAGCTAGCTCCAGATAGGTCTGGGTGATTACTAACTGCCCTGTAGCAGGAGCTGACTCTAGTAGCTTTTTGTTCCACTGCTGTCTTGTTGGTTGTCCCTAATTTAGCATTTTTTAAAATGCAGACTGAGTTACAATAAGGAAATAAAAAATCACTTGGCACCAAATATGAGGAGTGAATTGTGGTGATAAACTAATTCTTAACCATGGCTCTTCAATGTTTCCTATCTGAGATCTTAACAGCTCCTGGATTAGATTGGGAAGAGATAGAAGATGGGGACTAAGGACCCTCGGGCTTCCTCAACTTGGAGAATTGTATCCTCAAAGTACTACTCTGCACTCTTAGTAAAAAGGGTCCAGAAGAAATCTATAGACCTTTCAAAGGAAAGGAAACAGGAAGTGGTTTAATTCAGCCTGGGGTCTGAGTATTAATTTGAAAAAAAAAGAAAGGAAAGACTTCCCTCAAAATTCCTAACCACAGGCATGACCTGCATGTTTAAAACTCAAATTTTACTAACCATGTTGTCTAGGGAATTTGAGGCTGAGAAACTGACCTAGATTGTCACAGGTTAGTAACACTCTAAGCTAATTTTTGTTAGCAAAACATTTGGGATCTTTCTTCAAAATACTTCTAGTACTCAACTAATTCTCACCATCTCCTCTAGTACCATGCTACTCTTAGTCACAGTAATCTCTCCTTTGGAATGGTGTGATAGCTATATAAGATGTATCTTTGCCTCTACACTTGACCTCTCTACCTATTCTCCACAAAGTCAAATTGTGCCACACATCTGCTGAAAACACCTGGTGTTTGTATCTCACACAGAATAATGATCTACCAGGACCCTGGTGCCAGGATCCTTGTGATCTGGTTCCTGTCACTTTTCCTATACATCTTCTTCTGCTTCTCCTCCCACTCTTCATTCTGCACTGCACAAACTGTACTTATATCATTGTTAGGAAATGCCACTCATGTTGCCATCTCATTACCTTTGGCTATTTCCTCTACCTGGAACACTTTTCTCTCAGAAATTCTCATGATTACCTTTTTCTCATTATTTAGACTTCTGCTCAACTGTCATCTAATCAAAGAGGATGTCCCTTAGCATTTCATATAAATGAACACTATGACTTCAGTGCTCTCTACACTTATATTCTTTTTTTTTTAAGTGTGTACATTTCCATTTTAATCAGGAACTTGTAATTCTTTAAGATCAAGGTAATCTCTAACATTGCAGGAAGACTTTATGAAGAAGATGAGAATGGGCAGAATTTTAAGATCTTAAAGAGTTTTCAGGATGGCAGAGGTATACAACAAAACTAGAATTTGAGGAGTTAGTAACTTGGGGGTCAGAATGAAGAAATATTACTCAATTCCTGCTGGATCAGTTGCTTTTCCCCTTGCTGAGAGTGCTTACAGTATATGTATGACAGAAATGCCAAGCCACAGACTCCAAGAAGCACAAGAGCAAATGTCCTCAGTCTATCTAACTCTCACAAAAAGGAAAATTTCATGGGTGAAAAAATTTTGCCTGTCTTGTCACTTACTAACAAAACGAATTCAAGAACAGATAAAAAATCTGAATAGACCTTCAAGAAATCAGAACTTGAAACAGCAATGCATCTATCCCCTTACAACAAGTTTAATGGTTAAGACAGCTTGGACCAGGCAGTCGGTAGAAACTTTAAGGAAAACAGGGAGACTGACAGTGAAATCTTCAAAGTAGGTGAAGGTTTGAAAGGACAGCCAGGAAAATATATTTGATTACTGGGTTAGAGATGATCCTTGTTAATGGAGAGGTGATCTAGCTAAGGCCTTTGAAATTTCTGCGTAGAAAAAGGGCCATCCTGACTCCAGTGACCTCTGGAAGATGTACTAAAAATACACTGTGTCATTTTTTAATTGAAATTTGAGGAAATATAGGAGATTCAGGACAGTGTTTCTAGCCAACAAAAGATTATAAAATTAAGAAATCACCTCAGGTCAAATATAAAATCCGGAGCAGTAAAACATACTATAAGAATAGATGTAGATCTGTAACAATCTTTTTAGTACTTCAGATGCTTCTTGCCAAAGGTCACGACTTCTCAGAATCTTAAGAATATTTTTATACAGCAACTTCAGAGACAATCCAAGGTTGAACATGGCCTATCACAGAAAGAAATATGGCTGCAGATGATTTTTTTCAAATAGGTGAACCCAAATAAGGTTACAGTAAACACAAAAATTTTTTTTAAAGGCAATGTATTATTCAGTCTGCTTTAATCCACCTCAGATTAAAAGGGATAACGACGGTTTGGAATAGTCCTTAGAATTACTAAACTTTATTGGGAGAGAATCAGAGAGAGAAAGTGAGCCAGGTGTAAACACAGACCATCAGACCATTTCTTTTTGAAAAGGAAAGATGATTCAGAAGGTAGAATACAGCGCCCAGATGGTGGGGCCAAGAGCTACAGAGAACCATTTCCAGAAAGCAGGTCTGGGCTCTAATCAATGAATTGGGGACATTGTCTTAATGAATTTCAGAATTTCTATGTGATATACTTCCTGTTTCTCTCCATTTTGAAAGGAATGTCTGTCATGCTTTTCTCATCCTTACCCTACTGTTTTATGTTGGTGTGTGTCAAGGGGAGGGAATATATAATGTGTTTCTTTAACTTACATATCTTCAGATTGAGAGGAAACTTACTCAAGGAAACTTATCTGCACCTGGACATAATTTCAATAATGAGATGCTGAACTTTATGGCAGGGTTGAAATGGGATAAGACTTCGGGGAATCTTGGTGTAAGGTGAGTGTATTTTGCATGTGGGATAAATGTAAATAAAGTGTGACCAGGGAAAACGGTGGTTTATTAATAATGGCAAAAGTCCTTGTCACCCATTGTATGAGATCAGTTTCCCCACCACTTGAATCTAGGATGGTATGGGGTTATACAGTACAGAATAATATTGCATATTATTTAAATTCTGGGCCTAACCTTCAAAAGAACTGTTTCTGCCTTCATCTCTGGAGCCTTGAGTCTCCATGTAATAATTCTGGCCTACATGCTTGTTGGGAGAGACCCCAAAAAGAGACCCTGAGGCTATACAGTATAGAAACATGCAGTTGTGTGCGGTTCTCCAACATCCCTGACAAGGTACAAGCTTATGAGGATAGCCATCTTCGATTCTCCAGGCCAGCTCAGCCCCCAGCTGAATACCACTGAGTGACCCCTGTAAGTGCCTTGTGCAATGGAAGAAATGCACAGCAGAGCCCTGCCTGCTTCCCTGACCCACAGTGAGAAGCAAAATTGTTGTTACTTTAAACTCCTAAGTTTCAGTTGTTTTTTTTTTTAACACAGTGAAAGACAACTAGGTAGAGACTTAGATAAATACATAGATAATAACTCTTATTTTATCAGAATTCTGTTTGTTCACCTGTAAAAAGAGGTGTTTGAACTACATTATCTCTAACATTAAAACCTTTTCATCACTGGATGGAACATGGGAGAGTGTGGGCTATGATGTGGACCATTGACCATGAGGTGCAGCGGTGCTCAGAGACGTATTCACCAAATGCAATGAATGTGTCACGATGATGGAGGAGGTTGTTGCTATGGGAGGAGGAATGGGGTGAAGGGGGTGGGGGGTATATGGGGACCTAATATTTTTTGAATGTAATATTAAAAAAATTAAGACAAAAATTAATAAATAAATAAAAACCTTTTCCTTTTTAAAACTAAGGATTTGTTTCCTTTTCTTCCCATCTGCTTTTGAAGCATTTTTCTTGTGTGCTTTGATTAGATCTCCAGGTCAAAGTAATACGGGGCAGAATAGATAACTGAATCCTTGCTGTGCATTAGCTGGGGTAAGAATATTTGGACAACTGCCTCTCAGTTTAAACCGGTTGAACCTGGGACAATGCCTGTGATTTTAGAAAGACTGTTTCATGGGGTTCATGGCTTGCCTTGTGGGAGTATGGTTTCAGTCCCCCGATACTTTTTAAATAATCACAGTGAAACATAGCTAAGCTTTTTAAGATAATACATGTTAATTGTCCTGCACTAGTCTGCACAGATAATAGGATCTGGGTTTCCCTGGGGATCAGGAAAAGTCCTGAAGGGTCAGTTTCATGAAGAGTATTATTTACTTGGGTTATTAGGCAACTTGGATTGTTGTTTCTAAGTAGTATTTTTCTTGGAGAATACATTTAACATTGTTTGAGCATTATTAATTAAACAGGCTGAGGTGGTAATCGTACTAGCAAATTATTCAACAGAAATGCTTTTCAATGTGTGATTTCTGCTTAACCTGGCTTTTGCCGTGAAGTTACATTGTAAAATGTCGCTTTTATACATGTATTTCTCCACGAAGCAGCGGGCTCAAATTCAGCGTGTCAATCCTGTGACGGTCTATGTGAAAGACCTAAGATACAATGGCTTCGGTATAGTACTTGTTGATTTCTATGATTTCCTATAAAATTCTCGGCCATGAAATTAAGATAGAGAAAGAATTTAGTTCAAACTCATATTTAATTAACTATATTTTCTGTCTTTAAAAATAAGTAAAGTGGTCAAGTGCACAGTTTCTACTTAGAAATTCTCAACAGTCGACACAAAAATGGTACCAAAATAGTACATTGTGAGATGTCAAATTTGAACTTTAATATCTGATCTGTGAGAGAAAATGCATTCACTGGGTAATAATTATAAATGCAAGAGTTTTGTAAAAGACTCACTGAATTTATCTGATATTTGAAATGATGGATTGCTAACTTGAACAAGCATGAATTTTGTTATTTCAGATTCTGGCATTTGGACTTAAATACAATTTTTCCTTTCATTCAGGGTGGACTCAAGTGAAACTGCTTTACACATTCTTAAAAGTGTGTTTGTCCTTAATTGCAACCATTCCTCCTTACTATTTAAAGGAAATCTAAATAAAACTGCATCTACTGAGAGGGTAAAGAGCTGAGTTTATACTTTCAGTCAGAAATGTATTATCATTTTTTGTTAAAACTGCTAACTTTATTAACTAGAACATTTTAAGATATTTTATGTATATCTGTTTTAATTTGTATAAATAAATATATAAACCATGAATATTAAATTGTATTAACATGGATTAACTTTTTTGAGAACCTATCACTTTAAATAGTAAATAAGAGTAGGAAGAATGTAGTGATGTGAAAGAAAAAATCCTCCTACCCATAATGCTTTTCACAAATTGTTGTTTTAAAGTTTATATTAAAGTTTATATTATATTATAAAGTTTATATTATATTATATTATTTTAGACCTTATAAATTTTACAAGTGTGGATGTTCTTAATATATGGCTGTGTTAGATTTATGGGTTTTTAAATTATCTTCTTTGTTTAGGTAAACAGGAAGTTGTAGAGGGAAGGCAAAGACAAGAAAAATCAACAAAATGCACCATAATTATTTCATACTAGGAAGAAATCTCATACGGGATAATTTCGAATAAGGTATAATCTACTAGGTATGCAAGTTATACAATACAGCTTGTAAATAGGGCAACATACACACACACACACACGTTTCTCCTCTCTAATCTACAGTGGAATTTTAATTTGATATAAGCCAAAAAGAAACAGCAGTCAACAAATAGCTTAGATCATAGGAAGAAGTTCCTAAAGATAAATTGTAGAATACAGGATCAATCCACAAAGGAAAATGCTGTCATTCAGTGAAAAACAAGTCATTTTAGATTGTTACTGGGGTCAATCCACTGTACCAGCGTACTGTGAGACCACAAAAGATAATCATCACAAACAGATTTCATAACCAAGCAGCAGTCCAACAGGAGAGATATGTGTAAACAAAATATACTAAAATAACTCGAGTGTGAAAAATTTCATTTGGAGCAATATGAAGTTTCATAAGAGTTCTCAGGAAGAAATTTACAGAAACCTAGAAAGTTGAAAAAATATAACTGTTAAAGATTTAACATTTTTTTCCAGGCCAAAGGCTACCATTGTAGGGCCACACATGCCCTCATGTTTTCTTTTCCTCTTTGCTAAAGCAAATGCCATGAAATGGGTTGGCTCAAACAATGGGAATTTATTGGCTAACAATTTTGAGGCTAGAAGTCCAAATCAAGCATCAGCAAGGCCATGTTTTCTTCTTGGAAAACTGGTGTTCCGGGGCTGACTGCCAGCAATCCTTGGTCTTGGGATCCTCTGGCACATGGCAGCCTCTCCTAGGCTCTCCATTCTCCTCTGGGTTCTATTAACTTTCAGCTGCTAACTGTTCCCTCTGTGGCCTTTTTTCTCTCTCTGTAATTTACCCTATAAGGTCTTTAGCAGTAGGATTAAGATCCATCCTGGGCCACACCTTATCTGAAGCAACCTCATCAAAAGGTCCTATTTAAGTTTAAGAACATGTAATTCTGGGGTAAATAGCTCCAACCCACTGCATCCACTGTGGAGGAAACTTTGGCAGTGGACCTAAGTTCCAGGCACAGCTGCCCTCTGAAAGATCACGAGACCAAGAGAACTGACAGTGTGAGGAACAGAAGCCCTGAGCCAAACAAGCACCTAGGGCCCAACCCTGCCCTGTGTGAATTATAATCAGCACAAGTGCTCCTTACCATTGGGATCTGTTTGGTTCCTGAGTTTGGATAATGAGAATTTGTGTATTAAGAGTTTGGGTGGGGAAGCTTATATGCACTGTATTTAAACAATTTTTAAAAATCGACTTTCTGTGGAATAATTTAAACACAGTAAAATTCATAAATATGTGAAAGCTTATCACAAACACAATCAAAATATAGAACATTTCCATCACCCCATAAAATTACATAGTACCAATTTACAGTCCATCCCTTGCCCGGCCCACAGAACCTGAGACCACTGATTTGCTTTCTGTCTAGATTTGCCTTGCCTAGAAAGAATTTCATATAAATGGAATCATATGGAATATAGATTTTTGCATGTCTGACTTTTTTCACTTAATATAATGCTTTAAAGTTTATATATGTAGTTAACTGTGTGCATCATAGTTTGTTCCTTTTGATTGCTGGGTAGTATCCCATTGTACGACTATATCACAATTTTGTTTATCTCCTCACCAGTTGATGAGCTTAGGGGTTATTTTCAGTTTTATGCTACCATGAATAAAGTCACTATTGAATATTCCAGTGTAAATTTTTGTGTGGACAGATGCTTTTATTTTTCCTAGGAGTAAAATAGCTTGGTCATATGATAAGTGTTTGTTTAACTTTGTAAGACATTACAATATTGCTCTGAACTGTGGTTGATTCAGTTTGCATTACCATCAGCAATGTATGAGAGTTCTATCTGTGCCACATTTTTGTTAAAGCATGGCATTGTCAGTCTTTTGATTTTAGCCAATCTAAATTGTTTGTACTGGTATCTCATTGTTGTTTTAATTTTCATTTCCCTAATGACCAATGATGTTGAGCACATTGTCATATGCTTAATTTTCATTTATATATATCTAGTGATGTCTTTTCACAGCTTTTATCGTTATTTAAATTATTTTTAAATCTTATTAGTGAGTTGTAAGAGTTCTTTAACCATACTGCATACATAAAATATATATTTGTAAATACATGATTTGCAAATGTTTTCTTCCAGCCTGTGGTTTGTCTCTTCATTTCCTTAATGGAGTCTCTCAAATGAGAACACTTTAAAATTTTGATTAAGTTCAATTCTTTGGTTTTTCTTTTACGGATTGCACATTCAGTATTAGATCTTTAAAAATCATAATTCCCATCATGAAGATTTTGTCCTATTTCCTTCTAAGAGTTTCATAGAAACTCCCTATGATATATAGTTTCTGTATCATTTGTTGGGAAGACATTCTTTTTTCCATTTGATTTCTTTGGCATCTTTGTTCAAAATCAATTGACCATAATTGTAAGAATTTTTTTTTCTAGATTGTCAATTCTGTTGCATTCATCTATTTTTCTATTTGTGTTAGCAGTACACTTCTTGATTTTAGAAGCTTTATCGTAGTTTTGAAATTGGAAAGTGTTTAGCTGTTTTATTGAAACAGTTTTGTTTCAATAGTATTTTGGTTATTCTGGGTCCTTTGCCATTGCATATAAATTTTAAGATCAGCTTTCCAATTTCTGCAAAAAAGTATGTTGGGAATTTGAAAAGAATTGCAAAAACTCTGTTTACCAGTTTGGGGAGAATTACCATCTTAATTGATTCTTCCAATCAAGTTACATATCAAATCTATTTATTTTGGTCTTCTTTAATTTCTCTCAGCAATATTTTATAGTTTTCAAAATACAGTCTTTGTACATATTTTGTTAAGATTATCTCCATTATATAATTTTTATGTTATAAGTGATTTTTTTAATTTTCAATTTTGTTGTTTGAGTATATAGAGATAAATTTAATTTTTGCATACTGACCTCATGTTTGCATTTGATCTTGCTAAATTTACTTATTGCTTAAAATGATTTTTTTTTCAGATTTCTTAGGAATTTTTTTCTTCTGTCATCATGCTATCTATGAACAAAGACATTTTTATTTCTTCCTTTCAAATATTTATGCTTTTTTTCCCCCTTCTCTTTTCAGTTTTTGCTTAATTACACTTGCTAAGAATTCCATTATTAAGTTGAATAGAATTGGTGAACAGATATCATTGCCTTGTTTCTGAAGTTACAGATAGGAATGCAGGTTTTCAGTATTATGTATAATTTTAACCTTCAGTTTTACATAAAAATACTTGATTGGGTTAAAGAAGGTCACATCTTACTTACTAGATTGCTGAGAGTAATTTAAAATCAGGAATGGATGTTGTATGTGGTCAAATGCTTTTTCTTCACTATTGTGATGATTATGCTTTTTATTTTTTTCAGCCTGTTAATATGGCAAGCTACATAGATTGCATTGTGAACGTTAAATGAACCTGTATTCCTGAGATAAATCTGATTTGGTCATGGAGCATACATAACATTTTAATATATTGTCATATTCAATTTGCTAAAATTTGGTTACAAAATTTTATATCTATATTCATGAGAAATACCTGTCGTTTTCTTTTCATGTACTCAGTTTTCCTGGTTTTGCATAAATTTAATGCTGACTTCATTGAATGATAAGGGAAATTTTCCCTCCTTTATTGTTTTCTAAAAGAATGTGGGTGCAGTTGGTACCCAATCTCCCTGGAAGTCCCCAATCCTCTTTTGCTTTGTTTTGTTTTGTAACACTCTTTCCTGTCTTTCTTCATTTCAGTGGGGGCCATCCTATACTAAATATTCAGCTTGGTGTTCCTTCCTTAAGTTACTGAGTATCCTTAAATGAGTTGTACTTCTAATTTGTCAGTTCATGATTTTGTGATTCCTTTGAACTCATGAAGATCAGATTTGGCATCTCTCATGTATTAAAAAAAAAAATACAGTAGAAAGCAAAACAGCTTCTCCTCCTTGAGGCTAATGGCCAATGTATGGGAAATCTAATCATCCTGTGGTAACAGCTTTCAAAGTGTAGCATGAAGCAGTTGGCTCCACTTAGGATTGAGAGCTATTCTGACACGAGGGTAGCTTTTCTCCAAATCTACGGCAATCAAGCTGGTACCAACTCCTTGCTCCTGAAGGATTCACAGGAGAGTTATTTGCTGATCAAAGAGTAATAGGGATGCTCCCCCTACCAAAACATTTGTTTAGCCATTTAACGAATATTTAGCGAGTGTCTGCTATGTGCCAGGCAGTATTCTTAGCACAGAGAATACAACCAGGAAACAAACAGTAAGTGATCTCTGCATTAATGGAACTTAATGTTCATCACGGCTTAAGGATTATAAACAATAAATATAATACATGATAAAGCTATATATTATGTGAAAAAGTGGTACGTGCTATTGAATGAAGAAAAGTTGAAGAAGATAAAGATCTTGATTGCTTGGTTTATAAAGGCAGTTTGCTGTATTAAATAGGACAGTTAAAGGTCATGTCATTGAGAAGGTGACATTTGAGCAAACACTTGAAGGAGGTGACAAATTGAGCCAATTGGCTCTCTAGGGAAGAACATTCCAGGGAAAGAGAACAAGAGTACTAGAACTAAGACCCAAAGGTAAAACATAACTGGCATTCCCTTTCTCTTCCCAGGTGCCAAGAAGAAGAAAGTCCAATCCCTGCTACTTTCCTGGCCTGGTTGTTGTGTTACTGCTTCAGAGCAACTGGGAAGGAGAGGGTGTCACAAGTATATGCTGAAGGTGACTCAGCATTTCAGAATTTCTCTTTTACAAAATGTGCATTAGAGGTACTGTCCAAGAATGAAAATTAGGATATCTAGCACAACTTGGTACTTTAAATATTATAATTGAGACACAGGGGAAACCAATTAATTGATCATTGCAAGAAATTATTGTATATCATTTTATTGTAGGACAGGCCTGATAATGAAAAATACAAGCAAAATGATTAGTGTTTGAATTTTGTCCAGAATACAAGGCAGACGTGCTCCTTTTATTCCCAGCTTAAAAGAACCAAGCAAAATATCTTATCTAAATGCAAAAATATATATTTTATCATTACTTTTCATCTATTTAAAGATTTCAAATTTTAGGTTTAGGACCTATCAAGGACATTAAGAAGTAAGATGAATCTGAAGGCAGTATCATTTATAAAAGAAATATAGCACTGGGTCCTTGAATATTAAGCAATTTATATACCTGGCATTTTCTTTATTAAATATGTATTCCTCTATACTTCTTTCTGAGTACTTGATTAATATCATATTCCAGTACTAACAGATTGAACATTTTTTATCCTTTGGTAACAAGCTGGAATAATTTGTAACACTTTCAGATTTTTCAAATTTAGAATATGGGATAAAAAGTAGATTACATCATGAAAAAAACAGTAGTTAGTTTGATAGCTATTATAAAATTAATCCTGTAGTTTTCAATAAATATCCATACTTTCATAGAGTACATATATTTTTTAGTTTAAATTTAAATGTGTACATACATACATAAATATACATATATATTAACATAAAATTATACACAGGTATTTATCCATGATAAAGGTATAGCATAAACTTCAGACTAAGCATATTTTTGTTCTCAAAAATGATAAGCATGTAAATGGACATTCATGAATTTCCAGGGCAAGAATTTTCATATTTGGAAAGGGAATTGTATAAGGTTTTTATATAATAAAATTTTAAAAAGTTATTTATTTTATATGGGCTTGGACATATTTACAGGTCACTAATGATTTAGGTGTATATGTGGGGCAGGCCCAAGGTCTTATTGTGCCAATTAAAAAGGATTTAAATTTCTGTCTAGGGAAGTTGGCTTTAGAAAAGTATTTAGATAAGGTTGCAAGAATCATAGTAATTTAATTTTTAGAAACCAAAATCAATTAAAAATGCTTTGAAAAAAATGAATCAAACTAAGTGGACATAAAAGATGGCACAAGAGTCAATAAAAGTAAGTATAATATGGCTTTCTAAACCATAATCTATTGAGAAGGTTAAGAATCCAAAGGATCTTTAATTATGTAGTACATCTGTTTAGGTCTAAGACTGTCTTAGGAAATGAAAATAAGACATTGATAAATAATAATGTATGATGTTACATAGTGCAGAAATCCTGAAGTTAGCTATTAACTTGAAGCATAGTGTTGGCAGCACCAGCTGCTCCTATAGGGCTGGATACCTTTCTCCAGTTGGGTTTGTTTGCTTCTCTGACACAATCTCACTATCCAAATCACCTATGCTCATTTAGAGCAGGGTCAGAAAGCATATGATTAAACTGAGAAAATCCACTCCAATAATTAGAAAAGATTATGCCAAATACCTCTTTCTGCCTCAGGGACACAGGGAAAGATTGTCTTCCTGGTTGAAAAAAGCACCATGCTTTGCATATTTCTGAGGTTTGTTTAAGTTAAAGTCTTTCAAGGTGAATTAGGAGTTGTAAAAGCCATAAACTTAAAATCAAGAGATCTTTTTTTTCCCTCTCTCTTTCTCTTTGCATTTGCCTTTCTCAAGACTCAGAAAAAGAATGTGTTTTTATTTACTTTATTCAATTTTACTAATGAAGCTAAATACAAAAATGACAACTACATTACTTATATCTAGAAGGTTACATTCTAGGCAATTTTGTTTTCAACCTCCACATCTTGAGTAAATTTTGCCTGGTCCTTTATTTAGGGTATGTCTATGAATAAGAGAGGCTACATGATTATGCCTTATTGACTATGTTTGAATTGACTGCAATCTTTTCCTTTTAATGTTATAGTTATGAATAAACATGGAATAATTTAAGATTACAAAAGCAGTATTTATGAACTATTCAGAAATTCTGCTCTTAGTGTATTTCACACAATATTTTGATTATTTCTGTGGGAAGCCAGGAAGATGTTGGATGTTAACTTCAAATATAAATTTTTGATTGCAGAAATTTGAAACTCTTATATACATATCACCTATTTACTATATTTGTTTTTTACCATAAAATATTTATTGTGTACTCTCTTTCTACAGTTGTCTACAACTACTCATGTAGTCAGTGTCTCAACATCTTTTGTCTGGACCAAATGTATTTTATCTAAGTCTGCTCTTTCCACCTTTTCTTGATCAGATTCCTTCTCATTTTAGAAGAGTGATCTTTCCAAAATGCATATCTTAATAAGTAATTGTCAGGGTAACCACTAACATCCCCTTCTTCAAGTAAAATAACATTTAAGTTAGCAGTTAACTGTACAACCTAATTAACAGCACTTAAAAGTGTGCTGGGAAAAGTGGGAATTTGGGCAGCTCTCCTCTCAAGGATATGGTCCCTTGTAAAGGATGGGAAGGAGTCAGTTTACTTACTAGTTACCATAGGAAAAGTGAAATATTTCAATGGAGAGAGTTGACCATGCCCACCTTAATTCAGTAGCAAAGTTATTATCAATTATGGTAGGACTGCAGGTTTTAGGTGCCTCCTGACATGATGCATAAGAAGTATACAGTTTTACCTAAGAAGTGTTTTTGCCAAAATGATTCTAATAAAGACATTTTTATAGCTCTAACTTCCAGTTTGCAGAAAAGATGGATGATAGAGGAATAAGTTGAACAAAATTACAAGAATACAGACAGGCAAATTCAAAAGGTGAAACATTCCATAGGACAACTGGCCTACTATCTCTTAAAAAATGTCGTGAAAAAAGAGGTTCTCTTCTAGATTCAAATACATTTAAAAGTTACAACAACCAAACCAAGACATGATTCATGATTAGTTACTGATTTTAACAAGTGAGCTGTAATGGTTGGGGCTTCTGGGAAGAAATGAATATGGGCTGTTCATTAGATACTTTTTTGGAATTATTTTCAGTTTTGTTAGGTAGGATAATGGTACTACCAGAACATAAGACAATATACTGATTCTTTATGGATACATATTGAAGTATTTAGGGATGAATTATCATAATAGCTATAATTTACTTTAAAATCTATGAAAAAACAATTGAAACAAATATGGCAACATGATGACAATTGTTAAATTTAGTTGCTCTCTATGGAGATACTATTTATTGTATAGTTCTTTTGACTTTTCTGTATGTTTGAATTCTCTTTATGGCAAAAGTCAGAATATTTCAGTATTTTAACTGTATAGAAAGTAGAATTCGAGTTTCAGCCCTAACGTGAAGAATTTAGAAGTCATCACTCCCATACTTACAACAAATAAAAGCTGGACCAACTGAAAATCAACTACTTTCATTGGACTCTTCTGAGAATTAAGGTCAGAGGTTAAATAGCCACCCTAAAATCTAGACAGCTGGGCATTATCCAAAGACACAGATGACATTTACATATCTGGAATAGAAGCCACTGGAGTCATAAATGGGTGGGAACATGTAAGTGGTAAGTGGGAAAAACTGCTGGAGGTGAGTGTGTTCTATCATGAGGGTGAAAAACTTATAAAGTCCGCAGTATTGGTGGCCTCCCACACTTTTGTGTGCTTTACTGCCAGGAAACTCAGCATGTTCTTACCATGAAAAACAAAAAACAGATCCCCTTGTGATTCTGGCAGTAATTATTGTAGAATATATCCAGGGCCTTTTCCATAGCAAAGGCCTACACTCAAGGGTAAAGAACTTTGCCAGAGCTTTATTTCAGTAGAAGGGAAATCCTCCCACTTCAGCCACTTCCAGTCTTCCATCAAACCTAAAGGGGGAGAGGGTAGTCCACAGAGGTTATGGATTCAGGAAAATAGATTGGGAATGCTGCAGCTAGAGAAGGGAATAGGGAGTAAGAAGGGAAAAGATATACCACTGGAGAAACACTTACCAAGGTCACAGATCAGGACATAGAACCAATAAAAACCTGAGGTTTAATCAGGAAATTATAGGATGTACCATCTCCCCCATTTTAACAGGTCTCCAGTATTATAACAGAGGATTACAGCTGAGAGAATTCTAAGGGCCTGACTCTATTTAAAAAGGAGTTCTTAAGGAAAGCCAAGGACAACAGGAGAGACAAATATGAGGACACTAGAGAAATTGAAGCCTCTGACACCTAGGACTACAGAAAACATGAAACACAGCCTGACTCCTAGCCAGATTAAAATAAATCCTCCCACTAAATACTTATGTACCTCAGTTCCTATGATCTCATACATTATGTCTGGCCTGGCTGCCAATAAAAAAATGACAAGGTATGTCAAAAGTCAAAAAACAAAACCAAAACAAAACAAAACAAAAACACTGTCTGAAGAGACAAGGCAATCATCAGAACTAGACTCAGGAAAGGCAAAGATATTGCAATTATCAGGTAGGGAATTAAAATAACTATGATTAATATCTTTAGAACTCTAAAGGAAAAATTAGTAACATGCAAGAATGGATAAATAATTTAAACATAGAGAAAGAAACTTTCAGAAAAAAACAAAAGGAAAAGCTAAAAAAAATAATTTTTACAAAAGCAAACTTGTAACAGAAATGAGGAGTGCCTTCAATGGGCTCATAAGTAGACTGAAAACAGCCAAAGAAAGAATCAATGATCTTGGTGATGTGAGTCAAGAGAAACTTTCCAAAGTGAAATGTAAAGAGGAAAAAAGAACAAAAATTGTGGGGCCAGTATCAATAGCTTTAACATTTATGCAGGAGTAATATCAGAAGGAGAGAGAGAGTAGGGAGCATAATCAATAAAGTAATAGTGGCTGACATCATTAATGACACATGAAATTACAGATTTAGGAAGCTCAGAGAACAACAAGCAGGATAAATATCAAACAAACAAATAAAATGCCTAAGCATATCCTTTTCAAACTGTAGAAAACTAAAGGACAAAGAGAAAAACCTTGAAAGAAGCTAGGAATGGAAAACATCTTATATAGAGAGGTAGAATTACAGCACACTTCTTGTCAGAAACAATGCAAACAAGGAGAGGAGTGAGGTTTTATAATTTTCAAAAGGAAATAAAACCAACCTAGAATTATGTGCTTGGTGAAATTATCCTTCAAAATGAAGGAGAATGTATTAGTCAGAGCTCTCTAGGGAAACAGAATCAACAAGGGATATCTATCGATAGTAAGAGATTTATCAGAGTCTCTCACACAGCCATGGGGATGCATAAGTCCAGATTCTGCAGGCAGGCTGCAACCAGGAGCTCCAATGAAAGTTCAATGAAGATTCTTGATGAATTCTGGGAGATGCTGGCTGTTCAAAGACGAGCTGGGAAATTCTCTCTCAATGCTGGAATCACTTCCCCTTTTAAGGCATTCATCTGATTGGGTTAAGCATCACTCATTGCTGTTGGCAATTTCCCTGATTAATGTAATTATAACCAGCTATCTATGATTTACCACTGCAGTAAAGTCAGTGGTGACTAAAGTCCATAAATGCCCTTGTATTACAGTTAGCCCAGTGCTTGCTTGACCAAACAACTGAGCACGTTACCTGGCTGAGATGACACAATAGCCTAACCATCACAGAGAATTAAACGCTTTTTCAGATACACAGAAACAGATGGACTTCATCATCAGCAGGCCTATACTATAAGAAATGGAAAAAAATATTCTTCAGGTCAGAAACTTGGATCTTCATTAAAAAAGGAAGTGCTTTAGAGGAGGAGTAAATGAAGATACATTAAAATTTTTAATTTTTCTTATTCTTGATTGATTTAAGTATTACTTGTTTGCTAACGGTACCAATATACTGGAAAATTATAGGAAATGGATAAGTGAAATAAATGATAACAATATCAGGCATGAGAGGGAAGAATTGGGAATACTCTCCTATAAGGTATGTACACTACATGTGAAGTGGCATAGTGTTATTTAAAAGTAGATTAGATTAGTAAAAATATATATTGTAATCTGCAATCTCTAGAGCATCTGCTAAAAAAGAGAGTATAATTAATATACTAAGAGAGGAGATTAAATGGAATTTTATAAAATGCTCCATTAAAAATAGAGAAAGCAGAAGAAGAAAGGGGAAAGAAACAAAGAACAAATGCAGTGAATATAAAGCAGCTATAAACATGCTAGATAGTAATCCAACTATATCAATATTCACTTTTTATGTAAATGATATAAATATACCAATTAAAATACATAGATAGTCAGAGTGGAGGAAAAATAAGACCTAAGTATTTCTTGCCAGCAAGAAACCCAATTTAAATATAAAGACTCAAATATGTTAAAAGTCAAGTGACAGAAAAAGATGTACCATGCTAACTAATCAAAAGAAAACTGGAATAGCCAGAATTGCAGCCAAAGCAGACTAAGGAACAAAAAAGATCATCAGGAATGAAAGTGGTATTACATAATCATAAAGGATTCAATTATCCAAGAAACATAACAATCCTGAATATGTGTGTACCTAAGAAAAGTGCCAAAATATGTGAGGCAAAAACTGAAATGAAAAGAGAAGTAATAAAATCACCAGTTTTCATTGGAGATATCAGCATCCTACTTTCAGTACTTGCTATATCAAATGCAGTAAAAATGCAGGTACCCTGAATTGCACTATCAATCAGCTTGATTCATTAGCATTTATAGATCATTCCAACCATCAAGAGAAGAATATGTATTTTTCACGACCTCACATTGAATAGCCATCGAAAGAATCCACATTCCTGGCCATAAAAGATGACTTATAATCAAAATTATATAAATCATACAAAGTATTTTTCAGACCACCTTGGAATTAAACTAAAATTTAGTAACAGAAAGATACCTGGAAAAATCCTCATATACTTGAGTCGCACATATATAAAAATAGTTTTAATTAAGTAGAAGTGAAAATATAGCATCAAAATTTGTGGAGTGCAGCAAAAGCAGCACTTAAAAGGAAATGTATAATTTATATATACAGTATATATGAAAAAAGATCTAAAATCAATAGCTTCACTTCCACATTAGGAAACTAGAGAACAAGAGTAAATTAAGCCTGAAGAAAACAGAAAAAAATGATAAAAAATAGAACAGAAATCAATAAAATTGAACACAGGAAAACTATAGAGAAATAATGCATACCAAAAGTTACAAAATCAGAACTGCAAGAGGAGGCATAACTACTGCATTTACATGGAAATTAACTTGATAGTAACAGAATACTATGAAAAAGGTTGATAGATGAAATAAACCAATTCCTTGAAAGACAAAACTAGACAAAAACTAGCAAAAGCCACACAAGTAGAAACCAGAATAGCCCTACATCTATTTAAGAAATTGATTCAATAGTTAATAACTTTTAAAGAAATAAATCAGCAGACACATGATTTCACTGGTGAATTCTACCAAACATGTATGGAAAAAATGATATAAATTCTCCATAATCTCTTCTAGAAAAAAAGAATAAGAAAGAACACTTTATAACTCATTCTATGAGACCAGCATTACCCTAATACTAAACCAAATGAAGACTTACAAGAAAAAAAATTCCACAGGCCAATGTTTCTTATGCACATAGAAGCAAATACTCAACAGGATGTTAACATATTTAATCCAGCAATGCATAGAAAGAATTACACATAATGGCAAGTGGGATTTATTCCAAGCATGAAAGGCTGTTTCAAATCTGATAATTAGTCAATAATCAACACCAAATTAACAAGCCAAATAAGAGATATTATATGATCATAAAACATCAGTGCATAAAAAGTATTTGACAAAATGCAATGCCCATTCATGTTAAAAATGACCAGCAAACTAAGAATAACATTTCTCAACTAGAAAAAGAATATATACAGTAACCTTATAACTCAAATCACCCTTAATGATGAAATACTTGACACTTTCCCCATAGGATTGGGAACAAGGCAGGGATTTACTCTCTTAACTCTCATAGTAAACATTGTACTGAAAGTCCTAACCAGTGCAATAAGACAGAAAAAAGAAAACAAACAGAAAAAAAAGGTATATACAGATTGGAAAGGAAGAAATAAAGTTGTGTTTATTTGCAATTGACATGATTATTTATGTTGAAAATGTCAAAGCAAGAATAACAAGGTTACAGATACAATATACAAATGTCCACTTGCTTTCCTATATACCAAGATCAGCAATTGTAACTGGAATGAAAAAAAAACCAAAACATTTACAATAAAATACTTACATGTAAATACAGAAAATACAATGCTTAGATATAAATCCAGAAAAATATAAACAGAATCTAGCGGGAAGCTACAACACACTGTGAAAGGAACCAAAAGTAACATAAATAAATGTCGATATTGCCTGTGTTCATGGATTGTTCAATTTTGTTAAGATGTGAATTCTTCCCAACTTGATGTATAGATTCAAGGCAATACCAATAAAATTCTCAGCAACTTTCTTTGTAGATACTGAAAAACTGATTATATCATTTATATGGAAAGACAAAAGACCAAAAATAGCCAACACAATATTGAAAAAGAACAAATTTGGAGGATTCACACTAACTGATTTCAAGATCTACTACAAAGCTACAGTATTCAAGACAATGTGGTAGTGGTGAAAGAATAGGCACATAACAGGATAGCCCATGAATATACCCAATCAAATACAATCCATTAGTTTTTGCAAAGGAGCCAAGGCAATTGAATGGAGAAAATATAGTCTTTCACCAAATGGTTTTGGAACAATTGGACATTTATATGCAAAAAATGAACCAAGACACAGACCTTACATTAAAGATAAGTCAAAATGGATCATAGACCTGAAAGCAAAATGAGAAACTATAACACTTCTGGAAGAAAACAGAGAGAAAATCTCCATGATTTTGGATTTGGTGATGAGTTTTTAAGTACAACACAAAAGATGAAATCCATGCAAGAAAATATTGATAAATTGGACTTCATTAAATAAAAAAAACTCTGCCATGGAAACTGTTAAGGGAATGAAAAGACAAGCCAGAAATGGGAGAAAATATTTGTAAAGCACATATTTAAAAAAATACTTCTATACAAACTATATAAAAAATTCTTGAAACTCTACAAGAAGAAAAAAATCCACTTAAAATATGGGATAATGATCTGAACAGACAACTTACCAAAGAAGATATGCTAATGTAAAATAAGCAATGAAAAGATGTTCAACATTTGTCATTTGGAAAATGCAAAATAAAACAACAATTTGGTCCACACTCATATTAGATAGGCTAAAATCTATGAAGGTGATAATACCATTTGCTAGTTAGGATGTGATGTAACAGAAACTGTCATTCTTTCCTGGTGGGAATGCAAAGTGGAATACCATTTTGGAATTTTGTAAAAAAGCTTAACTTAGATTACCATAGGATCCACCAATCATGCACTTATGTTTTCAACCAACTGTTTTGAAAACTTACATTCACGAAAAACCTTCATATCCAAGGTTATAGTAGATTTTTCATAATCATCAAAACCTGGAAGCAACCAAGATGTCCTTCATTAAGTGTAATGAATAAGTGTAATGAATAGGGGTGCATCCATACAATAGCATGCAACTCAACGATAGAAAGAATGAGCTATCAAACCATGGGAAGACATGCATGAGTCTTACATGCTTATTGCTAACTAAAATAACCAGTCTGAAAATGCTGCGTAATGTATGATTCTATTTATATGACAGCCTGAAAACGAAACTTTAAGAGATTGTAAACATATCAGTGATTGCTAGGAGTTGAGAAGAGGGGGCATTTGAATAGTTGGGGCACAGGGTATTTTAGGGTGGTAAACTAATCTGTATGATACTCAATACTGTAATTGTGCATATATGATACTATAAATATGTCAAAATCCATAAAACTTTATAGTACATCTGTAATGCATGTTAGTTTCCCAGTTGCAAGACAGCTATTACACAATGGGTTAGCTAAAGCAATAGGAATGTATTGTCTCAAGATTTGGAAGACTAGAAGCCTTGCTTCCTTCTAGAATTGGTAACATTCTGGCTGGCCACAATCCTTTGATTCCTTTACTTTCCCATTATGAGTGAAGTTCTTTCCTTTCTCTTCTGGGTTCCCCCTGACTTCCAGCTTCCCTCTCTGACCTTCTTATTCTATGTCTGATTTTCTTCTGGTTATATATGACCCTAGTAATCTGGATTAAGGCTCATCCTTATTCAGCTGGCCTCAGTTTAACAAATATAACATTTTCAAGAGGTATTATTTACAAGGGGTTCACACGCATAGGAATGACATTAAGATTAAGAACAGGGTTTCCTGGGGCACATAATTCAACTGACCATAGCATCCAGATTAAAAAAATAAATACGTGCTTGGAGTATCCAAGGATGAAATACAGACTGAAAAATAATCTTAGGGTACTACATGAAAGAACCTCATTGAAGGAGGTGGGGGAAATAAGACTGATCTAAATGATTTGGGATTGTGTAGAATTTGTAAGAGTAAACTGACAGGCAAAAGAAAGTGTACGTAAAACTGTACTCTGATAAAATTGTTTCCTAAGAAAGCACAGGTTAAAAATTCTGAAACCACCATACATGTAAAATCCAAAGTATAAATAAACATCCATGAATTCATATTGATATAATTAAATGAGTGAATAGAGAGATGGCAGGAGAGTAGACAATTCTCCTGTGCAGAAGTATTCCAAATAATTTATGTAGATGCTCCATCTTCAAGGAGGTGGAACATAATTCCCCACTTGTTAAGTCTAGGCTGTACATAGTGACTTCCTTCCAAAGAATACAGTAAGGAAAGAGAGGGGGTAACTTTACCATGGAGAGACCTGTCAAATACTACCTCAGCCAAGCCGTCAAGGTAAACACCAACAGTGTTAACTTATGTTCATAGTATGGACTCTTGAAATGAGGTGATGAAAATGACATTTTACTTCTGTTGTCTTCCTTCTAAATAACCATTATCCTGGTCTAATCATGACATCAACATCAGACAAATCTCAACTCAGGGCTATGCTACAAAATAATTGACCACTACTCCTCAAAACTCTCAAGATCACCTAAAACAAGCAGTCTTAGAACCTATTACAGCTAAGAGGAATCTAAGGAAACACAGTGAATAAATGTAAAGCAGTATCCTGGATGGCATCCTGGTACAGATAAAGGATATTAGGGAAAAGCTAAGGAAATTTGAATAAATCATGGATTTTAGTTCATAAAAATAGGTGAATATTGGTTCATTAATTGTGACAAATGTACTATGCTAATAAAAAATAACAATAATAGGGGAAAGTAGATGGAGGTACATGGGAACTTTTTGTTCTATCTTTGCAACTTTTCTGTGACTTTAAGCCTATTCTAAAGAGAGTTTATTTTATAAACATGGAAGAAGATGGGGAGAAGGAGAAGAATTCAGTGAGGGGATTGAGCCTAGATGTAGCTGATTCTGGAGTTATCTACTAGTGCTTAACAATAATCCATCCTAGCAGTGGTTCCACAGTTTAAATTTTGTAATTCAGTTGCCAGTTAAACCAATTGCCTTGGCTTAACTGGACACTACCGAGAGGAACTTGAGAGATTTTCCTGGCAAGCAGCACTCACATATCCACATTCACATTATCACCACTCAAATTCCATTCCCCTCACACAGAAACATGCATAAACTCCTACATTCCCCAGGTGTAGTAGGTTGAATTATGTTCTTAATCTATTCCGGTGTGTATGAACATATTGGAAATATGACCTTTTGAATGTGTTATTTTTAGTTAATATATGGCCCAACTGAATGAGGTAGGTCTTAATCCTATTATTAGAGGCTTTATGAAGAGACAGCCACATGGAGGAGAAGAAGCTGGAAGTCTACAGAATCTGGAAGAAAAAGAAGATGCACCATTTGCATTGCTATATGACAGAAAAGTTAAGGACTGAATATTGACTAGCAGTCAGCCCCAGAATGCCAATCTTCAAGAACAAAATACCACCTTGCAGATTCTGTACTTCAAGCCTCAAAACTGTGAGCCAATAAATTCCCATTGTTTAAGCCAACCCATTTGGTAGTATTTGTAATTGCAGCTCTGAAACTAAGACACCAGGTAAACTGAATGGTGGGCACGAGAAAGACTGAAATTGATTCTTGAAGGTAGTGAAAAAAGCATCTCAGAGGGAACCCAGTGCATGGGGGGGGGGGGGGCAAATCATAGCTACAAGTTTATATGTGCAGCAATGAATGTGTGTCAACATCCCCTTCTGAGAGTGTGTGTGGCTCTGTGTGCCAGTGTGTGTTTTGTGGAGAGGGCTCTCCCTTTCTGCTGCAGGACTCAGCAGTGAGACCCAGAACACTTTCCCCTGCCAATGCTAGTGTATGTACATTATATTAATTATGCTTCCATAAATACAGTGTTTTTGTATAGTTCAGACTGAACATATAGACTCTGTAGCTCTCATTGTTCCCAAGGTTAACTATCGAGAGTTCTCGATCACTTTTAGGGTATAAAGCAATAGGGTTGAGCAGAGCACACAAAAATTTCTATAATGCAAGCCTAGCCAATATCACCAACTCTCATTTTCTTCCTTTTCATGCCGTAGCAAAAGGAAACCACTGGAGGATCGTACTGCATAATTATTCTCTCATATCCCTATGCCTTTGCTAAGGCCTGATTCCTCTATCTGCATTGATTCCTCACTTTGTGTATTTAGTTGGTTGATGCATTCATTCATTCCTTAGATGTAGATTAGCTATCATTTCCTCAGCAGTCCTTTCTCTGACCTTTTCCCTGTCCTGTCTGTTCCTCTATGCTTTTATACCTCATTGACTACCCATCCATGAGGCCATCAGAAATTATGGCACCTGTCTCCTCTAATAGACTGTGACCAGAATATATGCAGTATGAATCAATTTATTGTTACCAATTTCTGTGATTTAAGAATCCACAAATGGATTCAGGGTTTGTTGAAGTGTGTATCGCATCCAAAAAATGTCAAATAAATGCTGAAGAATGCAGCCAGTAATTTTCTTATATTAGTTGGATTTAACAAACAAACAAACTTTAAAGTCTACAGTAGAAAGACTAAATATCTATGGTATCTGACTTATTTTTTTTAACCATTGTGTAGCATCCAGAGACCAATATCTTGAAAATTTATTAAACACTACTCTACGTTTTAATAACCTGAGGTGTTGTTCAAAAAAGAATATGACCTTTGATTAGATTGATGTAATGATTGAATATACATATAATTACCTTTCCCAAAGATGCAAACTTTCTAGAACAGTTATTTGATGTGGAAAAAGGCTTAAAATCGGTTTTTACTTATATGTATATTCTATGTATATTTACTTCTCCTGGCTTTGGCATCAATACATTGGTAGAAGACAGTTCTACATCAGTCTCTCATATTTCTTCATCTCTCAGGGGCAGAGGCCTGTCATTGTTCTGGACTATCTTCTCAAGGATGTCTGTTGGGCAATTAGCCTGGGAAGAAAGGAATATGTGTTCCTCCAGAGTCAAGCAAAGACAAAACAAAAGTTTCAGAAGCCTGAACTTCGGAGCAGCTCTCCTGTGATGTAATTCATACAGGAGTGCATGTGTCATCTCGACCTCTTTACAATGCCCTATGGGTACTGGGGCTCAGGAAAGCAACCAAATGCTGATAATCTGTCATTGCAGTGCGTAATCAACTGTCCTTTGTCTCTATCTCAGGAGTCTCAAATCTTTTGCCAATATCCATGGCCCTATCGCAGAATAAAACTTGTCTTCCAAGCAGAATCAAATATCCGGTCCTTCAGAGTTCTTAACATGCCCTAGGGGAAAGAGAGAGTAATGGCAGCTCTTTAAGGAACGATTATTCAGCAAGGGCAAGAATGGGTTGTTCTGAAGTTCTGAGTATTGGCTCACCTCAGGAAATAAGTAACCCCACAGTAACAGAGACCAGTGCTAATTGGAGATGTTGAGCACACTCTCTATTACTACTCCAATCAGATATATTTAGGACAAAACTCCTACTTTAAATTTAATCAGTAGCAATTTCATTAAAATCATTCCAATTAAACACTGAATTGGAGGCAGGGGATGGATAAGAACAGTCTCTCCCTGACAGTAATTTAGAGTGTAGGGGATGGAATGAAACAATAATGTGTTTATTTTCAGAATTCCTTACTACTATTTTAGTCAAGAAGCTAAACATAGATGATTCCATTAAATTATTTAAATTCATGTCTTCAGATTGTGGTTGGTGACAGGAACAGAATGTTGGATCACAGACAAGTTTGGCAGAGATCTTATTTCTATACAGATTGAAAATGAACCTGAGGGTTGAGAAAGAGAGTGAGGATTGAGGGAGTAAATAGAATAGCTGGCATTGAGAAGAGAAGAACAATAAACTTCCCCTATTTGCTGACTGGATAGACAATGTTATGTTGTGAACATGTTGTTCTGAATCTTTTGTTCCGTTTTGAGAAGTTTTCTTGCCAGCAAACTTAATTGTGTAAATATATCCATTGTACATTAGTCCCAAAACCACTGCTTAAAATGTTAATTCCCCTTACAGTGGGTCAATAAGAATCACTATTCCATACTTGCTAAATTGCATTCCAGGGCAAAATAGAGAATTATATCTTATTTTTTTAATTTCAATTTTTTTTTGAGGTAGTGGGACCAGGGATTGAACCTAGGACCTCATATGAGGGAAGCAAGTGCTCCACCACTTGAGCTTCATCTGCTCCCCCAAAATTATACCTTGATATGCACTTCTACAAACCCTGAATAACACCTGCATCTTAGGTACACATCGCATAAGTGTGTTGATTGAACTGTGGTCTGGAGGGATCCAAAGGAACCAAGAATATTACAGTCCTATTAAATAAGTCACCCTACACATGATCAATTTACTGAATCTTTGAGACTGTCAAATAAATATGATTTAGTCATTAGGAAAATAAAGGGACAACACAAGTGACAATCCTATTTAGTTGTCCACATAAGTTTCTCAGTGAAACACATTTCTTTATCATTTGGCAAAGCAGAGTTCCTGATGAGATTTTAATTTTAATGAAACTAATGACAGTTATAGAGATTTCAGTGTCCTCTGTTGGAAGCCTTGACATATTTAAAATCTAAAGTAAATTGGCTATGAATGTCAATGATGCTCATATGAGGAGCACAGAAGATACGGAAAAACTGAACTGGAAACATGGACCGATTGGTGTAGTGATGGTATCAAGAGATCTACTGAAAATGGCTTCTGTGGCAGCTTGGTATTATTTGTGAATTCCAAAATGAGATATAGATTATGTTTTTAAATTGGGCTCTTCCCCTGGGTAGGATACCCTTTGACTGATTTAAATTAAAAGGTTTTAAGTTTACTTAATTAAGTCAATTCAGGGACTTTTGATTTTGACATATTAGTATGGTGTGGCTCAGGGTTGTGTTTCTGCCGCCTTGGGCCATATAAATGGACACTAAATCAAGAAGACACAGGAGAAAATACAGAAGAAGAAGAAGAGAGAGAACTTTGTTAATTTTGATCCTGGAGTTCCAGGGGAGAGATGGTCTCTGTCAGTTTACAGCTGACCTTGAGAAGAGAACAGAGCAACTGAGAAGCCTTGAGAGAAGAGCCCTATGCCAGCCTACAGCTGAGATAGAAGAAGCTAGGCCCAAGGATCCTTAAGAGGAAGAAGGAAGAAGAGACCAAGAGAGATCACCCACCAACTTGCTTTAAGAAGTGGCAACAGTGTTTGATGAGGAAGTAACCTTGAGTTGGACTCTTTAGGGCCCTGTAATTGTAAGGTTCTATCCCTAATAAATACCTTTTATAAAAACCAACAGATTTCTGGTACTTTGCATCAGCATCCCTTTGGCTGACTAATACAGTATCCTTCAGTGTTATTACATAGGATCTAAGAGCCTTGAAACAAATGTGGAATTCCAGAACTTCTACTTGAAATAATGTATCTGAGACATATTTAGGGGACTTAGAAAGTTTTTCACAGGGAGATAATACTATTAACTATTTATTGCTTGTCTTCTATTTTTAGAACACTGAATGTTTACTTTTTATCTATCATTACCACAATGCTACAAGATATATGTTATACATATTTTATCAAATAGAAACCAAGACAGAGAGTTTCAAGGTTAGGTTGTATTATTAATAGTTAGTGGTGTAGCAGAAATTTAAACCAAGTCTGCTGCTCTTCTACCAAAATAAGAAAAAAAAATCATTCTTAGTTTTCAAATAATTTCTTTCTCTGGGACAAAAGTAAAGGTAACTATCTCTGTATTCGTTTTCTATTGCTGTGTACCAAAGTTACCACTCGTACTAAATTTACAAACTTATCACAAACTTAGTGACTTAACCCAATACCCATCCTCCTTATGGCTCTAGGTCTGTGGTGCCCGTTTCCTTGCAGGTTGTCAGCTTGGGGCTGCTATCTGTTCCTAGAAGCTGCTTGCAATCGTTCTGATTTGGCCTTCTCCATCTTCAAACCAGTAATGAGACATTGAGTCCTTCTCACACTTTGAATCTCTCAGGCTTCTTTTCTGCTACCAGTCAGTAAAACTCATGGACTTACCTGATTGGATAAGTGTATTAGTCAGAGTTCCTCAGGGAAACAAAATCAACAGGAGATATCTGTAAATAGTATCAGATTTTATAAAATACTCTCTCATGACTGTGGAGGTGCACAAGTCCAGGTTCTGCAGGCAGGCTCCAAACCAGGGGCTCCAATGAAAGTTCAATGAAGGTCCTTTATGAGTTCTTGGGAGACATTGGCTGTCCAAAGGCAAGCTGGGAAATTCTCTCTCAATGCTGAAATCACTTCCCCTTTTAAGGCATACAACTGATTGGATAAAACATCACTCATTGCTGATGGCAATCTCCCGGGTTGATTATAGATACAGTCAACCATCTAGCAGTAAACTCACTGATGACTAAAGTCCATAAATGTCCTTGTATTACAATTAACCCAGTGCTTGCTTGACCAAACAACTGAGCACAATTACCTGGCTGAGTTGGCACATTAGCCGAGCCATCACAGTAAGGCATACTCCTTATTCTAAGGTCAGTTAACTTGGGATTTTAGTTACATCTACAAAATCCCCTCACAGTAGTACCTAAATTAATGCTTAATTGAATAACCAGGGGAAGGTGATCTTGGTGATTGTGGAGGGAAGATTTTTAGAATTCTTCCTACTACAATCTCCTTTAATAATTGAATATTTGAAATCTGTGGTGCAATTTTTATACACTACATCTTTTTTTTGTCATTTAAAAATTTTTATTGAAGTGTAACCCTCATACAAAAACATACCTAAACAACAAGTATACAGTAATAGTTGTGAATTTACAAAACAAATGTATATAACATCATACAGGACTCTTGTACCTCACCCCACCACCAACACCTTGCATTGGAGCATTGTGAAAACATCACTACCAATCAAAGTATTTTTCCCCTAACCCACCCTATTGTTATGATCTTTATATCATTTATACATGAACATACATAAACAATAAATGTATAGTAAGAGTTGTGAACTTACTAAGCAAACATGCATAACATCACACAGGTCCCACACATTAACCCTCCACCAACACCTTGTGTTATTGTGAGACATTTGTTACAAATTATGAAATTTAAGCTGGTTTTTTCTTACTGGGTAAGACCTATTTTTATTTGGAAGCCTGAAGGTAAGTGTGGGTGGCAATAGGAGAATATATATATTTTTTCTAGCCTATAATCACCTCCCTACTTACAAACATTTCTGGCCCCTCCAGCACGAAGCTTAGGGATAGAAAGAATTAGGGAAGAATGGATACAGTCTTACATGATCTGACCTTAGTGCCTTCCAGGCTTACCAGACGTTCAAAGTTGACCTTTCTTCTTGTGGAGTTCTTTGGAAGTTACTCAAAGATCCCCTTGCACTCTCCTTCCATTCTGTTTCTGTACACACTATTTAAATTCATTACTCTTGATCTCATGTGGCCTTTAATGCTGCCCAGTCATCATACTATATGTCTTTAGTCTTGCCTGCCATGTAGATGACTTTTCCACATGTCTCACTTTTCAAATGTCCAATACCTCTTCATTCATCCTCATTCTCAGAGTATGCTTTTAATCCTCATTTTTCATAAAAAATGGAGAAGACATCAAAACAGAAATTTCATAGCTCCCCACCAGCCTTCTTGTGTTCCCATACCTGCTGCTTCCCCTCCTGTCATAGTAGGGGATTCTCCATGCCTGCTGCTTCCCCTCCTGTCATAGTAGGGGATTCTCCATGCTTCTCTGCCCTGTGTGTGTTCGAGATCCCAATGCTCTCTACATCCCAATACTCACACCTCCTCAAAGAGTTCCCTAACCCTCTCTCTTTCCTGCATTTCATTTTTTACCATATATTGTATCATTTTTATCAGTGTATAAACATGTTGTTTTTTAGTCCAATCTTAAAAAAATCTTTTCCTTGATGGCATTTACTTCTCAGCTACAGCCCACGAGTATTCCATTTTACAGAAAAACAAGGGAATTATATATAGTCGTTCTCTGCAAATCAGTGGCCTTGTTTCTCACTATGTTTTAATTCATTCTATAAAAAAACATTTTCTCTACCTTCCACAATTTGTCCAGAATCCAATCACTTCTGCCCACTTCCACCACTATTATTCAAGCCTGGTTGACTCATCATCACTAACTGGGACCACTAAATGGTCTTCTTCCTTCTTGTTTCCTTCTTATTTCTTGGCTCTGTACCATTTATTCTCAGCACAAATCATTCTGATGAATTTAGATTATATCACTTTACCTCGCTCAGAGTAGACATTCAGAATGGCTCACAAAATCCTACAGGTTGTTGTCTCCTTTACCTGTTTGACTGTACTTTAAATTACTCTCCTTTTTGTTTCCTCTACTTTGACATCTATCCCTTTACAGGTCACTGAACACTTGAAGCCATTCCGAGGCCTTAGAGTCTTTGCCTTTGTCCCTCCTGGGAGGATCTTTCCCATATTTCTGTATACCCCATTCCTCATTTTCTGCAAATCTTCTCCTGTAGACCTTACTTGATAGTGTATTTAAAGCTTATAAAACAACACAAAGCAATGCTCTCTAGATTCTATCATTTTCATCTCTATTTTTTCATCATAGCATATATCACCTTCTAATTTATAATCACACAAATTTTTATTTTGACATTTTTTGCCTACATTCCCCAGTAAGTTTCCTGAGGACAAGGATTTGTATTTTCTATTATATCCCCAAAAGTTCTTGGAAAAACATAGTGCTTGTCTGTCCCTTTTCCCATCTAATGGTCAACCTGTTTATCTATCTTATCTATGATCTATCTCTCTCTTTATCTCTCTATCTCTTTCTCTATCTAATCTATCATCTATCTAAATTTACTCTATAAGCATTCAGTGTCATAAATCTTTTAGACACCTATGGAGGTGTATCTGCCAAATTTTCTATGGTGTATTTTATCATTCAGCTCAAAATATTTTAAAATTTTCTTTGTGATTTTTCTATGATCCATGAATTACTTAGAATTTATGACTTATTTTTCTTCTTAATTGGGATTTTCTCAAATATCTTGTTGTTACTAATTACTATTTTTATTCCATTGTGGCCAGAGAATATACTCCATATAATTCTGATCTTTTAAAATTTACTGAAGCTGGTTTTTTGGCCTAGAATATAGTTTATCTTGTATAAAGTATATACATATCACACATAGTTTTCTATAAATATCTTCTAGACAATTCTGGATGATAGTGTTGTGTTTTTCTTACATAATTTATCATTTTTGTCTATTCTATTCTAACAATTAGAAAGAAAGGAGTATTACTACCTCCAACCATGATTGTGGATTTATTTTTTCCACTAGGTTTTTTTATTTTTTGTTTTAAATTCTCTAAAACTTTGTTAATATGTGTATAGAACTGTTAGAACTTTTTGTGAATTGACCTTTTGTCATTATGAAATACCTGTCATTATTGTTAAAACTCCTAGATTTGAAGTCTTTTTCTTTGATTTTATTTTAGATACATCAGCTTTCTCTTATGTATTTGGCTTGTATATGTATTTTCATCTGTTTACTTTTTACCAGTCTATCATTTGTTAGCTGTCGGTAGTTGGCTCTTGCTTCCTTTAAATTCGTTTTGATAATCTCTGCTTTTTAATTGGGTTGTTTAATCCATTGATATTTACTGTAATTATTAGTATAGTTGGGTTTGTAATCTTGTTTACTTTTTATGTTAATATTCTGTTCTTTATTCATTGATATTCCCTACTTATGTTACTTTATCAGATGTGTTTTAATAGTCAATTATATTTTTCCTATTGACTTTGTATCTAATCATCTGGGAAAGAGTGTGTGTTTGTGTATGTGTGTGTGTGTGTGTTTAGTGACATCTCTAGGGATTATAACATCTTTAACTCCATGCATTTTATTATATATTGATCATATAACTTGATGTTTTATTTTATAACCTATCACTTTATGTGCTATAATTTTCTTTTATTTTATGAGTAGTTATTTTATATATCTCAAAATAGAATATTCTTTCAGCTTCTATTTATCTGAAATTTTCTTAGTTTTGTTTTCATTCTTGAAGAATATTTTTAGTGGATAGGCTATGTTAAATTGATGGGGTTTTTCCCTCCTTCAAAGATACACTCCATTGTATTTTGGTTTGTGATGTTTCTGGTGAAAACTTAAAATTCATTCTCACTTTTATTCTCCAGAATTTGATGTCTTTATTCCTCTGGTTGCTATTAGGAGTTTCTAATATCTTTCTTATATCTTATATCTGCACCTTTATACTGAAATGTGCCCAAGAATGATTTTCTACTTTTTTTATCCTGTTTTGGATGTATTGAACTTCTGGATTTTTGCATTTAAAATTTGTTATTAAGTATAGAAAATGGTTTGTGTAACAATGAGAAAAATGATTGGTACTCACAGTCTACTTAACTAAAAAAGCAGTATATTTATAATGCTTTTTAAATATGAACTTTGATAAAATTTATCTGATTGTAAAATTTGCATTCATCATGTCAATAGAGAACTTCAAGTAAATAAATTGTGAAATGGTTCCTCAAAACTGAAAGGCTTGCAGGATTTGAAAATATATGATGTTGTCTGTTTCAAATTTATTTTTTCTATCTTCCCAAGGAATCATGGTAAAGCATAGTTAGAAAGCTACAATGGATTTCTACTCCTGTGTCTTCTAAGTACAAAACCTTGACTGCTATTTTTAATGGAGACTTTGTTGAGACTCTAAGATTACATAAGGAAGCACTAGAATGAAATTGGAATAAAAGATTATTGGTCCATATTAATATTTTTGTTATAGTTGGAAGTTACAGATATTCTTAAATTTTGTAATAATTGGTATCAAGGTGAAAATAATATACTATATTTAAATTTTTAGTTTAAACTTTTTAAAACAAAGTGCTTATTGAAATAGTTTATTGAAATAAATCCTTTAGAAATATATAATGGGCAGGTTTAAAATTTTTTGTTTTAGCTAATGACTTGAAATTCCTTGGAGCTTATTATAGAAAGAAATCCTCTGGTTCCTTCACAAGCTGTTTAATGAAGAAAGAAAAATTAAAGCACCAGATACCTTAACATGATATACTATTATTGCAGATATTTTAAAACTGCTTCAGGCAAATAAATTTAATTAAAGAAATTGAGTGCGTTCATAGGTACAGCTGCATTACTCATGCATTTACAATGATTCTTTGAATCTAGAGGAATTAAATGAAAATCAACGGCATAACAATCAAAGGAGAAAAGAACACATATTTATTATTATGATGCAAAAATAATTGGTTAAACAAATGGACAACTAAATGCAATGGGCAGCAAATTCAATAAACAAAACCAGTTGTTTTACTCTACTGATATTTCTGCTTATTAAAAATTGTGAATCTGGTAGTTTCAGATAAGGAAAATATTTATTTTCATTGCTATTTGAAAATAAAAAATTAAATGGTCCTTACTTTTTGTAAAATAGCTGAAGTTTCTAGTTCCTCACAGAAAAGTTTTCCAAAGAAGTCTCTTTGGCCATTTATCAAAGAATGCTTTTTTAATCTACTTATTTCTATAGAAAAAAAATAGACATGTGGTAGGCGTCATCATTTTCAATTTTAGACTAGTTTGCACTCTTAATTTTCAAATTCTGCTCCATACAGAGCACAACTGTTAATAATCTGCCCTCAGTAAAATGAAAATTCAATTTTCAAGTGACTATAAATCATAAATAGAAGATTTAGCCAAGACATGTTAAATAAACAAATATTACATTTGTTAAATATAACAAATTTTAGGGTAACAGAAAATTTAAATATGATGTCATTCAATGGCTCTGTTTTGCATGAGGAAAACAAGGTTAGGTTACTGACTTCTGAACAGAAGCTCATCCTACCACATTACAATGTCTCACTATTTGGTCATGTTTTATGGAATGCACATATTCTCTGATGAAACAATAATTTTCTATATTAACTAGTAAAACTTTTCCATAAGGCTCCATTTATTCTTCCAGTTAGAGATTCTGTGGCTAATAGTGAATTAGTTTTACATCTTATTATATCCGAAAAGGGTTGGATAGTAAATATTTCTGTCACAACTATTCAACTCTGCTGTTGTAGCATAAAAGCAGATATAGATTATGTAAATGAATGAGCACGGTTGTGTTCCAATAAAATTTTCTTTATAAAAACAGACAATTAGATGTATCAGACTGCAGGCTGTAGATCTGTATGACCCTTGATCTAGATTAATGATAACCTCATACGTATTTTGTAAATCTGTGCTGTGTTTATCATATCATTTCCTAAGTTGTATTGTAAATGTTTGACTTCTCACATCCATACCCAGAGGTTAAGTTTTCTGTGGGCAAGAGCTATGTCTCATTCATTTTTATATCACCCAAGCATGTAGAATAAATGGCAGAGTGAATTTTATCTATCAAATATTACAGTTTCCAACACCAAATGGAAACAGCATAGTGAAGGAGAGGATTTATAAACCATATTCAGTCAGCTTTGACTTTGAGATGTTTACAGAAAAATGGGCTAACTATCAAATAGATTTGGGGAATGTTACATGATATCAAGCTCATTTGAGAGTCACAAGATGCATTAACAGGGTAAAAGCCATGTGAAGTACCAGCCATAAAGAAATCATTTTCCCAAACTTTGAAAAAAAATTTTAATTAAAAACCTCTTATCATCTTGAATAATATATTTCTTCTTTCCCCCCTTTCATATCCTCATTCACCAAAATCTATAACTATGAGTGCTAGGCACTACACTACACACTGTATACATGAGCATTTAATAAACATTTTAAAAATGCATACAATATCTTTTCTAGTCCTATTTTTTCCAAGAAGCTAAAAATGTCAGAAGAGCTATTTCCTTATTTTCATTTGTACTGTATTCAAATACCATGGTCATAGATGGTTGCAAAAGCCCATTTTTAGTACCAGAACAATATTTTTGAGTGGGCTAGAATTTCATGATCCACTACATACTTTAACTGAAGATCTCTACAGTCTGAGATACTGGGATTTGGGGCTGATGCCCTACTTATGTGCCTTCTTGGTCCACCAGACAGCAAAGATTTCATGATATATATGAGAAAGACATCCCCAAACATGGCTGGCCAAGTGCAAGAATAAGACTGCATTATGAAGATGGAAATATGGGGGGAGAGGAGAGAAATTCTGGTGACCAAAAGATTAACAAGGAGACAGAATCTTATATAGCATAGAGCATAAGTTTTTAACCTTTTTTGTTCCACAGACCCCTTTGCCAGTCAGGTGAAAACCATGGACCCCTTATTAGGTCCACAGTATACTGTGTATTATTTAATAAATATATCACCCCTGCACCAACACGTTCCTACAAGAATAATGTTTTTCTATTTTTTAAAATTTCATTTCAAGCTCATGGACCCCTGGTTAAGAACCCCTGGCTTGAAAGAAAAGTAAAGTAATATTTTTAACTTTTCATCTCTATTATTTACTAATTTACTCCTTTGGGCTAAAGATGAACTGGGTTTGACTGAGTCAAGATATTGTGATTGGTGTATCAGGTGAAAAGTTTTCAGTCTTCTACCCAAATTCTCTTTCTCAAACATCTTTATTTTATAAGACAATTCCTTAATTTCATCCTCACTATTGTGATCCCAGGGAGGAGGAAAAAATAATTACTAGTTATATTGAACACATTCTAGTATCACATAAAATAAATACTACAATCTTTTATATTCCTACAGTTTATCATACAGTGCCTTTAGTCAAAAATAACAAAACAATCATTAGAAATACTTCTCAACTTGCTGCACTGGCCCAGGAAATGTTAGAATAATTCTGGGTACTTTTTATCTGAACTATGCTTAGAAGATTTATCATTTCCTAGGGACTTCTCTTTACTTCCTAAATGCTTTACCTTAGTAACCAGGCTTAGGGTGGAGAATACAGGAACTCTCAGAACCGAAGGAATGGACTGCCTTTCAAGAATAACAATATGCAAACATGCTGCTTGAGCATGGACTATTTCTTAGACTCCCACCTTGGGTGTCCCCAGTAGTTTCCTACTGTGTCTGAAATACTCTTTGATTGTCAGACTGAGACTTTTAATGATGGTTTCTGCATTCATGTTGGAGAAGTTTATGTGTGGTAAATAGGGGAGATGCTTAGGTGTTGAGGATGTGCAATTGTTACAACAAAACTCCTGAAGGGCCGAGTTGGTGTGGCTGCAAGATGAAAGAACACACCTGCTACTTAGGGATAAGCTTTATTGAGACTTATGGACAGAAGAGGCTCTCCGATGGCAGCAGTTTGGAGAATGAAGATAGCACTCCACAAAGAGAAGGAAAAATGAGGGATATAAAGGGTTTAAGAGCAAAGACATTCAATCTTGTATGAGAAGAGTTTCTGCTAGGCTTACACGAAGCAAACGTATGGGTCCTGGTGATGTTTTCACTATGTTCGCAGGAAGGATGTTTACCAAGGATGTTTACTGCTGTGGGAAGATTATATTAATAGTTGATAATGCCATCTATACTAGGGGAGAGAATCTAGGTCATGCAGGCACTACATGTTGAGGACTTGGGGGGGCCCTGGATCCCCACAATCCACTCCCATGTAGCAACCTACATTGACCATAGGACAGGCATTGCATCCACATTCCACAGCAACAGTATAAAAGACAACAGATAAAACCATTATGTGTTTCTCAGTAACAATTGCATTTCTACTTGGTACAAATATGTGCACAGGGGGCTGTGCTTTACTCTGTACCTAGCCTTGATAGTAAAATTACACAACTCAGGGAGTAACCACTCCATATCACATATTCCCTCTTATCATTCCATGCAGACAGGGGCAAAGCGATCTAGGGTGACAGTCTCAGCCATTAACCATCCTAAACCATTATATACAGCATATCCTAGTAGAAGCCTGGGCTTATTAACCTGTTCTCTTACAAGCAAAAACATACAATTACAAGTATCACTGAAAGACAGCAGCTGAATCTCAGTTTTCCTCTGAGGAGGCTTCCAATGCCATACATTTTCTCCATCTATAATAAATTCACTGAGTTTTCTACAGTGACCTCAAAAACTAGTTTAGGAATAAAGAGAGTCCACACAGACAGATAGGGCCCCAGCTATTTGCTGTCAGGACTTCTTTTGAGTCTGGGACTTTCATTTTAGACCTCATGACCAGGGTCTTTGGCAGGCTTTATTCTGACCAACTGCCTTCCTTCCCTCTATAAATACTAACGGCTCTCTCAAACCACCACCCCCCCACACACACACAGAGTTCACACTCTTTTTCTTAAGGGGGAACTGGAGGGTGATGGTCATTTTCTGTAGCTGCTTCCTGCTGGTTAGGGGCAGTAGACCCTGCCTGATAAGCTGTGAAACTCTCTGGTTACTCTATTGAAGTTGAGGGAAGGCAAGTCTGGCACAGGTTAGAACTGGATGAAATCCCCACACAACTAATACCTTGTTCTGGAATGCATTGATTCTGGATGAAAGAAACTTAAGTTTGAATTTTGAAGATACATGGTCCTACTAAAAGGATAAAGAAAATGATGTTAAGTGGCCCCAAGAAGGGGGCCAGCCATGATATTCTAGACCATGGGAATGAGAAAGGCTAAGTGCTTCCAGAGGCTACATCCTCCTGAAGCTGAGGGGCTTGATCTTGTAAGTTTTAAATGCTGTCTAGGAAACTGCTGCCTCCAGTTCCCACTGTGGCGGTTATACCTAGGACAGCTACGAGAGGTATGAGGAGAGGCACTGCCCTAGATATAAACTCACAATGACAACACAAACAACAAATTAAAGCTTATAGCACGCAAAATAAAGACAATACTTAAGAGAGCCATCTTTTATCTTATAGGCATGTTCATTAATTACTTAGAAAATGAATTAAGTTTACAAAGATTTTTAACATGTTCAGTATTCTTCTACATATCATCTAGAATGGAATAGATATTATTATATTCACCAAATATATAATACAGCACTTAAATACTAATCAATACACTAATGAATGCAAAAGTTCCTCTTTGAACTGCAGTTAATAGAGCTAAGCTCCAGGTTTGCAATAGCATACATGTTGTCTCTCCTTGGAAGCAGGCCACAGTGCCAATTATGTCTATTTAGATTCTATTCACATTACTCTGGTAATTATTGCTCCGCTTGGTAGATCCTTCACACAGCCAGCATACTGCAGAACCACTGGTCCTTGTAGGGAAACTCCACTGTTTTACTGGCCTGGTACCTAGCACCCTTTGGCACTATGAAACGGAGCCAGTCTGGAGGCAATGTTCATTGTAAATCTGGCCATATTGAGTGATTGCTGGCTGCTACATGAGTCTGAAACAGCAATGTGCTTTCCATCTACTTCAGGTGAACATTTCCAGAGAAGTAGTAGAGTCTTTTATTTTAGGGGTTGTAGTGACCAACCTAGACAATAACTCAGATGGGGAGACACCGTGCACTGGAAACTTGTTTGAATGCACAAGAAAGTTTGACAATACTGAATATACACTTTCTAAATACTTCCAATGCAATTTATAACATATTAACTAGATTTAGCTATTTTTAGTGCTTCACTTTTTACTCTATACCTTAACCGTGATTAATTAACAGTTATTTTACTTTAGCAGTATAGGAAAAACTACTTTCTCCATTATTTTATGAAAACCTTAAGATTCCCAATGGAATCAAGATTATCTTCCCCTTACCACCACTATAGTATGCAGATTGAGGTGATCCCTGACAGGTTTCCCCATTATGAAGTTACTTTTTTTATCAACATCAATTCAGGTTTCTATTTAATAATGACTTCCTAGAACTAGCCATTTAAATATTTCAGTTTAGAAAATGCTTTTGGAATCTTCCTATAACTAACCATAACCAAATAGACTATAATTACTTCATCTCAAGACAAATTTCACCTTTACAAAACACATTCCCTTACTTAAATGTCTTACATTTTTCCACCCTGATTTTATGAAAACCAGTCATCTTATCTTAGGAAAAAGTGCTTTCCTTTAAACAAACAACCAATTTTAGTCAGCATTGACTATTAATTTACTTCCTCACACCTTTACTTCTTTCTATTTCCATTTAAGTTTCATATCTTTCTTTCATTCTGCTCTGCGAAGGGAAAAAAAAAACTATTCATTTCAATTTAGGCAAAAACACTTTCTTTAAAAGAGGTTTGTAATAAACTCAGCCAAAAACTTACAATTTTTATCATCTTAAAGATGTAACATATATAAAGCTAATTTATTTTACAAGCAATGTATAAATCTAGGGAGATTACACCCAAGCTAAAAAAATTGAAACCACTATAGTTTATGCAAGAAATGCTCTTTTCCTTCCTTTCTCCATAGGAGGCTGAAGTTTCTTTTTCCTTTAATAAAATTCTAAAATTGTGAATAACCTTGCAAGCATACTGACTGCCAAGTTATGTAATGTAATTGTTTGTTTAATCATAATTTAGAAAAATCTTTCCATAGTTTTCAAGGACTTTCTCTTTATTTACTGAAATTTGACCTTTGGATTATTACTGTGATCTCAAAAGCTGTTAAAATTTAATTGGGGAATTACAGGACAGACTATACAAAATAAGGTTTATTCTATAATATCCTCTGTCCCTATTACTTTAATTTCCAGGCCTACTAAACAGAATTCTAGGCTAAATTCACATCTCCCTTATATTTCCACACCCAACCCATCCCCTTAGTTTCCTTTACTGTTTTTCACTTTTTGTTTTTTTTTTAGGTACTGGGGGCTTGGGATTGAACCCAGGGCCTCATATGTGGGAAGCCAGCGATCAACCACTGAGCCACATCAGCTTCCCTTAGTTGTTTATTTTTTTTCACTTGTTTTGCTTGTTTTTTGTTTTGTTTTGTTTTTTTTAGGAGGCACTGGGAACTGAACCCAGGACATCCCATGTAGGAGGCAGGAGCTCAACTGCTTGAGCCACATCTGCCCCCTCAGCTGGTTTATATGAGTCACTGGAATTCATTCAAGGTTAGGAGAAGACCCTAGGGTCACAATAGGCTATGGAAAGATTATGAAAGAATTCAGGATAAACTTTTTAGTTTCTTTCCTTTGAATTGTTTCTTTAGTCAAGTTTTATGTGACTTTTATACTATTTGGCTTCTCCAATTTGAGCTTATTTAATTTTTGGCAATTTGAATAGAGCTCTTTTTAAGGCTTTTCATTTGTTAATTTAATTTTACCATCCAGAGGTATGAAAATATACACTGCACAAACAGATAAGCACAAAAAGAGTTAAGACACACCAACAGAAACATAAAACTCACTAATTTGACTCATAATTCTCACTCCTTTGGTATAGCTGTGTCCAATCTCTCCATCATTTCATATCTCTGACTTTGACCACTGATTCTCCTCTGGAATCAGTGTTGCCTGTAATATGCAAGTTCATTCTTGGAAACACTTTTTTAGTAACCAGCAACCAGTTAAGAATACTTGAACAGTATAAATGCAGTTAAGTACTAACTTATCCATTTAGACAGACAGACATGTAGCACTTATATATTCTGGTTTACTCTTCAGGAGAACTTTTAGACATACTCGAAATTCAGTAGTAAGCTATTGATTCAAATCTGAAAGTTCTTTTAATGCCTTAATAAAAATTCTGACCAGAATAAAACTTAAAACGTTGTCAAAAAACATCACATTAAACTCTTCCAATTTACACAGTGTTGCAATATAACTGGTCATCAACTTTGCACAGGCAATCGGTTAAGGAATCTTTCATCTCTGCCTGTACTAGGTGTTTATCCCTTTCTAAATTCAACTTTCCTTCAAAGTGGTGCACAGAGGCCTATGCCACTTTTCTGCCTTTGTAGTCACCCTCAAGGCTTCTAACAGGGGCCAGGCTATAGCCACCACCATCTGGTGATCTTCCTTTTCCATATTTAAGTGCAGCTGCTCTGCTACCTGCTCTATTACAGCCAGCATACCTGCCAGAGTTTTTAGGGTGTCTCTATATTCTCTTGGTGGTCCCCACTTGTCCAGGAGGGTAGCCACCCCTCCCTACATGGACATTATAGGCCAACCCATGATTTCCCCTGCTGATTTTCTTTTATTTGAGCTCATGTCCACTACTGCTGGTGGTCCTTTGGTCTCCTGACTGGCTTGTCAATTGTTACAACCCAACTCTTGAAGGTGTGGCCTCTAAACCAAAGAATGCACTTGGTACTTAGTCAGGTATAAGCTTTATTGGGACTTATGGGTGGGAGAGGCTCTCCAATGGAGGCAGTTTGGAGAATGAAGATAGCGCTCCACAAAGACATAGGAAAATGAGACGAGATATAAGGGGCTTAAGAACAAGGACATTCCATATGGTAGGAGAACAAAGTTTCTGCTAGGGTCATGTGGAGCATACATATGGAGTCTGGTGATGTTTTCACTATGCTCTTAGGAAGGACCTTTACCAAGGACATTTATTGCTTTGGGAAGATTATAGTTTATGATACCCTCTATACATTCTATCCCCACTGGGGGGGGGGGGGGTTTGTGACTTTTATCTAGGTCACACAGGCAGGTACGGGCTGTGGACCTAACATGGGGATAGGGGTGGGGGGTCCCTACAGCAATTCTCAGTTTAAAAGATGAAACGAAGAATATACCCATATGGAATGACATTTGACCTAACATAGGCATTAAAGTTATTAATAATTTCACTCCAGTACCTTTGAATCATAAGTATTGTTTCCTAGAAATTATATAAAAGAATGGGATGAAAGAATTAGAGTCTAGGGCTAAGAGGCAACATGAATGCAAATGAGACATTGGGTATTAATCAAATCCATTCCATGTAGAGAAGCTTTATAATGTGCTTTACAGAGTGTTTTACAGTTGCAGGATGTCAGGAAATGATAGCAGAAGTATATTATAAATTATAAATTATGAAAGTTATTGAGAACCATGACAAGTTTAAATTTGATGAGGAAGAATTCTCATGATTATAAAAATAATTAAAATAACATGAAAATGTTAGAGAAATGTCATAGAAGTGATCACGTTTTTATCTTTGTTATTTTGACTCATAAATCAATTCTCAAAATTTCATCTTAGTAGACACATTATTTAATTTTTAGTGTTTTTTTAAATTTAATGTTCAGATATCTCATTTGGATATGATTTGTGTTTCTCATTATGTGATGTGGAAAAAAATGCGTTGAAAATTTTAAGGGATAAAATGACTAGATAGAAAAAAGTTTAAAATTAGACTATGAGCATTGTAGTGGTGAACAATACGTTCTATAGTTCAAAGTGGAAAGAAAACAATTTGGGAGAGGAAAGTTAAAAGATTCCAGTTTAAAAGAACAACTATATTTTAAAAATTGCTTTGCATTCCTTATACCAAGAAGTTGCTAAATGTCTCAAAAATAAATGAACAAACATTAATGTAGCACTTTTAAAATGTGGTGAGAAAAGTAAGATTTAGAAGGTAACAAGGAAACTGGTGCTGAAAGCCGTGATCAGCATGTGAAGAGAAAAGTAATAAATTATTCATTACTGGGCTATTTAGGAGTCCTGTTGTGGTTGGATTACTGTGTTCAAGGGAGCTATTCAAAGTGTAGGTGTGCTAATAGTAGTGAAAATGTAAAACTTTTACTTGTTCATTTGTGAAGTCGCTTACTTCAGATTTCCTATATCTTCAAGAAGTTTCTTGAGATAACTTGATCTCTCATTATTGATTAAAAATTGAGTCTGCTGATAAATTGGGGAGAGAAAAAGAACTATTTCTTTTCAGTGCTCACTTGTCCAGATAATCCTTCCCTAGAAATGTGACAGTCAGATTAAAGTTTAGCATTACTAGTGTTGACTTAAGGCTGCCTGCTGAGTCTGAGCTTCCACTACAATTAAATTCACTGGTAGATGTACTTCTTATCACATAGGAACATTTGCAAAATTTTTAAAAAGCTGTATTTTCCTCTTGAGATTACTGGGCAATTGGACAAATCCTTCCTTTCCCTAAACACTTATACGTACTCGTATGTGTGTAAAAGACTGGCTCTTCCTGCAGGTTCTTCTGCAATGTCCACAGAATCTCTCTGGTTTACCTCACTCTACTTCCTCTCGCAGCCTTAATATGCTTTCATATCCAAGGCTCTTTCCTGGAAGACTGTCCTAATACCACTGGAGACACTTTACCCACTTGCCCAGAGAGCTGTCATACCTGGGAATACCCTTAGCCAGTGACTGCAATACAGAATTAGGAAAAGCCAGCTGGCCTCAAGTTGGGATAAACACTGAGGTGTAATTTACATTCCAGACATCTCTTGAGATATCAAGCTAAAGACATTTGGTAAGTCTTGGCATGAAATTGTAAATTGTACCTTTGCTTGGATTCTTTCCTGGTTTTGTTCTGCTTTCTCATATCCTTAATAGTTTCCTCTGAGGGCATTTCCTTAGTAAACCAATTAGCACACACCTTTTGCCCCCAGGGTCTAGTTTTACACCTAAAACTAATATAATTTAAATATCCAAAACAGGAAAAATGTTGGAGAAAGAATGGAGATATTGTTATAATGCTGAGATGAAAGGTATTAACAGTGATGATCCAAGACAAATCAAGACATATGATCATCATATGGCCACATAGCTTTTTCAAAGACAGCTCTAAAGAAACCTTTTATTCAAGACCCTCTTAAGTTATGGCACATAAGTTTGTTGAACTCTTTCAACCATGAACGTTTTGTTCTCTCTAATACGTCACCAATATGCGCTTCTATTATAAAAGCTCATGGTTAGCTAGCGTTCTGACCCACCCCTGCCTCCTATTCCCTGACTGCTCTCCTCTCCCTTCTTTCTCTTTCCCATTTTCCTCTGACTGAGTTATAACTTGAAGTCAGTCTTTCTTCTTGGAAATGTCTTTATTTCAGTATCTGCTGAGACTTAGCAATGACCCCAAATTTACAGTTCCAGCAGCGGTTCAGAATATTTCATATTCCCCAAAGGAGCCTAGGCAAATTACTCATTAGTACATGTGATTTGTGTCTGTTTTAATTTTGAGCAAACTTTTAATTTGCTGACTGAGTTTAAGGAATACATAACTATGGGTTTCAAGCAAGATTCTGATGTTTTGTAATTTAAAAATTATTTATGGAATTTATTTTGAGCTATTAAAATCAAATCACAGTGAACAATGCATACTCTCTTTGGTTTTAGTTAAATTGTAGAGGTGTAATTTATGAGTTTTCTATCTGATTGATGAGCCAAAATCCTTTCATTGAAAACTAATGTTGTGTTGCAGTCAGTCATATTTTTTACACATTCTATCAGGTATAAAAGATTTTAAAAATTTTCCAAATATAAATGAAATAAACAATGAATAGCCCCTTAAATTTGGGCCTGGGTGGATCTCTCAATTCTATCTTAAAATTATCCAATTGATCCTAATAAGATAAATTATAACTGGATTGATTATAGGAATGAAGATATTTAAACCACCAAAATGTTATTTATAGAGGTTAAAATGGATTGAAATCTAGACTTCTGTCACTATAGGGTAAAAATTAACCCAAAGCAAAGAGAATCCAGATTACATCAAATAGGAATCATAATTCATATTTAAAGTAGATTATTTGCTTTAAATAATATTAAGAAAAATATAATCACTCAATTTTTGTTGTTGTTACACTGATGATGATACTAATTTTAAAAAAAAGCACTGGAATGAGGGTACCGTATATATCGGAATCTCATCAGGTGCAATGATCTTTTTTGTTCTTTTCTCAGCCAAAGTAAATATCATTTTTTTATTTAGACGTTACAGAAAACCTGTTTAAACTCTTAATTTTGTTAATGGAGTGGGTGTCTTTTCCAAAACTAAGATATGATTAAACTCAGGAGGTAGAGAGTATAAAATAAAATGAATTGAGTGTGTGAAGTGATTAACTTTTGGTCTAGGAATCATTTAATCATAGAATATTGGCAGTTTTGGGAACTTAAATGTACTGTCACATTACAGTGGCATAATAAAGCAATTAATTGGAGTATAAAATAAATATTGATTTTTAAAATGTACATTTTACTACCAGAGAACTGTAGGCACATTAATTGTACTTATTTTTAAAATTCTTTTAAACTTCACAGTATTTAAGAAAGGTCAGTTCCATACAATCCTGTTTCTAAAGAGATTAAATGAGTATTTTATCTGATATTTATGTATTCCTTCAAAATCTTTCTAGAAAGTAAGACACTTAAATATTTAAGGAATGACCAGTGTATTGAAGTAGCAAGAAATATATTCTCCTAACCAGTACTATTATCGTTATCTTAAATGTGGTTCTGTTGTGGAATTTAAGAGAAGTTCAATTATTCGAGTATAGAGAGGCCAGGACTCAGGAATGATTTTGAGAAGGAAAAATGGTTTATTGACGGCCGGCCGGACTCGGGAGCTTTCTGTTTGAATCCCCAGCCCGGAACAAGATTTTCAAACGTCTTTTATACAGAGAGGAAAGGCCAAATCATCCCTTTGTTTCAGTTCTCAATAGGCTTCAATTAGCATATATCTCTTCCACATCTTAGGTAAGCTTTTAGCAAGGACTCCAGACATTTTAGATAAGCCTTGGTTTTTGCATTTCCCCTAAATACTTAAAGTTTATAGCCCTTGCTTTGTTAAACATTTCCTGGGACTGTGAGCCTGCTGGTCCCTAAGAGCAGGACTGCAGCCTCTTACCGTTTCACACCCACAAGTCAAACAACTTAGTTATCTCTGAAGAGACAAAGAGCCTTCCACCCATAGCCCACATCATTCCCCCCCTTTGTCAAAGTTTACTTGCTAAGCTTTGGCATAATTATTGTTGTAGCTATGAGGTGGATGACTGTTTGTTGTCTTGACTGATTATTTATCAGTCTTTAGTACAGCATCCAGGACCGTTTTTAGAAGTTTAGAACTTTTCATTCTGGACAGCAGAATCTTGGGCAGGGGCCTCCCGCAGTTATTCTGCTGCCACTGGCACTCACGTGGATTTCCAGTCAGGTTCCAGATCCATCTATTACTTTTATTTTACTCTTAAAGAGTTTACACCTTTAATTTAAAAGGGGTGCTGAAGGGAGACGATCTCTTTTCTGTAACTGCTTCCTGCTGGCCATGGGCTGTAGTCATTGCCTAATAAGGTGTAAAAACTCTTTAATTTATTCTAACTGGAGGAAGATGGATCTGGCATTCTGTACGAAGTTGGATGAAGTTTTCATATGGTTAATAAGATGTTCACTCTGAAAGAAACAAACTTAATTAAAAATTTGGAATACCCGTTTTTAAAAGAGGACACATTGGATTACAGAGATAGACAAGATTAGATGCCTATAAAGATGGCATTCCTTAAAAGCTGGTGGGAACAGCATATATATTCTTTTTTAAGTTATCTATCTTTAGAGAGAAATTGCAACAGACACTTAGCTTTGTCTGAAGACACATTCCAAGCTGTTCAATGATTGACACTCATTCGCTCTGTCAGATGCTCCTGGTGAACTGGCACTCCTTGGGCAACTGGCTTCACTCAGGATTAGAACACTAATTTGGAAATACTCTTAGTTTTCACCTGTGGGAGTGATCAGAACTACAGAATAAAGATTTTTACACCTTGGTTTTCATTGTACAATTTCTAGCAATTTTGACTTGTTCAATAGGTGACTCACCATCAGCAAGCAAGCCTCACTTTTGCTAACTGAGACTGGCTGAGACTGCCACCTTATTCTATAGACATGTTATTAACTGTTTAGAAAATGATTTTACCAGGAATTTAACATGTCTAATATACTTCTGCACTTGATCCAAAATAGAAAAGATAACATTTCAATTATTAGGCGTATATTTAGTACAGGATAAAAGTACAGCACTTAATATTAACTAATGTATTACTTAATGCATAAGGATTCAGAGTTGCCATTATTAGTTTTGAGTTTCAGGTTTGTAATACTTTACATGTTATCTCTCCATGAGAGCAGGCCATAATGCCAATTGTGCTCAAGTTTTACTTACAGTCTCCTGGTATCATGGCTCCACTCAGCATTTTCTTCAATGCAGTGAGCAAGTTGCAGCATCCTTCCAGTATTCCAGAGATTTTCCAGTATTCTACTAGCCTGGTGCATAGTGCTCTCTGGCACCATGGAACAGTGCCAGTCTGGAGGCGATATCCATTGTACACTTGGCTGTACCGAGTCATTATTGGCTGCAGGAGCTTGAAACTGCAATATAGTTTCCATCAACTTCAGGAGCAGAACCAGAGACTGATATAGCACATATTTTTAATTGAGGGGTCAGTGACCAGCCTAGCCAATAACTCACATGGAGAGGCCACCTGTAATGTATACAAGGCCTGGTTCGAATGCACAAGAGTTTGACAATGTTAAAGTTTATTCCTTGTTTTATATATATTTTAAACAACTTAACGCAATACATATATCAAATGACTATTTACTTACACAATTTTACTATGAAGATAACAGTAGGTACTTTACTTTAGTAATAGAGGAAAAATACTTTTCATTGTTAGAATGAAAACAGAATATTTCCAATAGAATCAAGACAACTTTTTATTACCATTTACTTAAATGTGTATTTTGCAGTGGCCTTCAGACAGGTTTATTATCATGAAGTTATTTCTGCTACCAATACCAATCTAAGTTTCTTTAGTTAACAATGACTTCTACAACTAGAATTATTTAAACATTTTCAGTTTGGAAGATGTTTTACAAACTCTTTATAATTGACTATAACCGCATTGACTAGACACCTCATGTTTAAATAAACTTACTAAATTACAATTACCAATGAAAGAAATTTACTCTCTATTTAAGAGAGCATATCTACAATCTTTTCCCTTTAGCCTAATTTCACCAATGTGAACTTACAATTTTCACTTACAATTTTCATTACTGTAAAGATTTTGTACATATGTTAATTTAGTTTATAAATTAACTATGGGAGATTACACTCAAGTTAAATAAAATTGAAACCATAATAGTTTATGCAAGGAATGTTCTCTTTTTCCCTTACAGGAAGCTAAAAACTTCTTTTCTTTAAGTTATGAAAATTATTAATTTAAAAGCATAACTGACTACCAGGTTTTAAAACACATGCATACTGACTTCCAGGTTTCAAAACACATTACACAATTACTTAATTTTTAAAAATCATAACCCAGGAAAGATCTCTCCATAGTTTTTATGGACTTTCCTTTACTTACTGAAATTTGTTAATAGAGCCACTAATTACCTTATTTTGTTGGAAAGAAATCTTCTGGAAGAAAATAAGGCTCACCAGATTGTGGAGAAGAAAATACTTTATTCTCAATCTTGCAAGAAGGGGCGCAGAGCCAGATATGGCTGGTGCCCCGAACAAAGAAAAATGACACAATTTATACCCCTAAGCCTAGCATGCAAGCTCTTCCTGTTTTTCCATAGATTGGATACTTCAGAAGTTACAGCTTATCTGAGATTTAACTTTCCCACGCAAAAGTTTGATTTAACTGCTTCTTCTATCACATTCCAACCATTTTAGTTTTTACCTGCTCCCCCCTTTGTCAAATAAGGAATAGAATTTAGTGCTGAAATGGCACCGACTTAGTTAGCTCCTTCTTGGGCATCCTTCCACTGCCCATAGGACTGGCCTAAACTGGTCTCCTCCACTGCTGTCCAACCCGGGAGTGGGAGACTGAGGCAGCAGGCCACCGGGTTACATCAACATTTTCTTATGTGAAAATTAACCTAATCTTTGGGTTTTTTTTTTTTTTTTTTTCAATTTATGGCTGACAAAGGTTTAAACTGGGAAATTACCAGGCAAACTGATTCTTAATTCCCTAGCCTAGTAGATAGGTTTAATCTGCCACACCTAGTCTTGCCTTAAAAGCTCTTGCAAAGAGGAGGCCCTTTCCCAATTGTTTCCATAATCAGATTTCTATGACTTTTTCATCCTGCTTAGTTCAATTTGGGCTTTAAGAATATTTATAAATATAACTGCATATTTAACCTCAACAATTTGAGCAAATAGGCAGACATGAATAGTTTGGCACAACAACATGACTTTAGTTACTTTAAACTTTTCAAAGACTTTTGAAACTCTTCTTAATTTGCACTATGACCATGCAGTTTACCACAAGAATTTTCTTTCTTACTTAATGGATTGTAATAACCAAAATGTTCTCAATGCCTTAGCACCATTTTGTTTTAGAACTTTATATTTTACCTTGAAATTAGCAGAATTTTGGATAAGCAACAAGATTAGTTTTATATATATTTACTGAGGCTATTTGAAGCCTCAGGGAGACAGACTGCTTTCTCTCATGAATTGCCACTCTTAGGAACACTGACCGTCAAGGCAGGAGACTTCTCCCCCTCCACCCCCCTTTTGGTTTTGGAGATAATAAAACTCCAGTGGTCATTTAACCTTATTCTATCAGGCAGCAATTTATTTAGTTTACACTTGAATTCATGAGAGAAAGGGTTACTAATACCAGAAGAGGAGACAGTGATGTCCCAGCTCTTCTCAATTATGAAATAACCACAGGCAAAGGCAAAGGGCGAGGTTAGGCCTGAAGCAACCATAAACAAAGGAAAGGTTAGTGTAGAATTTACACTTAAATAATAGTTTCAGGCTAAATTCACCCAGCTATAATCTCAGTTATTGTCTTTCCACTGTTTTACAATATAAATGCATTTATAAATGATTTTAACTCTTAGTTACAGTTTTTATTAATTTTTTAAAACCTATTAATTTTATAACACCTTTAAATACCTTTCATTCAACTTATAACATATTAAATGAACTTAACCATTACTTTAATTTTTCCTTTAAAGTGAAAGAATAAATCTCTTGCAGTTAGTTTGAAATAAAAGGCTACTTTTCAGGATTTGATTTCTAGAACATAAAATGTTCTTTTAAAAGAACTCTTCTTCAAACATTGAGGATATGATGAGGTTAAAGCACAAGAAGCTATTGATAAAATATTTTCTTTGTATATTGATCTTACTCAATTTAATCATAAAAATCTCCCTTCCACAAACCTTCTACACTTTCAGTATTCATTCAGGTTCTGTCCCACACTCTACTCTTTCCAATCTTAGGACAAAATCATCTTCTGTTTCCTTAACAATAAAAACACATTCCATATATCCCACATACTAAGTTACCAGGCAAACGTCTTGCAACATATAATTGCCATTAATACTAACCAAGTTTGTTAAAATAATGAACTTTTCTTCACTTTAAATACTTAGTAGCATGTAATACCAGAAACAGTTTTTTTGGAAGCAAGTTGGCAGGGGAGATTGGCTGCCGAATAAGTTTGTTATAAAATTGCCTTTTATTATTATTACTATCAATTCAGTTTTGTTAAATAATGACTTTCTGCAATTAGCCACTTAAATACCTTAAACAATGCTTTGTAAAACTTTTATATTTATACCCTTAACACAAATTTTACCTTCACAGAACATTCTCTTACTTAAGGTTACTACAATACCTTCTAAGAACCTGAGCAGAATGCAAACGTATTTTGGCTTTGACACCCTAAGGAGGGAACTTTACTGCATTTATTCTGATTCTGCTTTTCACCTCCTTCACTTCCCCCCCTTCCAGGCAGTCGGGTGCACAACAAACAGGAATGCGGCTTATGAATAGAAGGGTGGACTCACTGGAAAGGGGCAAGCCGCTCCCCCCTTTCCAGCTTTCAGCCAAAATGGGCAGACAGAACCTACTCAAATTTGGCAACTCTCCCAGGGACCCAGCCGCCCCGACTGGGACATTCCCAACAGACTTGGGTGCTTGGCGCGGACACAGATGGCCTCCAAGCCCCGGCAAAGGGCCAGACCAGAGACAAGACACCAGAACATGCACAAACATCTAGACTCCTCAGCTTTTGCCCCAGAATCATTTCACCCCCTTGCCAATGGCAAGGGAGGGCTCCAGCTCAGCTGTAATTCTACTTCATGTAAGGACACAACTCCAACACTAACATTGAGCTGACACAGACAGAAGCACAAAGGTCACTAATCTGACTCACAAGTTTATATATTTATTTTCACCACGGCTGCCCCCACAGCCATCACAAACCTCAGAACACTTAACATTTGGTATAAAGCAAATTCATTCACAAATTAGCACCATAACAAAAGATTTCAGCTAGACTTTTCCACTGTTTAAACTTTACACCCAGACCAAGCTCCACCAGAAAAGCCGATCCATTTTCCTGTAACCAAGTTTTGTTTTCCTTAATCTAGACCAATTTCCAGGATATTAGGACTCGAACCTATAAATACCCTTCCTATTAAAATCGAGACTCCACTCCTTTAGTGGATATAAGACCAGTACCAGATTCTAACATGCAGTTAGACAAACCCAAAACACCAGGGCTTTTCCCCGGTTTTCCTCCTTTTCCCAAGCCTAGAGAGAACGGCTTCCCCCCAGCCTTCTGGGGCTACTAGGGTTCTCTCGGGAGGTGATCAGCCTCCCCTTCCTAGCAATTAAAGCTAGGGCCTTCCAGACTCTGCTCACCCGGGGAGTCTTACCTTCTTCCATGTTCGGAGTTCTTTTTCGTTCCCAGAATCTTTCTCTTCAGACCTTCCATTGCCCTCGATTTTTGTCGGGAAGATTCTGGTGGAGCCCACATCTTTTCTGGATTAAATTTAATCCAGGGGCGCCCAGATTTGGGGTTCACCCGAGTCCTCCCGGCTTCCTCGGGGATTTGGAAGGGGCAGCAAAATGCTACCGTCTCTGGCCTTCATTTTTATCCCTTCGTGGTTGCCATTAATGTTGTGGAATTTAAGAGAAGTTCAATTATTCGAGTATAGAGAGGCCAGGACTCAGGAATGATTTTGAGAAGGAAAAATGGTTTATTGACGGCCGGCCGGACTCGGGAGCTTTCTGTTTGAATCCCCAGCCCGGAACAAGATTTTCAAACGTCTTTTATACAGAGAGGAAAGGCCAAATCATCCCTTTGTTTCAGTTCTCAATAGGCTTCAATTAGCATATATCTCTTCCACATCTTAGGTAAGCTTTTAGCAAGGACTCCAGACATTTTAGATAAGCCTTGGTTTTTGCATTTCCCCTAAATACTTAAAGTTTATAGCCCTTGCTTTGTTAAACATTTCCTGGGACTGTGAGCCTGCTGGTCCCTAAGAGCAGGACTGCAGCCTCTTACCGTTTCACACCCACAAGTCAAACAACTTAGTTATCTCTGAAGAGACAAAGAGCCTTCCACCCATAGCCCACATCAGTTCATGATATTTTTTAATGCCCCCCACGCTTGTGTCTTTTTGCTTGCTGTCTGCTTTCTGTGTCCATTCACTGTATGTTCTTCTGTGTCTGTACTTATTATGTTTATTTATTTCCTTCCCCCACTTGTAGCTTGCTGGCTGTCTGCTCTGTGTCCATTCCCTGCCCATTCTTTGTTTTTGCTCGTCTCCCTCTATGTTGCGTCACCTTGCTGAGTCGGCTCTCTGCGGTGCTTGCGGGCCAGCAGCTCTCCACATTGTGCAGGCAAGCCTGCCTTCACAAGGAGGCCTCTGGGACGTGAGCCCAACTGATTGAGGCACAGCTGCTTCCCTGGTTCATGATTTTTTTCCATGTTTACGTATGACAAGCAAAGTGCCATTTTCCATAATTAGATGTATCCAATATGTGTATGAATGAGTAAAATATTCTTGTAGAAAAACTTAAAAAGATATATTTCTTTAAGAATATTGATTTCATGTCATAGGATCAGTACTTAGATAAGAAATAGAAATATTGTCATGTGTTTTTCCTACTTTCTCAAATTATCAATCAATAAATAAGATAGCCTGCTAGTAGTCAATCAACTTTTCCATATTAAGATGTGAGAAATATTGACAGAATTATTGAGGGAATTCGGGTAAATTATATAGTTTGCTGGATTTTAAAATCTTCTAAGTCTTATTAGGTGTGAAATTGGTCCTTCTTTTAGACAAGTCTTGCCAATCATTTTGTTAAAACTTGGTCTCTAGTCATGTTACCTAATCTCATTCAACACACTCCCCTGCCTCATTATTTCTTTCTATAGTTAGTCAGCTCTGAGTGATGCCCGTTTCTTACAGGCCAAATCATAGAAGTATAAAATCATATCAGATTAAGAGAAGTCAGCTTCTCAGTCATTGTGCCAACATTTTTGGATTCTCACTCAGTTGATTCCATCCAGATTATTTTGTACTTTCTCCCAACTTCTGTTATACTTACTGGTCATGGGAATTAAATTGTCTGCTAATTGCATACGTTGTATTTCTATGATTTTCTATACTTTGAAATTTAGCATTTTATCATTGCATTCAAATTGAGATCTCAATTTTGTTATTGATAAACATGTCAAACTAATTTGTATATCTCATTTGGACTTTAAAGTCGGTATTGTGCACAAAGTATAGTGTTTCTCAATAATATTAGATCTGAAACCCACAACAGGGAAAAAAATTTATTTTCTTATTTACATTTGAGGGTTCAGCACTACCCCTCTTTTAATGACTCTTTAAGTTTTGATTAAATAAGATGAAATTAACAATGACTCGACATGTTTTTATTGTGAACCTATTTTAAAAATAAATATAAACTATCGCTTCTCCTTAGATATAGATGCCCTTGTGTGTACATTCTATGCACTTATGAATTCAATTATTTTCTTTAAATAAACAATTTAAAAACAGAAATTAAAGTTCCCTATTAATGGTGGTGGACTATTATGAAGGTTTTGTGTACTTGGGATTTTGTATGTGTTCCATGATTTTTAAAATGATTTTATTTCCCATATAAAATGTTAATTATATTAACTGAGCATATTAATGGATATGATAAAACACACCCTGCTATGTTTTTATGCTTTAAATGATAAACTTGAAATAGCTTATTTTGGATTAAGGTGACCATACATTTGAGGGACAATAATATTTTTCAGAAATTATTAATTCCCTTAATGAAACAATAGGGTTCAATGGGACACTGTTTTAAACAATATCACCAGTCAACACTAATCTTTTCCTACCAACTCTTACAAGAAATCTAATGTTCAATTTTGCAAGTTAGTTCTTGTTTTGCTTAGGGGACAAGATCTAGTAATCTGAGGAACAAATTATTTTGTTCAAAAAAAATTCTTTCATAGAATTTTAGAGCTAGAAAGCATCTTAGAGTTAAGATAGATAACAAATTTCTATTCATTCTTTAAAACTGATTGAAATGTTTACCTTCTTTGCTCAGTCTTTTCCATCACCCAGGATCAAGATAAAGTCTCACTTTTCTGTGATCTCTTGGCATATCATATAATCCTCGATTATAGCACTTATATTGTCATTTTTCCATGTATGTTTCTATCTTTATGAATCTAGTATCACCAACTTTAAATACAGGAACTGGCATGAAATAATTGTTTAATGTCTGATGAATGGGTAAATGAATTCATGAAGAAATCTTGAAATAATTTGCTAATGATATTAGTGGCAATACCTTGATAAAAGTATTATGCTTATTAAATTCAGCCTCTTATATATTACCAAGCAATTATTTAAAAGTATATATTTTTTTGATATAATCAACAATGGATGCATTTGCATGAATCAGTCTAATTAATTACAGAATATATTGCAGTCTTTTGATCAAAATACAAAAATCCCATTCAGGATTTAATAGAGATATAAGAGTATGTCTGTATAGTTCTTCATGAATTAAGCTATGAAAAGAATAATGTAAATAGCATGTTTTAATAAAATTTGTAATTTTATATGTTAGAATCACAATGATGATGAATTATAATTTATTTTTTAAAGAATATAAACAAAGCTTAGAATATGGCATTTTTAGATTTTCTATAATATTTTAGTTTTATTTGGTATTTATTAACTCTAAGTGAATATTGGAATGCAAGAAAATTAGAGATGAGCTAGTGTTTGTTTTAAACTAATATTAACATTAACTCAAGTATTTGAAATAAAATGAAGTAATTTAGGAGAAAGAAACAATAAAAAACAATGTAGATTAAAAAATAAATTCAGTGAAGATAGTAAAACTGGTACTTTTAACTTAGAGAAAAAAGGACTAAAGAAAAGATTTTATGAAGGAATTTTAACTGGATAGTGTTTATTAGAGTTTGTTTATGGAAAGCCTTGATGTAAGAATATATATGGTAGGCTTTATAATATTATCCTCTGCAATTTTTAATGAATGAACTAGATAACAATCTTTTATGGACAGTCCAGAAAGCTGCAAGATTAATTCAAGACAATTTCCAGCCTTTGAATAAAAAAATGCTTATTGAGTGCTTACTGTATGTTATGTATTTTATTGATACTGGAGAAATACCAGCGTTTAAGAATGTGGGTCCAATTTAAAGTACAGGATTGATATAAAAATACATAAATACACTGTAGTATGGAAGGGAAAATTCTAAGGATATGAATAAAAGGCTGCGGTAGCAAAAGAAATAAAATGTTTGTCTGGGAAAGAGGAAAGGTTTCACTATATAGATGGCATCTAAGCTTGTGTTCCGGAATATGAGTACGAATAAAGAAAGTGGGGAACATAGAAGAAGGAAGAATTTTTGTCATGGAGGAAATAACATGGAGTCATATAGGAGATTGTTATATTTGATGAATGTAGTATAGTTCAGCATGTCTTTATATAGGATATAAGGATGAGATGTGATTGGGCGTGAGACTGATAACAGAGACTAATAACTAATGGTGAAAAATCTCTTTTTTTTTCAAGATGCTTGGACTTCTTTTTTAATCAATGAGCAATCATTGAAAGTGTTTAATTAGATAACTCAGACAAGAAATGACAAGACCTATACTAGGGGAGTGGCTGTGGGGATGGTAAAGGGGGCGTAGATTTGAGATATTCAGAGGCTGCAATATAGAGTGTCTTTAGATTCATGTGGATATTGAGGGTAATATTGGCAATATCTTGCTTGCCAGTAATGGAGAGAGAGAATAGAGACGGTGGAGGATGGTACAGAAGATAAAAGAATGATTTACATATTGAAGATGATACATTGAAATAACAGGAAGCCTCTATTTAAAGATTGAGTAGGCACTCAGAAATTTGGAGAATAGAGTTTTAGAGAAAGCAATTATTTGAGATTTGGATGGAGTGATCCATAAATGCATCAGAAAGGAAGTGAACTTTTTAATGAGTCTGGATAATAGTGTAGATTGCTATTGTTTGGGATCCTAAGAAAAGAGGAAAGTGTTTTACTTCATGGAAATTTTATAAACAAAGGTTGAAATTACAAAGGTATAGTTGGTAATGGTAGGTATTGTGAAAGGCTAAGTACAAAATTGTGTAGAACATCAGTGGGAAGAAAGCCTTGAAAGATAGATTGGCGTATTGGAGTTAGGCTTTGAATTCTTTTTTAAGGATTTTAGAATTTTTTATATTGTACTGGGTGGTTTAGGGAGTGACACAATCAAAACTCTACTCTTGTAAATCCAGTAATTGCAGTGATATGAGCATAGGCATCAGTTTGAGATTACTAGAGTTTCACAGTGGTGGAAGTGAAACTGCAAATAAAGAGATGGATGTAAAGGATAGTGCAAACCAATGTGGCTTACCAAATAATTAGATATGAGATTAGATATGAGATATAAGGAATAAATAAAGATCTGAATACAAATTCTGAGGGTATGAGATGATGCTGTAGTCATAGATGGACATGGGGTAGTCAATGATTTGGAAGTAAAGATTTGGATTGATTTGTTCTATACTATGTGCTTTTACTGTACTCTGTTCAATGTATAAAGAAGCAACAGACACTTCAAGGAGTTTACATTCTAGTTGGTACAACAAAAATGCAATCAATGACAAGTGTGACAAGGAATAGTGATATGAAATCTGTGCTTTGCTAGGTCATTTAGATATGCTGGGGTTGAGGTACCAGTGGGGCTTCTAAGTAGAAAGATATAGCTGGCCATTGGAAACCAGGAGCAATACCTAGGAAAGTAGCTGGGATGGACTTACAGTCTTATTTTATGTTAACATCTTGTCAATTTGGCATTGCTAATCAAACTATCTTCCAGATCCTTAGACAAAATTATCTACAATTTTGACTCTTTCCAGACTCCCATCAAACCTCAATAAATCTATTCTCTGCTCTTTTCAGTCTTAGTAATCACAACCACATCTTTGGTCTAACTATGACTTATATAGCAGTCACTTACAAATGTATATCTCTGGCCCAGAACTGTCTTTGGAGTTAGATGTGCATTAAACAACTGTTTATAGATGTCACCACTTGAATAACTTAGTCCTTCTCTAACTCAATATACCTCAGTCTTAACTATTTTTCTCCTTTGAACCAGTGCCTGCTAGTGTATTCTCAATTTTGGTAACTTGTACTAATTATCAGGCCCATTGACTAAGGTGGGAATCCAAGAATCTTTAATCATTTTATCTCATCTTTCACTCCCAAAAGTTACCAAGTTCTAAAGAGTTAAACGCCTAAGTATCTCTTAAACCAGTCCTCTAGTCTCTATTCACATTGCTTTTGTTGTAGTTATTCATTGCCAATATTATGTAATGACCTTCAAAGTGATATCTTATTTCCAGTGAGGCTTCCATTCAATCCGTGGACCATACTCTAGTGGTTGTGAGCTACTACCTGTGTGCCAGGCACTTTTTAAGTACTATATGTGTATTTACTCCTGACAAATTATAAGAGATAAGTATATTCCTCCCCCCATTGTGAAGCTTGTGGAAGCTGAGGCAGAAAGGTTTTTCAAGGTCATACAACCAGAAATTGAAGAAGTCAAGATTCCAGCCTAGACACTCTTGAATGGAGAGGATCCATACCCTTGTCCACTACAGTCTGTATACTAAAACCCTATACTGTCTTATCATTGTTAGCTGCTTTGATCCATGAACTATGGATTTCCAACCTCTGAACACGGCAAGCTTAAAATCAGTGGTTTAGAGCCATCTGTTTCAATGCTGTTCATGAGGATATTTTCAATAGGTAAAATTATTTTTATATTTGATTTTAAATGACAAAATATAAATGAACTCCATGTCTTAGTTTTATTTTTAAATTTTCCTTAAAGATATTTTGTTCCTTTCCTTTCTTTCTTTGAGCCACAACTAAACATTCATTTGTGCTTTTTTCCCCCAAAGACATATCTTGAAATTCTTGTGAACATGATGTTAATAAGAAATTAATTTTGAGTACCTGGAGAATAACATGTTCACACAGCATGTAGCATCATTTTGAAAAATGTTCTGCTAAACAGAGCTGAAGAGAATTGAACTGGCATTCTGGCTTAAGTCTAGTTTTGTTTCTTTTATCTTAAAGTGATGTTTCATGACTGACTATTGGATTGATGCTCCAGATGTAATAAAACTCTCACACCTACCTAGTCACCTACTCAGTCATTTTTCCTAATGAAAAGTTATGAGGGAAGCCTGATGTGCTAGACTTTATTCATTTAACCTGGATACCAATCTGACTACATGTACCTTTCCACTAGTCGGGTTAAAGTTAAAATGTCTTCACATTCTTCCTGATACAATCAGGAATACAGTTTTAATTCCTATCTAAAACTTTTCAGATAGCAGACAAACAGTCATTAAAATGTCCCTAGAAAATAAAAAACTTGCCTCAAATTGTTTATTATGTCAAAATTATCTTAAAATACCTAAATGCTAATGATTTAATGTTAACTTTTTTGATACATTGTTTTACAAATAAATTATTTTATTATTTCAATTCTTAAAATTTTATTTGTTATTTTTAATACTATTATTGTTTCATTTTTTCATAAATTTTATTTGGTTATTTTGTTGGCTTCATTTTTGGAGAGGTTTTGGGTTACAGAAGGGTCACAATTGTGAAAGGGGAGGATCACTGGTGTCAGTGATGGGGGAATGCATGGGGAGGGGTTCACCTGTGGCATGCCACTAAGGCATATGAATATGTTCAAGTATTCATGGGGCATTGTCTTGGTGGGTGGAGACCCACACATTACCTGAAAGAATATTGAATTCCCATCTTGGAGAGTTCTGCTGCATTCTCTGATAAGATGGTAAGAATCCCCTGAGTACAAGGGCAGTGACTAGTGAAGGAAGACACACCACTATGCTAGGCTGTTGATATTGACAATTATACTTATGAACCTTTTCTTGTGAAATTGAAACTTAGCCTAATATTACATATTGTCTAAGAGTAACCTCCTGAAATCTTCCTTGTTGCTCAAATGTAACCTCTCCCTAAGCCAAACTCAGAATATAAGCACACTACCTTCCCCGCATTGGGGACATAACTCCTGGGGAGGAGCCTCCCTGGCACTGAGGAATATTACCAAGCACCAACTAGCAATACATCTGAGCAAAAGGGGGAAGTGGTAAATACAAATGAGTTTTTATGGCTAAGAGATTTCAAAGTGAGTTGGGAGGTCATTCTAGAGGTTACATTTATGTATATCTCAGCAGGATCTCAATGACTGCCACAGTAAACAGTGTGTCAAATAGCTGGGCTTCTGAGGGATCTAGAGACATCCAGACACTATAAGCAGGACAGACAAGCTCAGGAATTCAGCACCCTGTCAGTGGGCCTTACTTTGGAATTTATACTCCCCACTCTATCAGAGGTAGACTAATTTATTCTTTCCCTACACATGGCTCTTCTGCCCTTTTTATTTGGACCTATAATTAACACTGTATTAGTCAGCCAAAGGGGTACTGATGCAAAATACCAGAAATAGGTTGGTTTTTATAAAGGGTATTTGTTTGTGGTAGAAGCTTACAGGCCATAAAATAAGTTACTTCCCTCACCAAAGTCTATTCAACATGTTGGGGCAAGATGGCTGCTGACATTTGCCCAGGGTCCAGGCTTCCAGGGTTCCTCTCTTCCAGGGACCTGTTTTCTTCAGGCTCAGCTGCTCTGCTTTCCCCACAAGGTCAGCTGTAGACATTAAGGCAAATGGCTCATCTCTCTTTCCAGGGCTGCTGCTGTGTCTAATCAAGCCTTCATTCTGCTCCTCTATGTGCTTACTTCCAGGCTCCAGCATTAAAACTCCAACTAACTCCTGTGCCTTGTCGTTTATTCTGTGAGTCCCCACCTACCAAGGAGGCAGGAACACAACATCCTACTGATGTGGCCCAATCAAAGCCTTAATCATTATTTATTCAAGTAAAAATGAAACCCCTGAATCCAATATAATCTAATATGCCTGGAGGGATGGACCAGTTTACAAACATAATCCAATATCTATTTTTGGAATTCATAAACAATATTGAACTGCCACAAACACTATATTTGTTAAATAGATGTCCCAGAGATTTAACTCTTTGGGCCATACATGTGCCAATTGAGCCCTGAATCTTAGCAGATTTGTAACACCTACTTTCAGTTCATTGAATTCACCCAGGACAACTAACAAGGAAATGATGATGGACAATGACCTTCCCAAGGAACAGAGAGTCTACAAGTGCAAGCAAGATAGTACCATCTATCTGCCCCATGGAATCTAAACCCCTCTCAATTAGAGATGGAGTGGACTTCACCATCCCAGAATCCTCAGGATTGAGGAATGAACAATGGACTAGAGTAGATTTACTGTTATCCTACTACAGACTTATTGTCATTCTAGCAATGGAAGAACTTTTATCATTGATGTGGAGGCAGTGGCCACTGAAGGTTCTGATGGGTGGGAGAGAGGAAAAATAAATGTAATGTGGGGGCATTTTCGGGACATTGGAATTGTCCTGAATGGTGTTGCAATGGCAGACACAGGCCATTATATCTCTTGTCTTAACTTACAAAATTGTGTGGGAAAGAGTTTAAACTATAATCCACAGTTAGTAGCATAGCAATCTTTCAATATGTGTTTATCAATTATAACATATGTGCCACACTAATGAAGGGTGTTGTTAATGTGGGAAAGTGTGGGAGGGGGAAGTGTGGGGCATATGGGAATCCCCTGCATTTTTTATGTATCATTTATATAATCTAAGTATCTTTAAAAAATAAAAAATAAAGGCAGTGGCCACCAGAGGTTCTGGGGTGAGGGAGAGGGAAGAATAGGTATGATATTGGGGGGCATTTTCAGGGCATTGGAATTGTCCTGCATGACATTGCAATCACAGATACAGGCCATTATATATTTTGTTATAACCTACAAAATTGCATGGAACGGAGTTTAAACTATAATGTAAGCTATAGTCCACAGTTAGTAGCAATGCTTCAATTCGTGTTTATCAATTGTGAAAAATGTACCATACTAATGAAGAATGTTGTTAATGTGGGAAATTGTGGGAGGCAGAGGGGTGAGCATGTATTTAGAATACATTTATGTATTCTAAATCTTCTTTAAAAATAAAAAGTAAAAAAATAATACTCCTGTTACATGAAGAAAAATAGTGAGTCAAGAAAGCTTTTCTTTCTTCCTTTTTTTTTTCATCCTTTTTCCTTCCTTCTACCTATCTAGCTTTCCTTCCTTCCTTCAACAAATATTCATTCAGCACAATTTATCTTCTTGGCATATACTTGAGATTTATCATTGAATAAGACAAAGATACTGGCTCTTTTGGAACTCAAATTTATATTATTTTTGAAATAAAATTTCCATAATTAGAAGAGATCTGGGTATCAAAGCACAATGAAAATAGAAATATAGAAATATATATAGGTGTCAAAAAGGAAAATGTGTACCAAGAAAGAATGATGAACATAAATATGTGATTAGCAATTTTTTTCTCAGTGAGGACCTTTACCTTAGTATCAACACCATAGTGTTTTGTTTTTAAATAATAATTCAAGTTTATTGAAAAATAAACTGCTCAAGCAAGGAGACTGCACACTGAATAGTCTCAAGATAGATAGCAAGTTACATTGGCTGATAAAGGCAATTAGGGAAATTCCAAAGGGGAATGTCAACAGTAATTGTTTGATATTTAGGTTCCTTATTATAAAGGAGAGTATATAAATACCATCTGTAAAAGTTGAATCCAGTCTGAATTCTGAAATCTGAGTCCATAGAAAACGACCTAATCTCAGAGAATTCATCTACAATTTGGAAGACACTGAAAGAAGGACTGACTGTAATGCTAAAGAACAGACATTGCTTTAAAATCATATTTCCATTTACTTAAGATAGAGTAATGTCTCTCTAGCAGTTGTAAGTTGTCTTCTTTGTCCTAAATTGAAGCATGTTTTATTTCTCTTGATTTCTTCTAGTGGTTTCAAATTAGGAGTGAAAGGTAAAACCTTCTTAAGGTAGACTCCTGACCGATGTCTAAAATATCCTAGAGACCTTCAGTTGGCCTCAGATAGATCCATTATGAGAACCCTTGTGTCAGCCTCTTGGGTAGCTCAATTCTTACTGCTAAGAGCAAAAACCATTTATTAACATCTCAACATGAATGCTTGCTAACTAGCAAGTCATTAGAATTTTGTGGTGTGGATGAGGCAGAGATTGATGATACCGTGTCATCATCTGCTGTTTGGTATTATTTAAATGATCCACCATTTAATTATTAGCATATTGTAATAATAATTTGAGATTGCTTTGGTGTCCTGTAAATTAAAATGGAGCTCATTATCAAGTTTCGCTGAACACAATTATTTTTTTTCCAGTTGAAATCAGCACGATCTGTTTAACAATGCACTAGACCACTGTTCTTTATGTCAAAAGCCCAAGTTTGTTGCAGAACTAACCCTTCTTAAGTGGCTGCCTAATATTTGAAAGGAGGAAGCATACAAGCCAAGAAACACTTCAAAAATTTTTATTAGGGTTTGATTAGGATTCAGTGTTAAGTAATGCCTCATAACCATATGTTTTTATGGGAAAGGGTTCTGAGTTATCTGAAAAAAACAGGATATCCTGGGTAAACTGTGATATTTCTCCAGGCTTATTAAATCTCCATGTTTTTATCTTTTCTTGAATATATATTCAAACTATTTTCTGAAAAAACAGAATTTCAAAATGATTTAACCAAGGGCAGAATTGAGTATAAAAGAAGACACTTTACTTTCCCAATCGTGATGTCATTTTTTTCTCATGCTAAGAGAAATAAAGTGAAGTAATTTGGATCTTCTGGAAAACATCCTTTGAAGATTTAAAAGGCATGAAACTTTTAGGGCAGATACAGTGATTAATATCTGGTCTAACGTTGCTTTAAATCCATACCAATATATCTAATATGAAATACCATTTTTTCTGTAATGGAACTTAATATTCAATTCAACATCTATTGATCCCCTTCTAGGTATAAGACACTGTGTCAGGAACTTGGAAGATGCAAGTGAAAAGGAGGATAAACAAAGAGGCCGTTCCCAAAGCGAGCTTAATGTTTGGGAAGTGATTGGGGCAGGTGATAAAAGTTGGCTATAATTCAAGGCAAAAGCAGTAAATACTTAACTAGAAGTAGAAGAGGAAGAACTCAAGAGTGTGAATAAAAGAAGGATTAGAATACTCAGTAAGTGTTTTTTCCTGGGTCTTAAAGGAGAAACAAGATTTTTTGTGGCTGGAGACATAGGAAAGTAGATTGTAGACTTAAGGAACAGCATAAGAAAATGAGTGCACTCATTGGGAAAAGAATAGCCTGAAGGCTTGCATACAATGAACAGTTTTTGTGGCTGTGTGCCTGGAGAGAGATGAAACTGAAGTCAGAGTGTGGGGATTCTTGAATGCCACAAGTCTTACCCAACCCCTGGAAAACAGCCTGGGCAAATCATATATACTAAACACTTCATTGGACATTTCATTTCCAAGAAATTAAGAGAATGGGAAAGGGCAAATAAGGCATGGAGGATGGAAAGCACATACAAGGTTTTGGATTACTGAATTGTCCCATTTTACAAGAAATCACAGCTGGTTGTTTAGTAGAGCTGGACATGTCCAGAGAGGCCATATGGAGCCACTGCATCTCAAAAGAGTCTGTCACTAGGTAGAAGGGTAGTTAATTTATCTTCTGCTGCAATCCATCTCCTATCTCTCATAGATCAAAATTCAACCCATAGATCATGAAAATGTTCTAAAATTAGATAGTGGTGATGGATACACAACTCTCTGGATATACTAAAACTACTGAATTGTACACATTAAATGGGTGGATTTTATAGCATATGAATAAAACTATTATTAAAGAAAAAATCAACCCATGGGAAGCTAGATCCTCTTTTGGTCATGGTTGGACTTAGGAATTAGAGCAGCTGTGAGTTCTTCTATGAAAGGTGGGATGAAAAAGCAACCCAGATCAGTCCAAGACTAGTGATCTAGGGATCACTGAGACAGCTGTTAGTGTGAAAATGAAGTGAAGGTGGGCATGAGCTTTGTGACTTAAGAAATGATCTTATCTTCCACAGGGGGAACTAATTTTAGGAAACAAAGCAAGCAAGTGGGCAAGGCTCAGAAGACCAAGTAGGCCTAAAAAATTTGTGAAGGATCATAAACTATATCCCATTTAGCCTACACCTCACGCTGTTCTGATCAGTTTGAACCTTCTCATAAGATAATAAGATGCCATTACTTTCCAAAGAAGTAATCACCTATAAAGGGTTTAACACATATAAGCAAATCAAACTGCAGTTTTGCTCTTATATCTGATCTTGGGAACAGAGTTAAAGATAGCCACAGATACTTTGCTCGTCTACCCACTGACTGGCAGAGTCTAATTATCTTCCTGCTAAATCTAGGCTGTTCTTAGTGATTTTTTCTTAACTAATAGAATATAGCAAAATTTATTTTCTTCAACTTCTTGCAGCCTCCATCTTAATCTCTTGGAACACTCACTCTTGAAACCAGCTACATATGGTAAGGAAGCTCCAGAAGCCTAGAAGACCCATGGAGAGGCTGTGTGTAGGGGAAATGAAGCACGTGGCTGAAAACCCCTACTGGGCTTCTATCTGACAGCTAGCACCAACTTTCTCCCTGGCAATAACTAGTAACAACTTCCTAGCACTGTGAGTGAGGTATCTTCTACGTGAATTCTCCAACCACTATAGAACTTCCACAGTTGGTACACTATAGAACTTCCACAGCAGCCACAAGCTGCTCAGGTCAGTCCTTCCCAAATTCCTTATGTGAAAAATAACAACTATAATAATATTGTTGTTTTTAAGTCACAAAGATTTGGAGGTAGTTTTCTTTGCAGTAACAGAAAACTATAATTGAGATAATTAAGCTACCTTTTTCATCACCCATTCTAGATTATCCTCACCATATTTGACTGGTCTGAGTTGCTTTCCTTATGGCATAACTCAGATTTTCATCCCCAAATGAACTCTTAGTTTCATTGCCCTTTTGAAGTCGTTTATTTTAATTGTCTATTGTCAATTTGGACATTTGCTTTAAGTGTCCATTGTCACTTGCCATGGAAGCAGTGGAGATACCCCAGTGAATCTCCTCATTTCAAGAAATTCTCCTCTTTCTCCCATGATTTACTAGCAAACGTAGATCCTAATGATCACTACTTATTTACAATTTTTCTTTGCCTACTGGCATGTGGAGCACAAGTGATCAAGTGTTTGCTGTGGCTCTTAGTTTAGTGGAAACTTTACTGGCAGAAGTGATCCTGGAAACTAGGGCCTTTAGGTTGAGAATCTTTAAGGTTTTAGTAATTGAAGGGACAAATTCATCAAGCATATCACTGGCAGTGATAGTGAGAGGGACCAATTATATTTCTGCCTTTTTCTTACTGGATCCATTGATTCTAGCAATGGAACGCAGCACCGTATATTGGCTGTTGGTTCAGTATGTATACTGCATCCCAGAAGACAGCAGCCTAACTCTCAAAATGTTGTTCCTGAAATTGTACCATAGATGAATTTTCTATATGCCATTCCACTGTATAATCTGGCTGCCTATTTTGGTAATGGGATACTTTGTAAGAATGAAGAAATCTGTGTCATTTGTTACATCCCTTTGCCATAAAAATGGTTCCCTGCTCCTAGGAAATATTATGTGGGATACTAAGTGTATTATTCCGCTAAAGGGCTGCCGATATAAAGTACCAGGGGGAGAAAGTAATTAGAATTAGATAGTACAGACAGGTGCCTAGTCAGCAAGATTCTGGTAAACTGCAAAGATTCTAACCTGCCCAAGGAAAAATGGGCAGATAGCTTTCTAAAAGGCTAACTGACCCAAGGAGAAAATTTAGCCCAGTGGAGGAGTTCCCACATTGAATATACAAGGTCCCTGATATAATTCCAGAGCCTTCTTAGAGAAGTGATCTATTGAGTTATCAGACAATCATCTGATACTTTAGGACAGGAAACATATAGACATTCTTTCTGTGTTAACTTTTCTTGGATCTCTTATTTTTCTTAAAAGGTTCCTTTTAAAATTTAACTTAGTTTACTTGCTAAAACCTGGTTCAAAACCTGCAGAGGGCAGGCTACAGTGTAATTGATTTGAACATTGGCAACCTGAGAAGCTTCGTAGGGGCTAAGAAGGAACGCTGTGTTTTCCATGTTTTTTGGTGTGTGTTAGCATGTTTGTTTGTTTGTTTTTCTTTTTTTTTTTTTAACTTTTTAAATCTTCTTTCTTGTCCTATCCTTTTTAAAATCAGGTGCTACTTTCTTGTTTCTTCTTTGTTTTGTTTCTCCTTCTTTTGTTTCTCTTTTTTTGTTTACCAATTTTGTATACCTATGCTATTTCTTTTCCTTCTTTCATCTTTCAATCTTCTGCTTTCTGTTGTTGTTCTGACATTCTACTTCCTTTTGTTTGGCCTTCAATTTTCCTTGTCTTTATTTCTCTCTCTCTCTTTTTTTTTTCTTTATTTACTTTTTAAATTTGTCTTTCCTTTTTTCTTTCCTTCTTGAAACCATGGAGGCAAGAAGGCAGTAGTATGGCATAGTAAACATGCTAAAAGAACATATCTTCCAGCAAATAATTCTCTATCCAGAAAATGGCATTCAAAAGTGAGGGAGAGTTCAAAATATTCACAGATACACAGAAATTAAGATAGTATGTCAATAAGAAACCTGCCCTTCAAGAAATATTAAAGGGATTTCTGAAGGTCAAAAGGAAAAAGAGGAGAGAGAGTTGGAGGAGAATGTAAGAACAACTAAAAAGGTAAAAGAAATAAAAACAATATATGGCATACATAAACCAAAAGAAAATAGGACTATTGTAAGTAATTCCTTGACATTAATAGCATTAAATGTTAATGGATTAAACTCACCAGTCAAGAGAAACAGATTAGCAGTATGGATAAAGAAATATGACTCATCTATATGCTGTCAACAAGAAACCCACCTTAGACAAAGGCAAGCAAGGAGGATAAAAGTGATTGTTGTAAAACAATTCTGTAAGCAAACAAGAACCAAAAAAGGGCAGGAGTAGCTACACTAATATATATATAACAAAATAGACTTTAAATGCAAAATTATTGTAAGAGACAAATACTATATATTAATAAAAGGGGTAATTTAACAAGTAGAAAGAACAATCATAAACAATTATGAACCTAACCAGAGTGCCTCAAAATAGTTGAGGCAAACACTGGAAAAACTAAGTGGAGAAATAGATGCCTCTACAATTATGGTGGAGGAATTTAATATACCATTATCACCATTAGACAGAACATCTTGACAGAGAATCAATAAAGAAACAAAGACTTTGAATAGTACATTAAAGAACCTGGACCTAAAAGACATATATAGAACATTACACCCAAATACAATGGGATATACATTCTTCTCTAGAGCACATGGATCGTTATCCAGGATAGACCACGTGCTAGGCCACAGAACAACTCTCAATGAATTCAGAAATACAAAGTAATTTCTCTGACCATAATGAAATGAAGCTGGAAATCATAAGGAAGAGAAGCAGACTGGGTATGAAGATGGAATTTGAACAATACACTCTTGGACAAACAGTGGGTAAAGAAAGTAATTGCAAAGAAATCAGTAAGTACCTTGAAATGAATGAAAATAACAACACAATGTATCAGAACCTATAGAATACAACAAAAGCTGCAGACAGGAAATTTCATTGCTATAAATGCCTATATTAAAAAAGAAGAAAGAACTAAAATCAAAGACCTAAGTGAACACCTGAAGGAATTAGAAAAAGAACAACAAACTAACTCCCAAAGGAATGAGAAAGAAGGAAATAACAAAGATTAAAGCAGAACTAAATGAAATAGAAAATAATAAAGCACTAGAAAAAATAAAATCAAAAGCTGGTTTTTTGAGAAGATCAATAAAATGGACAAACTCTTAGCTAGACTACCAAAGAAAAAAGAGAGAAGATGCAAATACATAAAATAAGAAACAAGGAAGGAGATATCATTGCTGACCCAGAAATAAAGAGTATCATAAGAAGATACTTTGAAAAATTATATGCTAAAAAGATGGACAACTTAGAGGAATGGACAAATTCCTAGAAACACACAAGCAAACTACATTGATGAAGAAAAAATTGATGAACTTAACAGAATAATCACAAGTAATGAGATAGAATTAGTCATCAAAAACCTCCCAAATAGGAAGAGCCCAGGACCAGATGACTTCACAGGTGAATTCTACCAAACATTCAAGAAAGACCTAACACCAATCTTGCTTAAGTCTTCCAGGAAACAGACGTGAAGGAAACATTGTGTAAATCATTCTATGATGCCACCATCACCCTAATACCAAAGACAAAAACAAAGATGCCACAAGAAAGGAAAACTATAGACCTCAATGAAATACTTGCTATTCACATTCAACAGTACATCAAATGAATTATATACTATAACCAAGTGGGTTTCATCTCTGGTATAGAAGGGTAGTTCAACATAAGAAAATGAATCAATGTAATGAATCACATAAAGAGATTGAAATTTAAAAAAAAAGATCATCTCTATAAATGCAGAAAGAGCATTTGACAAAATACAGTACCTTTTCCTGATAAAAAACAATACAAAAGATGATAGGAATAGAAGGAAACTTCCTCAACATGATGAAGGGTATATATGAAAAACCCTCATCTAACATCGTATTCAATGAGGAAATTCTAAAATTTTTTCTTTAACACTGGGAACAAGGTAAACATGCCCACTTTCACCACTCCTATTTAACATTGTGTTAGAAGTACTTGCTTGAGCACTTAGAGAACAAAAAGTTATAAAAGGCATCCAAATTGGAAAAGAAGTAAAAATTTCACTATTTGCAGACAACATGATTCTATACATAGAAAGCCCTGAGAAAACTACAACAAAGCTTCAAAAGGTTATATATGAATTCAGTCACAAGTTATAAGATCAATATTCAAAAATCTGTAGCGTTTCTATACACCCACAATGAACAACCTGAGGAAGAAATCAAGAAAAAATTCCATTTACAATAGCAACTAGAAGAATCAAATACCTAGGAATAAATTTAACTAAAGATGTACGTGTTTGAAACTACAATGTTGGGAATGCTCTTTTGACAATAGGGCAAGTTAGGATTACTGGTTTAGGGCATTGGATCTGGGTGGCATTTGGGCCAGGGTGTAGCAGGGGCACACTTCTAGGTAGTGTGTGAATGTTCATCTTGACATAGTGTTATGTTAGTGGGTGGAGACCCACATAGTGAGCTGGAAGGTGCTGGATTCCCATCCTGGGGAGGCCAGATATGTTCTCAAATAAAGGCGCAAGAGTCTCTCAAGAGCATGGGTGGTGCCCAATAGGGAAGGATAGACCAGTGTATCAAGCCCTCAGTGTTGTTACAAGTAATTATAAATCTGGTCATGCAAAGAGAAGCCTGGTGGTTGCAGTGGGTCCTGTGGGGACAGGTGAGGGAGGAACAGAATAGATGGAAAATGTGGCATTTTGAGGGTGATGGGAGTGTTCTACATGATCTTGTAATGATGGATACAGTCCATGTTAAATTTCATCGATATCTGTAAAACTGTATTGTCCAAAATGTGAACCATAATTTAAACTACTGATCATGATTGGTAGATATGTTTTGATATTTATACATCAGTTGCAAGAAAAGTACCATCCACATATAAAATATTATTAATAGAGGAAGGGGGAAAAGTGGGAGGATGTTGGATATATGGGAGTCCCCTCTATTCTATATGTGACTTTGCTGTGACCTGAAACTTCTTTGAAGACAAAATGAAAAAAGTAAGTCACTGGGGGAATAATTGAAGAAAATGTCACTGTAAATATAGGATGACAGATCTTACAATGATGAAAGGCAAAATGTAAAAATAATTTTTTCTTTTTCTTTTTTCATTATTTTTTATTATCCCAATTTCTTATTTTTTTATTTTTTATTTTTTTTCTATATTATTTCCTGTTTTTAAGACTATAATTATTTCACTTTCTTATTAATTGTATTTGGCTATTTTATTGGCTTCATTTTATAAGAAGTTTCAGATCACAGAAGAGTTCCAACTGTGGCAGGAGAGGACCATTTGTGTGGGGTGTCAGTGAAGGGGGATATATGGGGGAAGCTCACCTGGGCATACATATAAGGACAATAAATGCTTTCAAATGTTTGTGGGGCATTGTCATGGTGGGTGGAGATTCACACAATCACAGAAAAACTATTGAATTTCCATCCTGGGGAACTCTGCCCCATTTTCTGTTGCAAGAGCAAGAATCCCCCAAGTACAGAGGCCATGGCTAGTGAAGGAGGATGGTTCACTGATGGGCCCTTGATATTGATGGCTGTGCTTATGAAACTTTATTCTTGAAATTGAATCTTAATGTGCCTAAGGTTACCTTCTGAGAGCCTCCTTGTCACTCAAATGTGGCTTCTCTCTAAGCTGAACTTAGCATATAAATGCAATAATTTCACCCCAGTGTGGGACATGACTCCCAGGGATGAGCTTACCTGGCTTTGAGGGCTTACTACCAAGTACCAACTAGCAAAGCAACTGAAAAAGACCTTGACCAAAAGGGAGAAAGGGTAAAGACAAATGAGTTTATGTGGCTAAGAGACTTCAAAGTGATTCAGCAGGTCATTCCAGACATTATCCTAATGCACGTCTCAGCAGGATCTCATTGGCTGCCAAATTAGACACTACCCCAAATAGCAGGGCTCCTGAGGACTATGGAGACACCCAGGCACTATGGTCATGACAGATAGCTCATGGGTTTGGTGCCTTGTCAGTGGGCCCTACTTTGGGGTTTGTGCTTTCCAGTATGACAGAGTTGGACTCAGTTGTGGTTTTGCTATGCATGGCTCTTCTGTCCCTTCTCTTTGAACCTATAGCTGGTGCTGGAGTTGGTAGATGTACATTCAAGAGACTTGAATCTTTGGACTGTCCATGTGCCAGCTGGGCCCTGAGGCTCAACAGAGTTGCAACAACTACTCTCCTGTTAATTCAACTCACCCAGGACAATTAACAAGGAGGTGATGGTGGGTAACCACCATACCAAAGAACTGAGAGAGCCTACAACTCCAAGCAAGAGAGTCCCATCCACCAGCTGTGTGGGATCAAAACCCCCTCTCACTTAGAGGTGGAGTGGGCATCACCATCCCAGAATCTTCAGGATTGGAGACTGAACTATGGACTAGAGTGGACTTACTGATATCCTACTAAAGACTTTTTGTGATTCTAGCAATGAAAGAACTTATATCATTGATGTGGAGGCAGTGACCACTGAAGGTTCTGAGGTCAGGGAGAGGGAAATCAGTTGTAATACAGAGGCATTTTTGGGACTTAGGAATTGTACTGAATGGCATTGCAATGACAGAAGTCATTATATATCTTGTCATAACCTACAGAATTGAGTGGAAAGAGTGTAAACTACAATGTAAACTATAATCCCTGCTTGGTGGCAATGCTCCAAGATGTGCTTATCAATTGCAATGAATGTACCACACTAATGAAAGATGTTGTTGATGTGGGGAAAAATGGGAGGTATGGGGAGTGGGACATATGAGAATCCCTTATATTTTTGTGTGTAACATCTTATGTAATCTGAGTATCTTTTCTAAAAAATTAAAAATATATTAAAAAAGAAAAAGATATAAAAGTCATCCAAATTTTTAAAAAAGAAAATATTTCCTCTCTTCCTGTTACCAAAAAAAAGTGTGTCACATCCAGAGGAATAGATTAGTTTATAAATTAATGGTCTATTAGCTCTAAAATGCTGCTGTTATCAAAACCACAGTAGGCATGGAATCCAAACCAATATTTACAGTATAAAATGATTCTAGAAGGGAAAAATCAATGCCAGTACAAAGTAAAAGATATTGCAAAAACTTCAACATTGTAGAAATTCCCTGAATTTTAGGGTGCTTATTGCCCATCAAGCATGTGTCTTACTAGAGCACCTAAAATACTTGCCCAGTTCTGCAAGATGGCACAGCATCATGTCATCAGTGTAATGGAATCATGTCATTTTCACTGGAATGTCAAGATAACCAATGTCCCTGATGCCTATGTTACAACAAAGATGTAAGAGTTAGCATAGCATTAAGGCAAGACAGATTTTGACCCTTTCTTTGATTGATGATTGAGGGGGGAAAAAAGCCTTCCAAAATGCATTTATGTATAAAATACCAGAGTCCATGTTGTTAGGTCAATAAAGATATTACATAAGACAAAACACCTTTAATTTTGGCTACCAGTGAATTAAGTTTAGTTTACAGTAGTCAACCTTCATCAGCTGTGATTCATCTGGTTTGTGCAGAAACACAGATGAATTGAATGGGGATGTGATAGAGTAACACTCAAGTCTTTGATGGTTACATTGACCTCCAACATTCTTCCAAGAATATTGCTTCTAATTTACTGTCCTGGTCACAGGTGGCAAATCAGGTCTTCAGTGTAGCCTATAAAGTGGTCCTTATAATACAGATCGTAGAACCAATGTGAATCTTTCTGCTAGCTGCTAAAGATATCAACCCAATTACAAAGTTGAAGCCTGTATAAATAACAATAGGGTAGGTGAATTTATCACTAGTCCTCCAATTCCCACTATGAACTGTTATCTATGATGTTGCTTATTAAGGGTGGGGGGCATCAATTCCTTGAAATGGATTCAGTATTTCTATTTCTAGTTACACTGCAAAATGACCTCAGTTAAGTTAGTCAATGAGGACTTCCAGGGAAGATGGCAGAGTAGGGGTCTTCAGGATTCAGTTCTTAAACAAAACAAAAACAACAACCAAAAAGCAAAACAAAACAAAACAAAACAGGCAGTAACTCTAAAACAACTATTTTGAAACTCTGGAGGACAGAAGAGCATGGACAACTGTACAGCATCCAGGGAAGAGTGGGAGGAAGAGGTTGATAAGCTCTAGTAAAGAATAGTAAATTACTCTCTCTGCATAGAGGCTGCTGGTGACCATTCCCCGCTCTCACAGCAGGTCACCTTAGAGTCCAGTCCTTGGCTAGCTCACTGGTGACAGAAAGGGACACAAAATTCCTCTTCTGCAAGAATATTCGCTGATCATGGCTTTTGCTTAGCCAATTCAGGATCACTGAAGGCCTGGCTCTGAGGGCAGCTATTGTTTCAACCCTTCCCAGAAGTTGGTGGAGGCCCTCTGTGGAGATTTAAAGATGCAGTGCTTCCTCATGTCTGTAACATTCACTTAGCTGCAGGGCTGCATTTTCTGGGCAGGCCAGGAGGGTTCAGCTTCCAGGACCTGTCAGAGAAGTTTTTGACACCCTTCTTCATCCCCTTCCCACAGTACTTTGGAGCCAGTCTGCATCCCCTGCTTAGGTCCCTGGCCTTCTTTTGGCTGAGAAAAACTGACTTGAGAAAGTCTTCTGGAGTAACCTTCCTCTCAGAATTTGCCCTCCAGGCAAAAGCAGCTTGAGACAACAAAAGGAGTGTAAAACACCATAAAGTCAAAAAGTCTGGGGGAAAAAAAGCCTGCTGGCTTCAAACACTCAAAAGAGGGATGTCTCCTGGGAAACAGGGGCAACCAAACTCTTGTAGACAGGGAATTACCCAAACAACTGACAAGCAAAAGTCCAGGACAAGACAGAGTCCCAGAAAGAGAAAACACAGCACAGATATTCACCCTGGGAGACCTTCTTGATAGGAGGGCTGATGCTCAGGAAAACCTCTGTCTTATCACTAGCTGGATACAAAAACCAAGAAAAAGACATCTCAGGAAATAAATGCCAGAGTAAACATTTTAAAATATTAAAATGTACAGTGTACAAAAAAAGAGTAAAAGACAAACAGGAAATCATGTGCTATCCAAAGGAGGAAGATAAAAATACAGAAAACACCAATGAACAAAACCAGAATGTAGACATAACAAAGCTTTAAAAAAAAAAATCTTAAAAATGCTAAAGAAAATGAAGGAAAATACAGAGAAAGAACTAAATGTTATTAGGAAAACAATGAATGAGCATTGTGATAGTCTAAGAAAGAGAAAGAAATCTTAAAAAGAATCAAACAGAAATACTGGAGTTGAAGACCAAAATAATTGAAATGAAAAATGCCCAGGAAGCCTTCAAGATCAGATGGGAGCTTGCAGAAGAAAGAATCCATGAATTTGAAGACAAGACACTTGAAATGAGTTGGGCTAAGAAGCAGAAAGGAAAAAGAACTATTAAAAGCAAAAATAGCCTAAAATTATGGTGCACCATCAAGTGCACAAATATACATATTAATGGGAATCCCAGAAAGAGAAGACAGAAAGGGGCAGAAGGTATATGCAAAGAAATGATGATGGAGAACTTACCTAACTTAGCAAAATACATGAATATGCACATCCAAGAAACTCAGAGAACACCTATAATAAAAATGAAGAAAAATATACTCAGTCATATATTGATTACACTATTCAATGCAAAGAACAAGGAGAGTGTTCTGAAATCTGCAAGTGAAAAGGAACATGTTATATACAAGGGAATCCTAGTTAGATTAAGAGTTGATTTCCCATCAGAAACTATGGAGTTAAGAAACCAATGGGTTGAAATACTTAAAGTGCTAAAAGAAAACAACCGTCAGCAAAGAATTTTATATCCAGTGAAACTCTTTCAAAAATGAGATTAAGAAATTCTCAGGTAAACAAAAACTAAGGGAGTTCATCAACATTAGTCCTAAAAGCAACACTAAAAGGAGATCTTCAGAATGAAAGGGAAGGTCATTAGACATGGTTCAAAGCAACATGAAGAAATAAAGACCTGTGGTAAAGATAACCATTTGGGTAATTATAAATGCCAGTACTATTGTAGTGTTTTCTTTGGTATATCATGTTACTTCTTACTTCCTACAGGTACTAAAATACAAATTCATAAAAAGTAATGATAAAACTGTTTTTGGATGTAAAATTGTACAAAAATATAAGTGGTAACAAGTACTGAAACAATGGTGGGGGGACAGAAGTTATTGGAAAAGTATATGCACATGCTATTGATGTTAAGTTAGTATGAAAACAAATATATATATTGAGGGTGTTGAACTTTTAACCTCATCGTAACCACAAGGAAAATAGATGAAAAATATCCAGATAGAAATGATAAGACACTTAATATGGTAAAACAACAAAAAAAGCAAATCATTAAAAAAAAAGATATTAATGGAAGTGCACATATTTGTGTACAAAAAAGGCGTAAGATCTCATCAAAATTAAAAACTTTTATGCATTCAAGGTCTTAAACACAAAAGTGAAAAGACAACCTACTTCATGGGAGAAATTATTTGGAAGCCACAATATCCATAAGGGATTAATATTCAGAATATATAAAGAAATCACACAACTCAACAATGAAAAGACAGACCCAATTATAACATGGACAAAAGACCTGAACAGACATCTTTCCAAAGAATATACACAATGGCCAGAAAGCACATGAACAGATGATGAATATAATTAGTTATCAGGGAAATGCAAATAAAATCATGATAAGATCTGTTATCTTTTATGCATATTGACAATTTCTTCTGTATGCTCCCCAAGTGTCTTTTCTTTTTTTCACCTTATTTTTCAAGAAGCTTTAGGTTACAAAAAAGTCACATAAAAAATAGGGGGGATTCTCATATACTCCCCATATGCTCCCCTACCAACAACTTACCCACATGAGTAAGGTACATATATTTGAATTGATGAACAAATATTGAAGCATTACTACTAATAATATTTAATAGTTTATGATATGGTTTCCATAAACATTTATAACATTTATAGGATCTGAAAACACTTATAGGAGCTGAAAAAAATCTGTAATGGCTTGTACCTGTCAATACAGATATGCCTCACATTCATATTCCATAGAGGCATGCACCAGGTGCACCCTTTCCCACATATCCCCTACCACTGAAGTGCTGCCATATTTGCCCAAAGAACAATCTCACCATTGCAGTTTTAACCACAGACATACATATCCCAAGAGTTCGCCTGTATTTTCCTTCAACACTTCCCCCAGTCCCATGGATAGTCCAACCTAACACCCCCTACCCTGCTCACCCTCACATTCCAGCATTGTCAACATGCAATATCACAATACAATATGTATATAAATATTATATATTGAAATTTATTTTATTATCTCTTGGCTTTGCTTTTGAGGTTTTGGATCTCAGAAAGGTTGTAACTGCAGCAGGGGAGGATTACTTGTGTGGGGTGTCAGTGTTAGGGGGATGTGTGGGAGGAGTGCACCTGGGGCCTGTCTCCATGGAATATGAATGTGTTCATGTGGTCATGGGGTATTGTCTCAGCAGGTGGAGATCTACACTATAACCGACAGAAAATAGGATAGCCATCCTGGGAAGTCCTGCTGTATTCTGTAATAGAGTCACAAGAATCTCTAGAGTACATAGGCAGTGCCTAGTGAAGGAGGACAGACCAAATACTCCATGCTCTTGATATAGATGCTTATACTTATGAACCTTGTTCTTGTGAAATTGAAACTTATACTAGTAGTGTATATTGTTAAGTGTTACCTCCTGAAAACCTCCTTGTTTCTCAAATGTGGCCTCTCTAAGCCAAACTCAGCATATAAACTCACTACCTTCTCCCCATTGTGGGGCATGACTCTCAGGGATAAGCTTCCCTGGCACTGAGGGATTATTACCCAGCACCTACTAGCAACACGTTTGAAAAAAGACCTAAACCAAAAGGGGGAAGCGGTAAATACAAATGAGTTTTTGTGGCCAAGAGATTTTGAAGTGAGTCAGGAGGTCATTCCAGAAGTTACACTTATACATGTCTCTGGAAGATCTCACTAACTGCCACAGTAATAGTGCCTCAAGCAAGGGTGCTGCTGAGACCTCTACAGACATTATAGGCAGAGCAGACAACCCCAGGAAATTGGTACCCCATTGGTGGGCCTTACCTTGGAATATATGATAACCTATCTCCTCAATGTATCAGAGTTTGACTCATTTATAATTTTCCTACACTTGGTTCTTCTGCTTCTTTTATTTGAACCTATAATTAGCACTATAATTGTTGAATACATTCCCCAGAGATTTAAAGCTTCTGGCTGTTCATATGCTGGTTGAGCCCTAACTCTCAGCAGAGTGGTAGCCAACACCTATCTCCAATTCATCAGACTCACCCAGGACAACTAACAAAAGGATGATGGACAATACCTATCCCAAGAAGCAGAGATTGTTTACAACTGTAAGCAAGACAGTTCCACCCATCTGCTTCATCAGATCTAAACCCTCTCATAATTGGAAACAGAGTGGGCACCACCATCTTAAAATCCTCAAGATTGAGGAATGAACGATCATAAGAGGAAATACAACTTCAGACTAAAGTAGACATTATTATTTTAGTAATGAAGAACTTATAACATTTATATAAAGATAGTGGTTACAAGAGATTCTGAGGGGAGGAAGAGAAAAGAAAAGGTGTAACATGGGGAAGTTTGGGTATATTGAAATTGTTCTGCAAAATCTTGCAATGATGGATACAGGCATTATACATTTTATCAAAATCTATAAAATTGTGTGGTGCAAAGTATAAACCATAATGTAAATTATAGACCATAGTAACAATACTTCAATATTTGTTCATCAATTATAACAATTATATATCAATTATAACAAATATGCCACACTAATGAAAGATGTTGTTAATGGGGGAAAGTGTGGGAGGGGTGAGGGGTATATAGGAATCCCCAATATTTTTAATGTAACATTAAAGTAATCTAAAGCTTCTTTAAAAATAAATTATTTTTATTAAAAAAAGACTCATGCACAGAAAATCACAATAAGATACCATTTCATTAGAATGGCTGCTGTTTTAAAAAAGGAAAATAACAGTGTTGGAGAGGATGTGGAGAAATAGGAACATCCATTCATGACTGGTTGCAATGTAAAATGGTGCAGCCATTTTACAATGGTTCTGTCACTGTAGAAGACAGTTCGGTGGTTCCTCAGAAAGCTAAGTATAGAACTAGCATATAATCTGGCAATCCCACTACTAGGTATATATTCAAAACAACTGAAAGCAGGAACTTGAACAGATATTTGCACATCAATGTTCATAGTGGCTTTAATCACAATTGCCAAAAGAGCGAAGCATCCCAAGTGTCCATTAACTGATGAATGGATAAACAAAATGCTATTTACATACATGGAATAATATTCAACCATAAAAAGGAATGAAGTCCTGAAACATTTGTATTAGTTAGCAAAAGGGTGCTGATGCAAAATACCAGAAATTGATTGGTTTTTATAAAGGGTATTCATGTGGGGTAGGAGCTTACAGATACCAGGCCATAAAGTGTTATGGTACTTCCCTCACCAAAGTCTATTTTCATGTGTTGGAGCAAGATGGCTGCTGATGTTGGCAGGGGTTCAGGCTTCCTGGGTTCCTCTCTTCCCAGGGCTTGCTTCTTTCCAGGCTTAGAGTTCTTCTCTTCCTGGGGCTTGCTTCTGTTTCCTCTGTGAGCTTACTTCCTAGGGCTCCAGCTTCAGGCTTCAGCATCAAACTCCAACATCAAAACTCCAACACCAAAAACCCCTAACTCTATCCTTTGCCATGCCTTTCTGTGAGTCCCCACCCATCAAGGAATGGGGACTCAATTCCCTAATAATGTGGCCCAATCAAAGCCCTAATCATAACTTAATCATGCCCAGGTACAGACCAGATTACAAACATAATCCAGTATATATTTTTGGAAGGCATAACCATATCAAACTGCTACAACATTTGACAACATGAATGAACCTTTAAGACATCATGTTTAATGAAATAATCAGAAACCAAAAGACAAATATTATATGATATCATTGATTTGAAACAATTAGAATAAACACAATCATAGAGTCAGAATCTAGAATCTAGGTTACCAGGAGATGGGATGGGTATAGACAATGGGCAGTGGAGATTTAAAATGTGTAGTGTTCCTATTTGGAATGATGGGAATGTTTTGGTAATGGATGGTGGTGATGGTAGCACAACATTTTAAACATAATTAACAGCAGTGAAATATATATCTGAGTATGATTAAAAGGGGAAATACCAGATTAGATATATGGCAACAGAATAAAAACTTAAAAAAAAATCCATGCAACTACATTATACAAGAGTGAAACCTAAGTTAAACCATAGACTTTTATAACAGTGCAATTATGAAAATATGCTATCCATCAATTGTAATAAATATTGAACACCCAATGAACTTGTTGGTGGGGTGGTGTATGGGAATCCTGATTGTTCTGTAAACCCCCAACTTCTCTAATAAAAAAAAGAAAACAAATGGCCTCAGTTTGATTTGGAATCTATCATCTATCTATCTAACCATTTACTCTATCAAATTTATATAATAAATCCATCAAAATCAGCACACCTTCCCTTGCTAGATATACCACCATCAAGATCCACACACTCACATATTTACCTAGCATCTACTGGCACTTATTTGTCTCTACGGTTCTTTTGACATGAATTTTTTTTTTCCCTAAGCAGATCTTATACATCTCTACTCAGGTTGTGCTGATCCCTGATCATATTTATCAGCTTAGTAATAATGAAGTGGTAGAGGTTGAGAAAAACAAAATTTGTGAGACAATGGTTTAGTTGAAGTGGTTGCAGTCTTCAGGCAAGACTAGAAGATTTTCTTCTACAAGGGAAGAGGTATTACTGCTTCTAGTAAAGAGGGTTAGGGGAAATGTGGGGCTAATATCATCAACTTTTCTCATATGCCACAGGGTCCCACTCCATCATAGCATTTATTTGATGATTGAAGAACTCAATCATTGAACATCATTATTCTTTTCAGTACTGCATCCCTTATAATCAGACCAAATATTTTTGCACAGTGTTTCCTATGACTGTAATAGAACAGAGTCTTCTTTAAAGCTACTATTGAAACTCTCTGGTTTCATAGCATCACTTAATGTTAGCAATTAGCTACATTGAGGTCATCATTTTATTTTTGCAAGACTTCCCTTGCTGTTTAATGTAGCCACCAAGCACTGCATTCTTTATAATTATCATTGCATCACTCTGATCAGAGCAGCATCACTTGATCTTCCAATTCCTTTCATTCACCCTGCACATTATCCTAATCAATCACAGGTGAAAGCTTTAGTAATTGATTCCACTAAATATCAGGAATTGTTACTATGTCACTTATCACCAGCAATTTTGGTTTCTATTGTTTTCAGATGTGGGAAATGCAATTTCACATTACTAGACTGAGGTCCTACTTTTTATGATTCTTTCTAGTATAAATTGTCTTAGCCTAGATTTTCTAGAAGAGAGAAATGAAGGTAAATCTTTCATGGAGGGAATAAATATGGAGGGGAAAGGAAGCAAAAGAGGAATGGAGGAAAATCAAATAAAGATGGTGCTTTACTGAGTCAGCTACCACTTCAAAAGAATACACAGCTGATTGCTGGGTCATACATAATGTATTTGGAGAGGTTGTATATAATGACTGCATTTTGGAACAGTCTATTTGGGGATGGAAATCGTGGTATATCCATCAATTGAAGGAAGGGAGAGCAATGTATCTGCCATCTCTTTCCTGTCTCCAATCAGTTAAAATATGCCCTGTAGGGCAATCGTCTCTAAAACTTTCGGGTTGTGCTACCTACATTTTCTGGAATGCCAGGGTAGTTTGTGCCTTATGGAACTAACTAAATCACATCTGTGACATTGAGCTTCTGTGACTCCCACTGAAGTGGACATAATTAGTGTCATGCAAAATTCTAGCCTTGTTCTTGGAGAAGTATGAGACAACTAGAGATGATGGGAGATGAGGTGATTGTGGTAGTTTTGGGTTATGAAGACTACACATCTAGAAAAACATACTATCACTAGTAAATATTCATAATCCATAGGGGAAGGCAACTATATGATAAATTTTATTTAGAAGTGTTCAATGCGGTGTATTAGAACATGGGCTTGTCTTGTCACACCTTTATACTTTTTCCATGATTATGTCAGTTACAGATAAGGTATGAATTGGATACATTCTTTGATACTCAAGAAAACTTTACCTATCAGTGTTTGCTTAATACTGTGTTTTCTTAATACTTAATTTGTTACTTTTATGATGGATTATCCCCTGAAGTATTTTAGCAAGTGTCCATTTGGGGTTATCTTGTGCCACCATTTTGCCATCCTGGCTCTTCCAGAACTTATCATCATGGATCTTACAATCCAATCATTTTCAGTATTTTATTTCAGAGTTGGTGATACCCATGAATGGAATTTTTTAACTTGGATTTTTTTTGTTTTATGAAAGTTCTTTGCACAGGACTTGCATCAGCATTGCTAGTTTAGCATAATGCCCTGCTTAAGTATTTCCTCTGGATTCATTTATGTCTTTTATGGTGAGCCTCTATCTTTCTAAACACAATTTTATTGGGTAGAACAAAACATAAAACTAATTCATTAATTTAAACTAGGCCTAGAGTTGCAGGGTGCCTAAGAATTACCTCCCAAGGACCACCATGTTGCTCAAATGTGGCCACTCTCTGAGCCAAACTCACCATGTAGATGCATTACATCCCTCCGCCTCCACCCACCCCCCCACCCCCCTCTCAGTGTGGACATGACTCTCAGGTATGAGCCTCCCTGGCACCAAGGGATTACTACCAAGCACCAGCTAGTGATGCAATTAGAAAAAGACCTTGAATAAAAGGGGGAAATGGTAAAGACAAATGAGTTTATATGGCTGAGAGACTTCAAAATGAGTTGGTAGGTCATCAGAGGAGTCACGCTTGTGCATGTATCAGCAGGATCCCAGAGATAGCCAAAGTAGATACAACCCCAGGTAGAGGTACTCCTAAGGGCTACAGAGACAACAATGTCCTATGGCCATGACAGATGGCTCTGGAGTTCAGTGCCTTGCCAATGGGTCCTACTTTGGAATTTGTGCTCCTGGGTGTGATGGAGTTGGAATCAGATGTGGTCTCTCTATGCATGTCTCTTCTGTCACTTTTGCTGAACCTGTGGTTGGCATTGGGGTTGATGTATGCTCAAGAGACTTGAATCTCTGGACTGTCTATGTGTCACCTGGGCCCTGAACCTCAGTGGAATTGCAACACCTGCTCTCTGATTCATTGGACTTACTGAGGTCAGCTAACAGGGAGGTGAGGATGGCCAACCACCACAGCAGGGAACTGAAAGAGTCTATAGCTGCAAGCAGGAGAATTCCATCCATCAGCCATGTGGGGTCTAAGCCCCCTCTCAATTTACAGGTGGAGTGGACATTGCTATCCCAGGGTCCTCAGGATGGAGGAATACATTATGGATTAGAGTGGATTTACTAGTATTCTACCATAGAATTATTGTGACTCTAGCAATGGAAGAAATTATATCAATGATGTGGAAACAGTGGCTGAGGGAGTTGCTGAAGGTAGGGAAAGGAAAAAAGGTGTGATATTGGGGCATTTTCGGGACTTGGAATTGTCCTCAATGATATTGCAGGGTTAGATACAGGACATTATATATTCTGCTACAATCCACTGAATGGACTGAGAGAGAGTGCAAACTACAACATAAACTAAAATCCTTGCTGTGTAGCAATGTTCCAAAAGGCAATCATCAAATGCAATGAATGTACCACACCAATGAAAAAAGTTGTTGATGTAGGAGGAGTGGGAGATGTGGGGAGTGGGGTATATAGGAACCCCTTATTTTTTTTTCTTTTTTCTTTCTTTTTCTTATATTTTTAATGTAACTTATGGTGTGATTCATGTATCTTTAAAAAAAGATAATTTTAAAAATCTAGTTCATGTATTTGTTGTTCAATGATTTTATGGTAGTATTTGAGAAGGTTAAGAAACAGCTTCGTTTTCATGGCATTTCAAAGGTATGGACCCCTCCAAAAATCTATCAGCTATGAATGATTATATTTGGCCTTTTATATTAATCAAATTGATATGACCTACAATGGGCCACTAGTTTAGCCACTTGAGCTGGTTTGACTTGTGATAAAAAAAAAAAAAGCTTGATTCTACAAGGGAATCTGGAGTGGTATTGCATGCCTCGTCTGATGTTTTCCCTTTTCATTTGTAAGGTAAGATTCAGAAACAATATAAAGTAAGGATTTTGTTATGAAAATGTCTTAAAGGTATGTTCTGGGAATGGGAAATTATAAGACTACAGAAATATAGGCAAGAACATTGAAGTTGATGATTTGAGAGTATAAATGTATGTTTAATATTAAGAGAAAGTAACAGTATTTTATAATCAATCAACTAGACAAAAATTGTTGTGTGGCTTTGTCAATAATAGGCATTGAATTTCATGTGGTACTATCAGGTCTGAATGTAATTCTATTACAAAACTTGAATATGTTTTGGCTAATTTAGTAAACAGATTTGGGAGAAGGAAGATAAGGCTTGGTGATTATTGCCTACTTAATTAGGTTTTAATAAGCAATGGCATTTAATGTCTGTTGTGTTTTTGCATTAATACCCTTAATGTATGGCCTAACATTTCACGTACAAGCAAAAACAAAGGTTTATAATAATTTGGTAGATCCACATTGGTACTTATTGAAGAAATATTTTGAGATTACTGAAGACATTTACAATTTCTGCATTCCATGAGAATGGTTCTCAGATGTTTGACTGAATCAAATCATATAAGGACTTTGCTATTTCAGAAAAAAAACTGATACTCATTGTCTATAATCCCCCAGCTTATGAAAGAAATCCCCTTAACTGTCTTGTAATTGTTGGTATTGGATAATTTAGATACTTTGCTATCATTCCTTGGATAATGTCCTTCTTTCAACTAATAGATCATGGCCTAGACAAATAAACCCTTGTTTTACAGAGTTGGGATACTTTCTTAGAAGCTTGGTATTCCCTATTAGCTGACCCAGTGAGTTTATGGATAGAGTAAGTTTAGAGTTTCCCAGATTATTGGAACATGAGATCCTTATTGGATCAGAGTGAATGTGCAGATCTACTGTACAGCCTTACGGTCTTTTTTTAAGACTTGGGAGAAGTAGGATAGAGCTTCAGCAAGCCTCCATAGATATAACTCTCAATGTGAATTGTTGATTTTCATGGTTGAAGGCTAATGAATACTGGTTATTTTTAAAATATACTTTATATATGTTTTGGACACTAAAGAAATCTGAGCATAAATTTATTATAGTAAAGAATTTGGTTTCTTTGTTACTGAAGAGAATACTGGTTAGGCACTATGGAGAAAACAAAGAATTATTATTTTATTAATTGCTTATTGAACTTGAACAAATCTATATACTTGACCACTAGACTTTTTTTCATTTAAAAATTTTATTGAAGCATTTCATGCATACATGAACATACATAAGAAATAAGTGTATATTAAAAGTTGTGAACATATAAAACAAACATATGTATCATCATACAGGGCTCCCATACTTCACCATACCACCAATACCTTGGATTGTTGTGGACCATTTGTAATAGATGATGAAAGAGCATTGCCAAAATATTACTACTGCCCATAATTCATATCTTACGTTTGTTGTACTTTTCCCTAAACCCACCCTTTTATTAACGCACCCTGTGTTAGCATATATATTTGTTATAGTTCATGAGAATATGTTCTCATATTTATTCTGTTAACCATGGTCCATCATCCACCACAGGATTCACTGCTATATAATCCCACACCTTGTACAATCCATTCAAATTGTACATTCAGTGGCTCTCATCTTCATCATAGAATTGTGTTATCACCTTAGAATGTCTTTATTATTCCAAAAGGAAAAATCCCATACCTTTTTATATACCCCTATTTTTAACCCTTAGACTTGATATAATATCTTCTTTGCTAGTACTGCAAAAATATTACATTACTATTAACTATTGTCACATTCTATTAACTATTGAAACTATAAGTTTCATTAGTTGTAATTTTCCCATGTATCATATTAACTTTGTAATAGAAGCATTCTTTTTTTTTAATGTGATTTTTTAAAAAGATTCATTTATTTATTTATTTATTTCTCTCCCCACCCCCCGCCCCAGTTGTCTGTTCTCTGTTTCTATTTGCTGCGTGTTCTTCTTTGTCCACTTCTGTTGTTGTCAGTGGCACAGGAATCTGTGTTTTTTTTTGTTGCGTTATCTTGTTGTGTTAGCTCTCCGTGTGTGTGGCGCCATTCCTGGGCAGGCTGCACTTTCTTTCATGCTGGGCGGCTATCCTTATGGGGCACACTCTTTGCACATGGGGCTCCCCTAAGTGGGGGACACCCCTGCGTGGCAGGGCACTCCTTGCGCACATCAGCACTGCACATAGGCCAGCTCCATATGGTTCAAGGAGGCCCAGGGTTTGAACTGTAGACCTCCCATGTGGTAGAAGGATGCCCTAACCACTGGGCCGAGTCCGCTTCCCAGAAGGACTTTCTTATATTTATATTATTAACCACAATCTTCATGCCCCTCCAAGATCACTATGTTATACAGTCCCCTAGATTATCCCCTAGCTTCCTTTCAATTGCCATTTATAGCCCTAAAATTGGTGCATTTCAGGGACTTGTTAAAGTATAATTAGTCCATTGATTAAATTGATTATAGTTCATTAAAGATTTTTTAAAATTCAGTTTTAGGACTATGTTTTAGATAATGGTTTAGAAGAATAAGTCTAGACACTTAGAGATTTTCTCTAATAATTTTGCCTGTGTCTATAGATTATTTTTTCTATACTGTTCTGGAAACAGCAAAGGTTTCAGGTGTTTCTTGAATTATACAGAGAGTAGGTAAATCAATATACACAATAGCTATAATTTGATTCCATGTAGGAGAATTTTCTAAGATTTATAAAAATAATCCTCTGTAGTGTACTTTATTTGGCAATTCCATTTTCAAAATAAATCTCTTATCTATTGAATGTGTAGAAGTATGGCACAGAGGAGCAGAGCTGGCTTTGTGGACATGAAACCCATGCAGTTGCAGAAGGCTCGTGCTTACAAGGCCCCATACTTGGTTTAATGCTCTACTGCTATCATCATGAGATTCTTAATAAATTTTAAACAAGGGATCGGCATTTCAGTTTGCACTGATCCCCACAAATTATGTAGCTGGTTTTGTAGACTAGGTAAAAGATAATGGTCTCAGAGTAATAGTTGGAGATTGGGTCATGGGGAAGAATTTAGGATTGTTAGAAATTCACACTGCTTAATATATGTGAAAATTCTGAGAGACTTGGGGTGTTATATAGTAGTGAGGTTGATGATAGAGTGATATCTAAATCAACAAGAAAAAGTTATTTTTGTCTATTTACATTTATAAACAATTCCATGAGAGGGTTTAGAGGAAGACAAGGAATTATTGGTTGCTCATGTTTCCACTGGAGTGTCATCTCTGAACAATTTTTATAAACTAATGAGAGACATTGGCTCTTCCAATAATCCTTTTGCTTGCAATATCTAGAAGTGTCCTTATTCATAAGCTCTCAATTCCTGAAGAATAGAGAACCTTTGCTCTAGCCATATTTTTAGTTTTTAAATTTTGAGGTCTAGCTGCTTTATCTGAAGAGTCAGAAATTTTCACCCATTTCTAGTTTACTTTCTAGAGTTCTTTGAAAATGTTTAGCCACATATTGGAGATGTTCCAAATTGGCAATTTTCTAATTCAAATACATTTTTCTCACTAAGTCCCCTCTTTCATATCCACAACATTTTTTAAAAGAGAGAACAAAGCTCCTTTTACTTCAGCCATAGGGTTTACCCCAGAATACTGTTTGAAAGTTTCCCGAAGTCTATTATTAAAATCTTTTTTGAAATAATCTTTATTTTGCTTAAAATTTTGAATCTTTATCCAATCTACTCTTAAGAAAAAGGTTTCGGTAATGGTCTCATATAATTTATTTACTAATTTTGTTGCATATTGAGGTCATTTAAAATATTTTTTTTACTTTGACCATCTCTTGGATTCTGCTGAGGTGTGCATAAGTGTGACCCCTCTGATGACCTTCTGACTCTATTTTGAAGACTCTTAACCATATAAACTCATATACAAACTCATGTATAAACTCATACATATATATATAAACTCATATATGAACTCATACAAACTCTCAGTCATATAAACTTTTATTTTTTTAAGATATTTAGATTACAAAAATGTTACATTAAAAATGTAGGAGATTCCCATGTGCCATATTCTCTACCTTTCCCACACTTTCCCACATTAACAGCATCCTTCATTAGTGTGGTACATCTGTTACAATTGATGAACACACATTGGAGCATTGCCACTAAATGAGGATTATAGTTTACTTTATACTTTACACTCTCTCCTGCTCAAATTTATAAGTTATGACAAGATATATAATGGCCTGTATCTGTCATTGCAACATCATTCAGGACAGTTCCAATGACCTGAAAATGCCCCCATATTGCACCTATTTTTCCCTCTTCCTCCCCTCAGAAACTCTGGAGACCACTGCCTCTACATCAATTATAAAAGTTCTTCAATTGCTAGAATAACATTAAGTCTGTAGTACAATAACAGTAAATCTGCTCTAATCTGTTGTTTATTCCCCACTCCTGAGGATTCTGGGATGGTGATGCCCACTCCATCTCTAATTGAGAGGGAGCTTAAATCCCATGGGGTAGATGGATGGGACTATCTTCCTTGTAGTTGTAGACTCTCTCTGTTCCTTGGTATGGTTGATGTCCATCATCATTTCCTTGTGAGTTGTCTTTGGTGAGTCCAATGAAATTGAGAGTAGGTGTTGCAACTCTCTTGAGATTCAGGGCCCAGCTGGCACATGGACAGCCCAAAGATTAAAGTATCTTGGACATGAACTTATCAACTCTAGTAATAACTATGGATTCACATTGAATAGGCAGAAAAGCCATGTGTAGAGAAACCATGACTGAGTCCTACTGTGTCACACTGGGGAACATAAATTTCAAAGTAGGGCCCACTGGCAGGTAGTCAAACTCCTGAGCTTTTAGCCCTGCCTATAGTGTCTGGATGTCTCCAGAGTCCTCAGTTGCCCATATTTGAGGCAATATTTACTGTGCCACTTAATGAGATACTGCTGAAATGTGCGTAAACATACCCTCTGGAATGATGTCCTGACTCGCTTTAAAGTCCCTTAGCCATATAAGCTCATGTGTCTTTACCCTTTCCCCCTTTTGGCCAAGGAATTTTTCCAGTAGCATTGCTAACTGGTGCTTGGTAGTAATCCCTCAGCACCAGGGAGGCTCATCCCCAGGAGTCATGCCCCACACTGGGGTGGGGTGGGGGAAAGTAAGGCATTTATATGTTGAGTTTGGCTTAGAAAGAGGCCATATTTGAGCAACAAGGACGTAACTCTTAGGTACCCTAATATACTAGGCTAAGTTTCCATTTCAAAAGAAAGGGTTCATAAGTACAGTCATCAATAGCAAGGGCCCATCAATGTTCCAGCCTCCTTCACTAGTCACTGCCCCTCTACTCAAGGGATTCTTTCTGTCCCATTAGAGAATGTGGCAGAATCCAGGATGGGAACTGGTTATTCTTTCAGTTATTGTGTGGGTCTCCACCCACTGTGACAATGCCCATAAACACTTGAACTCACTCATATGCCATATAGTTACGCCCCAGGTGAACCTTCTCTCATGTATCCCCCATCACTGACACCTCACACCAATGATCCTCCATTTCTACAGCTGTAATGTCTCTGTGATCCAAAACTTCTTCAAAAATGAAGCAAAGAAAAATAAAATTAATAAGAAAATGAAATTATGATTGTTTAAAAAATGACAGAAAATTAAAAAGAATTTGAAATAATAAAAGAAAAAAGAAAAAATGATGTTAAAAGTTTTGGCATTATGCCTTTCATCACTGTAAGATCTATTGTCTTATATATACAATGATGTTTTCTTCCATTTCTTCCCTCAGTGTCTTATTTTTTTTCATTTTATCTTCAAAGAAGCTTTAGGTTACAGAGAAGTCATGTACAGAATATAGGGGATTCCCATATACCCACAATACTCCTTATTTTCCCTTTCCCCTATTAATAACAGTTTACATGTGGATAGTACATTTGTTATAATTGATGTACAAATATTGAAGCATTGCTACTAACCATGGCCAATGATTTACATTATGGTTTAAACTTTGGTACATACACTTTTATAAATTTTGACGAAACTTAACATGACCTGTATCCATCATTGAAAGATCATGTAGAACAATTCCAATGCCTCATGTTCTCTCTATCCTACTCCTCCCTCACCATCCCCTTAGGATCCATGACAACCACCAAGCTTCACTCCTTGAAAAACAAGATTCATAGTTACTTGTAACAACATTGAGGCTCGACATACTGGCCTGCCCTTCCCTATTAGTAAAATCTTGCCATGTATCAAAGTAGGAAAATTATTTGGATTATAGTGAAAGAACATACAGGAAGCAGGAGTTCTGCTTGAATGAAGTTGCAGCTTTGATGTATAGGAAGGCCATGATAAATAAATAAGAAAGAGTGTCTATTAGTGTCAGTTGACTCTGCATGCTTGTGAATGATGACTTGGGTTCCCCAATCAAGCAAAAGCTAGGGAAGGGTCATGTGATCAAAGCCTCAAGCAATATTGATTACAGAATATGGACTAATTAAAGCAGCTTTCTTTCACAAATTGCCCTTTTTTGCAAGGGATCTGAGGCAAAGTTTGACCAATTGCTTTTATTACTAATTGACTGTCAATCTAGAAGATCTCCAAACTTTTGATGTTTAAAATGTAAAATTCCACAGTGCAAAATATAAACCTAATGTAAACTATAGACCTTTATTAGTAGCAATGCTTATTTGTTCATCAATTGTAACAAATGTACCGCACAATTGTAAGATGTTATTAATAGGGGGGAATGTGAGAAGAGGAGGGAATGGGATATATGGGAATCCCCTACACTTTCAATGTAACTTTTCTGTAATCTAAAACTTCTTTAAAAGAAAAGTTGATTATAGGAAAAAAAATTCCATCTGGTTTTGATTTCTGTATATCATGTTTAATTAGTATAATAGAATTAAAAAATAGTTGAAATACTACATATATTTCTATTCTAATTTATTTTATAATTTTTATTATTATTGTTATAAGGAAATAAAACAGATTTCTTGTTTGTCATTACTTATTAAGTGTGCTTATTAGTTTCTTAACTAGCAGTTTTATTTCTAGCTTTGCCCAGTCCATTCTCCAAAATTGTAACAGAATAATTTTTCAAATGTCAAGTTATCAATTCATCTTAAGTTCAGTTTGATGTATATCAATTGATTTTCTTAAAATTACTTGCTAGTTGTTCCAAATCACTTTACAAATACTCTTCATTTGATTTGTGATGTCTACATTATTGGATATTGAAGTGTTATATACAACAGAATCTCTTTCTGGGCAATCTTTTCCAATTTATTTATATTACTCCTTATTACGGACAAAACAACCTTTTATTACATATTATGTCTTTATAATATACTGAGATATTTTGTGGCACTAGATTTTCTCATTAGTCTTTTTTTTCTGAATTATCTTTGAAATAGTCACATATTGATTTTTTCAAATTAAATTTTTAAAGACCTCAAAAGAAATTCATTGAATCTATGATATAATATAGAAGTAATTGATATTTTTATGACACATATAATTGTTTTTGAATAACATGTTATACCAATCCATTTATTATCTCAAAGCATTATATTCTTAAATAGAGATTTGTAGTTTCTTTCTAGATATCATACAAAGAACCAGAAAGAAGGTTGAAAGGTTCCTTTTGTTACCTTCCATTTTAAGGCAATATTGTAGCAAGAATATTCTTGCTATTTTATATAATTTAAGATTGGAACTGAAAAATTAGTCAATCATATTATTTCACTTTTATCTCCCCTCTCTACTGCACAAATTGTCTGTGACTCTCTCAGGCCACCCCTTACTGAACATTTCAAGATTCCTATTGTTTTTGTTGTCTCAAGTCTGTGACTCAAATGTCATGTTAATTTTTTTTTGCCACTCTCTAACCCTTCAAATACATCCCCCTTATCTCATTTCACATAAAATGGAATAAAAAATACAACCTTATAATCAGAGATTTAGTGCCTAACATTCATGCTATTGCTGTAATTTCTATTAGAAACATAAAATAGGAAATAATAGAGTAAGTAACCTGACAAATGTGTTTTAGTTTCACATAAGACTGAGCCTGCAGGGCTGTCATATTTGGACTGGAGCTATAAGGCGTGATAAAGTTCCTGTTTGGGCAGAGATAGCTGAAAAGTTCATTACAATTTGGTATTTAATAAAAAGTGACTTTATTTTGCTGTCACAACTGGTGGAGTCGGGATTTTGTAACTGCAATTTAATTTCTTAAAAAGATGAAGCTATAAATCATTGTTATTTTTCTATAGTGTTCTCTGAATTTTCCTACTCTAGGAGGTGATCAAGCTTTGATGGATTCAAACTAATCTAAATTTTAAAAAGACGAATATTGAAGCCAAGTGGTGTGCTATTATTTTAAAACAGGATATAACAATTTCTAGTGATCAGGGTGTCCAAATGAGAATAGTAATAGTAGTAGTGATGACTCTTATTTCTTGAGTAACAATTCTGTTTCATGCACAGAGGGAATGTAACAGAACCTTTCAGAGCTTAGGCACTGTCAGACTGCTTAATTTCAACCTTGACTCTTTAAATTAATCACTCTGTTGCTTGGGGTAACTTAGCTCTATGTGCCTCAGTTTTATCATCTGTAAATTGCTTTCTGGAGCTATTGTGATGATAAAATGAGATAACATATGTAAAGAACTTTGCAAAGTGCCTGACATAAACTAAATAAGCAATAAATGTATATATTATTTAGGCAGCAAAGATCATATTTTGAAAATATTAAACCAATTCCATTTCTACTGTCATCTAAACTATATTTCCAAGCATCCTATCATTAAAGTTAAAATAGAGGACTATCAATTTAGAGGATTTAACCAAACAACTTTCTGACCACCTTTGACATACAAAATCAATTTTTTGAAACCATAAATAGAGCTCAACTTTGTTAAGGAGAAAAAAGGGATTTATAAGTTTTTTTTTTACAAATTAAAAACACCAGTCTTGCATGCTTAGATCACCAAACTTTTACTACAATTCAAAGGCAAAGAGAACTCAGGATAAACCATGGGAGAAAGAAGTGTTCTCAGGATTAAGAGGAGGAAGGAAGGGAAAGGAAGAGGTCCCATGTGAAGGCCAAGGTGGTAGAAATTCTAAATATGGGGGAAGCCAAAAGCAGATGCTATTAGACCTGCCTTTCAGTCTGGAACTCAGGGAAGAGACCACTAGGCAGTTGCCTCTGACCAAGAGGAGAAATAGTGCGTTTAAGGGTCATACACAAAATACCTGGGTTGGTTTTGAAAACTAAGAAGTTCTAGCATGGTCCCGGAATAAGAAGTGTCTATTAAGAGTTGGTGTAGCTGCCCTGGGGCCAGTAAAGATGTGGGAGGCTCACCTGCAGAGACCTTGAGGTATTAATAGATTGTCTAATCCCTGGTCTTCATGGCAGTCATGACTGCGACTTATAACATGCAGCAACTGTGAGATCTAGTTAGCAGGATGGGACTGTCCTTGGATAGCAGACTGAAGGCAGAACACAGCATTGTTCTCAGCCCATTTCCCACCTGAGTGTTCAGTAACCGAGAATCACCGAAGAGACTACCTTGGATCCAGAGGGTAGTCCAACAATCTATATTCAGATCAGCTATTCTTTTCACCATCAATATGTAGACATACCTGTACTTCCTAGAGGGAGAAAAGAGAAGTAGCTTGGTAAGACTATTTACTGAAAAGATCCCCATTCATCCAAAGGAGATTGAATTAATTTTAATTGGCCAGTTTTGTTTTCTACTCCCACAATACTTTCCATCACCCACAGAAATGGAGACTTTAAGTGGAATTTGAGCACAGATATAGAAAGTAAAGACTTCTTTTTTATTTCCCTTTAAGTTATAATGTATATGTTGCAACTCTCAACACATTAGCATTATCTTATTAAAACCCTCAATGATTCTACAAGGTAACTATTTTTCCCTCTATTTTCAAGAAAAACAACAAAAAGCTAACCAAAGTCACCAAGTTATTTTGTGATAGTACCAAGAATTGAACCAAGGGAGTTTATTGGTTAAATCTGTCTGTTTAATTGCTATTGTACACTATTATGCTGCCTGCAACAGAATATACAAATTGTCCTTAAGCGTTTCCCAATATGGGGTTCATTACTCTCCCACAGTGCCATTACCATCCTACATTTCTTCCTCTGAATCATCTCATCATATTTCTCCATCTAAAATCTTTCCTCTCTCTTCCCTGGAACTCTTATACATAACAACTACCTACTAACCTCTATACTCTTACGGACCATTCTCTTCACCTTCAAGTTCCAAATAAGGCCTGGCTATTCCTTGAGTTCAATTCATCATGTGAAGCCCTTTGAAGCTGCTCATCCTCCAATACCTAGAAACTGAGAGCCACTGGCTGGGGCTCGTCCTTCACATCACTGTCACTTACAGGTCAGAATGCCTCTATCTTATAACCCCTGTTCCTTTAAAGTTCATGATGCTCAGTGGCTCTCAAAATAGTTAAAACAGATTGCTAGGTCTCATCAGAGTTTCTGATTCAGTGAGTCTTGGCTGGGACCTGGGAATTTGAATTTCTGATGAATTCCCATATTATGTTAGTGCTGCTGCACAGCTACATAAATATAAATCAGTTAGACCTGGATATTAATTTTTAAAATCTGTAGATTTTAGAGATGGTGCTTAATCTTGAGTAAAATAGAACTCTCTCTTCATATTCTTTGTTATTGAAACCTGAAATAATTCTCTTATTTTTGGCAGGAATTTCCACTTCTTAATTTCACCAGATATTAATTTGAGCATACTACCCTTGTGTAAAGCTTTGCAATTGTTGCATATATTAGAAAAACCACAAACAGGAATTATAAGATGCTTTTATGAACAAATTAGGTGATTCATGATTGGAGTAGTAATACATTGATGTTTCAGAAGCATTTTTGCAATATATTCTCAGTCATCATTTTGAATTTGTTTTTACAAAATATGATAAAAGACCCCAATAAAACCTTTTTCCCATCAGCATTCCTTTTTCCCTCAATATCTCTTATTTCCCTCTAGTCTTGTGTTATTTATAGTAATATTTTATGAAGAATAATATTTTCTTTTTTTATTAATATTTTAAAGTCCATTTCAGGCTTTTGCAATCCTCAATATGTAAAATCAATAATTACACTGTGAATGAAACATCTAATCAACATCTTTTTTTTTACTTTGCTATTTTCTTTTCAATTTATGGTTTAGTTACACAAATAAATTACTGCTAAGAGTTTGAGTTGAGGATGACATGCATTCATGTGACAATTTTAATGAAAACTGTGAGTTGACTTTCAGTTATTTTAAATGGCAAATGACAGGTAAAGCACTGTTTTTCTCGATAAATATAACATATCTTTTAAAGTACACATGTCAGCTATGTTAAAGTCATTGTTGGTTACAAAAAGCGAGAACAAGATTATTACTTAAGGAAATATTGACAGAACAAAGTTATAAAAATCAAAGGGGTAAAGAAAAGAATTCTCCTTATCCTCCATTATTTTAGCCCACTGAAAATGAGTTATCTCTGTTCTTAGGTAATAGCTTGTGAGAAAAATTACATTTCTTTAATTTACATATACTATGGGTATAGGCAAAATTTATATTAACTCCAATGGTTGATATAAACATCAACATAGCATTATAATACATCCAAGTTGAAAACACCATGATTTCCTTACACAAGGATGCTTTGTTGCACTGAATAGAAACCAATGTAAATTAATCCATTTAAAGTAAATTATATGTTAAGCCCAGGATGGTCACATAGGAACTTGAAACTTTTAAGAAATTACTCATTCTACCTTTCTAAGCCACACGGTTTCTTATCTCTTCCTTCTGCATGTTGGCTTCATCTTCCTATTCACATAGCCACATACAGTGGCCTAATTCTCTTGAGTATATATCATTACATTATCGATTCATCATGGATATACCATGGCTACATTTATTCCCAAACTCTTATAACTTTCAGCTTGACTTCACACATTTAAGTAAATCATTCATTCAATTTCTCAAACAGAGATAGTCAGGAGAGAGAAAATGGACATTTGATTTTGGATCATATTTTTACTTCTGGTTAAATTGGCTGAAAGAGTTGGGTTGTATGTCTCAGGGTAAACATGGGAGGCAATATTCTAAATCTTTACTTTTCTTCCTCCTGTTAAAAAAAAAACACACAAAAACCCTCAGCCATTAAACTGTTCAGAATCTGTCTTAATACTTTCCCCACTGTTATACTGATCAACTATTAGCACATTAATATCATTATGTATTTACCATTAGCAATCTCAGATGGATTTTCAAGTATCATAGAGCCTGGCTTAGCACATTCATGTTCCCTAACTTTCTTATATTTCCAACTCTACCTCTACTGTTACCCTAGGTAATGACTGTTACTCAAACTTCCTAGAGAAATCCATGAGAATGAATTCCTATGTCCTCATTCTATAAACACACTTGCATCTGAACCCATTCTTTCCTTTTTTTCCTTTAAACAGGAGGGATGGATTTCTTCCTCTCAAATCTCTGATTCCCTTGCATGTACTCTACTCTTGACCCCCTTTCCCCTTTCTCAGGGACCTTGCTCCTCATTTACCTCTTTGTCGAATCCTCCTCAACAGCATTCATACATGCTCTTGTCTCTCTCACTTATCTCCACCCCCCCCATAGCCTTACCAAATATTAACTCTTTACAGCCAAATATCTCAAAACATTTTTCTATAGTTGAAAAAGTTCTGTTCCTTTTTATTTTGTATCACTTAAAAAAAAGTTTATTGTTATCTTTTCTAAAATTTATTTTTATTTTTAAAAAGATACCTAGATTACATAAATGTTATATACAAAATATATTGGTTCACTTTTCAATCCTCTAATCTGGCTTGTCTACCTACTACTCTTCTAAAATAGCTCTTGTGAAGTAATCAAAGATCTCCATGTTGCTTAGTATAATTAATAATTTTCAGTATTAATTTTACTTGACATTTAAGGAGTGTTTGGCATCGTTGACATTTCCATTCCTTTTGAACAGGCTTATTTTAACTTCCCATAGTACTATAGTCTCCTCATTTTCCTCCTCCCTTTCTGATCCTTTCAGGTTAGTCTCTCTTTGTGCCTCATTTTCTTCTTCCAAATTTTGCATTTCTTACAATGTCATCCTGGATTTTCATCTTTTATCTGTCTACACTATATAAAAGTAATCCTATGAATTTCCATAACTTTAAATAACATTTAATTACTGAAAATCCCAATGCATATCTCCAGTCCAGAATCTCTTCTGAATTTCATGTATGTGAAGAGGTGTATGTATAGTCTCCCCTCTAAAGATTTACAGGAATCTCTCAAGCATGACATTTTCAAAACTGAAACAATTATCATATGCTTCAAACACTCTAGTCACCACATAATCGCCATCTGGCTTAGTTTTCTGCCTGTGATTACAAATATCACAAAATGGGTTGTCTTCAACAATGGGGATTTATTGGCTCACGTTTTGAGTATAGATGAAGTACTAAATTGAAGCATCAGCAAGGTTATGCTTTTTCTATGAAGCCTGGCATTTTGGGGCTGGTTGCTGGAAATCCTCTGTCCTTGGCTTTTCTAACACATGGAAATGCACATGACAGTGTCCTCTCCTTTCTCTTCCAGGTTCCATTGACTTGCATCTGGCTTCTTCACAAAGGAGGCTTTCTCTTCACACAGCCTCAGCAATACGATTAAGGTCCAACCTCATTCAGCTGGGCCACATTTTAACTAAAAATGTTCTCAAAAGGTCTTATTTACAATAGGTTTACATCTACAGAAATGGATTAAGAGTAAGAACATTTTTGGCGGGGGCGGGGGAGGGGGCACCTATTCAATTTAGCGCACCATAGTAGCAAAGACTTTTTTTCATAAAGTTCTTAATGTATAAAGACTCACTATTCCTGACTTGACTTTTAATCTATCTTTTCCATCCTTTCCCTCATCATTACTATAATGCTGCTTATGCCACCATCACTCCTTGTTTGTAATAGCTCTTTCAACCTTTTCTCTCTCCTAAATTCATTCTCCACAGAGCAGCTACAGGCAATCGTTACATCGTATAGATGGTAAAAAATCTTTATAAGTTTTAAAATAATTATGAAAGGTATACATGTTCACAGGTGAAAGACTCAAATTATTCTACAAAGCTTATAAGAAAACACAACAAAACAAACACAAAGTAAAACAGTGGTAAATTTCAACTGCCTGTTTCTACTTCTATTTCACTGAAGTAAGCATTTTTAATCCTCTCATCTATCTCAAAGTATTTAGCTCAATCTCTCTCTAAAATACTCTTACGATTATAATGCTGGTACTACTTCTTGCTTTTTCAGTTTTAGAAATTATCCTTTGGTCTCCAAAAAAAGACCACAAAGATTTAGCTCACCTATAGCTTTCATCCCTAAAACATCCACATATACATGCACACAACACATACTCACATTTCCTATACCTTTATTTTCCCAATATAATTTTAGCATAATTTTGGATACAGCAACTTTTAGTTTGTAAGTTACTTTGACAATGTAAAAATTATTCATATTTGAGCTGTATAAGATATCATTTTAAATTTTCCTTTCTTGTACATTTTGGTTTTTATCAATGTAAATACCTGTCTTGTTTTATTTACTTACTTTCTATATAATTTTAGAAAATAATGCACAAATTTTCTGTTTCTTAAACACTTATGATAGCATGTCAATTTTATCTTTCTAGAGACAATTTCCCTGCCATATTCTTATATTATCCAATGTTAACTGATTTCTATCTATGTCTACTGCAGAGTTATCATGGCATCTTCTTTAACTATCATCCTGGGAATTCCCTTTATCTCACTCATGACTTAGTGATTGGTTTCCTAGGATCCCATGTCTTTGTAGTTCTAGTGGTAAGAAGGATTAGTCCCAAAATGATATATCTATGTGTTAATCCCTGAAACCCATGAAAAGTTACATTATTTGGACAAAGGACTTTGCAGATGTAATTAAGTTTAGGATCTTGAGATGAAGAGATAACCTTGGATTATCTAGCTGGGGCCTTTAAATCCAAAGGCAAGTGCCCTTATAAGAATGAGTCAGAGTGACATTTGACACAGACCACAGAGGCAGATATTAGAGCAGTATGGCACAGCGGACGACTAGAAGCTGGAAGAGGCAAAGAATGGGCTCTTTCCTAGAGCCTCCAGAGGAAGGAGGCCCTGACTTTTGTTGTTTTAAGCCACCAAGCTGTGATAATTTGTTATAGTAGCTACAGGAAACTAATATAGTAGTGCATACAGTTTGGTAGTGCATATCCTTCAGTGTCTTCCTGAGAAATGCTCTTTGGAAGGTAATGTTTTGAGGTTTCACACTTCTGAATCCAGTCCTAGTCTTTTTCCATACTAAGCTGATAGTTAGGCTGGGTATAGATTCTAATTTCAGAAATAATTTTCTCTCAGAAATTTCAAAGCAACATTTTTCACAGTTATGGAGAGCAGAATTCTAAGATGGCCCCCTGTGGTGGTTGGAAGCTGTATGTACTCCAGAAAAACATGTTCTTGGATTTAATCCATTCCTGTGGGTGTGGGTGCATTCAAAGAAGGACTTTTTGATGAGGCTACTTCAGTTAAGGTGGACCAACCTCATTCAGGATGGATCTTAATCCTATTACTGTAGCCCTTTATAAACAGAATGAAATTCAGACTAAAGGGAGAGAAAGCCATGGGAACAAGAAGCTGAAATCAATGAAACGTAGAAGAGAAGGGAGAGACCAGCAGATACTGCCATGTAGCAGATGAGCCAAGGGTCACTGGCAGCCAGTCTTCAAGAAGAAAGCATTGCCTTGATGATGCCTGATTTGGATATTTTCCTGACTCTAACCATGAGTGAAAAATTCCCACTCTTTAAACCAAACCATTTCATAGTATTTGTTTGAGTAGCATAGGAAAGTAAAACACCCCCTAATATCCCAGCTCCATAGCTTACATTGGTCTGTAGTTACTAGTAAGATTTTGATGATATTCATTCATAATTTGTAACAAATGTCTCACAACAATGCAAGGTGTTGAGAGTGGGTTGATGTATGAGCCCCTGTACGATGTTATGCATATTTGATTTTTAAGTTCACAACTTTCACTATATACATATTGTTTATGTATGTTCAGGTATAAATGATACAATAATAATAATTATAGGGTGATTTGGGGGAAAAATACACTAAATGTAAGACAGTTGGATTAGTAGTAATATTTTGAGGATGCCGTTTCATCATTAGTTAAAAATGTTCCACAATGATACGATGTTATGAGGGTCCCTTATGATGTAATGCCTGTTTGTTTTATAAGTTCACAACTATTACTATACACTTAATGTTTATTATATGTTTATGTATTCATGATATACTTCAATAATTTTTTTTAAATGTCAAAACAATTCCAGGTTATACAAACATTATCTCCCAGTTATTTAACAAAACACTAATATAGAGTACTGCTGCTAAATTTGCCAATGTAATTAAGGTCCTAATTTAGTTGACTTTAAGACAGGGAGATTGTTTGCATGGACCTGGCCTAATCATATGAACACTTAAACAGAGTTTTCTTTGGTCACAGAAGATGAAGACAAATATTTGAAGAATGAGAAGGCTTTAATGTGCCACTAATGCCTTGAAGATGGAGAGGAATAAATGGCAAGGGATGTAGGAGGCCTCAAAGAGCAGAAAGCAGGTCCTGGCTGATGGTCAGCAAGGAAATGGGGACCTCAGTCCTACAACCACAAGTAGCTGAATTCTGCCAACAAGCAGATTTTACCCGTTATCTCCAGATGAGAACTCAGCCTGCCTAATGCTTTGATTTCAGACTGAGCAGAAAGCCCAGGCATGCTTTGATAGACTTTTCACCTACAGAACTATGAGCTAATATGTATTATTTTAAGCTGTAAGGTGTGGTATTTTGTTATGCAACAACAGAAAACGAATACACTGACTTTTTAAAACATATTCAAGTGTTTCTGAGAATTCCAAAAGTATACTGGTCCCAAGTACTATACCTAATTTTTTCCTCCTTGGGAAATTTTTTAAATCTCCTTTTTGACCCAATGTCTTGAAATTTTTCAATGATGTATCTTAATAAGAAATTATTTTAATTCCTTTTGCTAGGTACATGGTAAGCTCTTTTTTTTAATAACACTGGCCAAATTATTTATTATTCAAGAATTTGCTTTCCAAGTTGTGTCTTTAAAATGTACCCATCCATATATTTGGATTAAATTAAATTTATACATCAAAAACATTTTGCTCAGAATTCTAATCTTAAGTATAAACCATAACTTATCAAAGCATAGTCCAAACACTATACAATAATGCTACCATTTAGATTTATATGATTCATCTGAAAAACTTATAAACAGGAGTTTTTCCCTGTCTCTCCAGAATAAAAGTCCCTTTGTCTAAAACTTTAAATGATAATAATCCAAAAAGACAGATTCAAATCATTCATGCAATGCATTTTCCTTCATCAGGCTTTGATAAAAACAGAGGCATATGGTGTTGGAGCACCATCTTCCTTCTCAGTTACAGTTCAGTTACAGTCTCTACAGTTCCAGAAGCAGACACAATAACCATTGTTTTATTTGTTTAAGCTGTCTTCTGGTCTCAGCAATAGCTATACATACAGCAACAATCTCATCACTTTCAAAGTCATAGTCAGGAATTGACTTTTGTGAGAAATCTGTTGCTTCTGCTGAGGATTTACTCTTTTTACTCTCTGTGCCACTTTCTGCTGCTCCTGGAGTGTCCTTGCTCAAGAAAGGTCTTCTTTCCATATTACAGGGTTCTATGGATAGTGTGAAGGGCTACTTGATAACTTATAAGAGCTTCTTCCGTTTTGTTCTTAGGCTCTTGTTGTCATATTTCTCCATTGTTTGTCGTCTTATCCTTTAGTTTATCCTTCCTAAAAAAATCTTCATTTCTAAACTTCTCCAAATCCCTTGCCCTTGTTTTTTCCTTTCGGACTGCAGCACTCCCTTCAGCATCTCTTGCAAATCTGGTCTTTTGGCAACATATTCTGTTTTTATCTGTTAAGACTTTGTACTCACCCTCATTTTTGAAAGACAGCTTTGTCAGAGCATGGTAAGCTCTTTTAACGAGAATTCTTTTTGGTCCTGGAAAATTTTCTTTAATCATTTAATTTTCCCGCTTCTGTTTTCCCTGTAATATCTTTATACAACTCCCATTAGGGAACCCTTGATCTAATAATTTTCTAATATTCTCTCAATTTTTCTATTTTCTTATCTATTTCCTTCTTAATTTACACCATTTCATTTTCAACTCTTTTTATTATCTCATTTCCCCATTGTATTATTAATTTCCATAAACTCTTCCCCCCTTCTGATTTTCAATATGTATAGAAATCAGTTATTGTTTGTGGATACTCTATTTCCCCTTAATATTTAGAGGATATTAATTTTTTTTGAGGTTTACATCCCTTTTCACACCCATCTATTTCATCTAATTTCTGTCTCTTCTTTGTGATGTTTTTCTTTGTCTTTCATATGAAAGGCTTTCTTAAAGATGTTTAGTGCTCCTTGTTTTTGTGCTCCTACTTGAAATGTCACTACTTGAAAAGTACTAACAGGAAGATATTTGCACATGTGAGAGCTGTCAACTGAGGATTTCACTCTAGTGATCCAGCAGGGCTCTTTCATTGGAAAATCCCAAAATCATAATCTATAAATTTTTTCTCTGATAGCATAAAGAAGAAATTTTTAATCTCTTGGACTAGAAGAGTGTAAGCCCAACCCTATAACTGTGGTAAACAAATCATCTGGTCAATGTCCAGGAAATGGAATGAAGGAAAAAGTATAGTCTTGATATTCAGTACATAAACGTTCATTTAGTCTTCCTGTTTTCAGTATGGTATCTCTGTTGTTTTTGTTTTCCAGTTCAGAGACCTTGTTTTAGTTTCTCCATAGGAAAAAACAAAACAAAACAAAAACTTCCTTTTTCTGCAGAGAGTGGAATAGCAAAATGGGCCAGTGGCCTTGCTCTACAAAGTGGGGAAGGGAAACTGTGGCAGGAACCAGGCTGGAGATAAAGGAGATTGGCAACTGCAACAAATTGTTTTTCCGGTATGTTTCCCTATTTTTTGGCCTTATCCTCATACTTCTTCCAGAGTTACGAAAGTCTTTCGGGATTTCTGAAGTGTGAATTGAATTGCTTCTCAATGTTTACCTCTTCTTGCTTAGAATTAACTTCATATTATTCAAAATCGGCTATCACTTATACCATTGATTTCTAGTTTCCGAATTTTGCTATCATTATCTTTTCTCCTGTGCTTTGTGCTTATAGGCTTATAGGTGTGAAAACCTCATTTTATTGTTGTTTTATTGGGGATTAGAGATAAATATCTGCCATTTCTAGAGTAATAATTTTAAAAACATTGATCGTATAATGTCATGCCTCTGCTCAAAATCAGTCAATGGCTTCACTTCCCATTGGAATAGAACACATAATTCTACCTGTATGGCCTCTACTGACTGTTTTTTTTTTTTTTTTTGCCATGTTTTGTATCACTCTGCCTTGATTAGTATGCTTTAACTTGGATACTGATTTTTTTTCTATTTCTCTGTTATGCCAGTTGTTTTCTGGATCTGGGTCTTTATGCATTCTGTTCCCTATACTTGCACTGTTTCTTTTCCCTCTCTTATGTCTTTCTCAGCCCTTTCTTTACATACGTTACCAGGCTAATTCTTACTCATTTTCCAGTTTAAATGTCATTTTCTCTAAGAATCCTTCACTAACCTCCCAATCTTAAGAAGGTCTTTCTGTTATAATACTTAAGAGTACCCTGCATATTTTTATTCTTTCTCCTGCCTAACACAGTAATTATTTCTTAGTTTTATTACTTCATTAATGTCTGTTTCCCCTACTATCTTTAACTTTAGGAAAAAAGGAATGATGTATGTTTTATTCACCATATTGTATCCATTTATCAGTGAGAGCCTATTGCAATTACAGACAAGTAATTAGCACTGAATATTGTAGAATATGTAGATGAGTTGATGAATATGTAGAATAGCCTCTTGCAGGCTGTGGATTTTTTAAGGAAAACTGGAAAATAGTGAGGGAATAATGTAGAGAAGAAGTGCTAAATTTAACTCATTCTTTGATGCAAAAGAGACAACTAAGAAATAGTTTCTGAAAAAAGAAATTGAATTGAATTCTTCTGCCATGCTCTTTTCTTTGAGTTCCATAGTTCTCCCTTGACAAATTTATTATCTTTATTAGCTGTGTAATTTTGAGAAGGATAGTTATATTCATCAATTCTTAATTTTCTTATTTGTAAAATTAGCATAATAATGTCATACTTTGGCTTTTTCAGAAATTGCTTAATATACAAATGTAAAGCAATTAGTACTGGGTTTGTCTTTTATATTGAATATCATTATTAAAGAATAGTTTCTCCTCCCCCTTATTTCATCAGTGAGCTACATTGATTAGATAAAAGGAACACATCTCTTCTATGTAGTGAAAGCCTGAAAACAGATTGTTACCAAGGGACATTGTGAAATTTGCTTTTCTGGTTTCCATAAAAATAGGATAGACTTATCTGTCAGATGTTGATTGACTAAAGTCAGCCTGTGGATTAAATGAATTTTCTAGGTCTCTTTTAGATTTATAGATTTTAAAGTAAGAGATATTATAGCAAGCACTAGAGAAATAATTCTTAATGTAGAACAAGCCTACTTACAAATAGCAGTAAAGCTGTGATTGGTCTAATGTTAGAAGAGATATTAGTAGAGCTAAGGGGCAAAGTTGTATATATCATATCCTTGAAGGTGAGGAATTTAATCTTATATGTACCCTATATTAATCAGTATATGTTTCAGGCTCTGACACAGAATGTTAATTGGCTAAAAAGAGAACTGCAGCACTCTCTTATTATGGCAGGCAAAACATTTCTAAATATTTAACATCTTGATATGAGTTTTGGATATCAAAACTTCCTTGAGTCAATTTTATTTACTCATTCAACAATTATTAGTTGAGAACCTCTTACATGCAGAGAACTATTAATTTTGACTCCTTCCTTCCTTCCTCCTTCCCCCCTTCCCTCCATCTTTCCCTCCTTCTTCTCCCCCTCCTCTCTTCCCCACCCCTCCCTTCTCCTTCCTTCCTTCCAATATTGGAGAGAAATATCACTTCAGGCTCATTGCTCTTCTTCTTTGGAGTTTGATTTAATAAATAGTGACTTATTATGAAAAGTTAAAATTGCCAAAACTAAGCAGCAACCACATTCAACTGGAAAAATCAGATAGTAGTTCCCAGAGGAGTTCGCATTAGAGCTGCATATTGAAAGGTGCTCAAAAATTGGTAACTTGAGGTAAGGTCAGATTTGTGTCATCAACAGAGACATGAGGTATATACACCTAACACTAAATAAATAAGGTTGCTTGGACCACAGAGCTCATATAGGGGAGTTATTGGAGTCCACTGTAGAAAAGTCAATTCCAGGCAGGATTCCTCTGTTTCTCTTATCTCAGTCCCAACCTGGCAAACTTCAGCTCCAACTGGCATCTACCATTGTCAGTTTACTTGTCATCTCCTGGGGAAATCTTACTTTTGCTCATTGTATTACATTAATTCCTCTTGTAACTATTTCCCATAGGCTTCCTTTGAAAATATACTTAAACTGTCTCGGGACCAAAGCAGCAGGGAGGATTTAAGATGATAGCTATAATAACCTTGTGTTGTATATTAGGTTTGGATTGTAATTCATGAGCTGTAGAAAAGTCTGTCTCCATCGTAAGTTCAAAGATGGTTTTTTGACTCACACAGCCTGATCATTCCTTGATAGGATTCTATTACTACTATAGTAGAAGGGTTGGGTCAGTTTCTGAGTCATTCTAGAAAACAGATAAGAGTAAGGGCTAGTAGAGTTATAGAGTTCTTTGAGAACTGAGTTTCAAAAGCTCAGCTCCAAATAGTCAATGGTGCATTAGCTTTTGTAGGAGATTTTCCAGGCACTGGTTAATTTATCCTTTGCGGATAGCAGTGGGTTGGATAAGGAGTGGAGATGAGAAATATCTCTGAGCTCAGTTAGATTAATAGGTATGGATAATAGAACCATGGAAGCAATTATCCACACTAGACATTTTTTGGCAGTTAACAATTTTAAAGGCTTAAACTCTGATGGAACAACAACAACAAAAAAGAATGAAAGTATGCTTCTTTTAATTAACTCATCCAGTCTGTAAACAAATTAATTGAATTGGGGGAATTTCTGGAAGTCTCTCTTTGATGTAGACAAGCTGGGAACTACAGCTTTCCTGGAAGTCATTTATGCTAAACCAAGGTTCACTAGGTCAGTTTTGCCATTGGTCTGAACTGTGAGAGAAGTTGTGACCATTTAGGAGAAAGAATAATGGCTTGCAGAGAAGACTGTCTTGAGATTCATATGTTGAGTTTGTTTTCTTTTTCAAAAATTTGTAGCATGTTTATAAATGTGTTTTGAACATATTTGTTTAACCCTTTATATTGTATAAGTTGGCAAGGAAATCTTGAAATATTCTGTTCCCTTGGTAGAGACTGAACTGAAATCATTAGGGTTTAGATTTTCTGATGTCTCATTTGTTTACAGAATCCTATCTTTGGAGAATATTAATGTGAATATAATCCAGGTAGAAGATGAGACGATGGCATGAATATATGTTTGAAAACGGATTAATTCTATGCTTCCCATTCAGCTATGAGAAATGTTCTGATTTTCAAGGTCATGATGTTTGCCATTGTAATATTTTAAACCATATCTTCATTGAAATTTTTAGACTATTCTTCCTGGAAATATAAGCACATGAACAGGTGCCATAGTTTCAATATAGCTTGACTTTGTGACTCTATTTAAATAAGTATTTCTTTTAAAATATATTGATTATGCCATTGGCAAAGTTTTACCCCTAAAATAGAAAGTTTCCTCTTCTACTTTATTTAGGAAATGGGGCTAACACATTTTCTTCTATAGTGTCAAGAAAACTCAGTATAAAATTATTACCTGCTGATTCTAGGAGAAGGGGAACTAAAAATAACCATATTATAAGAAAAAAATGGCTTGAAATCTGTTACTTTCTGGGAAAATTTCTACTTAATGTTAGAAATGGGAATAGTTTATCTCTAGGGGCTCGCCCCTTTAGGAAACTTTGTTTCATTTTTTATCTTAGAGAAATTTTTTACCTGGGTATTATATTTTTGTCTGTAAAATGGTAAATGGATAAAATAGCTATTGAAGCCAGTAGAAATAGGATAACCTAGAAATTGTGAAGCAACTATCTGAATTGGCATTTCTTTTATCAACCACAAAATATATTGATGAGGATAAATTTTATAATAGAATCTCAGATTTAATGCTTCAATTTTTGACCTGAAGACATAATTGGAATTGGTTGTATCTGGAGGTGCTAGTTAGAGTCCTTATCTATAGAAGTGAAGGCAATGGATTTGCCATTTCACATTTCGTGTAAAAACTATGGCTGCTAACTTTG